>NC_143394.1:15710000-16960000 GCF_980474605.1 Leiobunum rupestre
GAGATTTTTATCGCGGGAGATATCGCCTCATAGCACGGATGGTGTTAAGTCTTAGATTAGATTGGCCAAGTACTTTTCTCAAGAGCGAATGTATACTGCGAAATACGCCTCTTTTCCTGCATTTATATGCAAAGTAGGCTTCAGATTTTTTTCTTCTTTGAGCCACTATCTTTAAACGTCTTACGCTGTATGGCTTCGTCTTTAATACCGGAACCGAAATGGCGCCTCCTAGCGGGTTTATTTGTAAACCCATTAAAGATCCTTTGATGCTTTGCCGCTTTTTTAAAAGGAATTTTATAAGTCGATGTTATAAAAATATTAGCAGGATTATTTTTCGAAATGTTAACTTAAGTCGGGTTTATAAACGTGCTTTTAGAAATATAAAATGTATATGTATTTTTTAAACTTTTCAGGGACTTTTTTCATAAATTTTTTATATATTTAATATTATATACAATTCTGAAACTTCGGAAATTTTATAATTTTTTCCTTTTTTATTGCTGTAATTTTATTTATACAAATATGTAAGTAGATTTAAAATTTAAAATTGGAATTATAGAATTTCTTAAAATACAAATGCAAATGTATTTAATTTTTGTAAATCGTTTTTTTAACTTCGTTCGTATTTAAATATAAATATAAAAGATGGTAGTGTCGTCTGCTCTAAGTTATTTAGGTTATTTAAAACTATTATTTAAATATTACAATGATAAATAATTAAAAAATATGGAAACTGCAAAATATTTTTACTATTTTATACCATCTGAGTAATATATTTTTTTAAATTATTCGATTTTAGCAGATGACACAACGAATTTCACTAATTTAAATGCCACAATTGGTCTCTGTGGAATTCAGAAACCACTAATTACTATTTAATTAAAGTAGTAACGTGGTAACATACATATAAGTAACCCTTAATCTAGCTATTCATCCCAAGTAATCTTTTCTACAAGGTCCTTTACTCCTTTTGAATAAAGAACTTCTCTAACCGAAGAATTATAATACCAATCGTTTTAATGCTTATTAACTAAAAATTGCCACTTAAATCCAGACATTAACGCCCCTCTAGCGGCGTCGTGACGTATTAATATCATCTTCAAGGAACAAATACGATTCGCTTCACCTTGACTATCGTACAGAGCCGGGTTTCATCGTGAGCTATTCAAATTCTTTCGGCTAATTTGTAAAGAGTCGGATGGCCGAAAGTAAAGTAGGAATAACGATGTACCAAAATCCAAGGCTTCTTCCGAGTAAACGAAAAGAAAACGTTCACGCTAAAAAATGGAAAACTGGATTTTTCTAAATTCCAATTAAAAATTCCGAGGTATTATTTCCTTTAATTTTTGTTCGCGTAGAAAGACTCTAATATAATTTAAAAAAAAAGGATTTGCATTGTTATACGATTTTTCTAAAATATACGGCGAAATCTTAGCGTAGGAATTTATATATTATTTAAAAGTTAGGACAAATGGGTAGAGAAAAGTCCTTGGTTGCACTCCGAGAAAGAAATAATCCGAATGGATTTATACACAGCCTTTTGTTTTCATTTTTTTTTTCGTGCCATTTTATTATTCCTAAAGAACAATGAGTACAATTTTTTTTCTTTGTTTAAGATAAAAATGAAGATATTTAAATTTTTACGTTTCCGAATTCTTTAAATATAATATTTTTTGCCGCTTTTTTATATTCGTATATTTAAACACCTATAATGACGGTTAATGCCTTCTTAAAGATTAGGATCTTCAAGCATTACTTGAAAATCGTTAAAATTATCGCTACGAACTGACACTGATAATTTTTTTGCTCCATCCGACATTCGGAATGACCATTCGGCTTTTTTTTCAGCGGAATAAAATCGGTGGAAAATAATTCGCAAGGTGACCCGGAGTGGCGCTGAAACGAAGAAGAACAACAATAAAGAACAAGTCCAACTGGTTTGCGTACGTGAGAAGCCTATTTAATTTTTTATCGTTTTTCCAATGCTCAACCTTGGTATTTTGCCCAATTTTCTTCTGTCTAGGCATTTTGGGAATATTAGAGAGGGAGGATGGTGAATATCGTATTCGGAGGTTAAATTATATGAAGCGTTATAACGGTTCAATATGCAAATTAAATAAATGACTGTTTTTTAGTTTCCTTTCTCCCATCCTTGAATTGATGGAGATATAATGTCTGGAAGAATATAATTTTTGTTTAGCCGCGATTCTTGGTCGAATTGTTGAAGCCAAAATAAATGGTCATCTTCGGTATTTTATTGGACGTGTTTGTTTACTAGGCAAGCGAGAGTTTTACGTTATGATCATTTTTTATTTGGTTTTTATTTACGTTTTGTTTAAAATCGTTGCATATGAAGTGGATTTAGAAAGTTTTTGTCAGATAAAGTATTTGTTTTGTCTTTTTTTCTGTTAGAAGGACACCTAGAACGTTTCATAAATTATTCTTTTTTAACAAAACGGGAATGAGTTAATTAAAATACCAATTACTTTAATTTTTTAGAAACCAAAATAACTTAATGTTTAGAAATCAAATTACCTTAATGTTTAGTAACCAAATTACCTTAATTTTTACAAACCACATTTATTTCTCCATTTCTGATAAAATAATTAACTTAAAAAATAATTTGAGTAATTAAAACTTTAATAAAATTAAATATATATTAATTGTAAACACAAATAAGTCAATCAGGTACTTTAAAATAATTATAATAATATTACAAGTATTTATCTTTTTTGGATAAAATCTAATTAATATGACATTAAAAAAGATTTTAAAATTAAAAATTTAAATTAATTTAATAAAATGTATCTACAATTTTTTTTAATAACCATAAACTCATAGGATTAGTGCGAATATAATTATAATAAAATCACGTTTAATTTTACCTTTTAGATAAAATTAATAAAAATAATTTTAATAATGAAGAATTTAAATTAATTGAATAAGATATATATGTTTTATTTGAAAATAAGCATTATCTCATCGAGTTACTGGTATAATAGGTACGTGAACAATGGGGCTGAATAATCTCTAGCACAATACACTTTTATACTGAATAATTCTTTTCCCCTGTTATCCAATTTCTTTGGGCCTACTTCAGCCATTTAACTAGGATCTGATATAAAGGCCCAGCTGAATAGCTGGGAGAGGGGTGGAATCGGGAGGGAGGGGAGAAAGCTCTATCTGATATAGTTCCCCGATTCACCAGCAGAGGGAGAAGATGTACCGTTAACTAACTGCTTCTGGAGGATGCTGAGAAACCCGGAAGTTCACCCGGAGGAGATTTGAGTGGCGAGGGGGGGGGCTAAGTAAACCCGCAACTTCGACCCCCCTCCCGGCATATCCCCCAAATTTCTTCTTTTTTTTCCTTTTTATTCATCTATTCCTATCTGTTTCCTTGCTCATCGCAGATTGGAGTGTTATTCTTATTATTAGCGTTCTTTCGTGTTTTTGTTTTTACCTTTCCTCCCCCCTCGACATACCTGTTCTACAAGTTTGAAGCTGTTAAAATTGTTGTTGACTTGTTAGATCTTCTGTTGTTGGTCTGTTCAATTTATTTTGTTTAAGGGGGGCGACAATAATTTCGGGGGATGCATGAGCTGGAACCAAATTAGTGATTTGATAATTCCCGGTTATATCTAGCTAATGATAAGGTAGTTATGTTAGATAATGTAGATGTTTTTGACCAAAGATATTTTACGAATTATATGGTCGATTTTACTTGATTTAAAGGCTTAATATTTTACGAATTTTGGCGTCGATTTTACTTGATTTAAAGGCTTAATATTTTACGAATTTTGGGGATGAATTTACTTGATTTAAAGGCTTAATATTTTAAGAATTTAAGCGTCCATTTTACTTGATTTGGATGTTTCATATTAGTCAAATTATACGTACAATTTTACTTGATTTGGATGCTCAATATATTTCGAATTACTTGGCTGTTTTATTTGATTTGCAGTCAATATTTTTCAAATGATATGGATGATTTTACTTGATTTGAAAGCTTAATATTTTACAAAATTATTATGGAAATTTTACTAGATTCAATGGTCTGCCCCCCCCCCCCCCCCCCGAAACAAAATCCTGGCTACGCTACTGTTTGAAGTACGTAAGCTAGTCTTCCGCTTTAGACCACGCTTACTTTGTCAAAAAACAGGGAACAGTGAGTCCCCTAGAAGTCCATGGTCTTTCCGCCATTTTATTTCTGAAGCTATGGTTACGTATTCTATCAACGTTTATTGATTCTTGCTCTAACAGGAAATAGCCCTTAAAGATTATTTGTATAGTAGCTAAACAAATATCTAGTGGGATAGTCTGTCAGGTTGCCGTGTTACTAGGCCTATTTCCGGTTGTTCACGTTACATAAATGTTTAGGGAGAGCCCTTTTATATTGGTTTGACAAAGATCTCACAAGTTACGTACTAAACACTTAAGCTCATGGTCAAAATCATCATGTTATCTACATAGGAATATCTTCCGTTTCCTAACCAAATTTTTGTCTGGGTTGGATGTAAAACTACTAGAACAACTCTAGAATTGAACAGAAAGCTCCTGATTTTTCTATTTAAATTTAAAAAAATTATCCTTTGTAACCTTTAGATCGTAAATTGCGAGGTCGTTGTAACAACAATTATTTTTCAAACTCTTTCTCAAACGTCTGGACTACGCAAAATATTGACTGAATTTCATTATCATTTTGGTAAAGTAGGGTACACCAAAGGGAAAAGAAGACAATGAAGCATATTCTGCTTTACTAATGTAATACTGTCCAAACGCAGAATGTGTCATCGAGCGTCCGTCTTTATCGAAATAAAGTTTTATCTTTCAAATAATTTGGCAGGTTTAATTTTATTTTAGTAAAAACGGACCCACGAAGGGACGTTAGTTGTTCGGACATTACTAACAGGGTGTCCACTAAAATATGGACCAGGGCGAATATCTCCAAAACAAGTCGTGTTACATTATCGAAATTTGCTAGACAATCTCATCATGGAGGAAAACTGTATGACCTTCAACCATGTCTTCAATTTTCAAAGAGGTTTCCCCCAACTTACTCTATGCGACCTAAAAATTTCCAATTCGTACATATAACTGTTTTGGAGATATTCGTTCTGGTCCATATTTTAGTGGACACCCTGTATTTAAAAAGCTCAGAATATTAATACTTAGGGCAAACGATTATGGTGAGATGATTTTTAGCATTGTTCCTTCTCCATTAAAGCAATCAAGTCAGCTAGGATCTCATTGGTTCCATAAATTAGTCATTGGTGGTTAAACTGTCTATTAGATTTACCTCAATACTAAAGATTACAATTGGAAATTTCGAAATAATATTTTTTCCTCTTTTTTCCGCGTTGTCCGCTTGGGGCGCCTTTGTCGTTGTAAAGGGACGCAAAGAAAAAGCTGCTTTGATTACTTTGCGGGGAGGGTTAGCGTCTCTATTACGTGGATTGGCTATAGCCAAAAAAGAGACGAAAAGTGAGCCTCTATGATTATGAAGCCGAGGGGGGAACCCAACATTGTCTTTAATTACCGGGAGTAAGTTAATTAAAAACCGCTAGAGTAAGCCGTAATCTTGCCTTTGACAGTTTAAGCAGAAAGTTTCATTAACTTTACCCGAAAGAGGGAGCTAGTGTAGCGAAAAAAAAAGGTCTTTCCAGGAGGACGATATGAAAGGCTATCAAAAGCCTAGTAAACACGGAGTCATAAATTAAAGCGTTGTACGCGTCTCTATTGTGTTTCGCCGGTCTTTCGCGAAAGGTACGCCCCCTGTTGGGCCGTCGACGAAACAAGCGGATCCTCCGCGTCGTTATATTACCTTCCTACACGTTCAAACACTCTTTCTACGTCGGGTTTTCCCAAGAATCTATTTCATTTTTTTTTTCGTGGACGCGGATTTATTATTACTGGGTAGACTTTTTTGCTCGATCCGAAGCGTACGGTTTTATCCGCGCTTTTAGGGAAATCTAAATTGAGCGTCACGCCCTCTACTAACGGGAATAGGAAACACCGCCCGTCGCATCACGACTTTTGCGCCGTAGACCCGTCTTGGTTGCGTCAGATTTTAAACGGTAATCTAACCCTGACAAATACGTGCGGAGGAGAGGTTAGTTTAACTTTCAATGTTTGTTAATTTCTAAAGCATCACGCTGTACTAGGTTTATAGTTAAGCTAAACAACTAAATTTCGGAGCTGAATATTTCCAGAAGTATAAATGAAACGTGAACTTACGTAGGGATGTTTTCAATTATAGTTATTTTCCCGCCAAAAGGGTGGTAACATACCGCGTTTATTACTTCGCCTGTCGTTGTCCAATGTAAGCCTTACACGGCTTATTTACTAATCTAAAAATCAAACGTTTCATCTGTAAAAACTTTGGGAAAACAGTACATGTATTTCGCGCTACTATTCTAAAACATTTTCATGAAAAATCAGTTTATAATTAACAATTTTTATATCGATGCCTCTATAATACTTTTAGTATTATTAAACCTGTCTATACTTATATAGTCCCTAATAGATGATTTCCTTGTTTCTTTTGTTTGATCATTGTTATTTTTAAATTCACTAATTTATTGCATTCCATTTATTTTATGTTAAGAAAAAAATAATTGCATATTTACAAACAGGGCTATAAGTCACTCATGATTTGGCCCTTAACCACATATTGTAAATTTCGCATCAATTATATGGTGAGTGAGGGTAAGAATGGACATGGCGAAGTTTGGACACTTTTGAAAAATATTTATTTTAAAATTTATTCTTTTATGCCAAAGCGCAAAATTGGTCTCATTTTGAAGCCTTAAACATACCCTAAAACATGCAGTTTATTACTAAATATTTACACCACGACAATTTATACAGCAAGTCTTGAAATAAAACAACTAAAATTATCGAAAAAAAGTCTTGAAATTTCATTGGAAATTTCGTTTTGTGGCTTAGGAAATAAGATATAGCTTGCAAACATGAAATGGTGAAATAAAAATAAATTGTTTAAGTATTATTTTAAGCAATTTCGTGTTTTTCTAGTACACGAAATTTATAATGTAATGAAGGTTTTGCCTTTTTTATAAGCATTTAAATTAACTAGTGCAAAGTTTAAGATTGGACAGCCTACCTTGTGATCAATCACATGTCGATTGTATTCAATTTTAAACGAGGTAGGATTTAGTTTAAGGTCTTTCCTTGAAAGGAAACTTTAAAAACAAGTTTTCGTATTCAAATTTCCCGGGAAAGCAGACGGCTGACTGCGTACGGCTGTGAGGTTGGAGCTTAACGAAACACGTAGCTAGTTCCCTCCATGAGGCTGCCTCGCTTACATTGTTAGTGAAGGAGAGTCGAGAGGTCCGACACTCTTTCAAATTTCGTACACGTCAGTAATTTGAAAATTTTAAAATTTCAAATTACTTGTTAAATTTTAGAAAATCTTTTCAAATTTCTCAAATGTTTTGGCAAATTTGAAATTTTTTATCGATTCCGACAAATTTCTCAAATTTAATAAATCTTAAGAAATTTGATGGTTTTCCGCAAATGTTTATGAAATCTTGCAAAATTTTGTAAATTTGAATTGAAGTTTTAGAAAATCTTGAGAAAATTCATAAATTTCTACGGGAAATTTAAGAAATCTTAAAAATTTACAAATTTACAAAAAAAAACAGAAGGAGAAATTTCCAAAGATACTGTAAACTATTTCTGTGATAACTGCACACCAGAAGTATAATATGTAATATATTAATATTTTTGTATATTAATATTGTAATATTACAATATCTACCCTATTAAAATATTTGTTTCCATATTATTTATTTGCCTTAAATTACTTCTTAAAACCAAATTTACTGTATAATTAGGCTTTATCTTAAAAAAATCTTTTTTCAAAATATTCCACTAAGTTATATGTTTTTTTAAAATGTCCAATGATAGACGAAATTGTCCAAAAATATACCTTCTTGTCCATAGTTTTCCTAATAGTGTCCAAAGTTAGCGAATTGGTGTCTAATTTTAAACCTTATTGTCTTTAGTTAGCACCCCCCCGTCCAATTCAAAACTGTTTTGTCCAATGTTTGACTTACTCACTTCATATCTTAAAATAATTATTGTTTTAAAAATTCACAAATTTAAATACCAAAAACCAGAATATATTAAAAATGAACATTCATTATTTGTATTTCAAATCGTTTTAAAATGGTCTACTCTCAATTTGTGTTTTTAAATGGAATTTTACAAAAAGTGTCCATTCTTACCCTCACTCACCCCCTATATAAAAACCTTGAAACTTGAAACTTGAAAGTCAAGCGGTTAAAATTTCGTTCCCCTATCTTCTGTCGTCTTCGCAAGCACACGACAGAACAGACGACGTTATGACGTAGTGGAAGCTATTATTCACAAGATTGGGTGATTTTGATCCACTAACTTTCGGATTCAACCCCTATTAGTTTCTTTATTAATCAAACAACATCAAATATCCATAACCATAGAAGATACCCTGATCGTAAAGCGCATTGACCTATGCTTAAAGTTCGAGATTTTTTCTATTATTTCTGCGCAAGCAAATCCCACTATTCTATCGACCAACTTTCGAGTAGATAATTTATGAAATGGGTAGCCAAGCATCTTTCTTCTTGGCATTGCGTCTAATCGACGTATTAGTTCAGCTAGACGAAATACATTTACCCTAGACGAAGTTGCAGGCGGTAGTTGGAAATTAGAAAATGTGGAAAGTAAAGACCATTTTATTAGATTTACAATTGAGCATCTTGTTTAAATCCTTGGAGATGACGTCAGCAAAATACAGGTTTTATGTTAACAATTTCGCTCCCCCGGAAATAATCATGTCAATAGCATGACAAGAGTAAATGTAAACCGATCCTTAGGTATTTAATTAAACGTTTGGACTTTTTGATAATTGTATGCAGACTCTTGTACGAATTTTCGTCCCGCTAAAATAAAGTCCCAATCCACAGGACTGTATCTGTACTGACGCCCTCTGGTGATCAATTTATGCTTTAAAATAAAAATGTAATATTTTATTTTAAATCAAGTCCCTCTCATGGTCGAAGAGTAAGCTACTTCCCCATAACAAAAAATCAAGTCAGCCAGACATCTTATTGGTTCACTGAATTTTAGTCTTCAGACGCGATTGAAGAACATACCGGTGACGTTTTTCCTTCCCCCTCTCATAACGGGGAACAATTCGATGATACAGTAATTTCTTTTTCAAAATCTTTTCTCAAAAAGCCTTTCTAACGTCATACATCTACGCAAAAATATTGACTTAATTGCATTATCATTTTGGTAAAGTAGGGTACAAAATGAAGTATATTCTGCTTTACTAATGTATCTGTCCAAACACAAAATGTGTCGTCAAGTAACCGTCTTTACCAAATTAAAAAGTAAACTCCTTCCCCTAAAATAATCAAAGCAGCCAGGTATCTTATGGGTTCCCTAAACCTTTCATCTTCACACGCCGGTGACGCCCCTCCCCCCCCCCCTTTAGACAATGTTGTCATTATCCCTAAGCATAAGTAAATAAATTAATGGTAGTATTAATAATCAGATTCAAACATTGAAGGTAATATAATGTTTATTAAACTTAAACATCTCCCTTTACTAATTCAAGTTATTCAACCATGTTAGGTCTACAAAATGTAGTCTTAGGCCTTTGTGGTCATTCCCCTAATGCTGCCAATTTATTCTTCGTAACTCAATCTCACCGGCCTCAATCGAAGGTTTATACAAACTTTAAAGTTGGGTCCGCTAGATAAGACGGCGTTCGAAATCCTTATAGCTCTTCCTTGTCTATTATAGAACCCGCATAGCGGTAATCGAAAACATTATCGTAGTCAAGTACCATTCCGCGTCGTCTCAGGCGGTGGACTTTATTTACTTTCACCCGAAAGAAACGCACCACCGCCTTAATCCTAGCCAATTTGGAGTTCAGCGTTAAGCCTCGGTTTTGAAGAAAACGCTGACTCATTCGCGACTTGGAAAATGTGGGCGATTTTTCTCTCGACAATGCGTAGGAATCCGCGGTGGCCGTTCTCTATTATGGAAATAGAAATATTTAAACTTTTGACAGAAGTTTGGGCTCTGCCCCAATTTCTATTCCACTGTCTCCGCTTTGAGACCACGTGTGGTACGTATTGACCAGTTTCGCCCATAACTCGACCTTATAGAGTTTCTTTGTGACTTCCGATTTCATATTTTCCGGTGTATTCTCCAGCGGTCGGGTCATTTAGTGACGAGTGCTAACTATCTCGAACCATAATACAGGGCTCTGCGGTCCACTAATGAAGATTTTTCTCCTTTCACATTTTCACTAGACGGACAAATACGCCCAGCGAAAATTGAAAATATGTTGCTAATGACCTTAGAGTTAAAAAAGGCGGTCTTCACGATGTCCCATTTCACAATTTGAATAACCAAGCCACAGTGGCGTAGCTAAGGGGGGGGGCACCGTTTGGGGACGTTTTGGGGGTGACACCCGGACGCGAAAAAAATAAAAACTTACACAAACTAGATTTCGAAAACACTTTTTTAGTCGTTTTGACTAGTAAGTAGCACACCATGATATCTGCATCGGGTGCCACGCATGCTAGCTACGCCACTGCAAAGCCATTCAGTTAAAATCTAACACCGGCATTTCTAATTTCTTTAAAATGTTTATATTTCTTGTTAAATTTAAATTTTGTAAGGTTGGTGGTCACCAGGTCAAAAACTTTGAGTAACATAGGTTTCAAGTACGTCATAGTCGCCATCTGCGAGAAACCAATTCTACCAAATTTCAAAGAGGCGTATATTATGATAATATAAAAAACACTAAATATTAAATATTGTTATAAAATTGATAATTGTAAATTTGAATATTGTTATAAAATTGATAATTGTAAATTTGAATATTGTTATAAAATTGATAATTATAAATTTTAATATTGTTATAAAATTGATAATTAAAAATTTCGTTCGATTTAGAAAATAATCCAGTTAACTAATTACCATTGACAATATGTGACTATTTTGTGAGTAAATTAACGGCGAAATTATATGGCTCTACAACGGATTATTGAATTAATACAGATTATTTCCGACTGAGACGTGGTTATCATGCATTCCTAATATACCGCTAAAAAATCTCAGTCGTGGGTGGCGTTGATAACAGAGACACCTTATTAGCGCCAACGTATCGGAAATTCAAATGAATTCCGCTTACAGAATGGAGAGCCGTAAAAACTTTTAAATCCTGGAATGGCGAGGAGCCAGGGGGATGGTGCGGAGGGATTTCGTAGCTGGAGGAGGAATAGTAGAGAAGGGGAAAGCGTTTGAAGCCCTGAGCTTGATTGATGCCATCTCCCTCTCGCTGGTCGGGATGAAGATTCTCATCTCGGCTTCCCTTCCGCGTCCCGTCCTCCGCCATGTCCTTCATCCCCGCCATTTGTCCCGTCCGCCCGGACTCCCCCTTTCAACCTTTTCACGCATCGGTTAAGCTAACAAGCGTTCACTCGTCGCGAACACCGTGGTCAGCGACTATCCCCTTGATGGTCCCTTCGCGTCCCCCCTTCATCCGCACCCTCTTCTTCTTCTGATCCACCAAAAACTTTCTCATCCTTCTCTCGAAGCCTGAGCGCGGAATCCTATACTTGGGGAAAAATATATCGCCATCTTTCGCTCAGTTCGGCCCATCTCGGTAATAGACTCGGAAATTTTTGATCGTCCAGACCCTCTACTCGCTCGTGGTTTCAAATAATCCTGGCGCCCGTTCGGACCTGCTTCCCGAAGGTCTTAGAAATTTTTGTGGTACAGTCGACGTATGGTTTTTGATCTTACACCAACAATATTCTTAAGAAAACCTCTTCCAGATGTGTATTTCGAATTTTAATTTAAACCCAAAGACGTTTCCATGTAGTAAAATTCAAAGATAAGTGTAAAAATTACGTTACGCTAATTCATCCACTCTTTGGGAAATGTTTGCGGTACAGTCGACGTATTGGTTTTGATCTTGTAAGAAAACCTCTTAGACGTTTCATTGGGGTAATATAAAACTTCAATTAGGTTGTAGAAATTACGCGATGCTCGGTGTGATTCACCCGGCTATTATTATTTAAATCTAGAACTGGAGTTATATTAAGCAAAGAGCTAAATAATAATGTGAGAAGTTAGGATTTTGTACCAGTTTGTGTAGCAAATGCGAACGGGACTACGGCTAACCTTTTTCCAGTTCAACTAACCAAGAAATACCATAAAATACGCCCGCGATGGTCAAGAGGTAACTTTTTGGGGAAGATAGTCTGTAGTTAGAAAGTCTTCTTCTACGGGCTATGACCTAGGCCTACTCATTTCGTACTTTTTCTCCCTCTCCGTAACTAAATTTGTTCGCGAGCCCGCCGATAGGGGGAGCGAGCGAGTTAAGGCATATTGACCGATTATAATCGGCTGTCAGTCGAATTTTTTGCCCTCTGGCTTCGATGATGATGGACTGATTGCCGTCATTACCCGTCCACTGGGTGGTCATCACTGACCCTCTATAACTTCCCGGGAAACGCTGACGTCGAATAACGGGAATGCTGGCAACCCCATCTAGTGGCAACCCCGAGAAATGGACTCCCGTATTTTCTTAATAATTTGGTGGGCAGAGCGCGTTGGCGGTTTATCATCCCAAAAAGGAAAGACATCGTCGGAGTCTACCAGCGCCTAATTCCTAGTATCAATGGAAGTTCTCCGACTAGGCATTCTCGCTTAGCTCCCCGTTATATATCCTTGTTCTAAACGTTAATACACTTTCGTAACTTTCCGTCAGGGGGCGCTATGTTAAATGCCGGACAAATGGCCGATTTCTTTCCTTGATTGCGGAACAGACGACGTAACGACGTTCGCTTACTGGGTGAAACTTCCTGAACTTTACATGTGGATAGCTCGATTCGCTTTATGGGTAATTTATCAATCTATACATAGAAAGATTAGAGAGTTTTCTGTAGTCTTGAAGCTACCATGAACCTCATTATTATACTATTATTCATTATAGTATTATGATAACAGACTTATAACAAAAGTTTATTTATTTCTTTGGTTCAATTGTTGTGTAATCCTCAAGACAGTGGCGTAGAAGGGGCGGCACTTTTTTGGGGCAGATTTTTTCATATGAGCTATCCCTGGAAATAGGTAAAGGAGAGACTGAAATCTGGTGTATATTGAGAGGGCGGACAACGCCAATGATCATAGATAATCAACAAGTTTTCAAACTTCAACACGATATTGAAGATTATCATGCTGAAGTTTCAAATATACACACAACTACTTTTATATAAATTTCAAACTTAAGCACTATTTTTTATATAATCTAGAAGATACCAAACGCCAGGGTTTTATGAACTACAAGTTTTCCAATAATAACACGACGGCAGTAATATACGAAGCTCAATTTTTCAAACATCAGCACAGTGCTAAGTACTGTTAAATATTTAAAAATAGAAGATAACAATACTGTTATGTAATCTTGAAGTTTTCAAACTTCAGTACGATGCCGCCATGATTTCAAACCTCAGTATGACGTCACTGTTATGTAATCTTGAAGTTTTCAAACTTCAGCACGATGGCGCCAAGATTTCAAACCTCAGTATGACGTCCTTGTTATGTAATCTTGAAGTTTTCAAACTTCAGCACGATGGCGCCAAGATTTCAAACCTCAGTATGACGTCCTTGTTATGTAATATTGAAGTTTTCAAACTTCAGCACGATGCCGCCAAGTTTTCAAACCTCAGTATGACGTCACTGTGATACTCATCAGTTATTTTTTTAAATTTAACAACATACATATTCAACATATGTTATCAGCTGCAAGACGACATCTGTGATAGTCAACATATATTTTCAAAATTTTTGTACGAAACGACGTTTGAACTTTAGTAATATTAAGGTCTACAGCATCACGGCGCTGTACGTCATTGATAGGACTCGCCTACGGATACATACAGCGCCATCTATCAGTAAATAGATGGACCCTTTGTATAGTGAAACTTGATTAAATCTACACGGTGGCTTGTCCGTCGCGTGCCCTACTGCATACACTTGGAGCTCTCCATCCATTGTGTTCCCATCGCCAACGAAA
Source organism: Leiobunum rupestre (assembly GCF_980474605.1). Taxonomy (NCBI): domain Eukaryota; kingdom Metazoa; phylum Arthropoda; class Arachnida; order Opiliones; family Sclerosomatidae; genus Leiobunum; species Leiobunum rupestre. The sequence continues at coordinate 15,724,105 of NC_143394.1, forward strand.
AACTTCTATTTGCAGCGACCACGAGGCGAAAAAGCGTTTCTTCTAGAAAGAGCGCTATGATGAATGCTTTTCCTTTGCAGACCCAAACTTCGACCGCGGCTCCGGGTCCACCCCCCTTTCCCGGTTGACCACTGTTAGGGTCAGTTCCGGACCATTCTAGTCTGTGTAAAGTAGCCTTTAGTCGCGCGAAGCCGAAGCTAGATTAATTTCGTTCCCCGGTCACTCAATTGTGTGCGGCCAAAACTGACCGCGAGAAAACACGCGGACTTTCCCCTCCTGGGAGAACGTGTTTCGATTAATTGGCTTGGACCAGGGTCCCTCTGGTGCCGATTGTATCGCGTAGTCCAAAGGGTTTACCTTGGAGTTCACGCTGATTCTTAAGTGTTATTGTAAGCGCTCCCAATTTCTGATTCGACTTAACTTGACTGAGATACACATTTAAATAGACTAAAGTTATGTTCAGACAATGCAATTTTGTTGGTGCCAATTTCCGACTAGACTAAAGGCCTTTTCACACGAGCCAACTTTTTGACCCAACTAGTTGAGTCAATTAGTTGTTTCGTGTGAATAAAAGTTCGATGAGTTAATCCACCAAAAAAAAACGCGATAAAAAATGGATCACTGACTCAGGATTTTGATTTGAAAAGTTGGCTCGTGTGAAACGGTCTTTACTTAGACTGTGCAACGGAGACTGAGATACATATTTAAATAGACTAAAGTTACGTTCATACAATGTAATTTTGTTGCTGCCAATTAGGTATTTATATCAGATGTACCATGGATAGTAGATTTTAGAGGATCGGTAAAATGCCTGGTTTTTAGCCCCCGTAAACCAATCACACTAAGGGAGTCGTCCAAGGTTATTTGAAAAAAAAAAAAAACAAGTATCGCTATAAGAGTGGACGATACTGTTCGAAAAATGAAAAAAGATAAACACGAAGTACATTTTTACGCCAAAAGGTATTTTTTCACGTTTTTATAGATTAAATATGATATACTAAATATCAGTTGATAGTTTTTATAGAATTAAAAAACCAAACTTAAAAATTACTAAAATATAAAGCGCAAAAAATTACGTAACAATATCAACCGCATTAGATTGCCATTTTGAAATTTTAAGATCACGTGGTACAAACGACCTTGCAAGACTCCCTCGGAGTCTCTCGAGCTGATTGATACGCGGGGAGAAATAAAATGCACTGTGGAAGGGTATCGAAAACCTGTCCTCTTAATTTATTGTCCATGGATGTACGAACCAAATGGTCATTCTATGCTTTTCATATATTTCCACGAAAAAATACGTTTATAAAAATTCGGTTAATTAAAATTTAGGTTAAGCATTATAAATTATGGATATCATTTAGGCAAAAACCAAAGGCGTTACCTGCTATTTTAACTCTAACAGTATTATATCAATGATGTACTTAATTCTACTGTTGGTAAAATTTCCCCTCGGTGTGTACTTCAATCGAGTCTGAAGACGTCAATTTAGATACCAATGAGATTGATTGATTTTTTAGGGGAAGGAGTTTACTCTTCGAGCATAATGATGATTGCGGCCAACGCTCAGAAAAGTCATTTAGAATATCTCAAAACACAAAAATCGATCACCTACCCGTAAAACGGTATATCAACTTCTGTTGATCACACTGTTACACTAAAGTTTATTAGTCTGAGCACCCCTTTAGTGTTGATAGGTTTCTATTTTTTTAAGTGAAGTCAGAAGCATATAATTGATCTCCTACGAGATAAATATAATGTCATTCGCTTAAAAACTGCTGTTTTCAAAAGATGTTATAAAGACCAAGGCTTTAGCTAGAACTATTACAAAAGGAAAATATGGTTTAATTTGTACATTTTACATCGTCAATTCGCAAAATTTTAGCCGTATGCGTAGTAGACAATCCGCGGGCCCTTAACGGGTCAGAGTGGGCAATAACTGGTGGCTTTACCGGGGAGTCGGGGTCCGGCTCTTGTAACCCACAAGGGCGATGGTGGACTGGGAGATGTTATTATTATTATTAGTGAAAGGGGTGAAGGGCTAAGGACCCATTCGCGCGCTTCGACCAGAGGTCCATTGTGCAACCCCGACCCTTAAGACTTATAAAGCCCGATATCCGACACAAAACGGAGAATCCTTTTGGCCGGTATATTATAGAAATCAGAAGTTTCCAGCTGATGCATACCAAGATGCTCGAACCTTTGGGCCGCGTAGTAATCGCACCTGCAAAGCACATGAGAGGCGGTTTCCTCCTCAACCTGACAAGCCCTACAGATTGGATCATCGCTGATTCCAATCAGGTAAAGATGTCTGTTAAGGGGACAGTGACCTGTAAGTAGGCCAACGACCACCCGGATATTAGATTTGGAGAGCGAGAGCAGCTCCTTAGCTCTCTGCCTGGGAGATGTTAGCTCTGATCAAATGGTCCTTTCTCCACCTCCGACTTCGGTCAGGTTTGGGCTGGAAACTGAGCTTCCAGAGGGTCCAGGCAAACTGTCCGCCTCGGAGGATTGGGTAGCCTGCTGTGCAGGAGCGGTGGGTCTCCGTATGAGGGCACGGTGGTCCTGTTTCCCAGCCTTTTGGGGCAACACCGGGTGTCCGGTGCTAGCAGTGCCGGGTTTCGTGGACCGCTGTGTGCCATCGTTCCCCTTTAGGAGCTCTTTCTGAAGGGTGTGACTCTCAACCTACGTAGGTAGGTAGTCGGCTGGAGTTGCTATATTAGCATCCACTCTTAATCCCACTGCTGTGTTCGAAGTGGAATCTGGTCGCCCCATTTCTGCGCCTTTTGTCGGGATGAGTGGCTTGCGTCGAAGGTGAGACCATCAGTAGTAGGATACTATTACCCATGCTAGATTTGTCACCAGTCCGGGCTTGTGGACGCTGGCGGATGGCATTACTATGAGACCACCGGTGTAGTAGGCTGTTGATACGCTTGGAGCCCTGGTATATAAATTTCTGATCACATGTGGACAATCCGCGATTTGTCTGGAAATCCGCTCCCAAGGTACGTGTTTCATTTTAATTGCCTAGATAGATACGTATCTCGAAAGTGTTGTATCCCAAACGTCTGGTGTTAGTAGCTTGACCGACTTCAGGTAACTTGAAAATTCCCTAAAGGAAAAATTAACAATGGTTTCTGAGCTATATGAAATGTTGCCTAAATTTTCTTTAATGATAATTAAATTATTAACACTCCAAATAATTTTAAATAATAACATGAAATCGAGTAAATAATTTAATAATATTTTTAGAAATTGGATTATTTACTTCTTTTTAATTAATCTACACAGGGTGTTAACTAAAAAACGATACAGGGCCAATAACTCAAAATTGGTTTTAGCTAGAAACTTGAAATTTTCAGGACACATAAAACGTGTAGGGAGTCACTTGACCTTGAACCATGTCTTCAAGGTTATTTAAAATTTATCTCTAGAACCATTAGAGATACAAAGTTGGTTGTCATTAGAAAAGAGATCCCCTTTACATTTTAGGTGTAAATAACTTCGATCCTTCCTTATTTGACCATTAAAGAGTCAAAAATAAATTGTCAAATACATGAAGGTCGCGATGAAAATAATATACCAAAGACCAGTATGAAGGGCTGATAACTCGAATAATACCCATGCTCGAGTATAAAACTTTGCTAGACATACTCATCTGGTATGGTGTCTTTAGAATTTGTAAACTCGCATGACCTTTAAACTCATGGTTCAAGGTCAATCAAAGTTTATCCCACCTGGCTACACCACTTGAAGACGTTTTCAAAAATGTTATAGAACACTATCAGTTGTATGAATTCAATAATCAGCTATGCTAATACCCAAGGCACTACCTTAGGCCTAAGTCATCGAGCGACTTTTAAAGCCATTACTTCATGTGGCCGGGTTACAATTCGTAGGAGGGTGGTGGCTAACCCTTCATGCCACGCGAGCCAACAGCTGCTTACACTAACTATTACCGTTAACCTCAGCAAGTTGTTATGGAAGGGGAAACCGAAGAGCTCGGAGGAAAACCCCTTAAACCATGGGGAGAGAACTTGCAAACTCAACGCGGAAGGAATAAACTCAAATTACATTTTACGAATCGAATTTTAAAACAGGGTGGTGGAATTCATGACTGTATAGATTGGTAATGCGTTTTTTAACGTAGAAAAAATCTTTAGGTAAAATACCTTCGAACGGAATTCACAGGTATCATAACCGGCAAAAATTGAATTGACTTCACCGCTATCTCTGTGTTTAGAATCTCAGCATTGTTTAAAACCAGTTTGCAATAGCCAAATACAGTCGGAGGGTTCTTGTAATTACAAATTATAAACAAAACCATAAAACTTTATTATTATTATTATTTTCGCTTTTAAAAACTATAGAAGCGCATTTTCCAGCATTTAAGCTCGGCTTTCAAACCAAGGCCGTTTGGGAAGGCCATTTTTCTTTTTTGTTGGCCCGTCACGTCGACAATTACTCGTGAATGGTGAGAAACATTTACGAATAAAAAAAATCTTCGTTGTTTTATAAAAGCTCCCGGTAGGAGGGTGTATAGTTACGTATTTCGTTTTTTTTTTTTGGAACCCCCTATTGTCTTATTACCGGTTGTCTTCCAGAATCAGCGTGTTGGAAAATGGGGGAAAATATATAACCGAAAAATGATCGTAACCGAGCAGTCGTCCGTGCGTAGATGCGGAGGCGGGTTGAGCAAATTAATTTTTTATCTAGTCTAACTCGGCGCGGAAGTCATGGCTTCGGGAAACCTTGACAAAATACGCAATTACATTATTGTTATGATATTCGTGTCTTTAACTGTGGTTTTGGATAATTTAACACCGGACTACTTCGTGTCCAGGGGACTTTTCGATGGGGTAGAAATTAATTGTCAAGTTGAAACTATACTTCTAAAAAGGATTTTTAAAGATAAATAATTTTTTTTTACTGGCCCATGGCCATTTATGCTTCACTTGAGGCTATAAATAGTGAAAATTCAAAGAAACGTTACATAAATGGGTTTTCAAATAATTTGAAATTATTGATTTACGATAGTATAGATTGGTGAAATGATTGGGTTTGTGATATTAGATTGGTGAAATGATTGGGTTTGTGATAGTAGATTGGTGAAATGATTGTATTTAGAATAGTAAATTGGTGAAATTATTGGATTTATGACAGTAGATTGGTAAAATTATTGGATTTATGATAGTAGATTGGTGAAATGATTGGATTTAGAATAGTATATTGCTTGAATTATTGGATTTATGATAATAGATTGGTAAAATTATGGGATTTGTGATAAAAGATTGGTAAAATTATGGGATTTGTAATTGGTGAAATTATTAGAATTGGGATAGTAAATTGATTTAATGTTGCAGTTATAAATTGCACCTATCTTTATGTTTGTTCATGCAGCTAAAAATTTAAGCACTATGAGTTAAATTTATCTGTAGGTAATTCCATCAGTAGTCTAATTACTAATTAAATCAGCTGTTTAATTTTTAAAAATTTGATGATTTCAAGCAATAAATAAACTTTTCTCGTTCTTTAATTAAATGATTTTTGTTCCGAATACGGACAATTAATTTAACTTTATATTTATATTAAATTGGTTTTTATATAAACAGAAAATTCGACGTCACATTTAATACATTATATATAATTTGAATAAGTATAATTAATAACGTAACTCTTATTAGATACTGTTAATAGATGAGCCTTACGTAAAAATGAACATCTTTTTGCTTCCTAAAACGTCGTTATTCCATGGGTTCGTAGTTAGTGTTGTAAATCGGAAAATTTTCCGTATTTTTCCGAAAAAATAAAAAAAGGTTTCATTCCATGATTAGTCTAATATTGTTTGCAAATTTAAATAAAGCGGCTTTTTCGCCTCATTTTTTAGAATCTGAATGTAAAATTAAACATCTAGACTAGTTTAATCTGATTAACAATGTAACACTATTAATGTTTTGTAGTATGTTTACTGATATTAGACATTTTATATCGATAAAATGTTAAATAAATTTAAAAACCCTTGAAAGGTAATTTATGTTTCAAATTTTTATTTTTCCGGAAAATTGTCTGGAAATTTTTCCGCATTTTATTTTTCCGGAATATTTTCTGTAAATTTTTCCCCATTTTATTTTTCCGGAAAATTGTCTGGAAATTTTTCCGCATTTTATTTTTCCGGAATATTTTCTGTAAATTTTTCCCCATTTTATTTTTCCGGAAAATTTTCTGGAAATTTTTCCGCATTTTATTTTTCGGAAAATTAACAACACTTCGTAACGTTGAGGCGATTAAATGATTGATTCATAAGTAAGTGGAACCATTAAAGAAATTTCGACATAATGAATGATTCGTGAATATTCACATAATAGCGATTCATTATCATAAGAACACGTATTCTCTATGCTAATTTCCAACCGCAACTAGTCTATCCTTAAAATACCTCCCTTGGAACTCGGGGAACGAAGGGGGTCCCATTATCCGAGAGGTAAAAACCGCCACGTAAAAAGTCGACGTTTCCTGGGGACATCGCAACAAGTTCGGCTACTTTTTGCTTCCTCACGTCAAACTTTTTCCCCGAGACTATGCGTTCCAAGTTTCCGCCGTAGTTCGGGTCGAAAGTATTAGAGAGGTTAAGCAAGGCGCTCTAGAAGTCGGGAGTAGGTACACGTTCGTGAAATTAGTTTCTTTAAAATTACTTAAGCGTGCTTTCACTTTGACTGCAAAAAAAAACCATTTCCAGCCGGAGATTGGCCAAACGTCGTTCGCTTATACTGCACACTATTTGGGTGGAAGTCTTTTCAAATACGAATCTAGGAGTTTATTTGTCCAAGATTAGATTAGAGTGGGTTAAATAAATTGTGTGCAACAAAAATAATACTAAATTTAAGGACTTATGAAAGATATTATTTAAATAAAAATAATCTTTAAATAAAACTATCCTCATTCGTAATAAAATCCACTTCTAAGTTAAAATGTACATGGCAACCCTGTTTAAAAAGAATATGTAATCAAAGACTAACCATTGGCCAGAATTAGCACATTTAATTTTAATTTTAATACTTAAGTTAAGTGTTTATTAATGTTAATGGTCGCATGAAGGGCTTGCCACCACCCTCCTACACAAACTAACCCGGTCGGCTTTCCTAAAGCATTGTTGGCACAGTTTTTCACAATAAAATTCCCTGACTTTTCCATGTTTTCCCTGACCATCTCCGGAGATTTTCCCTGACCAAGATTTTGTATTTTTTAAACTATATTTTAGTAAAAGTTTCCTATTTGCAACCGAAATTAAATTCGCGAACTTTTCCCTGATTTTAATACCCATATCAAATTCCCTGACGTTTCCAGGAGTTTAAGAATTTCCAGGTAATGTGGCAACCTTGCCAACCCTATAAAGGCAATAAACGTTGCTAGATGACTAGGGCCTTGGGTGAAGGCTAATAATAATAAATCATAATAATCAGCTAGGCTAATACCCAAGGCACCACCTTAGGCCTAAGTCATCATGCGACTTTTGAAGCCCTTAATTTGGTATTAGCCTTGCTTAACAAAAAAAAAGATTTTGCCACTGCTAAGTCCCGAATTTCGGCTAGCCCCTCAACTTCCGTAATGTTGGTATTTTCAACATTCTGGCATGGTGACGTCACGAACAACAATTGACTGCTTACATATTTTTGGTCTCGCCGAACTTGTTTCCTTGATGGCAGTCTCTCGGCGGCGTATTCAAATGTTGAGATTTAGGGCAGAAGGGCATTGGGTAGCGCCTTATTGGTTGCATGTTTCTCGGAAAGGACTTCTTAGAAAATACCCGCTCGCGCTCTCAGTCGAAAATCAAAAAGAAATTTGTTCGTATACAGAATCATGATGGCGTGGGGCACTGGGCCGAACTACGTATCTGCCTTTCTTCAAGTTTATTTTCGAATTCTTTGGCTAAAGTCACGATAAAATATCTCCGACTTACTGTAGGTTTTATAGCCTCGACGTAATCATCATTATTTGTAGATCGTTTTTGCACGCACTCCCAATGACTCATGGGTTTTAAATTGACTTTTATTTTTAACCAATAGATAGTGAATATATTCCTTAGTCGAAACCACCGTCTTGAAAACGTCTAGAGGGGACTTGTAAGAGTTTAGATTGAACAAAAGGTACGTCGACACGCCTTCAAGTTTACACTACACGTTTTCAAGGGGTTGCTTAGAACGTCTATTATTTACCAGGCAGTTTACGTTATATTTCAGCGATTCTTAAATTGGGCTCCATGGAATCCCAAGGCTCCATTTTAAATCCTAGGGTCTCCACCAGATTTTGAGCTGTGAAAATCAGTGTCAATCGTCGCACTAAAATTTGAATATAAAATTTTCTTCAACTTTTTTTCAAGTGAGGTAATTTTGAAACTGAAATGGGGTTCCTCAAGGTGACAAAGTTTGAGAACGATTGTTATATTTTCTGTATTTATTTTTTGTCAGTATAATATTAGTTTAGGGAAGGATTTAATTTCGAGATTAAGCATGGTATCATAAAACGTGTAGAAAGAACATGTAGAGGAACTTAATTTATTTGGCTATTCACTAGCCAACATTTTTCCTCAACTTTGTTGGTGAACACAGCTTTCGGCATATATAGTCACACGCTTCACAAAATGTTGGCGAGGTTTGGCACGTTAACCGGCGAATACAATTTATCACAATTCTTTAATAAAAACCTCTTCTACTGCAAATAAGGTAAATTTATATGATTTAGGGTATTTAATATTGATTTTATCATTTAGATTTGCGTAATCTAAAGGTCTGTACGAAATTTAAGAATGAAATATTTTAAAATAAGCCTCGGTCGGTCAGAAGAACCTGCCGTTCAAAATATTTTGGTATCGTTTTGCTAAAACGGCCACTTTACGATGAAAAATGGAAATATCTAGTCTGGTCAAACACAGATTTCATCGTCGTGTGTTCGTCTTTACCGAAATAAATATTAGACACAAAATTGATTAATGATCGTCTGCTATTTCAATTTAGAGATTGCTAGTTTAAATACCGTGTCGCCATCTATTGATTTTTGAAAAAACCACCATTTCATGACAATGGGTAATAAGTGACGTCATAGCCGACATCACAGTCGCGTGTATTAACACGTTATATTTTTCTTCAAACAATTCCGCGGGACTCTCGTAAGCTACCTAGCGGAAGCCCAGGGTGTAGTTTTGGGAACCACTAGTTTATAGTATACAGCGCCATCTAGCGTACTAAAAAATTGTTTTATAATAAAATCAAGATACGCTCATTGGCGCCAATTTTATTATCAACAGTGAATAAAAAATTTAGTCTAGAGTAGCTATTTCCTAGCCATACCTGCCCGAACGCGAGCGGGGATTACGTCAATTTCGTTGGTACGAGAGCCAATCAGACAGAGAGATACTATCACTTCCTCCCCCCTTCCTTCCCCTCCGGGCTCCACTCTTAAACGACGCCAAGAGCCCCAAAGTCAAGTGAAGGTCTCGTTCGGATTACTTTATCTTCTTTTCGAAGTTGTCCAATTCGGCCGGCTGACGAAGGAGGATTCCGCAGTGTTTTTCTTTGGGATCAGCCATCCGTGGATGAAAGCAATGACCCAAATTTTTGGGCCGCATACTAAGAACCCAAAGACGACTTGTTGGAAAGATTACTCACGACTTTGAAGCGAGAAACGCGATGAATTAAATGTTGCGGTGAAGAAGAAAATCGCGCGAAGCGACCCCTGCCGCCATACGCTAAAAGACGGTGCTTATTTTATTTTTCGTAATCCTTCCGAAATCACCCGTCGTGACAATTTTCATTTCAACAGTTTTTTCCTTGATGAATTTTTCCAATACGTTTTTTCCCCAGCCTTCTTTAACTAGTGTATGCCGCTAATTACCTTTTAAACCCTATTCACGGGGACGTTTTACGCAATCATTTCAAAAAATTTGGGTCGTTATTTTAATATTTCAATATTATTAATATTCAAGCATTATTCTTGAGGTTGATTCGATTTGCATACTAAAAATCGTTTTTTTTTCATTTGCTGAATAGTAAATATTTAAGATAATATTTTATAAAGAAATTTATATCAAACATTAATTCAATTTAATTTATCTTCTGAGATTTTTCAGTCTCAACAGGATTAGATTTAGATGATATTTTTAATCATTCAATTTTATTATTTTCATAAATGTACTTTAAAAACTATAATTTCAAAACTATTTCATGCGTGTTAACTATATTATTCATACTCATTTTTACTTGAGATCTTGCGATATTTAATATTTTATAAGATCTTTTTAATTCAATAAAATGTTTGGCATATTTAATATTGTATTAGTTCAATGAATGTTTTAGTAATATTAAATAATTTATATTAATGATAATCTAACCCATTAATTTTTAATTAATTAATTATATAAATATTTAATAGATAGTTACATACTTAATATTTAAGTATGAAATTAAATATTTAAAAATTAAATAAATTGATTAAATATTTAATGGAATAATTAAATATTTAATGAAATAATTAAATATTAATTGAAATAATTAAATATTAATTGAAATAATTAAATATTAATTGCAATAATTAAATATTAATTGAAATAATTAAATATTAATTGAAATAATTAAGTATTAATTGAAATAATTAAATATTAATTGAAATAATTAAATATTAATTGAAATAATTAAATTAGTGTAGTAAGCCGGAAAATTTTCTGTATTTTTCCGAATAAAATAAAAAATAAGTTTTCATTCCATGATTACCCTGGTATTGTTTGCAAAATTAAATAAAGTGGCATTTTCGTCTGATTTTTTCGAATCTGAAAGTAAAACTAATCCTCTAGACAGTGGCGGCCTAAGGGGGGGGCGGGGGGGCGGTCCGCCCCGGGTACCAGGGCAGCAGGGGGTGCCATCAGAGAAGCTCGAGGGGGGGGGTGAAAATCAGAACGATTGAACTTGAAGACGACGGACCCGTGAAAACTTCTGCACGGTCCTGGGGGGTGTCACAAAACACTGCCGCCGCCCCGGGGACCCAGCCTTCTTAAGCCGCCACTGCCTCTAGACTAGCTTTAAAGTGATTAACAATGTAACACTATTAATGTTTTGTAGTATGTTTACTGTTATTAGACATTTTATATCGATAAAAAGTTAAAAAAAAATTAAAAACCCTTAAAAAATAATTTACGTTTCAAATTTTTATTTTTCCGATTTACGGAAAATTTTCTGGAAATTTTCCCGCATTTTATTTTTCCGGAAAATTAACAACACTAAAATATTCAAATATTCGTATAATTGTTTAATTTATTAATTGTTTTATAAATATAAGATTTGTGTTATGAATATATTTTAATTCATAATATTTATAAACAATACTTGCAACGTATATTAAATCCATCCCGACCAAAGTAGTCGTACAGTTATTTTAAGACAACACAACGTATAATTTGTAAATTAACACGGTCTCCCCTGAATAATAGTGAGATAAAGTGATGCCACGAACGGTTTTCTCAAACGCATCCGCTAAAGCGCAAGGTGATAGCTAAATTGTATCTCGCAATCTGGCAATTTCCTTTTCAGGCAAAAACCCGCCTCAAATCACGATCTCTCTTAAAGATTTGTTTACGCGCTGCCCACTAGAGGGAACTAGTTATGGCAAAAATCTCTCCAAGTTTCCTCTCGTCTACGGGCGAAATCGAGAAGGAAGAGGAAGTTCCGCCAGAAGCAGGTGTTACGTCTCTGGTGGATCCATCCTCTCGCAGATGACGGAAGAAGCGCAGCCACGTGCTCGTCGGCGAATCGTTGCGTGTGAAACCACGCGGGAAACCAGGGGGAGCTACGGTCTATCTCGACCAAGAGCGGGATAATGCTAATGGAACGAATCGAGGGAAAAAACGCCTTAACCTTTCCTCAAAAATCGTCCCACTAAAATTAGCTCTTCGGTGTAATGGGAAAATCTCGATTGTCTGATGGCGGAGATCGCTAAGCCTCGTCCACCTCGCAATGGCCAACTGTTGGGTGCGGTTTGTTATGGCAGGGTGCAAAAATATTTTCCGGAGGGGTGTGAGTGGCTCCATCAATTACGGAGGCGATAGAGGGACATACTGTGGGAATTCTCGCGAAATTGTGGAAGTTATCCTAACGGTTACCGTTTCTGCGTTTTGTTACAGTTAAGTTGGAACTTAAATGGTTCGTAACGTAAATGGAGGGCTTGATTCAAATTATTGATACACTGTTTTCGTCTCGTTTGTAATACTCTACATTGAAATAACCGTAAAGTAATACTCTACATTGAAATAACCGTAAAGAAATACTCTACATTGAAATAACCGTAAAGAAATACTCTACATTGAACTAACCGTAAAGTAATACTCTACATTGAAATAACCGTAAAGTAATACTCTACATTGAAATAACCGTAAAGAAATACTCTACATTGAAATAACCGTAAAGAAATACTCTACATTGAACTAACCGTAAAGTAATACTCTACATTGAAATAACCGTAAAGTAATACTCTACATTGAAATAACCGTAAAGAAATACTCTACATTGAAATAACCGTAAAGAGATACTCTACATTGAACTAACCGTAAAGTAATACTCTACATTGAAATAACCGTAAAGTAATACTCTACATTGAACTAACCGTAAAGTAATACTCTACATTGAAATAACCGTAAAGTAATACTCTACATTGAAATAACCGTCTTGTTCTTAACGTTACTAGCGCTAATTACTCGTAGTTTCCAATGCCATTTTAAGGCACAGGCGAGCGAGGCAACTGCTTTGGGGCCCACACCAGAAGGGGGCCCGCACCACAAACGTTTAAGAAAAAATGGTTTTCAAAACTACTAGATCCAGGATTGAGAGTGCATTTTATCATTTCTACGAGTAAAGTCTGCATAAAAACAACGTTAAAAACAAGGCATTCTTACCATGTTTTGTTTTTTGTCACTTGTACTATACAATTGGAGATTTGAGTGGTTGCAACTCCGGTAAGGAGGGCTGACAGTGGCCCACACCACAAGTCTGCCTTGGGGCCCAAATTTAGTTAAAACGGCTCAGGTAGTTTCTGTTAAACCTCGTGATAGAAATGTGAAATGTGGGGATCCTCCATCAACAGGGAACTTTACACTATGGACTAATTAAAATAAATATATTTATTATAAAAAAAAATACTTACGTTCATCGTAAAGGCTCGTGACGCTCGTCCAATGAAATTCGTACACAACCCTTCGTTAGCGTGTTTAAAGGCTAGCTGCGTTCTCCTTTTGTTTGTTGCTCCTAGATGTGATCAAGCTTGTATTTACTTATACGCATGGAGAGTGACTATTTTGAAACTTTTGGCGTCCATCATGGTTGAGTTTATCTCTAGGAAAACGTCACCGGCGTGTGATCCTATCACATCGCCCATGAGATTTGATTGATTTTAGGGTAAAGGAGCTTACTCTTCGAGCTAGGAGCAACAAACACAGCACGCCACACGAAGAGAACGCAACTCGTCCAAATTCGGGCATTTTCTTGTGTACAGTTTTCATTGGTTAGACGCTTTGCGCCTGCTGCCTTTGTAAGGGGAAAATTCGGAAATTGTCTTCTCCCTTTCTGTAAAACCTTCAGCGTTAAGGTTCGTCCAATGAAGTTTGTACACAACACTGCGTGAGCGTGTATAAAGGCTAGTTGTGTTATCCTTGTGTTTGTTGCTCCTAGCTTCAGCATGGTAGCAATGCTGAAAATCAGCTCAACTTAAGCCATTATCCCGACAGACATAAATTTATATATTCTTGGTATAAAAATGTAATAACGCGAGTGTTTTGGTGTCGTTTGAGCTTTGGAAATTACAGACATTCATCAGTTTTACAAATATTGTATTGTCCAAATTTAAAAATGGTTTTCGTGAGTCCGTTTTATCGAAATAAAATTAGACCTGACAAATTATTTGAAAGAATAAACTTTGTTTTCGAAAAGACGGGCACACGACGACACATTATCTGTTTGGACAGTACTACATTATTTTAAAACAGTTTTATTTGTTCTATCCTTATGTACACTTTTTTTATTACATAATGAAGATATTCATATAATAAAAGCAGTCAACATAAAAAAGAGAGGTATATCAATTTTTGTATTGTTAAAATTTTTACCTTTTGAGACATCTAGCGTTAATTATCGTTTATTTTTATCAAATTTCATATCCAGTATATCAAATAGCCATTTCAATTATCATTTACGAAAATCCAGCATTTTATGATTTTTTCACTTTGACCGAACTGAAAAGGTTAATTTATTAGATGAGAGTAGAATTAAGCTAATTCTTATAACAATTCTTACAAGTAAGTGGTTATTTTTAAACGTTTAATGTTAAAAATGTAAATTAAATAGTTGAAATAAGATTATTGGTGACTAGCTTGGGGCAGCCGCAAACGTGGCGCCATCTCTTAATTAATTGAGAAACTATTTGGTAAAATTAGTTTAAATACGTAAGTTTAATTGGATATTTTTGGCTTGCTTTGGGCTAGGTTACGTTAAGTGGTTTTAGGTTGCTTTGGCCAAGGTTTGTTTGGTTTGCTTAAATAGGTTGTTTTTAAGTTGGTTTAGGATAGGTTTGGTTGATTTGGGTTAGGTTAAGTTACGTTGTACCAGGTTGCATTGTGTTAGGCTAAGTTGCGTTGTACCAGGCTGCTTTGTGTTAGGCTAAGTTGCGATGTACCAGGTTGCTTTGTGTTAGGCTAAGTTGCGTTGTACCAGGCTGCTTTGTGTTAGGCTAAGTTGCGTTGTACCAGGTTGCTTTGTGTTAGGCTAAGTTGCGTTGTACCAGGTTGCTTTGTGTTAGGCTAAGTTGCGTTGTACCAGGCTGCTTTGTGTTAGGCTAAGTTGCGTTGTACCAGGTTGCTTTGTGTTAGGCTAAGTTGCGTTGTACCAGGTTGCATTGTGTTAGGCTAAGTTGCGTTGTACCAGGCTGCTTTGTGTTAGGCTAAGTTACGTTGTACCAGGTTGCATTGTGTTAGGCTAAGTTGCGTTGTACCAGGCTGCTTTGTGTTAGGCTAAGTTACGTTGTACCAGGTTGCATTGTGTTAGGCTAAATTGCGTTGTACCAGGCTGCTTTGTGTTAGGCTAAGTTGCGTTGTACCAGGTTGCTTTGTGTTAGGCTAAGTTGCGTTGTACCAGGCTGCTTTGTGTTAGGCTAAGTTGCGTTGTACCAGGTTGCATTGTGTTAGGCTAAGTTGCGTTGTACCAGGTTGCTTTGTGTTAGGCTAAGTTGCGTTGTACCAGGCTGCTTTTTGTTAGGCTAAAATGCGTTGTACCAGGTTGCTTTGTGTTAGGCTAAGTTGCGTTGTACCAGGCTGCTTTATGTTAGGCTAAGTTGCGTTGTACCAGGTTGCATTGTGTTAGGCTAAGTTGCGTTGTACCAGGCTGCTTTGTGTTAGGCTAAGTTGCGTTGAACCAGGTTGCTTTGTGTTAGGCTAAGTTGCGTTGTACCAGGTTGCTTTGTGTTAGGCTAAGTTGCGTTGTACCAGGTTGCTTTGTGTTAGACTAAGTTGCGTTGTACCAGGCTGCTTTGTGTTAGGCTAAGTTGCGTTGTACCAGGCTGCTTTGTGTTAGGCTAAGTTGCGTTGTACCAGGCTGCTTTGTGTTAGGCTAAGTTGCGTTGTACCAGGTTGCTTTGTGTTAGGCTAAGTTGCGTTGCACCAGGCTGCTTTGTGTTAGGCTAAGTTGCGTTGTACCAGGTTGCTTTGTGTTAGGCTAAGTTGCGTTGTACCAGGTTGCATTGTGTTAGGCTAAGTTGCGTTGTACCAGGTTGCTTTGTGTTAGGCTAAGTTGCGTTGTACCAGGTTGCTTTGTGTTAGGCTAAGTTGCGTTGTACCAGGCTGCTTTGTGTTAGGCTAAGTTGCGTTGTACCAGGCTGCTTTGTGTTAGGCTAAGTTGCGTTGTACCAGGTTGCTTTGTGTTAGGCTAAGTTGCGTTGTACCAGGCTGCTTTGTGTTAGGCTAAGTTGCGTTGTACCAGGTTGCTTTGTGTTAGGCTAAGTTGCGTTGTACCAGGTTGCTTTGTGTTAGGCTAAGTTTTGTTGTACAAGGTTGCATTGTGTTAGGCTAAGTTGCGTTGTACTTGGTTGCTTTGTGTTAGGCTAAGTTGCGTTGTACCAGGTTGCTTTGTGTTAGGCTAAGTTGCGTTGTACCAGGTTGCTTTGTGTTAGACTAAGTTGCGTTGTACCAGGCTGCTTTGTGTTAGGCTAAGTTGCGTTGTACCAGGCTGCTTTGTGTTAGACTAAGTTGCGTTGTACCAGGCTGCTTTGTGTTAGGCTAAGTTGCGTTGTACCAGGTTGCATTGTGTTAGGCTAAGTTGCGTTGTACCAGGCTGCTTTGTGTTAGGCTAAGTTGCGTTGTACCAGGTTGCTTTGTGTTAGGCTAAGTTGCGTTGTACCAGGCTGCTTTGTGTTAGGCTAAGTTGCGTTGTACCAGGTTGCTTTGTGTTAGGCTAAGTTGCGTTGTACCAGGCTGCTTTGTGTTAGGCTAAGTTGCGTTGTACCAGGTTGCTTTGTGTTAGGCTAAGTTACGTTGTACCAGGTTGCATTGTGTTAGGCTAAGTTACGTTGTACCAGGTTGCATTGTGTTAGGCTAAGTTGCGTTGTACCAGGTTGCTTTGTGTTAGGCTAAGTTGTGTTGTACCAGGTTGCATTGTGTTAGGCTAAGTTGCGTTGTACCAGGTTGCTTTGTGTTAGGCTAAGTTGCGTTGTACCAGGTTGCTTTGTGTTAGGCTAAGTTGCGTTGTACCAGGCTGCTTTATGTTAGGCTAAGTTGCGTTGTACCAGGTTGCTTTGTGTTAGGCTAAGTTGCGTTGTACCAGGTTGCTTTGTGTTAGGCTAAGTTGCGTTGTACCAGGCTGCTTTGTGTTAGGCTAAGTTGCGTTGTACCAGGTTGCTTTGTGTTAGGCTAAGTTGCGTTGTACCAGGTTGCATAGTGTGAGGCTAAGTTGCGTTGTACCAGGCTGCTTTGTGTTAGGCTAAGTTGCGTTGTACCAGGCTGCTTTGTGTTAGTTTAAGTTGCGTTGTACCAGGTTGCATTGTGTTAGGGTAAGTTGCGTTGTACCAGGCTGCTTTGTGTTAGGCTAAGTTGCGTTGTACCAGGTTGCTTTGTGTTAGGCTAAGTTGCGTTGTACCAGGTTGCTTTGTGTTAGACTAAGTTGCGTTGTACCAGGTTGCTTTGTGTTAGGCTAAGTTGCGTTGTACCAGGCTTCTTTGTGTTAGGCTAAGTTGCGTTAAACCAGGTTGCTTTGTGTTAGGCTAAGTTGTGTTGTACCAGGTTGCATTGTGTTAGGCTAAGTTGCGTTGTACCAGGTTGCTTTGTGTTAGGCTAAGTTGCGTTGTACCAGGTTGCTTTGTGTTAGGCTAAGTTGCGTTGTACCAGGCTGCTTTATGTTAGGCTAAGTTGCGTTGTACCAGGTTGCTTTGTGTTAGGCTAAGTTGCGTTGTACCAGGTTGCTTTGTGTTAGGCTAAGTTGCGTTGTACCAGGCTGCTTTGTGTTAGGCTAAGTTGCGTTGTACCAGGTTGCTTTGTGTTAGGCTAAGTTGCGTTGTACCAGGTTGCATAGTGTGAGGCTAAGTTGCGTTGTACCAGGCTGCTTTGTGTTAGGCTAAGTTGCGTTGTACCAGGTTGCTTTGTGTTAGGCTAAGTTGCGTTGTACCAGGCTGCTTTGTGTTAGGCTAAGTTGCGTTGTACCAGGCTGCTTTGTGTTAGGCTAAGTTGCGTTGTACCAGGCTGCTTTGTGTTAGGCTAAGTTGCGTTGTACCAGGTTGCTTTGTGTTAGGCTAAGTTGCGTTGTACCAGGCTGCTTTGTGTTAGGCTAAGTTGCGTTGTACCAGGTTGCTTTGTGTTAGGCTAAGTTGCGTTGTACCAGGCTGCTTTGTGTTAGGCTAAGTTGCGTTGTACCAGGCTGCTTTGTGTTAGGCTAAGTTGCGTTGTACCAGGCTGCTTTGTGTTAGGCTAAGTTGCGTTGTACCAGGTTGCTTTGTGTTAGGCTAAGTTGCGTTGTACCAGGCTGCTTTGTGTTAGGCTAAGTTGCGTTGTACCAGGTTGCTTTGTGTTAGGCTAAGTTGCGTTGTACCAGGTTGCTTTGTGTTAGGCTAAGTTGCGTTGTACCAGGTTGCATTGTGTTAGGCTAAGTTGCGTTGTACCAGGTTGCTTTGTGTTAGGCTAAGTTGCGTTGTACCAGGCTGCTTTGTGTTAGGCTAAGTTGCGTTGTACCAGGTTGCTTTGTGTTAGGCTAAGTTGCGTTGTACCAGGTTGCTTTCCGTTGGGTTGTTTCCTTTTGGTTCACTACAGAGTTATTCTTCAGTCTGAACATTTTTCGGTTCTTAAGAGAATTCATAATCCGAAACAGTGGTTCAACAACAAATTTAGTTATATATTTAGCAAAATTTCGACTGCTTTGACAGAAGATTACAGTGGGTAGAATCTCCGATTCCGGGTGTAATTTTGCAGCCTTTCTCCTTGTATTCGGAAATATTCTTCCGGTAATCATAAAAGCAGATACTATAGCTGTGGCTTCATATTTTCTGTCAGCCTTAATACGTTCTTTTTGTACCAATCAAGAGGTTCTTAAAATATGTTTCTGGTACATCTGTATTCGTCCCTGACCTTCTCCAGACAGAGAAACAGTCAAGCGGCTACTCGGGCGTTACTTCCACGGAGGTTTCACGACCAATATATGTCTATTCCTTCGTTATCACATAACGTCAAAAGTGTCTCTTGGTAAACGGCTATTCTTCTATACAAAAATAAAATGAAACGTCTCAGAAGTTTTGTAGCTTGTATATGTAAGGACTGAGGAATGTATACGAAAGAAAACAAGTTGCTAAAATGCCAAAGATAATCCGTCGCTTATGTAGCCATCTCCATTCGTGAAACCGAAAAATTGGTGAGAAAACAACCATAATCGTATTTTAATTGTTAATTTAATATTAACTTAATTGTTAATTTAATATTAACTTAATTGTTAATTTAATATTAACTTAATTGTTAATTTAATATTAACTTAATTGTTAATTTAATATTAACTTAATTGTTAATTTAATATTAACTTAATTGTTAATTTAATATTAACTTAATTGTTAATTTAATATTAACTTAATTGTTAATTTAATATTAACTTAATTGTTAATTTAATATTAACTTCATTGTTAATTTAATATTAACTTAATTGTTAATTTAATATTAACTTAATTGTTAATTTAATATTAACTTATTTGCTAATTTAATATTAACTTAATTGTTAATTTAATATTAACTTAATTGTTAATTTAATATTAACTTAATTGTTAATTTAATATTAACTTCATTGTTAATTTAATATTAACTTAATTGTTAATTTAATATTAACTTAATTGTTAATTTAATATTAACTTATTTGCTAATTTAATATTAACTTAATTGCTAATTTAATATTAACTTATTTGCTAATTTAATATTAACTTAATTGCTAATTTAATATTAACTTAATTGCTAATTTAATATTAACTTAATTTTTAATTTAATATTAACTTAAGTGTTAATTTAACTTAATTTTAATTTTTAATTTAGTTTTAACTTAATTTTAAATTTTAATTTAGTATTAACTTAATTTTAATTTTTAATTTAGTGTTAATTTAATTTTAGTTTTTAATTTAGTATTAACTTAATTTTAGTTTTTAATTTAGTATTAACTTAATTTTTATTTTTAATTTAATAATAACTTAATTGTTGATTGTTAATCTAATAATAACTTAATTGTTTATTGTTAATCTAATATTAAATTAATTGATAATTTTTAATTTAATATTAATACCATTCTCCTTTTTAATTTAATATTAATACCATTCTCCTTTTTAATTTAATATTAAAATAATTCTTCTTTTTAATTTAATATTAATAAAATTCTTCGTTTTAATTTAATATTAATATAATTCTTCGTTTTAATTTAATATTAATATAATTCTTCGTTTTAATTTAATATTAATATAATTCTTCGTTTTAATTTAATATTAATATAATTCTTCGTTTTAATTTAATATTAATATAATTCTTCGTTTTAATTTAATATTAATATAATTCTTCGTTTTAATTTAATATTAATATAATTCTTCGTTTTAATTTAATATTAATATAATTCTTAGTTTTAATTTAACATTAGCTTAATTGTAGATTGCTAATTTAATATTAACTTAATTGTAGATTGTTAATTTAATATTAACTTAATGGATAATTGTTAATTTAATAGTAATATAATTGATAATTGTTAATTTAATAGTAATA
Source organism: Leiobunum rupestre (assembly GCF_980474605.1). Taxonomy (NCBI): domain Eukaryota; kingdom Metazoa; phylum Arthropoda; class Arachnida; order Opiliones; family Sclerosomatidae; genus Leiobunum; species Leiobunum rupestre. The sequence goes on from NC_143394.1 coordinate 15,744,392, forward strand.
TAATTGATAATTGTTAATTTAATAGTAATATAATTGATAATTGTTAATTTAATAGTAATATAATTGATAATTGTTAATTTAATAGTAATATAATTGATAATTGTTAATTTAATAGTAATATAATTGATAATTGTTAATTTAATAGTAATATTATTGATAATTGTTAATTTAATAGTAATATTATTGATAATTGTTAATTTAATAGTAATATTATTGATAATTGTTAATTTAATAGTAATATAATTCTAAATTTTTTTTAATATTAATTTTGTTTAATTCTTTGTTTTAATTTAATACTAATCAAAAATTATATTATTAGTTCTTCATTTATTTTAATATTTGTTTAACATTTAATTTATTTTAATATTTGTTTAACATTTAATTTATTTTAATATTTGTTTAATATTTAATTTATTTTAATATTTGTTTAATATTTAATTTATTTTAATATTTGTTTAATATTTAATTTATTTTAATATTTGTTTAATATTTAATTTATTTTAATATTTGTTTAATATTTAATTTATTTTAATATTTGTTTAATATTTATTTTATTTTAATATTTGTTTAATATTTGTTTAATATTTAATTTATTTTAATATTTGTTTAATATTTAATTTATTTTAACATTTGTTTAATATTTAATTTATTTTAATATTTGTTTAATATTTAATTTATTTTAATATTTGTTTAATATTTAATTTATTTTAATATTTGTTTAATATTTAATTTATTTTAATATTTGTTTAATTCTTTGTTTTAATTTAATACTAATCAAAAATTATATTATTAGTTCTTCATTTATTTTAATATTTGTTTAATATTTAATTTATTTTAATATTTGTTTAATTCTTTATTTATTTTAATATTTGTTTAATTCTTTATTTATTTTAATATTTGTTTAATTCTTCATTTATTTTAATATTTGTTTAATTCTTCGTTTATTTTAAATCTAATATTAATTTAATTCTGCATTTCATTTTAACTTCAATATTAATTTAATTCTGCATTTCATTTTAACTTCAATATTAATTTAATTCTTCATTTTATTTTATTTTCAATATAACTTTAATTCTGCATTTTATTTTAACTTTAATATTAATTTAATTCTTCATTTTAGTTTAATTTTAATATTACTTTAATTTATTTGTTACTTTGTTTTAATTTTAATTTAATTTTAATTTTAATTTTAATTTTAATTTTAATTTTAATTTTAATTTTAATTTTAATTTTAATTTTAATTTTAATTTTAATTTTAATTTTAATTTTAATTTTAATTTTAATTTTAATTTTAATTTTAATTTTCACTTTAATATCACTTTAATTTATCTGTTACTTTGTTTTAATTTTAATTTAATTAATTTAATTTTAATTTTAATTTTAATTTTAACCTTAATATTAATTTAATTCTTCATTTTATTTTAATTTTAATATTACTTTAATTTAATTTTTACCTTGTTTTAATTTTAATATTACTTTAATTTAATTTTTACCTTGTTTTAATTTTAATATAATTAATTTTATTTTTATTTTTATTTTTTTTTATTTTTTTTTATTTTTATATTAATTTTATTCATTTTATTTTTATTTTTATTTTATTTTAATATTAATTTAATTCTTCATTTTGATTTAATATTGCTGTAAATTAAAGTGTAATATTACACCTTTAAGTATAGCTTTCAGTTTATTAGATAAATGGTTGCATATTCCCAGAACCGACAGCGACGAAGAGGAGCGAAAACTCTCTCTGTATATCCTGGTAGTCAGATTGCAGACATCAAAGGGCCGCTCTACCTTTGGTAATGGTGTCAACCAAAATAAAATTTATCCCTTTATCAGAGTATAATTCTGGCGTCATCTATTATGCGCCGCACTAAAATGCGAATTGGAGAGGGTATAGAAACGTAAATAAATTTTTGAATTTCTTTTTTAGTAGCGTCTATATTCACTCTTCCAATAAAATTCTTCCGATAAGCATTTTTATACTATTTACGGGGTTTCTAAAAGACGTGAAGTCTTGGGAGCCGCTGCTGGAGAAATATTTAGGAATATTTCTATTCCACTTTGCCAAAGTGACGCTTCTCTCTAAATCAGCTAAAGTGTTGACAGTTTTATCCCACGTTTGAAAGAGATTCGTTCACACGTTTAGACTTTAGAGAGAGTACACTACTATGGCCGGCGCGGCGGTTCTACGTAGAAGGGTTCTGGAGATATGCATCTTTATCGAGTGTTTTGACGATGATTTGCTCGTTTTAGAAGATATGTAGACGAAAATTGAAATCTTATGTTTATATTTCAAATATCAGGGTGCTCGATTCAAAATGGATTATTTCGTCTATGTTTTGAACAAATTGTACAATTATCAAGCCTAATAATATTACATTTTCTAGCCAAATTATTTTGAATTTTGAGCCAGGTCCTTTTTAATCCCGATGCCTAATGATTTTGAATCTTCGAGCCTATTAATGTTGAATCTTCGTTAATTTTGAAATTTCTAGCCTGAAGATTTGGAAATTTCTAGCTTGATGATTTTTAAATTTCTAGATTGATGACTTTGTAATTTCTAGCCTGATGATTTTTAAATTTCTAGATTGATGATTTTGAAATTTCTAGCTTGATGATTTTGAAAATTTTAGCCTGATGATTTTAAAATATCTAGCCTGATGATTTTGAAATTTCTAGCCCGATGATTTTTAAATTTCTAGATTGATAACTTTGTAATTTCTAGCCTGATGATTTTGAAATTTCTAGATTGATGATTTTGAAAATTTTAGCCTGATGATTTTAAAATATCTAGCCTGATGATTTTGAAATATCTAGCCTGATGATTTTGAAATTTTTAGCCTGTTAATTTTGAAATTTTTTGCCTATAATTTTTGAAATTTCTAGCATGATTATTTTGAAATTGCTAGCCTGAAGATTTTGAAATATCTAGCCTGATGATTTTGTAATTTCTAGATAGATGATTTTTAAATTTCTAACCTGATGATTTTGAAATTTCTAGCCTGATGATTTAAAATGTTGAGCTTTCAAGTCTTATAATTGGTAATTTTTAAACCTGATATATATTTTTAATTAGTTTCAATTTTAATTATCGCGCCATTTTAGTTTACTTGTAGTTTTTAAACTCCGAGCTAAGTAGACGAAAATCTATAACCTAAGATATCTGTTCGCGTTGGCCAATAGCTAACTGTACGTTATTCGAAAGCGGTAAATGCAAAAGTTTCTGCATATTTATTTAATGACAAAAGTAAACGTTTATTTAAATGAGTCTCAAATCGTGATATTTACGTCCTCAACAAAGTAGCGAGTTGATTAGTTATTGGTTTTGATTTAAAACCTTTCCACGGCCTTCACTTTTTCGGACGGGGCTTAAGCCTTTTTATTATTTTTCAGCCCATGACATTTGCGAGAGAGATAATGTCAGCGGGCAACGTTTTAAGCTCGATTTGAGATTGCGCCCCCTCTCTTTAAATCGCCCCTTTGCTCCCCCCCCCCCCCCACTTCTCGCCCACCCTCTTAATATTCGCACCGGGCATTTCATTGCGTTAAGCGACCCCTTCCGGATCTTTAAATCATTTTCACCACTCAGCCGGATCAACTCGCGGCCAAAATCAAGTAACTAACTAAACCTGATTACCAATGGTTTCACGTAATAATAATAATTATCGGCTAGGGTAATAATCAGGAATTCACAAAACATAAGCAGGACCCGCGTTTGGGCCGCACTCCAAAATTTTACTGTATTAATGATTTAAGCTATCGCCATAATAACGGCTTTCTGCGGATCCGAATTTGTGGTTTTACTGGGGCCTGAGCCAGCTGTAGCAAAATAGAAGTATTCCGTAGGATAGTTGGTATTATTAATTTTTTTTAATGGAAGCTAGCGTAATGGTTTCTTTGATTAAAATATTCATTCTTAATGTTAAGTGTTAATGACCGGGAATAATACTAAGTTGTATTTTAGTTAGTTTAGAAATTTATTTAATTTTAGTGACTTAGAAACTAATTTTTTAACTTCGATTTATTCCAATAAGGAAACCGGAACAAAATCTTGAATTTATTTTAAAATATTAAAAATAATTTTGAGATTTTAATATTCAACAATTAATTTGGAGATTTTAATATTCAACAATTAATTTGGAGATTTTAATATTCAACAATTAATTTGGAGATTTTAATATCTAACAATTAATTTGGAGATTTTTATATATATTAAAATTATTGGGAGATTTTGATATATTAAAATTATTTTGAGATTTTGATGTATTATAATTAATTGGAGATTTTAATACATAATTAATTTAGATATTTCCAGTATGATTTCGAGAATTTCATATTATCTCTGGGATATATAAAAAAAAAATTTGAGAAAAAATGTCAAAATACGTTCAACGACCAATTTTTTATTTATTCTTTAAACATTAAATTATGCAATATCAATCGTCTATTCGTTTAAAAAAATTGCATAACTGCTAAAATCTCAGTTAAGTCAAATATGAAGTTTGTGCTACCACGATTGGACATACAACCGATGGTTCTTCGTGTTGTTAATGATGTGGTACAAGTTTTGGAACAATGTTAGGTCTGGAGTGGTGGGCAGACCGTCGTGGGTAGTTTTTACTGAAAAAGTAAGACAATAATTACAATATTTTACAAATTCCAGTTTAATCAATTCCATTTTGAAGGTCAAGATGGCCATTTTCAAGGTCAAAACCGTTATGTTTATACGAGCGTGTTTATAGTAGTTATTCTTTTTAAAATATTTTAATAGATTTTGCACAAAAATATTTTGAAGGTCGAGATGACCATTGTCAAGGTCAAAACCGCTATGTTTATAGTAGTTATTATTTTTTAAATATTTTAATAGATTTTGCACACAAAAATTTTTAAGGTCGAGATGACCATTGTCAAGGTCCAAATCGCTCTGATTATAGTAATTATATTTATTATAATTTTTTTTAAATATATTTTGGACATAAAGGATTTGAAGGTCGAGAAGACCATGGTCAAGGTCAAAATCGCTCTGATTATAGCAGTTATATTTATTATAATTTTTTATTATTTATTTTGGACATAAAGGATTTGACGGTCGAGATGGTAATTTTCAAGGTAGCCATCTTAGATACTCCAGTTATATGCAATTAAATGAGCCTTCGGCAAAAACGTTAAATTCGGCACTTAGTCGGTTTTTGCCGCGAGTCTTGGTGCAGTCGGCGTGAAGCGCTCGCGTATGGATTGAAGGCGAAAACCGTTAATTATTCGACATCTATGTCTATTTTTTTAAACTAATTTTCCCCGTCCTCTGGCCGAAATAAAATCTGCCTGTTTCATCTCCGCCACAAACTAGACATTAGGGGGCTTTTAAAACGAATTTGCGTATCTCGTTCCAGCGCCCCCTAACCCCCCCCCCCCCCTGTGGAAATTTGTTCCCATCCCACCTCATCAACCTCTCTGACTCTAGCTCATCAACTCTGGGCGTTCTGGTCCCCCTCCCCCTTCTCAGTTTTTTTTGGCGCAGTTTGAAAATGATTTTCTATAATTTCCTCGCGACAATGAACCATCGAAATACGCTTAACTTTTGGAGGAGAGAGAGAGAGAGAGTTGGAGGGAAAAAACGAATTTATGAATTGGAAATCGCCGGTCATGGGAGCTTCCTCGGTCTCTTATTCAGAGTTAGTTCGAGAGCGCAAGTTTTTTCTAAATAGTCTATAATTCATCACTCTAGTCCACAAGTTTTCTTTGCTTTTAGAAATGATGGTTTTTTTTTACATGAATTTCTCGGATAAAGACAAAAATTAGTGTATCAGTTTTCTGACAGCGCGCACTAGGCTGTCTAATATCTGCTAATTTCTTTATAATCTTGGTTTATAATCTAAAAGGAACTCTATTAAAGTATTTTATTTGTAAAATTGATATTTATAGACCAAACACCCTTTATGTTTTTCAAGTATTGGATAAATTAATGTTTTGCCTAGAAACAATGTGTAAATTAGTGTTTTACCAAGAAACATAGGATAAATTAATGTTTTACCAAGAAACATAGGATAAATTAATGTTTTACCAAGAAACATAGGATAAATTAATGTTTTACCAAGAAACATAGGATAAATTAATGTTTTACCAAGAAACATATGATTAATTAATGTTTTACCAAGAAACACAGGATAAATTAATGTTTTGCCAAGAAACACAGGATAAATTAATGTTTTACCAAGAAACATAGGATAAATTAATGTATTACCAAGAAACATATGTTTACGAAGAAGTATTGGGTAAATTAACGTTTTACTAATAAGTTTTGAACAAATTAATATTTTACCAAGAAGAATTGGATATATTCATGTTTTACCAAGGAGTAGTTGATATTTATGTGATTTAACAAGAATTATTTGAGAAATTTGTGATTTTCCAGAAGCCTTGTAAAAACTTGTGATTTACCAAGAAGCATTAACTTAATTTGTTATTTACCAAGAAGCATTAACTAACTAACCAAGGAGTATTGGATAAATAAATGTTTTAGGAAGAAGTTAAGTTAAAAGGAACCACGGCTATGAACTGCATTGTAAAGGATTATATAATTAGCGAATAAGTAGATTAGTCCATTACGAAAAGGGATAATAAAGCTAAACCCTAAACAAATTAGAAGTCCATAGGATGGTGGTTCCTTTTAACTTAACATTGCGTATATACTAATCTCCACCACTCTCCCTATATTCGGCTTTCCGTTGCTATGCAACTCGTTTTGAAATTTTTAATATTTAGGCTTAGTTTCTCTATTCGGTGTTATTGTAGCAAGCCAGATTTCCCGCACGGTACTGACGAGGCCCAAATAGGACGAAACGGGTCTACCGTTGGAATTTCTGGCTATTTTATTTAATTTAATTTAGTTTTTCACTCGAAGATCTATTTGGTCCGAGTTTCTCGTCTTTTTGTTCGCTCGAAGACCTATCGGTACGAGCTATTAGTAAGTTTTTGAATTTCTTCAAATTTGTTTAGGGTTTAGCTTTATTATCCCTTTTCATAATGGACTAATCTACTTATTCGCTAATTTTATAATCCTTTTAGGAAGAAGCATTAGATATGTTATTGAAATGGGAACAACTTCTTTGATTGATATTTTGTCACCATCACTATAATTTTTCTAATTTCTAAATTATCATAATTGTACAACCCTAGAAATTAGCAAATGTTTTTATTTATATTAATATATTCCACATTTTATTCGTTTGATTATATCTCTTTCTTAGCGGAAAACAAAATAATGTACATCCGAAATAAAGCAATTTTATTATTTCGATGTTCTTAGGCAGAAATAAAATACAGAGCCCATTAATTTGCTACCATTTGTTTAAAACACATTAATTCATTCGAGGCAGTTTAAAGAGTTTTTCCTTAAAGAATTACGTCACGTGTTTTGGTCGGTTATATTTTGACTGCTTTTATAACGTCGAGATTTCGTCGCTTTGGGTGAAGAATAAAAAACAGTTTTTCCGTTCCGCGGTTACTAGTGTGACGTTTGTCGCGTCTATGAGCTGGAACCGTTCACAATGTGTAGGCGTTTACGCTTTCCGAGCGTGTGACTTCGAAAGGCGTCCCCCCTCCAGTGTCTTCCCCCTCTGGGCTTCGGTGCCTTCCCCCTTTTGCTTCAGTGTCTTCCCCCTTTTGGCTCGCCCGGGCTCGTCCGTGATTTACGGATTCTTTGCCCTCTGTCTCCCCCTTTTCGCCTTCTTTGGCTTCTCTCTTTGGCCATTAAAAAACCCGGAAAGTTTGCCCTGACTCTTTGGCTTCGCTTAGCCCTGGAAAAGAGGAATATTTTTTGCGTCCATTTCAAAAGAGGGGAACGAAAACGCTCTCTTCTTCGCTTTTCCTTCGTGACGGAAAGTTTTGTTTCACATCTGAGAAATGCCCAGCCCGCATTTAATAGACAACATTTTAGGGAAACCCAAAAACAATACATTGTCCCCTGAAGAAACAAGTATGTGCAAGCCGCAAGTTACTTTTTCCCATTTAGTTATGAAATCAGCTTTAAATTAACTTACATTCTGTGATTGACAATTACTGGTTTTCAATTAATATAATCCATATGGTTCTTACTGCTGTTGGCTTTAAGAATGTTGCAACGAGCGCCTCCTAGTGTAATAATAATAAAGGAATAATAATCAGCTAGCAAATTATCAAGGAACCACCTTAGAGCCAACTAATCTAGCGACATTCGATGCCTCTTAAATCAGGTGGCTAAGTTACAATTCGTAGGAGGGTAGTAGCAAGCCCTTCATGCAACACGAGCCAACAGCTACCTATCAATCTATATTACCTTTAACCTCAACAAGTTTATTGGATAGAGAACTTGCAAACTCAACGCCTAAGGAGTTGTTCCGAGTTTTCACCCAGTGCACAAGCTGGGATCAATTTGGCTCCTTTTGCAGCGAATTGAAAGTGCTAACCAGGGCCGTGCTTAGGGGTGGCGAGCCGGGCGGTCGCCCAGGGCCGCTAAAATTTTCCCATGGGGATGTATATACCGGAGGGCCGCTAAACTCACAATTTCAGTTTCAACCATGCATTTCGCCCGGAGCCGCGAGACCTCTAAGCACGGCCCTGGTGCTAACCACTCTGCCACCTCAGAGCGCAAAGGCGCGAAAGTGACTGCTACGTTTTGGGAGGGTGATTTTAACTTTTTGCCAACTCGAAGGTCTCGAGCCAAAGGGAGGGGGTATTGGTGTGGCCTTTATAGAAGTTATTAGGCAAGAGGCATGCTGTTGGGACGTATGCATTTAAAACTAAAATTGGCAACTCTGTCAAAACATCCCTACAGTGTAGCCAAGAGAGGAGCACGCAATTAAGTCCCTTGATTATAAATATGTTTAATAGGATTTTTAGCTAATGAAGAAGCTAATTCTATAAAGTATAATCCATCGACAGTTTCGTAGTAAACGGCCACATAACTCCTAGAACATTATTCCGCATGATTTCATAACATACCCACAAACTTTATTTCTAAAGCGCTAGGCAAAAAGAGGGAAAACCACCGAAATAAATTTAAAAGTGCCCTATGAAAAATATGTTGCTCTTCGGGGTTGTTTCTCGTGACCAAAGCATTCAGGATTAATATTTCATGTGTTCACCCAGAATGATTCGCGCGTGAGTAGCTCGGGTGTCAAATGGCAGCCATAGGAATGGTTTTCTCACTTTGGCAGAAAAGCGTCAAGTTTTAGAAACTTAAAAGCTTCCTAGTATCAAAACTTCCAAACATTATGTAAACTTCAACTCGTGTTTCTCGTTTTTTCTAACGGCTGGCTAATAGACGAAAAATAGACCAAAAGTTACATTTAGTATAGTTTGGACAGGATTGCCGCGTGATTAATCAACTTTCGGCGGTTTTTTACCATAGTATTTTTTACTTTTATCCTCGCTTAAAGCTCGTCTATCTCCGAGAGTGATCTTAGGTAGGCTAATACATCAGAAGTGGACTATTTGTTTTCTTACGGGCAGGCAAGCAGCAGCGCCTGAAGGAAAATGTGGGCGTACCTTGGTTTATCAATCCCCATCGAGCAATTCATCGGCTCTTCGCGTGTCCCACTTTAGCGAAACATTAGCGAAGAGCGCGGATTATCTCTACCGCTTGTACGGGAACTCCGGGGTAGTTTAGCGGCTAACTTTCCGGGACCTCTAGGCTCTGGCTCAAAGAACAGACTGGGAGAGCCAATGTCCACTAACTCTTTCCTTTGTCTTGGAATAACCTTGATTGAGAACAAGGGTCAGTTACTGAGAAGTCGGTGAGTCCTTCCCTTCCTGGCGAGACTTAATTAGCCAAGGTGGGTTCGAAGTAGCTAGCCCTTGGTCGCCGGAAGGGTTGATAGTTCAGACGCGTGAAAGATGGTCAAAGAAGTTCACCGTCTCCGACCACGCCCCCAAACGTAGAGTTAAAGTGGGCGTAACCGATTTTTTTTCTCGAAGTCTTATCTTATCCGGAAATCTGATTGGCAGTTTTTTTTACTTCGTGTCTTATTTTTCAAAAGCTGTGTTTTTATAATTGAAAGCTGATTTATTTACGCGTGTCCGTATGAAGGTGTTTGGGTAGATTGGATTCTACTAAGAACTACACAGATAGCCTAGTTTTCCAATTGGCATTTATTGTTGACTTTGGCTAAACTTGGCAACCGTTTCACCAATAACGTAGTCAAATCAATTTCCCCCCCAAAAGCATAGATCAATTCGCAAACTGTTTACAGTGACGCAAACGTCTAGAGCGAAGCCCTTAGATGGCACCTAGGAGCAACAAACACAACACCCATGGCACCATTTAAACTTTCTAACGTTCTAAAATCCAACGACTTTTTTAAGCGATATTTCCTCTAAACACTATAAACAGAAGTTAAAAAAAATCGTCATAAAAACGAATTAATATTTTTCGTGGGTTTAGACAATTTCAGAATTGCTACTATGCATATTGTTAGAGCCATCTTACGTTAGTAGGGTCTATTAATTTACATTGATAATTTTATTTTTAAAGCATAATTTTCTGAAAATATTCAAAACTTTTTAATTTATCTCGTTTTATCACTAAGTTAAGTTAACTTAATGTTATCTTCGCTAATAGTAAATACGACTACACATTTCTGATAAGACTATAACGTTTAAAAATATAGTTTTGATTCCAAAAGTAAAAGGAAAATAATAATTATTTTTAAGTGTCTGACAACAAGAAACCTTAAGTAGATTTATCATGCTTTTTAAAAATGGACACCTTGACACCGACTATAGTAATGATTAAGAAAACGCCTTGTCAATTTTTATCAGATTATATCTTTTCGCTAATCATAGTTTTGATTCCAAAAGTAAAACTCAAATAATTATAAATAGTTTTAAGTCTCTGACAACAAGAAACCTTGAGTCGATTCATTATTGCTGTTTAAAAATGGCCACCTTGAGTCCTTGACACTGACTATAGTAATGATTACGAAGCCACCTTGCCAATTCTTATCAGACTATAACTTTTCCTTATAATACTTTTGATTCCAAAATTAAAAGAAAATTTATTATAATTATAATTATTATTCCTAGTTATAATTCTTTGATAAGAAGAAGTCTTACGTCGACGATACATTTATACTAGACACGGCGTGCGGTTTTCTCGCCTTGGATTCTTTTTTTTTTTTTTTTGCTACGATTGAAGCTTATACTTCGAACTTTTCACTTTATTTTCTTATACTTCTGCGACTGTGAGACGGAACTCTAGCGACAGGGAAAAAAGGCAGGAGGCGCCACCGGCTCCTATCTTTCCCAGAGTTGGGAAAATAATTTTTTGCCCCGTCATCTGAGGCGAGAAGACCTGGAAAAGGCGGGAACAGGGGCGGCTTGATGCTCCCTTCACGGTCACCATCCCACCCCTTCTCCGGGTCCCAAGCATCCCCCTCCCTGCAGATCTTGAGCTTCTTCCCATCCAACATTTTTTTCTCTTCCCTTGAAAAAACGAAGGTGGGGGGGTCTTAATAGTCTTTTTTTTCTCCCTCCCTGTTCACCATTGATTTTTATTTAATTTTTTATCGTACAATAGAGTTCAATTTAATTTTTGGGAGAGGCTTCAAAGATATGGTTATTATTGAATTTTTCATCGATTACGCTACGGTATTCGCAGGGCCGTCGAGAAGGGGCCCTGTAACCTCTAAAACAATAATAATTTCGGGCCCCAAAGAGAGCGGTTATTACTGAAGATAAGTAATACGTTTTTTTGGGGGGAAACTTGAACCGACTGCTCAAACCCGTACACCGGAAATTGGTACGTCAATTCTGCGTATTCTTTGGGAAATTTGCTACTAGGTGGTAGTACTAGAACGTTAGTGTTGAGTGTGTAGAGTATGTCTATTACATTAATAATTATCGCGGGATGATAGACCTCAATGAGATATAACTAATATCAGAAGTAAATTATATCTGTTCTTTCTAATATCTCCTTCGTCAATGAATTCATTGACAACAAAATTTAAGTCGATATTTTCAAAACAATCACGTCTAAATCATTAATCATTTTTGGGCCACAAACATTATGAAGGTATTTTAGGCAACCTAGCATAACGGAACATAATTGTGTAAGACAGGGTACACGATCGGGCGATTTCCTGTTTGGACGAATCTATCGAAATCCATTTTATGCTTATTTCATCTAATTGCATCTTCAATATCAAAATAACTTCTGTAAAAAGACTGAATTATGACCAAAAAAGGCAGTGAGGTTAGAAATGTTTCTCTGATTGCTAGTTATCGAAGATTTTAATTCTGTAGGGGCTCTGCCGCCACAGTAGATAAACCAAAGACAAAATCTCAGTCAAAGATTACAACAGTAGACCGGTTTCGCAATTTTTGGAGGTCATCACTACTTTGTAGGAATTCTGGCTATACTCGAAAACTGTCAACTCAAACTCTGGTTTGATTGTTTTGTCCTGACTAAATTTCTAAAAGCTTGAAATATGGGCAATACCTCCACTGTTATACTTTTCTTTGCTGAAAAGATTTTGGTGCAATTCTGTAACTTACTTTTTGAATTATTTTGGGAAATTTACTAATAAGCTGCTTTAGAAGTTTCTTTTAAATCAAGGAATACTTATGTGTATGGTTCCATACCAGAGTGGCGTTGGGACGGTAACCCAAAGGTTGTTGGTTCGATTCCTGTCCGAGGTGATATGATTTTTCTCAGTCACTCTGGTATGGAACCATACGCAAAAAGTATTCCTTGATTTAAAAGAAACTTATAATTGTACTAATTCCTGCGTAAAAAAAAACAAATAAATTCTCATTATAAGCTTCTTTGTCATTTGGCTAAGATCAAATGTTAAACATAATAATTGTTGTATCGAAGACTCAACTAGTTAGAACATAATTAACTCACAGGATTAAACCACCAGAAGAAAGTTTGATACATAGAACGACATATTTTGATTTTAAGTGATAAAAGTCCATTTTAACAAATAGCTCCGGTAATCCCGGTGCATAAGGACTTACGAAGGACGTTTAAAGGACATTTCCGTAAATGGGTAGTTTTAATTTTTGATAGACCAGACGTCAGAATTCTCAGGATAGAGGACGTCTTAGTCACGACGTGACTATAAAATTATCCCGCGAAACGAATTGAATCATAGCAACGTTGTGTCGGTTGCAGAATTTCTTTTGCAAATAACATATCTCGAAATGGCAAAGGAACCGAGAGAATTGTCTAGTAAGAAACATCTTCCGGAAAAACGGGAAAAGATGGCTTATCTTTCTTAAACTGCGTCTTTGGCACTCGGTGTCACAAATGGCCGTAGATCACGTCAGACGCAGAGCCGCGAGGCACGGGCCCGGGTCGGAGCCCCAGGGTGGGTGGCCAAAGAGGCCCACTCCGCTCACCTTCCGTCTCCTTTCCAGGACACTCCGTGGCGCTCGAGGAGTACTCGCTCTTCCCGGTATCGGTCCCCCGGTGACCATCTTTTGTGATAATGATCAATGATCTTTGCAAGTGAGAGGGAGAGAATTTCCACCAAAAAGACGTTTTATATTTCGGATCCTTCCCCCAGTATTGGATCTCTCAAGTTCTTTTCCTATTTTTTGCCGGAATGTTCGGACCCTGCGGTCACCTTCCTTAGTCCCATCATTTTCCCCAGAATGATAGCTTCCAAAATAATGTTTGCTTTTGCGCGTTGGTACGCTGGAGGGTTGGGTTTCCATCTTTGACCGCCAGAGGGTATTCCAAACGATTCCCGCGCATTTTTCACAGAAACTCCACCCCCTCGGGAGTACTAAAAAATTATATGATTAATTTACACTCTCTTTTTAGACGACGTTGTTTCAACATTTTAGAAGCACGCTCTTCATCGGATACTGAACAGTCGTAAAAATATATCCTGTGGTTTGTGATCTTCATAATTGAAGAAATTGAAGCGAAACGAGCGTTAACGAGCGAAGCTTTCGTATCACCAACTCAAATGGCGAAATGTTTGTCGTCGTTGTAGGCGTAGTACTGTGTCGTAATCAGTGCCGTATTTCCGCCTAGACCAACCTAGGCCGTGGCCTAGGGGCCCATCCTTGGAAAGGGCTCTCCAGTGACCGTAATTACTGTATTCGAAGGCATAAATCTATAATATCAATCATAATTTACATTGGAGAAATTCCTAGGTAGAAGATTTTGTTTTAAAATTACCAAAATTTCTGCCTGGCAGTTTACGGACGCAGCCTTAAATCGCAATGTTGCATAATTATCGCATATTTAGTCGACGATTGTGAAGAGCTTTTATTAAGTAATATAACCGTAGAGCTCAGACTTCTACGCTGAATCAGGGAAATTCAGGCACAGCCTAGTTCCAGGGATAAGAGTAAATGCAGCGCGTGAAAAGGGGGCCCAGACTCCTTATCTGCCTATGTGCCCAGGATCTCTAAGTCCGGCCCTGGTCGTAATGTAGACCAATTTTGTATATTTCCATTTTGAGGAAGCTCATGCGAACTTACCTACAACCGTGTTAAAAATTTAATACTATCAACCAGTGCGTGTAAAATATACACACCTTTAGCGAGATTTTATTATTTAACGTAAGCTACATATGTATGTAATGTTTAATATCAGTCACATCACGTGAAAAATATGTTTCTTAACTGATGAGAGTGAAATTCGTTTGTTTCAGCTAGGAGCCAGTGCTGGGTTTGTTGCTCCTAGGTTTCAGTGTCGGCTCACCGATGGAGACAATCTAGCACGGCATGATTCATAGTGTTATATGAAATTCAACGAAATTTTTAGTAGAATTCTTCACCACTGTAACAGTAATTCCAAATGTAATTTGCATTGAAAATTTCATGTAAAGGGTAACTCAAATGTTTATTAGCTTAACTGATATTGGCAGTTCTCCCCGTTAACCAGAATTCTTACACAGTACTGATGAGCCAAAGAGGGAGGGGGGTGAGAAATGCTCTGCTGTTGGAATCTCTGAAAATATGTTGACTTGAAATGTTTCATATAAATAGTGACGTATCGGTGACGTTTTACACAGAAAAGCCCTGAACATAAGAGTAAATTCGACGAGGCACCCTGTTTTTAAGCATAAACTGAACTGAACTTCTACGTATTTCGTGACGAATGAGCTACATATAAACAAGTTGTGCAAGCGTAGTTTATTTTATGGAAAGGCCTATTTGGTTAAAGAAATTATATTTTGGGAAATATTGCAGCTCTTATTTTATAAAAGCATGTTCAGGTCTTTTTCTTTTTCAATATTATGTGCATCTTATGAAATGTTATGGGTCTTTTTTTTTTCAAATATTTTGAGATAAGGATTCCGTTGAAATATTGTGGAACTTTTCCAAAATATATTGGGTCTTAGATGGAAATTTGTGTAACCAATTTGTAATATTGTAAGCCATTTTGTAATGCTGATATGTTGTTGGAAAGCTTCCTGGCAGTTTCGCCTCAGCAAGAGGAGCCGGGTTCGATCCCCGCTTGTGGCACTGCGTGAAATCTCGGAAAAACTCGTTAGAACTGCGGTGAGTTTGCAAATTATCTCCCCACTGGGTAAATGGGTTTTTAACGAGCTCTTCGGTTTCTACTTCCATAAAAACTTGTTGAGGTCAACGTTAATTGTTAGTGTAGGGAGCTGTTGGCTCGCGTGGCGTGAAGGGCTTGCCACCACCTTCTTACGCATTGTAACCTGGCCACTTTAAAAGTCACTTGATGACGTAGGCCTAAGGTAGTGCCTTGGGTATTAGCCTAGCTGATTCTTGTTGAATAGTTTCCATGACATCTTAAGGAGCTTCTTCGATATATTGCCGAACAGCTTCCTTGATATGTTGCGGAACCGCTTCCTTGATATGTTGCGGAACAGCTTCCTTGATATGTTGCGGAACAGCTTCCTTGATATGTTGCGGAACAGCTTCCTTGATGTGTTTGGGAACAGCCTCCTTTATATGTTCTTGAGGATCGTTCTTGATATGTTGTTTGTGACAAAAAAATTGGGCGCGTTGAAACGCGACCACTTGTTTAATATTTGAAAGTAGATAAGGGGCCCAATACCCGGCCCGGTCAGCTCAGGTTATGCCAAATATATTTTATAGATGTAAATAAAGTGTTTTATTAAAGTGTTTATGTTTAGCTAAGTAATGTTTAAGAAATGTAGCTCTGGCTCGATAGCATTGTATTCCAAATTGACGTCACTGGCTCGAATTAAACCGTCCTGTAGAAACCGGAAATTGATGCGCGTATTACAAAGTGCAATATTTTGGAACCTCTTGACCGCGATTGTGAAACGCCCGGAAACATAGTATTAATTTTAGTGAGTAATCATTAGTTAATAATAGCAGTATTCCTTTAATAAAAGTGTTCAATGATTTATCTGAATCCGTTGTAATCTTTAATAGTATTTAAGGCCTACAATTAACCGTCATAAATAGCTAATCAGAGTGTGTAATTCGTTAGGTCATTTTTAATATTTCTTTAATTATTTTGCCGACGGTATTGACTGAGTTAGCTAGGGTGGAATTATTGGACCCCAACCATAAAATCGTCACATGTTAAGGAGTTTCCTTGATTAGTTTGTTAAGGAGCTTCCTTGATAAGTTGTTAAAGAGTTTTCCAGATATAACAATAATAATAATAATCAGCTTAGTTGTTAAGGAGCTTACTTGATATGTTGTTGAGCAGCTTCCTTCATATATATGTTCTTGAGGAGCTTCCTTCATATCAAGTTCTTGAGGAGCTTCCTTGATATATTGTTGAGCAGCTTCCTTCATATATATGTTCTTGAGGAGCTTCCTTGATATATTGTTGAGCAGCTTCCTTCATATATATGTTCTTGAGGAGCTTCCTTCATATATATGTTGTTAAGGAGCTTCCTTGATATATTGTTGAGCAGCTTCCTTCATATATATGTTCTTGAGGAGCTTCCTTGATATATTGTTGAGCAGCTTCCTTCATATGTTCTTGAGGAGCGTCCTTGATATGTTGTTAAGGAGCTTCCTTGATATGTTGTTAAGGAGCTTCCTTGATATGTTGTTGAGCAGCTTCCTTCATATATATGTTCTTGAGGAGCTTCCTTCATATATGTTCTTGAGGAGCTTCCTTCATATATATGTTCTTGAGGAGCTTCCTTGATATGTTGTTAAGGAGCTTCCTTGAGATGTTGTTGAGCAGCATCCTTGATATGTTCTTAAGGAGCTTCCTTGATATGTTGTTGAGCAGCTTCCTTCATATGTTCTTGAGGAGCTTCCTTGATATGTGGTTAAGGAGCTTCCTTGATATGTTCTTAAGGTGCTTCCTTGATATGTTGTTGAGCAGCTTCCTTCATATGTTCTTGAGGAGCTTCCTTGATATGTTGTTGAGCAGCTTCCTCGACATATTTTCAACAGTTTAGTTGATATGCTGGCGCAGAGCTTACTTTACATATTGTGAAGTTCAAATAAAATGTTGTCAGGCAGCTCAGGCTGTATTTTAACGTAAAGGCGGAGTTTTCGAAACTATTGAGAAGCACTGCAGGTGTAGTCAAGTTTAAATACTAAAATCTTTCAATTCAATGGTAATAAGATACTGAAGAACTTTTCAATCAAGTTAAAATTTAGCTTTCGAACTCCCAAGGCCTTTGTCTACCTAAACGATTAAAAATGCCATTGTAAAAAATAATAATAATTTATCGTGTTGAGATACGGTGCATCCAGTCGGATTAAATCTCGCGGTAAGACTAGACTAAAGATCCAATTTTTTAGGCAGCGCTCTTTGCTTTATTGGACTAAGCGCGTTTTTGCTAGCTAAGAAAGAACGCAGAGAGAGATCAGGCCGAAATGTGTGGGTGGTATTTTTTCGTCGCTGGTTTGGGGGAGCAAAAACCATTCTTCATGCTGGATAGAGATCTCTTTAGTCTCGACGGTGTTTTTTGTCATTTTCTCATTTTTAGTAAGGGCTCTTTTTAGGTGTTGCGCCATCTTGTGCCCGAACACGGCATGTAATTCGGGTTCAGGCTAAGGATTTTTGGCCTTAAGGTAAACGTCATAGTTTAAGCTAACTGGGACAAACGATGATTACAAAAGTTATAGGAAGATATCACGCTGCGTAGTATTATGTCGTCGTGTACCCTGCTATAGTCAAAAGAATATTAAAGCCACGGGCACACGATAATTAAAATGAAAATAAACAGTGATTTGTCGTTTTTAGTCATAGTGGGAACAGAAAAAGTTGCGAACCTGCGAATACACTGACTTGTGAAGTAACGCCAACGACGTTTGGTGGGTAGTTTAGATGGGTAAAACATTTTCTTTCTATTTTTGTCTAGACCAGGGTACACGAAGGAGAAAAGTGATTGGATGATACTACAACCGTTTTTAATCGATAATTTGAAACGCAAAATTGAAACGTTTTAAGAAACTCGTGGACACGTAGCATAACTGCGGTGCGACAGTGAACGAAAATAATTCGATAGATGGAAGTTTAAATTGTGAAAACAGATTTCCAAAGTGAAACAAATCCAGGTGCTAAATGGTATGTAAATTTAAAAAAATTCTGCTTTGGACAATGTCCAATTGACAAATTATCTGATTCATATTAAACACTTAGCAAGTACTTTTGAACCAATTTGTTTTACTAATTGAAGTATAATGTTACTACTCTGAAATAAATAGCTTAAAAAGTTTGCAATCAACCTATAGTTGTTTAAAATCGTCTCCCCATTCTAGGGTTGAAATAATTTTTGGGAAATCAGCGAAAAGTTGGAAAATTTTAAAATAGACCTAAAACGCGAGTCAGGCAATAGTCAGATAATTTGTCAAAATTCAGATTTATGAAGATGATCTCATAAAACAAATGTAATATTTTTTTAAAACCAAGAATGTTATAATTATGGAAAATGACAATGATGTACTATAAATGCGGAACCCCCTTTGGTTGTGCGACGCCATCTTCAGGGTGGTTGGAGTAAAAACCTCCCTCATTTTAGCCTTAAGAAGTTCGGGGGAAAATCTCTAAAAATGGTCAAGGAAAAGTCAGCGAAATTAAATCTGAAAATAATGTGGCAACACTAGTATTTTTGGCCTTTGGGGCACTTGTTTCCCGGCCTGTTCTCTTAGGCCTCTTTCCGATAAATTCCCCGTTCAAATAAAAACCAGCGACTGTCAAGTTTGGATCCAGAGGCGTCTAAACTCTCGATAGTTTTTACTCATTTTCAGTGTTTGGAAATTCCCCCCTTCCAAACCGGCTTCCCCCCCCCGGGTGGGAGGGGGAGGGAGGGGTGCTCAATTGTCATTCTCGGGCTGTTTCTAAAGGGCCATTGCAGCACCGGCGATATCATTTCGAGTCTTCTTACTTCCCGACTGCCAATGAATTGATTCTTCAATTCCTTCTTACGTTTTTTTCTACTTTTCTCTCGTTTGGCGGAAAAGACATTTCCTGATTTCTGCTCCGCCCTCGGACGAATTAGCCAGTAATGCCGACAATTTGTCCAGTTTTTGGGTAATTTTATCGATTCTTTTGAATTGAAATGAACATTTTATCGTCGATTTTGAGTTGATGAATTGTCTTGGCGATTTGTTATAAAAATTAAGATAATTAATTGTAATTAAAAGGCGGACTTAATCTAGAAAATTTAAATTATTTTACGAACGATATTGAATTTAATTTCCAAAATATTTTTGAAGTTTAATTTAAAGTTAAATATTTAATATTTAATTTTTAATTTAATTAATAAAATTGTTTGAAGTTTAATTTTAAGTGAAATATAATTTTTTTTATTTAACTAATAAAATAGTTTGGAGTGTAATTTAAAATGAAATATAAATTTTTTATTTAATTAATAAAATAGTTTGAAGTTTAATTTAAAATGAAATATATTTTTTTATTTCATTAATAAAATTGTTTGAAATTTAATTTAAAGTGAAGTCAATTCAATCCGTTAAAAGAGTAATAAAACACTTAATTAAAAATATGGAGTAGACTACTTACCCTGATTTTCCACTGTATAATTCCTAAAACGTTTTTATTTTGTTTTCTTTTTTATTGTTTTAATTTTATTTAATTTTACAAATTTGTTAATCTTTTGCAATTTATTCTGTTTTTTTTTTCTTAATGCAAACGATCGAGGGCTATAAGTCGCAAGTTGACTTGGCTATTGAATATGTACGACAACTACTAAATTAATAAAACAATTTGAATTTGAATTTGATTTGAATTTTGTATCAAATTTTTTATTTAATTAAAAAATTGTTTGAAGTTTAATTTAAAGTGAAATATCAAATATATTATTTAATTAATAAAATTGATTGAAGTTAAATATATAATTTTGGATTAAATATCTATGAGCGACAACTTATTTTAAACCTCTCCCTCTTAAAACCGGACGCAGCTTCCGTTTAGTTTTGAAAACGTCTGCATTCGTTTCTGCTAAAATTAGAAATATGTGTAACAAAGACCTCTCAATTTGCGGCCTGCTCACTCAAGCTCGCAAAGAAAAATAAGTCCATGTTGATTGACGAAAAATCAAACGTTTTCAGTCCGAATTAAAGTTGACTTGTAGATTGTATAATTTAAATTTTTAATCTTATTTCTCAGTGATAATATATTACTCAGAATAAAATTAGACCGAAAATGAACTACGGTCTTATGTGTAATTTCAGAGGAATTTTTGCTGAGAGATTTTCGTTAAATTCCAAGGCCTATTGTAATGTCGATACATTATTTATACAAATATATTTATTTAAAAAAATGTTCCTATGAAATATTTGTTTAAAAATTTATTTTTTTATATTTGTTTAAAAATTTATTTTGTTAATTGGAACGTGCCCAATACGGCCGCCTTCAGGCATATTCGTCCTTATTGTTTTTAATTTATTTTTTATTTAATAAGAGCTAATTACATTGACTTAAAATAACTTTTATTGTCTGTTTAATATAGGCTTTAATGAAAAAGGCATTACATAAAATAACGTGTTACAGTTAGAATACCCTTAAGTTATTATGCAAATATATTTATAAATAAATATTTTTAATCTTATTTCTCAGTGATAATATATTACTCAGAATAAAATTAGACCGAAAATGAACTACGGTCTTATGTGTAATTTCAGAGGAATTTTTGCTGAGAGATTTTCGTTAAATTCCAAGGCCTATTGTAATGTCGATACATTATTTATACAAATATATTTATTTAAATAAATGTTCCTATGAAATATTTGTTTAAAAATTTATTTTTTTATATTTGTTTAAAAATTTATTTTGTTAATTGGAACGTGCCCATTACGGCCATCTTCAGGCATATTCGTCCTTATTGTTTTTAATTTATTTTTTATTTAATAAGAGCTAATTACATTGACTTAAAATAACTTTTATTGTCTGTTTAATATAGGCTTTAATGAAAAAGGCATTACATAAAATAACGTGTTACAGTTAGAATACCCTTAAGTTATTATGCAAATATATTTATAAATAAATATGGTGTAGTAGCTTTAGCACGCTTAAGGCTTACGGAAGTCAACGTTGTAATTGAATAATAAAATAATAATATTAAATTTCTTTAGACGTACTGTTTCCTGCTCAAAAAGGGTTGAATACTAAACAAGTTTGGGGTATTTTTTTACGTTTTCTTCTGTTTCAAACAAAACGTAAAAAAAATCCTTCTTCCGTGAATAACTTCAAATTTTTTTTCCTCCTGTCACAAAGTTTTTCAGCTCTGTTAAAAAAACTCCATTATTGTTTAGATTTCCTTACTAAGTATTCACAAAGGAACGGTGTACACAAATCGTATAGAACCAGCGCTTTTGGTAGCATTTTGGTGAAAATACATTTCTCAAATAAATAAATTTTTACAATACATTTCTCAAATAAATAAATTTTTACAATACATTTCTCAAATAAATAATTTTATACAATTCATTTCTCAAATAAATAATTTTAAACAATTCATTTCTCAAATAAATAAATTTATACAAACCTTTACAAATTTATATTTTTATTACCCAAATTGTAGAGCGCCAACAACTATAAGCTTGGTGGTGAAAATAAATTTCACAGTTAATAATTTATACAAACTTTTACAAAACTAACTTTTATTTTTATTTATTGAACGGCCAACACAAATCTTATAGAACAAACTCTTCCAGTTGCTAGTTAGCGAAAATACATTGCACTATTAATTAATTTAGGCAATCTATTACAAAAATCATAGTTGTATAAATTTTTATTTCACAACTTTTAATTTTTCGGCGCGAAGACGTATAAAATTAGTATATTATCCGCAAATAATGAATCGTAGCTGTCAGAAAATTACATTTACCAATTTTAAAACTTTGCGCGTTGCGAGGCATAGCTTTACTATCGCCCCCTTTCGGGTTTTTTTTTGTCATAACCTACAGCTTGAATATACCCACAATTCCAAAGTTCAACTTTTCATGGTAAAATATTTTCGATTTATGTAGATTGTCATAAGGAAAATCCTAAACATTCTACTTAATTTACAAACCATATTCAATAAATTAAGTTAATTTATTGTAATTTTTAATTTTTAAATAGTAGGTGCTATTGTTGATGTAGTATTAAATATTTTATAATTTTACACAATTTAATAAGAAAATGTTTAAAAAACAAAATGAATTTAAGTAAAGTGTGTGAATTATTTACAAAACTTAAAAAACTTTTATATTTTTCATTTTAATATATAAGATCTCAATATTTCACATAATTCCAGGAAATGTATTAAATTAATGAAACTGGTCATTAACAAATTTAATAACATAATTGTTGAGTAAAATATGTACCGAAAAATATTTATATTGCTTTATAAACACGACCGTTCACATCGGAAATATATAAATTAATAAAGACTTAGAAGATGATTCCTAGAAATGAAGAACTAATAACGGCGCTTTAGGACATCCGAAATGACTATGTTCCTAAAAGATAGTCTCTATTCAAAAGATCTATTCACACTAGTCAAAAAGTGATTGACACAGACCGAGTTGCTCAGTGAGATTGTAGTCAAACGATTCACAACATGTTGGGCGCGCAACATGTTGGCCATTTTTTGAAGGGCTGAATTTTTCCGACCAAGAAATATTTAAATAATTTCCATTCTACAAAAGTAAATGAAATCAACACAAGCGGCTCGACGAACTGTAATGAGATAAAATGTGAGCTCGTGTGAACAAGTCTTAACTTGTAAATCGAAACTTAAATTAAATTCTAACGACCATTTCCTTTAATTATTTTTTATTTAATGATGTGCTTCGACGTAATGAACGGATATGAACAGATAGTAAAGAATGAATAAAGGAAAACAAGAATTTTAAAACTAAGTAGTGTTATCTTGGATAGTTACACACCTTGGCTGAGTATTCGGTAAAAGTAGGTTAACACTTTCACTTTTTCGGAGACTCTCGAGCGAGCAACAGGTAGTAATGAAAGTGGTGACCCAATTTTATGTTTTTTTTAACTTTATTATTCTCTTATTTAATTCCCTCTCTTCACCGGTTCGGCTTTACTCGAGCTAAAGGAAACGTTTTTTTCTAACGGTTGTAAGACCCTCCAGGGCTCAAATAGAAATACCTTGAGTCTCTTGTCCTAACTTTTAAAGGTGTAGAATTCACGTGATGGATAGTTTGTGATAATAACGTGACTCTTCTGTTCTATTATTCAGAATTTTAATTAAACAACGTGAAGTTGTTTAGAAAATAACGTGAAGGTTCTATTATAATTAACGCGAAGCCCTTTGAAGGTTAACCAGTAACATAACGTGATTTTTTTAAGATAATAGCAAGAAGGACTTTGAAGGTTAACCAACAAA
This sequence comes from Leiobunum rupestre, assembly GCF_980474605.1. NCBI lineage: Eukaryota > Metazoa > Arthropoda > Arachnida > Opiliones > Sclerosomatidae > Leiobunum > Leiobunum rupestre. The sequence goes on from NC_143394.1 coordinate 15,768,163, forward strand.
ATAACGTGAATCTTTAAAGATAATAGCGTGAAGGACTTTGAAGGTTAGGTAGTTTATTAACGTGAATCTTTAAAGGTAATAGCGTGAAGGACTTTGTAAGTTAGGTAGCCTGTAACTTGAATCTTTAAAGATAATACCGCAAAGGACTTTCAACGTTAGGTAGTTTAACAACGTGAGTCTTTAAAGATAATAGCGCGAAGGACTTTGAAGGTTAGTTAGTCTAATAACTTGAATCTTTTAAGATAATACCGCGAAGTACTTTGTAAGTTAGGAAGTCTAATAAAGTGAATGTTTTAAGATAATTGCATGAAGGACTTTGAAGGGTAGTTAGTCTAATAACGTGAATCTCTAAAGATAATAGCTCAAAGGACTTTGAACGTTAGGTAGTTTAATAACGTGAATCTTTAAAGGTAATAGTGCGAAGGACTTTGTAAGTTAGGTAGTCTAATAACTTGTATCCTTAAAGATAATAGCGCGAAGGACTTTGAAGGCTAGGTAGTTTAATAACGTTAATCTTTAAATATAATTGCATGTAGGACTTTGAAGGTTAGTTAGTCTAATAACTTGAATCTTTAAAGATAATAGCGTGAAGGACTTGGTAAGTTAGGTAGCCTGTAACTTGAATCTTTAAAAATAATAGCGCAAAGGACTTTGTAAGTTAGGTAGTTTAATAAAGTGAATGTTTAAAGATAATTGCATGAAGGACTTTGAACGTTAGGTAGTTTAATAACGTTAATCTTTGAAGATAATAGCACGAAGGACTTTGAACGTTAGGTAGTTTAATAACGTGAATCTTTGAAGATAATAGCGCGAAGGACTTTGAACGTTAGGTAGTTTAATAACGTGAATCTCTGAAGATAATAGCACGAAGGACTTTGAAGGCTAGGTAGTTTAATAATGTTAATCTTTAAATATAATTGCATGTAGGACTTTGAAGGTTAGTTAGTCTAATAACTTGAATCTTTTATAATAAAAACGTGAAGAGGTTCTTTTTGTACAAATTCCGCAAAGGGCTTTGAAGCTTAGGTTGTCAAATAACGTGAATCTTTAAAGATAATAACAATGTTAATAATTTAAGCTAATAAGGTACAAAGCTTTGAAGATTAAGTAATCCAATAACGTGAATCTTGTAAGATAATTACTACCTAAATCATTTAAGCTATTAAGGTACAAAGTTTTGAAGATAAGGTCATCTAATAACGTGAATCTTTAAGGTAATAAAGTGAAATGTTTCAAATGTTAAATAATCCAAATAACGTGAATCTCTTAAGATAATTGCTAGAAACAATTTGACAGTTGAAGAAACCACAGCGAAACGTTTGTTTTAGTTGTAGCAAATTTTTTTAATCAAAATGGCGGTTCTCCGCGTGTCAATCCAAGGCTTAAAGGGGAATTGTCCGAATTGTCACCAAAACCAAAATTTACGAAGTTTTTTTGACAGAATGATAGAAAATATATTAATGATTATGTCCCTGCAATTTTATAGTTATTGGAAAATATTAAAAAAGTTACGCTACTTCTTCCGCAATCTACATCAAACGGCTCCAAAAATTTCAGAAATCGTGGTTGAACCTACGTGCAGCGCCAAAAGAATGAAGCGGCAAAAATTTTAGAAAGCGTGGCGTTTAAAAACACGGTAAACTAAATCTACGAATATAACTCGGTTGAAAAGCCAAGGAGAATGTCGTAGCAGACGACAGTTCCGACCGAAAAACGATAATACCAGGGGAAATAATATTTCGTTCACGAGATGGCGCTGCAGGTAGGTTCAACCAAGCGGTTCTGAGATTCTCGAGTCGGGGGATAAAACTCGAAATTTGGTTGCCAATATAGTGAGTTGCAGGCTAAGAAAGACAAAATATATAGTACAATATATATCGTTTCCGGTCATTCCACCGCGCGAAATTTGAATTTGGCCATTTGAGGTATCCTTGCGCCGACTGTACTATATATTTTGTCTTTTTTAGCCTGCAACTGACTATAATAAATCAAATACTGGAAATTTTAATATGAAATTTTTTGTTTAACCATTTTCGGACATCCTCTATCCATTTAAATAGTTTTAACCAATTTTAGGGTGGTGACAAGTTGAGTTCCATATCACAGTTTTTTAAACAATACCAACTTACCTTTAGCAAAATAAAAGGGGAAAAAATATATTCTAGCTGAGAAAACTGTAAAAATCTGTAAAAGTTAACATCATTTTCTGTGTTTTTCTAAATACACGAAGTTATTTAGATAAATATTACATATTTAGATATAACGCGGATGAATTTTAAAAGTATCTTCAAATAACGTGAAGTTGTTAGGATAAATACAGGAGGCATTCCTTTATTTTAGTTAGATAACGTGTTTCGGGAGTCTAACTTGTCTAACATTTTAGATCATGCAAAATAAATCTTACTGGCATGTGAACACATAACCATTAACCGATTTACGTAATTGAAAAGTTACCATTTCCATTTATTTTATTTATTTATTTTGGTGCCGCAATCTATTGAGTTAAATCAAAAGTAATATCAACTTTCACAAAATTGTATTAAATTTCTAACTACTTGTAAATATATTTTTGGAAAATAATCTAACGATAATTTTAAGCCCAAAATGAGTACTTTTTATAATACAAATTATTAATGAGTATAATTTCATTATATATAAAATCACAACCAAATCCTATGATTTTAATGTAGTTAAAAGGCCATATATTAATTTTATAAAATATGAAATGTTTTTAAAACATAATATATTTAAAATAATTAATGAATATAATAATACTTATGAGCATTGTTTCTTATTCGGTACAAGATGGCGCTCTAGACCTAATATCAAGATGTAGTCTTAAACGGGGCGGGGCGTCAGTATAACATCATAGCAATGGAATTTTTAGCTGCAGTCCCAGGTTCTTCTTTGCGTAAATCTATTCTTGACAGAACTAAGCTGTCTAACCTTGTCAGTGAAAAACATACATTTAATTCCGATAAATATTACCATTTTTTAGTACGAATAGTGACCTCAGTTATTCCCCCTTAATATGAGAAGGTTATACTATAACCAAAAGTACTGAAATTAGTATTATTAATATGGTACGCTCTAATAACTTTGAAACATTTTAGCCCCCGGTCAAAATCGAAATTCATTGTTGTCAATATTTTTAACACAAATATGAATTAATATTTATCGTATAGCTAGAAAAATATTAGTTTTCTGTCCAACGATTAAAATTCAGTTCTGTGTGACAAATTTTTCGAACGACTACGCATTTTTGGCAGACTTAAGACTACGCCATTAAGCCTAATATGCGATCTTTGCCGAGGCGTAGGACCGGCGCTTGATAATTTGTTATTAAGTTGGGTATTTTTTTAACTAGAGGTGCAGGTCGTTTTAGGCTTAATGTTACTCGAATATTGAAAATTAATGTAGTCTATGAAGTAAGTCTATACTTGAAATCCATGTTATCTGACACAACTTTCAAGCTCTTACTTCGTATTAATGGCTGACTATAAATTTTACCTAACGTACTATATTACCGGCGGACGACAAAAAATCCCCGCCTTTGGTAGTGGGAGAAGGTAACTGTGACTTCGAGTATAGACACCTTATTACACTCATAGCCATCAGTAAAAGATCGATTCCGATAATGAGTTGGTAAAAATTCAGTTTATACATCTTTCTTCATAACAGACGACGTTATGACGTAAGGGAAGATAATATTCACAAAATAGGGCAAGGAAATCTGAACCATCGACTTCATATTTTGTAATTTAATTATAGATTTATAATCTTGTATTTAAAATCTTTGGAAAGAGTATTTTGCCATCTCTAAAATTTGTATTTTGTGATGGCACTTAAGGGGGAAGACTTCAGTGGCCATTGTCTACTTTCGCGTTATTTCAAGCTGAACTCTTTCAATTTTGTATTTTAACTTATAAAATTAATATTTAAGTGTAGAACAGCCTCTTGTTTAGTGACTAAAATAATTTTGACAATTTTAAATTCAAAAGTATTTAATTTATTACGATTTAATTCGGACCCCCGGAGCTAAACAAGTTAGGCAAGTGCCCAAACTACCCTTTAGTTAGGACCTTATATCTCGTTAACTATTAATATGATAATTATCAACATTATTTTAAGCACTAGAGGAAGGTTCAGCCTAATAATAAAAATATAATTCAATTATGTGATTGTTAAAACAGAAACGTTCAGCTTGAACGAAAAAGAGGCTTTTACTGTATTCTTCCCCCTTAAAGACGGATGTATTTTTTATCCATCAAAATGGAAAGCCCCTCCCAAAGTGCCTCGAAAAAGATGCAACAGGTACTCGCGGACCAAACCCGGATTAACGTGGGATAAATCTTTTACCCTTTTCAGAGATACACTCAAGTCGCCTTACGTGGTGCAATAAATTGACCTTTTAACTTGATGTCAATGTATGAAAATACATCAAAAACGCCCACCGAAAAAAGCAATATAGTGACACTCCCTTTAAAAAATTCTTTAAATAGTATATTAAATATATTTTGACGTTTAAGGAAAAAATGTATCTTATTTCATAGCCAACCCTTTACTTGGATTATTTTTTGTTAGAAATAGCTTCATATTTAGCCTACGTCTTCAATAAAAAACCCTTCCTACGACACTAATCTGGTAAATGTAATGTATTATCTAAAGCGTAAGAATGGTTCGACTTTCCGTCGGTAGAGGGAGTGAGTTTGCAGGGTGTGTCTATCGCGATACGCCCGCGGGCGCCATTGCACTCGCTTTTAAAAAGCCCGGACTGGGCTGACTGTTTTACGCGTCTTTTTTGCTTCCGGGTTTCTCTTCTTGGAAAGCCGGTTTTATATGAAAGTCCCGCTAGATGGCGGCACTCCGCAGGGTTACTTACTAGTCGACAGTCACTCCCTCTTACGTCGAAGCGCCCAAACTATAACGGTAGAAAATCAAATAAATTGCACGCTTTTTGTGGTTTTCTATTTTATTGTTAGGTCCTGCTACATTTCAATCTTTAAAGACGTTTATGTTGTTATAGCTGTGAATTATTAAATGGTTATTTCTGTGTTATATTCTGTTTGCGTTTAAGATAAATAATTTAATAATATAAAATATACAAGTTTAATATGTAATTGGTATAATATGTATATAATACGTATAATATGTAATATATAATACGTATAATATGTAATATATAATACGTATAATATGTAATATATAATACGTATAATATGTAATATATAATACGTATAATATGTAATATATAATACGTATAATATGTAATATATAATACGTATAATATGTAATATATAATACGTATAATATGTAATATATAATACGTATAATATGTAATATATAATACGTATAATATGTAATATATAATACGTATAATATGTAATATATATGTACAATATGTAATATATGTATAATATGTAATATATAATATTTATAATATATAATACATAAATATTTATGGCATGTAATATATAAATATTTATGACATGTAATATATAAATATTTATAACACGTAATATATAATATTAATAATACGTAATATATAATATTTATAACATTTAACACATAATATATAATATTAATAACATTTAATACATAATATATACTATTTATAATATTTAACATCTACTATATAATATTTATAACATTTAACATATGATATATAATATTTATACTATTTAATATATAATATTTATAACATTTAAGATATAATATATGATATTTATAACATTTATAATATATATATAATATTAATCATTTAACAAATAATATATATAATATTAAACATTTAACATATAATATATAATATTTATTACATTAAACATATATAAATTTATAACATTTAACCGACAATATATAATATTTATAACATTTAACATATAATACATAATATTTATAACATTTAACATATAATATTTATAACATTTAACATAAAATACATAATATTTATAACATTTAACATATAATATTTATAACATTTAACATATAATATTTATAACATTTAACATATAATACATAATATTTATAACATTTAACATATAATACATAATATTTATAACATTTAACATATAATACATAATATTTATAACATTTAACATAATACATAATATTTATAACATTTAACATAATACATAATATTTATAACATTTAACATATAATATTTATAATATTTAACATATAATACATAATATTTATAACATTTAACATATAATATTTATAACATTTAACATATAATACATAACATATAATACATAATATTTATAACATTTAACATATAATACATAATATTTATAACATTTAACATATAATACATAATATTTATAACATTTAACATAATACATAATATTTATAACATTTAACATAATACATAATATTTATAACATTTAACATATAATATTTATAATATTTAACATATAATACATAATATTTATAACATTTAACATATAATATTTATAACATTTAACATATAATATATAACATTTATAAATCTTTTTAAGCAGTTAAGAAATGTGTGATTTATAGAAAAATAGTTTAAATAGAGTAAATGTTAAACCAAACACTTTTATAAGTAGTTAAACCCAATTAGTAATTCATTATCTTAGAAACTGTGGTTCATTAGATAAATTGACCTCGGTACAGCATAAAATTGCTGGTTTATATATTTTAAGTGTTCTTCAAAAGGATCAACCTTTTTTAATCCGTCAGGTACATAAGTGCATTGGCCAATAGCCTGCGTAACCCCTTTAAAATTTCCTCTATAAAACAAGTCTTTGAAGTTTTTTTTTTGTAATTTCGCGGAGCTGTTAAATATATTCTGCCAAAGTTTCGACGCATTAGACCCCTTAAAGTTCGGTTAGAAATTTTAAAATCAAACTTCGAACCCAAACAAGAAAATTTTATGGATACACCCGTTTCGCTTTGAGCACACGAGTTTATAACGCTCTCCGGGCTCCGTCGCCGGTTCCACGTTACATCTTTGCTTAATCAAATTAGTCTTTTAGCCGCTTGTATAAGTTTCTTACGCGAAGTTCCTTTTCTTAAACTAGGGACGATCGTCGAGCATAGCCAAAACCCGGCCCAAAGACCCTGTATGTTTTCTCGGCGATCACTTTAGATGAAAAGGTCGGTGACCCCTTCGGAAAAGTCTTATGTGAACAAGAACGAAATCTTTCTGGTCACTTTCTACATGTATCGTGTCGACGATATGCCGAAGAAAAGCGCGCGCGTTACTAAGACACGATGTAAATCTGGATATTTTTTATCGCTTGTTCTTTAAACTGCCAAAATCACCGTGGTCGCGCATTATTGAATATTAAATTTTAATTATAAGTTCTTGACAAACAATTTATTTAAAATATTTCAGTTAATGCCTGTTTATTTTTAGCGTGTTTTATCCTGACACTAGACTTCTCGAAAAAAAAATTAATATTAGCAAGACATCATTTGCTACCTAGTTTTTAACGTAATTCTGTAACATACTTTTTTCAAAAACCTAAATAAAACGTGTATGTGTAGAAATACATTTTGTTTTGTAATCATAAGCTTCTTCGTCGTTTGTTTAAGATCAAATTGTAGTATATTTTCATATTATTGGTTTTCTTTGAGGTCTCTGAATTTCAAAAATTGACTATTACATTACCAGCCCATGTTTTTGTAAAAATCTGACTTTGTTTCTGCTAAAATACGAAATTTTAAAACTTAATATAAATATAATTATTTTTATCCAATAAGGCCACGCCGTACCTGGTATGCTTTTTTTTTTCAATTGGAAAAGGCATGGGTGACGTATTATCTACGTCAGGTTGCCAAGTCCCTATTTTAGAGTTTGTTAGTGATTTTCCTCGCAAGGTATACGGCTAATGAACAATACCTCACTCGACTAACTTTTCATCTCAGAAGAAATTCACGAAACAGCTTAAAATTGTTGAACATATGTTGTTACTTATGCTGGTATTTTTGGCGTCATTTATTTCTATACTTCGCATGAATTAATTTTCTGATCTAATTTGGGGCACTAAATTTTGCGACCTGACAGCTCCGACATGTTTGTTCAGTGCCCATAAAATTTGGTAAAAACTATTTACGGCTTTTAAAATTTATTTTGCGCTTTAAAAAACCTCTAGATGTTATGGTAAAAAAGCTGGTAAATAAGAAATGTAATGGTAGATTCGCGTGCTAAAACTTCATTAAAAATTTGGTCCATTGTAAACAAAGTGTTTACTTCGATGTGACATGCTTGCATAATCTTAAGGCCTATTCACACGAGCCAACATTTGATGAAGACAATTTTTTACACGAGTTCATAAAACACGTTGCGGTTTCATCCACACGGTACGCTACGTTACGTATGTGCCCGAAATATTGCAGAAAAATGTATATACGTTATTCTTCAAAATAACACCTTTTCTACTACAAAATCATTGGCGTAGCCAGGATTTTGTTTGGGGGGGGGGGGGCACACCATTGAAAAAAAAGGAAAAAAATAAACATATTTGTACGTACAACCATACGTTTCGGGGGGGGGCATGTGCCCCCTGTGCCCTCCACTGTACAAAATAAGCTTTCTTTACTTGAATAAACGTATTTAATATTAATATTATTTTTTAATTGGGTGTAATGAAAAGAATGTGTACAAAAATTATTAGATTTATATATTTGAAGCTAAGCCTCGGTCACTAAAACCGATTAGAGATGGCAAACCACTAACAAGTAAGTAACATTTGGTTAACATTATGTTATGCTTTATCTTCTTTTTAGTTCTTTAGTTCTTTTATTGCTCAACAGTGGACAATACAAATTATACATATACAGAGGAGATATTATATACAGTTTGTATGTACAGGAAACAGTACAATGTGAGGGAGATACAAGAGAAATAAAACAAAATAAAGGAGTTACATTATTACATGTAAACATAATGTGAAGGGAATATAAACTGTGTTTGTGGACACCCAAAATTAGGGTTAACAGGCCTAATTATTGGCCTGAAATTTTAGAGCTTGTAAATAAGATGTTTCGTTCTTTTTTTTTATTAGGTACAATTAACAAAGATACGACTACATTAATTTAAGTAAAACAAGCTTTGGAAATTTCGCGGTACTACTGTCGCCATCTATCAATGCTTTTGGTGTGTAACACAATAAATTTCGTTCCAATGCTAATAAACAATTAACTTTTTACATTTAAAAATTAAAGATTAAACATTTTAGTATAACACTTTGTAAATTAATTTAAAGTTAGACCTTGCGAAATTACTCCATCGTTAGATGTCGCCGGTTTAGTAGAAAACGCTCACTTCGTAAAAATGGCTACGCTTTTAGGAGGTAAGCGAAGATTTCGGTCTTGCACTCTTTTATATTATGGGCGTCGGGAACAAAAGACTGTGAATTTGAGTTTGTGCGTCTTTTCATTGCATGATGCCCTTTGGAGTCAAACCACAATGCAGCAATTGCAAGACAACCACATCCGCGATGTGGAGGAAGAACGAAACCAACGAAGTGGTTTGCAATGGATGCGGACTGAGATCCACCACGACGACGGAAATTAAGAATGGCACAGCGGCTTGTCATTTTACCCTCCGCAAAAGTACCCGGGCCAAAAGCTCCAAATTTAAACAACAACTGCAATTCAAAACGACGCCAAAAGGAAAAGGAAGACGCATTATATTTAAACGAAGTGTACTGTCTTATTCTTGTAATCCTACAATTGACTTTATATAAAATAATTAAGACTGATGTTTGCTTTCATTAGGCCACCAAAGCCCCCACTGCAGTTGCGACCCCAGTCACCACAGAATGCGTTTATTATAAGGTAAGGCCAGGGTAATTTTGTTATTAGAACATGTATTGTCACTTTGGTAAATCTCGTGCCAACTCCACCGTTAGATGGCGCTAGCCATTTTAGTTTTAAACGGAGCTGAGGATGTGGGGAGGAACTTAAAAATTAAGTGCTACAGCTACTAAATCGAAACATCGTCTGCTAATACTCGTTAAAACTTGTTTGTATCATAACTAGCGCCAGTGGACCTAGTGGTGACAGAAACGTTAAATTCCTTGATCCACAATAAACATGGAAGTTAATACACCCTTTAAAGTGAACAAGTCCAGGAACAAAATGTTTTTTTCTATCAAATGTATAAATCATACATGGCAAAAACATCAAAAAGCTTCCATTACATTACATAAAAAGATCTATTGCCTAATATGATAGTATCAATTTTAGAAATTGAGATTAAATTGAACACCACCACATCGCTATTTAAATACATCATACATTAGGTCGGTTCACAAAAAGGCATGAACCATTTCTCATTGTCAAAACGGGGGGGGGGGATATTAACTTTTATATCAATCAGAGTAAATGAATAACCTCTGTTATTTTTACCTTAGCCTAGGGTTAAACAATACACATTTTCTGTTAAATAGTTGTTGTAAAGAAGGAAATGGCTAAAAAAAATAATGTAATTAATAACTGGATGTTTAAAAGCCTGTTCAATCACAGTACTCTCTATATATTTACGCTGATTAAATTCCTACTCTTTTTTTCTGCTAAGAATAGTCTCCATTGCTTCACGCTAAATGTCTTGGTTAGGTTTTTAACAATTATTTTTATTTATTACCAGGGAACTTATTTTCAAATCGGCGACATTGTGTCCATGAACGATGACGATGGTGGAACATACTACGCCCAAATTCGGGGCTTGTTGCAGGACCAGTACTGTGAAAAAAGCGCCGTCATAGCCTGGTTAATTCCTTCCCAGTCGAGTAGCAAAGATTATTTTGATCCATCGACGTATATGCTTGGTATGTGCATTAGTCTGTAATTACCTTCCATAAAGCTGTCAGTTGGTCGAAATATTTACGAATAATCCTGTGTAGAGTGACATTGAATTGACGTCATTTCCAATGTAAATGCCTCTAGCGAGATAAATTCAGATCAAATTAACAGGTGCTGGTTTTAATGGACGACGAGGCAAAGAAGGCCAGTTATAGTAGGCCTCATGACTTGGTCTGAAGGATTATTAGGCCTATTAAATTGGAATGAAGGAGTATTAGGCCTAATGAATTAGTCTGAAGGAGTATTAGGCCTAATGAATTGGTCTGAAGGAGTATTAGGCCTAATGAATTGGTCTGAAGGAGTATTAGGAATAATGAATTGGTCTGAAGGAGTATTAGGCCCAATGAATTGGTCTGAAGGAGTATTAGGCCCAATGAATTGGTCTGAAGGAGTATTAGGAATAATGAATTGGTCTGAAGGAGTATTAGGAATAATGAATTGGTCTGAAGGAGTATTAGGCCTAATGAATTTGTCTGAAGGAATATTAGGCCTAATGAATTGGTCTGAAGTAGTATTAGGCCTAATGAATTGGTCTGAAGTAGTATTAGGCCTAATGAATTGGTCTGAAGGAATATTAGGTCTAATGAATTGGTCTGAAGGAATATTTAGCCTAATGAATTGGTCTGAAGGTGTATTAAGCCATAAGCCAAGTGACTTGTTCTAAAGTTCACCAAAAATATGTGTCTTCATTCAGGAAATGGCTCTCAGTAAAAATTTTATATGCAGATGTTAGGAAACTGACACACTTCTGTGAAAAATAATAATAAAATTATGGTATGAGAAATCAAAATTCCTTTTAACTTTACAAGTATCTAAATTCAGGTCCCGAAGAAGACATTCCAAGGAAGTTGGAGTCCATGGATTTCATTTGTCACGCACCAACTGAGTATTACAAAGCCAAGCACAGCCCTCATCAAATCTATCCTGAAAAACCCGATAGCTGTTTCATATGGACCCGAATTGGACCCCAAATCAAGCCCATTCCAACCCAAGAAGAGGTCTTCGGAGCGACTCTCACCGTAACTCCATTATCTCCATAAATAACATTGTATTATATTTTGACAAAATCATGTAAATAAAATTTTAAATATTTCCCTATGAAATCTTTCATTTTTAAATATTTCCCTATGAAATGTTTCATTTTTAAATATTTCCCTATGAAATGTTTCATTTTTAAATATTTCCCTATGAAATGTTTCATTTTTAAACATTTAGGCTGACTTAAATAGTTTTCCCCACTATTCTCGGAGATATGAAATGCATACATAATTGGGGGATCTTAAAGGGAATAGAACCTCCAACGCGTTCTTTATGGAAGACCCCATCAATTTCCTTTATTCCCTTCACAATCAGCGATTATCAGCGCCGCAAGTGTGAAAAGCTATGGGAGGCAGCGGACAATATTGGAACCCTCGGAGGGCGACAGAAATACCAGAGGTTATATTCCCTTTAAAATTCATTTTGCGCGTGAAAATACGCCGCCATGTTAGGGTATAAAAGCAGGTAAATAAGCCTGCTATACCTCATGATGTAAAGGTACTGTCACGCGCCAAAACGTCATTTTGAAATCGGGCAATAGTTCATGGGTGCATGGACTAATTAACACATGATAATTAGTCCATGATGGGTATTTCTAAGCTTCGTTTAAGTCACGCCCATTTTCGTCTTCCGTTTAGTTTCATAAACTCTGGTTACTCGACTGATAAAAATAGAACTAGGTAAACATTTACCTTCAAAACGTACCGCGGAATTCCCACAGTTCATTTATTATACACATTTTCCATCATTATTCGAAGCAATTGATTCTATAAAATAAAATGAATAAAAAATAGAGTATGTCGCGCGTGTGAAGAATATACCAATAAAGCCGTGTTTTGTGACGTACGAGCAGCATATTCTGGTTTTTTTAAACTTTTTATTCATTTTATTATATAGAAACATCTATTACGTCGGTAATAGATGTTTCCATAAAAAAAAAACAAAAAAATTAAAGTATAAAATGTTTTTATCTGCGTCACGAGCTTAAGCTTTTTAGAATTTTATTTCCACGCGATTATCCATTTCCGGCACGTGACCACCGAAAAATCAGCCTCCAGCCTTTTCAGTTTACATAGAATAAAGCATACGATTTTTCAATAAAGCATCTCCTTAGCAGACGAAAATCCAGCAGTTTCTGAGCTTCTTGCATTTGCCACTACGTGGCTCTATGTAAACTGAAAAGGCTAATTCGGTCACTGTATTGTCCTATTACGGCCAACTTTAACTTCGCGCGAGGCAGTTATTTCGAATCTAGGGTACGAGGTTTATAAATTACTATCATTGAATTTATAAAGTACTGGCAGTTTTTAAAAGGGTCCAATTTTAATCACCTCAAAATAACTGTGGTTTTTTATCATTTTTTGTACAGCCCTGACCACATGTTTACATACACGTACACTTGAACAGCCTAAGCTTATCTATATCTTTGAACAATTTATTTTTATCATTTCTGAACACCACAGGATCATTTTAGTCACATTCATCGTCGAAGAAATTGGTTTTCAGCTCCGAAGTTATTGATCGATATTCGCAAAGTTATCGTTAGGTGGCGCCTTAAACTTAATTGTAAATGGCGCAGCTATCAGTCGTCTGCAAAGTATCACCCCTGAGAATTTTTAAAAACCTTTATGACAAGTCATTGTATTTGCCCTGCCGTTTTATGTCTGCCTCTGCCAATGGATTTAACGAAGTGGTGCACGATGCCAAGAAGAAGGAATTCGTCTTGCTAATTGGAAAAAGTGAGCCTCCCTTTTTTGGTTTGAAACGAACCGACCCTTTGTTAAGATCCCAATCAACATCTCTTAACGATCCATTTCTAGCGAAAGCCCGCCTGCAATATGAGAATATTGGCAATAAAACGATTGACCTTTGGCACACCGAGGTACCTGAGACCCTGAGGGGTAAGGGAATCGCCAAAGTATTGGCTGAAGTAAGTAATTACACCCTTTGTACAGAAACTGTGCCAACATTATGGTCAAAATTCGAAAAATAATACCTACTTTTTTAACAATAGGCCGCTTTTGATCATGTGGTCAAGGAAGATCTGAAGATGATTGTGTCCTGCACTTACTTGAAAAAGTACTTGAAGGAGAACCCAAGGCAGGAATATTCTTCGAGGGAACTCAAATGATTTGTTGACATGTACATTGGTTATCGATTTTGTCAATAGTACTGGAACATTTTCTTTTTTTTTCATGTAAAAAAATTGATGTTATTATTAATTTTGTTAATGATTTCAACTACTTAAGCGCTTTTTTAGATTTATTTTGTAATTAGTAACTTTGTATGTTATTAACATATTTAAAAGTCGTTTTTTGTTTAAAAAAGTGTTTCCTTAATATTTTACATCATAATGATGTTTTAGATTATTGGCCGAGTTAAAGTTTATGTATATTTCAATAACGAAATGTACATTTAAGACTCAATTTTTAAGGGCTTCAATTAATAAATAAAATATTGTCATAATAATTCGAAAGAAAATATTTACAAATGAAAATTGATTATACCTAGTTAATATTTTCTACAAAAGATGGAGCCCCATATTCCCGCTTGGTACGTCAATAATAGCGCTTTATACGTATTATAATAATTGTAATGTAAGCAACGATAATAAGTAAGAACCTTTCGCCTCCCCTAAGTTGTCCGGAGCTACACCACTACCAATTTCGACGAATAATCACAACAAAAGTGTGTATTACATTAGGCTTCTTACTACGTTAGATTAGGTATAATACCTTCCTTTGTGCTGTTGTTATTTTTAGTTTTCTCCCAGGGACTTCAACAGTCAGAGGTAGAACATAGTTCAAAATCGTATGCTTTTAGCTGATATTTTAATGTTCTATGAATTAAAATCAATGTATTCATTTGAAGCATGAATTTCGAACTGCATTAGGTTGTGTGCCCTCATCCTCTGGCAAGGGCGTAGCTAGCATGGTTGGAACCTGGTGCGGATATTATGGTGTGCTACTTACTAGTCAAAACGTGTAAAAAAGTTAATTCAAATTTCTCTAGTTTGTGCAAGTTTTAATTTTTTTCACAGTAGGGTGTCACCCCCAAACGGATGGAAACCAGTGCGCCCCCCCAGCTACGGCACTGGTATCGGGGATGGTAGGGGCTTCGCTATTGTGACCATGGTCACGCACTGCCGCTCAAAATTTGTTTAGATGGACGTTTTTGGCTAATTACATTTATTTCGTAAAGCTTTAATCAAGGGGCTGATCACTCCGCGTAATCGGTGTACAGAGCCGTACCTTTGACTGTACTAATGGGATTACGCGTAATCTTTGAAGTCCCTGTTTTTGGCAGTGCTAATCTAAACGTAATCCGGTGTACAGACTTTCTAAGAGTGGTTAGCCCCTCGGCTTTAATATGCATCTTTTCAATTGAAGTAAATAGGTTAAAACAATAACAGCAGATGCCTTTGATTAAAAACCATTTACAAGTATGTTTCTGCTAGGAGCAACAACAACACAGCTGGGGTTGTGCGTTTGTTGCTCCTAAGTTTCTGCGCAGGTGAATTGGCGCAATCCCGGAAACGTATTGCGGATCATTCTAGTAAACAACAGAACCCTGTCTCCTGATTAATTAAAGCGATTACGTAAAACGTGGAAAGTAACCCCAAATAGCTGTTTCCAGCTCTAACCACCGTGGTTGCATAACTCATTAAACATGATTATTATTTTAACGCATTAAGCTATGCTTTACTGTTCCTCATTACGTCAATCTTTATTATGAAAGAGTGTGCAAATAGTGCTGGCAAAAAGTTACATTTAAAACATTTCTTTAAGGGAAGAGCGTGCCTTTCAATTTAAAAAACTAGAGTGGGGTGGCGGAGTGTTTAGCACTTTCGCCTCGCAGCAAGAGGAGCCGGGTTCGATCCCAGCTTGTGGCACTGGGTGAAAACTCGGAACAACTCCTTCGGCGTTGAGTTTGCAAGTTCTCTCCCCACTGGTTTAAGGGGTTTTCCCTCGAGTTCTTCGGTTTCCCTTTCTATAAAAACTTGTCGAAGTTAACGGTTATAGTTAGTGTAGGGAGCTGTTGGCTCATTCTCGTGGCATGCAGGGCTTGCCACCACCCTCCTACGCATTGTAACCCGGCCACCTGATTTAATGGCTTCAAAAGTCGCTTGATGACTTAGGCCTAAGGTGGTGCCTTGGGTGCTGATTATTATTATTATATTCTGTTGATCCCGGCGGTCAGCTAGGAGCACCCCACAAAAATTGAACGCAACCCGTCAGATGTCGTGCATTTTCTTGTGTACGGTTTTCATTGGTTAGACGCTTTGCGTCTGCTGCCGTCGGAAGAGGAAAATTCGGATATTGTCTTCCACTTTTCCGTAAAACGTTCAGCTTAAAGGCTCGTCCAATGAAATTTGTACACAACACTGCGTTAGCGTGTTGAAAGGCTAGCTGCGTTCTCCTTGTGTTTCTTGCTCATAGCTGTCAGCGACTACATGACTGCCAGCCGAGCGTTTTAAAAAATTGACCGTAATTGCAACATTAAAACTAGTTTTGCTTAACCTCGATTTTATAATATTATATATATAAATGAAATTTAATAGAAGATTTCGGGGAAATAATTTTCTCCTCCTAGCCATGCCGGAATAATCGTATATCTGTAGCAGCACCTATACCAGACTTTAGTAGTAATCTACCGTAAAAACTAAAATAGGAGTTCCCAACAAAAGATATTAAGACGAACATTATTTTGAATGTTGTCAAATAAATTATGTTTCCTACAGTTATTGCCATTATTTTAATTACTTTGGGCGTTTAGATTTAAAGTTGCTAAACGAGTCCAGTTGACGTAAAAAACATAACCCCATGGTTTGGTAAAATCTAAAGCTAGTTTTGTCTCGTAGGGTATAAGAAAAGTGTCCGATTTTCATAATTGTTTTAAGTTCGTGACTTTAGATAGTCTAAGCTGTAAACTTTGAATAAATGTTTTTATTAACATATATGAAAAAATGACACGTTAATGCGTCATCAGGGCGGGGCGATAGTGTCGTACAACATGGCAGAGGGATTACTCATGATAATCGGGAATGAAAACAAAAATAACAAAAGTAGCACTACTTTGGCTAGAAACAAAATATATCCAATACATTTTAAAACTTGAACAATAATTACACAGTTTTCAACAGTTAGCGTTATTTTAGAACCCAATTTGTGTTACAATCTACACCTATTAACCACTGTTCTAACCTTTATATTTTATAAACATCTGATTCAGTCTATCACCTAGGAACTTGTTTTTTTTTGTTTAATATCCTATTCACCTTATTTTTTTTCAACATTTAACAGTTTTTATACATTTATTTCACGCCCAAATCACTAGCTACGACTGGTTTTGTAGAACGCATCCCAATATTTAATTTGGTACATGAATATGGCATTAGTTTTTGGCTAAAAGCTGACAATTTTGGCGTATTTTTGAGAACTAAGAAAATGGCTTCAACTAATTCGCTGCTTCGCGAATTCCAGAATAGGTGTATAACGAAAAAAAATTAAATTTCTCAATTTCGATCGATAAAGGGGTGTTAGCTGACGATCGATTTTTAGATTGTTCATAAATTAAGTAGCTCCATCTAGAAATGAATGAATAGTAAATTTACAGGTTGGTAATTTCTATGATTGGGATCATTTATAAACTTATTGTATTTAAAGTTAAGGTCGATTTCAGTATCTATTATTACTACGGTTGTAGGGAAATTCATGAACGGTTTAAGAAAAACGTCCCCTAACATAATTTTCAGATGGTAGATAATAGGGGCTAGGCTTAGCAGTTCTCGCCACTAGAGGTATACAGTGAAGAGTAAGTCTAAGCTCCTCCCCACTGGTTCATTCTCATGGCAGTACAACAATCAGTAGTTCCAAATCATTCATGAATTTCTGGCATTAAATTTAGTTTTTTACAATTACAGAAAAATGTATTTAATTTTAGTCTGTTTATGCAGTTTAGTTAGTTTTAAACTGCGCTAGTACTGTAACGGATAACCTATACTCTAATATTTCGACTTTTTCTAAAAATTGTCCCTGTAGTTCGTTTAAATTGAAAGAACAAAAGGCGACTTATGCCTCAACCGAAGTAGAATTCTGCTGGCCCAGATACAGTGGAATGTCTTGAACGGGGCTGGAAAGAGATGGTTTTCCTGTGAAAGACAAGTTGGCATTTTTGCTGTCGAACGCGTAATCGTTGTTATTGGTTTCGTTGGAAGTGGAATTGTCCTCGGCCGGTTCCGAGTCGGAAATGACCCTGACTTCGGCCAAATCGGAGTCTTCTTGCTCCTTCTTGACCAGACCGTAGTCCAGCGCGCAGTGGTTCACCAATCGCAAATGTTCTTCTAGTAAAGTTCGGGTGTAGAAGCCGACCCCGCATGTCAGGCAACAATTACGAGCCCTCAGTACGTGAGTTCTGGTTTTGCAATGCCGGTTGAGATCCGATTGGGTCACTCCGTTGTAGTTGCATAAGGAGCATAGGAACTGTTTTATACCTGCAAGTACAAAGATCGTCAGCTGGGGGCTTAAACGCCTTCGAGAACTAACTTCGTCTAACCTTCATGGCGCATTGTATGAACTTTGAGCTGGCTGTTGGTCCGACTATAGTAGTTGCAATATGGACATTTGAACGGTCGCACATCTAAGAATGAATCAGAGGGTTATCATTATAGCGTATACGGCCCAAGAAGGAAGTTATATATTAACACACTAGGAATACAATAGGCATCACATTCTTGATCTAACTACTTGGGCAAAAGTGGAAAGCCCCTCCCATTTTAGAACCTAAATTCGCGACCTTCAGCATTCCTAGTGTTAAATAGATAAGTTCCTAATATGATTTGGAAGAATTAAGATGAAGCCAGTCGTCTCGCGTCAGGCTGTGTAGCGGAAGGGCTGTTACAGTATCCGCACCTTCGTGGAAGTCCATATGCCGATTGAGATCCGACGTCGAACAGAACGTCTTGTAGCAGTACGAGCAAGGAAAGACGTATTTTCCATCTGGACCAACCTGCGGACGGCAAGCCTCGGAGCGCATAACAGGACTGTTAACCACACCAAGTCTTTAGGAGCGTGAATGGATTGTTTACGTTATTCGACATAAAAACTAAAGGAGTCAGGTGATAATAGGTCTCCTAAGGCCAGTTACCTGGGATTGTAATTGGAGAAGAACGTTCCGTGTCCTCGTAGCCTCGCTTTGAATTGGGAATTCGTCTCTCCCGGGAAGTGGTACTTGTGAGGGCTGTTATCGGAGTTCTCTTTACCTGCGAGAGTCAGAGGGTTTAGGTTCAAATTTACTTTTGCTATTTTACCTTAACTGGAAACTAACCCGGTAAATTAAATTGGAACTGGCAGCTGAAGTTGCTATTGTCCTCGGATCCGGGGTCAATTTCTTCCTTCACAATAGCTAACGGAGGAGTCAAATCGGAGTTGCTAATTCCATCGTCTTCATTGGCCGATCCGTTTTGGGAACTTTGCGACGGCGCGTAACGGAACGGTCTTCCTTTCCTTCTGCTTCCGATCAAGGACCTCTTGGGGTCTCGTAACACTTCACGTTGATTGCTAAGTTCGGCATCGGTCGTGTCAGGTTCTTTGCCCGTGACGTCGGTCGGTATGACCACAGTCACTTCTTCTTCCAGCTTATCTTCGCTCTTGTCCGTTATGATCATTTCCGGATCCAACTCGACCTCCATGTAAGTTTCCGCATCATCGGATTTATCGTGGTCTAAATGATCTGGATTTCGACTAACCAACAGAGACAACGGAGCGTCCTGAGATCTATCTTCGTTCGAACAGTTGACTGGTTGTTCCGACTTATCAAGGTCGTTCGGGAAAGGGTCTGGAACGCCGTACTTGCTCTGTTCCATCGTGTTTAGAATCCGTACCGCCGTTTTCTTCAGGAAGGACACGAGCTTGTGAGACGGGTTGGAACCAGCGCGGTTCTTCGGCTTCCGTCCGCGACGACTAGGTTCGCGTTGGCTCGGGTCGGAATGGAACCGTATGACGTGGTGTCTTAGGTTACGCCGTTCGCTGAAACCACGACCGCATTGTTTGCAGAAGCACGGTTTGACCCCGGTATGTATGCGTTCGTGTCTTTGCATCGAAAACAGTCTATCAAATCGTTTCGTGCAGTAATTGCACTGGAATGCCGGCACTCGATTCAGTTTGTTCATGGGATCCGCACTCGCTTCCGACGTTTCGACACCGTGTTTCGTTTTACTTTCCGAATTCGTTGGATAATTGGCAGTTGGAAAAACAGGATAGAATGGAGAGGTTGGTAGAGCCGGATAGTTAAATCCACCCTTTGTCTTGGAGAAATCCCGGGGTTTGTCCTCCTCTATCGATCCATTTATGGAATGACTCGGAGACAGTAAGCTAACCTGAGACATGGCCATGTTGTCCATGACCATGTGCACTTGTTCGTGGACCTCTAGCTGACTTCTCCATTTAAAAACCGCTCCGCATTTATCGCAACCGTGCTCTTTGGGCCCTCTCCCGTGAATGGGCAAATGGGACACTAGCAAGTTCAAGTTGGGGAAAGCGTTGCTGCAGAGGCAACATTTGTACAGAACGTAGTGCTGCTCGGTAGCCGGATTGTATCCGTCCATGCGTGATATAATGTTCGTTTCGGATTGGATCTCAATGCCCTGCCACGTAAACGCGGGTTCTCTGGGGTTCCCATTCGGAGGAACGAAAGCGCTGGGTAGCATGAATTGCGGCGTGAAGGTCGAACGGGTGTCGGAATCGACGTGGAAAGTGTCTTTGATTTTGAACGCTGGTGATAGCGAGGATCGGTTGGACTCCGATTCGGTGACCGCTTCGACCGTGGCTTTACTGTGAGGACTAACCGAAGCCGCCGCCAAAGCTAGCGTTCTCAAATCGTAATCGTGGTTCGTTTCAGGACACAAAACCTCCGTTTCTTCTTCCACCGTTACCGTTTTGCGTTTCTTAGCCGGAAGTCTGTTTTCGGAAATTGGAGTCGCGGGTAGCTCCTCTTTTTCGCTCTTCACAGTCACTTGACCCGGCAAAGACTGTTGGGTAACGGAATCGGATTGATCTGGCGTTATTTCTTCGTCGTCGTCCTCTTCCAACGTCTGCTCCTTTTGACTGGAACTGTTTTCTTTGGACGCACCTTCTTCTGGTACCGTCGGTTTCGCGGTACCGTTGACGTGCGACCCGTTGCCGACTGTTTTCTTGGAGACACTTACAGTTTTGGGTTTGCTAACTTTGGAGATGCCTTCTTCGCACAGAAATCGATGGTTCTGGTAGCTCCGTTTATACTTGAAACAACGCTCGCAAGACGGACAGAGGTACAGATTGTGTTTCAATAGGTGACTCTCGAAGTCGGTCACGTTGGTAAATGTGGCGTTGCATACGGAACATATCCTCTCAGGGTCCTCTTCGTCCTTCATGATTAAGACCAATTACAATTACGGTTTTGAGCTGGGTTTTTTTTCGTAGAAGACTTATTTTCTGAGTTTAGCAAATCTTCGCAATCATTTTGGTTGTCTTCAGAATCTGAAATAAGAAAATAATTATTATAAACCAAATTTGTAACCACAAAGTTATCGCGAAAAAATTTAATATTAAAACAACACGTTAAGCTTTAGATAAGTCGTAATAGCATAATTTATCGAGAAATACTCCCTCTGGCGACGTTTGAGATCATTATTTAAGACGAGAGCATTTTTTTCGAAGTTCTAAATTTAAATCTCAATTTTATAGCAAACAATTAATTATTACGTTGTAATAGAATAATTTCTTGCGAAATACCTACTCTACCGAAGTTAGTTAAAACTAGAGAATTTTCGACATCCTAAATTTCGCAATTTAAAAACGTTAAATTTTCTTCGACATTCGGATAAATACACGATAAATAATGACTTTGGAATTACACTTTAATAATACTTGTTTATGGGCAATTGATTTAGATCTTTTTTAACTGACTGAAGGAAATTACCATTAGGTCGATTTTTATTGAAGATTTTAGGCTTTTGGAAACGTTTTGGGGAAGTGAAACTTTTTGGTCTGAGAGCGTTTTCGGCCGCACGTCCGTCTCCGCGAGCGAGAGAGAACCTCGCAGTTCGCCTCGTTATATTTTCTCGCGCTCCTAACGGAGTTTGATGGTTGCCATGGCAACTGCTATCTCCAATAATGCCGCTTTGCGCGTCCGGAATCGCCCACCACGTACAAACTTTCACGAAAACAGAATTTACCAAAACCTTAAAACGGCTTTCCTAATCTGGGTGCCCTGGAATTCGACTACAATTTACGCGGCTATTTAACTATAATGCTAACTACTTAAATGTAATTAATGACAGCCATTATTTTTGAGTCGGAGTTTTAAATTAATACAAGTAATGGTAATCAAATTACTATTTGTCAAATAAAATGATTTAATGGGCTGTAGAACGGTGTGTAAATTTTTCAGAGAGGGAAATTAACTAAAGTAATCTGGTGTACAACTCAAGTACAGCCCCCCCCCCCCCCTCAAATCATCAATTTTTTTATTGGAAAAATAGGATTATATTTATAGGACTATTTTTACAAAATTATAGGACTATATATGCTATTTAATTAACTAACTTTATGCATTCAAAAACAAAATCTATATTTAGATAAATAAATCCTTGATTTTCACTTAAAAAATAGAAACTATTTAACCATTTTATCACAAAAATATACTAGTAGCTAACCATGTTAACAATAACAAAAGTATAGACTAGAATGACTTGGTATAGGAATTTCTCCTATAGCTAAATCTAGCAATTTGATTTGAAATGGGTAAAATATCAAAATTATAGGATTTTATAGATCTTTTTGGGGATTTTGCTAAAAATATAGTATGTTATAGGACATTTTTGAAAATATAGGATTTTATAGGAATTATAGGACCTCTGGGGGCCCTGCAAGTATTTTAAGTACACCGGATTATTGATTTCCTTTATTTTACACGCGTGTTGCTTCAAATACTTAATTGTAAGATTTATTTAACGAGTCATCAAATTCTAAAAGCCAAACTCTAAGTAAAATATTGTGTTTCCAGTCGATGGTTATTACTAATAAGTTATAACTTATACATTTTGTGGTCCTCATTTTAACATCATTTAGAAAGTTTGGGAATGTAAATAATTTCCATTTATATTAATTTTGTTCTTTATTAAACAAATACAAATATTTATTAAAGGGTCTATATTATTCACCTAAATTTAGTCTGGTAACAGCGGGCTAGTTACCCCTAGTTAACTATTAAACCTAACGGGATCCGCCATTGTACTCTAGTGCTCGGAAATGTTTATTCATTATCCACAAAATTTCTGATTTATTTAACAAAAGTTGGTAAAATGAATATAATTTTAACTTATTTAAATATGTTTTTTACGCAACCAAGCATTTATTTGAATTAAAATGGTATTTATTTAAATAATTGTTTGTTTTGTTTAAATAATAGGCTTATCCACTTTTGATTATTTAAACATTTTACAATTATTATTCAAATATTGGTTATTTAAATAAATATTATTTAAATATCGCCGCACTTATTTTATCCATGGATAAAAGTTAATCGAACGCGAACCTCTATTGTACTCCCTTAAAACGAAACTTTGCTTTACTTTATTTACGCAATAAACTTACAGATTAACTTTATGGATTTTATACGCAAGTAGTCAAAATATTTTAACTGATTAATTTCATTGGATTTATACGCAAGTAGTCAAAATATTTTAACTGAAACTTTGCTAAACAAATAACAATAAAATTTTGCGTCCAAAAAACCACAAATGGTCATAGACAATTTTTTACAATTTCAAAGGTCAAATAAGGTCTTTAATTGTACTATTGAAACACGGTTAGGTTTTGACAGACGTGACATTTTTCGAGTAATCATCGAGTAGCAATATAATTATTGGTAAAAGTTTTAACTTTTTGGTCTTGGTATAAAATAAGACGCGGAGAAAAAAGTTATCTGCTCCGAAATTGCCGTAGTAGTAGGAGGGGGGGGGGATCTTCTAAGGCGAAACTATCCAATCATAGCCAATAGAGAATTTTTTCTCTCTTTTCCAGCGATTTCCACCCCCGTCTCCTACAAAAAGCTTAAATCCTCAGGCAGCCAGAAAAAAAAAATTGGAAGTAAAAAAAAAGGAAAAAAAACTGGCGCGCATAAAGCCGCGGATACTATTTTTTTCTACTTTTTTTTCGGGATCGCTCGTTTACTCGCTCGCGCCTCGTGCCCCGCGCGCTGCTATTGATTTTTGGCGCGCCGCTGACGTCATAACGCGCGACGAACCCCCGCGATAGGCTAGAGACAAAGGGGAGGGCGGGGGGAGGGGAGCTAGTGAGCGAAGTGGAGAAATAAAAAAAAATCAAGGGAAAAATAATGGCTAGAAGGAGCAGAGCCGGGAACGACTAAAAGTTTTTTTCTACGTTTAGGTCAAGGGGATTTCTATATTGGAAAAAGCTAGTTGATCAATCCGACACTGCCGAAATTGCGGCGCGCGTGTCGCTTGACCTCTGGCACATACACACACACACACATTGGTACAATTAAACCCCTCTCGTAACATCTACAGGTGTTCGCGATTCGCATTTACATTACGTACGAAAAAGAAACAAACCCAAATTTCGTCCGGTGGGGGGAAGAAAGTTGGCAGCGAACTTCGTTTTGTTTTTAACTGTTTAATAAAACGCGAAAAACTTTGATATCTTTTCCCTCTCTTAAAAGTCCTAGGATGATAAATACTGTTCGTCGATAATGCCAGCACCACGCCCCCCCTTCCTTCCCCCGCCGCTCGTTTTAGCAGAGAACCTTGGGGAAGTCTCGGGATTTTAAGGCCTTAGCGCGCGGGGCGTGCGCTAACACGAGCAGCGCGCGCTATATTTCGTCCTCCCCCCTTCTTTCTTTTCTGCCTGCCCCCCCCCCACGTCGGATAATTTTTTCATTTTTTTTTCTCGGGCCAGCTTCGCCGTCGATATTCTCTCCGCAGTGCGTGCTAGCGCGGCTTTTGCGCGAGCGACGAACGCGGAGGGAGGAGGGTGACCCGGCTGCCTGCGAAACCACCCACTTTTTCTTTCTCGCGAGCTAGCGCGTGCATCACGTGTTACGGCAGTGTACGGGTTTTCAGCAGCCCCGAAAAAGGGTGGGAAAAAAGCACGCGGGGAGACGATGCTATAGGCTTCGTCGACGCGATGTAGCGCGTGCTGGCGCGCGAGGCGACCGGGGAAAGGAGGGGGGGGGGGGGCGAAAACAGTTCGTGCTTTATTCGCACCCCCTTATTTCTCTTTTTTTTACTTTTAATATATATATTTTTCCTTTTTTATACCCGGTCGCCATGGAGCTTGCGCCTAGGACAGAAATAGCAAAACATCATTTTATATATTTTTTTTAACTTTTTATCATAGGTACCAGTTTTTTTATTGGGAATTTCGAACCTACGTTTTTTTTTTAATTTTGAGTCCTTTTAAACCGCGTCTGGTTATTTTTCCTAAATTCTGCGAAAATTTCACGAGAAATCCAGATTTTTTTGTACACTTTTTTAAAAGTATCGCGACTGTTTTTTTTTTCTTAGAAATATTTTAAATAATTTAATGAGATAAACGGAGGAAGGGGGAGGAGGAGTCTAAAAGGCGGTGCGTATAGATGGAGGAAACCCTGTAGGGAATTATATGCAAATACATTACTGGGAATATTTTGATGTCTTCAACAGGTCTGAAGAGCAAGGACGTGTTTCCTCTAAACGAATTGATTTATCTCTCTGTTTTGACTTCAGCTACTTAAGCGCGTTGAAAGTAACACATTGCAATGGTTATAAAGTGTGTTCTTTTATCATAGATTACGTTTCAATTTAGCTATTTCGATGATAATACTTTTTGGATACATAAATACTAGTACATTTTAATTTCCGTAAATAGTGGTAACATAAGTCAATAGCCATTACGTAGGTGTGTCAGTTCCCTTTCTTTTGCGCGTTCAATTTTTACTGGGAGCCGTTTGTAAAATGAACACACATTTTTGATGAATTTCAGACTTAGTCAAAATTCCTTTTAACTGATTTTTGCCTCGTCGTCAAAGTGAGCGCGTCATTTGGGTGCGTCTTAATCATAGTAAAATGATTAAATCAGGGTAATCAAGATTAGAAAATCTAATCACGATTTAAACGAGATTTAATCATTCTAATCACGATCCTATCTTTTTAATCAGGATTTAATCATTTAAACGACATTTAATCATTTTAATCGTGATCTAATCTTTTTAATTTGATTTAATCATTATAATTAGATTTGATCATTTTAATCACGATTTGATCATTTTAATCACGATTTAATCAATATAATCCGGTCGAATCGAGAATTTATCATTAAAATCAAAACTAAAGTACGATTTAATCATACTAATCACGATATAATTTTTTAATCAGGATTTAATAATTTTAATCACATTTAATCATGATTAAATCAGATTTAAACATTCTAATCATGATTAAACGTGATTTAATCAACTTAATCGTGATTAAATTGAATTTAATCAAATTAATCACGGTTAAATCGGATTTAATCTTTTGAGGGGTGCGTCGTTAATTTGTGTTAAGTCGCATCCACTCTTAATCCCACTGCTGTGTGCGAAGTGGAAAATGGTCCACCCATTGCTGCACCTTCTGCTGGGTTGAGTGGCTAGCGTCAAAGGTGCGACCATCAGTAGTAGAGTACTACTACCCATGCTGGATTTGTCACCTGTCCGGGCTAGGTGGACGCTGGCGTAGGGCACATGATGATAGACCTCCGGTGGTATGGTCTCTGTTACGTGCGCTTTAAATTTTTCTTTTTTTTTTAGAAGCTCGTTATGAGCCATTGTGACGGGTGGGACAATACAGTCCGCTCGTCCATGTGATTAATCAGGTGCGAGATATGTGTAACGGCCACGCCAACGGGGAGATACTTGGGGATAGGGTTGGGACACCCGTGGCGGAAGTATGACAACCACCCGTTGGGGGATTAGTGGTCGTCCTCACACGGCCTTCCACAAACTCTGCCTCCCGGACGCCTGGGATTACAGGAGTGAGCCACTACTCCCGGCAATGTGCTTTAAATTCTGACACACTGTGTTAAGTCGCGCATTTTCCCCGTTAGAGGCGCTTAGAGTATTTTGTATAAGATAAATTTTACGTCACTCCATGGACAGTAAATTAAGAGGACAGGTTTTCTATACCCTTCCACAGTGCATTTTATTTCTCCCCGCGTATCAATCAGCTCGAGAGACTCCGAGGGAGTCTTGCAAGGTCGTTTGTACCACGTGATCTTAAAATTTCAAAATGGCAATCTAATGCGGTTGATATTGTTACGTAATTTTTTGCGCTTTATATTTTAGTAATTTTTAATTTTGTTTTTTTTAATTAAATAAAAACTATCAACTGATATTTAGTATATCATATTTAATCTATAAAAACGTGAAAAAATACCTTTTGGCGTAAAAATGTACTTCGTGTTTATCTTTTTTCTTTTTTCGAACAGTATCATCCACTCTTAGCGATACTTGTTTTTTTTTCAAATAACCTTGGACGACTCCCTTAGTGTGATAGTTTTACGGGGGCTAAAAACCAGGCTTTTTACCGATCCTCTAAAATCTACTATCCATGGTCACTCTAGACATAAATATCAGTAATTATTTATACTAACTAACGCGCTAATGGAACATAAAAAAAAATTCTCGAATACTGAAAATTAATCAATTATTTGACGCATTCTTTGCGTTTAGCGCTGTATAAAAATGTTAAAATCTATTAATTTATGGTAGTATCATACTCAGTCAGAAACCTCGGAAATTATGGTTGTATAGTCTAGTAACCTCGAAAAGTATTGTAAGTCTAGAAAATCACGGAAAGTACGGTAGTATATGGCGCAGTCAAGAAATTTCGAAAATTATTATAGTATCTGATGCATTATAGAAAATTCGCAAAATTACGTAGCATCTAACGCAGACTAGAAATCTAAGAAATAAAATAATATCTAACGCAGTCTAGAGACGCAGAAAATTATTTTAGTATCGGACGCAGTCCAGAAATTTATAAAATTACGGTAGGATCTAATGCAGACTTGAAAAAATTATGGTAATATATATCTGTTTACAAATCTCAAAAAAAATATTATCTAGAAATCTAGAAAAATATGGTAGTATCTACACTCTGTCGATAAATCTCGAATTTTTTTGTAGAAATCTAGGTAAATTATTGTAGTACTAAGCAGTCTAGAAACACCGAAAATATTGTATTATCTGTCACCGTGTAGAAATATCTAGTATCTGTTTCGAAATTTCGATAAAACCAACATTACACAAACTACCAAATCCGCACCAACAAATTAATAATCATAATTACAGTATTTGTCGCATACTAAAACCTCAGAAATATCTCAATATTTGAGCTACCTTTCGACGACACGAGAAAGAAATATAATTTCATGGCTATTTCAACTTTAAGTTTGTTTGGAAGCAGGTGCGCGGGAGGTTTTGTTTCAAAAAATTATGCATTCCGCAAAAGTAGACACAGTAGGTATAGACAAAAAATGTTGCGTCAAAAAGTATGCGTGGGACATTGTCGCGCTCATTTTCTCACGCACGCTCTCGAGTCGCGGCGTCACGAGCAGCGCTCTCCTTCGTCTAAAGCACGCGCGCTGAGTCGTCCATTTGACCACGTTCGCATTGTCGCGAATTCCAACGGAGGGCCGTTAACAATAAAACGTACAAAAATCACGTTATTTCATTCTAAATTTATTTCCCAACTTTTATCGAACGCGTTACTAAAGTAGGGTCCTCTAGCGGAGTAAACGTTAAACACAAAGAAACGAATAGGCGTTAAAAAAACAACGTAATGCGAACGCGACCGTAGAGGGCGGGGCTAACGAAGCTCGTGCTTCGTGGGAAAGAAAAATCCGGCAAAAACTTTTTCGCGTTCTTTTTTATATTTTTATTCCTCTCCAATATTTTTTTTTCTTTGCTTCACGTACTTCGACTGAGTCCCTCCCGAAACCCCACAATTTGGAAGACTGGAAGAGCGAGAGAGAGCTCCCTCCCCGCCCCCCTTTACCGTTCGTCAATGCTTCCCCCCCTCCCCCAAAGCACGAGCTTCAACATGGCTGCCATTTCCTTTCGGTGACTTCGGCAGAAAAATTCCGATTTACTCGCGTACCTAATTATGCCGTTTTTTTTTTCGTTGGTTATAAAAATATATATATACAGTTTTCTAGTCTACCCCGAAATTTGAGTCCCAAACTTTCCCCTATTACCCTCCCCCATTGGCTATCTAATCCCCGCGTACGAACGCGCAAAGGGGGGGGCGGGGAAATTGATGAGACGGAGGGAGCCGGGTAAACAAGTAAAATTATCTTCCCCTCTTAAAATAAATTTTCTATAAATTAATGCGCATATTTTTTTAGCAATAAACATTGATATTTACACAATACTATCGTAGCTTGAACGTGCTTGTAGATAAGGCACTTAAACAATTCTCCATCAAAGGGGAAAAAATTATTTTATTTTCGCACGTGCCAAGTGCGCAATTGAAAAAAAAATGACGAATTTATGTTACCCTTGATTTTCACCCAATGGAATTCCTCTCCCCCTTTCATCCTCCTCCCCGCATAAACGCGTATTTTTTACACGCTACTCGTTTCAGATTCCCTTCGCTTAAAGCTAGACTAGTCGGCATTCTTAAAATATTAATTGGCTTCGCTTGAAAGTCTACGCTAAATGTCTGGTAACATTTTTACTCGGGTTACCAAAAATAATAATGAATTAAAAAAAAATGCAAAAACACAAGATGATAGGACACACCGAAAAAGAAAGAGATAAAAAAAGCGCGTTATATCTCATTATAAAACAGAAAAATATCGGTACGTTGCAATTAGAGAAAGTTTTCTCTCGCAGAACCTGCCGTACCAGAAAATAGCCCGGGGCGCATCAATTTTTTCGGTGCGCCGATCCGAGAGTTTGGGCAGTTGCACGCGCTTCGGCAACACGCTGTTTTTTTAAAGGGATTTTTTTCGCGTCCATCCTCGTGAACCACACCTACTGAAGGTACCTTTCCCACGGTCGAACGGGAAGGTGGGTCACCCCACCGTCAACGTCGGACGCCCCCCTACCTTCGATAATTTCAATCCCTCCTTTTTACACCAATCCTAGCATCACGCGATTTTCACGAGCACACTACATAACTACCTCCCACTTATTTATTAAAAATTCCGATGAATCAACCATTATAAACGTATTGGAAAATAATAGGCCTACTATCGTTTCATAAACCTATCTTATTAATTTCAATCAGTCACTACCACTAAAAATACGTTTACGGTTGTAATTAGAAATAGATTTGCAAGAATTAATATCTACAGAAAATTAAGAATGGATGAACTCACCTGTCACGTGAATTATTTGTTTACGACGCTCGGACTGATGCGGTTTGGTTGTTTTGTTGGCATGATCGCGGCAGACAGACACATCGCGACGAGCTACCGCTTCGTTCGAGACACACTCCCACTTTGCAATCGCGGTCCATCTTGCGCTTCTGCTCGCGGCTCGTGAGATTCCGAAAATTTTGGGCTACCCTCCCCGCGCGCGCGCGGGTTCTAATTTATTTCCTTCCCCCTACCGCGCGTTAGTTACGACGCCCGGCGAGAGGTGGCGGCACATGGCGGAGACAGAAATCGATTTGTTTTTCCCAAAACTTTGTTTTTAATGGTTATATAAATAAGTCTAATACAGACGGCGTTGGTTCTATATGGTTAAAATTTCGGCACCGTTGGTCGTGACTAGAATGGTGTGCTCAAATTGAGCCGCGCGACTGTTGTCGGTTGTGACGGCAGTCCAACCATCTTCAAGAATTGTGATGTCCGTTTTTCCTTCACTTAGTACTGGTTCTGATTTGGAGCAACGTATTAATGACATGATAAAAATATAAATCGTTTAATTCTGCACCTATTGTAAAAATCATACGTTCCTTCATGGTACCCGAAATATCCGTTGCTGAAACCGAGATAGCATTATTGAAATAATCAATCGATGGTTGTGGTAAATGGGTCACCAAAGTGGTGGGGGTTAACTACGTGGTAGAATCTCCTCTAACTGCACAGTGACAGTGAAGCTCATTCTTCTAGCGTAGGTGGACTACTGTAAAACTAGATTATGCCCAGGGTTCGTAAAAAAGGGAACTATAGGATCATGCCACAGACTCCCCAATTTCCACAGTGTGAGGGTGCCTTTTGGGCAGTTTCTGCCCCATAGCTTATCCCACGCCACTTCTGTTTCCATTTAAATTGTGTAACTACCATAATGGAGAATGTCCGGTAATCCGTGAAAATAGCGACCAATACCATGGCCGCAAAAGCAAGGCACAACCTCTAGTCCAGCCTCCTTCGCTAAGCTCCTGCAAATTGTCCTCTTAGTGGTGAAAAATTACTCTTGCTAAAACACCACCCTGTCGTCATTTTTGCTTGTCACTTACTCTATCGTTTCTCCAATGATGGACAGTCTTTGATCAGGTCTACAGACGGAAATGGCGGCGTCGAGACACTTCTTGGTGACTGTCAGTAGTTGTTGCCCTTGGGCGTCGATTTCACCAACGATGAAAGATGACGCGCAATCGCCATGGAACCCATTAAGAAAGACCTTTGATATAGCAACAAAACTTATGTTTCAGTTATCAATCTTTACGCAGACCTGCTGGGAACTTACGCTGACGTCAACTGTGATAATGTCACCATCTTCTAACGGCCGGTCATCGGGTATACCATGGCAGGCTACATTATTGACAGAAGTACATACAGATTTTGGGAATGAGTGGTAATTCAGAGGGGACGGATAGGCGTCGTTTTCCAAACATAGTTTGTTGACCAATTTGTCAATCTGGTCCGTTGTAATTCCTAACTTAACAGTGTCATAAGGATGTTAAAATTTTTCCAGTAATTCAATTTCGTACAGTGGAACTGGTGAAACAATTACCTTAATTTCGCTACCAATCTCATTGAGCACCTTTCTAGCCAGGGCGCACGACTGTCGCATCAGATTAATATCTTCATCAGTTTTTAAGTCAATTACGTTAGACTGAGGCTGTACCAAACCAGAAGTTGCGTACTTGGGGGCAGCGATGTGGTTGGGGAAGACAACTTGGGGGCTTACGTTGCCCGGTTTGACGACTCTGTGTGAAATCTTTCGAGTTGGCGACCAGTAGTGTTTCAATCCCCCGAAAACGGTCCTACAACTTTGGTCGACTGACACGGATAATTGTTTTATCGAATTTCTAATCATTGCTGCTGATTACCTTTTAAACACGGTGCACGAAACTGTAGTATCCTTGTTTACGTTTCCATTTGTACTTTCTAGAACTTTCAATATCCGTTCAAAGATGGCGGTACTTTCGTTTAAAACTTTCGAGGCGCTCTAAATTTTCCTTTATTGCTTTCTAAAAAATATTTGTTTTCGGATACTTAAATATGTTAGGTTTGAGGGTATAAATTTCTGCATAATTTTGTTTTATCAAAATATTTACTCAACCTAATCGATAATTTTTATTGATTAGATATTTTTATGGCTTTCCTCCCTGTACAGTTCTGACGGCACGGTTCTGTTTCATGAACTAAGATAGTTCTAGTAAATTATTTGTAAGTCCATTGAGTAACTAGTTTTTGCTATTCGCGTCGAATAAAATCGCTCCACGTTTGGGTTGAAATCTAATGTCGCATTTTACTCATTTTCAAAACATGACTGGTTCATTCACTATTATTTATACATTTAGACTATATACATTAATTAATTAGCTATATAGATATATTTATTTAATATTTAAAGCAACAAGATGAATCGACTGAACTTAATTTTACTCAACATCGTTGCAATTATCTTTTTACTGTCTTCCACAAACGCGGTAATTACTAAAAAAGATTTGGATTGCGCAGGTAAAATATTTTAAAATATTTTGAGTAATTTAAATTAATTTGATATGTTCGTAAAATTTTAATATTTTCAGTGTGTCACAAAATGGTCAGAGAATTAATAAAAACTATTGAAAAAGAAGATCCAAAGAAGAAAATTCAAATTGGCAGTTTTAGAATTGAACCCGATGGAAGCCAACGTAAATCAGATGTACGATTACTTACTTTACAACCATATTGTTAATTACATCACCAATAAGCGTTGTTTCGAAATGTCAGGTTCGTTACGCTGGATCTGAAATGCACCTAAACGAAGTTCTTGAAACGTTGTGCACCACCTTCGAGGATTATGCCCAAGTTAAACACAAAGAAACTGGTAGAATTGATCTGTTAAAATTAACAGAAGACATGGATAAAATGAGTAGCTACGATTTTATCCCAGATCCAGATTTAAATAAAGGCCTCAAAACTTACGTAAGGAATCCATTTTCCTACTTAGTTATGTACACTACCACCTCAATATAATGTTAATTATTTATTTCTGATTAGTGTGAAAATATAGTGTCCGATTACGACGAAGAAATCGTGAGTTATTTAAGAGGAAATATTAAACCAAATGTCATAAAGACGATAAACGATGTTTGTGCAAATATTGTTGGTAAGTTTCTTATTCCGTCGCTAGATGGCGATAGTGTCTCCGTTGGCGAAATGTTTTGAGCGGGAAATTAACTCAATGTTTTTCACAGATACTTGCAAACCGATCGATCACGACGAATTGTGAATTAATTCAACTGTGTTTCATCTTCCATTCTACGTTTTACTTAACTAGTCTGTTGCTGCTCTGTTAATTTTATGTGGAAAATAAAAGGTTTTCGTACATTTTATAAATGAACAAAAGGTTTTATAATTAAACAAAAGGATCTTTGTTTCTACCTATGGTGGTAATGCCATAAATTGTTTGGAATAGTCATAACTGCAACGTTGCCAGTTCCTGAAAATTAAATAATAATGTTAAGTGCAAAAATTATCATACCCTTGCTTAAATATTTTACGTTAAAAGTGATGAAAGTCATAAATTTATGAAGAATAAAATTATGTTGCTTAAATCTAGTTAGACCTATTGGAAAATCTAGACTAAAAAAAAATTAATTAATATTAATATTAACAATTTTAACAGGTTTTTCGCTAAGTTGTAGAAATATTATTATAATATTATATTATATAGAAGGCTGTGGAAATTATCGTACAGCTCAAAAATTGGCTTGATATTTTTAAAGTGTATGATAAGTCTGGCAAAGGTGTAAGGGCGTTTGAAATTGATATCCCAATGAATTTTCACTGGGGGAACAAAATTAATATACCCCACCCTCTGGAAAATGATTTTTATATAGAATTCTGTGATCATTATTTAGTTCCTTCAACGCGGAAATAACTTTTGTACTGAAATAGAAGTTGATTAAATTTATTAACTTCTGATAAATGTAAAAGTTATGAATTGTTATATTTTGGCTCAAAACGTCAGGGAAAATCTGTGGTCAGGGAATATGGTTTTGAAAATATTGTGGCAACCCAGCTTTTGACTACAAATTTCCTATTTTTTCCTACCAAAAATAGAGTGGTTAGCACTTTCGCCTTGCAGCAAGAGGAGCCGGGTTCGATCCCAGCTTGTGGCACTGGGTGAAAACTCAGAACAACTCCTGCATTGAGTTTGCAAGTTCTCTCCCTACTTCTTTAAGGGGTTTTCCCTCGAGCTCTTGGGTTTCCCTTTCCATAAATACTTGTAGAGCTTAACGGTAATAGTTAGTGTAGGGAGCTGTTGGCTCCTGTGACATGCAGGGCTGGCCCCCACCCCCCTACGCATTGTAACCCGGCCACCTGAATTAATGGCTTTAAAAGTCGCTTGATGACTTAGGCCTATGGTGGTGCCTTGGGTATTAGACAAGTTGATTATTATTATTATCAAGCCCCTGGTTAGCCTGCTGAAAACCATTAATTGGTCGTCTGCTAAATCGGCTGTAACGAAAGGCTTAAGAGAAGTACGCGGTGAATTTCAAATAAATCAAAAGTTTGAAACTCTAAACAAGACCTCCAATTTAAGAACACGTTTATCAAAGCTAAAAAAACTATAATATACTTTTTAAATGTATAAAGATCAGTTTATTGCAGGTAAATAAACGTCTTTTTTTATATATTCTAAATGTGCCTAAGTTTATCTAGTTTTCTACTAGCTGCATCGCGTTTCGAGTTTTTTTCTGACTTTTCCTGTTCTTATCTCTTTTTTTTTGCTCTCTCTTTCCGTTTCTTTTCATGCTCTTCAAAAATCTGACGATTTTTTAATCTCACTTCATGATGCAACCTCAATCGCAGATAAAGCTGAATTATTTTAAGTTTAATTTCATGACAGTTATTTGTGAAATCAACTTAAAGGCCTAGTTTCAGATAATTTCATCCCCCAGTGTCGAAAAAGGGTTCAAACATCTTTTTGCTTTTCCCGTCGCTATCAATGGTGGGGTTTCGAGGGGGAAGTAAAACGGATGTTTGAACCCTTTTTTGGCAAAGAGGGGTGAACCTAGGCCTTTAACAAAGCTGAAATTGTTTCTCCTATACCTGTCAAATAGGTAATTTTCGGAAAAGGTCCATAAAAATTTGTTTCATTTTTTCAACTGTCTCGTATACAAGTACTAGCTATGTTCTTTCACCTTTGGCTGCTACCCTTTGACCACTTAGTCCTTTTTCACAATTAAATCTACCCTACCCGAGTTTTCTATCCATTTTTTACATCAATTTTACATAAAAATATATCAATAAAAATAAATAATTTATTATAACTAACCTCTGTTTGTATTTTGCGAAGCCAAAAAAAGAAATCCCAGTCTTTAATTTACCCTGTGCATTTTCACAATTTAAAAAAAGTACAAGATTTTCCACCGTAATATTTCCAATTTGAGGAAATATTTTTTTGACTTTCGTCAGCCATCATGAAATTCTGATTGAAAAAATAGTTCAGCATGGTAACCAGGGGCCCAGGGGGCAGCAGGTTCGCGTTTCAAAAATCACTTCACACTCCAAAGGCGGAGTCGGCTCTCCCTGCTATTTATTATTATATTTTAAACTTTTTTTGTGGTCTTACCAGATGGCGCCAAGTCTGGAAATTTATTAACTTCTGATAAAAGTAAAATATAAAGTTAAAAACAAAAATTTTTGAATGAAAAGTCAGGGAAAATAACTTAAAATTGTCAGGGAATTTGAATCTGAAATTTTTGCGGCAACCATGTTACAAATAATTTTTCTAAAAATAGACTTAATTTTATGATATCCTAATCTGATATTACCCCAGAAAATGTTGGTTGATGTTGATAAACTTAGAAGAACACGCCGGGGATTGAATTTAACTAGTTTCACGCGCTGGTTTTTTATCAAACGCCGGTATGGACCTTTATCACAAAACGGCTTTAGATCTTAGATTTAAATACGAAGGGAAAATCGATTTTATACACCTGTTCAATAATTCATCATTATTTATCCGAAGTAAGCATTATTTTTCATGTACGCTAAGCTTTGGCCTGAAGTGCTAGGATTATTTTCTCTGTAGTATATAGTTCACGAAATCGCTACCGAGTGGCGCTAGTTTGATCATTTTTGGCGTAACGGATTCACGGTGACCCAAGTATTTCAAACATTTCCTCTATTGCCATACTTAAGACATTGTGTTACTTATGATTAAAAGAATAACGGAAACCAAATTAAATTAAATCGATTAGTAGAATAACAGTCATTATAAAAATATTGAAACTAAAATTAGTTTTAAATTAATTAGCCTATTCAGTTTACATAATTTGTTAAAACACGAATTGTTTGCTTAGCAAACCAAAATCCAGCAGTTTTTTTTGGCTTCTAGCGTTAGCCGCTACGTGGCTAAATTAATTAGCCTATTCAGTTTACATAATTTGTTAAAACACGAATTGTTTGTTTAGCAGACCAAAATCCAGCAGTTCTTTTTGGCTTCTAGCGTTAGCCGCTACGTGGCTAAATTAATTAGCCTATTCAGTTTACATAATTTGTTAAAACACGAATTGTTTGTTTAGCAGACCAAAATCCAGCAGTTTTTTTGGCTTCTAGCGTTAGCCGCTACGTGGCTAAATTAATTAGCCTATTCAGTTTACATAATTTGTTAAAACACGAATTGTTTGTTTAGCAGACCAAAATCCAGCAGTTTTTTTTGCTTCTAGCGTTAGCCGCTACGTGGCTAAATTAATTAGCCTATTCAGTTTACATAATTTGTTAAAACACGAATTGTTTGCTTAGCAGACGAAAATCCATAAGTTTTTTGGCTTCTAGCGTTAGCCGCTACGTGGCTAAATTAATTAGCCTATTCAGTTTACATAATTTGTTAAAACACGAATTGTTTGTTTAGCAGACCAAAATCCAGCAGTTTTTTTGGCTTCTAGCGTTAGACGCTACGTGGCTAAATTAATTAGCCTATTCAGTTTACATAATTTGTTAAAACACGAATTGTTTGTATAGCAGACCAAAATCCAGCAGTTTTGTTTTGGCTTCTAGTGTTAGCCGCTACGTGGCTAAATTAATTAGCCTTTTCAGTTTACATAATTTGTTAAAACACGAATTGTTTGTATAGCAGACCAAAATCCAGCTGTTTTTTGGCTTCTAGTGCTAGCCGCTACGTGGCTAAATTAATTAGCCTATTCAGTTTACATAATTTGTTAAAACACGAATTGTTTGTATAGCAGACCAAAATCCAGCAGTTTTTTTGGCTTCTAGCGTTAGCCGCTACGTGGCTAAATTAATTAGCCTATTCAGTTTACATAATTTGTTAAAACACGATTTGTTTGTTTAGCAGACCAAAATCCAGCAGTTTTTTTTTGGCTTCTAGCGTTAGCCGCTACGTGGCTAAATTAATTAGCCTATTCAGTTTACATAATTTGTTAAAACACGAATTGTTTGTATAGCAGACCAAAATCCAGCAGTTTTTTTGGCTTCTAGCGTTAGCCGCTACGTGGCTAAATTAATTAGCCTATTCAGTTTACATAATTTGTTAAAACACGATTTGTTTGTTTAGCAGACCAAAATCCAGCAGTTTTTTTGGCTTCTAGCGTTAGCCGCTACGTGGCTAAATTAATTAGCCTATTCAGTTTACATAATTTGTTAAAACACGAATTGTTTGTATAGCAGACCAAAATCCAGCAGTTTTTTTTGGCTTCTAGCGTTAGCCGCTACGTGGCTAAATTAATTAGCCTATTCAGTTTACATAATTTGTTAAAACACGAATTGTTTGTTTAGCAGACCAAAATCCAGCAGTTTTTTTTGGCTTCTAGCGTTAGCCGCTACGTGGCTAAATTAATTAGCCTATTCAGTTTACATAATTTGTTAAAACACGATTTGTTTGTTTAGCAGACCAAAATCCAGCAGTTTTTTTTGGCTTCTAGCGTTAGCCGCTACGTGGCTAAATTAATTAGCCTATTCAGTTTACATAATTTGTTAAAACACGAATTGTTTGTATAGCAGACCAAAATCCAGCAGTTTTTTTGGCTTCTAGCGTTAGCCGCTACGTGGCTAAATTAATTAGCCTATTCAGTTTACATAATTTGTTAAAACACGATTTGTTTGTTTAGCAGACCAAAATCCAGCAGATTTTTTGGCTTCTAGCGTTAGCCGCTACGTGGCTAAATTAATTAGCCTATTCAGTTTACATAATTTGTTAAAACACGAATTGTTTGTATAGCAGACCAAAATCCAGCAGTTTTTTTTGGCTTCTAGCGTTAGCCGCTACGTGGCTAAATTAATTAGCCTATTCAGTTTACATAATTTGTTAAAACACGAATTGTTTGTATAGCAGACCAAAATCCAGCAGTTTTTTTGGCTTCTAGCGTTAGCCGCTACGTGGCTAAATTAATTAGCCTATTCAGTTTACATAATTTGTGAAAACACGAATTGTTTCTATAGCAGACCAAAATCCACTAGTTTTTTTTGGCTTCTAGCTTTAGCCGCTACGTGGCTCTGCGTAAAATGAAAAGGCTATTTGAAAACTTCGTCCAAGCTTTTTGTTTAATTCCAAATTACTAATATAATGTTGGCACTTAATCCACCAATCGATAAATTTAATTTCTTATTCTTCCGTAAATACAAGAACTTTTAATAATAGTTCGCTAGTCACGCTCTTGCTGCTGTAGAAGAACTTGCTCCAAGTGAAATATAATTTATTCTCTTTAACTTACCGTGTACAAGACATTTAAAGTACTTTATGCACCTGCCAACCGCTCACGTTCGTAGAACGTTTAAAATGATTTTTCGATCCGACTCGGAAATCCAATATCCGCTTTTTATACTCAAATAAAGCCAAAAAATACGGGATGTAAATATTTCACCACCATAAACGTTTGCTCAGTCTGAACGAAGTACCTACGCCAAAAGACATCAGTTGAGACCAAACGCCAACTATGGACGTGTCAAGTTCTACAGTCGTCTTGCCGACGGCTGCCGCGTCTTCAGTCAACCAGACGGTAGAAGAGGCGTTGAGACAATCTCAAAACGACGCCAATGACGTAGTGTGGATCTTAACATCTTCCTTCCTCATTTTCACTATGCAGTCCGGTAAAAGATTTATTTGGCGCGGGAATAAGAACTTGGTAGCATGACCTCACGCGGTACCTTTGGCTATGTCTGCCATATTGGTATGCTTTTCTTTTCAATTGAATAAAGCATGGGTGAGGTATTATCCACGTGATGCTACCAATTCCCTGCTGGAATGCTTTTCTTTTCAATTGAATAAAGCATGGGTGACGTATTATCTACGTCATGCTACCAAGTCCCTGCTGGTATGCTTTTCTTTTCAATTGAATAAAGCATGGGTGACGTATTTTCTACCTCAGACTACCAATTCCCTGCTGGAATGCTTTTCTTTTCAATTGAATAAAGCATGGGTGACGTATTATCTACGTCATGCTACCAAGTCCCTGCTGGTATGCTTTTCTTTTCAATTGAATAAAGCATGGGTGACGTATTATCTACCTCAGACTACCAATTCCCTGCTGGAATGCTTTTCTTTTCAATTGAATAAAGCATGGGTGACGTATTATCTACCTCGGGCTACCAATTCCCTGCTGGAATGCTTTTCTTTTCAATTGAATAAAGCATGGGTGACGTTTTATCTACGTCATGCTACCAAGTCCCTGCTGGTATGCTTTTCTTTTCAATTGAATAAAGCATGGGTGACGTTTTATCTACGTCATGCTACCAAGTCCCTGCTGGTATGCTTTTCTTTTCAATTGAATAAAGCATGGGTGAGGTATTATCTACGTCATGCTACCAAGTCCCTGCTGGTATGCTTTTCTTTTCAATTGAATAAAGCATGGGTGACGTTTTATCTACGTCATGCTACCAAGTCCCTGCTGGTATGCTTTTCTTTTCAATTGAATAAAGCATGGGTGACGTATTATCAAAGTCATGCTACCAAATCCCTGCTGGTATGCTTTTCTTTTCAATTGAATAAAGCATGGGTGACGTATTATCTACGTCATGCTACCAAGTCCCTGCTGGTATGCTTTTCTTTTCAATTGAATAAAGCATGGGTGACGTATTATCTACGTCATGCTACCGAGTCCCTGCTGGTATGCTTTTCTTTTCAATTGAATAAGGCATGGGTGAGGCATTATCTACGTCATGCTACCGAGTCCCTGCTGGTATGCTTTTCTTTTCAATTGAATAAGGCATGGGTGAGGTATTATCTACGTCATGCTACCGAGTCCCTGCTGGTATGCTTTTCTTTTCAATTGAATAAAGCATTGGTGACGTATTATCTACCTCAGACTACCAATTCCCTGCTGGAATGCTTTTCTTTTCAATTGAATAAAGCAGGGTGACGTATTATCTACCTCAGACTACCAATTCCCTGCTGGAATGCTTTTCTTTTCAATTGAATAAAGCATGGGTGACGTATTATCTACGTCATGCTACCAAGTCCCTGCTGGTATGCTTTTCTTTTCAATTGAATAAATCATGGGTGACGTATTATCTACCTCGGGCTACCAATTCCCTGCTGGAATGCTTTTCTTTTTAATTGAATAAAGCATGGGTGACGTATTATCTACGTCATGCTACCAAGTCCCTGCTGGTATGCTTTTCTTTTCAATTGAATAAAGCATGGGTGACGTATTATCAAAGTCATGCTACCAAATCCCTGCTGGAATGCTTTTCTTTTCTATTGAATATAGCATGGGTGAGGTATTATCTACGTCATGCTACCAAGTCCCTGCTGGTATGCTTTTCTTTTCAATTGAATAAAGCATGGGTGACGTTTTATCTACGTCATGCTACCAAGTCCCTGCTGGTATGCTTTTCTTTTCAATTGAATAAAGCATGGGTGACGTATTATCAAAGTCATGCTACCGAGTCCCTGCTGGTATGCTTTTCTTTTCAATTGAATAAGGCATGGGTGAGGTATTATCTACGTCATGCTCAGGGGCGGATTAACCCTTTCGGCGCCTTTAGGCACAGAAAAATTTGGCGCCCCTTGGCATTGGTCAGCTAAGGAGGGGCGTATCGGTTTATAATAAATAAATAAATATATTTTAGTTTCCCCAAATCTTTTCGGCGTTATTTCGAGTAGGGACAAGCCAAGTACATGGACCGTGGGGCTTTATCAAGAAAAATGGCGCCCTAGGCACGTGCCTACTTTGCCTAATGGTTAATACGCCCCTGGTCATGTTACCAAGTCCCTGCTGGTATGCTTTTCTTTTCAATTGAATAAGGCATGGGTGAGGTATTATCTACGTCATGCTACCAAGTTCCAATGGACGCTTCAACAAAA
The DNA here is from genome assembly GCF_980474605.1 of Leiobunum rupestre. Taxonomy (NCBI): domain Eukaryota; kingdom Metazoa; phylum Arthropoda; class Arachnida; order Opiliones; family Sclerosomatidae; genus Leiobunum; species Leiobunum rupestre. Next base: position 15,809,776 of record NC_143394.1, read on the forward strand.
ACTTGTGTTAGGCCTAACATAAATTTTTGCATCGTTGAGAAGAAGTAGTGTGAGGGTTAATATAGATTTTTGCGTCGTCGAAAAAAACTTGTGTTAGGCTAAAGATAATATAGATCTTCGAATCCTAGAGCTCTCCTCGATTGACAATTTTGTAACGAAGCGTTTACCCACTTCCGGCACGCGACTTCTGAAAAATCGGCCTCCATCGGTCGCTGCCATAGTCCTATCATGGAAAACTCTGATGACGCGCTGTTGCGAAGCAGTACCTCATCACAGTGGGCCGTAGTCATATATAGTTGGTTACCATGGTATGTATGGAGCTAATTTTTGTGGGTAAACGATATTGACTATGCGAGAGGCTGTTATTTGGAATCTAGGGTACGACGTTTATATTATCTTTGGTTAGGCCTAACCAAGAGTGGCCTAAACGAGATTTTTTGCGTCGTTAAAAAAACTTGTGTTAAGCCTATTGGAGATTTTTCGGAACGGAAAATTTGTTTTAAGCTTGCCATCGCGCAGTTTTTATAGTTTTAAAATTTAAAACCAGCTATAAAGAAAAATGGTGTTTATCAACCTAGTTGACTCGGTTTGGCTTATGTATATATTGTAGTTGGCCTATTTGGCTAGCCAGGCAAATATGGTAACCGACCAACCGCAGATATCTCATTCAGATATGCCATTTCACAACGTAGGGGGCAAGTAAAGAGAGTGGCTCTTTCATTAGCCTTTTCATCTATATTATAAGGAGCGCTTGGTCAGTGGCGGCCTAAGGGGGGGGGGCAGTCCACCCCGGGTACCAGGGCAGCAGGGGGTGCCATCGGAGAAGCTCGAGAGGGGGGTGCAAATCAGAACGATTAAACTTGAAGAAGACGGACCCGTGAAAACTTCTGCACGGTCCTGGGGGGTGTCACAAAACACTGCCGCCGCCCCGGGAACCCAGCCTTCTTAAGCCGCCACTGCGCTTGGTACGTTGGTCGTACGTCAGAGCTTTCAGGAATTGTTGCTTAGTCTGTCATGAAGTCAAAGGCGGGGCGGAGAAGGGAAAGACAGTGCGGGGCGGCGAGAGAAGCTGCTGCTTTTCGCTTTGTTAGTGGCTCAACTATAGCCTTGTTGTGTTTTCGCGAACCGGGCGAAGACACAGGCGGCACGGGACAGAGAGAAACAGGGACTGCCTTTCGCTTTGTCACTGGTGGTGGTTCGACTAGCCTATAGGCAGAGATAGCGAGGCGCTAGCAACGTCTCCCCCCTCCCCCGCCTCCCATGCTGGAGTAATTATAGTCGACCTTGAATCACCGACGTTATGGCTTTGGATTAGTCACTTAGAAAATCGGGACTGCCTTACCCTGTTAAGCCAGCCGAGTGGTAAATTTTGCGCGTATGGGTAGTGGCTCCTCTTTTTACTCAGTCAGGGCAGCAATAGGTAACATTGTCAAAGCTGGGAGGAGGAATACGGCAAGCTTTTCGACACTCCCGGCCTTTCCACCGTTCTGCGAGGCGAGGCGGTCTCTCGGTCTCTTCAAATTTGAAGGGACGAGCGTATTTGTTTCTGTTCGTCATGAGGGGGGAGCAAATCTGCCAATGGGTACAGGGGGTTTACAGGGGTACAGGGGGGTTTGCGACGAAAGAGAAAGGCGAGTTTTTTGTTATTTTGGCCGGGAAAAATGGTACCCCGGTAATTCTGGCATGGGGAAAAGGGGGAGGGGGGCCTTACTGGGGAGGGGGCCTTACTGGGATGGAGTGCCTCGAAACACACAAATAGTTGAGGGTGGGCTTCTCGGCTAGTTTTACATACAGCTACCTAGCGACCAGCGCGAGAAATTAATTAAGCTGCTGGATTTGCTTCACTTAGCAGACGCCTTGGTTTTTTTCATAACACAATGGGGCTGTTTAGCAGACGAAAATAAAGCAGTTAATTCAATTTCTTGTGATTCAATATGTGAAAGTAGCAGTGGCGCCGATCCCATGGGGGCGGCGGGGCCGAAGCCCCCATTGGTAAAACCGCCGATGTTAAAGGCCGTTTACTTTTAAGCATCCCTAACAAGAAAGTGTTGACAGCAGCCTCATTCCAAGTTTATTAGTGAGCTTCGGCCCCCGTTGGGGAAAAATGCGATCGGCGCCACTGGAAAGTAGTCAGCTTATTGAAAATTATCTCTGTAAGACAAAAACGTTTAGGCCTAAATCTAAAATCGTTTGCTATTTCCTTAAGTTTACAGGTGGTAAAGCCGAGGGGCTGATCACCTTTGACTGTACTAATGGGATTACGCGTAATCTTTGAAGTCCCTGCCTTTGGCAGTGCTAATCTAAGCGTAATCCGGTGTACAGACTTTCTAAGAGTGGTTAGCCCCTCGGGTAAAGCAGATGACGCTATTTTTTCTAAGCTCTAAGCCTATATAAAGAGTACCTTTCACGTCCTGGCTCTCGATCGGCTCTAGTAGTGAATTAGGCTTTTCAGTTTACATTGAGACACGTAGCGTCCAACACAAGAAGCTCATCAACTTTAACTTCTAAGCAGACGCTTTGTATTTTATATTAGCAAATTTGAAAGGCCTATTTGCTGAATCTGTTTCATTGAAGCCTCTATAGCTCTTTCCATAAAATACCCCTCAAATATAGAGATTGCTGGTGTACCTAGACTGGAAAGACACGTATAGTAGCTTTTTCTTTATATTGGCTAAACGGTTGTAAGTTCTGGCAGCAACAGGGCCGGATTAAGAGCTTGTGGGGCCCTAGGCCCAAGCTAATTTTGGTGACCCCTTTCAGTGACGAGCAAGCAAGGCGCTCCCGCAATTGATAATTGACAAATGGACAATTTCAATGTAGACTTTGCGGATATTTCAGTAAATGATTGTTTTCATGGTATCGAAAAATGTGGAAGGTTTTACTGAAATTTCTCCGGAAAAAAATTGTGAAAAGTAAATAATAAAACTTTTGTACTTTTAATTTTTTCGAAACTCCCTGGTGCCCCTTGTAGACTTGGTGCCCTAGTCAGTCTATTGGGTAGTCCGGCCCTGGGCAGCAATGTTCGGATATTTTGAATGGTTTTTATTGAAAAAAGTATTTCCAAATTTGTCTGGATGATAATATCCGTTTATCATCAGGTTACGGCCTTCTGGAATCGGGGGTTGTGTCCAGGAAAAATGAAGTGAACATCTTGATTAAGAATGCCACCAATGTCCTAATCGGTGGTCTAGCCTATTGGATTTACGGTTATTCCATTAGTTTTGGACCACGCTCGTTTCCTCTGATAGCCACTGGCGCATTCTTCACCCAGGCCAAATCGGAAAGTGAAATGGGACTTCTGTATTCTCAGTATGTTTTTCAAGTATGAATAACTTTTATCTTTGCTTTAAACGAATATTTACTCGAAAACCACATTTTTGTAAAAACATTGTTGAGATTAACGGTAATAGTTAGTGTACAAAGCGGTTGGCATCGAGGACTTACCACCACCCTCCTACGCAATAGAACCCGACCACCTGAATTAATGGAATTAAAAGTCGCTAGCTGACTTGGACCTAATTTGGTGCCTTGGCAGTGGCTCCCCCGCAGAATATCCAAAGGGCCCTTTAAAAAAACATTTTTTTTATCTGAAAATATTGGGGATATGGGTCAGATTTCTACATTTTTACCAATAGTGAAAGCATAATTTTATCTAATTATTTAAAAATTTAAATAACTTAAAAATATTAAAACTTAAAACGTAAGCTCTACGGCCCCCTATTTTGTGATAATGTCATGGGACCCCAGCCTGCGGTCGCTGGGTCTGCGGGTCCTTAGTTACGCCACTGTACCTTGGATAATTAACATAGATAATTATTATTTTGGTATTTAAAAATGTTGCACAACACAAACGCTTTTATTGGTCAAGTTTTAAAGAACGCCCATTTTTACCACCAATTATTGAAATACTTTTCGTACACTTCCTATAAATACTTAAAACTAACTAATGATATTAAAAAAATACTTTTATTATTATTGTTTGTTGTCATATTTTTAGTTAAGAATTACGAGCTTAAAGGGCTACCGTATCGTTTGCAATTTATTTTATCGGCATTTTTCAAGTCCTTTTTCCGGTTAACGCGCTAAATATCGGTAATTTTTTTTGGAACATGTGAACGAAAGTGCGACATGCGAACTCGACTCAACAATGTTTTGCAAAAATGTTGGCCCGTGTGAACAGGCCTTAAAATATAAGTTTTAAAATGATTTTTCATGTTGAAGTTCGCTTACGCGACCACCTCGAGTACCTTCATATCAGGGGCGATGGCGGAAAGATGCAAGTAACGTGAAGTTTTGGAAATTTAATCTCGCACATGTTCTCAATGAGGAAGATTTTTACTCCGACTACGGGCTGAAGATGGCGCCACACAACACTAACTAACTAAAGCCCAGTTCACACCATTGAGTTGGGAATATTAATCTAGAGGTCCAATCGAAACGTCGGATTTCAGTATTTCGCGAAACAAGTTTTTAAAAATAAGAATACTGTCGTCTGCTCCCATCGGCGTCCCAAATGACGAGAAAACGTTATCATTCTACCCGTGGCGCCGTCTATCTCTCAATGATTCCTTCAAATAAGACGCGTTTTCAAGCAAAAAGATTTTTTTTCTTCAAAATAATGGATGGCGCCACGGGTCATATGATAACGTTTGCTCGTCATTTTAGAGCAGACGGCACATTCGTATTTTTCAAAAACTTGTTTCGCGGGGAGCAGATTTGATTGGATCTCTAGATTAATATTCCCAACTCAATGGTTCACACTATACAATTAATTGGGCCACTTAAATGTATCCAACTAATTGTAATCAAGAAAATTGCATAGTGTGAACAGAAATAGTTGGAACCATTGTTACAATATTTCTGTTCACACTTTACAATTTTCTTGCTTACAATTAATTGGATACAATTAAGTGGCCCAATTAATTGTATAGTGTGAACTGAGCTTAACTCTCAGATTTTGTTTAAACTCGTGAGTTAAGTAGACCTTTATGTAACTTAAAAAAAACCATAAATTTGCTACTGGCTTTAGTTTTGCTATGGCAACCGAAAACGTTTTTGACAACTATAATCGAACTTTTCACGCGCCGTCATTTATTAGAGCCCCCTAATGTTGTCTAGCGCCATCTTCAGCACAGTCGGAGTAAAATTCTTCATCGTTGTTCTGTATTAAGCTCTATAAAAATTCCGTTGCAGATTCACCGCCTACTGTATATTCGCTCTGGTGAACGTGTTTGTGTACTCAGTGCCATCTGGTTGGATGTGGAGACAAGATGGATATTTGCGAGAGTTGGGTTCCGTGGACATTGGAGGCGCTGGAATTGTCCATTTGGTGTGTAGTAATTAAAAAGAAACATTTGGCTATATAAGATTAACGATATTTTATAGGTTTATGCCCACTAGCGCAGTTCCCATTTGAGCGGTTTCCCAAAAGTGCAGTTCTCAAAAGCGCAGTTCCCATTTCCGCAGTTCCCAATAGCGCGGTTTCCCAAAAGCCCAGTTCCCAATAGCGCGGTTTCCCAAAAGCGCGGTTTCCCAAAAGCGTGGTTTCGATTATTACCTAACCTACCGTGCCTACGCGCCTGCGGCGCGCACGGCTAACCTAACCTAACCTAAACTAACCTTTTGGGAAACCGCGCTATTGGGAACTGCGTTTTTGGGAACTGCGTTTTTGGGAACTGCGCTTTTGGGAACCGCGCTTTTGTGAAACCGCGCAAACGGGAACTGCGCTAATGGGAACTGCGCTAACGGGAACTGCGCTAACGGGAACTGCGCTAATAGGCATATACCATTTTATAGCACTTTAATGGAAATTAGCACTTTTTAATGGATAATTATCGTATACGTCGATAATTTTTGAACCGTAAAATAATCTCTACTTCTTACTATGTAGTACGCTATATTCGATTATTCGGTCTGAGCGTACGATAATTTTCACATTTGCAGGAAAAATAATTAAAATTGTAACTTTTATTATTATTTTATTGGTTTTCGTGAAGCTTTTTTAAATAGTCCCAACTTGATTATCATGTTCGATTTCTCATAAATATATATCCTTCCATTAAGTTTAATATTCAGACTAAAGTCAAATTTACAGCCCTTTAACAAGCATACGATAATTTTATTCTGAAATCGATAATTTTCTGACCTTGATACGCTAGTTTGGCTTTAGGACCTGGCAAGGCTGATGGAATAACTATCTTTTGTGACTGCAAGTTTGTAGTTTCCTTTCACATACGCGTGTTCAATTTTGCCTGGGAGCCATTTCTTGAATAACCACATTTTTTGGTTGAACTTTAGACTAAAGCCCAGTTCACACTATACATTTAATTGGACCATTCAATGGTATCCAACTAATTGTAAGCAAGAAAATTGTATAGTGTGAACAGAAAAAGTGGGCGTTATTGTTACAATATTTCTGTTCACACTATACAATTTTCTTGCTTACGATTAGTGGGATACAATTAAGTGTCCCATTTAATTGCACAGTGTGAACTGGGCTTAAGTTATATTAGGCCTAATAGGCCCACTTTGCCTCGTTGCTATAGTGAGTCGTACCGAGGCGTAGGCCTGGCTACCAGGCTAGTGATAATCTGTTTCAAATTGCATATTTTTATCACTAGAGGCGCTTACCCTTTGGGATATACAGGGTGTTCCCAAAATGGTGGTAGGACCGAACGTCTACGGGTTCTACAAATTATTTTAAGACGAAAATGTTGTATGGTATCTTTCCGATTTAGGCCACCATTTCGAAGTTACGAAACCATTGATGTATGGACGACCCCTTCATTTAACATAACATTTTAATTTGAGCTATTAGAAACTGACAATTATAGAAAGTAATTATAAGGTGGTTTTTTTTTCGCTTGTCCGGGGACGAAAAGTGTAAACCCTAAGACGTTTTATTCGCCTGTTCTCGGGGTAAGATTTACCCTGTCCCGAATTTTGTTCGCTTGTTCCAGAGCTCTAAGGTTACACTTTTTACTCCTACTCGAAAGGAGGTGTTTTTTTTTTTTAGAAGCTCGTTATGAGCGATTGTAACGGGTGGGACAATTCAGTCCGCTCGTCCATTTGACTAATCAGGTGCGAGATATGTGTTACGGCTACGCCAACGGGGGGATACTTAGGGATAGGGTTGGGACACCCGTGGCGGAAGTATGACAACCACCCGTTGGGGGATTAGTGGTCGTCCTCACACGGCCATCCACAAACACTGCCTCCCGGACGCCTGGGATTACAGGAGTGAGCCACTACTCCCGGCTGAAAGGAGGTGTAGAGGGAGTAATCTAGCTTTGTCGTCTGCTTAAATTTCGTTTCACGAAAACATGACGGGCAAGCTTTTTATAAATAACCTTTAACCTTTAACTACTCCCTTCTTACTCCAACTCGTTTTTTTTCGTCAAGATAGAATTGGAGTAAAATGACGTCATAGGGCTACACTTTTTAACTTGCTCAAAAAACCGAGAACAGGCGAAAAAAAAACCACCTGTAGACTAATTGATTGATCCTAATTCAATGTTTTTGTTTGAACGAACTGGTCGGAGGATTTTGTGGGCTGATGGGTGCTTGGATTCTGGGACCCAGAACGGGCCGTTACGATCGGGGAAATGAACCCTTGCCCATGGGTAATCCCACCAACGCTTTGTTGGGTCTCTTCATGTTATGGTAAATTACTTAGCAATAGTTACTATCTTTATTGTTAAAGGAGAACTGTCACCACCCTAAAATTGGTTAAAACCCATTTAAATGGATAGAGGACGTCCGAAAATTGTTATACAAAAAATTTCATGTTAATATTTCCAGTATTTGATTTATTATTAGCAACCAAATTTCGTGTTTTATCCCCCCCGACTCGAGAATCTCAGAACCGCTTGGTTGAACCTACCTGCAGCGCCATCTCGTGAAAGAAATATTATCCCCCGGTTTTATCGTTTTTTGGTCGGAATTATCCTTGGCTTTTTAACCTAGTTATATTGGTAGTTTGTAGTTAATCGTGTTTTTAATATGCCTTACACGCCACCCTTTCTCAAATTTTTGCCGCTTCATTCCTTTGGCGCTGCACGTAGGTTCAACCGCAATTTCTGGAATTTTTGAACCCGTTTGATGTAGGTTGCGGAAAAAGTAGCGTAACTTTTTAAATACTTTCCCAATAACTATAAAATTTCAGGGACATAATTATTAATATATTTTCTATCTTTCTACAAAAAAAACCTCGTAAATTTTGGTTTTGGTGACAGTTCTCCTTTAAACTAAGATTGAATTCCAGTACCTATGAATATGAAGCAGTAGCATTAACCTATGGTATCATCTTCGCATTCTACGTAGTAAAGGCTCGTCAGCTTTAATAACCAACCGTAAACACAGATGGCGATCATTTGTGGGAGAGAGTGTTAGCTGACGAACTTAGCTACAAGTACAAAGTATGCTAGGATGGGACTTAGAATCTTTGCAGTTCCATGTTTTTAGGTATCTTAATTCATTCTTTTTTAATCTGACTAAGGTTTTATTCGTAGGTGGGGATGGCTTGGTTTTAGCGCCGGAAGCACATTTGGTATAGTTAATGACAAATGGAAGTTCTCATCAAGGTATGACTTTTTGTCTCATAAGCCCTTGAAGATTAATTTGATACATTTGTGTAATTAGAGCCGCAGTTACCACAATCATGGCTTCTATGGGAGGTGGATTCATTGGAATGGCTTATAGGTAGCTGGCAATGTATTATCAAGAATGCATTTAATTATACTGCGGGAGAATGTTAAGACCATTCTTAGGGTTGTTCCCAATCCACCTCATGGTCTGCCAGCATGCTCAAATCTAGACCACGGTGTTCACGGATTCTCCCTAAGGATAAATAAATACATTATTAGTAATATCTATTACCAGAAGTATATAATATATTATGGAGATAAGTATGCATCTTCCTATACATCTCACTTGAAACACGTACCTTCGTAGGCTCTAGTTGCTTTTACAAACTAAGCTTCTGATTCATTCCCGATTATGCATCAGAAAAACCGTAACAGTTGTTGAACGATTTTTCCTTCTTCCGGTTGTGACGTCACGATAGGTATCGAAAAGCTATCAAATTAACCTGTTACACGAGCAGGTTTTTCTGATCCGGTTAATAAAAGTATGATTGATGAACGCGCACGTAGAAGATTCCTGCTTGCAGCCATTTTGATTGATTCATTTTAAACGGGTTTTGAGCGTTTTGGCGTTCAACAACCATTTATGTCACTATAAACAATCGGATTATTTAGGATGATAATATTAGCGATTAAGTGATTAGTCCATTATGAAACGGGATAGTAAAGCTAAACCCTAAACAAATTTGAAGAAAATTAAAAACTTACTAATAGCTCGTACCGATAGGTCTTCGAGCAAACAAAAAGACGCGAAACTCGGACCAAATAGATCTTCGAGTGAAAAACTAAATTAAATTAAATAAAATAGCCAGGAATTCCAACGGTAGACCGGTTTCGTCCTATTTGGGACTCGTCAGTACCGTGCGGGAAATCTGGCTCGCGACTACAACACCAAATAGAGAAACTAAGCCTAAATATTAAAAATTTCAAAACGAGGGGGAGGGTGGTGGGGAATAGTATATACGCAATGTTAAGTTAAAAGGAACCACCTATGGACTGCATTGTAAAGGATGATAAAATTAGCGATTAAGTGATTTTACGATTTTAGTTGTTGATCGCAGCCATTGATAATAACTTCCAAGATTTGTAAGCGAATTCACACACCCATTGGAGAGTGGCGTAACTAAGGACCCGCAGACCCCGCGAACGCGGGGGGCCCATTAAATTTTCACAAAATAGGGTCCCTTTCGTTTTAAGTATTGATTTTTTAATTTATTTAAATTTTTAAATAATAAAAAAAATTATGCTTTAACTATTGGTAAGAATGTAGAAATCTGGCACATATCCTCAGAGAACTTGTAAAAATGGTGTAAATAAAAAAAATAGTTTTTTATAAAGGGCTTTTTTGATATCCTGCGGGGGAGCCCAAAAATTGTCGTTACGCCACTGCCCTTGGAGCCTTCGAAGTTACTTTCCATTTTGAGATGTTGATGGACACTCCACTCCTTAAAGATGTATTTATACTTCTGTCATAACTTATGGTAACGCAAGATGTGACCAATAGTTTCATAGTGAAGCGAGGATTGCACGACGTGGGAATTTTGATGGACGCTGTAATGGCTTCCTTAGTTGCCGTGTCAGGTAATTACTCGAGAAAGGTTCCTTCGACATTGAGAGGTTTCACTCGCTGGTTGATTGTAGGCGGCGCTCCCATCTTTCGTCCTTGGGAAGCGATTTTTGTGGGCTGCATCGGCGCATTCATCGTGCTGCTGGTAATTCCAATCGTGGATTGGGCGCACATAGACGATCCGACTAACTGTTTCGCAGTCCATGGAATTGGTGGTCTTTGGGGATTGCTGGCAATTGGACTGTTTCCGGAGAAGGACTCCATGAGAGACTACACCAGGGGCAGGTTAGAGGAACTGGAAATATTACTGTTCATTTATCGTACCCATTGAGTTGGGAATAACTAGAGGTACAACTAAATCTGGCTAGCGCGGGACCAATTTCCTTCAATAAGGAGACTTTATCAACTTTATCGTTCTACCGTGGGGGCATCTGTCTCTAGTGGTGGCAACTATATTGCAATTGAATATTTTCGCGGATCTGATGCGAAATTGAAATGTACGATTACTCGTAACAAAAAAACCTTTAAGTTGTTTAAAAATAATTTTATTCTGTCAACACGATCCTTTTTAACTCAAGTTACGGTGAGTTAGCTAATCATTATTTATTTTAGCCATATAACTTTACAAAATATAGAAGGCGCTATACCGCCTAATTTTAAAGACGAATTTCGTACAGTCTTATCAGAACAGGTCCCGCGTAACCATGGCAACCGAAATCGTAATTGTAATTCTAGCAGTATTATTCCCAATTCAATTATTGTACCATCAGCAATAAGTAAACCGAAGTTATCAGGACCCAACTGCCTTGGTTGGTAATAATATACTCGAGATTCAACTTCCAGGTTCACGATCGCTATATTTCGTTTAGCAGACGACAATATTCAGCTTGGCGAATTAATAGTTGAATTTAAAGATGTCGCCAGTACAGAGGGTGAGATCGATTTGTTCTTCTAACACTAAAGGGAAGTTATTTCTTTCCTTCCTATTTTCTCGCCTACTTGCTCACCGGCTGTCATCACCCTACGTACTTTCTCGATGTCGTAAACTCTCTTGCTCGCCTGATGTCAACCCCTACATTTAGTCGCCTGATGTCAGCCTCTTTACGTATTCCCCTGATGTCATGCGCACTACTTACTCGCTTGATATCTACTGGTCTGATACCAACCCATAGATAAAATAACTTCGTATATAGATAGGAAACTTCATGTTGTAGAAGTGACGCCAGAATTTTGGCCGACATCTGGTGGCGGCACCCGAATAATATTATTTGGTGAAGTTCGCACTACTCGAAGTACGTACTAGAACCTTGGTGTAACGCAATCCCAATTGCAAAGGTTTAAGGGAGATATATGTATTAAAAGTACTTTTCCTTGAACTGAGAGCAAATTTAAAAAAAAGCACTAAAGAAATAGCATTCAGTAAAGATTTCAAGTTTGTTTTAAACGCTATTTCTGGTATATTTGAAGACATTTTCCTTGCAAAATACGTTTATTCCCAAAACTCCGACCTCAAATTTCTCAATACGATCTACGCTCTTGAGAACACAGCCAACTGGCGCAGTCACTAGATGTCAGGGCAATCTCGTGAGAGTCAGTTTGTACCATTGCAGTTTCCTATCTATATACGAAGTTATTTTATCTATGTACCAACCCCTCTACTTACTCGTCTGATGTCATTCCACTCAGAATATTCGGATCTCCTTACCCACAATGAGAGTTTCAGTACGCCCTCACTTGGTGGCGAAGTAGTCTACCCGTGATGCACTCGAATATTTTCCCCACGGCCATGGTTACTGAAAATTGGGAATCACTCTTTTAAACTTTTCCTTACGGCCTAGCGAAAAATGCAGTCGCTGATAATTTCGGTTCATGAATTTCTGGTACCTTCGTTAATTTTTCCACCCTTAGGAACGCTCTCTTCAAAGGTGGTGGATGGGAGATGTTAGGCGCTCAAGCGGCGGGCGCAGGGTGCCTGATCATGTGGAGTGTCTTAGTGTCGGCCATTTTGCTCATAGTAAGATCGCCTATCTTCTATGAAGGACAACCATTAATTAGAGATTTTCGCCATCTTCAGTTGTTGAAATACACGATTGGTATTCGCATGTCCATTGAGGAGGAGATACTTGGACCGGACTATGTTGACCACGCTTTGAAACACGACGGAAACGCCAGGGTCATCGACGCGGTACAGAAAAGGTCAAAGTTCGTTAAGAAGAGGAAGGGGGTTATCGACATCATGAAAGAAAATGTACGAGTTAACTTACGAAGGAAGAAAGTTAGTGACACCGCCGCCAATCTTAGTCGACGAGTGTTAACCAAATAGGTTCGCAAATCATCTAAAGGGAAACAATCATTTTTTTGTAGCGAAGCCATTAAAGGTGCAATTTTAATTATTTTATTCCCACTAGATGGCGCCAATTTAAAGTTTTTGTTGGGAAGGAAATAAGTACTGATTTATTACAAAAAAACACTTCTACCACTATTTTATTTAAGAACAAAAATGTTTATATATATATACTTAGTTGACTATGTTGAGCTACCCCGTAAAATTTTCCCTGCGACATTATATTTTTCGCGTTTTTACTTAAATTAAAGGACTTACGTATTTAAAAATATAACTCTACTAGCGATAGATCTCTTTTCAAAAATTTAAGAGTATATTGGAATTTAATAATGCCGAAAAATTTGATTTTTCTGTCATTAGTTCCGTTGCGAAGTTTCCGTTGTCATTTTCGGACTTGTATTACAAATAAACAGAAGCGAGTGTATAAATTGCGGATTAATTTCGTATTCGAGATGACATTTGGTAATTACATTACACCTACCACATACAACGGCTTTGGTCTTATTAAGCACCCCTTTGCGGAAAGAGGGAGTCGTTGGTAATTTTTGTCACGTTCGGTCGCGTAAGGGGAGATATTTGTCATTTTCGTGATGTCGAACATCACAAATGCAACGCTTCCTTTAGCTTCCGTAACTCCGGACGACGCAACATGGATTTTAACAGCTTCTTTTGTGATTTTTACCATGCAAACAGGTTAGATTTTGATTAATTTTATTGTTGCTTAATATTTTAAAACGCATTGTTATGATTACCGAACCCTTACCAATCGATCATCAAATTTAGTAATAGCATGTATTTATTTCACACATGAATGTTCAACTGGAATACCATAAAACGTAAAACTCTGTGTTTAGCTTTTAAATTTAATGATAATTGAATATTCACAAGGGTGAAAAAAATTCATGGTAATGGACCGTTGTAATGAACAATTTGATCGCCACAGATTTGAGGATGGTTTCTGTATTAAACAGTTGCTCTGAGTTCGAAGAAATAGTGTATTAGTCTGAGGTCATTCAAGTGAACGACATGAAAATGTCGGATGCCAAAAGTTACAAGTCTGAGCCTTGATAGTTAGCCATTAGATGGTGTTGTGTGAATTTGAAATGTACTGAAATTACTAGGAAAAAATGATAGTCGCTTCTACCAAACACACGTAGGAAAATAATATTTTTAATTACAAAATTCTTCTTCTGCTCTCGATAGAAGGCTCTTTTTTTCAAAATGGTCTTTAAATTTTTAAGAATTGTTTCTGGGCTCAAAAATGTTTATTAAATCGGTCTTACATACTGGTAGGCTAACCAGGATATATATTGTAGGATTTGGTCTGTTGGAGTCGGGTGCTGTAGCTAAAAAGAACGAAGTCAATATTATGATGAAGAACGCGGTGGATGTGTGTTTGGGTGGCCTATCCTATTGGATGTACGGATACGGTCTGCAGTACGGCGATGGTCCTGGTACGACGATCTTCTGTGGTATTGGTTCCTTCTTCTTGGACAGCGACTCCGAGAACATGGGGATTGTCTTCTCAGCCTATATATTTCAGTTGTCTTTCGCCACAACAGCTACCACCATCGTCTCTGGTTCCATGGCCGAGAGAATGACCTTCAACGCGTACTGCGTTTTCTCCTTCTTGAACACAATTACCTACTGCATTCCAGCGGGTTGGCTGTGGGGAAACCATGGTTTTCTCAATCATATGGGCGCCATTGATTTCGCTGGGTCATCGGGGGTCCACTTTCTCGGAGGGGTCTCCGCGTTGGTGGCGGCCATCTTACTGAAACCGAGGTTAAGAAGGTACGCCGATGGCATCGAGTCACTTCCGATGGGAAACCCTACCAACGCGGTTGTTGGCACGTTTACATTGTGGTAAGTGTTTCAATGAGTCCATGAAAACCATAAGTTCAGTATTTTGTTCCATAAGTGTGACAGTTAGTAGAAATAGTTACTGATGGCTATTTCGTGAAGTGACGTAGAATTGACGTCATACCTAAAAAGTTTAATGCCTCTAGCGGTAAAAGTACAAACTTATAAACAGTTAATCACTAATCTTGGATTGAATCCCTGCAAGAGATTGCTATGACGTTGAGCCTAAGTATACGTATATGTACTATTTACTTTGTCTGAAGTCCAACAAAAATGTGCTGGCGTTCTAAACACACTTATGAGAAACATTTACTTATGTTAAAATGAGTTGAGGTCCTGATTGCAATGTCATTGAGCAGGTGGGGTTGGTTGGTTTTTAACTGCGGCAGTACCTTCGGTATTTCAAATGATAAATGGCATTTTGTTGGCAGGTATGTTCTGTGTCCTGCTGTACTCCTTTATGTAAACGTATTTTTATTATTTATTTATTATTTAGAGCGGCGGTAACTACCATAAATGCTTCAGTTGGTGGAGGGGTCATCGGGGTTTTGGTTTCGTATGTTTATCTAAAAATATTCGGTGATAAAGTGTCATTTAATCCACTCAAAATGATATTAGATATTTTCGAAACAAAGCCTTCGAAGTGAACGACATCGTAAACTCCATACTTGGGGCCATGGTTGCCATTGCCGGTAAGCTATCGGTTAATTATTTCGTGACGTTTAAAATGACCTATCTTATTTGATTTTCAGCAGGGTGTGCGTTTTACAAACCATGGGAGGCAGTTCTGGTCGGTGGTGTCGGAGCACTAACAGCCTTAACGGTGCAACCTATTCTGGATCGCATGAGAATTGACGACCCGCTAGGTGCTGTGGCTGTTCACGGTGGAGCTGGGTTATGGGGAATGATCGCTGTTGGTCTCTTCGTCGACTCCGACCAGTTTAGACCTCCGGAGAAAAGGAATATGGGTTTATTTCGCGGAGGTGGCTGGTACCTTCTGAGCGTACAATTATTTAGTTGCTTTTGCATCGCTGTCTGGAGTACTATCACCACTTGGATCGTCTTGAAAGTAAGTTGTATAGGAATCATAGATATAAGAAATGTATATAAAGGTCTAGATAAATTTCGGGGCGTCTAAGCCTAACATAAAATACGGAATTGACACCTAGCAGACAACGAGGAAGGCACGTGGCATTTTAGTACTAACGAGGAGACTACCCGAGGAGATAATAACCGATTTGGTTGAAACTAGGTGGGTATGTAGACCTTATGGTAACATGAAATTTCACCAAGGGAAAAATTGCAATAGGCATTAGTTTTGCCATGGCAACCGAAAATGTTTTTGACAACACAGTATGTATATTACTATATTTTATCATTGAAAATAACATGGGAATCTGAGCACTTCTAAAAATTTAAAAATAAATAAATAAATAAAATAAATAAATAAATAAAGAAAATTTAAAAAAAATTCAAATTTCAAAACCAAAAAAAAATAGATCAAAATTGACAAATGAAATGAATTTTATGATATTTTGAGGAATTTTGGTCAATTTGATCAAAATTGATCAATTGTTATTTTCAATGGGACAATATACAGACTGTGTTGTCAAAAACATTTTTGGTTGCCATGGCAAAACTAATGCCTATTGCAATTTTTCCCTTGGTGTAATTTCAGGTTACCATAAGGTCTACATACCCACCTAGTTTCAACCAAATCGGTGATTATCACCTCGGGTAGTCTCCTCGTAAGTGCTTGACCTTTCCGCAGGCCGTAGTCTTTAGACACCATCTGTTGGTGACTTTTAGTATTATTTTTAAGCAGGAGACAATGGCTCTCGCGATGATAGCACGAGCTTTCTTACCGATAGCACGAGCTTTCTTACCGATAGATAGCGCCTTATAAGGATAGCCTGCAGAAATTACGCGTTTCTGCTAGCTGTCACCTCTGTATTCACTCCCTTTGAAATATTTTATCTAGACCTTTATATACGTTTACTTACTTTCCTATATCTATGATAGGAATAGACGCTTCGATACAACCGATCCAGCAAGTAGGAAGTATTAATACGCAGATCTTAGACACGAAAGCTTTCTATGGCATTGGCCACTGGGGCTTAAAGTGGTACCGAAAAAAGGGCAGGTTTTCGAAAGAGAAATAACGTTGCCATGAGGAGCGTCGCCAATTGTTTTAGCCCTAACGGAATGTTTTTGCGTCGGCGCACGGCGTTTTTGGAATTTTTTAGTATGAAAATACCAGCCTTAAGGAATATAGTTTATAGTAGAGCGTAGTTGAATTGATTTATCTTGAGCATGGATTGTACTTCGTTTATTGGCTAGCCAGGTGAATCTGGTATCTGATGAACGGAAAATATTTTGTACCGTGATCCCGACGAAGGGGGGAAGCTAAAAGATTAAATTTTATAGGAGAATCTATTGGTAAAATTATTAATTAGGCGAATACTAGTCGCACTTTTGATGGAACTAAATGTTAAACGTTGGTAGTGGTGCAGCGACGGCGATCGGAAAACATTTCTGGGGGGGGCAAGGGCCATTATTTTTCAATCCAAAAATTCATATACTTAAAACTTAAGCAAAAAAATGTACA
This sequence comes from Leiobunum rupestre, assembly GCF_980474605.1. Classification (NCBI taxonomy): domain Eukaryota; kingdom Metazoa; phylum Arthropoda; class Arachnida; order Opiliones; family Sclerosomatidae; genus Leiobunum; species Leiobunum rupestre. The sequence goes on from NC_143394.1 coordinate 15,826,800, forward strand.
GCTCTAACTTTTAATTACTATAAATTTATATTTTTTTAAAGTGTTCTTTCTAATACCTCATCCATCAATGAATAAAAGTTAAGTCTATATCTTTAGAAAAATATCTGTGTACATGGCTAGATAATTAAGCCTTTCTTGGCCACGTACTTTACGAAGGTATTTTAGATACAATAGGGTACACGACGGGTCGATTTTCGGTTTGGACGAATCTATCGAAATAAATTTTACGGTTATATCATCTTAATGCTACTCGCATCTGCAATCTCAATATAACTTCTGTAAAAAGACTGAATTCGGACCCAAATAAAGGCAGTGAGATTATAAATTTTTCCCTGATTGCTATTTTTCCTCAATTTTATTCCAGTAGGGGCTCTGCCCTCGTTGGTTTTTCTCTATGGGGGTTCGAGCCCCAGAGCCCCCACGGGATCGCCGTCACTGTAGTGGTGTAGCTACGAACAGCTGAGGGCGGACAAATAGTTTCCACCTATTTTGACACGTTGAAACAAAACTGTGAACATTTTCTTAGGGCATCAACATATTTATTCCAATACGCCTTGGACCCGCCGAAGAAGTTCTGGGAGCGGATTTCGTTCAACACAAAGTACGTCACGAAGGCTACAACTACGAGGAAATGATAATCGAGATGTACAATCAAGGAATGGATCTGCCCCTTAATCTGGACGTGATCCCGGGACTTCTATTCAATCCTCCGTACCACGATGGCGGCTGGAGGCGCAAGTCTTCCAACGCTGAGAGGACCAAAACTGGAGCGCTGAGAACGACTCCTTCGTCCTTGAGATTTCTGCGAGAGTACACACGCAGACCCGATAATTGCTGTATTCTTTAAGAACTACATGTACATCTAGTCTATGAATAACATGTTTTCTAAGATGTTTTAAATTTGGAATTGTGAAGCATACCTCTAATGTTCTACAATCGATACATTTAGAAACATGTTTCGTAACGTAATTATGTATTTCGTGAGAACATTTACAGGTGACCAAATAGGAGAATTAATAAAAATATCTATAGTTAGTCAGCGTAAGGTATTGATTTTTTGGTTTTCAGAACTGTTTGGGATTTGGGAAAAATAACTCGAGGTCAAAGTGAGTTGCTCAAAATGGTGAGGTTTGAAACGTCTTGTTCCGCCTGACCATTTTAACATAAGACATCTTTGTACTTGATAATATTAAAATAATTTTTAGATGAAAATATTTGGAGTTTCTTTACACCCTAGAGCAGCGGTTCGCAATTCTGGCGGAACCAAAACTAATTTTTTTTACTTATCTTAAAAGACTCTTGACACAAACAAAGATGGCCGCGCTGCGATTTCTCGGAACCCTTGTGACCCTTCTGCCAAATCTTACATAACTCTAACAATTGGGTCTAGAAGGGTCATGTTGGGAATAAATACATGAGTAACTACTTTAGTATCGATTTATAATATTTACAGCATCCGTTCTGCTGTACCTGAACTTTTACTCCTTTTTCTATACTTGTATAAATAAATAGCACACTTTCTATTATCCTGAAATGGTTAGTCATTATTGTGTCTACTTATAACTAAATTATAACAGGTCAATGATATGTCAATCGACTGAAATAGCGCTAGTGGCCCCACAAGCTGGTCATTTGCAAATTTTAGTTATTTTTGGCGGTTTTCGACTTTAAGTCTATATATTCTTTTAAATTAAGACCGACTTGGTTGTAAAATATATTTTTGGTTAGTGCTGATCATTTTCAAACAACGATTACGGTTTCATTAAGAGATTTTGATTTTAAGTGATATTTCTGAGCAATTCGCCGGACCCCACAACCCGCGTACGCACTATTGTTATATTTGAATCTGAAGGGTGGGTTGAAAGCGGATCAGCCACTTGTGTTATACTTCGCAACGTTGTTCGGACTGATAACTTTATTCTGACTATTATTTCCGAAATCTGGTCACTCGAAAAATTCGGTTAGTCTAATAATTAATTCAAATTAATGCTTTCGCGTTTCGCTATCTTTTTTCCAAAACGAGGTTACTCGAAAAATTCGGTTTGTCTAAAATTTATTCAAATTAACGTGTTTGCGATTATTCGCTACCTTATTTCTTAAACCAAGTAACTCAAAAAATTAAGATTCTCTAAAAAGTTTTTTTTCACCGCGTACAATGTTTGTCGAAATCATTGTAATTAGGGAAACGAAAGAGATTTTTTTTAATATTTTGCTCATCAAATGGCTTGATTAAGACTTTCCCATAATAACTTTTGATATAAGGTGATGCTAAATCACATTTTACTACCAAATAATTCACATGTTCTCATAAAAATGTGCTAAAACTAAATTTTGGGATCTCTAAACTTTATTTTGTTGATTATATAGGTAATATGATGGAATCTCTAGAATTTTTTTTTTAATATATAGGTAATATGATGGAATCTCTAGAATTTATTTTGTTTATTATATAGGTAATATGATGGAATTAGTTTGGGTTTTCAGTGGTTTTTAAAGAAATGATTCAGTTTTCTACATTCGTTGACCTGTTTGATTTATTGTATTTTCCTTGAGCTGAGCGCGAGAGAGATTTAGCAGTATTCAATTCAAAAATGAGCTCATAAGAGAGCAGTCACTTTCCTTGGCAAAATTGAAAGGATGAGCGATCAGTAAACTCATTTGATGTGAGCGGTTATGAGAGATAGACATTATCTAAATCACTCTTGAGAAGAGCGGCTAGTGAGCTGAGAAGTTTTTAAAAAATGCCCATCACTGTCACTTTCTGAGCTTTCTCTTTGAAAAACAAACGAAGCGAGCCTAATCCAACCGATATATGACGGCGAAGTAGTTTGTTCTGTAGGAGATGGGGAAATTCTCTCCGAGGAGTCTTGATACATGATATATCAGCATCGTATTTTGTTTATCTTCCGCTCGGGGCCTGGGGCAGAGGCAGGGAGCGGTGACGTCATCTATCGCGGATCGGAAGGGAAAGCGGCGATGCGAGGAAGCGCTTTCTTCCGTCGGGGATTTCGCTCTCAGCGGCCAAGCCACCACACAGGGGACGAAGCGGATAGAGAGAGCGAGGCACCCTGACGCTGCGGCTCGAATCAACAGGCTCCAGCATGATTACCCTACTTAGAAACAGCTCCGGCGACGTGTTGCCCGACTCGTTCACGTCCGAAGACGCCACGTGGATCTTCACGGTAGCTTTCGTCATCTTCACCATGCAAACAGGTATATTTTGCTAAGGACAAGTACTTATTTATGTAAATGGCAACGTACTACGAAGACGTGAGTGGTCTCGGATCACCCCGAAAAACGAAACGAATTCCATATTGTGGTTATCTCTGATTTGGTTCAAACTCGGGTGGTAAGTAGACCTTCGTGTAACTTGCAAATCCCTAAAAGGGTGGACAAGAATGGGCTTTCATTTTGCCATGGCAACCAAAAATGTTTTTCACAACTTGAAAACTGATTACTCGTATTTACCCATTATATGTATGTTTTCTCATATTTACCGAAATTGACGTATATTGGTCCCAAGGTACCAGATTTAGCCATGATCTGAATTATGTATCTAATTGATGAACCTTTTTTTAATTTTTTGAAAAATATTGTTCGATTTTCCCATGTTAATTTATATTGAGAAAGACAGTTTTTAAGTTGTGAAAAACATTTTTGGTTGCCATGGCAAAACGAAAGCCCATTCTTGTCCACCCTTTTAGGGTTTTTCAAGTTACACGAAGGTCTACTTACTACCCGAGTTTGAACCAAATCGGAGATAAACACCTCGGGTAGTCTCCTTGTAAGATGGATTCACGTTTTCCATTGATCCTGTTGCTCCCTCGCGGATTAATCCGAGCTGCTTCGCCTCTCGAGAAGGATCGACATTTTCAGATTGCTCGGATCGCCAATACACTTTTGCTTGACTTTTGGAAGATAACAGACGATACTCCACTCTGTGAAAAATGTGTATTTCATTGGGAGCAATTTAGATCGGTCCTCCGAGCCAGGCTGAGAAATAAGGATTTTTTTTAACTGGACCTGTGGCCAGTAGAGCCTATGTAGTTTAATTAAAAAACTGGCCACTGGCCAATTACCATTTTCAACCTTCAAAATCAGGCTTTCATAACTTATTGTCAAATTATCTATTCTTGACAATATGTGCTAGAAGCAAAGACCAAACAATTTTAGGGATTAATATAGTATTTGTTAATGAACTAAAATCTTGAAGGGAAAAAACTTTGAATTAATTAAGTGGTCACCAGGGCCACTAACACCCCAAGCATTTAATTTTTAAACTGGCCCAGCTAATTTTTAAACTGGCGATTGGCCTTTGATAGTGCCTTATTTCTCACACTGCTCCGAGCACCTCCGATCTGCAGCGATGACGTAGGAGACCAAATCCGGTCACTCTGGGCTAGAGGTCGGCGTTTGAATAAGAAATTGTACGATTGTTTATATTTATCCATAACCGAGAATTATTCAGAAATATTCGAAAAAAATTATTAATTTTGCATGTTAAATCGTTGTTTAATCGTATAATTTATTCGTATAAATCAAATAATTCTAATTTTAATGGTTAATTGAAATTTTGGCGGTTAATTTATTTGTTCCGCCGACCTCCACTCTGGGCAGGCCCGTAATCAGCCGCCAAAACTCGAGGGCGCTCGAATTTTTTGATACTAAAAATCGTAATTTTTAACTCCCAATTTACTATTTTCATGGAATTTAAAACAAGTAATCTTTAAGACGATTAGCTAATAGTTTGCATGAACTGCAGTCCTATGAACGTTTTAATATTCTTGAAGTATGGTCCAATACAGTGGCGGCGTAAGGGGGGAGGGGGGACGGGGGCGATCCACCCCGGGTACCAGGGTAGCTTGAAGAATGTTTTTGGGCTCGAGATGGTGGGGGAGGGGGTGGGGTGCAAAACGAAGGACCCGTGAAAACTTCTGTACAGTCCTGGGGGGTGTCACAAAACATTGTCGCCCCGGGGACCCAGCCTTCTTAAGCCGCCACTGGTCCAATAACAAGGCAATGTTATATTCGTCGAAACACTTTTGATTGGCTAGTTCGGTATTTCTTCAATTGACATATTTAAGCTTTTGGCGCATTAAACAAAATTTAACAAAACTATAGTAAAAACGTTTTAAATATTTACTGGAATTAAATTGTGATGTAGCTCTCCTTTTTGATTGATATACAAATATTTTAGATCATATCTTTTGGTAGTTGAGCAATTGATTTTTTTTGTGTCGGTCGGGTTGGGGATGCTCAAGTATTCATTTTGGGGGTGCTGAGCATCCTTTGGCGCCCCCCATGTACGAACTTGACTCTCGGAGTGTTTTCAATGGAAAACGCTAATAACTGATAGTTTTTAGAATGTATATATTAATACTTAACAAGCACGTAGATATAGAAAGTCTAAGGGGGGGGGGGATGGGTTATAAGTATAACACAACCAGATGCGCGAAATTTTTCGTTAGCAATAACGCATATTTAAAGTACTGGCTAGACTCGGGACGAGTGACAATGACATTTACGCACGTGTATCAAACGAAGTTTTTTAATACATTTGCGAGAAAATGATAATAAAACAAAGAACAAAATTGATATTGTTTTGCAAAATTTAATATTTTTATTGCTGCGTTGCAGATATTTCAATTCATTTTTACGTCTTACTGTTTATTTCTTAATGTTGCGCTCCTTTCGTAAGAAAGGAATCGAGTCCTAAGAGGGGGTTGGAACCCCCTAACCCCCCCTTATATACGTCCTTGATACTTAGGGAGAAGGCTTATTTTGAGGTAATCCGCAGCATGGTCTAGTTTTTCCTGGCATGAGAGGGAGACATAGAAAACGTCACCGGTGTCTATTTCTATAGCGTCGGAAAATGTCAGTTTTAGAGGACCATTGGGACACCGAGCAGATTGGATTGTCTCTTAAAGGGATTGACTGACCGCGAGGGTGATTTTAATAGAAACGCTTCACATATGCATTGATTCTTCCGAAGTAAATACATTATTTACAAACAATAGCTTAGCCTATGTGCCCTTTGCAAACCAAAAAATTGTCAAAGCTAAACTTACAAGGAGACTATCCGAGGTGTAACACACCGATTTTGTTCAAACTCGGGGGTTAAGTAGGCCTTAATGAATCATGAAAATTCCCAAAAGGAAAACTTTCCACGGGCATTAGTTTTGCCATGGCAACCGAAAATGTTTTTGACAACACAAAATGGAAAATTCCTTACCGAAAATAACAAGGGATTTTGAAAATTTCTAAAATGCAAAAAGTAGAAAAAATTTATCAAAATTTATTTATTTATCATTTTAGAATTTTTCAAAATCCCCTGTTTTTTGGGTAACGAGTTTTCCATTTTGTGTAGTCAAAAACTATTTCGGTTGCCATGGCCAAACTAATGCCCGTTGAAACTTTTCCTTTTGGGAATTTTCATGATTCATTAAGGTCTACTTAACCCCTGAGTTTGAACAAAATCGTTGTTACACCTCGGGTAGTCTCCTTGTTAGTGTCCTAATCGATAATTTTAACCACTAAATATCCCTCCCTTTATTAATTTTACAACGATTACATTGTTTTACGTTTTTACCGAATAAACTCCAAAACATTTCTTTTATTATATCGCTCTTAACTTTGTTTAAATCACTATCTTGTAAATAGTACCTCATTTTAGGATTTTAACAATTACACTTTTGATAATGAAAAAGCGTTGTTTATTATCTTTTATGTCTTCTTTTAAATTAATTAAAACCATATGTGTATAATAAGGAAAAAGTTTACTATGGCTATGATGAAAATGTCGTTACACAACATTCGGATCCTCCTCGTTTTTGTTTAAAGACGGCGCGCGATGCACGCTTGATTCCAAACTTCCAATCAATAGAACCGAGAAAGCCTCCTAATGTTGAGTAGTGACATCTTTAGGATAGTCGGAGTAAATTGTCGTCATACTTAAGAATATCAGAGCCTCTAGTGAGAAAATAAACAACTAAATGCAAATTATTCCTCGCTGGTCCTACGCCTTGACATGTCGGTCTGCACACAAAGAGCGTTTATCTACCGACGTAGTCTAACACTCACCAAAAATGTGTTATCATTCTAGAAATGACTGTCATAAAATATTTAACAAGTGGAAGATATGGAAATTGTACACTTATGTAAAATATAATTATGAACTCATGCTAGTGAATAATGGGGATATATTTATCGATTTTTGAGGATTTGGGCTGTTGGAATCCGGAGCCGTTGCCAAGAAGAATGAAGTGAACATACTAATGAAGAACGCGGTGGACGTCATACTCGGAGGACTGTCCTATTGGATGTTTGGCTACGGCCTTCAGTACGGAAATGGTCCTGGTAGCAACCCTTTTTGCGGTATCGGCTACTTCTTCCTCGACGCCGATGGGGACGACATGGGACTGGTCTTCGCGACCTTCATCTTTCAACTGTCCTTTGCGACCACAGCAACGACCATCGTGTCCGGGTCCATGGCGGAAAGGATGACTTTTCAATCCTGGATTGTCTTCTCGTTCTTAAACACCATTATTTACTGCATTCCAGCCGGTTGGCTCTGGCGAGAGCGCGGGTTTCTCAAGTCCATGGGTGTCGTGGACTTTGCCGGTTCGTCTGGGGTGCATCTCCTTGGCGGAACATCGGCCCTAATGGCCGCCATTGTACTTAAGCCCAGAATTACCCGATTTGACAACGGATCCAACTCATTGCCGATGGGAAATCCAACCTACGCTTTTGTGGGTACTTTCATTTTATGGTAAGGAGATTAGGAAACTTTTCTCTTAGATAAAGTTATTTTCATTAAAAAGTCCTAAAAAATTTCATAAAATTTATTGACTGATATTTAATATTAATATTGATTTACTAAAAATTTCATAACATTTAATAAAATTAATTGATTTATATTTAATGTTAATTTCTTTTAATTTAATAAATTTAATAAAAATAATTGATTAGTATTAATAATAATTTATTTATAATTTTATAAAATTAATTAATATTAATTATTTATTTATTACGTTTGATGTACTTAATTAATATTTATATGAATTTAATAATAATTAATTATTTTTTATAATATTTAATTACTTTTATAATAATTAATTAATTTTTAACAATTAATTATTTTTATAATAATTAATTATTTTATAATAATTAATTATTTTATAATAATTAATTATTTTATAATAATTAATTATTTTATAATAATTAATTATTTTATAATAATTAATTATTTTATAATAATTAATTATTTTATAATAATTAATTATTTTATAATAATAGTTATTAACATAAATAATTTAATTAATTAATTAATAATAATAATTATTTAACATAAATAATTTATTTAAAAAAAATAATAATCAGCTAGGCTAATTAATATTCATATTAGTTAATAATAATTATTTTTGCATTTCAAATTTTATAAAATTTATTAAAAATAATTGATTAAAATTATTAATAATGTTAATATATTTAAAATTTCATAAAATTAAGGAATATCAATAATCATTATTAATTGTTTAATGCATTTAATTAATATTTATGGGATTTTGATAATTATGAATAAATAATGATTTTAAATTTACTTAATTTCTGTGTTAAAAGGTTAATATTATTTATTTATTGAATTAATTAATACTAATATTTATAAACAATTTAATTTTTATAAATATTTATTAATTATTTTATTTTTATTAATATTTATTAATTATTTTATTTTTATTAATATTTATTAATTATTTTATTTTTATTAATATTTATTAATTATTTTATTTTTATTAATATTTATTAATTATTTTATTTTTATTAATATTTATTAATTATTTTATTTTTATTAATATTTATTAATTATTTTATTTTTATTAATATTTATTATTTAATATTTATTAATATTTATTAATTATTTTATATTTATTAATATTTATTAATTATTTTATTTTTATTAATATTTATTAATTATTTAATTTTTATTAAATTTTTATTTTTTTTATTAATATTTATTAGTTATTTAATTTTTATTAATATTTATTGGTTATTTAATTTTTATTAATATTTATTATTTATTTAATATTATTATTAAGTTATTTAATTAAAATTCATAGTAGTTAATATTATTTAATAACTTCATTATTATTCATATTAGTTAATATTATTTAATTACTTCATTAATATTCATATTAGTTAATATTATTTAATTACTTTATTAATATTCATATTAGTTAATATTATTTAATTACTTTATTAATATTCATATTAGTTAATATTATTTAATTACTTTATTAATATTCATATTAATTAATATTCATGAATTATTTGATACAATAATATTATTTAAGGTTAATTATTCAATTAATGATTATTATTTATAAAATTAATTTAATTGGCAGTATATGATAGTATATAGGTTGTGTTTTAATAATAAATATTTTTTTAAAACAATGACTTAACAAAGCTTAACTTGAGCAAGGAAGATTTCTAACCCGATTACGACCTAGTGTTCCGTAGTTGGATTAAAAATCTTCCTCATTGAATTGAAAAATTGGCAATTTAATTTAGTTTTTATTTTTCGACTCTCTGTTTAATCTAGGAGCAACAAACAAAACACCCCACACAAGGAGAACGCAACCCGTCAAAAGTAGTGGATTTTCTTGTGTACGTTTTTCAATGGTTAGACGCTTTAGCGCCTGCTGTCGTCGGAAGGGGAAAATTGGGAAAAGGTCTTCCCCCCCGCCCGCAAAACGTTCAGCGTAAAGGCTCGTGACGCTCGTCCAATGAAATTCGTACACAACCATTCGTTAGCGTGTTTTAAGGCTAGCTGCGTTCTCCTTGTGTTTGTTGCTCCTAGGTTTAATGAACGTAATTCAATTTCTGTCATTTCGATCATTAACTTGTATATTATAAAATTCAAGGTGGGGTTACCTGGTTTTCAACTGCGGGAGTACATTTGGTATTTCTAATAAGAGATGGCTTTACGCTGCTAGGTAAAACATTAATCGTCGCCGTTAAAACAAAACCACGTATCTTTTCGGTGGCCTTTTTGAGAAAAATGGATTTTTAATTTTGCAGGGACTTGTGAAATCGCGTGTTAGGTTTTTACATGTCAGTTAATTTTATAGTTAAATAATTTCGTTTCAATATTGAATTTATGAGGATTTAAATTTAAAAATATTTAGCTAAAGGGCAATTTTTAGAGATACGTGGTTTCGCCTCATGAAGTGAAATAGGAGCTGAAAATAAGCGAAATGCGTTGTGAATATCAAACATACGTTTAAATGTTTTCTTGATTTAAAAAATAAATCCAATAGGCGCTTAAATAAATCATCTTCCCAGAAATTGCCAAGAAGTAATATTTCCGACAGCCAGGACTCATAAGTTATTATTTATAGTATAGTGCTTGGTGAAATATTAGAAAGCTTGAAACTTTCTCGAACGTAACATCAGTTTTTTGCTAAGCCTTAACATGCCAAAAAAATTACCTGGTTAAAAGGAAACACTTGTTGCATACCGTACTGCAAAAGTAGTATGTTTAGTTCTAAAGGAATGAGTTTTCATCTTTTTCCAAAAGATAATTTTATACGAAATGAATTAACTCTGCCTCCATGTGAAGCTTTAAAATTGCCTGGTATTATAAAAATATTACATATAATTTTAATTATTTATACCATAAGAGGATGATAATAATAATAATATTATCTTCTTATACTTAGTTTTAAAAACATTATGTATGTTACCTTAAAATATATTATCGAAAATAAACATTAGTATGTTCCTTATACACGTGAGCCGACGCGTTTCTTATCTGACGCAAAATTCTCATGAGGGCAAAAACGCGTCTCCAATTGGTTTTTACAAAACCACGTATCTCAAATTACGTGGTTTTGTTTTATCGGCGACGATTTTTAAATTTATTAAAAATTAAATTCTTAAAGACATGAAAATATTTAGGGCTGCAGTTAACACTATCAACGCGTCCTTTAGCGGTGGAGCAGTCGGCTTAGTGATATCGTACGATAACAAGTTGTTTGTTTAAATTCCTTTTGAACATGTATTTATTAATTATTTGTATTAGATATTTATGGCACCGTTGTTTCAAAGTGAACCATCTTATAAATGGCATATTGGGGGCGTTAGTGTCAATCACTGGTAGGCATTTTCGTACATCAAGAATGTATTTATTAATACTTAACGAGGATGACTATTCTGGGACGATTTTTAGCTCTTCTGCTATTTGCGGTTTGCCAGTAAGCTCCTCCCCTTAAACGTCAATCAAATCAGCATTTTTTATTATTGGTTCACTAGCCCCTTCGTCTTCCGACGTGATGGAAGCACACCTAGGTGACGGGTATAATGAGATCGCATACGTTTTTATCCCTCCGTCTCCTGACAGTGGAAATCTAGACCACGATGCTCTCGGATGAGCCCAAAATAGTCATCCTCACTAAGAATGAATGAATAAATTCTTGCTTTTAATTTCCTTTTTAATATCACTTTTAAATCGCTACCTGAGAGCCAAACTCAAGGAAGTTGGAATAAGTGACTTTTGAAAGACATTTTAAATAAGAATCCTCAAGTAATTTCACATAACTCTAAGTCATTATTTATTTTGTAATATTTATTAAGTGTATTTAAAATTTTAGAATGTTATTACAATTATTTTAGATATAGAAAAAATATCTGGTTTCTTAAATTGAGGTTTTTAGACTTGCTTGACCCTACCCAGGTGCCTTGGTTATTAGCCTAGCTGATTATTTTTGTTTCCCCTTTGATACTTAAAAGGAATGTAACCCCCTAAATACGCCCTTGAAATTGGTGAAGTGGGGTGGAGGAGTTATTAGCACTTTCACCTCGCAGCAAGAAGAGCCGGGTTCGATCCCAGCTTGTGGTACTAGGGGAAAATTCGGAACCATACCAAGTTATCCGTCATGGTTATCCATGAAAGCTTATATACTGACATCAGGGGCATATTAACCACTAGGCAAAGTAGGCACGTGCCTAGGGCGCCATTTTTCTAGGGGCCCCAAAACTCTGATAAAGCCCCACGGTCCATGTACTTGGCTTGTTCCTACTCAAAATAACGCCGAAAAGATTTGGGGAAAATAAAATATATTTATTTATTTTTTAAAAACCGATACGCCCCTTCTTAGCTGACCAATGCCAAGGGGCGAAAAAATTTTCTGTGCCTAAAGGCGCCGAAAGGATTAATCCGCCGCTGACTGACATATGTGCTTAAAAGAGTAATTATACTCTCCCCATAATAACTTGTAGAGGTTAACAGTAATAGGGAGTGTAGGGAGCTGTTGGCTCACGTGGCAGAAAGGCTTGTCACCACCCTCCACGTATTGTAATGCGGCCACCTGTTTAAAGACATTAAAAGTCGCTAGATGACTTGAGCCTAAAGGGGTACCTTGGTTATTAGCCAGCTGATTATTTTTGCCCCTCCTTTGATACTTAAAAGGAATGGGACGCCACCCTATCCTTTGGAGCAGAGAGGTTAAACTCCCAAATCCCCTAAATACGCCCTTGAATTTGGTTTAACGTGATGGTACCTAATATTTATAGAAGCGCACCTGCGATTATTGAAAGTTTCATAAGCAAGGTAGCAGGCACTGAGGTGCTCTCAAAGGTTCATAGGACTTCATACCAAAGTCTCGCTCTAGGTTGCTTTCTCTATAATCGTCATTTTATTTATTACGCAGGTTAGAGGTGATCAGGATTTACTGTTTCTATGCATTACTGAGTTATTATTATTATATGACCCTCTTAAGCCACCGTTCCAATTCCACTCCGAAATATGACCTCCTTAAGACACCGTTCCCATTCCGCTCTGAAATATGACCCCCTTAAGACACCGTTCCCATTCCGCTCCGAAATATGACCCCCTTAAGACCCCGTTCCCATTCCACTCCGAAATATGACCCCCTTAAGACACCGTTCCCATTCCGCTGCGAAATATGATCCCCTTAAGACACCGTTCCCATTCCGCTGCGAAATATGACCCCTTAAGATCCCGTTCCCATTACGCTCCTAAATATGACCCCCTTAAGACACCGTTCCCATTCCGCTGCGAAATATGACCCCCTTAAGACACCGTTCCCATTCCGCTGCGAAATATGACCCCCTTAAGACACCGTTCCCATTCCGCTGCGAAATATGACCCCCTCAAGACACCGTTCCCATTCCGCTCCAAAATAGGACCCCTTAAGACACCGTTCCCATTACGCTACGAAATATGACCCCTTAAGACACCGTTCCCATTCCGCTGCGAAATATGACCCCCTTAAGACCCCGTTCCCATTCCGCTCCGAAATATGACCCTCTTAAGACACCGTTCCCATTACGCTCCAAAATAGGACCCCCTTAAGACACCGTTCCCATTCCGCTCCGAAATATGACCCCCTTAAGACCCCGTTCCCATTCCACTCCGAAATATGAACCCCTTAAGACACCGTTCCCATTCCGCTGCGAAATATGACCCCCTTAAGACACCGTTCCCATTCCGCTGCGAAATATGACCCCCTTAAGACCCCGTTCCCATTCCGCTCCGAAATATGACCCTCTTAAGACACCGTTCCCATTACGCTCCAAAATAGGACCCCCTTAAGACACCGTTCCCATTCCGCTCCGAAATATGACCCCCTTAAGACCCCGTTCCCATTCCACTCCGAAATATGAACCCCTTAAGACACCGTTCCCATTCCGCTGCGAAATATGACCCCCTTAAGACACCGTTCCCATTCCGCTGCGAAATATGACCCCCTTAAGACCCCGTTCCCATTACGCTCCGAAATATGACCCCCTTAAGACACCGTTCCCATTCCGCTGCGAAATATGACCCCCTTAAGACCCCGTTCCCATTCCACTCCGAAATATGACCCCCTTAAGACACCGTTCCCATTCCGCTGCGAAATATGACCCCCTTAAGACACCGTTCCCATTCCGCTCCGAAATATGACCCCTTAAGACCCCGTTCCCATTACGCTCCTAAATATGACCCCCTTAAGACACCGTTCCCATTCCGCTGCGAAATATGACCCCCTTAAGACACCGTTCCCATTCCGCTGCGAAATATGACCCCCTTAAGACACCGTTCCCATTCCGCTGCGAAATATGACCCCCTTAAGACACCGTTCCCATTCCGCTCCAAAATAGGACCCCCTTAAGACACCGTTCCCATTACGCTACGAAATATGACCCCTTAAGACACCGTTCCCATTCCGCTGCGAAATATGACCCCCTTAAGACCCCGTTCCCATTCCGCTCCGAAATATGACCCTCTTAAGACACCGTTCCCATTACGCTCCAAAATAGGACCCCCTTAAGACACCGTTCCCATTCCGCTCCGAAATATGACCCCTTAAGACACCGTTCCCATTCCGCTGCGAAATATGACCCCCTTAAGACACCGTTCCCATTCCGCTCCGAAATATGACCCCCTTAAGACACCGTTCCCATTCCGCTGCGAAATATGACCCCCTTAAGACCCCGTTCCCATAACGCTCCAAAATATGACCCCCTTAAGACACCGTTCCCATTCCGCTGCGAAATATGACCCCCTTAAGACACCGTTCCCATTCCGCTCCGAAATATGACCCTCTTAAGACACCGTTCCCATTCCGCTCCAAAATAGGACCCCCTTAAGACACCGTTCCCATTCCGCTACGAAATATGACCCCCTTAAGACACCGTTCCCATTCCGCTGCGAAATATGACCCCCTTAAGACACCGTTCCCATTCTGCTGCGAAATATGACCCCCTTAAGACACCGTTCCAATTCCGCTCCGAAATATGACCCCCTTAAGACACCGTTCCCATTCCGCTCCGAAATATAACCCTCTTAAGACACCGTTCCCATTCCGCTGCGAAATATGACCCCCTTAAGACACCGTTTCCATTCCGCTCCGAAATATGACCCCCTTAAGACACCGTTCCCATTCCGCTGCGAAATATGACCCCCTTAAGGCACCGTTCCCATTCCGCTGCGAAATATGACCCCCTTAAGACACCGTTCCATTCCGCTCCGAAATATGACCCTCTTAAGACACCGTTCCCATTCCGCTCCGAAATATGACCCCCTTAAGACACCGTTCCCATTCCGCTCCGAAATATGACCCTCTTAAGACACCGTTCCGATTCCGCTCCGAAATAAGGCCCCTTTTAATAATAATAATAAAGGTATTCACATTTTCCTCAAACCCGGCTGGCGAGCTTTGCTGGGAGAAACAGGTACCGACTTTAATACAATACCGAAAATACGTAAACAGTATTTTTGTGTAGCACGTTTTAAAACGGATACAACACTCTAAATCCTACAGGTTCAAGGCCACATAGGAACTGATTTTTCTATGTGGACTTTGAAAATTTGAATTTTATTCGTTGTTTATTTACAAAATTCATAAGGATTTTCCATCCGTTTGTGTATTCAAAATCTTAAATTCTATATTATACTTTCGTTTCGAATTCCGGGGTTTGCATCCGATTCCGTTTTTATTCCATTTCATTTTTTTACGACTTTGAAAATAATTTTGCTCTCAAAATCGGAATTATACGGAGCTCGTGCAGCTCTCTATCATAAGCACGAGCAACTCTCTATCGTAGAGCACGCGCAGTTTCTTTACTGCAGAGCATGTACAGTTTCTCTTGGCTGATTAGAACGCCAAATAAGTGTTTCTATAAAATAACACCATAAATAATTAAAAGTATAAAAATGTTTTCATCGCGTTACGAGCTTAATGTTTTGTGTACTTTATTTACATGTTCGTTTCGCACGTGAACTTCAAAGTCCAAAATCTTTATCGACTCCCACCCGTTCTCTCTATCTTCAATAATTATAGCTAGTGACGTAGAAAAACATTTACATGTTATATAGAAACACCTATTATAGCTTAAGTGAAAATTTATGGTAAATTTATGTTGGTAAGTTGTATTTATCCGCCAAAAAGAATAACACCTTCACAATTGGTTGAGAACTAGAGCGATTCAGTGTGTACGAAGTCCGACGTACTTTCTGTACTCTATGAAACTACCCATAGATTAAAGGTTTACAAGGAAAAATATTTGATTATCGTCATCGCTTTTTAGAAAACTAGGATTTGGATAGGCTCTCGCGACGACTTATTTATGGGGAGTTTATCAAAACTTGTACTGCAACACGGTAAAAAGTAGTTATCTTCCACAGTCTTTAAAGTTAAAATTGTAACAAAATAGTTTTTGTCTTCCTTTCTAAATTTTTATTAAAACTAATCAAATTACACCAATTTATAATCTGGCATTATCAAGTAGGCCCATAATCTTATGCAGATTACTTAAGAAAAGGGCGTGAGTTAGCCGCAATTCCATTGGTTAATATGTCAACCGCAGTGGAACCTAGAATATGCATCATTTTTTTTCTGCTATTAAAGATCATAAATTGGCGAAAACGCATTTTCTAACTTTATGGTTCCTAGTGTATATCTGTATAAATTCCAGAGAGTTTATACGCTAGGTGGATCCGCTCTGTTTCGACCTTGGCAGGCTCTACTGGTGGGCACCATAGGCTCCTTACTGGTGTCCCAGACCGAACCCGTTCTCAACAGGCTACGCATTGACGACCCAGTGTCCGCCATCTCTGTGCACGGCATTTGTGGCGCTTGGGGCATGGTGGCCGTTGGGCTGATGGTGGATGCCGACGCCATTTTGGAGCTAACGCAAGGTCGTCGTGGTCTGTTTGTCAGCGGCGAGGCTACCTTACTGGGAATTCAACTACTCGCTTGCGTCATTATAACGACTTGGAGCATGGTCACAACAATCATTCTGTTAAAAGTAAATTCATGTACCTTTTAAATAGCTCCGTGACCAAAGCGAAATATTTATATTAGAGACGATATTTAGAAACTTAGAAATGACCAAATGGCGTGTTAGATATGTCAAGATTTCGTTATAAACAGTTTTTCAAGCATTTATTTTGCAGTTTTTAATAATGAATGGATAGAAAAAATCAAGTGTCAACAAGTCCCTCTGGAAACGATTTGAAGTCACGCGAAACCAAACGGATCTAATTGAAATTTCAGTCCTTCAATCGATATCTTATTTCTTTGACCATGAAGGAGCCTTTTATACACCTTTCAACTCTCAATCGGCTTTCAATGGGGTTATTGGAAAGAGTTGGCGCGAATTACTTTGCGTATATTATTCGTGAATTGAAAGAGTTCTTTTCAAAACCAAATGACTTATTACTTCCGTCGGATTTTCAATTTATAGGCCATCAATTTCTTTATCCCGATCCGGATGTCTTTGCAACAAGAAATTTTGGGCGCCGATTTTACCGAGCACGACATTCGCCACGACGGCTACGATTACGAGGGAATCATGTCGGAAATGACCGACCAAGGATTGGTGACCAGTAGAGAGCCCAACAACGGACATCCGATGAAAGCCCAATGGGACGAATTCGTAGCTTTGCATTACGTCAAGGACAATTGCCGGCAGAGAGCGGTGCAGTCTTTGAGAGATAATGTGAACGATTCCTGCGCTGAGAAGTTTCTAAGCGGCACAACGCGACAAGAAAAGCATTGTCGTCTGTTGTAAACAAACAAATTTAGCGACGCGGCGTAAGAAATCTTTATGGGAAAACGGTGCATTATTAACTTCAATTATTTAAGTCTGGCCTTGTACTAAATATAAAAATTGTTTTCCGTTTTTTTCTTCTTCTTAAAGTTAGAATTATTATTAAGTGTATTGTTAATACCAAAAGTATGTAGGGGGTAAAATATTTTTGAAAATTTTGCTTCCATACTTCCAATAAGTGTTTAAAGGGGAAGGGTACCTACTTCTTTTAGACCATGATAAGACATAACTAAACTTCAAGTTGTTTCCAAAATTACATTCTACAAGTTGTTACGCAGTTATTTCTTTTTATTGTTAAATAAATCAAATTGTAATTAAAACTGATTAAATTACAATAATTGCTTTTTTGACAATATGAAACAGGCTTTAAAGTTTTACCCAGAACCGTCTTAAAGAGAATAATTTTATTTTAAAGTGTTCTGGAGCTCATTTAAAAATGTGCCAACCAAAATGGAAGCCAGAAGTAGAGGTCAGTCCGAGACTTTCTACCCCGGTTTACTTTTGTTAATACCCTTTACATAAATAATGACTCCCAAAAGCATGATCTATATCTATCGATGTACTCCGTGTCATCCGAAATAGGACACCAATATTGTCTTCCTGTGCTCTAATAAATTCGTTCTATCGAGTTCTCCATATTTCTTACGTCTAGGAAAAGAATTATGCTTCGCCACAAATCGTTGGTTGAAAGTAAGGAGAGTCGGATTAAGTACCTCGTATTACCAAAAGTAAATAATACACTCCTTCGAGAAAAGTATCCATCTTCCAATATTGCTAATGCTATTCGCAGTCTGAGGTTTCAAAAAGCGTTTATGAGGAATACGCCATTATTGAGACTTTTTAAATTATTAAATTGGGTAAATATGGTTTAATAGTAAGCAAGGTCCCAGAAAAATATTGATTTAGGGCCCTAATAGAACCGTTACTTTTGGAGATAGCTATACATTTTAGGGGATAAGTATCCCTCGTTTTTCTCAAATCAGGCCCCCGAAACTGCACGGTCCCCGGTAATTTGTACCGGCTTTCCCGTCTCTTGTCGGGCCAGATAGTAAGTAATGTGATTTCTTAAATCGTCAGGTGGTAGTTAATATGTCATTATAGTCAGTTGCGTCATCAGGGGGTATAAAGGCATGACCTTGGCCTACCGGAAAGGGGACACCGAAATCCTACCACGGGGCCGCAAAAAAAACTAAAATTAGCTTAATATTTTGGGGCTTAACTTTTGAATTCTGCGTAAATTCATTAAAAGGAGAATAAAAAGAAAAATTTTGATGATTATTCACTTTATTTTGCTAACATTTTGAAAACACAAGGGCCCTAAATATTTCTCCGGACCAACCAAAATTCCGCGGAAAATTGGGGTAAAAACCGACAAATCAAAAAATAACTTTTTTCCCTTAGAATTTATATAGAAAATCCTTCAAAGAAATTCCCGGATATCGGTAAAAATACCAAATCTGGTACAAAAATGCAAATGTCCGACCATTCGGAAAATGCTTCATATTTATTACCTACAGAGACACTTCTCACGTATTATATACTTATGGTATAACGTACGATATACACGGCAAAAACACAACCACTTTTTAGTGTAGTTTTTCACTTTCAGATCTACGCCACTAAAATCTATTTTCCAATATTCAATTTTTGGAGCTTCGGTTCCGGACGAGAAGCATAAGTTAATTAATATTTTATATATTTTGGCGAGTGCATTTAGTTTTATATTTAGGATAAGTGGACCGGGACTTACCTTAAATAAATAAATTTGGTTGAGCAGGTGGATTGAACTAAATTGTTGTGAGACCCTTAACCTTGACCCCAATACTCAGATATATCGAGAAATTGAATACAATGTTTTTAATACATCGAGATGTTAGCAAGAATTTATTTATTGATACTAACGTCAGCTTTAGGGAACCAATAAGATAACTGGATGATTTAATTTTTTAGGGGAGCAACGCTTAAAATAATTTCAAAATAGCCAATCTTCGTAGGTTGAAAAAATACATTTAAATTTATTTATTAGAAACTCAAATTGTCCAAATGTTTGTCATCGTAATAAATATAATCAGCTAGGCTAATCCCCAAATCACCACCTTAGGCCTAAGTCACTAAGCGACTTTTAAAGCCAGGTGCTCGGGTTACAACGCGTAGGAGGGTGGTGTCGAGCGGCTCGAGCCCATGGTACCACGCGAGCCAACAGCTCCCTACACTAATTATTACCGTTAACCTCGATAATTTTTTATGGAAAGGGGAAACCGAAGAGCTCATGGGAAAGCCCGTTAAACAAGTTGGAACAGAACTAGAAAACTCAACGCAGAAAAAGTTTTTCCGAGTTTTCACCCAGTGCCACAAGTTGGGATCGAACCTGATTCTTCTTGCCGCGAGGCGAAAGTGCTAACCACTAAACCACCCCACTTGATTTACAAGTTTTCTTCCTACTAGTAAATGGGGTTTCCCCGAATTCTTTTGTTTCCCCTTCCCATAAAAAACTTTTGGAGTTTAACGGTAATAGTAAGTGTAGGGAGCTGTTGGCTCGCGTGACATGAAGGGCATACCACCACCCTCCCACGCATTGTAACTCGGCCACCTGTTTAAAGGAATTATAAGTCACTCGATTTTGAAGGAAACTAGATGTAAATTTACATCTGTGGTACCAACAATTTCATAATTCGATGTGAAATTCTATAACACACACGTCTATGGACACCTAGGACAGTATGAAATTATTAAGTAGGTCAATCAGGCTTAAAAAATGTATTTTAAAAATTCGACCTGAATTTCAAGCGGCTCCTCCATGTGATGGCAGATCCGAAAAATCAAATTCTGAAGACTAGCACGTCCAACTATTGAAATTCCAATAATACTGCGTCACAATTAATTAAAAATTGTTTTCTTAAATAATACGACTGATATTTGATCGCTTCAGTTTAGTGTTGCTAATTTTCCGGAAAAATAAAATGCGGAAAAATTTTCAGAAAATTTTCCGCAAATCGGAAAAATAAAAAATTGAAACATAAATTACCATTTAAGGGTTTTTAATGTTTTTAACTTTTTATCGATGTAAAATGTCTAATATCAGCCAACAAACTAAAAACATTATAGTGTAACATTGTTAATCAGTTTAAACTAGTCTAGAGGCAGTGGCGTAGATAAGGCCCCCGCAGACCCCGCAGTGCGGGGGGGCCCCGGAGCTTTAGGGGCCCCCTAATTTCATATCAAAGTATATACTAGATACCGGATAAAATTCCGAATATTGTTTTGCGGGGGGGCCTCGCGGGTCTTAGCTACGCCACTGTCTAGAGGTTTAGTTTTACTTTTAGATACGAAAAAATGAGGTGAAAATGCCGCTTTATTTAAATTTGCAGACAATATATTAGACTAATCATGGAATGAAAACTTTTTTTTATTTTTTTCGGAAAAATACGGAAAATTTTCCGGAAAAAAGGCCTTGGTCATTTTCCGGAAAATTTTCCGAGCGGGACTTACAACACTACTTCAGTGTCTTGACAACCTAGTTTGTAGTTTGCAACGTTAGGAAAATCATTAATTTATAGCTATAGTTTGGTGGGATCTCCTGATGGAAAGTCAGCGATTTCTGGGCTGTTCTGATGAAACGCCTTTCTAAGATTTCACTCAAAGCGGAAAAACCGAGCCGCAGAAAGGCTTAGAAATTCTTTCTCGTTACGGCGCCTGAATTGAGGCCATATAAGAGTAAATCGAAGAGTAAATCTCCCAATTTTCTTCTAATTAAACCGCGAACTTGGTGACCGCCGTGATTAATAGTTAAGCCTTTGCTGCCACGCTATACGGTCCGTGTTAATTGGTTTTCACGGTACAATGCCCTTTATCGTTTTTGTAAGATTTATCAATTTGTTTGGGAATATGTAATATGTTCTGATCATTGGCAGTCGTTATTGTTGGGGTTATGCAATCCTTCCGGGTGGAATCGGCGAAGAGTTAAATTGGTACAAAGTAGTACCTGGGCCCGTGCCGCTAGACGGGCCCACGCTCGAATAGGTGCATATAGCATAAATTGCTTATGTCTTGTTCAACTTGTTAAAATGTTGCACGCGCTCTTTAATATTTTAGCGTAAAAGGCTCGCGCGTTTTTATTATTTTAGGGAGCTCACGCGAAATCGCTCGAGCCCGTTTACACTAAAATATCACGACGCGCGTGGAACTTTTTAACAAGTTAAACAAGACATAAATAGAGTTTATGCTAGCGTCTATTATTATTAGAAATAAAGGAAATTTATTTTCTTTATAGACGCAAGAAATCCCGAGTAACTGTAAAAAATAATAATATTACGAACTATGGCACTAAAGGAAAAACTAATTTACATAAGGGATAACTTTTAGAATCGTAAATATACTTTTATAAAATACCATAACAAGAATGTTAAGATTAAAATGAGCACTTTTAATACTAATAATTGTCAAAATTGCACTCTGTATAAACTAAGAATCAACAAAATAATATTAATGAAACGTAATTGCATTCATATTAATTTATTAATATAATAATACTTATGAATAATGTTTCGCTTTCTTTCTTGAGATGGCGCTCTGAACCTAAAGTCAAAATGGAGTTTGAAAAGGGGCGGAGCGTTGGTATAACAGCGTAACACCGTAGCTATAAGCTGCAGCCCCAGGTATTTCCTTGAGTAAATCAGTTCTTGAACAGAGGATTACAAGTGGAAAAAACTTTGGTCACTTCTCAAATGCTTCCCTTTTTTTCCAAATGTCCGACCCCTAAAATGTCCGACCCCTCAAATGTCCGACCCCTCAAATGTCCGACCCCTCAAATGTCCGACCCCTCAAATATCCGACCCCTCAAATGGAGATGTTTTCTTTTCCCATACACAAATCCTTCCAAACCAATTAGATCAAAACCGATCAACTTTAGTTACGTCTATTCTTCCCCGAAGTTTCCAATAGAGTTCCGAGTTTATAAATACCCTAATCCCGATTATCCCGCGATGAAAAGCAAGACTAACTTTGCGTCACGTCCTCCATAAATAGTCATCGAAATAAAGCGGTGGTGTAGGTCAAAGTTCACTTTATTTCGGGCTACAGTTAATTAAATAGTATCATGGGGGTGCACTGATCATATTGACCAGTTTATTTCGTAAATGAAAGTGCTAATTAAATATAGATAGTTAACTAAAAAAATGTAACAATAAAGTTATATTAAGAAAGTTAATTTCAAAATACGGGGGACATCTGTGGTACGATCAAAAACATCGATGAGTAATCGATGCCAACACTTAAGATTATGCAACTGTAGTTTTAATCAACAATTCTACTGGTTTGGTCAAAGGCCTATCATTTAATTTAAAAACCTCAGCTACTGCAAGGGCCGTTTTCGCTTTTTTTAATAAAAGACTGATCGTAACAACAATAAAGAATATTGTCGTCAACAATTTCGTCATTTAGAAACTCATTAAGTATTGAAAATAATATTTTTCACTTCCTCTGATTTTCGGGCTGACTAGAAATAACACCGTTCAGTAACTTCCTACGTCACTATGACGACAAGCAAACATCAAGTAAAAACTGATTTTTCCCAGATTTGCGTTACTGAACGTTCGCTAGGTTTTAATGTAGCTCTAACGTCACTGTTTACTAGTTTTACTAGTCTACAAGCGGGTGCTAGATTCGCCAGAGGATTGTAGGAATTTCTAGACTAGACTAATAAAGCTTTGTCATACTTTTACTTTTTATTAATTTTATTTTATAAAAATATCGATTCTAAAAATAATTTGCTTCAAAAATTAATCGGAAATAAAGTTTCTTATCATTAGCTAGCTAAACAGTCCTTCTGAAAATGCCTATTTCTAAATGAGTTTTATTCGGTCTCATAAATAACTACTGACAAAATAATGGGCGGGTTAAGCCAGCCATTCGTAAGCGTGAACGGTAGAACGTGTAGATCGTACACAATAAAGCTACGTCTATACTCCTACACGTTTCCCGTACACGTTTTCGATGGGTAGCTTAACCTGTCTCGTGACATGAAAGAACTGTCACCCAGTGCTAAATTCTATCAATTAGTTTAATAAAAAAATAAGATCGTTAAACTCAAAAGGTGGAAGGCTTTGTCAAAGACAGTATATTTACTCTTATAAGCCAAGTCTATTATTTCACCAACCAAGACGGCATTGTGTCCGGTGGTGGCTGTGAGTGACGTATCACCGCCTTTATTTTGTCGCCTCGTATATCCAAAATAAACATTCTGACTTAATAACGAGAAGGCGAGATACGAAAAGTAGAGGTCAAGCTCTGCACGCTTACGTCCGAAGCCTCTTTGTTTTCTTTCCCTCCAGCCGCAAAGTAGTCTTGTCCGGGAGACTGTCGGAGCGAACGACCGCCACGCTGCATTTCACCTAGCGGTGCCCGATGGAAGCGCGACTGGGAAACCCGGCTGATATCTTCGGTATTTCGTTCAGGGCCCAAACAACCTTCGTACAACGTGAACGCGGACTTCCTAACCTGGCGTTTTATCGACATTTCTATTAAGTTTCGTGACACTTAACAACCTAATAATTCATCAACGCCTTAACGTCTAAGCTATTTCTTTTGCGAGATATTTAAATAAATTATATTACACGAAAATGTATGGTCGGGAATTAGGATAGTGCGTCTTTTTCATTTTGAAAAGGAATTTTAGTCCAGTCTATTTTGCTCTAGTTAATGAGCTAATAATGGGTGCAGACGATAACGTGACGGACGACTCTTTTTCGAGTCCTCTGTCCCCGCACCACAATGCCAATCAGGATCCAATGAGCATATCTTGGTAATTATCTACTTTACAAATTTTGACAAATGCATCCTGGGCTACTAGGTAGTCAATTTCTCATTCGCGTTAATATTTTCGAAATTTGTATTTGAGTTATTGAACTATTTAAAAGTCCATTACATTTAATTTAAATATTTTAAATGTATTTCTCTTGTTAGTTTTTGTTTAAATATTATCAATTTTTGTTATCTTTTTTCACCTTTGTGTAATCCGTGTTAAATATTAATTAATAGTATTTAATACCAGTAAAGGTTTCGCTCTTGAAATAAAATATTTTTATGATGATGTTGTTTTTATGAAATTGTTTAAAGTTGGTTTAATTTTGATTTTGAAAAAGGGACGACGCCACCTGGATTATGACCAGTTCCTTCATCATTTTCACCATGCAATCCGGTAAGCGCTCTTCAAATTTCTATAATACTCATTTAATAAATTATCATACTCCGATATTTAATAACTACTAAATTATATTGAACTTAGTGAAAAGGTTTAGTCAAGAGCTTTATTGGATAATTATTATTTTTGGAAAAATACCGTTTCGAATATATTTTTTCTAAAATAGAACGAAATATTTTAAAATTATTTTAGCCGAAAAAATCTCATTTTAGCTAAAAGAGCTAACAGAAATCAAAAATAATTTTATCAAAATAGCTTTAAAATAATTTTATCAAAATAGCTTTAAAATAATTTTATTTAAAACATTTTGAAATTAATTTTATTTAAAACGTTTTGAAATTAATTTTATTTAAAACATTTTGAAATTAATTTTATTTAAAACATTTTGAAATTAATTTTATTTAAAACATTTTGAAATTAATTTTATTTAAAACATTTTGAAATTAATTTTATTTAAAACATTTCGAAATTAATTTTATTTAAAACATTTTGAAATTAATTTTATTTAAAAAATTTTGAAAATAATTTTATTTAAAACATTTCGAAATTAATATTATTTTAACAAGTTCAAAAATATATTTCAAATAGCTCTAAACTAATTTATCTAAAACGTATTAAAGCTAATAAAAATAATTTCAAACTGCTATGAGCTAAATTAGTAAAACACTAATTTGAGATAAACATAATTTCAAACTGCTACGAGCTAAATTAATAAAACACTAATTTGAGATAAACATAATTTCAAACTGCTACGAGCTAAATTTATAAAACACTAATTTGAGATAAACATAATTTCAAACTGCTACGAGCTAAATTAATAAAACACTAATTTGAGATAAACATAATTTCAAACTGCTACGAGCTAAATTTATAAAACACTAATTTGAGATAAACATAATTTCAAACTGCTACGAGCTAAACTAATAAAACACTTAAATAAAAATAATTTCAAACTGCTACGAGCTAAATTAATAAAACACTAATTTGAGATAAACATAATTTCAAACTGCTATGAGCTAAACTAATAAAACACTAATTTAAGATAAAAATAATTTCAATCTACTATGAGCTAAAGAAAGAGAGTTTATTTTATTAAATGAAGGCAGTTATAAATGGGCATACCATTTATTAACCGTGGTGCTTTATTCAGTAATAAATATAAAAGTGAGCATAGGAAGCATATGTAGATTGCTATAATAACACGTTTGGTCTGTTTTGGAGTTTCGCGCTCTCCCCGGAGGCAGCAAAAGTGTCGATTTGGTGCGTCAAAACGTGGTAGGGTCTGGTGTCATTTCCCAGTGGTTGTCAATAAGGGCCAGTTTCTATTTCCCCCGCGTCTATTGATCTCTATAATTAACACTTCCTCTTCTGACCAGCCAATAAAAGTGTCAGCCGCGTGCCAAGTATAGACACTAGTTAATCGACTTTGTCCGTAGCTAAGTCGTCTACTCGCTAACGGTCTTCCTCCGAAGTAATTAAACCACCGCTCACTATCCACCCTAGACCTTCGATAAGGCGACGAGTTTAAATTTGAGACTCATTATCGATATCGGTGACACTTTATCTTGCTTTGTGATTTTCATTGCCGCTTCAGTTGCTTTTCGCGCGATCGAAATTCGATTAACATTTCATTTCAACGATTTAAAAGGGGTTCTTCATGATGGAAAACACGAGGTTGATAGTCACTAGTAAACCTTTTTTTTGCCAAAGATTACTGGTTGTAAAAAACATTTCTGTGATTTTTTAGAATCTTTCTGTGACTGATCAGAATTTTTCTGTGATTGCTTGGAATATTTCTGTGATTGCTTAGAATCTTTCTGTGACTGATCAGAATTTGTTTGTGATTTCTTAGAATCGTGCTGTGATTTCTTAGTCTTGTTGTGATTTATCGCAATATTTCTGTTATTCCTTAGAATTTTTCTGTGATTTATCTGAATCTTTTTGTGATTTCTCACAATTGTTGTGCTTCTCATAACGTTTCTGTGAATTCCCACAATGCTTCTGTTATTTAATTTTTTGTGACGTTCAGTTATTTTTATTGGTGTTCCCGTGATTAAATACGATTTGAATACCTGATTACTCTAGTAACCACAACCCTCAGGAAAATTTAAAAACTTACAATTTGAAAAAGACCACGCTTTATCGTAATATTTGTCGCAGGGCGAATAAAAGATACTTATCACGCTGAATAATATGACTACTAGCTTTGATTTACCATTTTAAAATCAAAAACTAATTTTTTGATGTAAGTGAAAATCTCTAGTGCCTCAATAGGGTAACCTTTAAAGGGAAAATAACCTGCCAAGCAATCTTTATGGAAGAACCCTTCAATTAATAAATTCCCACCCCCTTCTCAACCCCCTCTTAACATTCACCCCCCCCCCCCTTGAAGAATTTCTGGCTACGCCACTGTTTAAAGCCAAAGTCAAGTGCGGTCAGAGCTGCAAACGTTGGTGTTCCACACCAAATACCTAACGTTATATTCCCTTTAATTCGGTATAACCAGAAGTATATATCTGTTATGATCTTCCTATACAGCTTGAAACAACATGAATCTTCGCAGCCTCAAGTTGAATCTTCAAATTACGTTTTTAAAGACCCAAATCGACTGTTTCATGGCAAAACCTTGTAAATGGCAATTTCGAAAATTTGGGGGTAGCAATAAATGCCAATACAAAAGTGAATGGAACAACAACTAAGATAATTTCAACCCACAAAAAACTCTTTGATGAGTTATATCTTTAAATACCACTTACGGTATCATTAGAAATATTGTTAATCAGATTTAATAAAATGGGGTCTACTAGGATTTGTTCAGGGTGAAATGCATACACTTACTAAAACAAAATATAGGTTTTAAGTATTAGTCAGATAAATACATGAGGTAAATTGTGATGTCGTGTTTGCTTCCACCAGGGTTGCCACACGTCAGGGAAAACAGTGAAATCAGGGAAAAGTCAGGGAATTTAAAAATGGGCCTTAAACGTCAGGTAAATGTCAGGGAATTCCATTTTATCTTGGCACTTTTTGAAGGTAATTTAACTCTAGATCTATGACAAATTCCACGATTATCATTTATTTCCTTGAATGTTTGGCTAATTTTTTCAACATTGCAATAAACGTTTTACTGAAATATAAGTCTATTCAAATTTATTAACTTCTGATAAAAGTAAAATATAAAAGAAAAATTTTGGCCTTTATAAGTCAGGGAAAATCTCTTAAAATGGTCAGGGAAAACAGGGAATTTAAAACTGAAAATTTTGTGGCAACCCTGTCCACGGTTTGACGGGAAATTAGTGACCATTGAAAAGCGCATCGAGCTTGTTTCGTTTTTATAGGCTACATGGATACTTAAAACTATTTTAAGCACTAGAGCATAAACTAATCATAATGTAGACATTAGTTTTTAAATAATTGAGCTCTTCTCAAACTAGAACTTAATGTTAAAAGTGTTTTGATTACTCCCGGTAATCGGTGTACAAGCCTGCAGCATTGACTGATTACAGAACATATTACAATACTATCATTATCAAAGGCTATATACTCAATTTCACACGCGTTCACTTGGTCTACAGATTTTGTTAACTCTTTCGGTTTTCTTTGGTTGAAATTTAATAAAATTGTTTAATCCCCATAGTAAAGTTCTGTTTTCTACATTTTGTTAAAATATATTCCAGTTCATGTTTTTATTGGAAAATATCTCTCTCTTGATCAACAAAACTAGAAACAAGTAAAAAAAAGATCTGTCGAAACCAGGTTTCAAACTTTTCTTCAAACCAAGAATGTATTTAATTTATTGTGGGGAAATGACTTTGTTGCGAAAAATCAAATCAAATTGACGTGCTTAAAACGCGTTTCCTTACCCTTACCATGCCTGGCCAAAATTGAACCTACATACATAATCAGTATAAATAATAACATTCTTGTTTCATACTTTGTTACATGTATAAATCCGCAAGGAAGCCCATTTAGATTTAGTAACCTAGAATTAGTTTGGTTCCAGTGAGGGATATCTGGCTTAAATGAATGGGCGGTCACACTACACGATTTTTGACGAGTTGTTTTAGAATTTTCCAGCCTTATAATCAAAGATCTGCTCCTAACTCAGTACCAACCAATCAGAATAGCTTTTCCCAATACGCTAGCCCATGAAATTTAGTTTTATTAGTTTCTTTTCCTTTGCCTCACTGTAGTAATGTCCATCGTACAAAGATTTAAATGTAAACTAGGCAGCGGCGGCGATCGAAAAATGTTTCTGTCGGGGCACGGGCCATTACTTTTTCATCCAAAAATTCATATATTTAAAACTTAAGCACGAAAATGTACAGCTCCAAATTTGTATTACTATTTTTTAAAGTGTTCTTTCTAATATCTCATCCGTAATGAATACATTGATAATAAAAGTTAAGTCGATATCTTTAGAAAAATAACTGTGTACATGGTTAGATACTTAAGTCCTTCTTGGACACATATTTAACGAAGGTATTTTAGGTACAATAGGGTACACGACGGGTCAATTTTCTGTTTGGTCGAATCTATCGAAATAAATTTTACGGTTGTATCATCTTAATGCTACTCGCATCTGCAATCTCAAAATAACTTCTGTAAAAAGAATGAATTCGGACCCAAATTCAGGCAGGGAGATTATAAATTTTCCACTGATTGCTATTTTTCATCAATTTCATTTCTGTGGGGGCTCTGCCCTCATTGGTTTTTCCCTGTGTGGGCTCGAGCCCATAGCGAACCTGGAAGTCAATCGTTTTATTACTAGAAATGCACCCGGGCAGCCATTTCAATTGCTCTATAATCTAAACAAGTTGGCAAGCCAAAATATACCTCTCCTCGGAAGTATGGTCCCTAGTGGTATTAATTTCTCGATACGACCCCCAAAGATATCTCCGCAATTCAGAGTTATTTACGAAAAACGTATTCTCGGTTCAAACCCTGCCCGGTGTAAAATTTTAATTTTAATTTAAATAATTGAGACGAAACAATCGAGTTAATTTATTCAGAATATTATAAATTAAGTAGTTACAACAGCGAGTTAGATTCACTAAAACAATGCGCAATTGAATTTAACCCTTTTTACAGTACATGTTTATCAGTTGAATATAATACTAAGCAAATTTTAATGAAAGAAACATCTACAGATGGTATTTGTATTTTTCTCGCTTACGAAATACTTGCCGCATCTTTAACGCTCATTTTATTTCAACTTCCAGTTGACGTTGTGACACATACCGCATGAAAAAGACCAATGCCGTCCAATTTCCAATATCATATAATGACTCGCACACCCAAGAAATCATTGACTGCGTTAGAAATCGTAGATATCCAAATATCCACACCAAATATATTTAGCAAAAATATAGAAGCAAAAACCTTACCATCAACAAAGCACAGAGAGCCACTTGACTAACCGCCAGCTCTTAAAGCAATTAACGTTAAATTATCTCCTTTGAATTAACACAACTATATATAGGTCGTTAAGAACACCCGTAAATAAATAACAAAAAAAAACTAACAAAGTGGACCACCCACAGGGTCTACCCTTTAACCCTCTAATCTCGGCTGACTGCGCTAAAACAAGATTTAACCTTTAAAAAAAAACAGATTAGGCCTTCATAAATTCATTAATAAAAAAAGACTTTATTACCTATTATGCTTACGATGCCTGTCTTAATTTCAATGAATCTAAGCAGCTATCGGTGGTTCTGTGGTAGAGCGCTCGACTGCCAAGCCGAATGGTGTGGGTTCGAAACCTGGGTGGCGCATTTGTTTTTAATCAATAGAGAAACGCTAAATTAGAATTTCTTCGATGCAATAATTTCAATTTCAATTCTATTTCAATTAAACCAAAATTTCGTACTCTATTAAATACGCTTCCGATAAAGTTGAAGGTCTAATTTTCAATAACGCGTAACAAGTGTCGGTGGTTCTGTGGTAGAACGTCCGCCTGTCAATCAGGAGGTCTCGGGTTCAAATCCCACCCGATGCGATCGCAAATTGATACTAAGACGAATACCGTGTACAACTGGTGGAAACCCTGCCATTGGACGTTGAGAGGTAGCATTACACTCAGCACTCGGTCCGTCCCAAAGTCATTAAGAAGAAGTTGGAGAGAAAACGCCCATATAAACACAACAGACTCAACATGCACAACCATTAGAACACAAACACAACAAATTCAACACTCTCAACCTACGCATAAACATTACAAAAACGTAATACACCAAACCGTCACGACGGTGAGCGAAAAAACACCATCCAAACCAAACCGCAAAAGCATCCGTTAACGCTCACCGTCACACGGTGGTTTTGCCAACCCTTTGAGAAACTGCGTACGCAGTGATTACACTTTGCACCGAAAATGCGAACGCGTTCGCAGGCCTGACAGACCCACAGATCCACAGACCCACAGACCCACAGACAGACACGGTCGTTGTATAACCCCTCCTAGGGGACTTTGTCCCCTCGGAGAGGTAAAAATCTAACATGAAGAACATTTACAATGGTTGGTTTAACCAATTGGTGCTTTTTAAAATGGTTATTTAAATCATGTTTAAAAAAAGAGTCAGGGTTGTACGATTGATCGAGCCCAAAGAATTAATTCGCTTCGAGGCCCGTTGATGAAAGACCGATTGTGAATTGTAAAGGAATCGTACCCACACCGGGACCTGGTAATTCCCCTTTTCGCGTCGGGACTGACGACATATTAGGCAGGTTAAATTCTTTAATAATTGATCCCTTCTTCATTGTAGAAAATAATAGACCTAAGTAAATTGCCCTGGTGATGGTCTCTTCAGAACCACAAATTATTGGCCACGCTGCAATTTCCAGGCGATTAACAACCACAGTAATATTGTCTCCGCAAGCGCATAGAATGCCGCGCCATCTACTATAGAAAAAGATAAATGCTTCGTTTTCCCTTCCTTTCACCCGTTTCTGCACATCTTAAATACGATCACCTTTCATATCTGGCACCACAAAAAAAAAAACAAAAAAAAAAACAATGGAAGGGTGTGATCCGATCGTCAATTTTTAAATGATCTGTCTTTAGAGGATATTGGTGGTGTTGTAACCCCGGACAATCTGACCCGGCCAAATCGTTTCCACTTCGTATTACGGTTTTACCTCTCTAAGACAAACAAGTATATAGATCGTGTCGCTCACTGACGAAATAACTAGGCTGGAAAGGAATGCTGACCGACAACAGGCCTTGTCTCTTAATGTCCTTCGACATTCTTCAGCGACTCGTAGCTTCTCGAAATTTATTCGCCTATCCTGGGATTCCTGGCCGAAAAGACTTCTAACGCCTTTCTCTTGTTTGTCAAGGGTTCGGTCTCTTGGAATCAGGCTGCGTGACCCGCAAAAACGAGGTCAACATAATGGTCAAGAACGCGGTGGACGTGATCTTCGGGGGACTCGGATATTGGATGTTCGGCTACGGGATGAGCTTCGGCAAAGACCCAGGATCCAATTCCTTCATCGGTTTCGGATCCTTCTTCGTGGACGCCGAGGAAAGCGAAATGGGGGTCGTCTTCGCCACTTACATCTTCCAGGTTAGACCTTTTATTTACAGTTATTTTGCAGGCTCTAAACATTTACCCCAATAGCTTGTAAAATTTCTAAATATGCGAGCTAAGTACAGCCGGATACCCGACGAAGACTGAGCAGTGTTTGGACAAGACTATATGTCCGTCACATTTTGTATTACAAAAAGGGCTGAAAATGTTGTTGTTATTAATTTGTATCTATAGTTTAGTACTCGGTTTCACGAAATATAGCGAATTGTAAATAGTATGGTCTAAGAATTTCGAAACACAAGCATTAGATCATAGGGTGCCCGTTTATACATTGGGTCAAAAGTGCAGAAGAACCCTTATTTTACCTAGGACTGCTTACTATACTTAGCAAATTTAAGCATTAAAGCACTTATAGTAGTCATTTAAGGGACAGGGTTACAGGTCCTGACTTGAGACCCTCTAGTGGCTGGTCTTCGAAGCTATCATTTCTTATGGTAAGGTAAATTACACGACAATCAAATGAGCGCGTATAAAACGATAAGCATAAAACTATGAATTAAGTGAAAAACGTAAAACTGTAACTTCTTTGTTGTAGTATTGTCCAAACACACAAACCGTCGTGATGCACACTATTTATTAAACCAAAGCTGAGTGATATGCACTTCAGTGGCTTCTAACAATTTATAAAATATTTTAATAGCTGTGGAAATAAATAACCTGTTTTATTATTATAAATTCCGTTAGCAGGAAGTTATAAATGCATACATTAGGTATTACTAAGGTAGCCCTGATAATTATCATAGAAACTAGCGTGGTTTACAGCAGAGATTATCACTCGACACGGCGGCCAACCAATAAGTATTTCTATAATATACGGGAGGTCCTGTGACAATGTTTTGTCTACGTCCCTTAGCTGTAGCTCTTGAAGGTAGAGAGCACGCACTGAAGCCGTGAGATGTTAAAGGGACTGGAAAGTGGGGTTTTGAAATCGTCTAGTGACGTGGTATCTCCAAAAAAATCCGGACCCTGCTTTATTTCCTTTTTCCCCCGCTTGAGGAATTTGGCTCTGACGGAGATGTTTTGAAAATAGTGAGGAGCGACCCGAGAGAGACTAGTGAGAGGTATTCATACGCGAACTAAGATATTCGGGCCTTCGTGGACGTGGTTTTGGTTCTAGTATTTTAATATTTATTTAATTATAATGATGTTAATGAACGAGTTTAATTCAAATAAAAAACGGAAACGTGATGATACGAAAATATCTCTTGTTGGCGAATTAGATAAGTGGGAAAAGGCAAAAAACTGTGGTGTAGTACTAAGGTTTATCAAAAAGCTCCAGTGAAACCAAGGCCCTAAGAAATTGGCTTCGATTCATCTAGCGTTTTTTTACAAAATTCGATGAAACTCGTAAATAATAATTAAAAAAATTACGAACACACTACTACCAAAAGACCTTATCACTCAAATGAATTTTTCGTTAAACATTTGTTGTTCACTAAACTAAATCTCAATAAAGATTTATGAAATTTGAAAACTTCCTACGAGCTCAGCTATAACACTAACCAAGACCACGCTGGATTTCGTCATACAAAAATCTCAACACAGCGGTGCCTGTTTACGTCTTCGCGAACTTGAGAAAAAGTAGTTCTACGCGCCAAATTTCGTTAATGACGTCACGGATGACGTTTTTCAAAACCCCACTTTCCAGCCCCTTTAAGGAATTTGAATCCCGCGTGCAAAATGCGCGTCCCAATAAAGTTCTAAAAATCTTAAAGGGAATATAACCTCAGGTATTTGGTGTGGAACACCAACGTTTGCAGCTCTGGCCGCTCTTGCCTTTGGCTTGAAAAAATTTTGGCGCCACTGTAGAGGGAAACTTGAAAAATTGAAGGGGTCTTCCATAAAGATTGCCTTGCAGGTTATATTACCTTTAAGCTCGTGACACAGATAAAAACATTTTATATTTTTATTCTTTTTTATTGTTTTAATTTATGGAACACCTATTATTTTACGTAGCCCCGCCCATTTCTGCAGACGCATTTGCATGTATGCTAAGACATTCCTAAGGTATACATATATAGTTTCCTGTTAGTTATCTCGTTAGTTTTCAAGGGGAACCCTGTGAATCTCACCATTTATGACATTTACCAACTGTTGGCGTTTCGGAGATAAGACTCTGAAATGTATTAAACATTTTTCAGAGCAATTATTTGATTAACCCTTCAGTTATTTAAATTAAACTTGACGAACCAACTCAAAACCATACATTTAGATAATTTTGAAATCCATTTTTATGAAAATGGTGTAAGATAAATTGAAGCGCTTTGTTTTATTTTATAAATAGATAATAGTTGAAAATCTGTTCCAATGAAGTCCCTTATTTTTTTTTAATTATTTAAAATAGGCATTTTAGCCATCATTATCGCTACTTGTAGCACCTAATAAATTCAACTTTATATTACTCATTAGATTTTTAATACTTCTAAAAACGTAATAATTCTTATATCTTAATTTGCTTATTTTGTGGCCCAGATATGAATTAATTAAAAATGTGCACGCTCTTATTCGCTTCTGGTTAGAGACAATTTATTTGAGCGTTACTCTAACAGTATAACCCGACAATGACGAAGTCCTTACTAAATCCAGTAAGGATAGACACCTCTTAGAGCTACTCAAATAATTTTAAATTATTAAAATTAAAATAATTAATAAACATTAGATAGAGCAAATATTTAATATTTGGAACTAGTTGAATATATTTTTAAAATTAGTCGATTTGATTATTTTCAACAGCCTACACTTACGTTTTTTGCTTAACGGAAAAAAATTGTCGCTTCAAGTCTCTATCGAATACAAAAAGGTTTTATTTGCAATTTAATCAGAATAGCAAAGTTTGGTCTACAATGTCCTTTACTAGATTTATATTTCAACTGAGAATTATGATACGAAACATTTTAATGCTTAACAACCAAAATTGGCTGTTTAATTCAAACATTAACGCCCCCACTAGTGGCATCTAGACGTATTAATACCAAGGAACAATTACTATTCGCTTATCCTTGACTATCAAACAGAGCCGGGTTTAAGAACTGACTTAATCAAAGACCACGTCCCCTTGATTAACCAACCGAATTAATTTCAGTTGTCCTTCGCAACAACCGCAACTACCATCGTGTCGGGAGCGATGGCCGAAAGGTGCAACTTCGTGGCCTACTGCGTCTTCTCCTTCTTCAACACCGTCGTCTTCTGCCTCCCTGCTGGCTGGATCTGGGGTCCCATCGGGTTCCTCAGAAATCTGCAAGTGGTGGACATAGCGGGTTGCGCCGCCGTTCATTTAGTCGGTGGGGCATCCGCCCTGGTAGCCGCTATCATGCTGAAACCCAGAACGGGCCGTTACGAGAACGGTACAGAGCAACCGCCCATGGGTTCGCCCACCAACGCACTCGTTGGAATGTTTATGTTATGGTGAAGTCAAAGTCATTGTGGCGGTAAGACTAATCTATAAAATAAGTCATTTTCTTTTTTGGTAATCGTAGGTGGGGTTGGTTGGGGTTCAACTGCGGCAGTACCTTCGGCGTCTCAGGACATAAATGGAAATACGCCGCCAGGTAGGACACCCAATTATCTTCTTTATGATGTTCTTATAGGCTTCGACTCTGCCGAAAGCGAGTTGATTCTGTTTAGAAAAACGTTTTGTTTGCGTTAGCTTAATTGATTTTCCTTAATTGTTTATCTTCGGGCTATTAGTTTATAAGCAGTCTAGCCTCTTCCAATTATGAATGACTTTTAATAGAGTTCCTATGAAGATGTAGTGACAGAAGTAGATAATCATCCTTTTGCGCAGAAGTATCTTACACACGTCCCAACTCAAGGAAAAACCAAAATCCCTAGTGGTTATTACTGACCATGAAATCTTTAGGGTCATGTAATTTGAAAAAAGGACTAAATGTTTTCCAACCCCTCTATAAGTAATTTACCTTACCTTTTTTTTTGAAAAAGTCTGCATTCGTTTCTGCTAAAATTTGAAATTGGTTGTAAGAACGACCTCTTATATTCTACCTTGACAAAAGTAAACGGTTTCCCCTTCAATTTAGAGTCGTTTTTGTACACTGTAGAATTTAGATTGGCAATTCTGTTATTCGATAATAAAACACGTTAAAATTGAACCAAAAACCGATGTCAATTAACAAAATGGTTTTATTTACGAGCTCCAGTGTTAAATTCGTAGTTTATGTGGTCTTTCTGAAATCAAAACTAAAGCGGGTAAAATATACCAATAGGTGACCAGTACAGGCCAAATTTACGGTCTAGATATTTGTTGTGCAACATAATTACACTAAAACCCATTTTTCCATAATGTCACTTCTGTCCAAACTAGGAATTTTTATGACCTTATGATACCAACCTTATCTAGCACCGCAAGCTAGGCCTTGTCATTTTTGGCATTTTTTGAAACCTCTTCTTAGGCCAATGTTTAACTTTTTCAAAGTTATTGGACTTTATATCGAACCATCGAAGGCTAAGTTTGTTTATATTGCCCTTTAGCACTTCCACTTGGAAATGAAAAAGTTAATTTGTTGGAAGTTATAATGTGATGGGGCTTGGCAGCTGGCTCCCTTTTTTCCTTTTTGTTTTTTTTTCTTCCCTTGATATTTTTAAGAAATATATTCTGGAATTTTTTTAAATAGACCGATACACATTTGACAAGGAAAAAACTCCTTGTACGGGGTTACGCCATTAGAGGTAGATTTTTAAATGCCCGAAGTCATACGACTTTGAAATGTAGAAAATTTTTATCTTAATTGATTTTTTATTTTTCGTGTTTCATTTATGACGCATTTTTCTTGAGATGCGCTTTTGCTTATAGTTTTAAAACAGTTGAAATATAGCCTTAAAAGTTTTTTTATGTAATAAATCCGAAAATTGTTTTATATTAAAATTTTGGTTTCCTATCAGCAATTTATAAAACAGTCAACTCAATGTTGTAAAAAGATTAAAGGGCCACACCTACGTTTGAAAAAATGTGGATGAAAATCGAATATCCCCTCCCCTTCCGATCTAACTAATCAAAGTCTATAATTTTTATATTTTTATTTCGCAATTTCACCATAATAAACTAGAGAAATTGAAACTCTGTTGTGGTCCTTTAAACGAGAAAATTTAGATTTGAAAGTATAATGTGACTGGCCCACCTTGTTTGAAAACATACTCTTCAAAACTGTTTTTAAAGGTCTGCCATCGCTACTATCAATTCTTCGGTCGGCGGTGGAATCACTGCTTTAGCTTTCAGGTATGTACCTATAAATGTTATAGGCTGCAACTTGTACCTAACTGAGGGTATAAAATATTTATAAAAGTG
Source organism: Leiobunum rupestre (assembly GCF_980474605.1). Taxonomy (NCBI): domain Eukaryota; kingdom Metazoa; phylum Arthropoda; class Arachnida; order Opiliones; family Sclerosomatidae; genus Leiobunum; species Leiobunum rupestre. Next base: position 15,864,499 of record NC_143394.1, read on the forward strand.
TTCTCTTTTTTCTACTACAAGTTACATTCTCCATAACCGGAAGTTTATGATTTTATCGTTGATAAATGGCATTCTGGCTTCCTTGGTTTCCATAACTGGTAAGAATATACGAGTCGCTCTCTCTCGATCGAACTTCCGCGCGCCGTTCGTCTTATCTAACGCGATACCATAAAAACCACTTTAAAACCCCCTTTGGATACAATATTTTGTTTTACAGACTTTTAAACTCGCTGTCATAAAATATTATATATATTTTACTAATATAGAAAGGTTGTGAACTTGTGACATAAGCTAAAGTTTATGTTGATCTTTGAAATTAACCACTGTTCACTCATGCCTACGCGCTACGTCATTTAAAATGTTGATTCCAAATTGCCATCTGTTGAAATTATTATTTAACTAAAATTTAAAAAAAAACCCCAGTCCAACCATGGAACTCTTCAGCTATACTCTTGCTCTATCGTGCATTTGCAAACTAAATGGACTCTGAAAAAACGAATGACAACCAATGAAAATTAGGATAGATATAAAAATTTAAAAAGGCATAGCAATTACTATGCTCTAAAACGTTTATCAGTGACCTTTAAATTTTAACCACAAACCAGACGAGACTGAAACGAAAGCAATAGGTCGCAACCACCAGTCAGACCCCCTTTTCATTTCGTACCTCTAATGGGGATATTTTTAAATTTAATTGATGGCAGTGTCAGGATTTATTTTGAATAGGCCTATATCTACAAGACGGTGAAATGCGTTCGGGGACAATTGTGAAGTAGTTCCGTCTTTCTTGTAGACTAATCGTTGCAATTACAAAATCGAAGTAGTAAGCCTAAACGGAGTCTAGTTGTACTTTTGTCTAAACAGTGTGTTGAAGGGTTCTTCTGTAACTCAAGTAGGTATCAGCCTAGCCTATTGCGGTTTCCGCTACTGCCCCTAGCCTGTTCGTTCGTTCTGAAACAGAAGGCGTACACCTTTTACTATTCACTTGCTCTGGTGGACCTCTCCTCAAATGCAGGGGTAAAGAGAGTAAACGGAACAAATCGTTTGCTTATCCAGAATTAATCTATCAAAATGACCGCAGATATTAATTTTGAAAAAAAACGATTTGACCAAGACTCGAATCACAGAATCGGGGGAAAATTACTTCATAAAGTCCCTCTTCTTACCTGACTCCGAAATCCCAGAACAAGCGAAAGTATTTTGCCATATAGTAGCCGTTCAAAGTTCAAAACTCTTTCCTAGCTTGTGAAGTTCAAATACACAGTTTGCTGCTATCTCAAAAACTAAGCTTTTTATAACTTTCGGCTACGTGAAAAGTATGAAAGAAAAACAACTTTGGAGGTGAAAAGTAAACGTTCAATAGTTCTTAGCAATGACACCAATTAGTAATAGCGTTTCCAGTTTGACGTCACGCTGCTCATCAAAGTCATCGGCTGGAGGAGTCGGATTTTCCGATGAGTGACTTATTTTAACCATGTTTTTGGATCGAACTGACCTAAGCCTAGCATTTTTGACCAATATAGAACTAATTGCTAATTACTATTTTAATATAATACCGTTTAATTAGACAAAACCGTCATTGGAAATTTCATAATTAGGTTTTTTCCTAGAAAGAAACTAATCTTTATACTTCATGTAACTCGTTTTTTTTCACTTAGAAACCGGATTCTATTCTAGTAGAGTTGCTGAACGCAGTCTTTATTAAAGATTATACGTGGTACTTCGGCCGATATGCTTTCTGATAGGATTAGGATCGAGAAAAGAATAATTTAGGGCACGAGATGTATTTCTAAATTGAGCTGGTCTAAATGAATGTTTTGCCTCACAGGCGGCTGCGCTCTTTACCATCCGTGGGAGGCGATCATAGTCGGCGCTGTGGGTTCCTTACTGGTCAACGCGGCCATGCCCTTGCTGGACAAGTTGAAGATTGACGATCCCGTAGGCGCCATTTCCGTTCACGGCGTCGGCTCTATCTGGGGAATGTTGGCCGTCGGCCTTCTGGTCGAGAGGGACTCTCTGCTGCTGCTCAGCAAAGGGCACGCTGGTCTCTTCCGCAACGGCGGGTGGTACCTCTTGGGCATTCAAGCGTTGGCCGTTGTCATCATTACTGCCTGGAGCGCCGTCACTACCTTCATTCTTTTATATGCAAGTATACATCATTTGCACATTACAGTTTTCCAATTTTGTTACGATAATTGTGGACATTGAAACCAAAATTTAGAGTGAAACCCTTAGCGTTTAGATATTAATGTTATTATTCCCGATTATTCCTACTAGATGGCTCATGAGCGTAATTGTAAAATGGTACAAAAATTGTGTACAGGGAACCAATTATTTAGAGTGAGTTCGGAATAAAAATAATATTTTTGATAATTTAAAATTTGAACGCTTCAGACTATTGGCGTCATCTGGTGAGACTTCGGGTTGTTAAAAATGTACTTCTAATGGCGTTACCAATGAGACACTCTTCTCACTACACAAATTCGTATATCATGCATTTATTCATATATAGCTGGCTATACCCTGTCGCGGAGGAAGGACTATAAGAAATAAAATCACAGGTATGAGAAAAGCCTGGGTAGGCTGATATGAAACCGTAACTGGAAGAGTAGCATTTAAAGCGTCATTAAAATTGAAATGTTGTCCAGCCTCTACGACAGGAATATGCGCCCCCACAGATATTTTTCTAAGATAGGGAAATATTCATACATAGTCTAAGGGGGGAACTTCATACCTTTAGTAGAATATCCGTAACTTTTAAAAGGGCGGCATTTGTCCCGTAACGGTGCCCATGGCAATCCATCTAAGTTCAGGTATCAATCGGTGTACACGAATAAATGAATGGTATCTATTTCTTTAAGAAATGTGTCGGTGAAAAATGTAATTGTCCGATTTTGTCACGTAGCTAATCAACAAAGTCGTTCCCATCAGGATGGCACTTGAGGCCGAAATAGCGGGCGCTGATTTCACTGAACACAACATCCGGTACGAATGGGACAGCGGGGCCCCTCAAACCAATCGGATATCGGCCACCACGTTTGGCCGGAAATTGGAGTCTCGAGGAATGAAAGCCATTTCCAATTCACCAAAGTTGACGATGGAGTCCACCAGGACGGATCCGGCTGGAGCCGAATGCCCTCCGGAATCGACGGAGAACAGTTCCTTCCGACAGAGCTCGGCCACCCAGACCGAGTCGCGACCCAGAGGCAGACACATGAGCTCGAGGAGGTCAATCAGTTCGCTGGGACCCTTAAGATCTAATTACCATCCCAAGAACGCCTGGACTTACGAAGACGAAGATAAAACCGTTTTCCCTCATTGAAATGCGTTCCAATCTCTGTGGATTTTCGTTGACATTATAATCAGAGGATTATTTTTTTTAACCAAACATATTACTCAGTTTTTAAAAAAAAAACTTTGTACAATGTACAAAATGTCATATCGAATAGTATAATTGATATTTTGGAGAAAAATAAAATATAAATTAACGTATTTACTGTTTTTAGAAATTTTTGTTCAAATACGAATTACACAGTGGAAGTGAAAAAAAAGACGTTCCCACCCTATTTTTGTCCCGTCTCTAGAATCATTACTGAACCATAGCAGACGATAGTGTCTAGAATTAATAGTTTAGGGATAGCACCCAGTTGGCGGCTGTCACTCGCTAGTCTCCAAGACAGGCAGTAGGATCGGTCAATTAAGATGCTAGAACTCAACACGTGTTTCGTTCTAATACCAACAACCTATGTTGGTCTCAAAAATCACGGTGTTTGGTTCTAATACCAACAACCTATGTTGGTCTAAAAAATCACGGTGTTTGGTTCTAATACCAACAAGCTCTGTCGTTCAAAAAAATTACGGTGTTTGGTTCGAATACCAACAAGCTATGTTGGTCAAAAATCACGGTGTTTGGTTCTAATACTAACAAGCTATGTTGGTCTCAAAAATCACGGTGTTTGGTTCTAATACCAACAAGCTATGTTGGTCTCAAAAATCAAGGTGTTTGTCTCTAATACCAAAAAGCTCTGTTGTTCTCAAAAATCACGGTGTTTGGTTCTAATATAAATGCTGCTTTTCACAACAAGCTCTGTTGGACGGGCGGGATTGCCAAAGTTACAACTTCTTACTCGCGAGCGAAACGAGTGTAGTTGGCGCTGCGGTGCCGCGCTCTTTATTATTAGCTCAAATTAGAGAATACTGCTTAAATCTGGGTGTCGTAATTGCACTGTTTTACCATGGAAGAAAACAGGTAAAATTAAAGTCTTATTTAGGATATTTTGACTCAAGATTTCCATATCGGCTACAGCCTACATTTGACTTCAGTGGTGTAGATATTAAATAAACAATCAACCGAAAAAAACAATTAGAATATTAAAAAAATATTAGGTTGTGCAAAAAAGATATTAAAGAATTCAATGATTAAATTAAACGTATCACATTCTAAAATCACGTGGGATCATTAAATGGTGATCATTATTAGGCTGTCAATTGGCACCACTAGTATCATCTTCATTGTAGCCACTCACGTAAGGTTTTAAGAACAGGGCCATGCAGGGGTTCAAAATATTTGGGTCTTTATGGACAGGGTGATTCGAAATAATGGAATTTTCTTTTTGGTCAAATATCTCTCAGGTTGTTAATGTTTTGTGCGTTAGTTATTCGAATGGGCAGAGTAGTTGCAAAATTGATCAAATTTTAACTTAAATATAAAAGATACTCATCACACATCGGGGGGGAATTGTATGTACTCAAATGTCTGGGCTAACTTGTTCAAGTATTTTTAAATGTTGATTTTAATTTAATTGGCTCAAAAGCAACGATCATACTACACCTTAAAACCTTGTATAAGTTAATATTAATGCCAATTTTAATCAATAAAATTAAAAACTGTTTTCAAGACGGAGCCCCTTATCATCGTGGAGAACATTAAACCTAAGCGAATAAACATATTTATCACCTCGTGGCTCTTGCACCTGAGCTGACAACGTATTCTAGTATCCACAGTTGTAGAAATGTCTTAAAATGAGATCGAGAACACGTGACTAAAAGAGCCAATAGAATTGCTGAAATTCGTGCCCTATTCTTGAAAGAATCATGTTCTTCTATATGCTTCGAAGAAATAATTTGACGTCTTTGATAATGTAAAATAATAAATTATTGTATTTTGATTAGTTTTAATTAAATTATGATTTATTTCGGTAAGAGAAAGAAATAAATAAGTAAATAATAAATTTTTAAGCACTTTATGTGTAGTTTTTCCTTATTAAATCGCGAAAAGGAAGGATTTATTTTTTTACCGCGGCAGAATACACATTATGATAAAGCTAATATAAGCAGGTATATGGGGGATGAAAGTGTAAATCTTTAAAATATTGTTTGCCCCTCAAGTCCGAGACTTTCTCCCCTATTTATACTGACCTTGAACTCTTCTACTAGTTCTTGAGCACATCTTTGTTATTACTAGGGGCCAGACTATTATTCCATCTTGTACCGCGGATGGGGTATCGCCGGAAACGAGCGGTTCGTCAATACTCACGTTCACCGGAAACTGACTTCTGGTCAGCTAAGAGCAACAAACACAAGGAGAACGCAGCTAGCCTTTAAACACGCTAACAAATTTCTTTGGACCAACTTTTACGCTGAACGCTTTACGGAAAGGGGGAAGACAAATTATAATTTTCCCCTTCCGACGGCAGCAGGCGCTAGACCGTCTTACCAATGAAAACTGTACACAAGAAAATGCACGACTTTTGGCAGGTTGCTTACTCCTTGTGTGGGGTGCTGTGGTTGTACTTTGTTGCTCCTAGCTGGTCAGGGTTCTTCCCAGTGATCTCCTCTAAATAATATCCTCTAATATTTAATAAAACATTCACATTCACAGACAGCGACGAATCGTAACGTTTTGCTACCTATTTGGATGCCACACAGAATTTAATTGTAAAAGCCAACTTTTCGTTACGTAATTTGTAACGAAAAGTTTCGCAAAAGTTAAATATAATACGTGATATCACAATATTATTACGTAAAATATTATTATGAAGGCAATAATTTATTAATTAGTGTGAAAACTTTGTTAAATGGAAAGAATATTTAATAATACACGATAGTAATTGGAAACTAATGATAATCCCGAGTTAATTAATTTTTTTATTTATATTAAACGATTCGCAACCACCACGGTCCAGTTTTTCTCCGCGAACAAGAAGCGGGGAACGAAGCACGTAACTCGCGTATGTTTAAATCACGTCGTAGCACGTAAGGTTCAGGGAACCAATGAGGTACCGGGTTGGATTGATTGACTCGAAAGAGGAGTAGCTTACTGTTAGAGCGTGAGGCTTAACTCGGGATAAACGCCAAAAATAGTCGCAAGTTGGTCATTCTCCCTAAGTATATGTAAGTACTTAGGTAATTATAATACTTGGTATTACCAAGAACTATGAAAATATTAAATGCTGGTGCCATGAAGGTATACTACTCGAACGGAGATAATTAACTGGCGCCTTCTAGGGCCTACATTTTTATATAGTTGTGGAAAATGGAATTTATAAATTATTATTAATCTTAATTGTAAATTATAATACTTGAGATAGCGATTATTTTTGAATCTTACATGAGACCGCTTAAAATTTCAAACCGTTCCATTTTCCGGATGGCGCTACAGACAGATTTTAGGGCGTTTCCTTTCTTAGAAGTATATCAAGGTTCCTAGAAAAATCTCTATTAGCTAGACAGACAGCGCCAACAAAGCTAGGAAGTAGGAACAGGGCCGCCTTATCCATAAAGCAGTCTAGGCATAATGCCTTGGGTGACTTGGGTCTACGAAAATTTTAGGAGACATTAGGGCCTACGAAGGTCCGAAAAGTCAGAAAATTAGAGATTTTTGCCTAAGGCCTACGGAAAGGTTAAATCGGCCCGGGCTAGGAAGTATGTGAAGTTGAGGCGGCTGTAAAATCCCCGTCTAATTGCGGCGCTCGTAAGATGGAGTTTGCTCAGTAGGAGATAACTTTGTCCATGGATAACATTTTCTTTAATAGCCTTAGGTGGACCGCAGACCAAAAGCATATACGGCTCATGAGAACAAAGTTCGGGTGGGGGTTATTATGCGCAATGAGAAAAATGCGCCCAATTTGTGTTCTACGTTGACTGGGGAGGCCCGGGAGGGCGCCCACGAGCGCCTAGGCGCAAATGGTACGACTCGCTTTCTTTGATCCATAAGAACAAAGGTGCGAAGTTTGGGTGCGCTAGGTGCAACGGTGCGGAAGTGTATAGCGAGACAGACCGCCAGACAGACCGACCGACATTCAGATGGTAGATGGAAGAAGGGGACAATGATATCTTACATAGTTCTTAGTTGTGTGGTAGTGCATGATAATGCTTGGTAATACGTGATATTAGAAAATTCTTATACCAGTAAAATTAAATATAATTGACTTACAGCAACACTTTAAATATTTTAAGATTTTTATTAAATCCCCAATTCTTTACAACCCACAACCTTGAGATAAAAAAGGTGCAGTGCTTTAACATTTTATTAAATGAATTTATTATAATTATATATTATATTACAATACTATAAATTGCAGTAATACGAGAAATTCTTATTAGCACTATTTTCGTTATTCCTGCCATACTGGATAGACTTATTTATTCTTTGGAAGGGGAGTTAATCGACCACCGCTAGGCCTAATTTCTAAGAGTAAATGGATGTTATACTTGATAAGATTTATAGTTAACCATGCTAACACGATTACAGCACGGTAAAGTTTTACGACGAAACGAATCGACCTATTTTGAGCAGTAAAGTTAGGTGGAACTTTTTTCTAAGCTTCTAAATACCGGACATGTTTATAAACTATTACAAGAACTAAATCTGATTTAAAAACATTATTTCAAAATAATCGATTTTGACCTATTCGGTAGCGCTAAAATTTTGGCCTTTTTTGATTTAGTATTGTTACGTCTTATCTGTTTGTTATTGCAATAGCGTTATTTTGCTTTAATAAATTCCACAATAGTAGCAAACGGGGAAAATAGAAAAATCCATAAAAAACCCTTAAATAGAAATGAAAATCTCTATTTTATGTTATTATTATAAATTATCATTTTTTTATAAAGTAATTTCCCTATAAAATTGACGATGGAATTTGTTTTTCAATTTCATTAAATAACTAATTCTTTGGCGTTTTTATTTTTTAGTAGCCTCTATTCCAGTCAATCAGATATTGAGGTTTTTGCCCGGCTCTGTACAAATTGAAGTTATTTAAAAAGCACTTGGTGACCTAAACGAAAGGAACAGAGGAACAAATATTTCAGTTTTAGTGGTCATTGGGATTAACGCTATTAGTTGATTGCATAAAATAGAGACCCTAAAATTGGGCAATTGATATAACTGAGATCACTGTACTAAGAAATGTAAATAGTACATCAAACGATAGCAAATATCAAGGCCTCTTAGTGGTAATATGAATTTGAGTAATTCGGAGGCTAACTAATTGGGTATTTCATAACTGTGAGATCGTTTGGGTGAAAAATTTAAATAAATATAAATTGTTTAGAAATGTTAACCTCTTGTGGTGGAACTATCAATTTCGGCAATAGCAACCTGATAAAATTGGGCATTTAATATCTACGAAATCGTTAGGGTGAAAAATGTGAATAACATTACAATCGATTAGAAATGTTAAGCTCACTATCAATTTGGATAATCGGGCCTCCAAATTGGGCATTAATTTTTATATCTCCTAGATCGTTAGGGTGATAAATTCAAAACATATTAATGAACAAAAATATCAAGCCCTCGTGGTCGCAATATGAATTTATGGCAATCACGGGCTACAAAAATTTTGCACTGTCATCAAAATCGTTATGATACATCAAACTATAATTAACCGCCTTTTTGGCTCGATGCATCCAAAAACATTTGATGTGAAAGTAACTATACTAGTGCGTTGAATTGTTTTTTTATAGTGTCAAAGCTCTAGGGGCCTCCTCGGGGGCGGGAATAGACAACCAGAGTAGTTTTATGCAAACAGCTATTCACGATTTTAAAAGGTAAGTTGTTGAGTAATTTACAATTGGCAAGAAGACAAGTATTCGTACTTGGCGGTAATTTAAAATGAACTTACGTGTTTCACGTGTGTATTGGCTCCTACATGAGGTGTTACAATTACCTGCGCGAAATCAAGATTAATTAGAAATTTTACGCTTTAAAAATTTACAAATAGATTGATACATTAAATAACTATTTCGGCGAGCGAGCAATGTTTACTATTAAAGCAAAAAACTATTTTGTTCATAAAAATGTGTAAAACCTTTTGCCTAAACATTCGGCTATCACAACTAATACATTACAATGATTACAGTATAAATGTTTTCACCTCTGGCGTAGTCCACAATGGGCTATCGGGGGGCAAGGGTTCGGTTTCGAAAACGTCTAGTACAGCACCGGCTATCCATTTTTCTCTAATTAATTAATGAAATTGGTTAATTATGTGGTCATTTATATTTTAGCCATGAATGTATTAATTTCTACCATGAATATTTAGCTAACCACTAGATCAAACATGGGCGGGGTTCGATTTTTGTAAAGACCAATGTGCCGCGGCACAAGGTTATTTTTGAAACTTTGTATTTATTAATACCAAGGCTTAGCACCAATTTTTATATTCGTAATATTTTAAACGTACCTTTTCGGTTTAACAAAAACAAGCGAAAATATCAATAATACACAGCTTCCTTATTTACAATGAATAAATTTCGTACTCTAATAGGTATTTTTCTAAGAATTAATAGCTATTTTCTTCGCCGGTTAACGCGTGAAATTTCGATAACGTTAAGTGAAACGTTTAGTGATTTTGAGGCGACATGTTCGTTCAGGATTGCCAAAGCTTTCACGGAATAAAATTTTTAAACAAAAATTCGCAATTTTTAACCTAAAGTTCTAGTAAACATTCAACGTTTGGAACTAAAATTAAATTCCAGGCTTATTTACTAGTTCTTAAAATTCCGAAACTTTTAGACCCATTTTTAAATTGCAATGACTTTCCCTAACTTATTTACTAATTCTTAAAATTCCGAAACTTTTAGACCCATTTTAGAATTTCCTGACTTTCTCCGACTTCTTTACTAATTCTTAAAATTCCCAGACTTTTAGACCCATTTTAGAATTTTCTGACTTTCTACGACTTTTTACTAATTCTTAAAATTCCCAGACTTATAGACACATTTTACAATTTCCTGACTTTTCCGACTTTTTTAGTCATTCTTAAAATTTCCAGACTTATAGACACATTTTAGAATTTCCTGACTTTCTACGACTTTTTACTATTTCTTAAAATTCCCAGACTTTTAGACACATTTTAGAATTTCCTAACTTTCTAAGACTTCTTTGGTAATTCTTAAAATTCCCAGACTTATAAACACATTTTACAATTTCCTGACTTTCTCCGACTTCTTTACTAATTCTTAAAATTCCCAGACTTTTAGACCCATTTTAGAATTTCCTGACTTTCTACGACTTCTTTACTAATTCTTAAAATTCCCAAACTTTTAGACTCATTTTAGAATTTCCCTGACTTAAACATATTTTCCAGGTACTGTGGCTAATGGTCTTAAAACATGAATAAAGTTACTGTCTATCTTTGAGCCACAGTTTAGAAATAGTATCGATTCAGTTCATGGTAGAAATGAATACATTCATGGTTGCAACGAACTTCAACGCGTGAATTAAATGGGCGTCGTTGATGATGTCGCCTCGTCCAAGATTGATGAAAACCGGTTTTTTGAGGCACTGTTTGAGCATTTCTCCGTCTAGTAAGCCACTCGTGTACGGGGTGCTCGGCAGGGTGTTGCAGATGTAGTCGCTTTCCCTCAGCACCACCGACAAATCAGTCTCCATTCTGAAACGAAAATCCACAGATTCCAATTTAGCCAAAAAAATATAAAACTTCATTTTCCTCACGAAAGTATCTTCAACTATTGCGTTCAGTACGACAATTAATATGTATTTATTGGACACCCTGGATGTATATTAATGTATTTATCTAGAAACTCAAACACTGAGACACTTTCAGTGTTACCAAAATCCCAATTTTTTCAAAAAGTGGTCAATACTTTATAGTAGGATAGTAAAAGAATATTGCACGTTAAAATCTAAAAACAACTAGTTTGAATGAAATTTCCTAGCTATTGATTTTAGAGTACTAAATGCAACAAAACATAGTCACAAACATACAGGTTGGAATAAAATCTCTTTTATCTGAATAAATCCGCGTTCATGTTATGGTTTTAATTGCGAGTTTCTCTCAATTTCATTGGTCAAAACTGGCATTCAAGCCGACTTTTGTATTTTTTAAGCTTTAGTGCGATTGCGGCTTTTGTCTCTCTGATGCAAATTTTAACGATTTTTCAACAGAAAATATATTATCCATTATTTACCACATATTCCAGTTAATTTCTTATTTCATTCTATTTGCCTCGTCGATTTTTCCACCTCGGACCACTGTAGCTCTGGCTTAAGTTTATAAAAATCCTCCCACATACTTTTTGTGACAAATCTCTAACCAAAATTCCGGGATATTTAAAACATCTAAAACGTCGATGAACACACAATTTTGGTCAACTATGTTGGTAAGCGCAGTTTTCTACTTTTGTTCGCAAAACTAGTTTCATTTTCGTTCACACGCTCCAAGAAAACTTGTTAAAATTTCTCGCGTTAACCAGCAAGAAAATTACTTGTATTGTAATATATAAAAGATACCTCTTCTACTACGAAATATGTCCATTAAGGTTTTTAAAATTCATATCGTCACTTAGTTTCGTATAATCAAAAGGATGTGTACTAAAATGATTAGATTTAAATATTTGGAGATAAGCCTTGTTCAGAAAAGCCAACAGAAGCGTTTGTGTGGCCAACACGTCATGTAAATATGTTATTCATTCACACGCAACAACTTGGTTGCAATTTGTGTTTTATAAATATGCTATCTCGTGTGAATAGGCCTTGTCGTAATTTGTTTTAAGTTCATTATTTTCTAATTAGAGGCGTTTATGATTTTGAGTATGACGCGAATGATCCAGTAACTGTTTCAACTAACAGATAAACGTATGGAACATAGTTATAGACTTATGGCCCTTGCATGACTGGGAAGTTTTCTACCATAAAAATAATCGATTTATTTAATTTAATAGAATCGTTCAAAATTCATTTTATCCAACTTTAAAAACTATTTTAACTCTGTTAAATGCACTTTTTAAGTTCTTCCTGCGTGATTAAAACATGAACATAGATGGAGTTACTTTCGTATTTTCAACAAAAGATTGTTAAAAGAAATCAAGAATACGTTTAAGACTGTTGGAACAAACCTACTGATCAAATTCTAACGGCTTTTCGCTGCCCGTTCTTGGGGTTCGAACGAAACTGATTACTTTGGCCGAACACGCTTTCAGCAATTTGGCAACTGCAAAAGAAAAAATAGGCATTTCCAATTAATTGGCAACGCCATTTTGGCAGAAATATAGAAAGAAATGCTTTTTAGTGCTAACAGGCTTAATTAAATAAAATAAAACAGTCACTAGTGTACTACAGAAAACGTAAAAGGCTATGTTTAAAGAGGCAACCAGGTTCTTTAATGGAAGAGGTCGGAGCACTTCCCCTTTTTGTGCAATTCGTTCGTCAGTTTCACCCTGGGTAAAGGCTAGCTGCGTTCTCCTTGTGTTTGTTGCTCCTAGGTGCCAAGCACTATGGAATTGACTTGATCTTTACGGAGAGCTCTAAGCTTTTCTTTCAAGCTTGGTCACAAACTACTGTCTTTTCGAAATAATGAATTGGTTTTAATGACTCATTTATCGCGGATTCTAATTCCGGAAAAACATCTAAATTAACTAATCCGACGGGCTCTGGCATTTTTCTCGATGATGAAAACTAGCAGACGACTAATAAAGACCATGGATGAAATATACAAATATCTGTATATTTGTAACAAATAACCAATCAAACACAAGGCCTTTCACGTCAACGAATTTTCCGTTATGTATCGCGGTATAAGCGTTTTTGGCCCCACCCAGAATGTCCCGCCACAAAATACCAAAAAGGGGATATGGAGGGATATTCATTCCAAGTAGCGTTATGGATTCCTGGACACGGTGATAGACTAAAGCCACGTTCACACTAGAGCCTAAAACCCAGTTTAGGTCGGTTTGTATGCCAGTTTTGACCGCCGACGATAATTCTTGGTTCACACGTGCGAAATCTATTAAGCCCGGTTCGCTTATAGCCAAGGCTTAACGCCATTTCAAATTATGACTAGAATTTGGAAAATACTAAAATGTATCTCAAAACAATTAGTTAATCATGTTACATACAGTAATATTATTGGACATTATTTAGAATTTTATTCCCATTATTTTGGAAAATACGACTTCCCCGCCTTGTCGTTTTGAAAGCGATTCTAAGCGAGCGGACTTGGACAAGTTGATTCCCGAACCAACACGAAGCGATTTATCACGCTGGTTTTGCAAACTAGTTATCTAAACGAAGCGATTTAAGGGGTAAGTGTGAACGCGGCTTAAGTTTCCCTTTATCAGAAGCAAACTACGATTGTGACGAACGGTTGAAATTCGTTACACGTTAGATAAAGCCAATGCGTTAACCTTTCCATAAAAAGATCCTGGTGACGCTTAAATTGCTTAGTATTATTCAAACTACCGCGTCGTAGGAATTGGTGTCTAGATTAGTGATGTATACAGTCAATAGCGAAAGAAATGTCGCAGCTCGATACGATAGCTTCTCACTTTTTTCGAAACAGACTGTACCTGAATGTTTCATACTAACTTGCAGAAGCAAAAACCCCACCACCCAGAATCCCTATGGTGAGCTCCCCGATGATTCGGTAGTCTTGGAAATCGTATATACTGGTATCCCTTCGAAATAGGCGAAAACAAAATTAGGCAAACTTATAATAGTCATGTGCTTTGATTCAAAGTAATCAATGTTGTATTTACGAAGTTAATCAACAATTCAGTACAAAACGCGAAAAGGCTTATGGGAAAAATCACAGGCCGTTGATTACTTCGGTTCATTTATTGTGAAACCTTTAGAAGAACGTATTTATGCTACGGAGAACGTATAAATGGGGGTAGCAATGCAAAACGTTACTTGGAATATAACGTATAGTCTTTTGTCGCCCAACTTAGTGGACGACTTAATGGATTTGATCTCTGCGACGTCGAAACTCTTAAATTTAAAATAGAACGGATTCGTGACCGCCAACGAAACAAATGGACGACCTAGGCTTTTAAAATAAGCACGCCAGAAAATGATTTCATAAACCAAATTCGTTTTCTTACTAAAATTCTGGGTGAATTTAAAATGTGTTCCATGTATTTCCACGAAGTAAAACTATACATTCCGTTTTTAAATCTCATGAATTAGAATATCCTATAGTAGTTTCAAAAACCGCCACACTACTGATATGAAAAGAATACATTATATCAAGAATGTCTTTATTTATACCAGAGCCCCCACTATAGGCTATTTAATTTACTAACTTTATCCATTTAAAAACAAACTATATTTAGAGAAATAAAGCTTTGATTTTAACTTAAAAAATAGAAACTATTTAAAGGAAAAGTCCAGGTTGGGTAAAACTTGTGTCTATTTGAAAGATCATGTTTAAATATAGGCCTACTAAAAAATATCAGTCGTATAATTGTATCTTTTTTTAATGACGAGAAATTAATTTTTAAACGAGCGAAATTTACCGCCAAGCGATCTGCCATTTTTTGTTTCGGGGTGACGTTTTAGGACTTTAATCACGCGCTGTTCGCGCTATAACAGGCTTTAACAGCGCTCTGTTCCCCGCGCGCGGTCTGCGGAGGGAAGGCGAAAGAAAATGGCAGCTCGCTTGGCGGTAAATTTCGCTCGTTTAAAAATTAATTTCTCGTCATTAAAAAAAGATACAATTTTACGACTGATATTTTTGAGTTTATTTAAACATGATCTTTCAAATAGACCCAAGTTTTAACAAACCTGGACTTTTCCTTTAACCATTTTATCACAAAAATAAATAATAATCAGCTAGGCTAATACCCAAGGCACCACCCTAGGTCTAAGTCATCGAGCGACTTTTAAAGCCTTTAATTCAGGTGGCCGGGTTACAATATACTATTAGCTAACCATGTTAACAATAACAAAAGTATAGACTAGAATGAATTTCATATAGGAATTTATCCTATAGCTAAATCTAGCAATTTAACTGAGTGGCTGGATTTGAAATGGGCAAAATATCAATATTATAGGATTTTATAGGAATTTTGGGGGATTTTGATAAAAATCTATGATGTTATAGGACATTTTTGGAAATATAGGATTTTATAGGAATTATAGGACTTCTGGGGGCCCTGTTATACGTTCGGCTTCGGACGTGATTGACTTCCCCCTTCTCGCGTCTGGGAAAAACTCGATAACGATGCCTTCGGATCATATAAACGTAGTCTTTATCCCTAAATATAAATAAATACATGATGGGTTATATTCAAACCGCGTCTAAGATCTGAGCTATTTAACCAAACAGCAGAACTAGTATATGAGAATTAGGACCCGTTGCTAACGTTGTACGTTCTCAGTAACATAAATGGCTTCCTTGGTATATTCTAAGAAGACAAGCGTACCATGTTTTCGTTTTTTGCATATCCCAGAACTGATAGAACATCCTTTCTCTGTTGACAATTTGGGCCATGACGTACTCTGCCATTTGGGCGGAATAGTCATCGGTTGACAAACGACTCATTAAAAAAGACGGTTTCGGCTGCGAACAAAAATTACGTTTAACCTTAAAATACTCGTAATTATTTAAATTAAAATTAGCGTACCTTTTGAGGATCCAAATTTGACATTAAGTGATCTACCCCTGAAATACAATTTAAATGAATTATAGCAATTAAGCCAGACCAAAGCATTTTGCATATTAATTTCAATTTAAAATGATTTTTAAACAACCTTAACAGTCGTTGTTGCTGTTTCCCTCTAGCGCTGGTTTTTGGAAGCTAACTAATGGACGATGTTGAAGCAGATGCTATTTTAACAGGGTTGCAATGCAAATACATGACAACCCTGTTTTCCAGTCTGCAATTTTGACTAATACAGTTACCAACTTACCATACATTTATACTAGTTCTAATTTATTTATTTCGCCTCGGAAATGTATGACAACACTGTTTTCCAGTCTGCAATTTTAACTAACAGGGTTGCCATATATTTATCATTCGAATTATTTTATCGAAAATGCGTGGCAGCCCTGTTATCCAACGATTTGTGATGTTAATTAAATAAGAACAATGCATCGCAATACTGTTAAAATGGCAATTTGTCAACTTCCAAAATTCGTCACTTTGGGGAAATAGCTTATGTTGAGAATGTTAGCATAGTGATAATAATAATAATAATAATAATAATAATTATTATTATAATAATAATAATAATAAAAATTAAAAAATAATGATAATAATGATGATAATAATAATAATAATAGTAATAATAATAATAATAATAATAATAATAATAATAATAATAATAACCAGGCACCACTTATTCCATATTTATCTAGCGACTTTTCAAGCCATTATTACAGGTGGAAAATTGGTGAATAAGTAGATAAGTCCATAATGAAAAGGGATAATAAAGCTAAACCCTAAACAAATTTGAAGAAATTTAAAAACTTACTAATAGCTCGTACCGATAGGTCTTCGAGCGGATGAAAACGCGAAACTCGGACCAAATAGATCTTCGAGTGAATAATTAAATTAAATAATTTTTTTTTTTTTTATTTAATTTAATTATTCACTCGAAGATCTATTTGGTCCGAGTTTCGCGTTTTCATCCGCTCGAAGACCTATCGGTACGAGCTATTAGTAAGTTTTTAAATTTCTTCAAATTTGTTTAGGGTTTAGCTTTATTATCCCTTTTCATTATGGACTTATCTACTTATTCACCAATTTTTCATCCTGTACAATGCAGTCCATAGGTGGTTCCTTTTAACTTATTATTACAGGTGGCCGGGTTACAATGCGTAGGAGGGTGGTGGCGAGACCTTCATGCCACGCGAGCCAACAGCTCCCTACGCCTACTCTTACCATTAACATCAACAAGTTTTTATGGTAAGAGTATAAGTACTCTTTTAAGCACATGTGTTCCGAATGATCTAAGTAACTGTAGAAGCATATATTATATCTAAAATTTTGAACGCTGGAAACATGTACATGTGAAAATGCGTATTGGAAGAAAAAAGGTGCCAAATACATCACGAAAAATAAATGATTAACTTTACATTGTCGGGACGATTAATTAATTATTGAAATGTAATGCGGTGTACGCTTTTTACATTACAGATAATTATTTAATAATTTTTCCTCCCCGAATTTGCAGGAAAATTGCTACTACTGGGTACTCTGGTTGCGGTTACAGGTTTTACGCAACCAGTAATAAAACTAATTATAGCAATTATACACGAAACGAATATAAAATCTCGGAGGTTTAATGTCACTGTTTTTCGACAGTAGTTATTATAAATATAGACGGCGTTCTGAAGTCACGACTAACTCCAAAATTTGAAGCGCTCGTGTAAGCCACGCGAGCCAAGAAACCAAAATAAAATTTGGACTCGTGACACGCAGAAAAATAGCTATATTATCTACAGTCGTGTGTATATTGGTATTATTTCATTTTAAGGAAACACTTCTTCATCATGGTTGGTGGATCGCGAGCAACCTTATATTCGTCTTATTTGAAATATAAATAAAAACATTCTTGCTTATTTGAAGTTCTTGGAAAAGTATATTCAAGAATTGATTTATTTATATATAGAGATCAATAAATAGATCAATTCTTGGTACATTTCTTCACGTGCTTTTAATATTAAAATTAGTTTCACTAAAATATCAAATTAATCCTGCAAAAATTACCTTAAATGCCTTTAATTTAAAATTTAACTAGAATACAACTTTTTCAAAAAATAAATAAATTTAATAAATAAAATGTGATGAAAAATACCTGTCCATGTGGCTTGAGCCCATTTTAAATTAGGGACGTCGTAAATAACTTGTCCTAACAGAGTATTGTCGGCCACAAGCACCTCGCAATTTCTCACTTGTTCCTTCTCTTCCGGTTTCAATTTCAAATTCCAATTGAAACGCTTTTCTGGAATTGAAAAAAGCGACCTTTATAACCGGTCCCCGCTGAAAATACGAGCGGGAAGGTTGGGTTCCCCACGCCGTGGCCCCCGCCGGAGATATCCCCAAAGATCTTCGATCCCGCGTTTTGGGAAAATAAAGGGGACCGGTTTGAAACTTGGAACTTCCGCGAAACCGGTTAGGGACATTTTCCAGGATTCCACTTACCGGATAAGCTGACTACTTTAACGGCCACGTCCGAAGGTAGAATTTTCTCAAGGGCGCATCCTAATCCTGGAAACTGTGATAAAACGTGAACTATCGACGTCGTTCTGCCGCGAGCTGCAACGGCCATGCTTTGGCTTCCCGCTTCTGCCGTTGACGGGGATCCTTCCACTAGGCCTAAATGAAAAGGGAACACAATTCGCCAGGTTATTTCCCTCTGACGGGCTTCACATATTCGCGTCTCAATTCGAATGAGGGGAAAACGCCGTTGCCAACTTAATTATGGTTTTGAGCGATAATTTTGTGCGTTTGTTCTAAGTACGATAAAGTAAATTGAATGGATAATTAGGGTCTGAAATGAGCTAGGAATTTCGTTGAGATTAAGTCCACAGAAGTACGCTAAAGAAACCACAGCTTTCGATTCACAGTAGCGTAGCCAGGATTGAAGTTCAAAGGGGGATTTAAAAATAGAAGTATTCGGGAATTGTTTTACCAGGGTTGCTCAAAATTAATTTTGCATTTTGAGTTTCTAGGAAACTATTTTGCATTTTGTGGGTTTGATATGTGGAAAAACATTTTCAAAATGTTTTTACTGTGGTACCATCATCGAAGCCTTTGTAGATTAAGTTCGTCTGCTATTTATTCCTAAGAAATCATAGATGGCGATACTCAGTTACTCAGAAGCAGACGAACATTGGTACAGTGCTACCGCCTTATTTTCCACGCTGGCTGCGAGGATGGTTTTGAAATCTCTACATAATTATTAATAATTACTAATTAATAATAATAATAATAATTAATGAATTAATAATTAGTTACCACAGCTAGTGGTTAAAGTAAACAGAGTGCATTTGTAAAAACATTTTGTGTTTTAATTTGAGCTGTAAAAAAATTTTACATTTTGCATTTAGAAAAACCTATTTTGAAAATGCATTTTGCATTTCGAGTTATGGAGAAAGTTTTTAGAATTTGGCGATTTGAAAAAAAAAGCATTTTGAACAACCTTGTATTTTACCACAGGAACAAAATGGCCGTCTAGCGGGAAGTTATCAAAGACCACGTGAGTCACTAGCTACTGCCCCTTGAAATTATGTTTAGTGCACCACTTACCCTGGTGTACAACTTTCTTTGGAGTTCATTTAAAGGTAATATAGCATGCAAGGCGTTCTTTACGGAAAAACTCAACATTTTGAACCATTATCTCCGTAAGGAACTACTAGGCCTTAAAAGGGAGTGTCCAATATTGTACCGAAATACTGAACGTTAATATTCCATTTACGCACCCATTTTACTAAATATTTTACAAAATATTTCAAAATATTATGTTTTATTTATAACGATATTTTACAAAATATTTCAAAATATTATGTTTTATTTATAACGATATTTTCCAAAAATACGATAATTATCACTTGTTGGTACGATAAAGTTATCTGGTTGGCAGCGCTGATAAAAGTAAGGCGGCAACAGCCGCTACCCTATATTGTTTGGTCCTCTGAAATACCAGGACGGTTTATTTAAAGAGATCCAGGAGATAAAGACCTTAAAACAGGGGTTATATCGGGTTACTCTAACCAGACGTGTATGACATATGAGAGAAGTATTTATCTATCTATACTGCTAGATACGTGCACAAGCAGGGGCGTCCCCAAGGGGGGAGTCTCCCCCCCCCCAAAGCTTGGTAGAGCTGGCAAAATGAAATGTCAGCCAAAAAACCTTTCGTCAGCACCCCCCTGAGACCGAACTCAATGCTCGGGAAAAATCAGGGATAGAGTTGGGAAATCAACGGCTGACCTCCCCCAATCCGACCCCTTTGGTACGCCCCTGTGTACCCGAACTGGCTCGTTCTGATTTTTCAAAATTCGGTTCGTAAGAAAAAATAGTACGTCGTGAAATTCTTTACTATATTGAGTTTCTAAAATCATTTCAATGGAAAAAATATGGTTTACAAATAAGTAAACATCCCTATGGAGTGTAATTTGATCATCTTACATCGTCAGGCGGAGTAATACATAAGATAAATTTTGAGCCGTAGTGCGGTTTATAAATGCGCGGTTATTTGGGAAAATCGCATCCATCGGAAACTGCATTTGGTTTTTATTACACTCTTCTGTTATAAACAGTTTTAATTTTAGAATCTTTTTCTCTGAAGTTCTAGAGCGAGAGTGTTTATTTACAGCGTTTTTATAATATACGCGAAGAAAAATAGTAAAAAAATGTGTTTTACCGTTTACATATACTTTTTGTAAATGCTGAACTTAACTAACTAAGGTGTAAAGAGATTATACAAAAAACCAGTTCTGCGAACTGAAAAAACGGTGTTTATTTCTTTTAAACAGTAAGTACTGCTATCAAGGGACAGGTATTAAAATTATTATGCGAGACTTACTACAAAGCAACAATCTCAATTAAATAATAGGATTTTATTATTATTTCTGTGGAATTTGGATTTATTAGCCATCAACGTAAATAAATACTCACAAGGAGAGTACCCGAGGTGTTTATTGCCGATTTTGTTTAAAGTCGGGCGTAATGTATGAAATTTCCTAAAAGGAGACGTTGCACTACCCATTCGATTTGCCATGGCAACCGAAAATGTTTTTGATAACTTAAAACAAAAAAATCTCGGTTTCACAGAATTTTTTTTTAAATTTTAAAATCACGAAATGGGTAATTTGTACCACATTTAGGTAAATTTCGTCATTTTTGGGTAAATTGGAACCATTTTGGGGT
Organism: Leiobunum rupestre; assembly: GCF_980474605.1. Classification (NCBI taxonomy): domain Eukaryota; kingdom Metazoa; phylum Arthropoda; class Arachnida; order Opiliones; family Sclerosomatidae; genus Leiobunum; species Leiobunum rupestre. The sequence goes on from NC_143394.1 coordinate 15,885,622, forward strand.
AAAATCAGGAAAAAATAGCTTATTATTGTTTTAAGTGATCATGGACATTTTCGGTTGCCATGGCAAATCGAATGGGTAGAGCAACGTCTCCTTTTGGGAAATTTCATATCTCATATAGGTCTACATTACGCCCAACTTTGAACAAAATTGGCAATAAACACCTCGGGTACTCTCCTTTGTCAGATAAATAATCAAAAAATCTTATTATTTAATTGAGATTGTTGCTTTGTAAAGTCTGTCCCTTGATAGCAGTACTATTTATAAGGAATAAACACCGTTTTTTCAGTTTGCAGAACTGGTTTTTGTATAATATTTGCCCCTTTGTAAAATTCGGACTACAATACATTTACGTGTCATTCGATCGATATAAATTGATAAATAACAGTTGATTGAAATCAATCGAAAGAAGTTTTATTTTTAACGTGACGTGATATTTCAGTGTCTTGAGAAAACACATTTTGGTATGGTCAAAATTATTTTAATAGACTTTCGAAAACTTTTTTATGTTTTTAGTACAATACCTTGATATATGAGCCCCAATTAATTGACTTCCGCCACAAACGGGTATGAAAATCCGAGGCTAAGCTTGAATTTCGCACCTTTGAAGAAACGTTAGCTTCTGCCAATTTAATCACAGACCTGTAACTTTAGTTTTATTTTCCGTTTTCCGAAAATCCGAACGTAGGCAAACAGCTTGGCCGGTAACGAGCTCTGTCTCCCCCTTTTCTTCCCCCTATATGAACGTTTCTCCCCCCGTTGTCTTTCCCCTTCTAGGCGATACACCCAACCGTCGATTTTTACTGGAGCCGTTCAAAATATTCATTTTAAATCAATGATTATGCACTTAAAACTAAACGTAATTAAGTTGAAACATAATAAAGGCACTTGTTTGCGATGTCAGGAATCCAGTGGTGGTGTCAGATTTTGATTACGATAAGTATTTTTTCTCTAGATTCCGCTAATTAAATGAGTGTAGCTTTCAGAGCCGAAAAATCCTTTACATTTAATTATTTCCTTATTAAAACCTTAATTGACTTGAAATATAGAACAGGTGGAGGATTGAAGTGTCAGGAATCCGATGGTGGTTTTAGAATTTATCTCCGACGAGTAGTTATTTCTCTAGATCCGCGGGATTAAATGAGTGTATAAATCTTCGAAATCCAAAAATTCATCGAAATTTCGGGTTTAAGAATATATTTATACAGTATCATAAGCCTATCAACCCTAAGTTTAAATCGAAAGGCATTGTTGGTTCAAGCAAACGACTGGCGAAAGTACAGCGCTAAATCCACCCGGTGGCGGAAAAGAGAAACGTAACGCGTCCCGCAATGCATGATGCCAGCTGCTTTGGTAAGAAAGAGGTGCGTAGAGAGAGAAAGGGGGAAGGAAGAAGCTTCAATTTATCTCTACCAGGTGCCGATACTATCGCCTGATTTCTTCTTTTTCGCCCGTCCAGTGGTGGTACAAAGGGCGCTATGGGCGTTTCAAACTTAGAGGTTATAGGCTTATGACAGAATAGAGTACGAGCGAATGACGCGCAGCGCCTCTAGGGGCGAGCTCACGCCTAACTTGGTTAAAAATAAACTATTCCCGTTGACGCTAATGTAAATGTAGCGATGATTTAAAGTAAATTAACAAATCATTTTGAGATAAAAATATTTGATTAACATTTTACCATAATAATTGAATTTAAAAGAAACCCAAAAAAAGCCTTTAAGATATATTTTATCGTTTTATTTTAGAAATAGGCGGGCTTAAAGTTCACGCGTATGCCTAGATACACATCTAGGGAGAGAGAGGTGATTCCCGGTGAATTTTAAATATTTCTATCTTGTACAACCTAGAGTAATATTTTATAGAAATTATATGACAATTAAAATTAAATAACTTTCATTAATTGTTATGTCGTAGACTTTTTTAGTCACCGACGTCTCTCGTGTGCATTGCCCTTGAACTACTGAGCTGTCTTCGTTCACTGTTTCCCTAACGTTCAATATACGATTGCCTACCAAAAGAGCTTGACCTTTTCTATACGTAGATTGTCTAAAATATTTTCCTAGTCCATTTAACGTCAAAAATCTCACGTATTTCGTTATTTGTTTCCGATTACAATTAGCGTTCGCCATCATTTAACGATAGTACTCGGGTTTTTCCGTTTCAAAATATGCGGTAGATTAAACCGAGGCTTAAGACTGGGCACCGATTTAAAATTTTTGTCTTTTGTGAACGAACCAATGGATGAAAAGTTATGAAACTAGCTTTTAAATAAACCTTGAAACTTATTTCAAGTCATATTTATAATTCACTGATGATAAAATTCGCGAAAAGTATTAATATCGTTTAGAATTACAACCTACTTTCTATAATCTCATTTTGCTTTCTAATACGCGCGTTGACAACCCAAACTTTACATAGACGAGCAGCTGTTCGATTATCTACATGGAGCGTTAAAATTGCTATTTTTGAATGTTATAAAGCGATAAACAATTTTTCAAGACGATTTTATATTACATTTAAGTTCATATAAACGGGAAAAATTGTCAGTGGAATATTTCTTATATCATTTGGTAGGTTAATTAACGTTTAATTATCGCCAACTTTACATTAATTTCAATGGGGCGGGGAAACACTTTTAACCAAGTTACGCGCGAGCTCGCCACGAGAGGCGCTGCGTGTCATTTTGAAACCGACAAAGCCATGTGATCCGTAACAGTTTGCTTTCTTTAAGGCATAGGTTTATAGAAGGCAGGGATTGAGTCTAGGAATCGTTTTACTTGAATACATTTACTGTTTCTAAGAACTGCGCTTTAGATATCAATTTATAACGTTAAGCTTTATCTACGTATTATTAACGGTATGGAATAGGGTTTCAGAGTGTTATAATTATACGTTCCATTTCTCATTATGATTAACAACAAATAAGTAATCGTTGTAAAAGCAATGACTTTCTTTGCTGTGGCGACCTCTACCGTAAATAAAAATAACTGCATGAATTTGAAAATTTAAACTTAAAAACACGTTTTAATGTTCAGACTTACTATAGTCATGTTTAAATCACCGAAAAAAGTTTAAAAAAATATTAACAAACGAAAATTATAAATTTTCAGCCTCATTAGAGACAGGATTTCAATCGACAAAATCATACGCTACAAATATACCATTGCGCAAAGTATTAGTATGGCACAGTTATGGAATCCTATAGAAAATTTACTAAAACGTTTTATATAAATGTAAAAACTTTCAAATATCCGAAATTTATAGATTTCTATTTTCTTTGTTTTCTATAAGATTTTTAGATTTCTGTAGATAATTTTTGTAACAGAAAATCTAGAATTAACATTATTTTTATTTCAAACGGGAAAAATTTTAATTGAAAATTCATCTAAACTTATATTAAAATTATTACTTAATTTTAGAATCTCAATTATTTATCTAAATATAGTCGTTATTTATTAGTGCAAATAATTTGTCCAAAGTTTTAAATAAAGAGTCAATTGATAAACATAATATATATTTCACACCTTTTCTCTCTCGTTGGAATACGTCTGATCAGAAGTTGATAATATATATCTAATGTACTTATTTATAAATTACAAATATGCTACATTTGAATCTGCTCCATTCCGCCGAATCCCATTCGACCGAACCCAATCCCATTCGACCGAAAAAGCCGCATTTTGGCGGATTTAGGATTCGCTCTAATGGAATTGTCCCATTCGACCGAAAAAGCCGCATTTTGGCGGATTTAGGATTCGGTCTAATGGGATTGTCCCATTCGACCGAAAAAGCCGCATTTTGGCGGATTTAGGATTCGGTCTAATGGGATTGTCCCATTCGACCGAAAAACCCGAGGGGCAGCTCACTCCAATGATTATTAGGACACCCTCGTATGATTTAATCATGATTAGATTAGATTAAAATTAAATCTGTAGCTTTGGCTGTACAAAGATTAAAAAAGATTAAATCATGATTAAATTTTTAATTATGATTATTAGGACATCCTGTAACAAAGTGATCTGCCCCTCGGAAAAACCCGCACTTCTCAGGGGTTTAGGATTCGGTTTTATCCGTTTCAGCATCTGTCAGAACAGCATGCAGTGTTACCTAACGTAACCTAACCTAACCTCACCTAACCTAACCTCACCTAACCTAACCTAACCTAACAGACTTAAAAATGTATTAAAACGCTTCCATAAAAAATAAAAAGGGGTAGAAAGAAATTTTTTTTTTTTTGCGGTCGCTCAATTGTGAATATTGCGTCGGTCGATTAGAAAAATACAAAACCCGCCTTTGGGCTAATTTCATCAAAAACATTGGCGGAATTCGGTCTAATGGGAATTCGGTCGAATGGGATTCGGCGCAAAAGGGAAGATACCCTATATTATACATCACAGCGTCTTTGTTGTTTCAATCGAATGACATTAGCACTACAAGGAGATGAATACTTATCTCATAAAATAGATTATTTACTTCTGGTCTGACATTTATTTCTAAGACAATATAACCTTGGATAAATTATGATTATTAATAATTAATCCAAGATATAACTGACCTGCCATTCTCGTTGAAAAACTGCTGTTATTTTCGTTGGATTCAAGAAATTCCTAGCACGAAGTAATAACTTCACTAACGGACTGAAGTGTAGTGGTATTCAAAGCTCCATTCCCCAGAATTTGTAAAACCTCTCTGTAATATGAATTTTGGAGACCTTGGAAGTTTTATCTGATTTTTCGCGTTATCGACTGATATGTTTGAATATCCAAGTATTCTATATGTATAGGCTAACTATATTATTAAAATGGTAATTCGTTTTGACAATAAACTAGTACATTTAATTTAAAGTGAAATTATGTGGTCTAAATTATATAATTACTTATCTTTTTTAGTTGTACTTTAGAAACGGTACCAAACCTTTCCACGACGTGGCGCTAAATACCAACGATCGATAAAATTATCTTTTTATATCATAGATGGCAGCGCAGAGCTTTATTCTGTAAATTTAGAGTTTATATAAATATTAACATAATAAATAATAATATTCGTTTAATATAGTAATTATTATTTTATAAAATTTCAAAATATTTTTTATATATCAAATAGTTGATTGTATTGATTTAGTTTATTTTAAGTTAATTTTAACCTTCTCGCATTAGCTGTAGATGGAGCTACGTGTAGTACTACCGTCGATTTTCCTTTAAGGTCTAAAATCTATATTATCGCGCAGTGTTAATATTGAGCGCCAGCTGGTCAGGCAATTTCTAGACTACATGTCTCTCATTCATTCCATTTTCCCCTTTCAGATTCTTATACAACAGACTCATCTTGACTCATCCAGATAATTTTTAAAAAAGGTTTTGTTTGCTGAGTTGCAAAACTATGTAATATTTGACAGGGTACACTCTGACCTATTAAATGTTTGAATTAAAATAATCAAATTGTCAATACACGAATGATTTTGTTACGATAAAAACAATGTTTAACAGTCATCATGATCTTTATAAATGGTTAATTAATAGCTATCGTGATATATTTAAGTCGTCTATTAACAGTTTTCAAACGGCTATTTAAGTCATAATGGTCTTTTCAAAATAATAATTTAACAGTTATCACCATTTATTTAAATCGTTGTATAACAGTCACAATGGAATTTTTAAATAATTATTTAACCGTTTTTATATGACCTAAATCGTGGTTTATCAATCACCAGGACATTTTTAAATTGTTATTTAACACTTATTATGACCTATTTAAATCGTTGTTTACCAATGATCAAAGTCAAATTCAAATCTTTATTTAAAACGTTATTTACTAGTAATGATTTTAAAATTATAATCTTTATTTATGACCTATTTAAATTCCCCTTTACAAGGCATTATGACCTATTTAAATCTCCGTTTACAAGTCATTATGACCAATATAAATCGCTGATTAAAGGTCATTATGACCTATTTAATTTCCCGTTTACAAGTCATTATGACCTAATTAATTTCCCGTTTACAAGTCATTATGACCTATTTAAATCGCTGATTAAAGGTCATTATGACCTATTTAAATCGCTGATTAAAGGTCATTATGACCTATTTAAATCAACGATTAAAGGTCATTGTGACCTATTTAAATCGCCGATTAAAGGTCATTATGACCTATTTAAATCGCTGATTAAAGGTCATTATGACCTATTTAAATCGCTGATTAAAGGTCATTATGACCTATTTAATTTCCCGTTTACAAGTCATTATGGCCTATTTAATTTCCCGTTTACAAGTCATTATGACCTATTTAAATCGCTGATTAAAGGTCATTATGACCTATTTAAATCGCTGATTAAAGGTCATTATGACCTATTTAAATCGCCGATTAAAGGTCATTATAACCTATAAAAATCGCTGATTAAAGGTCAGTATGACATATTTAAATCACCGATTAAAGGTCATTATGACATATTTAAATAGCTGATTAAAGGTCATTATGACCTATTTAAATCACTGATTAAAGTGACCTATTTCAATCACTGATTAAAGGTCATCAAAACCTATTTAAATCGCTGACTAAAGGTCATTACATGACCTATTTCAATCACTGATTAAAGGTCATCAAAACCTATTTAATAATGTCGACGAAGATACATATGAAAAACAAATATCAGATTCGATAAAAATATATCTGATGAATTAATTAAATCTCCCCTTTTTAATTTAGGTATAGCATTAACGCCTTAAGTAGGAGAGAGAAAGCATCGAGGGGCGAAGTGGGGGTGGGGTGCGAGTTATTTTTAATTTAAGTAGTTGGTCATTTGCGTAGTGGCTCGCATTTGGATTCATAGGACGTAATTCCCCCTTCTTTAATAATAGCGTTTATGATGTCCCTCAGCTGACTCTCGCGGCAGAAGCGCAAATAAGGGAAGAGCTGGGGTTCTTCCTTTGGAATCCGGGGTGTGAAGCATCGATTTTGACCAGATAATGGGCTAAAGTAAGCGCGCTGAGAGAGAAACGCGGAGAAAGGAGGATTGCCTCCTTCCCAACAGCGGCCGCCTCTCAAATTCTCTCTCCCCTCTCGCTCCTCCTCATCTCCATCCGCGTCTTCTTCCCGAATCGTATTTGTACGTGGGGCGACATCTTGTGGCAGAGTGCGATATATTTTGATTCAGGAATTCATAAGACACTACTAGGAATGAGATACTCTTTATGCCCTTTTAACTCCTGTTTCTAATTGTCATCTGCATCCTCCATCTTCTTTCCAAATCCTTTTGTACTTAGTGCGACATCTTGTGGCAGAATGCGATATATTTTAATTCAGGAATTCATAAGACACTACTAGGAATGAGATACTCTCTATGCCCTTTTAACTCCTGTTTCTAATTGTCATCTGCATCCTCCATCTTCTTTCCAATTCCCTTTGTACTTAGTGCGATATCTTGTGGCAGAGTGCGATATAATTTGATTCAGGAATTCATAAGACACTACTAGGAATGTGATACTCTCTATTACCTTCAGACTCCTGTTCCTAATTCTCATTTGCATCCTCCATCATCTTTCCAAATCCTTTTTTAGCGCGACGTCTAGATGGCGCTACCATACATTATCGATAAAAGAGGGGGAATTTGGTTGTCATCAATTCTGACTTATGAGCGCCACCCAACCTCTTTCGTAATTCAACCTCCTAAAGTGGAATATCATCCTTGGTGTTAACAAAACGAGTAATCCAGGTTCGGCTGCATTTGTTTGGGAAGGTTCGATGGATAATTTTAACGGATAAAGCCTTTCATAGCTATTTTGCGGTAAACCAGGGCACACGAAGAGGAAATATTATTTAACGGCACTATACAACAATATCAAAGAGCCCATAGGACCGTAGTCCACGTGTACTACATCGTTGTCGTCGATCCTGCTTTATTAAGATTATTAAACTAATTTACTTATTAAAATAATTTTCAGTTGAATTTCTAAAACAAATAATGGTCGTTTTTGTGAAGTGTTTCATTGATATACAAGTTTATATGGTACCCGATATTTACGAAGCGGCGTACGCGATTTTTATGCCTTAAGCAACTTGTCTGGTCACACCCTGTACTGCGCTCTTCACTGCCATTACATCTCAATGCCATCTCGCTTCAACACGAAGAAGGCGTATTTGCGTAAAAATACCTACGCCTTTCGGTTTTTTTTTTTCAATTGAGGTGGATGGCTTACTTCATCCATTTTAACGTGTGCCTGACTACAGCGTTTTTAACCCTCGCTTCGGTTAAGAGTTGTCTTTACAATATTTCTTCCAGCATGGCCGCCGTAAGTAGGCACCTAGGAGCAGCAAACACATGCAGAACGCAGCTAGCCTTTAAACACGCTAACGCAGTGTTGTGTACAAATTTCATTGGATGAGCCTTTACGATCAACGTTTTACGGAAAGGGGGAAGACAATTTACGAATTTTCCCCTTCCGACGGCAGAAGGCGCTAAAGCGTCTAACCAATGAAAACTGTACGCAAGAAAATGCACGGCTTTTAACGAGTAGCGTTCTCCTAGTGTGGGGTGCTGTGTTTGTTGCTCTTGGGCCACGATAAAACAAATATTCCATAAATTAAGCTAAGCTTTCTGAACTAGTTTTTATGTAGCTCATTCGTCACGAAATACGTAGAAGTTCAGTTCAGTTTATGCTTAAAACAGGGTATATCGTCCAGGGCTTTTCGTAGTTAAACGTCATCGATACGTCACCCGTGACGCAGCAGCAACATCAAAACGAGAAGGGCATAGTTACTTTACAGAAAGGCCTATTATTCGTTTTCGACGAAAAACGTGGGAGAAGGGTACTTATCAGAGCACCCATGCTGCACCGGCCCTGAAAATATGTATCCCCTAACCCATTATCTTGACTGGTCTGGCCTTTAAGTATTACACAAGGTGTGTCATATTAAATTTGAACAAATCGATTTAAACGTCTTGAATTTAATTGCTGTAGTATCGTCCAATCACATTTTTCTGCTTTGTGTAGCCGGGCTTATCCCAATGATAGGAATATTTTAGTGGGCTTTAGCTATAAAGTGACCTGGCTTTATTTTTATATAAAGAACACGCCACTGAATTCGCATCAGAAGCTGTATATTACCATTGCTTATATTTGAACAAATGCCATTTATTCGAACACCAATAAATAGCCCTTATATATGCTATGTCAGTTAGGTTAGGTTAGGTAAGGATAGTAAATAATTAGGTGAGCTTTAAGTATAGGCCGGCTAGTAAATATAATATATTTACGCTTAGAGGTGAGGTTTGACTTAACGTTAGTCAATATACTTACAATGTTAGTGTAGGTTTAGGCCTAGGGACTGATCACAATCACGATTATTAGGACAACCACAGAAGATTAAATTAATTTTAAATAAGTCATGATCAATTAGATTAAACCATGAATAAAATATTTTATTGTGATTGAAAGTATTCAATCCTGGTTGTACAAGAAGCCTCTAACTCCCTATACCGCCAACGTAAAACTTATGAAACGAGTTGTTTTCGACACTGAGTACAGAAATTAATGCGGCCTAGGACTTGCAAATCTCATGAGCGCTATATTTAGTCTTTGTGGCGAAAAAGTAGTTTGCTCTCCAAAACGTCGGTTGGCAAACCTGAAACGTAAACGCGAAAAGTGGGCAAGGCTTAACATTCTTCAAAGTGTATTCATAGTTTGCAACGAAGGGAGGGGCCTATGGTCTCCAAGGAAACTGGGAGGGCGATCAAAAATTCAAACCATTTCGCGCGTAGCTACTAAATAGGTAGCCATTTTGTTGGTAATCTCGTCAAAGCTACAAAACGTATTAGATTTATGCTTTAAAATTTTAAATGGGCCCTAAACAAAGCCAGATAAGATTCTAAGCCCGGGTTATTTAAATAAAATATCAAATTACGACAGAAATATCTACGAAAAGAAGTTAACAAAGCTTATCAAAGTTAGGCCTTTGCGGTCATCCTTTTTACAATTACCTTCGCTATCGAATAAAATAAACAATTTTCGCTCTCCCTTGGTAATTGAACTACTCGAACAATTTTTAACCAGGCAGATAACCATTTTTAACGTGAAAATAATTCCTTAATCATTTGAAAATAATTAAAATCCGCAAACAGACGATTGAAACTGTTAACCCTCCCGTTTTACTAAGAAATCTACACCTTCAAAATGGCGGCAAAGAATCGTTCATTCTTGCTCAAATTAAATATTTATTCTTGGTTCTTATATCTATACTTGGAACTGCGTCATTGATGACGTAGGGATGCAAACTATGTATTGAGCAAATTATACGGAGATATCGCCTTCAGAATCATGATTATTGTTCATTAGTATGTATATTTATGATAGCAAATAATAGTTTGAACATTTATTACCTTAAAAATGGATAAAATACCAAGTTCAATCAAAACGAGGCGAGTCTGAAAATTTAAAATCCCCAGCAAAATCCTATGGGAATTCTAATTTCTACGAGCTAAAATATAAAATACCGTCGCAATTTTTCTCCGCTACTGCTCGCGTATGAATCATTTCAATGTTAGAAATTTTGAACATATGATTTCAGATTTCAAGTGATTTCAATATTTAATTGATTAAAGTTATTAAAGGTACTAAATTTACGTGATATCAAGTGATTTCAGTGCTCATTTGTACACCTCTAGTCCCAAAACGACTCGTTTTACGATTTTGGGCGAGTTAGGGGCTTGTCTTATTAAATCATGATTGAACTTATTAAATTGTGATTGAAATGGTTAAATCGTGTTTGATAGAATAAAATCGTGATTGAAATGATAAAATCGTGATTGAAATGATTAAATCGTGATTTAAATGATTAAATCGCGATTGATATTATTAAATCGTGATTGAAATGATTAAATCGTGATAGAAATGATTAAATCGTGATTGAAATGATTAAACCGAGATTAGAAGTGACCAACAGTACACCCTAAAGTAAAGTGACGTTAAACTATTTCTACTTTATATCGATTTTGGGTGAGTTAGAAGCTTGTGTTATTATAGGCTTCTGGTTGTACTTATTAAATCGTGATTGAAATGATAAAATCGTGATTGAAATGATTAAATCGTGATAGAAATGATTAAATCGTTATCGAAATGATTAAATCGTGATCGCAATGATAAAATCGTGATTGAAATGATAAAATCGTGATTGAAATGATAAAATCGTGATTGAAATGATAAAATCGTGATTTAAATGATTAAATCGCGATTGATATCGTTAAATCGTGATTGAAATGATTAAATCATGATTGGAATGATTAAATCGTTATTGAAATAATTAAATCGTGATTGAAATGATAAAATCGTGATTGAAATGATAAAAACGAGATTAGAAGTGATCATCAGTACACCCTAAAGTAAAGTGACGTTAAAATATTTCTACTTTGTATCGATTTTGGGTGAGTTAGAAGCTTGTCTTATTATAGGCTTCTGGTTGTACTTATTAAATTGTGATTGAAATGATAAAATCGTGATTGAAATTATAAAATCGTGATTGAAATGATAAAATCGTGATCGAAATTATAAAATCGTGATTGAAATGATAAAATCATGATTGAAATGATAAAATTGTGATTTAGACGATTAAATCGTGATTGAAATGATAAAATCGTGATTTAGACGATTAAATCGTGATTGAAATGATTAAATCGTGATTTAAATGATTAAATCGCGATTGATATCGTTAAATCGTGATTGATATCGTTAAATCGTGATTGAAATGATTAAATCGTGATTGGAATGATTAAATCGTGATTGAAATAATTAAATCGTGATTGGAATGATTAAATCGTGATTGAAATGATTAAATCGTGATAGAAATGATTAAATCGTGATCGCAATGATAAAATCGTGATTGAATTGATAAAATCGTGATTTAGACGATTAAATCGTGTTTGAATTGATAAAATCGTGATTTAGACGATTAAATCGTGATTGAAATGATTAAATCGTGATAGAAATGATTAAATCGTGATTGAAATAATTAAATCGTGATTGGAATGATTAAATCGTGATTGGAATGATTATATCGTAATTGAAATAATTAAATCGTGATTGAATTGATAAAATCGTGATTGAAATGATAAAATCGTGATTGAAATGATAAAATCGTGATTTATACGATTAAATCGTGATCTAAATGATTAAATCGTGATCGAAATGATAAAATCGTGATTGAAATGATAAAATCGTGATTGAAATAATTAAATCGTGATTGGAATGATTAAATCGTGATTGGAATGATTATATCGTAATTGAAATAATTAAATCGTGATTGAATTGATAAAATCGTGATTGAAATGATAAAATCGTGATTGAAATGATAAAATCGTGATTTATACGATTAAATCGTGATCTAAATGATTAAATCGTGATCTAAATGATTAAATCGTGATAGAAATGATTAAATCGTGATTGAAATAATTAAATCGTGATTGGAATGATTAAATCGTGATTGGAATGATTATATCGTAATTGAAATAATTAAATCGTGATTGAATTGAGAAAATCGTGATTGAAATGATAAAATCGTGATTGAAATGATAAAATCGTGATTTATACGATTAAATCGTGATCTAAATGATTAAATCGTGATCGAAATGATTAAATCGTGATCGAAATGATTAAATCGTGATAGAAATGATTAAATCGTGATTGAAATAATTAAATCGTGATTGGAATGATTAAATCGTGATTGGAATGATTATATCGTAATTGAAATAATTAAATCGTGATTGAATTGATAAAATCGTGATTGAAATGATAAAATCGTGATTGAAATGATAAAATCGTGATTTATACGATTAAATCGTGATCTAAATGATTAAATCGTGATCTAAATGATTAAATCGTGGTCGAAATGATTAAATCGTGATTGAAATGATAAAATCGTGATTGAAATGATAAAATCGTGATTGAAATGATAAAATCGTGATTTATACGATTAAATCGTGATCTAAATGATTAAATCGTGATCGAAATGATTAAATCGTGATTGAAATGATAAAATCGTGATTGAAATGATAAAATCGTGATTTATACGATTAAATCGTGATCTAAATGATTAAATCGTGATTGAAATGATAAAATCGTGATTGAAATGATAAAATCGTGATTGAAATGATAAAATCGTGATTTATACGATTAAATCGTGATCTAAATGATTAAATCGTGATCGAAATGATTAAATCGTGATTGAAATGATAAAATCGTGATTGAAATGATAAAATCGTGATTTATACGATTAAATCGTGATCTAAATGATTAAATCATGATTGAAATGATTTAACCGAGATTAAAAGTGATCATCATTACACCCTAAAGTAAAGTGACATTAAAATATTTATACTTTATATCGATTTTGGGTGAATTAGAGGCTTGTCTTATTATAGGCTTATGGTTGTACTTATTAAATCGTGATTGAAATGTTGAAATCATGATTGAACTTATTAAATCGTGATTGAAATGTTGAAATCATGATTGAACTTATTAAATCGTGATTGAAATGTTGAAATCATGATTGAACTTATTAAATCGTGATTGAACTGATTAAATCGTGATTGTACTGATTAAATCGTGATTGAACTTATTAAATCGTGATTGATCTTATTAAATCGTGATTGAACTTATTAAATCGTGATTGAACTTATTAAATCGTGATTGAAATGTTGAAATCATGATTGAAATGATTAAATCGTGTTTGATAGGATAAAATCGTGATTGAAATGATTAAATCGTGATCCAAATGATTAAATCGTGATTTAAATGATCCCCTAAAGTAAAGTGACGTTAAAAAATATATAATTTATATCGATTTACTTTTCGTCATTTTTTATTATTTATAGTAATCAACCCAATGGGTTATGTAGAATTTTCGTAACGAAACTCAGAAGCAACCTAATGTATGTTTCTTTGGTCGACACTTCGCCGGTCGCACTCTTTGGGTGCGCGAAAAACTTTTAATTCCCGCAAATACAGATGGGACAATTAATCTTAATATTAACAAGGTTCGTATTTTCAAACGCGTGTTTGTATACTCTTTTAAAATAAGTTCATTAATCTTCAGAGCGCGCTTTACAATTTTGGGCACTTTCAACTCCCAACGTCGGAGGGAGTTGTCGTACAACCCCGTCTTCAATTAAATTTAATCCATTTCAGTCCGGTTTTTGCCAGTAATTTATCTCCGAGCCCGCTCAGCAGTCGTGCTGGGAATCTCGTTAACTAATCGCCTCCGAATTTGCCTAAAACTCGGTCCTTCGTTCCCTTTCCGCGGATGGGGTGTCTGTCGGTCTTATTATCAACCACGGGACACGCGAGAAGTCGCGGTCGAAAGGTAGAAAATGTGAGATTGACCGGTACGCGGCAGAAAAAGCCCGCAATCTTAGGAAAACATCCACACCAGCGCCATTTACACAGCTCCCCCTGTTGGGCGAATCATTTACTAATCCCTGAGATGCTAGTCGTCTCACGTAAGCCAATTCGCGAAAAGAACGGCGGACGCGGAAAAACCCGTTATTACAGAGGGCGCTACATGCGCGGCGAAAGATAAATACCCATAGACCAGCTTTGGTATTAAAGGCTACACCGGACAACCCCGTTTGGACCGCTTTTCTTAATATAGATACAAAGTTGTTCACTAAATCTTCTCTCGCGTATCGCGGGACTCGCGAGTTTAAATAATTACTCCAGGCAGAAGTATATCATAAACTCCCTTCTAGGGGATGTATGAGCGCTTTGTCAAATCGAGAAACAACAAAGCTTCACCGTGGAATTAAATAACAATGATGGACATGTACTATTTTTTAAATCTTTGTAATCTTGCGCGATGATCTTTCAAATTTCAATTCGAAAGCCGAGGGTTCAAATCATTGGTCTTTAGCACTTGGTTTGGTGACAAAAACATGATTATAATTGTAATTTTATACATTATAACGTGTTACAAACTTTTAATTTCAGTTATTCTACTTATAATTTTCTTTCTATGAGTCAATGTTCAGTTTGACGTGAGTATTCGAACCTGCGTCATTTCTTTAGATAAGACTACTCAAGTGGTGTGTCAGAATTTATAGCCCGGTGTACCTAGTAACAGAGACCAAACCACCGGAGGCCTATCATCAAGTGGTGTAGTACTAAAATAAAAAGAACCGGGGCGCTACCTGGGTACAGCCAACTTCGATTACGCGCGAAATCGAAGTTGGCTGTACCGGCCGCTATAAATGTACGTCCAACTTCAATTTTTAGCGTGACCGAAGCTGGCCGTATTGAGGTAACGATTTGAAATTGTTGTGGCATTTTTCTGTGGGCAAAATTTATCATAAATTCAAACACCCTTTATTCCAGAAAAAATGATATACGAAATAGAAGCAAGGCGCGCCCTGGCAAGTTGAAAAAAAGAGGCAGGGCCCGCCCTGGCCCGACTACACCACTGCAGTACTCAGTCTACTCTACAATGCATCGAAAGACAGACAAAGATTTTACAACTTATAATTTTTTTTTACTTATCCTTTGATAGTTTATACCGAGCGGTGTAATTATAGACTTTTGCTCTAACATAGTATTAGAACTAGTACGAAATTTACTATTCGCAGGGCTCCCATTATTACATATCATATTTATCCTATAATTCTTAAAATGTCGTATAATATTCAACTTTTAATCCTATTGTTCTTGAATTGAGTGCCCGAGTGAAAAAATTGTCAAGAAAAATTCTTTCCGTGTTGTCCAAGAATGTTGAAATTTTTGAGTACATCAAATGATATGCCTTTCGAGAAGGTTTCAATTTCTATTTTGGGAGAAATACTGGGTTGAGACAATTTTTAGCTCCTTCTAATCAAATTAGCCAGGTAATTTTCACTATTTTCGTTTTAGTCTAACTTTCTATTTTGAACTTTTCTAGTTTTAGTTGCCATACTTACATTGAGGAACCTTACCTAACTTTAAGAAAATATTTCACTATTTTATATTTATCTTACTTCTTATTTAACCCTCATCTCATAATAATCCAAGATATAAAATTAATATAATCATTTATTTAAATAAAGCAATTTGCTTTGAAAGCAAAATATAGGGGAACCTATAAGGATTTATTAGAACGAACTTGTTTCATCTTGACTTCTAATTTAAACCTCGTCATCTAATGTATGATTCTGTCGTTATACTATGATATTAATATTAAAATTTTAATTTAGCTATAAAATTAAATTTAATCAACCAACTAAACCTATTAAATATCCTTCCTTTTGACTTATTTTCTATATATTTTATTGCTGATAAGTAAAGAGTTCAATATAATTGCGCGGCCGCATGACAACACCACAAAAGGTTGCCTTCAGTTAATTTCTATTATGGGTTCTATTTAGATAAAGTATCAAAACAAAATTGTCCGTTGAATATATTTATAATTAATTTCGTAATAATATAATAATTTACTTTTAATTTTTGGAGAAAGTATACTTATATCAAAATCATTCATGCCGGTGCAAAACTGGACCATGAAGACCCTGAATGGTCTTCACATTCTCTCTAAGTTGAGATTAATACATTTTTACTTCTTAGCCTTTCTTTACTGTATAATGGTTTTTTGGTTAGTGTAATTTTCTAACCCACTTTTTATCTTAAATATAACATTTATATATAGATAGGCATATCCAAATAGTTTTTTTTGCACCAAATAGATGACTCAAAACATTTTTTTATTTATTTAAAAAAAAACTTCTTAATAGTTTGACTATAGAGTAGTGTCAGTGCTACATCACACAACGTCACCCAAGCTTTTTCCTATAGAGAAAAAAACGTGCCTAAAATGGCGGCCATGGCCAAAGCTACGAGGTGATACTACTCTATAAGATCAAAGTGTAGTATTTTTCACATAATCTGTGAAATATATGTATCGACGCTCGTCATTAAAATTGTATCGATCTATAAGGTATATGCTCGCTCGACCCTAATCCTAGTTTTTGGTATATTGTTTAAAATTCCAGATAGTTGTAAGAAGATTAGTTTATAACAGTAAATACGTCTATTTTTGAAAAACATGGCTCTCGCGGGAATCGAAAGCGTTGCGGGGAAGCCTCCTCTCCACGGGCGTAAAGATTTCGAAGTTTGCACTACTATTGGTCTCGGGGAGTTATGGCCCCGTTAAATTAAAATATATCCTTTAACACTTATAAATTTCGATATTTTAAACTAGGGGTGCCGAAATAGGTGAGCTTTGGTAAAAGGTAGTCACTACCTTCAAAGTATTTATCTCGAAAATAAACTAAAATCATAAAATAAAATATAAATACAATAATTATGGCAATATTGACCTTGAAAATGGTCACCACAACTTTCAAAATATTGATTTCGAATATACATTAAAATATAACTACAGTAATATTTTAACATACTTAAATTTAATGATAAAAAGAAAATATTTATAACTACAGTAATATTTCAACATACTTAAATTTAATGATAAAAATAAAATATTTATAACTATAGTAATCTTGACATTGAAAATGTTCATCACAACCTTTAAGATATTTATCTCGACAATAAACTAAATTCTTATTATAAAATATAACTACAATAATTAGGGTAATCTTATATTGCCGATTTTTAGAATCGAAAAAGTGGGCACCCATGTTTTAACTCTATAAAACTTGACTAAATAGGTGATAAATCACATAATTTTAAAACATTTTATCTTATAATTACTGTATTTTTTTAACCATTTGGTAGGAGCCTAGTTGTCCGGAGAAAAGTGTAGGTTAAAATTGTTTTAACTGGTTTTACCGTAAATCCATAATAAAGTTACATAAATAGGTGGTTTCTCGACATACTCAATAAGATAATTATTAACGTATAACATCACTATTGAATTATATATAATAATTACACCCCATCTAATATAAATTATAAGATTTTAGGATTAAATTTCAGTGTCTTGAAGTTTGTTATTTCCGAAATATCTCTATGAAACTAGGGTTGTTCGAAAAATTACAGAATGGATTTCTATTAAATAAAATAATAATCCTTGTAATCGGATTCGATTTAAGTTTGAGCAGTCTTCTGAGATATAAAAAACCGAAAAAGACAGAGCGTAATTTAAAATGATGTACAGTTCCTTTACAAAGTTAAATTTCTTTACAAAAATTTACAAGAGTTTAAAAAATATAGAAGTATCCTTTACAGTAATATACCAGCATACTTTAGCCAACATCAAATACTAAATGAAAAATAAGATTTAGTATTTACATGTATATCCATTCAAGTCCAATTATAGTGGATAAAACTGTAGCTTTGAAGTCACATTATATTGACGTTAGGTTATATTTTCTGGTTATAATTGATTTCTGTATGTAATTTAACAATTTGATTTTTCTTTTGGGAGTCTGAGTGCAAAGTTCGTAGTTTGTTAGATAATTGTAGTTGTGTACGTGGTCTTATTTCAAAAACGAGCTTGCAAAACAACGGAAGACAACTAACGCCATCTACTGCCAAGTTAAGGATACGTTCCACGGATATTAATAATGTTAAATGCCTCTCACTTAAATCGTGGGGTGGCGGAATGGTTAGCACTTTCGCCTCGCAGCAAAAGGAACCGCGTTTTGATCCCAGCTTGTGGCACTGGGTGAAAACTCGGAAAAGACGATTTTAATCCACCTTTTGCCCTTCACGTGCGGTCTTAGAGCCATTGTCGCCATCTTGTACAATTTGTTTCGGCAATACCACCTAAAGTTGCACCTATCGCTGATTTTAGTAGACATCTAACGTATAGTAGACTTTTTCTGCGAGGTTTTTGTCAATACCGTGTTGCTAAAAGCGAACCTTTAAGGTAAATTTTTAAACTGTCTTTATTGGAACCAGGCAAACAACCTTTTTTTGATCTGGGACTTAAGGGACGTACTCTGTAGGGAATTGCACTTTAAGGGAGCTTAGCTGTAAGGGACTTGCTTTGTATGGAATCTACGCTTTAAGGAAATAACGCTTTAAAAATCCTGCGGTTTAAAGAATCTACGCTGTAAGGAAATTACATTTCAAGGGACCTGCACATTAAAGAATTGCCCTTCAAGGAAATTACGCCTTAAAGACCGACTACATAGTTATTCGGTTTACTCTGTCTTTCACTGGAAGTTGGCTCGTTGCAAGACACATGCGCTATTCAAGCAGCCAGCTACCAGTAAACCGAATAACTATGTAGTCAGCCTTTAAGGCAAATTTTTTCTAAATACTAAACGATAATAAAAATAATACTCAGTTAGGCAAAAATACATACCTCTGCATGGAATGCTTATCGCGGCAGATTTTCGTCTCGATGTGGCTGACGATTTTTTTGACGTCACTATGTTAACTGAACAAACAACAACGTGAGAGGGGAGCGTGCTCAGAGATTTTTTCTCTCGTAGGCGGGGCCAAAGCCGTCAGAGTGATCTTACCAAACGCGATACGGCCGGCTCATTCCAAGTAGAGGTATGGATTCCTGGAGTTATGTGCTGAGTGAGAACTAAACCTTGATTTAGCAATAGTTCTGAAAATCAGTTTGGTGATAATGTTTTACTATTTGACATATTTATTGTTCTAATTTAACTTATGTTTATTAAGCATGGTCGTCGCCGAGTCAACTATTATGTAATTAAGGTTAGAAAATCCACTGTCATTCTAAAGAAGAGACATATTATAAGATAATGGTTAGCAACTCTTTAAAAGAATGTGATACAGTCACTGCGCCCAAAAAGATAAAGATATTGAAAAGATATTTAAGTCGATTTTTAAAATTGAATGTAGAGTAGTGTTTTATTATTATTTTCTTGAAAAACTAATTTAGGGCTTCAGACTAAAATTTCAATTTTAAATTAATTAATTAAAGAGGACGTAAAATTTTACTAGATTTCCATAGTGCTTCCGGTCCCCTTTAATTAATTTCTGTTAGATTCCATCCTAACACCTACATTGAGCTATTGAATGGTTTATGCCCACTAGCGCAGTTCCCATTTGCGCGGTTTCCCAAAAGCGCAGTTTCGATTATTACCTAACTTACAGTGCCTACGCGCCTGCGGCGCGCCCGGCTAACCTAACCTAACCTAATCTTTTGGGAAACCGCGCTATTGGGAACTGCGCTTTTGGGAATCCGCGCAAATGGGAACTGCGCTAACGGGAACTACCTATTGAATAACAATACTAATTACTGGCTATTTTATATAGTTTTATTTAGATTTTGATTCGAATATTTATTTGGTCCGAGATTCGCGTCTTTATGTTTACTCGAAGACCCATTGGTAAGAGTTATTTGTAAGTTTTTTTAATTTTAATTTCTTCAAATTTGTTTAGATTTTTTGTCCTTTTCATTATGGACTATTCGGTATTGAATACTTTTAACTTATTAATTATTAACTTTTGAATAACATATCTGGTAGCAGTTTCTTTTAAATACTCACATCAATACAGAGCGGAACTATAATTAAATATTATTCCTTACGAAGGAAATTATCCATTGAACAAAACGTCTGGACAATAAAATGTTAATCGTTTGGAAAAATAGGGTCCAACGGACGCAATAATATAATTCAACTTTTAGTTAAAAAAAGTTTTTTGAAAATGACGAGAGGGAGAGAAAATATATGTATCTCGAAGCTATGCTGAGTAGCCGAAAAAGAGGCGTAGTTGGGGGTGGTAATATGGGGCGTAGAAGGTACGCACACGCCTTGTCGTGCGTCCGCTAGGGGTCTCTCTTTAGACGAGAGCTTGCCTAAAGAGCTGGTAAGCCCTGATAAGGAGTGATCTATGAGAAAGGTTGACTCGAAATGCCTTTGACTCGAACCCGCGGGCTCTAGAGCAGCCTTGGAAATAAGCGTACCTGAGAAGCAAAAAAATTCTGCCGTAATTTATGCCGCCAGGAGGCGCGGAATCCTCTCTCGAAGAGAGATATTTTTTCCTTTTTTGTCCGGTTTGAAAAATGCAACGCCGAAAACAAAAGCAATTTATGGGAGTTATTTACGCCTGGCTTGAGTTGGAATTTTCCAAAATTATCATTTGTTCAAAACCCGGTTCGAGTCGGTATTTCGTATGCGGTGTTTAACTGAGGATTTAAATTTAAACGATAAACTTCACTCCGCAACAAAAAGACGTAAATTTTCGGCGTTTTCCACGAGTACGAAAGCGTCAAACGGTTTCTTTTGGCGTTTTTTTGTTATCTATTTGTTTGGAATTCTGGCTAGCGGACCTTAAGATTATGGTCAATAACCTATTTAATAATAATAATAATCGGCAAGGCACCACTTTAGGACCAAATCAGCTGGCGACTTTTAAAACTTCGTGTAGTTGGGTTTCCGTGGGTAGGAGGGTGGTGGCATCTAGGAGCAAAAAACCCAGCACCCCACACCGCCGCCGATAAATTTTGATCCCGCCACCAAAAGTTTATTTTGAGATTTTCTCTGTAAATTTCTTTTTTTTCCTTTAAAAAGATTTTGGAATTTATTTTTTTTCCTTTAAAAAGATTTTGGAATTTATTTTTTTTCCTTTAAAAAGATTTTGGAATTTATTTTTTTTCCTTTAAAAAGATTTTGGAATTTATTTTTTTTCCTTTAAAAAGATTTTGGAATTTATTTTTTTTCCTTTAAAAAGATTTTGGAATTTATTTTTTTTCCTTTAAAAAGATTTTGGAATTTATTTTTTTTCCTTTAAAAAGATTTTGGAATTTATTTTTTTTCCTTTAAAAAGATTTTGGAATTTATTTTTTTTCCTTTAAAAAGATTTTGGAATTTATTTTTTTTCCTTTAAAAAGATTTTGGAATTTATTTTTTTTCCTTTAAAAAGATTTTGGAATTTATTTTTTTTCCTTTAAAAAGATTTTGGAATTTATTTTTTTTCCTTTAAAAAGATTTTGGAATTTATTTTTTTTCCTTTAAAAAGATTTTGGAATTTATTTTTTTTCCTTTAAAAAGATTTTGGAATTTATTTTTTTTCCTTTAAAAAGATTTTGGAATTTATTTTTTTTCCTTTAAAAAGATTTTGGAATTTATTTTTTTTCCTTTAAAAAGATTTTGGAATTTATTTTTTTTCCTTTAAAAAGATTTTGGAATTTATTTTTTTTCCTTTAAAAAGATTTTGGAATTTATTTTTTTTCCTTTAAAAAGATTTTGGAATTTATTTTTTTTTCTTTAAAAAGATTTTGGAATTTATTTTTTTTCCTTTAAAAAGATTTTGGAATTTATTTTCTCAAAAATTTTAAAAGAGGGAAAAACTTTTGCCTCTTCGCGCCGCCGAAAAAAATCAACGACGCCGAGAAATTTTGAAAAATTGGCGCGTCGCCGCCGGGTGATTTTCGCGAAACGCCGCCGCCGACCCAAATCAAATCAGCGCTATACAGGGTGCCCTCTAAAAAATGAACCAGGGCGAATATCTCAAAATCTGTTTTAGGTAAGATTTTGAAATTTTCAAGTCGTATACAAGATGTAGGGGGAAAATGTCGATGACCTTGAACCATGTCTTCAAGGTCATCCAAAACCTAACTCGAGAACCGTAAATGTTAGAAAGTTGGTTCCAATTAGAAAAGTGTTCCACGTGACCTTTTAAGTACACGTAGGTTTGGCCTGATCGGATTTGACCAATAGGAAGCCGATAAATGCTAGATGAGAAACAAGAAGGTCGTTAAGTTGATAACGTGTCGAAAGCGAGGTTCGGGAGCTGATAACTCTAAAGATGCTCGTGTTAGAGTACTGAAATTTGCTACAAATCCTCATCAGGATTGAGGGTCTTTAGTTTAAAAATTTCAATGACCTTGAACCATGTATTCAAGGTCATCCAAAAACTAACCGTAAGTGTTAGAAAGTTGATTCCAATTAGAAAAGCATTCCACGTCGCATTGTAGATCTAATTAGCTTTGATTCGATCGAATTTGACCAATAGGAAGTCGAGGAACTGCTTTTCAAAATCACAAAGGTCGTTAAAATGAAAATTGAAAAAAAAAACGCACATAACTCGAAACCAATTCGTGTTACATCGGAATTTTCTAGACAAACTCATTATGGTGGGAGTTCTTCAAGTTTGTAAAATTGGATGACCTTGAAGACGTGGTTTAAGGTGTGAAAACATTATCTCGCGATCCATTGGGTTTAGAAACTAGGTTTCAATGGGAAATTTTCTAATCACCACTTTCTCGTCAAAGTAGATTTGAACCATGTCTTCAAAGACATTCAAAAATGACCTTGCGAAATAACTTGAAACTGAATCAGCTTAAACCACGTCTTCAACTTCATCCAATTTTACAAACTTGAAGAACTCCCACCATAATGAGTTTGTCTAGCATATTTCGATGTAACACGAATTGGTTTCGTTTATGTGCGTTTTCTTTCAATTTTCATTTTTACGACCTTTGTGATTTTGAAAAACAGTTTCTCGACTTCTTATTGGTCAAATTCGATCGAATCAAAGCTAATTAGATCTACAATGCGACGTGGAATGCTTTTCTAATTGGAATCAACTTTCTCACGTTAGTTTTTGGATGACCTGGAAGACATGATTCAAGGTCATTGAAATTTTTAAACTTAAAACCCTCAATCCTGATGAGGATGTGTAGCGAATTTCAGTACTCTAAAACGAGTATCTTTACAGTTATCAGCTCCCGAACCTCGCTTTCGACACGTTATCAACTTAACGACCTTCTTGTTTTTCATCTAGCATTTCTCGGCTTCCTATTGGTCAAATCCGATCAGTTCAAACCTACTTGTACTTAAAAAGTCACGTGGAACACTTTTCTAATTGGAACCAACTTTCTAACACTTACGGTTCTCGAGTTAGTTTTTGGATGACCTTGAAGACATTTTCGCATAGGTTTCCCCCTACATCTTGTATACGACTTGAAAATTTCAAAATCGTACCTAAAACAGATTTTGAGATATTCGCCCTGGTTCATTTTTTAGTGGACACCCTGTATAGCAGCAGTAAGAGATATTACCATTTTCTTCTTTTGTTTAGTTTTCGCGAAATCACGATACATACATTTAATGATTTTTATATAACTATAAAATATTAATTTCAATACTATTTTCATAGAGCAATATATATTTAAAGGGAAAAGGTTCGTTCACGGTGCTAACACCATTAGAAGCCGATTTTTAAATACCATAAAATTTTAATTATGTAAATTCAATTTTTATGTAGTATATCAAAAAGTGTTTATTCCGTTCCTGATAAAACTATAAATTGGCTCCATCTGGTGTAAATAAGAAAATTAAAGTCAAACCTCTAATGGCGTCGCTATAATCATGGACTAATTAACTAATTAATTAATTAATCCATGCTGTAATTATATTAGGGTGGCGGAGTGGTTAGCACGTTCGCCTGGTAGCATCAAATCAAACGCTTGGATTAAGCAATTTCACACGGGTTAAAAGCCTTTTCCTCGAGTTCTTTGGTTTCCCCTCCCCATAAGCACTTGCTTATGATGGGTTGCGTGGCACGAAGGACTTTCCACCACCCTCTTACGCATTGTATAAAGGTCACGTCAGTTGATGACATTAAAAGTTGGCAGCTGATGGTGGTGCCTTGGGTATTACACTAGCTAATTATTAATTTTTTTTAGTATTTGTTTCCTATGAGCATTTTGTTAATTGGTCTATGATTTCCCGTTGTAGGTTGCTCAAGAAATAAATTCCACTTTAAACTTTTCGCCAGGAGCACTGACTACAAAATGTGCGAGAAGTCAAAATATTTCTTATTAAATATTTAAAGAGTGAACTTTGCGTCTTCCTAACGTTCAAATTGTTGTGGCAAGCTCAAACCTTTTCTTGACGTTATGCCAAGAAACATATTCCCCAGAAAAATCAATCTTTTTTATCAAAAGTAGATAAGGTTTTTATTACGAAAGAAGTATACCACTAATGTTATTCGTTTGAAGCATATACCTTCAATGGCTCTCACTAATAGCCAAAAGTCATTTCAGAATTAAAAATAACAAAAATGATAAAAATTAAATTTTAATTATCTCTTTTTTGTTGCCCAGGCTACGTTGTTAGGCGATTAATAGTAGTGAAAATGGTTTTGGATGTCATAATTCAAATTAAGTAAAAAAAGCTTCAATTATTGCCGTATAATAAAAGGAAAATTATTATGTAATCAACGTATAATTGCTTAGTATTAACAATAACCAGTTGGTTATATTGGGTACGGTGCCATGCGCGGAGACAGTCATTGCAGCGTTCTATTTTCCGTGTTGAATGTGTCGGAGTTTCGTCACTGGCGCTTTTTCCTTGGTTATACAAATAGTCATATTTCCCCGGGAAATACCGGGTACCCCAGCTAGTAATTATATAATACCAGGCTACGTTGTTAGGCGATAAATACTAGTGAAAACGTTATTTGATCTCATAATTCAAATTAAGTAATAATAATAAAATATAATAAATAATATTATAATTATAATAGTCAATCTCATGTTCAATTTGAATAATTTGTTATTATTTCACAGCGATTAAAAATTAGTTCCTCGAAGTAAGCGTTATTTTTTACTTTTGAAATCAAGCCAAATGTGCACTAAGTTTACATCCACTAATTTTCGACTATAGCAACGGTGAAGAAACAACCAATAGCGCCACTAGAGGCAAAAACGTAAATTTCGTTTATCCACTATCGAACGTTCAACTTCATTTAACGAAATAAGTGTTTTCCTGGTGTCCTCGGGAAATTGGATCAATTGCAAATATGTAATTTTTGTTTGACCATATAGATGGCTGTTAGAACTAAACATTATTTTAATTACGTCGTGCTTTGTAAAACAAAACTAAGAAATAATTTATTTTGCTGACTAAAATACTAAAAATATGAAAACCTTTTTAATTAGAAATGTCGGCCAAATGCGTAAATATATAAATCCAGGAAATGTCTAACGAAGACAATTGTCGCTCTAATAATTCGCTTAGAAACGGGTGTGGTTTACAGTGCAGATTTCGCTCGAGACGTGCTTAGCTAGACTCGCTCCTAGACGAGCTTAAGCCTTGTCCCAAATAGAAGTTCACTTACTTCCTTTGCTCTTTATTAACCATCTTAACACGTGATTTTAAGCGGAGCTAGACCAGATTCCCAAAGAAGAAAACAAATTGTTCAAAATCTTCAGCGTGAGAACTTATCAGAGTTTCTTAAATTAATTTTCTAACAAGTCTAAAGTGAATATCTTTGGTTTGCTTTCCGTGGCGCGTCTTCCATTAGTGACGGCAGCTAGCTAATTAAATTGATAAAAAGCGTTTACGTCTGACATTCGACGTAGTTTAAGCTTTCTCTAGAAGCAGCGGGGTCCTTGAACATTATTTAAGACTGCCATCTAGTGAACCATGGTGGGTACGTCTAAACCCTATTTAAGCTTATTTGAGAATACCATCTGGTGGCGATGGCGGGTACGTCTAAACCCTATTTAAGCTTATTTGAGAATACCATCTTGTGGAAATGGCGGGTACGTCTAAACCCTATTTAAGCTTATTTGAGAATACCATCTCGTGGCGATGGCGGGTACGTCTAAACCCTATTTTAGATTATTTGAGAATACCATCTGGTGGAAATGGCGGGTACGTCTAAACCCTATTTAAGCTTATTTGAGAATACCATCTGGTGGCGATGGCGGGTACGTCTAAACCCTATTAAAGCTTATTTGAGAATACCATCTGGTGGAAATGGCGGGTACGTCTAAACCCTATTTAAGCTTATTTGAGAATACCATCTGGTGGCGATGGCGGGTACGTCTAAACCCTATTAAAGCTTATTTGAGAATACCATCTGGTGGCGATGGCGGGTACGTCTAAACCCTATTTTAGATTATTTGAGAATACCATCTCGTGGCGATGGCGGGTACGTCTAAACCCTATTAAAGCTTATTTGAGAATACCATCTGGTGGAAATGGCGGGTACGTCTAAACCCTATTTAAGCTTATTTGAGAATACCATCTCGTGGCGATGGCGGGTACGTCTAAACCCTATTTTAGATTATTTGTGAATACCATCTTGTGGAAATGGCGGGTACGTCTAAACCCTATTTTAGCTTATTTGAGAATACCATCTCGTGGCGATGGCGGGTACGTCTAAACCCTATTTTAGATTATTTGAGAATACCATCTTGTGGAAATGGCGGGTACGTCTAAACCCTATTTAAGCTTATGTGAGAATACCATCTTGTGGAAATGGCGGGTACGTCTAAACCCCATTTAAGCTTATTTGAGAATACCATCTCGTGGCGATGGCGGGTACGTCTAAACCCTATTGTAGATTATTTGAGAATACCATCTGGTGGAAATGGCGGGTACGTCTAAACCCTATTTAAGCTTATTTGAGAATACCATCTCGTGGCAATGGCGGGTACGTCTAAACCCTATTTTAGATTATTTGTGAATACCATCTTGTGGAAATGGCGGGTACGTCTAAACCCTATTTTAGCTTATTTGAGAATACCATCTCGTGGCGATGGCGGGTACGTCTAAACCCTATTTAAGCTTATTTGAGAATACCATCTGGTGGCGATGGCGGGTACGTCTAAACCCTATTTAAGCTTATTTGAGAATACCATCTTGTGGAAATGGCGGATACGTCTAAACCCTATTTAAGCTTATTTGAGAATACCATCTCGTGGCGATGGCGGGTACGTCTAAACCCTATTTTAGATTATTTGAGAATACCATCTGGTGGAAATGGCGGGTACGTCTAAACCCTATTTAAGCTTATTTGAGAATACCATCTCGTGGCGATGGCGGGTACGTCTAAACTCTATTTTAGATTATTTGAGAATACCATCTGGTGGAGATGGTGGGTACGTCTAAACCCTATTTAAGCTTATTTGAGAATACCATCTGGTGGCGATGGCGGGTACGTCTAAACCCTATTTAAGCTTATTTGAGAATACCATCTTGTGGAAATGGCGGGTACGTCTAAACCCTATTTAAGCTTATTTGAGAATACCATCTCGTGGCGATGGCGGGTACGTCTAAACCCTATTTTAGATTATTTGAGAATACCATCTGGTGGAAATGGCGGGTACGTCTAAACCCTATTTAAGCTTATTTGAGAATACCATCTCGTGGCGATGGCGGGTACGTTTAAACCCTATTTTAGATTATTTGAGAATACCATCTGGTGGAAATGGCGGGTACGTCTAAACCCTATTTAAGCTTATTTGAGAATACCATCTCGTGGCGATGGCGGGTACGTCTAAACCCTATTTTAGATTATTTGTGAATACCATCTTGTGGAAATGGCGGGTACGTCTAAACCCTATTTTAGCTTATTTGAGAATACCATCTCGTGGCGATGGCGGGTACGTCTAAACCCTATTTTAGATTATTTGAGAATACCATCTTGTGGAAATGGCGGGTACGTCTAAACCCTATTTTAGATTATTTGTGAATACCATCTTTTGGAAATGGCGGGTACGTCTAAACCCTATTTTAGCTTATTTGAGAATACCATCTCGTGGCGATGGCGGGTACGTCTAAACCCTATTTAAGCTTATTTGAGAATACCATCTGGTGGAAATGGCGGGTACGTCTAAACCCTATTTAAGCTTATTTGAGAATACCATCTGGTGGCGATGGCGGGTACGTCTAAACCCTATTTAAGCTTATTTGAGAATACCATCTTTTGGAAATGGCGGATACGTCTAAACCCTATTTAAGCTTATTTGAGAATACCATCTCGTGGCGATGGCGGGTACGTCTAAACCCTATTTTAGATTATTTGAGAATACCATCTGGTGGAAATGGCGGGTACGTCTAAACCCTATTTAAGCTTATTTGAGAATACCATCTCGTGGCGATGGCGGGTACGTCTAAACCCTATTTTAGATTATTTGAGAATACCATCTGGTGGAGATGGCGGGTACGTCTAAACCCAATTTTAGCTTATTTGAGAATACCATCTGGTGGAAATGGCGGGTACGTCTAAACCCTATTTAAGCTTATTTGAGAATACCATCTGGTGGCGATGGCGGGTACGTCTAAACCCTATTTAAGCTTATTTGAGAATACCATCTGGTGGAAATGGCGGGTACGTCTAAACCCTATTTAAGCTTATTTGAGAATACCATCTGGTGGCGATGGCGGGTACGTCTAAACCCTATTTAAGCTTATTTGAGAATACCATCTTTTGGAAATGGCGGATACGTCTAAACCCTATTTAAGCTTATTTGAGAATACCATCTCGTGGCGATGGCGGGTACGTCTAAACCCTATTTTAGATTATTTGAGAATACCATCTGGTGGAAATGGCGGGTACGTCTAAACCCTATTTAAGCTTATTTGAGAATACCATCTCGTGGCGATGGCGGGTACGTCTAAACCCTATTTTAGATTATTTGAGAATACCATCTGGTGGAGATGGCGGGTACGTCTAAACCCAATTTTAGCTTATTTGAGAATACCATCTGGTGGAAATGGCGGGTACGTCTAAACCCTATTTAAGCTTATTTGAGAAAACCATCTGGAGGAAATAGCGGGTACGTCTAAACCCTATTTTAGATTATTTGTGAATACCATCTTTTGGAAATGGCGGGTACGTCTAAACCCTATTTTAGCTTATTTGAGAATACCATCTCGTGGCGATGGCGGGTACGTCTAAACCCTATTTAAGCTTATTTGAGAATACCATCTGGTGGAAATGGCGGGTACGTCTAAACCCTATTTAAGCTTATTTGAGAATACCATCTGGTGGCGATGGCGGGTACGTCTAAACCCTATTTAAGCTTATTTGAGAATACCATCTTGTGGAAATGGCGGATACGTCTAAACCCTATTTAAGCTTATTTGAGAATACCATCTCGTGGCGATGGCGGGTACGTCTAAACCCTATTTTAGATTATTTGAGAATACCATCTGGTGGAAATGGCGGGTACGTCTAAACCCTATTTAAGCTTATTTGAGAATACCATCTCGTGGCGATGGCGGGTACGTCTAAACCCTATTTTAGATTATTTGAGAATACCATCTGGTGGAGATGGCGGGTACGTCTAAACCCAATTTTAGCTTATTTGAGAATACCATCTGGTGGAAATGGCGGGTACGTCTAAACCCTATTTAAGCTTATTTGAGAATACCATCTGGTGGCGATGGCGGGTACGTCTAAACCCTATTTAAGCTTATTTGAGAATACCATCTCGTGGCGATGGCGGGTACGTCTAAACTCTATTTTAGCTTATTTGAGAATACCATCTGGTGGAAATATCGGGTAAGTCAAACCCTATTTAAGCTTATTTGAGAAAACCATCTGGTGGAAATAGCGGGTACGTCTAAACCCTATTTAAGCTTATTTGAGAATACCATCTCGTGGCGATGGCGGGTACGTCTAAACCCTATTTTAGATTATTTGAGAATACCATCTTGTGGAAATGGCGGGTACGTCTAAACTCTATTTTAGCTTATTTGAGAATACCATCTGGTGGAAATAGCGGGTAAGTCTAAGCCCTATTTAAGCTTATTTGAGAAAACCATCTGGAGGAAATAGCGGGTACGTCTAAACCCTATTTAAGCTTATTTGAGAATACCATCTCGTGGCGATGGCGGGTACGTCTAAACCCTATTTTAGATTATTTGAGAATACCATCTCGTGGCGATGGCGGGTACGTCTAAACCCTATTTTAGATTATTTGAGAATATCATCTTGTGGAAATGGCGGGTACGTCTAAACCCTATTTTAGCTTATTTGAGAATACCATCTCGTGGCGATGGCAGGTACGTCTAAACCCTATTTTAGATTATTTGAGAATACCATCTGGTGGAAATGGCGGGTACGTCTAAACCCTATTTAAGCTTATGTGAGAATACCATCTTGTGGAAATGGCGGGTACGTCTAAACCCCATTTAAGCTTATTTGAGAATACCATCTCGTGGCGATGGCGGGTACGTCTAAACCCTATTGTAGATTATTTGAGAATACCATCTGGTGGAAATGGCGGGTACGTCTAAACCCTATTTAAGCTTATTTGAGAAACCATCTCGTGGCGATGGCGGGTACGTCTAAACCCTATTTTAGATTATTTGAGAATACCATCTGGTGGAGATGGCGGGTACGTCTAAACCCAATTTTAGCTTATTTGAGAATACCATCTGATGGAAATGGCGGGTACGTCTAAACCCTATTTAAGCTTATTTGAGAATACCATCTGGTGGCGATGGCGGGTACGTCTAAACCCTATTTAAGCTTATTTGAGAATATCATCTGGTGGAGATGGCGGGTACATCTAAACCCAATTTTAGCTTATTTGAGAATACCATCTGGTGGAAATGGCGGGTACGTCTAAACCCTATTTTAGCTTATTTGAGAATACCATCTTGTGGAAATGGCGGGTACGTCTAAGCCCTACTTTTAATTATTTAAAAATGCTATCTGGTGGAAATGGCGGGTACGTCTAAACCCTATTTTAGCTTATTTGAGAATATCATCTGGTGGAAATGGCAGGTATGTCTAAGCCCTACTTTTAATTATTTAAAAATGCTATCTGGTGGCAATGGTGGGTACGTCTAAACCCTATTTTAGCTTATTTGAGAATACCATCTGGTGGGAATGGCGGCTACGTCTAAACCCTATTTTATCTTATTTGAGAATACCTTCTTGTGGAAATGGCGGGTACGTCTAAACCCTATTTTAGCTTATTTGAGAATACCATCTGGTGGAAATGGCGGGTAAGTCTAAGCCCTATTTAAGCTTATTTGAGAAAACCATGTGGTGGAAATAGCGGGTACGTCTAAACCCTATTTAAGCTTATTTGAGAATACCATCTGGTGGAAATGGCGGGTACGTCTAAGCCCTACTTTTACTTATTTAAAAATGCCATCTGGTGGAAATTGCGGGTACGTCAAAACCAAATTTTAACTTATTTTAGAATGCTTACTGGTGGAAATGGCGGGTACGTGAAAGCCCTACTTTAACTTATTTAAAAATGCCATCTGGTGGCAATGGCGGGTACGTCTAAACCTAATTTTAGCTTAGTTTAGAATGCCAGCTGGTGGAAATGGCGGGTACGCCTAAACCGTATTTTAGCTTATTTGAGAATACCATCTGGTGGAAACGGCGGGTAAGTCTAAGCCCTATTTTAGCTTATTTGAGAATACCATCTGGTGGAAATAGCGGGTACGTCTAAACCCTATTTTAGCTTATTTGAGAATACCATCTGGTGGAAATGGCGGGTACGTCTAAGCCCTACTTTTACTTATTTAAAAATGCCATCTGGTGGAAATTGCGGGTACGTCAAAACCAAATTTTAACTTATTTTAGAATGCTTACTGGTGGAAATGGCGGGTACGTGAAAGCCCTACTTTAACTTATTTAAAAATGCCATCTGGTGGCAATGGCGGGTACGTCTAAACCTAATTTTAGCTTAGTTTAGAATGCCAGCTGGTGGAAATGGCGGGTACGCCTAAACCGTATTTTAGCTTATTTGAGAATACCATCTGGTGGAAACGGCGGGTAAGTCTAAGCCCTATTTTAGCTTATTTGAGAATACCA
Organism: Leiobunum rupestre; assembly: GCF_980474605.1. Lineage (NCBI taxonomy): Eukaryota > Metazoa > Arthropoda > Arachnida > Opiliones > Sclerosomatidae > Leiobunum > Leiobunum rupestre. The sequence goes on from NC_143394.1 coordinate 15,918,087, forward strand.
TCTGGTGGAAATAGCGGGTACGTCTAAACCCTATTTTAGCTTATTTGAGAATACCATCTGGTGGAAATGGCGGGTACGTCTAAGCCCTACTTTTACTTATTTAAAAATGCCATCTGGTGGAAATTGCGGGTACGTCAAAACCAAATTTTAACTTATTTTAGAATGCTTACTGGTGGAAATGGCGGGTACGTGAAAGCCCTACTTTAACTTATTTAAAAATGCCATCTGGTGGCAATGGCGGGTACGTCTAAACCTAATTTTAGCTTAGTTTAGAATGCCAGCTGGTGGAAATGGCGGGTACGCCTAAACCGTATTTTAGCTTATTTGAGAATACCATCTGGTGGAAACGGCGGGTAAGTCTAAGCCCTATTTTAGCTTATTTGAGAATACCATCTGGTGGAAATAGCGGGTACGTCTAAACCCTATTTTAGCTTATTTGAGAATACCATCTGGTGGAAATAGCGGGTACGCCTAAACCGTATTTTAGCTTATTTGAGAATACCATCTGGTGGAAATGGCGGGTACGTCTAAACCCTATTTTAGTTTATTTGAGAATACCATCTGGTGGAAATGGCGGGTAAGTCTAAGCCCTATTTTAGCTTATTTGAGAATACCATCTGGTGGAAACGGTGGGTACGTCTAAACCGTATTTAAGCTTATTTGAGAATACCATCTGGTGGAAATGGCGGGTACGTCTAAACACTATTTTAGCTTATTTGAGAATACCATCTGGTGGAAATGGCAGGTACGTCTAAACACTATTTTAGCTTATTTGAGAATGTAAGCTGGTGGAAATGGCGGGTATGTCTAATCCCTATTTTAGCTTAAGAATGCCAGCTGGTGGCAATGGCGGGTACGTTTAAGCTCTATTTTGGTTTATTCAAGAATGCCATCAGGTAGCAATGGCGAGAACGTCTAAGTCGTATTATGGCTTATTTAAACCTACCGTCTATTTGCTTTAGCATTATTTCCGTGACTCGTCGCGCTCTTTACTGCGGAAATTCTCTCAAGTCGATATCTCTTGACGAAACCCGTAAGCGGTCACCAATCTATTTTTGCTTTTAAACCAACTCCTAAGTGAGCAACCTTGTTCGCCTTTCAAAATCTGGACTCATCCAAATGAAAACCCATGAAATCGCTTTGAAGCTCCGAGATTCCTATCGAAAGATTGCTTAAAGGAGCACCTTTTAAAGTTCTTGGACACTAACTGAAATGTTCGAATTAGAGTGGTGAATTTTCCGGAAAAATAAAATGCGGAAAATTTTCCACAAATTCGGAAGAATAAAAAATTGAAACATAAATTACTTTTTAAGGGTTTTTAATGTTTTTATCTTTTTATCGATATAAAATGCTTAATAACAGGAAACATACTACAAAACATTAATAGTGTTACATTGTTAATCAGTTTAAACTAGTCTAGAAGTTTAGTTTTACTTTTACATTCGAAAAAATGAGGCGAAAATGCCGCTTTGTTTAAAATGGCAAACAATATTAGACTGATCATGGAATGAAAACTTTTTTTTAGGAAAAATACGGTGTATTTTTTGATAAAAAGGCCTCGCTCATTTTCCGACTTAAGGCTAGTTCCCACTTGGCGAATTTTCGAGACGAATAAAATTTTCGCGCAACGAAAAAAGACGCGTTTTTTCGGTCGCTGGGGAAGCGGTTCTCACTTTAGCGCGAAAATTTAAAAACGCTGAAAACAACTCGTCCGGGTTTTTAGTAATGTTTTAGGCCTAACATAAAACATCAGTTCAAAATGAACCAAATGGATGTTTCTGTTGATAATTTCAATAAAATTAACTTAATTGTACTAAATGTCTTATTGGTTTATGCAATATACAAAAGATAGACGTTTTTGGGTTAGGGAAATATTTTAAATTACCTTTACTTCAGAATCTTGGTCAAGTTGGCTGAGCTGCTTTTCTAAAAACTTAGGCTTAATAAGTGACGGACGGGAGCGGAATAGATCGAGGGAACGCGTTTTCTGATTGGCTGAAGCTTTTTATCGCCAAGGTGTGGTTGTCAAAAAATAGAGCATTTGCTAGATACCGCGGAGACGCGACTTTAGCGGTGAATTTGAAAAAAATCGCAAATTTTATTCGCGAGCGTCAATTTTCAGCGCGAATTTTTTTTTTTCGCTAAGTGGGAACTAGGCTTTACAACACTAGTTTGAATTAAGTGGGACTGTCAATAGGAAGTAACTGCATAAACATTTAAATTTAACTTATATAATAATATATTATAATATGTAATGATTTTGCATTCTTTGCAAATAATTAGACCGTATAGAGGTAACTTGCATTTACAGTTATTTTTATGTACAATTTAAAAATTATTCCCAACACCTTTTACAAGGAGATGGTATTTTACATACATTTGCTTTAACTCTATTATGATTAGCGTATAGACTTTGTATGGACGCCGCTATTTTGTTCAAACCACGACCTGAAACACTACTATCATGATTGTTTATAAGTTAATAGAATAAATGGTACTTAAGATAAAAAAATTACCATTTCCTTTGGTATTTTCTGACCAGCAAGAAGGTCGATATTTTGTAAATATCTTTCAAAACGGACAAATAATTGTATATAATTGAAATGGTAATGCAGCATTGGGTATCGTTGTTTCACTGTATGCAGTCGTTTTTTATAGAAAAGCTAAATAAGTATGGCTTCTCATGAAATACTCAAAAAATAGCCATTGGAACTTCACACTGAAAAGAGATAAAATATTCTAACATAAGTTTGTAGGAAGTCTCTTAATTAAACATTATTTTAGAAAAATTAACTGATATTACCATTCTGACTGAAATATTACACCGTCTAGGGTGAACGGCGGAAAGTTTGGTCCAGGAATACTCGCTGCCGGAAGATTGGCTGCAGAAAATTCACTGCAGGAATATTTGGTGAGCTTTAGGTTGAAAATTCGGTGCGTTAATTATTTTAATTAAATATAGTAAGGTTTTATGAAAAAAAATCAACACAAAATTTTATTTAGTTACCCGAGGAAAAATAATTAAAAGTAATACGTTAACTATATAAACGTAAGATAACGTAACACAAACATCAGTTTTTATATTATCTTCGGAATATGTAGTAAAATGCCGTTATACTTTCGAAGCGAGCGTGGAGGTAAAACACAATTTAACGGCCACTATATAGAGTTAAAAGAAAGGCAGTGGCGTAGACAATAGGGGTTTTCTAGTCCAGACGCCCCTGTTACCTACCTTTGTCTGTTCAAAATTTCACCTCCTTCTCGACCCCCTCTTAACTTTCACATACTTCGACATCCCCCTACTTGACGAATTACTGGCTACGCCACTGAAAAAGGGTTCTGAAAAGTGGAAAGGTTAGGTATTATGCAGTACTTAACTTTTTTAAATATCATAATATTTTAAATTTTACTCTTTTTAATTAGATTTAATTTATAATAATCAGCTAGGCTAATACCCAAGGCACCACCTTAGGCCTAAGTCATCAAGCGACTTTTTAAGCCATTAATTCAGGTACCGGGTTACAATGCGTAGGAGGGTGGTGGCAAGCCCTGCATGCCACGAGATCGAGCCAACACTAACTACTACCGTTAACCTCAACAAGTTTTTATTTAAACATCAGCAGTGAATTTTCCTCCTACCGAATTTTCCAAGCAGTAAGCTTCCTGCAGTCAATATTCGGGTAGTGAATTTTCCAGCAAAAAACTTCTGAGATTAGTCTAGGGTAGTTAGGTAAATACTAGCTTTATGTGTAATGTTACTAAAAACTACACAATAAAATTCTAATTTTCTTATGCAAATTTAAGTTCGTTATATAATAATAATAATCAGCTAGGCTAATACAAAAGGCACCATCTTAGGCCTAAGTCATCAAGCGACTTTTGAAGCCATTAATTCAGGTGGCCGGGTTATTTCAAATAAGCTCCCAGTGCCTAGGGTATTTTTATAATTATTAAATATATTTTACTTCATTGTTTTAGAAAATTTCTATAGATGGTACTATTTTCCAGTTTAAACGTCCCATGCAAAACTAGTTTTTAACTTTATTTCTAGTTATCCCATGCTTCGTTGTAACACAAGTAAGTTTAAGAAAACACAATTCAGAGGTTTTAGCCAAGGGGTTCAATATTTGTAAAAATCCCCGTACACTCTAGATAAAAATGCTTCTAGAAATCAACTTGGGATCCCAAGATCTGACCGAATATCATTTTAAGTATCTTGAAATATTCCAATAGTTAGGGGTTTAGTCGAAGCTACGGCAAGGTCATGGAGGGGTCGCAATAAATCTCAAGCCCAACGGCCCGACTGGTAGTATACCACTGTTTGAAGAAGACGCCCGATTTCTGTCAAATTTATGTCACATTTCATATAATACCTTTTTTTTTAATAAAAATGCTGAATGTTTCAATTTTCCAGGTTAAAAAATTGAAATAGACGTTTAAATTGAAGTGCACCTATGCCTTGTCCACTAAAATAAAGTTTTGCATTTAGACAATACCATACCAAGAGCTTTATCAATAATGTAATTATTTATACTTCGGGATGAGATGGTCATGGTCGAATGTTTCCTCGGCACGTCACTGGAGTGTGCTTCAATTGCGTCGAAAGACGTCGGTTTGAGAGAACCAATGATAAACCGAATTGATTTGATTTATTTAGGGAGAGGGAGCTGACTCTTCAAAGGGTCACGGTGTGCCATAACTGGTGGCTTTACCGGGGAGCTGGAATCCGACTCTTGTGATGCACTGGAATATTCTAACAGTGATCATATGGTCCCATCTCCACCTCCGACTTCTGTCAGTTAGTGGCTGGAAACTGGGTTTCGGCTCAGGCTAACGGATAGGGTCCAGGTATCATGGTGCCTCGACGGATTTGGTAGTCAGCTGTGCGGCGGTGGGTCTCCGTATGAGGCAATGTCACCCTTGCTTCCCGGCCTTTTGGATTCACACCGGGGTTCCGGTGCCAGCTGTGCCGGCTTGCGCTAGGTTGCCGTGTGCCCGTCGCCCATCACCTTTTGGAGCCATTTCTGAAGGGCTACCTACCTATGTATAGGTAGGGTGTTGACTGGAGATGCTAGAGCATCCACTTTTATTCCCACAGCCGTGCTCGAAGTGAGGAGGTGGTCGACCTATTGTTGCGCCTTCTGCTGGGTTGAGCGGTTTGCGTCGAAGGTGTGACTGTCAGCGGTAGGGTTCTCTCGCTGCCATGCCTGTTTTGTCACCTGTCCGGGCTGTGAACGCTGGCTTAGGGCATAATGCTGAAGACCTCCGGTGATAAAGGCTTGATCCCAGGAAGAATAAGGCTATAAATCTGACTAACATGACTCTTCGAGTATGAGGGGATTGGGAGCGACGCTAAATATCGAACAGCATAATCATTCTCTCTGAGTAGAAATTAAGATATTCTTAGCCATACACAAGGCCCGTTTTAATATTTATTCAAACACATGTTGCCTGGTTTAGGAAAAAAATTCTAAACTATGTTAAAATTTAATGAAACCATTCTAGTCTTCTTTAGCCATCGAACTGAAAGTAATTTTAACCTAATTTAAAGCAACTGTCGGATCCTTCATTGCCACCTGTATTATGATAAGGCCCTAGTTATTAGAGAGGGCAATGAATCTATCAGATTCTTCGGAAAAAAAACGACTTTACTGGAAAGCTTGGTGCCATCTATTAATGCCAAAGGGAGCTACAACTCCAAACCGCGAAACAATAACATCAGTCTCAGAAAACCATTTTAGAATATTATAATAAGACAACTCATACCTTACTTGGTGAACTTTAACCTAAATTACATATCCCATATAAAATATATTGTGAAAAATTACTATAATTTAAGTTATTGTAAAATTTAAAACGAGGCAATTAACACGAGGGGTACTTTTATGTCCCACCTTTTGGATCAAAATGTAACTTAAGTATCTGGTTTTGATTTCGACGTTAGTGACATCTGATGAAAAAAGAGCTACTTCACGTCAAACCGACACTAGCTTTAAATAATGTTCCTTACTTCTACCTCTCTTGTACTCACGAATTTCCCTTAAATGCACGTATTTCATCTTCACTAAATGTTTTCTTCCAACACGTATTTAAAAAAAAACACCTTACGAAGGTGCATGTTTCAAGCGAATATCATTTTAACATATATATCCATTTAATATACCTCTATTTCCAATATAATTTTGAGTAATTAAGTCACACACTTCTCAAATATATTAAATAAATCTTTAATGAACATATAGACACCTATAAAATATTTGATTTGGGTACATTTGTTCGAATTTCATTTGTCCGAACGGTGGTACAAATGTCCGAATGCCGGAAAACAGGATCGTATTTCCGAAAACGTATTTCATTTGCCCGAAAAATTTATCACAACTTTTGTTGGTGATTTAATCGTTTAATTTATGTTAACTTTACTGGCGAATTTCATTTGTTCGAATAATCGTTTGTCCGTTTTTTCGAACATTAGGAATTGTTTTTTTTTAATATTGTTAATATAAGAAAATAGTAACATTAACGTGAACCTAACCTAACCTAACCTAACCTAAAATATCCACAACATTCGAACAATTGAAATTTTTTTTCATTTCGGCGGTTCGGACGAATGAAATTTGAACAAATGTACCCACCCCAAATATTTGGAACTAAATACATAACCTCGTCTTTCAGATAAAATCAAGGGGAAGTAGTAAATATATCTAATAGTATACTTGTATATCTAATACATATATATAGAAGCATAAGTAACATAATAATTATTAAGTATGACACTATTGTTTTAATGCTTAAACTCTGACCCCACGTTTAAGACAATGACATTCTTGCTAAGCTCCGACATGGACTCGCAACAAAACTGCGTATAATCCTTGTTAGAAGTCTATTCTACCTTTGGCACATTTAGACACCAGGTGGTTTAGTGCTGAGAACTAAACCTTGATTACGCGATAATTTTGAAAATAGATTCGGTCATAATGTTTGCTGATTGTCATTACGTTACTTAAGATAGTAGTAATATATATTAGAATACTCTGTTAAACATATATTAACCACAGAATAACTCTTTTGTACCTTAGATACAACTAACTCTTAATGATAAATTTTAAACCATCATTAACGTACACTGTAATATCACAATTAATAAAAATATATATTAGGCAAATAATAAAATGAAGACACGTACTTGGTGAATTATGTGGTACCGAAAGGACCTCTCACGATTCCAATCCACAAAATGACTGAGTGAATACGCCGATCGATTCTGCCATCGCATAACTCTTTTGGAGAGGAACCCAAAGCCTTTTATTTGAACAATGCCCTTTGGTTTCAAAAATCGAACCTACTTTTTGAGGGGGTTGCAGTGGGAGAGCCGAAGTAGGGGAATATCTTTTAAATTCATTTCACGAGCTCCGTCCCGTTTTTATTGTTCTTCCGCTCTCCCTCTTCGGCACAATTCCCTTCCCCCCCCCATTCCAGGGCTTCTCAAAAGAGGAAGGGTTTAGAATGAAATATTTGATTAAGGGTCCGGCTGGGATTCGCCTCGTTCTGTACTTCCCTTTCCTCCGCAGCCTCCTGATCCTCATCCCGGGCCTCCAGCCGATCGAAACCTATTCGAAATTCCTCTTCCTTCTTATTTACACCCGTCCCCTCTTTATTTACCCTCATATTGAACCGGTTCCTTCCTCTCCCCACTCTTGGTAGGGTTTAAATTCCATCTTCCCCACTTTATTCGCGCTAGTTTTACACCAGGGCCATTCCTTATTCGTTCTCAACACTCCCTCAATTTGAGCAGTCTTTTATGTTCGCCTTTAAATTTTCGCTCTTTCTCCTTCTTATGAGACGACATTAGTGTCCAATAAACATTTTTTACTTAATGATTCTCCACCTTTCATTTTATTCGTAAGCCTTGGTCCCTACCGTATGCTAATACAGGGTGTTTCGAAGGGTAATGCAAAAATTTGAAGGAGTTGTAGTGGATGAGTTGAGAAGTATGCCTGTTTTTTTTCCCATTTTCCTACGATGAGTTAAAAGGGCGCCAGAGAGCTTCAAAGTGTGGCCTACTAGCCCCTGGAAATAGGCGGCAACTAGCGCAAAACCAAGCAGTGGGGAAATGCGAACATTAAGGTTTGGGTTCGTGTGATAGGTATTAAAGGACTTTGTAAACAAATCCAGGTAACCAGCGTAAAAAAAGTAACCTTAAACAGTATTAAAAGTCCCTGCTGCTTGTTTTTGCGCTTGCTGCAGCCTACTTCCAGGGGCTAGTAGGCCACACTTTGAAGCTCTCTGTAGCTCTTTTAACTCATCGTAGGAAAATAAGAAATAAAACAGGCATACTTCTCAACTCACCCCTACAACTCCTTAATAATTTTTATAGGCTTCTATAGAAATTATATGTAATTGTAATCAGAATCTTACAGAAAATACGAGAGATGTTTAAACATATTAATTTTAAAAATTAACTAAACATTAACAGAAAGAAGTAGATTTTGGAAATAAAATCCAAGATGTAGATTTTAATTTAAATGTAGAAAATAATTTTATCCTCACGTTTAGGTAGGTTCCTAAATTACAGGTACCAAAGAACAACAAATGATATCAAAATAAAGAAGTTTATTAATTAAATAATTACTAAAGTTACAATGAAGTTTAATGTTAACAGTAATGCTTAAAAATGCTCTAGCATACCTTTTTCTAATCCAACAGATTGAACTAGAAAGTCTAGTGTTTAACATTTTACTTTTTGACAATATTAACCATGAAACATTTTTACTCAAAATAATCAGCTACTTCAGAACATATTGTAGCGCCACTACGTCAGTTTTTTTAAAACAGATATTATTACTGACAAAATATTACACTCGTTGATTAGTCAAATCTTAAAATCGCTTTAAACATTGAAAAAATCCCCAAATTTTAAAGAAAACATTTGGAAAATTTCATTAATAGAGGGCGTTATTTAAATTGAAACCGAGCGTTGGTGCGTGGATCGTGGTGCCATCTAACGCCGCATATAGTAGCCACAAGCCCTTATCAGTTCTCCGTCCAGAAGATTTTTTAAATAGACTGTCTGGACAGCCGAATGATAAGGAGACGTGGAAACAGTTTCTTCAGAAATCCTTTTTTACTTTGAAGGCGAAATTTACTATCTGATAGGTTTTGGAAGGCTGGATACCGGTTTCATTAAAAAGAAAAAGCAACTTGAAAAATAGTTAATTATTATTAATTTAGATAAAACTTGGTTTAAAGTCATTGCAGTTTTTAATTTTGGAAAATGAATCCTTGCGTAAATATTCCTTTTATAATATTACTATATTTCGAAACATACTCTCTTCATGTAACGTACCTTTACCTATGCTTAAGCGACTTAAAAAAAATCTTTTTGACTAGATGCTAAGAAAATACACTGCCTATTAACCATGAAACTGCTAATAGTGTCTTCAAAATGGCTTCGACCAAATTTGATTTTTTCGAAAACCGTCTATATCTGGTCATATATTTCTATGAATTTGATCTCAATTATTTAAATATTGTTATCCTTTTCTAAGTTGATTCTAAAATACGATAATTAAGATTATAGAGGTAAAGTACGCAGTAATACAGCTTTTAAGATAAAACTGAAAATTAAAAAGATTAAATTGCTTTGCAAAGTAGTATAAGTCTTGCCCATCTTATTAAAATACTTCGACGCAGCTGACATCGCGAAGGAATAAAATATCCTTTCTCAAACGCAACTATATAATCTGTGTGCAAATACCAATGACTCATTACATTGACATTTTTTTAAATAGAAAAAAGGCATAGCCGTTCGAAAAATTCGCAAGTCCATTTCATGGGGGAAATACAATAGTACAAATGCTTGGTCCTAAGTCACCGTAAAATTTGACTCCCCCTCATTTTGAGGGATGTCTCAGTGGGTGACTGGAATCGCTAGGGACATCACGGGCGCCTAAGCCAGGGTCCCCCTATTGTCCCCTTTGGGATACGTCATCGCGCCTGAGTGGGAACACTAAATTCTCCCCGCTGTTCCCACAGTTATAAACCCGACCCCGGCTTCATTCCCACTACAATAAAAAAACCCGCCGCATGACGTAATGGTTCAGGCACGTGTTCTCTATAGCTGCTTCGATGCCGTTAATTAAGTTATACATTTTATATATTCGCCCTAAGCAACATTTTGTATTTTTTCGTCTTTTAAAAGCGTTCTGCTTTGAGATAAGAATAAAATATTTCTTCTAAATACAAAATAATATTTCTTGAGGTCAATTTTAACTTAAGGCTATTTCGACAAAGACTGGTTTAATTATAATGATTATGGACGTTGAAAATTACGCTTTGGTCATCTTTAATGATTATAATCATTAATAATAAGTTCAAATTATAAATTAAGTCAAGCACCGTCGTCAGTTTTTAAATCATCTAAATTTTTATTGTACATAAGTGGATTTTAAATCATTTTAAATTTAAAAATATGTAAAAATACTTTTAGATTAATTTGAATATTCAAAAAACCTTTCTTTTATATGATTATTTTTTATAATTTTGGTGATATTTGAGTTTGACTTATTTCTCGGAAATATCTTATTTAATTTTGGTTTGTCTTATTTCCGCGATTTCAAAAGAAAATAAATTATTTCTTTAAAAAAACTTAAATATAAATATAATTCGATCTTTGGTGATATTACTAAATTTAGTTACATTTGGACGAAATTTGTATTAATATAATCTGAGTTAATATTAAAGAGACAACTAGCGCCTCCTATCTTCGAATTGGGGCGATAATATATCTTGAACACTTTCGCAAACTAGATCCTTCAACGCCGAAAGTAATTAAAAGTAATGTCAAATATTTGACCAATCTCGTCGTTAATCCGTTTGCAGGAAACAGCTACTCTACGGTAGATTAATAGAATTGTTGCTACTATGTAATTCTCCTATAATTTCGTCCTGTCTTGGAGGAGGAGATTATTTATCCCAAATTCCCCGAGAGGCTATATTCCCTTTAAATAGTTTCCTTTCGTTATAAAGCGGGACTCGCGAAGAGACACTCGTTAAGGCTGAAAAGGACAAGAGTGATATAGTCCGAAGCCGAGACTTAGTTCGGAGTACCGTCCAAGACTCGAATTCGCTTCCGTTGAGCTGTCTTTCAACTAAGCCTGGGCTAGAGTCTGATAAAGAAGTGCTACGCTGAGAAAATATCTTTAATTAGCGTCCGCGACTGTTGGTTGGCGTCTCAGCTTGTAGCTCGTTTAATTAACGTTGCCCCAATAATAAGGAACTAGCGAGACATCTTCCCTATCTTTCCATTTGTATCTCTACGCGGTATTTATTACCAAGAACGTATTTAGGATACCGAGAACGAACGAGTCGATCCGTTTTCAGAAACCAGAAGTACTACCTACGACAATCAAACAGAAACAGTCGGGGAATATTTTTAATATTATAATTGATAATCTAGCAACTATGTATGATTAATCAAATAAATTAAATTGGCAAATTAATTTTAGCAATTAAAGTTAAGCGGTAAATGGAATATTTACGCAACTGCTGTACACACTTTATTAACCATTACTAGATGGCACTATGTAATTGGGCAAGAGTAAGCGCTTCCGTTTGAGAGATGAGCTTAGTAGACTAGTACGTTCTCAATACCTTTAATACGTTCTTGATTTTAGAGAACTTTCGCGTATCGTTAGCGGTCTCCGAATGCGTCAATTTCGATGGACCCTAAATTGAGAGCGTAGAACCGTTGGGGGTCGGGAGGGGGGGGGGACTTACTGGGAATTTTGTTAAATGAAAAATTGCCGTTTCCGCTTTAGCCGCGCATTACGTAACAAAAGGGGGTGAGAGTTTTCCACCCCAGAGATAGATGTTGGGCTAACGGAAATTTTTAGCAGTTAAATAGCATAGAAAGCTTCCCAAAATTGCTCACCCTTAAATTCCTCAATTGTTATAAGCGTAATTGCTTCAGCGCTATTAGCGTTGGTGTATAGGCTTGTTTTGTTAATTTCTCAGAATGTCGAATTTAATCCGCTAATGACGAAAAATAAATACATTTATGTTTAGATTTTAAATACCACTAAATTAATTTTTAAAATAATTTAAAATATATCGCGTAACCAATCAACTACAAGAATGAGCTTGTAAATTTTATACAGAGCCACGTAGACGTTCATGAACTGCTGGATTTTCGTCTGCTGAGTAGACAATTTGCTAGTAGAGAACACAAAGAGTCTAGAGCAGATTATTAAGTTCTCGCTTTGGCCGCTACGTGGCTCTATATAAACTGAAAACGCCTACAATCGTAGATTTATATTTCTAGTTTTTCGATTTGGATTATATCACGATTATAATTGAATTTTTTGGCAATTTTTTAATTCTTTTAAAAATGATAAATAAAAGTTTAATCTGGTTTAGGCGATTGAAAATTTGGAAACATAATTTTGCATTCAATTAGGTATTTATCTTAAAATATTTAATTATGCGAAGATTTAAATGATAACAAGTTGTCATTCCATTAAGATACTTATTGAAAATTGTTCTTGATATTTATAGATCAAATATTTATTTTAACAAGAATGTATTTATTTATTATTAGGTATAAATAAATACATTCTTGATTTTAATAATATTTTTTTAAAATCGCTGAGAGATTTATTTCTCAAAGTATCTTTGGAATATCTGATATCTGTAATTTCAAAGTACTATATAGAAAAAATATATATAAAAACAATAAATGCGCGTTTAAAGCTATCATCATTGAGATTAACCATTTCAACCGAGGAGATAAACTAAGTTTATCAATAAATATCTCCCAAATGAAAACCAACTTCTTCCCACAACGTTGTTTACGAAAATTTTCCCTTATTTCATATAAAGCCTTCAAACTTTATTTCAGTTTCAAAAAAATAATATCTAACTTAGAATACTGATATTAAACTATTATCTGCCATCCTAACCACCCTACATTAGACTTTTCTCTTTATAGAAAGATTTTACTAAACAAAATTTATGATATTCTTAAATATTTAACATACGAAAACACGCATTAATTGATATAGACCCTTTTAGTTTTCTTTCAACTTCAATTAAAATTAATTAATACATTTATTTGATTAATTTAATTTTATGAAATTCTTAAATTCGTAAATAACTTACCAAATACGATACTCTTGATCTTTTAAATGAAGAAATCGGTATAATTAGGAGATGACGCGCTAACTGCGAAATACGCTCCAAAAAAACCAATCGGTCCGTCCACAGTAATCCAATAAGGCCCAGCGTAGCATTTCGTTGTATTCTCAATATTGAAAAACGAAGAGAGGCGCCTAGGCTACGATATCACTCCAAAATGTATCCACTATTTCTTTCGCGAGGACTGAACGACAGTAATGGTCACAGCGCGCGTCGCCGAAATGCGAAAAACCTCGTCTGGCTCCGAGAGAGGGCCAGCTGCGTCGTTCCCATCTCCGCATCGAGGCCATGAATACAATAATGCGCCCTCCCCGAAAAACGACGATCCCTCTGAGCCCCCCTTCTTGCATTTCCAAGCGGGGGGAATTCTCTAAATTGCGTCATCTCATCGCGCTTATTACAGTTATGACGACCAATTTTAACAAATATAACTAAGAACCAAATATTGAAAATATTCAAAATATACTAAGAACCAAATATTCAAAATATACTAAGAACTAACAATTCAAAATATACTAAGAACCAAATATTCAAAATATATTAAGAACCAAATATTCAAAATATACTAAGAACCAAATATTCGAAATATACTAAGAACCAAATATTCGAAATATACTAAGAACCAAATATTCAAAATATATTAAGAACTAACAATTCAAAATATACTAAGAACCAAATATTCAAAATATATTAAGAACCAAATATTCAAAATATACTAAGAACCATTCGAAATATACTAAGAACAAAATATTCAAAATATATTAAGAACCAAATATTCAAAATATACTAAGAACAAAATATTCAAAATATACTAAGAACAAAATATTCCAAATAGTACGAAGAATAAAATATTTAGAATATTACGAAGAATAAAATATTTAGAATATTACGAAGAATAAAATATTTAGAATATTACGAAGAATAAAATATTTAGAATATTACGAAGAATAAAATATTTAGAATATTACGAAGAATAAAATATTTAGAATATTACGAAGAATAAAATATTTAGAATATTACGAAGAATAAAATTAGCAATATCATTGAAATATTAAAAAAAGTAATATGATTAAAATATTCAGAATAGTACTCTGAGGAAAACATTTAAATAGTACTCTGACGAAAACATTTAAATGTACTGTGAGGAAAACAATTAAATAATACTTTGAGTAAAACATTTAAATAGTACTCTGACGAAAACATTTAAATAGTACTGTGAGGAAAACAATTAAATAATACTTTGAGTAAAACGTTTAAATAGTACTCCGAGTAAAACATTTAAATAGTACTCTGAGTAAAACATTTAAATAGTACTATGAGTAAAACATTTAAATAGTACTCTGAGTAAAACATTTAAATAGCATAATTAATAAAATAATACGACTTGATTTTAAGTCAAGTTTAGTTAGGTGAGAAATTAGTGAACCCAATGTATCCTAGATTTTCGTGAAATTGCGAATATTTGGAACTTCAACAGGCAACGAGCCGAAGCTTTCTTGAACAGTTTGGATCTTTCAGCGGGACCCCTCGGGTTCCCTGGGGTCTATCGAACCCCCTTTCCTATTGTGAAAGCGTGATGGTACCCGAATTGTCCCCTCGCTTCTCTTTATAGGGAATCCCTCGGTCCCCGTGTCTTGTACAGTGTCCGATGGACAAAACAGAGAGGGAGCCGCCACCATATGCACGGGACCTCTCGCTAACGAGTGAAACGAGCCGAAAACCCAGTCCCGTTCTGACTAGGCCCCGCGATATTGTTTCATTTTTCACGTTAGTGTTTGCGAGGGCCATTTCACTTTTATGGCGCCATCTACGACAGATTTCCGAAAGTAAATACTACTTTAAGTCTCATAGAAACTCGATAAAAAGAAATTACGTAATAAGTATTTATATTTTATAATTGTAGATGGTGTGTCAGTTACTGAGATTGAGCAGGACCCATTATTGTATTCTAATCCGGAAGCTTAGTGATCTGTTTCCAATTGGTCAGTGGCAAACTCGTAAATTCTATATAGCATTTTGTCACGATGGTTGAGGAAGTCACCATTACGTGTGGTTATCAGGGGCGAACCATTGACTTTAAGGGCCCTGGACGAATACTGTTTGGAGTCTACCCATTTAACCCAAATTCAACCAAGTTATTTACATTTTTTTAACTTTTAATTTAAATGGTTCTTATTTTTAGTATTTTTGACCCTGAAAGGAGTCCCAGCCCATAAAGACCATGCCTAAATTCACCCTTGGGGTTTACTTCTATATTTGTTTTAGTAACTGCGAAGGACTCGACATACTTAAGCTGACTTTAAATATTCCCAAATAAATTAATTGTGAAAAACTTGAGTTAAATACCTGTGCAATATTTCCTCAGTATGTTAACGTAGTTAAGATTTAAATCTCGCTTGGAACAATTTCAATGACTGTACTTATTGCATCGTTGAATGCGAACTCGACCAGCGATTTCGTGAAAGAAAAATGTGTCCTAAGGCTTGACAGCCACGAAGCCGAGCATCCCGTCAAAGGAGCCCCTGAATTTAGTGTCGTTTTTTGGAACGGGGGCGAGGGAGGAATTTAGTTACGTTTCCATTCTACTCTAGACGCGCCCTTCGCGATTGGTCATTTCGCGTCACGTGTCCCGTTACACCCGATGAGAGAGACACGAGCTTTAAGATCCAAAGAGAACTAACGAGTAAAGCGTTCAGGCGACGTAGGAAAAGAAATATTATAAAATGACATTCTTGAATCTTGATACGTTACAAGCGCCGCGACTCCTCTAATGACTGAAAAACCTACTAGATTTACTCTTACATCTTTTCGCAGCGTCTTTGCAATACGAAGATTAATATTATCTACGTAACAGCCACGTGGTTTATGCGATAAATAAAAATAAAAATTGAAAAGATTCTAATAGTCGATATGGGGTAAATTTTCATAAAATTACTCAATTACTATTTGATAAATACCTCTTTAGATATTTTCACAGCGTCTTTGCAATAGTAAGACGAGCATTATCTACGTAACTGCCACGTGGTTTCAACGATAAATTAAAAAAATAAAAGATTCTAACTATCGATATGGGGTAAATTAAAATAAAATAACTTAATTACTAATTAATAAATACCTCTTTAGAAAAGCTCATCGTCGGATTTCGATGGTTTCAGTCTGCTTCGTTGTCGTGGCAGGAGCGAGAAGCTTGATAAAGAGACTGAACAAACGTGTTAGTGTTAATCGTCGAAAGAAGGAGAGAATTGAAAAGGGCGGTAAAAGTGCCGCAAATGAGGAAGTGCCCGAAAAAGCGACAATTTCCGTTACGCGCCTGTACCTCATTTTTCCCTCTCCATCCCGCCATTTTTTCGGGTTCACTCTATTAGCACCGCTTAAACTCCGCGAATGTTAAAAGGAACGAGAAATAATATCTACGCCGCTACAGCTCGCGAAACGCATCTACCATCAGACAAGGGTCAATTACGTTAGTTAAGTTTCTGAACTAGCTTCCAGCCGATAGAGTCAGCTAGTCAGCCTTCGCCGCGATCTCTATTAGTTGTAAACTCGTGCGCCGATAAAAATGAAACCGATTAGGACACATTTACTCCCAACTACTTCCACTCTCAAAAGAGCCATTGTGAAATTTTTGTCTGGTGATAGATCAGCTCAGTCCATTGAGGATAAATTTTAAATTTTCGCTTTAGGATTGACGTTTCCAAATTCTAGAAACTAACATTTAAATTAAATTTAATTTAATTCTATCGCGACCTAAATAGCATCGCTTTAAAGGAAAGCTTTTTCTTTGAATTGCCATTTTTTGAATTTTTGACCACGCCCATATTTTGCGCGCCATTTAGATATTTAATAAAACTAAAATAAATTACTTTTTTTGTAATAGAAAATATAAGAAATTTTAAAATTATTTCATTACATTCTCAATCATATTTAAAGTATTGAACAATCTCTTCAATATCCGACCACGCCCTTATATGGAGCGCCATCTAGATATTTACTAAAACGAAAGAAAAATACTTTCTTTTTATTAAAAATATATTTATCTCCTTCAGGAATTTTGAATTTTAACTTAAATTTCTTAATAGTATTTGAAGTAATGAACGTTTTTTTTTAAAGTTGGACCACGCCCATATTTTGCGCGCCATCTACAAAAGCGGAAAAAATGGAAATTAAACTTTCTTTGTAATAATTTGTTTAATTTTGTCTCCTATTATGAGGCATTTAAACCCTTGAAATTTCCATTTAGTCCAACGTAATTTTACACTGCCAAACGTTCACGTTTCAATTAAACGCGATACAGTCCAAGAAAACCTAAAAAACCCTGAAACGTATTCAAGGTTACTCTTTCTAATTTACTGTTTTTAAGAGATATAAAGCGTTACACATATCTTGCCCTATTTTTTCTTCTATTTCGTATCAAATATCAACTCACAAACGAGAGGCAAGTGTCTTGGCCATAGACGATAGAGGCCTTATAAGTTTAGCCGTTAAAATAACTAGCGATAAAAGGCCGAATGTAGAGTTGAATTTGAGCGCTAAAATTTTTCCCAGTCTGGGTTCACTTTTTATTTAGGACGCAAAAATGAAATGGTGTGGGAGGGCCATTGACAGAAATGTCTTGCAGAAATATTTAACGTCTGTGCTAAGGGCTTTGCCCATCCTCCGCCTGATGCTATCAATCTTAGTCGTTTTAATCTCAAGCAATTTAATAAACATTTCTCGGTGTAGGAGGCGCGATATAGTTTGCACAGTGTCAGATCCATAAACTCTGTCGTTCATCTAATACCATCAACAATTCAACGTTTTCGTGTTTGTAAACCGTGGATGTCATTTGAGGGGTTAATGTTTCGATCCTTACTTACATTGTTAGTAGGTTCACGCGGTCATAAATCGTACAATTAAATATTTAATTTCAATTTAAGGGATATGATTTTAGTTTGTACAGTTTAATTTCCATTCTATAAAACCTTTTATTTTAGGTATTCTAAATAACTCGAGTTTCTTCACATTCCGCTGCTTACACACGATGTTGGATTTATTATCTATATTTCATTCAATTAATTTATTTATTTAATTTAAGTTAACAATTATTCAAGATTGAGCCCAGAGTTGAACAAATGAAAACGGATAGTTATCTCAAATAATAACGGTTCTCTTGGGGCTCTGTGGGTTTGTTATAATTATAGTATCTAGAGATATACATAGTTTTCTCTTAAGGTCAAATGTCAGCTTTCTAAGGCGGACGAAACAAAAGGCTCGAATGCACTCGAAGACAATACGTTACTTATATTGTGTACGCATTCTCGTAAAAGTGAAATGTTTCGTAATTCATTTCCTTCTACACGTCTTAAATACAATCAGCTTTCGAGAAACTGCCGTAGATGGCGCCACAATAAATACGGAAGTATT
This sequence comes from Leiobunum rupestre, assembly GCF_980474605.1. Lineage (NCBI taxonomy): Eukaryota > Metazoa > Arthropoda > Arachnida > Opiliones > Sclerosomatidae > Leiobunum > Leiobunum rupestre. Next base: position 15,936,681 of record NC_143394.1, read on the forward strand.
CGACTTTGTTTGTCCAAGTAGCGTGTACACTACGAACAAGTTCTACAGAGAAAACTACGCGTAATAGAGTATAGCCTTGAGGGCGGAGTTAAGTAACCCTTATTTTTTTTAAAGGTCAAGGGGTCATAAAGCGAGACCTCAGTGAGCGCGCGCGCAGGGGGGGGGGGGGGGCGTGGTAACGGAGTTTCTTATCTGAGGCGAGCTCGTGGCTAATGAAAATAAAATCGAAGACATTAATGTTAATAAAAGTGGTGGTCGTAAAAGTAGTTCGCGGTTATAAGGGGAATCTTTGCGCGGACAACCCGGCAATTTCGGCCAACGGAGATTTATAGACTTCTGACCCCCTTGGTTATAAAAATAGTAAATTTGCCATAGATAATAATAAAGCGCGTATGAGTTTTGCGTCTGCGAAGAAAGAAGCGCGCTCGAAAAGGCGGCCTGAGCGAGCGTTTTCTAAATCGATTGTATTGGGCACGGACAAAAAGCAGAGCTTCTCTAAGCCTTGGCAAACTTGAAAAGGGCGTCACCCATCGATGGTCGCTCTCCCTGGTGGCTAACGAAATAATTAATCGAGCGAGCGATGGCAGCGACTCGGCGCGGAGGAAAATCGTCCGATGCCAGAGCCCTCTAATGATGGAGTTGTGAATCATCTCTAACTGGCCGTTCTCTTCCTCCGGGGATGTGTGAAAATTTAATGCCCAACGAGAGACCAGATTCAACGCTTTCATCTCGAAGGGTTATGCTCAGAGTTAGGTACCAATCTGTTTGGCTCATTTTTCACGTACCGCGTGTGAAAAATAGTTTCGGGTGTTTTATAGTTCGGATGACCTAACCTGCTTTCGTTGATTCGGGAAAAAACTTTCGACGGATTGGTTCGAGGAACACCATTGACGAAGACTACGAAAATGTTTTCTTAGAGAATTTAAGTGGCCAATTTCACCTTCACCGCGTACATTATTTATTCAAACGCAATTTAGGAATTATTGACAATCATTTTGGGGATTCGCATTTTAAAAGTTTAATTAAACTCCTACGATTCATTTGTAAATATTTTAGAAAACAATATATTCTATAAGTACTCAGTCTGGAGTATTACAAATTTAAGCTACATCTGATTAATTTCTCAATATGGAAACGTTGCAGCCGTTAAAGATTTAATAAAAATAATAAAATTAATAAATTTACGATTTAATTCGGTTTTTTTTTAGTTTAAAATGAAATGGGAACCACAGCACACGCATGCTATACGGAACAATTTTGAACATCTAACAAATTGTAGAAAAAATTTAAGATAAAAGAAACCACGTAATTTACAATCGACTTACTTGAAGTTTCATCGTTGGTTCAATCGAAGCCATTTCCCAGCGAATCTCCTAAGCTCTCATTGCGAAGCGTTGAAATATAACAAACGGGAAAAAACCCTCAAAGAATGAAACTTTGTTTTAAAGGGGTGGTTGTTTCGTTCAAAGTCATTTCAGATATAGGTCCCTAATTAGGCTTCCCACTATCTAACTCTCCATTTCCGATAAAGCGTTTCCTAATCTTTCGTACATTGCGCTCGCGACTCGTGTACAAGTAGGCGTTAAAAAGTTCCTTTCGATAAGGCTGGAACAAAAAAAAAACGCATAAATGATCCAGATAAGTTAATTATTTTAATGGCGCCCTTTTGCCGAATTGTTTCTCTATGTGTGACGATTAAAGGCCGTTACGCCCCAATTTTATTAAACTTGAAACGCTCTGCGGAGACTATTTGCTAAGTAGGAAATTAACTATAGCTCATCCTAAAGCTGGTAATTGCTCCCGGGAAATGGTAGCGACTGAAACGTCTAACGCTTTCAGTTCCTGTGTGAAAGGAAATTGTTTTTAAGCGGCGACGTCTAATTCTAATGGCGTAACGCCAATAAGCAGGATGTCCTTCCGTACGAACTTCAATTCGGCGCTTTTAATAAGGGTTAAATCACGGCTAGTTTCGGTCTTACGACAGAGAATCGGCGGGGGTTTAACGGCCGACGACCCTGGAGATAGATGGCCCCGCTGAACTGAGCGTAAAAGAGAGCGTCTGCTTTCACGTCTGCTACGCGTCGCCACCCGCTCTTTTCAATTTATCCTCGAAAAGCCACCCGCCCGCCCTCCTTTCTCCGACGCGAAAAATGGGGTTTCACGCGTCCTTGTTTGAGAAAAGGGGAAAATCTTGTTGGGTCAAACTCGGAGCGACGCCCGTAAAGCGAGCTTCTCTTTCAAACGCGTCTCCCCCACCCCAAGATTGAGTGTGTTGTCCTCTTTTCCCCCGTCTTTTCGCTTCGCACCCCCCATTATTAAGCCTTCTTATCCCCCCCCCCCCCCCTGCCCTCGGTAAATCTTCGGGACTGCGAGAGACATCGATAATTTTCCAAGATGGACAGAAAAGTCGATGGGGATAGCGACCGCGAATTAAATTTATCCCAAACACCATGGTGAATCGCGAATACGAGAAGGGACCCAGGGTACAACGTTTATTTAGGTAAATTCCACTACGTAGGACGCGTTGAGTCTCTAGCGGTCTCCTCGGCTCTCCCAGAATGCATTTCCAAAATGGCTGACACTGGAGAAAGAGAGGAGGAATTCTTGATCGATGGTGGCATCACGTGACGCATTTTCTATCTCTTTCCTGCCCCCCCTCCCCTTCCGTCCGCTCTAGCTCGCTCTCTGTATTGGGGCGCATCGCGAGTCCCCCTTTACCGGCGAAGAGGAGCGAAAAACGGAGAGAATTCCTTAGGAATAAAAAAGCCGGTTTACGGAAAAAGAGGGAATCCACAGAGTTTCGATCGAAGCCTCTTCGCCGTTGTGACCAACTACTACCGACTCTGGCGTGCGAGGACATCATCGTATTTGGAGGATGACTATGAACGAGTTGGAAGAGCCGGATGAGCGTAAATAATCTGGGGTAGGGTAAGACCGAGTCCCCAAAAATTCAAAGTCCAAAGTACCCGAATAGGCAGGTAAAGGGCGCGTGATGGAAAATGTAAAAGTATTGATATAAAAAATCTTAACTTACCCAAAATAGAAGTCCGAAGAGCCAGGGACTACTGCGGGGTTAAACGAGTTCAACTAGGAAGAGGGCGCTCGACGAGCGACCACTCGCGACGGAGGCTAGAGTTCAAGTGGCTCGAAGCGGGCCCGTACCGAGACTGGTATCCGAGGATTACTATTTACGAGTCCATCAAGGTCCGTCGAAGGAAGAAGCTCTCGTACCAGCGAATGGTGAACCGCTACTGAATTACGAGCGCGAATATGACTGATAAAATAAGGCTTGGGAGAGAGAGTGTTGGAAGCGAGCCCGATTGGAGAAACATCGTCGTCCATAATTTAGCCACGAGAGCGGGGGATCTCGAAGGTAGTTCTTTTTCCTTTTCTCGGTGTATCGCGGTGAAGCGAGGGCCGTAGAGCTGAGGGGGCCTATACGGGGGCATCCACTCTCCTCTTCCGGAGCAGAAGGAGACGCGAACCTCTTCGGTTGTCGACCTTTGCGGAAAAGAGTCTGGAACTGTCCGTTCTCCAACTAATATGGCCGCTCTTTATTCTTAATAACGCCAGTGCGCGTGCGCCGAGGATGCTGTCTCCGCAGTGTCCCTGACACGGCCCCGAGTTTAGTAGCGCGCCACCATCCGATCGATACTCGTAGGCCGCCATTACACATCCCCGAGTTCCCCGGTGCAGCCTCCCTTTCGGGAGGGAATCCTGCGGACGAATGCGAGCTGGCTGAGCGTCCGAATCCTATATATCCTCCTGGAGGAGAGGGGTCAAAGGAAGCGAAAGGGGGTCGCGGGGAGGGACAGAGATCCGCACTCTTCGAGGATGCGAAAGGTGTAGTAAGAAGGGAATTAAGGTAGCCGAGCCAGCTTGAATAGAACACGGCGGGTGAGGAAGAACCGGCTTAGACCCAGCGAAAGAGAGTGGGATGGCGAAAAAGACTAGCTACGTCGAACCGAGGAAAGAAAACTATGATGGAACGGCATTTTCAATATGATTTCTTGTCGGTACGTTTTTAATACCGGTAAATCATCCGCGAGATTAGTTCCATCTCGAAACCCCTTCTCTCTCCTCTCCTCCTCCCTCCTTTCAATGTCGGCGAAACCATAGCGCCCCCAGCGCCATCTACGGCCCATTTTCAGCGAATAGATTCCCCCCTCCCCGAGGTTCGTTTCGTGGCCAGCGCGAACGCGTCCCCTCCATCAGACGTACTTAGAATGAAATCACAGAAAGCTGTCTTCCTCTTCGGAAACGATAGATCGTAAAAGAGGTTCGAAACAGGAAATAAAAATCGATAATTTGGTCGATGGGCGAAAAAAGAAATTTGCACCGACAGGACGACACACCAAATCGACCGTGCCCATTGTCTCAGTTCCTCACTGGCGCTGGCTCGGAACTGAGGCCTCTTTTCCTTTTTGTCTAATCCCATCATCTCTAATCCCCTTATATTTAGGACGCAAAAAGGAACGGTCGGGAGTGGAGGGATTTTTCGCGGGGGGGGGGGGGGGGACCTGCCAGCTAAAGTTCAACAAAGTGGAACTCGAGTTTCTCGGGCTGCCTGCCCATTTAGGATTTTTTCCCTCCTTTCTTACGATCATCCACTTTGGTCACACATCCCTCAAAATATGATGGATGGGGAAGGTCCAACGCGAAACATCGGTTTTCGCTTGTGTCGCGCATTTGCGGACATCTATCCCCGCTATTCGAAATAAATTGGGAGGCGGACGTGCGGATATTATTAAACTCTCGACCCTTCTGCTCCTAAAGATGACGCCTTTTCTTAAGAGGCCGTCTAATTCGCCGATTCTATTTCCGAAAATCTTTCTCTTTAACGTCCGTCCCACCCTTAGGTTTTCGGATTTTGCTAAAATATAGCCCCGTGCTCTGGTCCTTAAGGTACGAATAAAGAATGGTTCTTACCGACAGCTCCTCTTTTCCAATTTTCGACGTCCAATTCTGGTTCCTCTGACCGGGTCGAACTTTACGCGCGAAACTGCTCCAAATCCCATCGATTGGGGGGGTTTTGGCGTTTCATATTCATATTTTTTTAAATTAGGGAGGGATAAAACTGTGGGTGGATTCTACTACGATCAGACTTGAAAGGATACTGATCATCTATTCTATCAAAAATAAATACTTATTTTCTTTAAAAAATTCTTCGCACAATTCGGATTCCATCCTCGGGTGATCGAAGAAAACACCAAATGAATCAAACAAAAATTTAAGGGGTACGGGTCTCGAAGAGGGCCCTTCGAAGTGGAGGCGAAAAAAATTTTGGGAAACTTGGGAAAACTGCGCGATGAAATTTTTTCGTCAAAAGACGAATCGAATCGAAGAAGGCGCGGAGAGAAAGGAGGGCTGGAAGAGGTCGTCCTCGCTCTCCGAGCTCCGAAGGCACAACTGACGTTTTCCAATGTCGACTCCTCTTCTTGCTTATGAGGATCACGGCCGGAGAAGGGGACTCTCCATCCTCCTCCGATATATCGGTTGCCACGACAACCGGATGATTTGGGGAAGAGAGAGAACTTCGGCGCGGTTCTCGCCGCCAGAGCGCGCCGCCAGCCGGGAGCGCCGAGCGAGGTTCTGATTATGGTAATACGTTGAAGGGTATATGGTCGAAGGGGGACCCGAAAGCGCGTTTATATACGCGCGCGGTGGTATAGGAGGTGGGCGAGCGGGCGGCGTTTTCGGCGCACGCGCGAACGCCGATATCAGCCTCCGTAGCGCGTTTCGCGCGAAGGGAAATCGCGCCTTTATAACTAGTATAAAGGAGGGAAGGCGGACGAGATGGGAGGATAGAGCGCGGGGGGCGCAGTGGGGGAGGGAGAGAGTCCGACACGTTTGATTCATTGTGAAGGGATGTACCTCGCGCGTCTCAGAGCCAGAAGCCGATGAACCCTCTATACTTTAGTGGGTCTTATATCGCGTTTATTCTCCCCTCTCATTCTCTATAGGCGAAAGTAGAGTAGACCTAAAGTTGGGAAAACTCCGTTCGGAGCGTTATTGAAGAAAGCGACGGCGGCGAACGCGGCTACAGATACCGACGGTTGCTCACCTGACGGTATGATGGTCTCGGTAGGCACTTATCTCTGGCTGGCGCGAACGCTTCCGATCCTGCGCTTCTCCGCTTTCATCCCATTACCGGAGGACGGCTCTCTCCAGGTGCGAACGCCCGCGTGTGCGCGCCAGCCCTTTATTTGCCCCGTGCCAACAACGCATCGACGCGAACGTCACTTTTTTCCCGTCCGTCGCTGCGGACTAATATACAGATTTTTCCTCGCTCTCCGAGTCTCGATGAATTGGTCCGCGTATCGCCTGATTTGATTTGAAAATATTCTCACTATTATAACCAACTTCTTTCGTCGGTTTCTGTAAATAGTTTGGATTACGCGTTTCATTTCTAATCGAGGCCGTTCTACGATACAGATCCGAGTTGGATCTTGAAGCGCTTCGAGAGAGGTAAAAGGAAACCTTAATTGGTATTTTTCACTATGGCCAAAACGCTGTTTTACTACCGAAAACTCGTCGTAACGTTTTTCCACAAAAGAAATCCTGATTTTAACTGTAAAGACTCGGAAGCGAATTAAATATGTGGGCAGCTATCTCGTTTGTCCATCGAGAGTCTGCCGAAATCCCGCGAGAAATGGGTGCAAGTTCGAACCCCGATGAGTAAGTTTCGCGAGTCCCACTTCGACAGAATTATAAAGTCCCGCTCTAAATGCAAATAGCGTTAATTCGATTATTCTCGTATTTTATTACGCGCTATCTCCCTATCTTTGGCTTCCCCCATCGAAGGTGTTAGAACGGGAAGAATTCGGCGAGGATGGATGCCTCGTATAAAGCGGGTGTATGGTTACCGACGCGTTTCGAGCCAAATGGCCTATAGAAAGGGATAGAAAAGGGTGGGCTCTTACCTCGGCTCGAATACGTCTTAGATCCTCCTCGGGCCTCGACGATAAATCTGCCACTTTTCCTCGCCGATGACTGGCGAGGGGAAGTCTTCGTCGTCGGCGCTGTCTAAGTGGAGCCACCCTACTGCCAAACGCGGCGAAAATTCGGCTGATCCCGGACGGACCCCCAAGTAGTTTCGGAGGGACGGCGCGCGTCAAGTTATCCCGCCCAATAAGGTAGAATGTCGGCATCTCGGCCGGCGATTATCATCAGGAAACGGAATCCAGAGGCTGGGAAAACCCGGCGCTGGCTCACGTCTCGCTCATTTATCATAAGGCGAACCGCGCCTGAGATCGAAACGCCAGCGCTCGCGTCCGTAGACCAGCGCTACGAAACTCTTCGCCAACATATCTAATATTTCTTCCCTGACCGACGTTAGCGGAACTCGTATTTACGTGTAGTCTAAGGAAAAGGCGAAAAAACAAGGCTCCTTCTTTTTCTTCAAGGCAAATGCCATTTCTCTTCTCCACTTCGTTTTGAGATAGAGAGGGGGTTGGGGGCTGTAGGAACAATCTTTTAGACAACCGTATTTAGTTTCTAGATACATCGTCGTAAAACGCGTGCCTCTTCAAAACGGTGAATTTGGCAAATCTCCTCCCGGTGCGAACGGGTCCCGAAAACGGAGCCAGAGATGGAGGAAAGAATACCCGGAGATCCGCGCTAAAGCTGCCGGAGAACACTGGCGGGCTTATGTCCTAGAGATGGGTCTAAATTTCGGTTGCCGCAGACAGCCTGTCGCCCAAGCTGGAAAAGTCGTCTATAGAGAGAGCTTCTACAAAACGAGTCGAGAGAAAGAGAGACAGCCAAGGCGAAACATTCTCTTCAATAGGCCTTTTCCTCGACGTTGGAGGGAGACCGCTTCGCGCGCGCCGGACGCCGGGGGGTTCGCCTAAGAAAACAGGGGGGCTGAAGCCTCAAGCTCCTGTATAGGCTTTTCCCAGAAGACCCTCCCAGTTGTTTTTGTATCTACGCGGCTACTACTAGGAAACAACGTTACCCGGAACTAAAAATAGGTCTATCGTCTTTATTTTTCGTTGTTTCCCGCATCCTAAGTGTCGTCGATTTTTTGATTCATCGAACATCGTCGCATACGCTCGCGCGTCATAAACTCGATATTCCACATCCAAACCGAAAACTAATATAAATATTGAGTCGGTAATCGTAAGGCAAAGAAAACGAACGCGGAGGGTGCGTTAGGCCTTGGCGCGCCACTCTTTATCGCGATCACAATAGGCCGCAAATAATACTAGCAGCCCTTTCATTATTATATTCCGGCTTGTATACGACGCGGGAGACTCGGCGGGCGGCAGGGACACCAGAAAACGACGCGTTTTTATTAAGGCCGGCTTCTGTCCGGATTATTACTTATAGACGGATAGATGGCGTTTTGCCGTCTTCTTTTTTCCTTCAGTGGTGGTGCCGGGGACAGAGGGGAAAAGGAACCTCGGAATAATAAGAAAAGTGTGGCCAAAGAGTTAGCCGAGCGTGCTCGCAGCGATAAATGCTGTTGGGGGTGTCGCCTACTTCTCGGGGGGTGGCGGGAAGGGTGGCCACGTACCCCCCCCACTACCGGGGGGGGGGGGGGCAGAATGGAGGGGGGTGAGCTCTAGTACAAAAGAGAAAGTGACGAGGGCAGGAGGAGCGGAAGAGTCTCCGCTCGCCCAAACGGAGTCTGGGTATGGGTGTAAGGTTCGGGATAAAAATAATTGCTTTGCCGCCACGTGATCGGCTACTTTTTCCAGTTTGGGCCTTGGCTTCGCGTCTTCTGCCTCCCCCCGCACGTTCCCCCTTCACCTCGTGCGGCGCTTTTGCCGAGGCCCGTCGTTTCCCCCAACGGGGAAAAAGAAACCAGAAGATCAATAAGTCACTTCAACGCAAAAAGCGGAAGCGTAGTTACCGACGTTGAGATGGTTACCGAGGCTATTGCATCTGGTGCCTCGCCGGGGCCTCTGGCAGCAGCGCCGTGTGTTTTATTCTATCTCCACCGTCAGCCTTTATATTGTTTGTAGGCCTTTGCCGAGTTCTTTATCTGGACAGGAATTCTACCGCTCTGCCCGTATCGAATATGTAGCTGATACCGGATTGTTCTTTACGTTATCCTCCCTCAATAGCTTTTCAATCGAAGAGACTACCTTCTTTTAAAGCGCCATCTGATCGCTACTTATATTACTTTCGATTTTTTTCAACGATTATACGTTTATATAGAGTTGAAGGGATAAATTAGGTAAAAATTACTAATTTGACCTCCTGGCGCCTGTAGAAGTGTTCCACCCGCAGCTCTCTAGTGTTCAGGGAGAAGTAAACGTTTAGGAACTTTATTATCTCTAGCTTGCTTACTGATCTTGGTAGAAAATGATAACGAATTGTTTTTCTACAATTTTTGATGTTTAATAAACTTTTTAAAACTCAGTATATTGTATTACATTGAAAACAATTTTTTTTTAATTATTATTTTGTAGGGGGAAAATATTATTTTAAGATCTTTCTAGATTTAATGTTCAAATATATTTTTCAAACAGTCATTTAACTATAAGTTGATTTATTTAAATACATTATACGAAAAATACTTTTCAAAAACCATTTTTTTTTATTTATTGAAATTTATAAAACATTTTTACACACAAGAATTACGAATGCTTTGGAAAAATCAACCTCATGACAATAGAATATTTCTAAAACACTACAGAAAATAATAATCTTTTAGAAATTGAATACATTAATAAACATGTTGAACAACATGGTTATGACTGTTTTTTCACAAGCGAATTCCCTGACTTTTATAAGTTTTCCCTGATCATCTCCCGAGATTTTCCCAAACTTATATTGTGCTAAATTTTTTTACCTATGTTTTAGTTAAGGTTTCCAATTTGTAACCGAATTTAAATTCTTGATTTTTAGACTAATTTTTAAAACACTTTGACTTTTTCATAGACTAATATTAAAAATCCCCTGACTTTTCCCTGATTTTAGACCCATATTCAAATTCTCTAACTTTTCCCTGATTTTAGCCATATATTCAAATTCTCTGACTTTTACCTTATTTTAGACCCATATTCAAATTCTCTGAATTTTCTCTGATTTTATACCCATATTCAAATTCTTTGACTTTTCGCTGATTTTAGACCCATATTCAAATTCTCTGACTTTTCGCTGATTTTAGACCCATATTCAAATTCTTTGACTTTTCGCTGATTTTAGACCCATATTCAAATGCTCTGACTTTTCGCTGATTTTAGACCCATATTCAAATTCTCTGACTTTTCGCTGATTTTAGACCCATATTCAAATTCTTTGACTTGTCGCTGATTTTAGACCCATATTCAAATGCTCTGACTTTTCGCTGATTTTAGACCCATATTCAAATGCTCTGACTTTTCGCTGATTTTAGACCCATATTCAAATGCTCTGACTTTTCGCTGATTTTAGACCCATATTCAAATTCTCTGACTTTTCGCTGATTTTAGACCCATATTCAAATTCTCTGACTTTTCCCTGATTTTTAGACCCATATTCAAATTCTCTGACTTTTCGCTGATTTTAGACCCATTTTCAAATTCTTTGACTTTTCGCTGATTTTAGACCCATATTCAAATTCTCGGACTTTACTAGGAATTCCAGGTTTTCCAGATAAAGTGGCAAAACCGAACAAGTAGTTTTAGACCTTTAAACCTCTTAATTTATTTTTAATAGTATAACTTAGCAATACGGCTTTAGATTTTTAAAAGAAGACGGAGTTTTGGGTCAACTACTTCGGTATTAAGTCCATGAAATAGACATTCATTGGCCCCACTCATATAATATTGAGACGGGCGTAAAAACTATAAATGCGATCCGGGCCGGGTATAACATTAATATTTATTGAAAATGAATAACCTTAGCGTAGTTTTTTTGTTTAGAGCGTAAATTGTTTCCTCGAGAAGGCCATAACGTTATCCTTTACGGGAGTTATATAGTTTTTCGGGTTCCCGGCCAGGGGTCGTTTCGTACACCTCGGGATTTTTTTTTACTTCCTCTTCTCTCCACTAGGCGGCGGCACTTGAATTTTTTATGACCAGTTAGCCCTTGGCAAAGTGGTTCTCATCCTCTTAGGGAACTCAATATATTTTTTATAACAAAGACTCGTACGCCGAAGACTTAAATCTAAACCTATTTTACGCCTGACGACCACCGCCCTGCCGTCTACTGTTTTACACTTAATAGTGCGAAAATAATTCGCTAGGGGCCGCTGCCGACCCACCCCGCATTCCGCCAATTTAATATTTCGTACATGGCTCTTCATTGCAGTCGGGTTTTATCCCTTTTTAAAGCTACTTAGCAAGATCGTCTTCCAAATTTCTTAAAGAGGGCTGGATTGCTTAGCCTCGTCAGAACCAAAGCAGTCACCAATGGCTAGTTATCTGGTCAATTTATCCTAGGGGCGTCGGGAGTAGCTTTAACTCCCCACCTTCCTAGTACTTTATAAGATATACTATAACTGGTCATTCGGTTCTCTCTGACCACCGCGAGGGGTCAAATGTTATCTTTCGCGGTGGCTACTTTTAGGCTTTACGTAACCGCTCTGGTGTTTTCCCCGCCCCCTATACTGGGGTACCACAGAAAAATGTGTACATCAAAGACCCTCTCCAGAAATGCCCGCCTGTAGGGGCAATAAAAACAGGTACGAGGCCTGTCTGTTGTGTGACGATAACAAATACAATACATTTATGGCCAGTTTTGCCCAACGCGACAAGAAAACCTTCTGATATTATAGAGTCTGCGTCTGCCCCCCCCCCCGCGCAGACCACATACTATCCTTACACCCCCCCCTTCGCCCCGCCCTTACGCCCCTAACGCCCTCTTGCGGGCCTGTTCGGACTCCATTGTTTTCTCTATTAGAAAGCTGTTATCCGATTACGTGGTTATAAATATTTTATTGAGGTTCGGTTTTTCTCTCTTTGGTACTGCCATCGCATAACTTAATGGGGGACTCACCTCTTTTTCCCACATTTCTTACGCGGTTAGGCTTATTTTTTCCCAGTTTGTGGCGCCATCTGTATCTAGGAAGACAATGTAAAAAAAATTGAATTTATATAATTTGAAATGTGTGAAATTTGACTATTGATTTCGTACCATTTAATTGTATATGTATTTGTAAATGATGCTACGGGAAACTGAGTTCATATTACAATTAACTATAAATAATAAAATATTAATGGCAATATAAATAATTTACAATTTCAATTTTAATTTTCAATTTTAATTTTATTTATAAACAAAAGGTATTTTACATCAAGACAATTTGTGCCCTTGAAGTTAAGTTACACAAACTAGTAAATGACACTTGGGTAACGAAAAATAAAAAATAACAATATTAAATAACAATTATTTAAAACGAATTTAATAATTTAATATTATTATTAAAAAATATAAATATATTTAAGATAAATAAAATAAATAATAATTATATCAAGATAATATAATATAATATAAAAAACCATATTATTATTAATAGTAAAATATATTTAAGATAAATATTAAATAATAAGTATATCAAGATAATATAATATAATATAAAAAAACCATGTTATTATTATTAATAATAAAATATATTTAAGATAATATTAAGTAATAATTATATCAAGATAATATAATATAATAAAAACCATATTATTATTAATAATAATAAAATATATTTAAGATAAATATTAAGTAATAATTATATCAAGATAATATAATATAATATAATAAAACCATATTATTATTAATAATAAAATATATTTAAGATAAATGTTAAGTAATAATTATATCAAGCTAATATAATATACTAAAAGCGTATTATTATTAATAATGAAATATATTTAAGATAAATAATAAATAGTACTATTATTAAAGTATTGATTATACTTATACACCTATAATTGATATTAAATTGATTTTCCCTTGTAGATAGAATGATATTTCTATACGTTTAAGTATATAACATATTAAAGGGAATTCTGGTCAATGCGAACAGAGCCTTTTCACGCAGCTTGAACTTACGGACGCTTGAAAATGGCCGTTTGGCTCGCTTTGTGGAGATCGTTTTGGGCGAGAAATCGTACAATATATAAAGCGTCACCAGCGAAGAGAGTGCGGTGGATAACGCGACGGAAAAGAAACGATTAGATATTTTCGCCAGAGTAAAGCTAAATAAAAGCTAATAAACATCTTTAGTCAGGACGCAGCGCGGGTCATTCGGCATTCTGTCACGTCGCTGACCATTTTTGGGGAACGACGAGCTATGAAAACGGTGATAATCGGGACTACGTTTTCGGATTTTAAGTCTTCAGAAATACTGTCCATAAGCTTTCATCGTTTCGCTATTTAGCGCGAAGTCCGGGCGAGGGTGGGGCCGTAAAGGTTTTGAAAGTAGACAATTATCACCCCTAAACCACCTACTATAATTGGGAAGGGGGTAGCGTCTAAATAGTTGCATCGCCCGGTCGTTTCTCAGGGCTCTCAGGGACTCGGAGTTAAAGAGGGCCTATCGCCGCTAAACGACGAGCGGGAGGAGAATATCGGTGTACGCGCCGTATTTTGGATACTCGAGAACTAAAAGTGGAGAAAGAGTGGAAAGTAAAGAAGGCGTCGGTTAAAAGCACCCTGAAGATTCGAGTCCGGCCACGATTAAGGGCGCGAAGATGGCCCCGGTTGTTGTAGCGTCCTCTTAGAGTCCTTCCATTCTATCTCCTCCAAGGTTTAAGAGCGGACCGAAGAGAGCGGCGTAGCGCGGACCGAACGGAAGCCGAAGCTCTCTTCTTGATGAGAAGGGGGACTTTTACTATTTTCGCGTCGTCCGCTCCCCCCCCCCCTTTTCCTTCCAAAAAGAAGCAATTATTACCAAACACGAAACTCTTATTAGGGAAAGTTGGCGCTGCAAACATCGTTTATCAGAGGTTTAGCCCCTTGGCTCTCCCCCCGCATTCTCACTCTACGTAGCCTTCTCCTTTGCTACGCTATATTAGCAACCCTTGTCTAATGACTTTGTACTTTCGCCGTTAAAATGGGCCCTTCTATTTCACCTTGATTTTGTCATGTTCCCTTGTTTATTGGTTAATTTCCGAAGGGTGATTGAAAATATCGCTTCTACTGGCGGAGGTTAAACCTCCAGTATGGCTGCTAGGGAATCGTGTACTTGTACGGCTGGAAATACCTTCTTTCCTATCGCGTATCAAGTCCCAGAACACACGGTGACGAAATTAATTCATGTTTACGATTTTGTATATTTTATGATTCCTATTTCATTTATTTTATTGAGAGTTAATTAACTCACACCATGGTTTAGCGTTTTTTAAATTAAAATAAATCAATATAGTTCTTGGGGCTAGAAAATTAATGTTATTTACTCAACAGCGTGTTTAAAAATTTCCCTTTACATGACGTAAGTAAACTTAAGGTTTCTAAAGCTACTTCAAGCGAGTATAAAGTGAAAATTAAGCGTATTTCTTTGACTAAAAATTAAAATTTACATCTTGGCGATATATATAATCAAGAATGCAATTATTTATCGTTATTTTCCCCTGCTACGACTGGAAGAGTAAGGGGAAAGGTCACCAGGGTGCGTTACATTCGCGATAGAAGTCACCAATTTTTGAGAAGCAATTAGATACCACATTGTCATTCTACTAAAATATAAATCCATAATTAATTAAATAATTACCAATATGAATTAGGTAATATTTAACATATATTTGATTTATTTTTTTTTAAAGTAAATGGAATTAATTATATAACATTTTATACTTGGAATAATTTATATCAAAGATGTTATAAATGAGGTGCAACCGAGATACTTGTCAGTTACCATATTTTTTATTGAGTTAAAAGGAACCACCTATGGACTACAATTCAGTCCATAGGTGGTTCCTTTTAACATAACATTTCGTGTATACTATTCTCCACCACTCTCAACCAATTCAGCGTTTTAAAATTTTTATTGTTTGGGTCCCTTTTTGGTGTAACAGTCGCGAGCCAGATTTCCCGCACGGTACTGATGAGTCCCAAATAGGACGAAACTGGTCTACCGTTGGAATTTCTGGCTGTTTTATTTTATTTTATTGTATTTAATTTAGTTTTTAACTCGAAGATCTATTTGGTCCGAGCTATTTGTAAGTTTTTAAATTTCTTCAAATTTGTTTAGGGTTTAGCTTTTTTATCCCTTTTCATTATGGACTAATCTACTTATTCTCATAATTTTTATTGGTTTTAAAAGTTATAATTTGTCAGGATTGACAATAACTGGACTTTCCTAAACACCTCGATGTGAGAAAATTATAATATGTCCGATTTTTTTTACTCGAAATAAAGATTATCCCAATGGCTACCGAAGAACGAGCACGGATAAAGAAACGAGACAGTCCATCCCGAAGATTACGTTCTTTCGACTTAAGCCATCTCGGGCTTTTCCCCTAATTCCTCGTGACTTTTTCCGACGCGACCTCTATCGGGGTGTCTGCGGGGATGTCTTTAAGCGAAAGAAGGAGGAACCATCCGCGCAGTACTCGGTGGCGCTGCATCACGAACCAATCCGCCTAAAGCCGGAAGGCCAGAACAAATCGGGGCAGTCCGGCCAGGTCCGAAGCCCCGAAACGAACTCTTGTCCTCTCATTTCGGTCCGTTTCGCCTCTTTTGACCGATAAGAAGGAACGGGCAGCCCCTCAAAAGAGTTATTTTTTCTGTCGTTTCGGGGTGGTCAAGCTATCGGGGGTGGTAGTCCATGGTGAACGAAAAAGAATATTTGTCCCGGCGTCCAATTCTCGTGGATCGACTAGAGGGTATCCGAGGAACGTTAATTTGCGTCCCAGGCCAAAAGCGAACTTAAAGAAGGCGTCTTTAGTCCCTTAGTCGTAGACAAGATCAAGCTCGGCAACGGTAGAAGCGAGGGGGGCCTAGGACGCCCCCGGGAGCATCGCCCCTGTAGCGGTAATACGGTCTTAAGCAGCGGCCGAGGAGGTGATGAGGTTTTTTCTATACCTCGCTTCCCCCCTCGGTTCCTATCAGTGGCACTTCCCCCCGTTTACTTCCGATCTCTTACCATCCGCTCTCCTCTCGCGGCGCCGCGACATTGGCGTTGGTCGTCATGGTAACTAAGAGGATTTTGACACCGGGAACGCGCTCCCGAAAGCTCCCGAAATAAAAGCGAACCGCGCGTCCTAACCACCTTTGATGCCCGAGGGTATTTATTAAATATTTACAAAGACATTCTTAATTAAGGAAGACCTTCGCGACGACAAAACCAGCCGAGATCCGCGTCGTTTTGCCAAAACAAACACGTCATTTGACGATGGCAACCGTTTTAAACCCGTTTTTCAACGATAAGAAACAGCCGACCGACTTTGCCGCGACGTTTTCGCGGTTTGTTTTGTTTTATAATTAGCCTAAGTGGGGTTAGTTTAACGTCAGAATTGTTTTCCGTTGTCGCCAGCCAACTCCTTTAAGCGCGAATTGTTATCACGCCTTTAAGGCTGGTTTACACTAAGGCAAAACCGCCGTGACGGCGGGCGCTAACTTTTGAAATCCTCGTTAGGCCTAATAGAAAATTTTTGCGTTCACGCCCGCCGTCACGACGGTTTTGCGCTAGTGAAAACCAACCCTTAAGGCCCATTTTCATGCTCACTGGTAGCGGATAAAAATTGTCGAAATTCGCATCCGCCACTCGCAAGCGTGAAAATAAAGCTAAGGTATCTGTTTGAAACAGATCGACGCGGATAGTGAAAAAGTGTGTAGCGGAAGCGGATTTTGTTGATTTTTACCCGCTACCAGCGAGCATGAAAATGGGGCTTTAAGCTTGTTTTCCACTGGCGCGCGCAACGACGCGTTTCTCAGCTTTGAAACGTTCAAACGTTTTTACGCGCGTAAAGAAAATAACATTATGACGCGCGCTAGTGGAAAACAAGCATTAGGCTCCAACGCCAAGTTTGCGAGTAATGGGAACGATAGAGAAACCGTTGTTTCTAGCCTACGTGCCTACGTAGCCTTGGACACACTTCGATGCTTACACGTTACGTCGCTTTTGGCCGTGGTAAGCTGAGGGTCTCTACCTCGGATTGATTTACGGTGAAGCGCGTAATGTTGAACAACGCGTCTTTAAATTTTTAACAAGGTCTTAACTTTAATAAATAACCTTATAATGATAATAGTTAGCTGGACTAATACCCAAGGCACCACCCTAAGCCCAAATCAACTAGCGAATTTAAAGCCTTTAATTCAGGTGTCCGGGTTACAATGCGTAGGAGGGTGGTGGTCAGCTCTTCATGCCACGCGAGCCAACAGCTCCCTACACTCACTATTACCGTTAACCTCAACAAGTTTTTATGGAAACGGGAAACAGAAAAACTCGTGCGAAAACCTCCTTAACCAGTGTGGAGAGAACTTGCAAATTTAACGCTGAAGGAGTTGTTCCGAGTTTTAACCTAGAAACGCTAGCTTTAGATTTGTTAAATAAAAGATAATTTAGATACAAAATTAAGTACAAATTGAAAGGTA
This sequence comes from Leiobunum rupestre, assembly GCF_980474605.1. Taxonomy (NCBI): domain Eukaryota; kingdom Metazoa; phylum Arthropoda; class Arachnida; order Opiliones; family Sclerosomatidae; genus Leiobunum; species Leiobunum rupestre. The sequence continues at coordinate 15,954,144 of NC_143394.1, forward strand.
TTCTTTAAATAAGAGAATTTTATTTAATTCTACTCAAAGGAAGCGGCTGTCTTGAATTATTGGTGTAATTTTAGGCATAACACCTAGAACATTTCTAACGGTTTCCTTTTCAAATACGTTTTGTTATTCTTACTAGAATTTTTTAAAGCTATTTTATTTTTCTACTTATCTAACCAAAAAGATATTTAAATGAAAAGATAATATGTGGATAGCACCATATTCACCTCATGATTCCCGGAAGAATATATTTATATATATAGATATATATATAAAAGGTATAGTCACCTTTAGCTTGTTAATAATTCATGCGTATTTTAATTTTTATTCTGTCCTATTCAACTGGTTCTGACCCTTTTCGAAGCCTTAGATTTCCGGCTTTCGGGGCAATCTTCTCTATCCAACCAACCCCGGCGTTCCGGTGGCTCCCTCTGGGAAAAATTAGACGTTGAAGAGTAAAGAGCTTTTCGCGAAGCATCCAAATTACGACCGAAAATTTAAGTGAAATTTATTCCGACTAAAATTTAAAGGAGTTGGAGGAAATCGCGGGTTCAACCGCACCGAGAACGGAGCTAGAGAGCTAGATACACGCGAGAGTAGTTATACTAGTACCAAAGAAATCAAAATTTTTTTGCGGCGTGGTTTCGAGTCAGCGAAAATATCGCAGTCATTAGGGAGGATTTAGGAGGTGGGATTTTTTTAAAGCTTTTTTTGGGAGCTTTAAGACGCCCCCTCAGCCGCTAGGTGGCGCTGTAAACGGTATTTTTTAATGGACATCGAAGGGGAGTAGGCCAACCAAGGCGTAAAAGGAAACTTCAAGAAGCTAGCTCGAATATGGAACGCTAATGTTGGTCGCGCGTACCATCAACAAGTATTAAAAAGCTATTTTTTTTCCAAATAGTTTCGTCTTGCCGAAGTCTTAAAAAGCAAAGTTTGGAGATTCTTTGTAAATTACACGAGCCTTACTTTCTAATACTATTTCGCTTGGCTTAAAACATTCATAGGGTTAATGATCATCGACTTGGAATTCCTACCTTCAAATATAACCGCTACTTAGTTGATTTTGGACAATGCAGCGCTTGCAAATTTTCCAGGTTTGTACGTACAAACGTTTAATCATCATAAGTATTCCACAAAATAATTTTCTTTAATGACAATTTGTTCACGGGAAATGACGTAAATTACGTCACTTTTAACTCCGTGACGAAAAGTTAGTGGAGCGGATTTTGAAAACGCGCAAAATGTCACATTTACTATCTATTCGCGGCCGAAAACTATCGCAACGCCCCCTTTGGTTCGCCATTGAAACCTAGATAGGTAGCGGAAAAAGCAGACGCTATTAGTTATTATTAGTTATTATTCGTCAATTTGACTTTACAAATAATGATACTTGCATCGTTTGTAAAATGCATTTTGAGTTTCTAGGAAACTATTTTGCATTTTGTGGGTTTGATATGTGGAAAAACATTTTCAAAATGTTTTTACCCTGCTACCATCATCGCAGCTCTTGTAGAGATAGTTCGTCTGCTATTTACTCCCGAGTAATCATAGATGGCGATACTCAATTACTCACTTACTCAGAAGCCGACGAACATTCGTACAGTGTCACCGCTTTATTTCCCACCCAGGATTGTTTTGAAATCGCTACGTGATTATTATTATATTCTAATTAATAATAATAAAATAACTGTGCATTTGTAAAAACCTTTTTACATTGTATTTTTATTTTGAGCGGAAAAAACCATTTTACTTTTCACATTTTGGGTTTAGAAAAACCATTTTTCAAAATGGGTTTTACATTTGCCTTTTGAAAATTAAATTAGTTATTCTTGACTTTTTAAACGATACATACATCTTGATTAATCTTGATATTTTTGAAATATAAATACATACATCTCCAGTTTTTTTTAAATAAATACATGTTGAAAAATCTGTTTACAACTTGATTAATGTTGATTTTTTGAAAAACCTGTTTATAACTTGATTAATCTTGATTTGATTCTAAATATAACTGTATACATCTGGATTAGTATTAATATTTAATATAATATGTATTATAATAATAATAATATCTTTAATATTTTATTATATTATTATATTACAAAATTAATAATCCTATAATTTATAACATACATGGGAAAATGTATATTTCCACTTGTATATTGTTGATAGTTAAATCCTTTAACCTTTGGTATTTAATATTCTCATTCATATCTTTCAATATAACTGATTTATTTCGATTTTTAAAGCTATACCAGTAAATTTCAACGTCAAATCTTTGTGGAAAAGTATATTCAATCTAAGGTCTCACTCGAACGGACAACGAAATTCTAAATGAAGACAAAATTCTTCGAATTCGAAGAAAGCATTAAAACGAGGATTACAATCCAGGGTCATTGTCGCGTTAAAATAATTTACGAAGTACCACGCGTAACATTTTAATTAAAATAGTAATGATCTCATTATTTTCAACACTGTTTTAATTGAGATTAAATAGTAGGCTTAAGCGCGGGCTCATTATAACGATGATGCTGAGACTAGCCGCTCTGTCCGGTTTCCGGTTGCCGAAGTCAAAGCGAAAAACCTTTCACTTCTACATAAATTCTTTCCCCACAAATGTCTTCCCTTTTTTTCATCGGTCTTCTTTTATCGGTTTCTTTCTTGCTATTCTCGGCCTTTTTTTAGGACGAGAGCGCGAAAAAATTGCGTCCTTGTGGGGGCTCTGAACACCAATGGAATAGCAATAGTTTACAAGTTGCCACGATGGCAAAATTCCGTGTGGTGCTTGATTATCTTAATTTAAAAAAAAACCATTAGAAACCCACTCAAATATTTCAAAAATTAGTGAAGGTAAAATATAATATACATTCAGGGTGCCGTATACAGGATGTTTCGAAAGGTTATGCAAACGTTTTAAGGAGTTGGAGGGGGTGAGTTGAGGTTAACGGTAATAGTTATAGTGTAGGGAGCTGTTGGCTCGCGTGGCATGTAGGACTTGCTACCACCCTCCTACGCAATGTAACCCGGCCACCTGTTTAAAGGCATAATAAGTCGCTAGATGACTTGGGCCTAAGGTGGTGTAATAATAATAATAATAATAATAATAATAATAATATTAATAATAATAATAATAATAATTATTATTATTATTATTATTATTATTATTATTATTATTATTAAGTATTCATTTTTTTTTCATTTTCCTACGATGAGTTAAAAGAGCGCCAGAAAGCTTCAAAATGTGTTCTACTAGCCCCTGGAAGTAGGCTGCAACAAGCGTAAAACCAAGTCGAGCAGGCACACCCTACAACTCCTTAAAATTTTTGCATAACCTTTTGAAACCCTGTATGTGAGCAGTCCATTGCAATTTATAGTGAAATCCTTCGCCAATTATTTCATGGCGTTCGCTTAGATATTTATATCAGAAGTCAAAATTTCAGCCAGAGATTGCAACAGCACTGATGAGTCCCAAAACGGCGAAACCAGTTTACTGTTGGAATCTCTGGCTGAAATTTTTACTTTTGATAAGGTAAAATTTCAAGTTTTTTTTGGTTCGGTGTAGTTTGGACGAAAATTCAGAACAACTCTTGTTGCGTTTAGAATGCCAGATCTCTCCCCACTGGTTAAAGGGGTTTCCCCCCGAGATCTTCGGTTCCTCTTTCCATAAAAACTTTTCGAGGTTAAAGGTAATAGCATAGGTTTATGGTAATAGTTAGTGTAGGGAGCTGTTGGTCAGCGTGGCATACCGGGCTAGCCACCACCCGCCTACGCATTGTAACCCGGTTGCGGCCACCGAAATTAATAGCTTTAAAAGTCGCTCGATAACTTGGGCCTAAGATGGTGCCTTGGGTATTAGCCTAGCAGATTGTTATTATTAAAAAATAAATAAAATTTTGTTTTTTCAGTCTCCTATGATTAATTTTTATAATTTGCGTTTTAATTTAGTATTGGCTAATATTAATAATTTTATTTATGAAAAATGACGGCCAGTTTACTAAATTATTTGTTCCGCCGACCTCTAGTTACAAATAAATAACCGCATTGTATAATAAGCGTCGGTGGTTCTTTGGTAGAACCCCCGCCTGTCATGCAGGAGGACGCAGGTTTGAAAACCGCACGATGCTATAGCAAATTGGTAATAAGACGTATATCGTGTACATCCAGAGGTGGAAACACTGCCTTTTGGATGCCAAGAAGTTTATCGTAACCCTGTGCGCTCGGTCCGTCCAAAAAAAAGAACACAACACTAGAATTCATAAGTTCCTCGGTGAGGTAAAAATTATCTTCATTTGGTAGACAAATAAAAATGAGTCATTTTGATCTACTGCCAGCATAAGTATTTGTCTCTCGGTGACAGGCAAAAACGTCTTTGTGCGTGCTCAAATATCAACCATTCCGGTGTTCAATCCTTAGTTAATGTCCAGTCTTTATTCATTTTACGGACTAATTACTTATTTAATTTAAAATAAACAAATTTATTAAGATTAATTTAATCGCTTATTGTACTCATTTGGTTGAAAAAAAATTACAGATGACTGTATGTGTGAAGTAACGCAGAATTCACGTCATACCCAAAATTTCTGGAGTGACGTGAAGTTGAGGTCGTACTCAATCAGAAAAATTATAAATGTTTTGTTATTCTAGAAATGATTATCAAAAAACGTTTAACACTCGAAAATGAGACGAATTACGCTAAACATAAACTTACGAGTTAGTGAAAGTGGTGTGATTCGGCTACGTATACTATAGATTAACTGCTGATGAATTATATAAATCAAAATTTAAATTAATCAGACCACATAACAAAAATCCAGTAGTTTACGGTTTATTGTAGTGTAGTGTAGTGTACCTTTTAAAAATAACTGATTCTAGCAATCAAGGAAGAAAATCCAAAAGTTAAGTAATCAGCAGTAATATAACATTTGAAACACTAGATGGCGCCACGCGTACAACGATTGGGGCATTGTGGAGAGGTGGTGAGGGAGGGGTGGCATATCGACGGGGATGCTGACTGCCGAAGGTAATGGGCCAGTAATGGCGTGGACAATACGTCAGACGAACAGCGGGGAGGTTACATTCTCGATGTCTGCCACTTTCTTCGGCAAGTCCAAATATCCCCCTTTGCCACAAACTGGACTCTGTCCTCGTAGAGAGATAGTGAGTGGCTCTTGGCCAAAACGTCTTGTAAAGAGCGACGTTTTATGTCCATTTTGGCTGCCGTTATTTTCATGCTGATGTAGTTGGTCTTCGCGAATTTAGCTTTGAACCATTGTCCATATTGTCTCTTTCACCACTCTACGACTATGAACTTGGAACGATTTCAATCGTTTTAAAAGTCTTTCTACAAAGTTTTTATACGATATATATTCTTCAAAGAATTAAACGCGCTTATCAGCCTGATATTAGACCAGAGGAACAGTGGTTTCGCATTGAAATTCACTGTCATTTCTCGGTTCCCCCTTATCGTCTTAGGGACAAAATTTGATAATATTTAATTTAACTTTTCTCAAAAGTTATTAAATTTCCTTGAAAATATATTTCAGTATAAAGATGACTCTTCAGGTTATGTTTTAAATAAAAAAAATGTTTATTGCAGCGTTTAAAAATCTAATAATAATAATCAGATAAATTATTACGGAATTATAGTTATATAATCTTCATAAAATATTCCAGATAAACAAACTACCCCTGATTTTTTTAAATACAAATTCCCTGAGCTTTTCTTGACTTTTTAAAAAATTTTAAAATTCCCCTGAGCCTCCCTGACTTTTACAGATTTTGAAAATTCTCTTGAGCTTTCCCTGACTTTTTGCAGCTTTCCTTGACATTTAAAGTATTTTGAAAATTCCCATGAGGTCCTAGAGAACTTACAGATTTTCCTTGACATTTTACAAATATTTAAGCTTCTTTTGACTTTTTCATGACTTTTTACAAATATTTAAGCTTCCCCTGACTTTTCCATGACTTTTTACAAATATTTAAGATTCCCCTGACTTTTCCATGACTTTTTACAAATATTTAAGATTCCCCTGACTTTTCCATGACTTTTTACAAATAGTTAAGATTCCCCTGACTTTTCCATGACTTTTTACAAATTTCTAAGATTCCCCTGACTTTTCCATGACTTTTTACAAATAGTTAAGATTCCCCTGACTTTTCCATGACTTTTTACAAATTTCTAAGATTCCCCTGACTTTTCCATGACTTTTTACAAATAGTTAAGATTCCCCTGACTTTTCCATGACTTTTTACAAATATTTAAGATTCCCCTGATTTTTCCATGACTTCTTACAAATATTTAAAATTCCCCTGACTTTTCCATGACTCTTTACAAATATTTAAGATTCCCCTGACTTGTCCATGACTTTTTACAAATATTTAAGATTCCCCTGACTTTTCCATGACTTTTTACAAATATTTAAGATTCCCCTGACTTTTCCATGACTTTTTACAAATAGTTAAGATTCCCCTGACTTTTCCATGACTTTTTACAAATTTCTAAGATTCCCCTGACTTTTCCATGACTTTTTACAAATAGTTAAGATTCCCCTGACTTTTCCATGACTTTTTACAAATTTCTAAGATTCCCCTGACTTTTCCATGACTTTTTACAAATAGTTAAGATTCCCCTGACTTTTCCATGACTTTTTACAAATTTCTAAGATTCCCCTGACTTTTCCATGACTTTTTACAAATATTTAAGATTCCCCTGACTTTTCCATGACTTTTTACAAATAGTTAAGATTCCCCTGACTTTTCCATGACTTTTTACAAATAGTTAAGATTCCCCTGACTTTTCCATGACTTTTTACAAATTTCTAAGATTCCCCTGACTTTTCCATGACTTTTTACAAATATTTAAGATTCCCCTGACTTTTCCATGACTTTTTACAAATATTTAAGATTCCCCTGACTTTTCCATGACTTTTTACAAATAGTTAAGATTCCCCTGACTTTTCCATGACTTTTTACAAATAGTTAAGATTCCCCTGACTTTTCCATGACTTTTTACAAATTTCTAAGATTCCCCTGACTTTTCCATGACTTTTTACAAATAGTTAAGATTCCCCTGACTTTTCCATGACTTTTTACAAATTTCTAAGATTCCCCTGACTTTTCCATGACTTTTTACAAATATTTAAGATTCCCCTGACTTTTCCATGACTTTTTACAAATATTTAAGATTCCCCTGACTTTTCCATGACTTTTTACAAATAGTTAAGATTCCCCTGACTTTTCCATGACTTTTTACAAATTTCTAAGATTCCCCTGACTTTTCCATGACTTTTTACAAATAGTTAAGATTCCCCTGACTTTTCCATGACTTTTTACAAATTTCTAAGATTCCCCTGACTTTTCCATGACTTTTTACAAATAGTTAAGATTCCCCTGACTTTTCCATGACTTTTTACAAATATTTAAGATTCCCCTGATTTTTCCATGACTTCTTACAAATATTTAAAATTCCCCTGACTTTTCCATGACTCTTTACAAATATTTAAGATTCCCCTGACTTGTCCATGACTTTTTACAAATATTTAAGATTCCCCTGACTTTTCCATGACTTTTTACAAATATTTAAGATTCCCCTGACTTTTCCATGACTTTTTACAAATAGTTAAGATTCCCCTGACTTTTCCATGACTTTTTACAAATTTCTAAGATTCCCCTGACTTTTCCATGACTTTTTACAAATAGTTAAGATTCCCCTGACTTTTCCATGACTTTTTACAAATTTCTAAGATTCCCCTGACTTTTCCATGACTTTTTACAAATAGTTAAGATTCCCCTGACTTTTCCATGACTTTTTACAAATTTCTAAGATTCCCCTGACTTTTCCATGACTTTTTACAAATATTTAAGATTCCCCTGACTTTTCCATGACTTTTTACAAATAGTTAAGATTCCCCTGACTTTTCCATGACTTTTTACAAATAGTTAAGATTCCCCTGACTTTTCCATGACTTTTTACAAATTTCTAAGATTCCCCTGACTTTTCCATGACTTTTTACAAATATTTAAGATTCCCCTGACTTTTCCATGACTTTTTACAAATATTTAAGATTCCCCTGACTTTTCCATGACTTTTTACAAATAGTTAAGATTCCCCTGACTTTTCCATGACTTTTTACAAATAGTTAAGATTCCCCTGACTTTTCCATGACTTTTTACAAATTTCTAAGATTCCCCTGACTTTTCCATGACTTTTTACAAATAGTTAAGATTCCCCTGACTTTTCCATGACTTTTTACAAATTTCTAAGATTCCCCTGACTTTTCCATGACTTTTTACAAATATTTAAGATTCCCCTGACTTTTCCATGACTTTTTACAAATATTTAAGATTCCCCTGACTTTTCCATGACTTTTTACAAATAGTTAAGATTCCCCTGACTTTTCCATGACTTTTTACAAATTTCTAAGATTCCCCTGACTTTTCCATGACTTTTTACAAATATTTAGGCCAATTTTCAAATTGCCTGAATTTGCCTGGTTTTCCCCGACTTGTGGCCAGCTTGGTTAAAATAATTTTTATTATTTAGAGAATGGTTTTGCGTTAGTTAATTGATTAATAAAATTAGCTCAGCTAAAATCTAATGAAGCTATTTAAAAAAATCTAGTCGTTGCTTTGCAGATTATAAAACGGGTGTTTTACGCTTTCAAACTTGACAGTGTGCTTACTATCAGTTTTTAAGTTTTCTTGTCCTTAAAAAAATTGCTTTCTTGGTCTACTTCAAAAACCACTACTTCCCTAAGTTCTTATTTAATTATGACCTCAAAGTTGGCGTTGGTAATTGCGTTATAATACTGAGTGGCTGTTCTCTGGAAGTAACCCCTTATGGTTCGCTGGTAATCAAATTCAGTGGAAATTAAAAATTACACGTACAAGAGTTTTCTAGCCTTCGATAGCAGTAGCGGTTAACGTAGCAATAAAATATTCCTGTAAGAACGAATTTTTCAAGTAAAGACTAAAGTCTATAGTTATAATAAATAATTGTGCTTGCTAGACTAAATAGTTATTAATGTCCCTGACTGCACCTCCTCACTATTACCCTATGACTTGAGCTGACTGCACATCCTCACTATTACCCATTGACTTGAGCCAAAGATAATTTAAACTCGTACCCTAGATTCGAATACTGAGAGCTTTCCCATTGACGGTTTTGTTATGAAGCGTTTACCCTTTTCCGGCACGTGACCTCAGAAAAATCGGGCTCCATCGGTTGCGGCACGGCCAACTTCGATCATGCGCTGCCACGCTATATAGCGCGGCAGCGCGTGATCGAAGTTGGCCGTGGTTGCGGTAAGGCGCAAACCATGGAGCGAATTTTTTCTGAGTTCCGGCGGGAAGTGGGTAAACGCTATCGGCAACGCGCGAGAGAGTGATTTCGAATCTAGGGTACGAGTTTAAATTATCTTTGCTTGAGCTGACTGCACATCCTTACTATTACCCATTGACTTGAGCTGACTCCACATCCTCACTATACCCTATGACTTGAGCTGACTGCACATCCTCACTATTACCCATTGACTTGAGCTGACTGCACATCCTTACTATTACCCATTGACTTGAGCTGACTGCACATCCTCACTATTACCCAATGACTTGAGCTAACTGCAGCAAAATAAACAAATTGTGGTTTTTCAATGAATTTAGACCAGAATGAGTTTATTGATATTTAGGATCTCTCGAATGACTATGAAGACACTATCGACGGGCATCCGTCTTAGAGAACCAATGAGATACCGGGTTGATTTGATTCTTTCAGGGAGAAGGAGCTTACTCTTTGAGGGGGATTGGGAGCACACATGTGGTCAGAAATTAAAATACCGGTGCTCCAAGCGAATCAACAGCCTACTACACCGGTGGTCTCATGAGAATGCCCTACGCGAGCGTCCACAAGCCCGGACAGGTGACAAATCCAGCATGGACAGTAGTACCCTATACTATACTGATGGTTTCTCCCTCGACGCGAGCCACTCATCCCGACAAAGGCGCAGCAATGGGGTGACCAGCTCCCACGTCGCGCGCAGCTGTGGGATGGAGAGTGGATGCTATAGCCACTCCTGCCGACACCCTTCCTACGTAGGTAAAGAGCCATACCCTTCAGCAAGACGGGCGCACAGTGGCCCACGTAACCCGGCACAGCTGGCACCGGACACACGGTGTTGCCCCAAAAGGCCGGGAAACAGGACCACTGCGCCTCATACGGAAACCTGCCGCCCCACAGCAGGCTACCCAGTCCTCCGAGGCGACCGGTTGCCTGAACCCTCTTCGTTAGCCTGAACCGAAACCCAGTTTCCAGACCGTATACCTGACCTAAGTCCGAGGTGGAGATAGGACCATTTGATCCGAGCTAACATCTCCCAGTGCACCACCAGTTATTGCACACTCCAACCCCTTAAGGGACGATTGGGAGCGCACAGTCATTCTCCTTAAAGGGACTGGAAAGTGGGGTTTTGAAATCGTCTAGTGACGTGGTATCTCCAAAAAAATCCGGACCCTGCTTTATTTCCTTTTTTCCCCGCTTGAGGAATTTGGCTCTGACGGAGATGTTTTGAAAATAGTGAGGAGCGACCCGAGAGAGACTATAGTGACAGGTATTCATACGCGAACTAAGATATTCGGGCCTTCGTGGACGTGGTTATGGTTCTAGTATTTTAATATTTATTTAATTATAATGATGTTAATGAACGAGTTTAATTCAAATAAAAAACGGAAACGTGATGATACGAAAATATCTCTTGTTGGCGAATTAGATAAGTGGGAAAAGGCAAAAAACTGTGGTGTAGTACTAAGGTTTATCAAATGCTCCAGTGAAACCAAGGCCCTAAGAAATTGGCTTCGATTCATCTAGCGTTTTTTTACAAAATTCGATGAAACTCTTAAATAATAATTTAAAAAATTACGAACACACTACTACCAAAAGACCTTATCACTCAAATGAATTTTTCGTTAAACATTTGTTGTTCACTAAACTAAATCTCAATAAAGATTAATGAAATTTGAAAACTTCCTACGAGCTCAGCTATAACACTAACCAAGACCACGCTGGATTTCGTCATACAAAAATCTCAACACAGCGGTGCCTGTTTACGTCTTCGCGAACTTGAGAAAAAGTAGTTCTACGCGCCAAATTTCGTTAATGACGTCACGGATGACGTTTTTCAAAACCCCACTTTCCAGCCCCTTTAAGTACAAATAAATATGCCTACATTCTGCTATTAGAAACAGTTAATCAATCTTTGATTTCATTTACCACACAAGCCAACCAAAAATTTGTTATGGAAACGACTCTCAGTAAAAATTGAATATACAGAATTATTGAACCCTCACACTTATGGGAAATATAATTATTAACTAATGGTACTCGCTCCTCCCAAACCGTGAAATACGTCAGCGTGTCGCGGGGAAGCACGAGCTGCGACAAATGGGGTAAAGTTCACCATCCGGATCAAATAAACAATCAAAGGAATCTGCGAAACATGATACACAGAAATCCGCGCGTTACGACGTCATTCTGGAAAATCGTTAAATGTAATTCGGACAAGAATATTAAACATTTTCCAAGTTATATTCTTATTATTTTGGGAATTGTTGCGTTAACGTAATGAGAATCTGCCCGCTTTAAAATAAAGCTAATTAGGAAAGATTTCGGGGGGGGGGTAATACATTATCATCGGTGATCGAGCGAACCAAAGGTTGGGGGAGGTCGCGGGGGGAGGGGGGGAAGTAAAATGGGCATTGAACAAGCGCTCTTTGACGCCGCAATCGGTGGTCAGCAATCGTACACAGGCGCGCACAGGAGGTACAAGATTATCCCTCTTAAATTCTCCCCCAAAATCAGTCATTGTGTCGCGGGGGGAAACAAATTATAACTAATTCTCTTTACGCGAAGCGCCGCGGAGTACGTAACCCCCCCACTCCGTTCTATATCACATTGTTTCCCCTCTAAAACCCGCGCTAATGATAATAAAGGTGATTAAACCATCACTAATGAATTTTTAGTTGTAATTCCTTCTCGAAACCACCATCTAGGGGTGGCGGTGCAACGTTCGAAATTATTTTAGCTATTTGCAACTCGCTTATGTGGCCGCGTATTTTTAATAACCTTCAGGAATCCGTAGACAAGTTTACTGAGGGGTAGGAGAAGATGGGGCTCCCGATTTTAATTTAGATCTTTTTATCCGAAGGGCGAACGCGTCTTAAAGAATAAGATTCTCCAATTGCGCTTCATTTTTCAAACGCGGCGGTAGGCGGAAAGTGGAGCGCCGTTGAACTTTGGCCGGCGTCCTTCCGCGTCGGCGGCGGATTCTTGAGGCGGTATTCCAGGCACGCCTGGACCAGTAGATTAGGCTTCCACTCACGCGTGCTGTAATTCGCGGCGCGGGGAAACATAGATTCGAATTAGAATAACAACGTTTTGGGAACCTCGAAAATGACCATTTTCGCATTCCACTGTTTAATAGATTTCGGTCATTACAAAACGCGGGCCTCGCCTGCCCCCCAACCCCAACCCCCTGCAATAACACGGAAAATTGTGAACGTACCAACTTGCATTCCTAGACCTCTTTTTATATATTCCAAGTCTTCATTACTGGGGTCGCAATTAACCAAAAGGGGGGGGGGAGGGGTTGGCCTCGTATCCCATTCCAATGTAGGGGGGCAAGGGGGTCGTGCGAGTGGGGGCTGTGGACAACCCCGAAGAGCTCCGTGTTATTTTGACTACTTAATTTTCGTCACCTCTCAGATTCCATCTAAAAGCTGATGACACGTTTTACGAAAGTAGCGCCACCCGGCGTCGAGAGCGCGTAATAAAGATTGTATTTTAGTCTATCCCCCTTCGTCCCCTCTTTCTTTGCCTCCGCCGATGCGGATCTCGCCGGACACCAGCCCATCGCTATGTAAAAGCGACGGGGTCGCGTTCCTATTTAGCTCAACCTTAGCCATCTTTGGAGAAACGGATCAGCAAGAAATCGTGCGAACGGGACGACGTTTTCCCGGATTATAATAGGTGACGATGCTAATAGAGTCCGGGCTAAATTGAGGCTGACAGTATTATTAAAAGTAGGGGAATCTAATTTAACAGTGAACGCGTTTCCTAAATTGTCCCGGTATTCTATACCGCCCACTGGGCCACGCCACAAAACGCTATCTAGCGTCGTCGCCTCCCCCACGAATATGCTAATGACCCCTTCCTAGAATGTAATTAAAAATTTCTCCTCTTCAGCTGAGGCAGTCGCCAGTGTCTGCCGTCCCCGATGAAGATATCTATTGGCTCGCTATTCGAATTTGTTGCTTTCTTACGCTAGCTCAATCAATCACTGTTATGAACTTAACTGTGTCATCGTATTGATCGAGGATATATTGCTCTAGAAACGACAGTATTAATGAATAATCCATTTTATAAATGCTTTTCCTTTTTTGAGTATTTAGAGACGAGGGTTTTACAGAAAACGTATCGGGAAAATTTAGTGGCTTTGTTAAAGATATGAGTGGAAAACCTGGCCCTTTTATCAATTAAACTTTTAAACAAACCTTTGTATACGGTGAAATAACGATATATTGTTGATTGTGTTAATATTACAATTATTTTATGACTATATTTTGAGAAATTGTTTCTTCACGTAGGCTACCTTAACTATATACAAGATATAGACTTTGAGACTGACCATTCGGTTAAATTACTGATCATAAGCCGAATTTTTCAAATCACTTTAGCTAGTCCTACTGCAGCGGTATTACATTGCTTAATAAGCCAATAGTTAATTATATACCTAAATGTTATTAAAAATAAAATTAAATATTAGAAATGTAAAAGTATTATTAAATATTGGAAATGTAAAAGTATTATTAAATATAGAAATGAAAAAATATTATTAATTATTTAAAATATATTTATATTATTTATTAAATAATATAAAAATATTAGAAATGTAAAAGTATTATTAAATATTAGAAATGTAAAAATATTATTAAATGTTAGAAATGAAAAAATATTACTAATTATTTAAAATTTATTTTTTATATTTATTTATTATATTTATTAAATAATATAAAAATATTATTAAATATTAGAAATGTAAAAATATTATTAAATATTAGAAATGTAAAAGTATTATTAAATATTAGAAATGTAAAAATGTTATTAAATATTAGAAATGTAAAAGTATTATTAATTATTTAAAATATCTTTATATTATTTATTAAATAATATAAAAATATTATTAATTATTTAAAATATCTTTATATTATTTATTAAATAATATAAAAATATTATTAATTATTTAAAATATATTTATATTATTTATTAAATAATATAAAAATATTATTAAATATTAGAAATGTAAAAATATTATTAAATATATAAAAATATTATTTACGAAATGAGAAATATCATTAAAATATAAAAATATTATTTATGAAATGAGAAATATTATTAAAAATATAAAAATATTATTTATGAAATGGGAAATATTATTAATTGTTAATAAAATATTATTTCCAGAAGCTTTATGCAACGTACTACGAAATGATGATTTTGAATTTCTAAGCGTTTTGCTAGACTGGACGCTCAACTTCGATTAACCTGGGCCGGAAATTCGGCCATTTGATAAGTCTTCTAGAAAGAATAAGAATATTAAAACGCTTCTCGTAATCAGTACATAATGTCAATATGTTGAAGTTAACGGTAAAATTAATAGTAAGTGTAAACGGCTGTTGGCTCGTGTGGCATGAAGGGCTTTCCACCACTCTCCTACGTAGTACAACCCGGCCACCTGAATTAATGGCATTAAAAGTTGCTAGATGACTTGGGCCTAGGGTAGTGCCTTGGCTAATAGCCTAGCTGACAATTATTATAATGTGTGTTCTTGGCGTAATCTCTAGGTACTTCGCGTAAACTCGACTTACTCATCGTAATCTTAGCCTAATCTTGGCTAGACAAATAACGTTTAGGGCATTAACAATTGATAATAAACTAGAACAATAACGTAAAAAGCAACTAATGAAAAACTAGAAAAATAACGTTTAGGACATAATCAATTGGAAAGAAACTAGACAAATTATTTTAAGGGTATTAACAATTTATGACAAACTAGACCAAAAACGTGAAGGGCTTTAACAAATGATGATAAACTAGAAAACCAACGCTTAGGGCATCAACAATGGATAAGAAACTAAACAAATAACGGTAAGGGCTTTAACAATTGATGAGAAACTAGATAAAAAACAAAACGTGAAGGGCATTTGCAATTGATGAGAAACTAGATAAAAAACAAAACGTGAAGGGCATTTGCAATTGATGAGAAACTAGATAAAAATCCAAACGTGAAGGGCATTTACAGTTGATGAGAAACAAGATAAAAAACGTGAAGGGCATTTACAGTTGATGAGAAACTAGTTAAAGAACGTGAAGGGCATTTGTAATTGATGAGAAACTAGATAAAAAACAAAACGTGAAGGGCATTTACAATTGATGAGAAACTAGATAAAAGTCCAAACGTGAAGGGCATTTACAGTTGATGAGAAACAAGATAAAAAACAAAACGTGAAGGGCATTTACAGTTGATGAGAAACAAGATAAAAAAACGCAATATTGATAATTCCGAGTATTTTGGGCGTACTCCGCGTAATTTTAGGGAACTCCAATTACTTAATCAGTGTACAGGAAAACTCTAAGAGATCAGCCTCTCGGGGCGAAATATAATTTAATCACGTTCGTGTGACCCCAAAAATATTGAAAGCTAATAGAACTATAAAGTAACAGGCACTCTAGTAGTAGAAGTAGAAAGTGCAAGACACTCGCAGCCTTTCAACGGCCAGCAGCTCGAGTTTGCTACGCTAAATGAGATCATTTCTGTAAGCGGTTATACAGACCACGACGAAATATACTCGTTAAAAGGTAGTAGTCTAAGACATAATGACCACATCTAAGCCTTCGCGCACGTAGTATCGCGGTTTTTTTGAGCCAACCATCTCCAAAATGACCCCTCGATTTACACAGTTAGCGGTGTCCTAGCACCAAATTTTCAGCCTAATTAGATGGCCCGAATGAGTCCGTCCCTAGTTTAAGCGGCCTTTTAAAGCCATCTCGCCACTGCCACCACCGGGAATCTTAATTTTTAGACTCGTTCTCGGGTGATTCCAACCGAAAGCAACGGCCATTTTCTAAATATAAAAAAATGGGAGGAGTCAGTTGAAAAACGCGGCGCTGACCGATTAGAGAGGTAGGCCCTCCGCAAATTGCTGCCAGCGGTTTTCCGCTCGGACTAAGCTCGCTCGATTAAAATGGAAGCTCTTGTTTGGGCCTCCTCTGGCGGAGCGTCTCTCGCGGCGGACGAGGCTTGCGAGCCGCTGCCCTTTTTTAAGCCCCGCGGAAAATGGCGCTCGGCCATCTTTAAATTTGCTCGTTGGAAAATGAACCTAGAGCACGTTTAGCAATCTATAAAATACCCTTTTTGATGCCCCCTGGTGGTGGCCCCCTTCTTTATCTCTTTCTACATCCCCGCATCCCCCATCATCATCCCAAACCTCTCTCTGGCGCTCTCGGAGCGGCTCTACTTTCAACGGAGTCGCGTTCGCACGCCACCACCTCGTCCCGATCGATTTCGCATCCTAGGCTTAAGCTTTCAAAATATTTCTCGCCGGGTAATTAAAACGTCTACAAATTAACCACCAAAATATCGTATATTGCAATTAACTATATTTACCTATTTTTAGGATGGATAGTGACAGTTTAAGTAGGTTGTTAAAACGACAATCGCGGGAAGGTAAAATCTACTAGGGGAACGTTCGCTAGTTTAACGTCCTATCTAGAAACCTTATCGCGAGTCCGCAGTCACCCTATTTTTTATTTTCCCTTTCCACGCTTACGGCCAATTAAACCGGCCCTGTAATGGCCAGGGTTGGACGAAGGCTGGAAGCATTTCTTTTAAGCAGCATCGCGTTCTCGTCTTACCACTTTCCAGGCAGGAATTATGTCTTAGAAATGAGTTTTTCTATCCGATTCCATCGTCTTTTGGATTAGCGTTCTCGTAAGTAGCTCTTCGTAGCGAGCTAAAAGCGCCGCCGTAAAGAAGATACCTTCCAATACGAATGTAATCTAGTGTTTCCCCCGCATCTCTCTTCGAAATGGCGGATATCTTTTGTTTCGTTCTTACCGCCAGGTGGTTTCCGGTTTAGCTCGTCTCAGCGCGCTCCTGGTCTGTACTCTTAAGCGAACCTGGTCTATTAAGGCAATGAGTTTAAAGGGATGTAAAAGAATGTAGTTTTATTGTACAAAAAAACTTTACTAGCAAATGGATAAAAATAATTTGGACGTAATGCTCGCGGTTATATCTGGCCCCTTCTTAAATGCAATACAATTTTTATGCCTTCAATATTTAATGTAAAAAAATTAGATGGATACAATTATGTGGAATGATAAGAAACTCAAGAATTATTCTAAAATAATCTAAAACTATTTTTGTAATATTTAATTTTATCTATTAAAATTTAATAATATTTATATTTAATAATGATAAAAAACCACTGTCACAAATTTTTTATTTATAAAAACACCACGATCGTTTCGATGCCCTAATTATCTTATACTTAAATTTAATTAATCAATTCAAATAATTCATTCCTTCTTTAAAATTGGGAAATGGAAAATTTTAATTATGGCAGATGATGAATTGAAAATATCTATCGTTATTTTAAAGCTGTGCAAAGAAACCAAAATAATTTCAATGTGAAATTATATAATTTGTAACGAATATTATTTTCTCTTTTCTTATCGTTGGGTTTTCTCTCCTTTTTAAATTATAGTGTGCCCATCCAATGGGCCCCCAACAACAGAAGGGCCCCACCGCTGATGAAATCAATAGAATTTTCACTGATTCGGTTTAAGATAAAAACATATCAGGCTTGTTGTTTTATTATTTGGAAAATCATTATTCTCGTGTCATAAGTTCAACTTCGGGACACGCGAGTATGCTTTCCTTACATAGGCCCACACCAAAATCTACCTAGGGCCCCAACTTCAGCAAATCCGGTATACATAAAAAGTCGAGGAAATATGAATAAAGATAGAGGACCACTTGATATAAAAATTGGGGGAGTTTAAAATGGATAAAAAATTAAATAGATGAAATTTATTTGTAAAATATTTGTAATAATATTATAATAATTTTATTATTTTAAAAAGAAATATTAATTAAAGGTTTTTAAAACTTCAGTCATGTAGTATCGTGTCTCCGCATATAATAATAAAATTTAATTTGTAATACTGTAACTAGGACTTTGAATGCTTTTTATCCATATAATTTAACGTTAACTTTCTCTTTATCTTGGAATAAACGTTAGTATTTCTTCTTTAGTAAAACGAACGTTAGTATTTCTTCTTTAGTAAAACGAACGTTAGTATTTCTTCTTTAGTAAAATGAACGTTAGTATTTCTCCTTTAGTAAAACGAACGTTAGTATTTCTCCTTTAGTAAAACGAACGTTAGTATTTCTCTTTTAGTAAAACGAACGTTAGTATTTCTCTTTTAGTAAAACGAACGTTAGTATTTCTCTTTTAGTAAAACGAACGTTAGTATTTCTACTTAAGTAAAACGAACGTTAGTATTTCTACTTTAGTAAAACGAACGTTAGTATTTCTCCTTTAGTAAAACGAACGTTAGTATTTATCATTTAGTAAAACGAACGTTAGTATTTCTCATTTAGTAAAATGAACTTTAGTATTTCTCCTTTGTAAAATGAACGTTAGTATTTCTCCTTTAGTAAAATGAACATTAGTATTTCTCTTTTAGTAAAATGAACGTTAGTTTTCTTCTTAAATGAAATGAACGTTAGTTTTCTTCTTAAATGAAATGAACGTTAGTTTTCTTCTTAAATGAAATGAACGTTAGTTTTCTTCTTAATTGAAATAAACGTTTAGAATTATCCTCGCTCATGGAAAAATCGTTAGAATCCATCTCAAATTGCTTAAGCGGTACTTTTAAAACATCGCGACATCTTTGGAAATTAATATTGCTCGGTTTCTTAGAAGGATCTAAAGTTTCTGGAACTTTCTATTTACTATTCCTGTACGTTTTACATGTTTTAATTAAACAAAACATTTAATAACTCCTAACTGGCTTTAATATTTAATCAATTAGTATCTGAACTATGTCCATGTAGATTCTGCAATGTCACATTTCTGTAAATATCTTGAATCTCAGTAAATGTATCCGATTGCAACTTCGGAATTAGTTACATCGTCTAGCTACCTACTAAGTTTGATTTCAAATTGCTCAATATCGCTATTAGATCTTAAGTCAACGATAATTATTGCTAGTTTCGTTTTATTTTGTAAATTTCGTAACTGCGTTCTCTCCTCAATGGTTAAAGGGGTTTTCCCTCGAGTTCTTCGATTTAACCTGTCCATAAAAAATTGTAAACCGGTCATCTGATTTATTGGCATTAAAGATCGGTGCCTTGTGTATTAGCTTAGCTGATTCATTATTATGAAAACCTGTGTTTATTAAACGATAATGAATTAAGGAATATTTATAATACTTATGGTATTCGTAATATTTATAATACTTATGGTATTCGTAATATTTATAATATTTATGGCATTCGTAATATTTATAATACTTATGGTATTCGTAATATATATATAATATTTAGGGTATTTGTAATATTTATGGCATTCGTAATATTTATAATACTTATGGTATTTGTAATATTTATAATATTTAGGGTATTTGTAATATTTATGGCATTCGTAATATTTATAATACTTACGGTATTTGTAATATTTATGGTATTCATCATATTTATAATATTTAGGGTATTCGTAATATTTATAATATTTAGGGTATTCGTAATATTTATAATATTTATGGCATTCGTAATATTTATAATACTTATGGTATTCGTAATATTTATGGTATTCGTCATATTTATAATATTTAGGGTATTCGTAATATTTATAATATTTAGGGTATTCGTAATATTTATAATATTTATGGCATTCGTAATATTTATAATACTTATGGTATTCGTAATATTTATAATATTTAGGGTATTTGTAATATTTATGGCATTCGTAATATTTATAATACTTATGGTATTTGTAATATTTATGGCATTCGTAATATTTATAATACTTATGGTATTTGTAATATTTATGGTATTCGTAATATTTATAATATTTTGGGTATTCGTAATATTTATAATATTTATGGCATTCGTAACATTTATAATACTTACGGTATTCGTAATATTTATAATATTTAGGGTATTTGTAATATTTACGGCATTCGTAATATTTATAATACTTATGGTATTTGTAATATTTATGGTATTCGTAATATTTATAATATTTAGGGTATTCGTAATATTTATAATATTTATGGCATTCGTAATATTTATAATACTTATGGTATTCGTAATATTTATAATATTTAGGGTATTTGTAATATTTATGGCATTCGTAATATTTATAATACTTATGGTATTTGTAATATTTATGGTATTCGTAATATTTATAATATTTAGGGAATTCGTAATATTATAATATTTATGGCATTCGTAATATTTATAATACTTATGGTATTCGTAATATTTATAATATTTAGGGTATTTGTAATATTTATGGCATTCGTAATATTTATAATACTTATGGTATTTGTAATATTTATGGTATTCGTAATATTTATAATATTTAGAGTATTCGTAATATTTATAATATTTATGGCATTCGTAATATTTATAATACTTATGGTATTTGTAATATTTATGGTATTCGTAATATTTATAATATTTAGGGTATTCGTAATATTATAATATTTATGGCATTCGTAATATTTATAATACTTATGGTATTCGTAATATTTATAATATTAAGGGTATTTGTAATATTTATGGCATTCGTAATATTTATAATACTTACGGTATTTGTAATATTTATGGTATTCGTAATATTTATAATATTTAGAGTGTTTGTAATATTTATAATATTTAGGGTGTTTGTAATATTTATAATATTAAGGGTATTTGTAATGTTTATAATATTTAGGGTATTTGTAATATTTATAATATTTAGGGTATTCGTAATATTTATAATATTTAGGGTATTTGTAATGTTTATAATATTTAGGGTATTTGCAATATTTATAATATTATGGTATTTGCAATATTTATAATATTTAGGGTATTTATAATATTTATAATATTTAGGGTATTTACAATATTTATAATATTTAGGGTATTTGCAATATTTATAATATTTATGGCATTCGTAATATTTATAATATTTAGGGTATTTACAATATTTATAATATTTAGGGTATTTGCAATATTTACGGCATTCGTAATATTTATAATACTTATGGTATTTGTAATATTTATGGTATTCGTAATATTTATAATATTTAGGGTATTCGTAATATTTATAATATTTATGGCATTCGTAATATTTATAATACTTATGGTATTCGTAATATTTATAATATTTAGGGTATTTGTAATATTTATGGCATTCGTAATATTTATAATACTTATGGTATTTGTAATATTTATGGTATTCGTAATATTTATAATATTTAGGGAATTCGTAATATTATAATATTTATGGCATTCGTAATATTTATAATACTTATGGTATTCGTAATATTTATAATATTTAGGGTATTTGTAATATTTATGGCATTCGTAATATTTATAATACTTATGGTATTTGTAATATTTATGGTATTCGTAATATTTATAATATTTAGAGTATTCGTAATATTTATAATATTTATGGCATTCGTAATATTTATAATACTTATGGTATTTGTAATATTTATGGTATTCGTAATATTTATAATATTTAGGGTATTCGTAATATTATAATATTTATGGCATTCGTAATATTTATAATACTTATGGTATTCGTAATATTTATAATATTAAGGGTATTTGTAATATTTATGGCATTCGTAATATTTATAATACTTACGGTATTTGTAATATTTATGGTATTCGTAATATTTATAATATTTAGAGTGTTTGTAATATTTATAATATTTAGGGTGTTTGTAATATTTATAATATTAAGGGTATTTGTAATGTTTATAATATTTAGGGTATTTGTAATATTTATAATATTTAGGGTATTCGTAATATTTATAATATTTAGGGTATTTGTAATGTTTATAATATTTAGGGTATTTGCAATATTTATAATATTATGGTATTTGCAATATTTATAATATTTAGGGTATTTATAATATTTATAATATTTAGGGTATTTACAATATTTATAATATTTAGGGTATTTGCAATATTTATAATATTTATGGCATTCGTAATATTTATAATATTTAGGGTATTTACAATATTTATAATATTTAGGGTATTTGCAATATTTATAATATTTATGGCATTCGTAATATTTATAATACTTATGGTATTTGTAACATTTATGGTATTCGTAATATTTATAATACTTATGGTATTTGTAATATTTATGGTATTCGTAATATTTATAATATTTATGGCATTCGTAATATTTATAATACTTATGGTATTCATAATATTTATAATATTTAGGGTATTTGTAATATTTATGGCATTCGTAATATTTATAATACTTATGGTATTTGTAATATTTATGGTATTCGTAATATTTATAATATTTAGGGTATTCGTAATATTATAATATTTATGGCATTCGTAATATTTATAATACTTATGGTATTTGTAATATTTATGGTATTCGTAATATTTATAATATTTAGGGTATTTGTAATATTTATAATATTAAGGGTATTTGTAATGTTTATAATATTTAGGGTATTTGTAATATTTATAATATTTAAGGTATTCGTAATATTTATAATATTTAGGGTATTCGTAATATTATAATATTTATGGCATTCGTAATATTTATAATATTAAGGGTATTTGTAATATTTATGGCATTCGTAATATTTATAATACTTATGGTATTTGTAATATTTATGGTATTCGTAATATTTATAATATTTAGGGTATTTGTAATATTTATGGTATTCGTAATATTTATAATATTTAGGGTATTCGTAATATTTATAATATTTAGGGTATTTGTAATATTTATAATATTTAGGGTATTCGTAATATTTATAATATTTAGGGTATTTGTAATATTTATAATATTTAGGGTATTTGTAATGTTTATAATATTTAGGGTATTGCAATGTTTATAATATTTAGGGTATTTGCAATATTTATAATATTATGGTATTTGCAATATTTATAATATTTAGGGTATTTATAATATTTATAATATTTAGGGTATTTTAATATTTATAATATTTAGGGTATTTGCAATATTTATAATATTTATGGCATTGTTATATTTATAATATTTAGGGTATTTACAATATTTATAATATTTAGGGTATTTGTAATATTTATGGTATTCGTAATATTTATAATATTTAGGGTATTCGTAATATTTATAATACTTATGGTATTCGTAATATTTATAATATTTATGGCATTCGTAATATTTATAATACTTATGGTATTTGTAATATTTATGGTATTCGTAATATTTATAATATTTAGGGTATTCGTAATATTATAATATTTATGGCATTCGTAATATTTATAATACTTATGGTATTTGTAATATTTATGGTATTCGTAATATTTATAATATTTAGGGTATTTGTAATATTTATAATATTAAGGGTATTTGTAATGTTTATAATATTTAAGGTATTCGTAATATTTATAATATTTAGGGTATTTATAATATTTAGGGTATTTGTAATGTTTATAATATTTAGGGTATTTGCAATGTTTATAATATTTAGGGTATTTGCAATGTTTATAATATTTAGGGTATTTGCAATATTTATAATATTATGGTATTTGCAATATTTATAATATTTAGGGTATTTATAATATTTATAATATTTAGGGTATTTACAATATTTATAATATTTAGGGTATTTATAATATTTAGGGTATTTGTAATGTTTATAATATTTAGGGTATTTGCAATGTTTATAATATTTAAGGTATTTGCAATGTTTATAATATTTAGGGTATTTGCAATGTTTATAATATTTAAGGTATTTGCAATGTTTATAATATTTAGGGTATTTGTAATATTTATAATATTTATGGCATTCGTAATATTTATAATACTTATGGTATTCATAATATTTATAATATTTATGGCATTCGTAATATTTATAATATTTAGGGTATTTGTAATATTTATGGCATTCGTAATATTTATAATACTTATGGTAATTGTAATATTTATGGTATTTACAATATTTATAATATTTAGGGTATTTGCAATATTTATAATATTTAAGGTATTTGCAATGTTTATAATATTTAGCGTATTTGTAATATTTATAATATTTAGGGTATTTGCAATATTTATAATATATATGGTACTTGTAATATCTATAACATTTATGGTATCTATAATATTTATTATTTTATATATTATCGATATTTTAAACAGACGTTAATAATTAATTAATCAGTTAACCGGGAATTAAAATATCGGTTTAAAAATATAATAAAGAAAGGATTTATACTTGGCCTATATCGATCGAGTCAGGCTCGCGATAAAAGGAGAGAAAAAAAGCGAGCCTAATGTTTGGACAAAAATTCCCCCTTTACTTAGTTTCTCTTTCTCTCTGCTGGCTCGGATCTCCGGAAAAGGGAGAAATCTTACAATAGCGGCGTACAGCGCCGCGGTTCGGAGTTTTTTCCCCCTTTGTCTCGAGGAAAAGCAACCCTATATTGCGAGCTGGCGAAAAGAAAGGAGGGAAAAGGATTCCCGCTTTAGCCCGGGCTCTGATTGTAGTTTGCCTAACATTAGAATAGATCATTAAACCCGGGTACCCCCCCCCCCCCCCGCGCCCCGTCCGAGGCCGGCCCTCTCCACCAGAGGGCGCTCCATCATCCAGTTCCGTCGCGACGACATTGGAAGAAGAAATCCGCGCGCTTTAGAAAGAGCGCCGAAAGGTACCAGATATCAAGATATCCGCTACTTTCTTCCACGGTTGTCTCGACCCACCTGACTGTACCTCTTTCCACGGCTCTTCTAATTTACACCTAATTACTTGCCAGTACGGGAAACGTATACCAAATCCTACCGACATTTCGTGGTCTTTATTTCGTTTAAGGCTGGTTTTCACTTGGGCAAAAACGCCACAGCGGTGACCGTCGACGCCAAAAATCCCCGTTAGGCCTAATACAAATTTTACGCGTCGAAGCTCGCCGTCATGCCATTTTGGTCCTAGTGAAAACCAGCCTTAAGCCTTGTTTTTAAGCCTCGGTCATCGACAGATCGACGTAAGGGTAATTTAGCGAATTTAGCCAGGGAGTCGTATTGTAAAACCAATTGTAAAAGGTCACAGTCATACTAGAGCGAGAATGATAAAAAAAGGTGTAAACATTATGACAGGGGCGTAGGAACGTTCTAGAAGTTGGAGGGGGCAAAGTGAAAAGAAAAGTGGTTTGGAGATTGGTTTTGAATTTTTAATGGAGTGTAGCTTCTCCGAATGCATCTGTACTATTTACTACTTTGTGGCGGGAAAAGACTGAAATTTAGTTTTACAAGCTATATATGCTTTTAAAGTGAGAATTTGAGCCTTTTGAAGATTTCAACTAACCAAAAAGTTGGAGGGGGCAATAACAATATTTGCCCATCCCAGCAAAATTCTAGGGAGGGGAATTGCACCCCCCCCTCCGGTTCCTACGCCCCTGTGTTATGAGGTCAAAGTGATAGCGGTCAAATTTGTAATTTTGACGTCATCAGGATGACAAAAAGAACCCACTTAAACTATTATTTCGGTGGGACCTCCATGATTTCACACGCGCCAGTTTGAATTAATTTTTGGTTTGAGTTGGTTGATATCTTCCGCGAAAGACCAAATGGAAGTTTTATGTCGTCGCAATTTGGGAAAGGTCTCCAAGAACCTGTAGATCCGACCTCCGATGAGTCTCTGGAAAGCCATTGCTCCAGGTCCCTACGGAAGGGCGATCGGGGATGTGTCAACTGGGAGCGGGAACTAATTGAAACGATGGACAAGTCGAGTGTCAGACCTTTGTGGGCCGCCAGCGCAAACACGCCGGCAAAAAATATAAAACACGTTGGTCTTATTTTTGCTCGGTGTTCGTCGCGACGCTCGCTTTGTGACAATGGTGGCAATAGCGGGTGCTGGATGCGAGGTGAAGTCGACGCAAAAATATTGCACTAGGCCTAACGGGAAATTTTCGCGTCGACGTCCACCGTCGTGGCGTTTTTGCCCAAGTGAAAACCAGCGGCCACGTCTGGAAAAATGAAGAAAGGCTACGTGAAACAAAGGCTCCGAAGGCGTGAAATGATACAAAAAGACAAACAACCGGAAGTAGTCTTAGTCGATTCCTCCAACTTCCTTTTGTAAGCGGGGCAGGCGTCGACGAAGAAACAGAATGACTTCAACCGGCTCAATTTCCCCTCGCGCGCAAATATTTGTGTCAAACTTTCTATGTTTAAACACGGGGATTTTGTTTTGTTAATTCACACCCGTATATTTCGACTCTTCTATTTTCAATACAGTTGATCCAGTTGGGAAACCCAAGTTAAACTTGATAAACAGTGGTGTAGCAACCAGACTCGCGAGAAAGGTGAAAAATCCCCTATCAGAAATTTTACGCAAATGCTGGCCGTTCTAAATAATTCTTCATATTATTCCAGAATTACATTTTTTGTTATTATTATAATTGAGTAGTTTCAGCACATTCCCATACTGTGTGGCGTTTTACCACCAATGTTCAAAATTCGGTTATGGTTACTACTTTAAACCAAAACTACAGTCACTTGAGTGGCTAAAGCGTTTAGTACTGCATATGGAAATTAGCTATTAAAAACCTTGTTAGTTGTTAAATAGTTTAATGATAAAATACGCGAAAAAGTAGATTAGTCCATAATTAAAAGGGATAATATAGCTAAATCCTAAACAAATTTGAAGAAATTAAAAAACTTACTACTAACTCGTACCCAATAGGCCTTCGAGCAAAAAACGCGAAACTCGGATCAAATAGATCTTCGAGTAATAAACTAAATTAAAATTAAATAAAATAGCCAGAAATTCCAACGGTAGACCGGTTTCGTTCTATTTGGAACTCATCAGTACCGTGCGGGAAATCTGGCTGGCGACTGTTAAATCGAAAGGAGAAACTAAGCCTAAACATTAAAAATTTCAAAACGCGTTGCATATAGCAACGGAAAGCCGAAAAGGGGGGAGTGTGGTGGAGAATAGAATAGTTTAGACGAGCAAGAGACAACCACTCCTATTCTTCAAAATGGTCTGCTAGTATTTTGCGCTACAGCAGGACTAAGGACAACGAAATGATAATCAGTTCCCACGAATAGGTTTGGAAATTGTGCAACCTGTTTAGATCCCATGCATGATGTTAGCTATTTATTAAAACTAGTTAATTAGAGGGTATTATTAATCATGTGACCATGACTTTTACTAATTATGTTAGAAAATTTATAAAAATCAGTTGAGGTTGCTCGTATAATTTACATTGCCTGTCCAAAAATATATCACGGTAATAAAACAAAATTAATTGTTTGACCTTCGTCATGATCACGAAGACTATGGGCCCCCACCAACAGAATGCCCCCACTCCTGATGAAATCAATGGATTTTTCTTCGGGACATGCGAGTTTTTAGTTTTTATGCTTTCCTTGCATAGGCCCCCACCTTCAGTAAATCCGGTACTGTCACGTTGTGTTTCCAAGGGCGATAGTTTATCTGTTAGATTGTCTGATACGTGTTTTTAACTGCATCAAAATCATATTAACCCATTTTTTTAACCACATGCAGATAACAGTTAGCTGCTTCGCGGTAGTTTCAATAAACTGGTACTAATAAAAATTATTCAGTTTTCTTAACTGTATGTATTATCGGTTTCTTATCTGAAATATCAGATCAGAAAGTAAGTTTTAAAATGAATTTATTAATTACTAATACGTAATATCGTTCTATAACGGATAACTGTTTACTTAACTGATTTTTTAACTTGAAAAGCAGATCTGTTAAGAAATTCAGATAAGGTGAACAGATTTTATCAGATCAGGTATAAGAAAGAGGACGTGTTTATCTAATTTTTGATCTGAATAAATATGAAAATGAAATCAGATCTTCCTTAACATATAAAAATGTGAAGCATGCACTACGATCATGTAGCCTATGTTAAACGATAAACCTCAAATTTATCTTTTAATTTTTCGGTTTTATCCTACCAACAGTGAAATAAAGAATAGAGAATGGCACGAAGGCAAAAAGTAAATCGATGGAGATCCTCTTTGATACAAATTTGATTGGAAAAAACGCGCCCACGGTATGAAAAAATAAGATTATGAAAATTTCATTCATTGCACTCTTTCTGCTAAAGAATTCTTCTTCCATCCACCAAAAAAGGAAGAAAGACTAGATAGCCAAAGATATCTCGAATTACCCATATTCTCTCCCCTGCCGAGGGCCAAATATCAGGAATGGGGGAAAAGAAGCGAGTAGAGAATTTTGAATAAAATACCATTGAAGCAATTTGGGATATCAATGCTAAATTGATGGGGGGGCTGCCTCTTCTCTGTAAAAGGTTTTTTGGCAACTGCGAGAGCTCCTTTATTCAATTTGCGGCGGAAATGTACGAAAGAGGAAACATATTTACACGATCTGGGGTTAAATTTAATTTGTATCGTTGTTATGGCCTTTCTTTGTGTCGCAATTTTTCTACGTGACATTCTGAAAATAATCGCATTTTGGCGAGTATTGCCAGGAATGTTTTTATATTTAGTTTGTCAGAATCAGATTGTGGTTTTGACACCTCGATTCCAGGTGTAATTCCGTGGATTTCTTAACCGTATTATGTTTTTAAGTTTTTTTTTGTTTAATATGTAGTTATCTTAAGTGCTTTTTTTGAAAAGAACAAATTTTTATTTTAGTTCACAGAAGAGTGAAGGTTATTTGGATTTTGTCTTGAAAATTTTTCTGGGCAAATAAAATTGTTGGGTTTTCTATTATTTCTATTAACTTTAAAAACTTGTAGCGGTTAACGGTACTAGTAAGTGTAGGGAGCTGTTGGCTCCCGT
Source organism: Leiobunum rupestre (assembly GCF_980474605.1). NCBI lineage: Eukaryota > Metazoa > Arthropoda > Arachnida > Opiliones > Sclerosomatidae > Leiobunum > Leiobunum rupestre. The sequence continues at coordinate 15,983,262 of NC_143394.1, forward strand.
GACATGAAGGGCTTGCCACCACCACCCTCCTACGCATTGTAACACGGCCACCTGTTTAAGGCATTAAAAGTCGCTAGATGACTTGGGCTGAAGGTGGTGCCTTGGGTATTAGCCTAGCTGATTATTATTATTATATTAAATAACTTAACTAAAATTGAAAGATTTCTTAACTTTTGGCATTGGATCGGATGTGCGGTGTTGAAGAAAACGATGGAATAAAAATACACATTAACATTAACGTTATAATAACGGCTTTGGTTTCGGAAGTTGCATTTCTACAAAATTTACTTTAAATTTTTGCCATAGATATAGTACTGTCATGTATCAGTATAACGTTATATCACACGCTTTAGTACTATTATAAACGTTTTAATTACATTTGGACTTCCAGGTTAAAAAAATAGCACGAAAACGAACAAGTCGTTTGTTTCATTAGGAATAAATCTTAAAAGTATATGATATCCTGGTTTCGCACAATAAATACATATTTGGATTTGCAGAAAAAAATAAAAAGTAGGAGTTGCAAACAACCAAACGTCATTTTTTTAAAAATGCCACTTTTTCATTAGTAGTATGTTAACCATATGATGTCCTCGTTCCTCACAATAAATCAATATTTGGATTTGCAGAATAAAATAAAAAGTAGGAGTTGCAAACAAGTCCAAACCAAACGTCATTTTTTTAAAAACGCCACTTTTTCATTAGTAGTATGTAAACCATATGATATCCTCATTCCACGCAATAAATTTAGATTTGCAGAATAAAATAATTTGTAGGAGTTGCAAATAAGTCCAAACCAAATGTTATTTTTGAAGACATATTTTTTCATTAGTTTTACGTAAATCACATGATGTTCTGGTTCCCAACAATAAGTCATATTTAGATTTGAGGGATAAAAATAAGTTGTAAAAGTTGCAATAAAGTCCAATTTTTTTTAAAGCGGTCTCTTTTTCACTGGGAGTATATGCATACGTACATCGACCTTTGGACTACCAACCAAGTCCAAAACCAACGTGAATTTGTATTTAATTAGAAATATGTATTTAACCCGGAATTACTCGTTGTAAATCAATATTTGTACTTTGCGGATGCAATAAATAATATAAATCTTAAAAAAGTCCAAGCGAAACGCAATTTTTTTAAGAGAATCTTTTTCATTAGGAATATATGTAAACCATATAGCGTATTTAGGACATTCGGATTTGTGAGGCTATGGGTTTGTCATCCCGTTTTAAAACTGTGGGAAACGAAGAGCAAGGAGAGGGTGGGAGGTCGAATGAGGAGGTGGAGCTGGCTATATAACATATGTACTGGCTTTCCATATCCATCGAAGATGGAAGCAGCCTATTTCGGAGTAAAAACACGGTGGCCTAGGCTTAGTTCCGCACTCGTGCACCTGCTTCCATCGTAAGCCTCGGCCTACGCGCTTTCGGGCCCTTATTCGACGAGAACTAGCCATGCACGGAGTTTATACTAGTCTCTGGGGAGTAATAAAAAGACGGGCCAAATTCAGAAGCCGCTGAGCGCCTGGAAGTTGGCGAGATGACGCTCGCTAACCAAGGCCTACCGGCAAAATCGGGACCTTAAAATGACGCGCCACCGTATTCGTTTTTTGCAGAGCGCGTCACCCGGTTTCCCACCCGGTGTGCTTTTCGATTCTATTGCTGGGAGTATTTTGAGCTTCGTCTCGCTGGCTTTTAAGGCAGATAGGACCTTTCTCTTCCTCCCCCCCTTTATAACGTCATTGACGCCCTCTGTAGGTGAAAATGGTTTTCAATTCGCGCGGCGTCACAGGCCCAGAGATCATCTAGTTGGGATGGCGGGGTGCCGTCATCGCGCTCTTCGCCCACCTTCCGCGCCCGCCATTTCTGGAGACCACGGATGCGTTCATATATACCCCCCGGTTACGGTTGTAAAATTTCACCTGTGGGGTATTGGGGAAGGCGCCAACATATTTCGATGTGGATTTCCCATCCTGTCCCCATCAAATATTGTTTTATTTGCCTTTTTTATCCTCTTGGAATATGTAACCCCTGATATGACGGTCGCCTTTATAGGTTTTCGGGGTCTTAACCCCAGCCAGATATCATATTTTACCCTTACATCCATTACACGGTTGGGATTTACTCCCAAAAACTTTCGTGTTTGTCGAAAAATAGCTGAAAATAATGTTTGCGAAAAAAATCCTTTTAAAGCATTCATTTTTTCATATGAACCACATATTTACTTTGTCAGCGTTACGCGTTTTACAAAAGCTAATTTCCCTGAAAAATAATATACGGTAATGGCTACCTCTTCGTAGGCTGTATGCGCGTAGCTCTTTACTATACTTCAAAATTCATCTACTTAAATTTCCACACATATCAGGAACTTGTGCCACTATTCTACGATATTCAGAAAAACTTGCGCTTCAGAAAACCATCAAAGATGTTGGATAATAATATAAAACCCTGTCTAAAATATTTTAAAATTTAAGATTTGATATATTTTAAAACAAGTTATTATAAAAACTCATCTGTGACATTTAGAAATTTAATAGGCTTTTTTTTTTTTTTAAAAACTTTCAAAGATATTTTGAATACCCAGTCTAAAATATTCCAAAAGTAAATATCTAAAACTTTCCAACAATATCTCAACAATATCTCAACGATATTTTTACAATTTCTCAGCAATATTTCAACAATATCTCAGCAATATTTCAACAATATCTCAACGATATTTCAACAATACCTCAGCAATATTTCAACAATATCTCAGCAATATTTCATCAATATCTCAGCAATATTTCAACAATATCTCAACGATATTTCAACAATACCTCAGCAATATTTCAACAATATATCAACGATATTTTTACAATATCTCAACGATATTTCAACAATATCTCAACGATATTTCAACAATATCTCAACGATATTTCAACAATATCTCAGAAATATTTCTACAATATCTCAACGATATTTTTACAATATCTCAGCAATATTTCAACAATATCTCAACGATATTTCAACAATATCTCAACGATATTTCAACAATATCTCAACGATATTTCAACAATATCTCAACGATATTTCAACAATATCTCAACAATATTTCAACAATATCTCAACGATATTTCAACAGCCCCTCTACGATAATTCAACCATCCATCTTCGATATTTCAACAGCCCCTATACGATAATTCAACCATCCGTCATTCCGTCTTCGATATTTCTACAATATCTCAACAATACCTCAACGATATTTCAACAATATCTCAACGATATTTCAACAATATCTCTACGATATTTCTACAATTTCTCTACGATTATTCTACAGCCCCTCTACGATAATTCAACCATCCGTCTTCGATATTTTTACAATATCTCAACGATATTTCAGAAATATCTCAGCAAGATTTCAGCAATATCTCAACGATATTTCAACAATATCTCAACGATTATTCAACAGTCCCTCTGCGATTATTCAACAGCCCCTCTACGATAATTCTATCATCCCTCTTCGATATTTCTACAATTTCTCTACGATTATTCAACAGCCCATCTACGATAATTCTACCATCCCTCTTCGATATTTCTACAATTTCTCTACGATTATTCAACAGCCCCTCTACGATAATTCTATCATCCCTCTTCGATATTTCTACAATTTCTCTACGATTATTCAACAGCCCCTCTACGATAATTCTATCATCCCTCTTCGATATTTCTACAATTTCTCTACGATTATTCAACAGCCCCTCTACGATAATTCTACCATCCCTCTTCGATATTTCTACAATTTCTCTACGATTATTCAACAGCCCCTATACGATTATTCAACAACACCTCTACGATATTTAAACTAACCCTCAATGTTAATTTAAAAATCCCTCCACGATAGTACAACAATCCCTTTGCGAGATATCAACAATCCCTTGCGAAGCACGAAACAAGCAATCTGTAAAATATTAAAATCCGTCTAATCGCGTCACATTCTCAGAAACCCTGAAAAGGGGAAGTGGGTAATGTGAACTGGGCGTTATTGGCATCCATCCGAGCCAGTCCATCTAAAGTCTATCGTCGAGATTATCATTCGCAGTACGAGTTTAATGCCTATCGTAGTCCAGGGTTTTTGGCTCTGCCTTTCGTCGCGGGGTGGCGTTGGTGGTATTTAATCGTCGTCCCGGGCCGAGTCCAGAGTCCTTTTCTACGAGTCACCAGGGACCGGGTTCCGTTGGCTCCCAAGCTCGACGAGAACAGTCTTCTTTCTTTATTGTTTGTCCGATACCTGCTTTTCGTTCTACTAATAGTGGCGCTTTAAGCTTACCCTCCCCTCCGCCTCCGTTAGCGCCGCGTAGTGGCGAAACGCTTTCGGTCTCGAAGGACTCGCGGAACATCGTATAAATAATTTCGAAGAATAAAATGTCCCCTATAAATTGCGAGACCACCCCTACTTTTTATTGTGTTTAAACAATGATCGTGTTTCGTTTGCTTATCAAAAGCTTTTGATTTACAAGAATGGCTTTTATTGCAGTTTAAAGAGAACAATAACACAAATTACCGGCAGGTGGATGCGGAATTTCACTCGTCAGCTTCAGAAATAAAAGATTTCTTCTGGTTTTTCGACTTGGTTTGGCCTTTTCATGGCCAATTTCCTTACACGAAGTTTTTGTAAAAGTACATCTCTTAAGGTTTTTGTAAAAAACTTTTTGTGGATTTCATAAAAATTAGTCGTTCTAGTAGTAGAACAAATTGTGGAAGTTAATTTGGTTTAAAAGATCACGCTTAGTTGTAAAAAAATTCGTGCCTATTTTCTATAAAAACGGGTCGCATTTATTTATGTAAAAAGGATCGAGCAAAGTTCTCCTTTTTTCTGTAAACGTTCAAGCCAAGTTTCTATAAACTATACTATTTTCTGTGAAAACGGGTCGCATTTATTTATGTAAAAAGGATCGAGCAAAGTTCTCCTTTTTTCTGTAAACGTTCAAGCCAAGTTTCTATAAACTATACTATTTTCTGTGAAAACGGGTCGCGTTTTATTTTAGCGAAAAAGCGCGTGTCAGGGTTTTACGAAATCGGGTTACCCGTCGTTTTTGTAAAGTTGGATCGTGCCTGGATTTTCTAAAAACTGGTCGCACCTTTTTCGTGAAAAAGCTCGTGCCTGGATTCTCTAAAAACGGGTCGCGCCTCTTTCTTTAAAAAGCTCGTGCCAGGATTCTCTAAAAACTGGTCGCAAATTTTTAGTGAAAAAGTTCGTTCCTGGATTCTCTAAAAACGGGTCGTGCCTCTTTCTTTAAAAATCTCGTGCCTGGATTCTCTAAAAACTGGTCGCGCCTTTTTCGTGAAAAAGCTCGTGCCGGGATTATCTACAAACGGGTCGCACCTTTTTCGTGAAAAAGCTCGTGCCTGGATTATCTAAAAATGGGTCGCAACGTTTTCGTGGAAAAGCTCGTGCCTGGATTATCTAAAAACCGTCGCAACTTTTTCGTGAAAAAGCTCGTGCCGGGATTCTCTAAAAACGGGTCGCAACTTTTTCGTGAAAAAGCTCGTGCTGGATTCTCTAAAAACGGGTCGCGTCTGTTTTTGATTAAATATATAGGTTTCTTTAGTCAATAAAAATAAGGAAATAAAGGCAACTTGTTCCGCAAGTAGTTAAAAAACGATTCTTAAGTCTAGAAAATGTTGGTGAAACATGGCAGCAAATGAATTACGCCCAATCTTAGCATATATTTGTCCTGGGGGAAAAAAGGGGTACCGTCCTAAAAAATATTTTCTTTTCCCCCTCCCTCAATAGATTCCCCATTACGTCTCCCACCCCAACGCTGACTGTATAAAAATTTAAGCTTTTTTTTTAGGAAAGAGTATCAAAGAACGTGGGAAATAAGGTTTGGCGCTTTTTATTGGGGAGGGGACAAAAATTTTATTCCCCCCCTCCCTTCCTTGTCGCTGCACGGTCGAAACTTAGAATTTTTGGCTTTCTATTTTCTGCTTTTTGGCGCCTTTTTTGCCATAAAGAGCGAAAGCGCGCGACTGTAGTTGGACAGATAAAAAAATCCCGACATATACAGAATCTGAAAAAAAAAAGCGTTTTGCCGACTGCTTTTCGCGAAAGCCAAGGATGGAACGAAGGTAGAGGCGCGCAGAAAGCGAGAAACGTACCGGCACATTGATGTCCCGATGTTACATTCCAGGAAATTCCTTACGTGTAGAAACGTGAATAGAGGAAGAGCTGTAGTGGAGGGGGGGGGGGAGGATTCAGGCAAACGTAGAAAGGGGGGGGAGGCCAGCTTGAAAAATACGTTCCAATTATAACATGCAAATGGCGGCAATGGTATCTGACTGGCCCTGGACTCTCCTCCTGCCCCCCTCACGTCGCTGTAAAGGCACCCCCCCCCCAACGCGTTCGCCTTCTCCAATATAGACCCCCCTCTCCGTGCTGCTATTTTCAACCCCCCAACTTTTCGAAAGGGGGAGGAACGGGGGATATATTCCTTTGGAATCGAGAGAGTGGAGTTATATACGGGGCGGGGGCGATAGCGGGTTGGGAGGAGAGACGTAAGCCTTGGCGAGGGATGTGTAGGCCTTTGCGAGGGAAAGCAATTCACCACGATCTTAGCATTCCGAGCGCGGAGAGCCTCCCCCTCCTTCGGTTCTCGCGATGTACAGGCTATTATGTTTTGCTGAAATCCAGCAACTCTTACCTCCTACCGTCTCCTCGTCGCTAAGCCTTCGCGCTGCCGGGGAAGGGGGGCCTTTTGCGTCAAAAATTCGACCCCTATACTTTGCCTGATCGTGCGACCTCGCGGGGTCATTTGGTGCCTGGGCCTATTTCATTTTACGTATAATCTCACGGTAGATGTCGCCTAAGACCTTCGCTGATGACAATATTTTGCCTTTTGCAATCGTTCAAACCGACCCTGCATTATCCTCAGTCTCGGATTGCTCTTATTTTCGTTGTTTTTTCGGGGTCTTCGTACAGTTATTAAAAGGAAGATCAAGTGCCATATTTTTGGTGGATCACTTAATTGTACCAGATTTATTAGAATCTGGCGCTATAGTTAGTCGTAGTGTGTGTTAGAAGACGATTTTTCGCACTATAATAATCATTGTCTTAAATTTTTAACTCTCCGAGGGGACTTTGTACCCTAGGAGGGGTTATACAACCACCGTGTCTGTCTGTCAGGCCTGCGAACGCGTTCGCATTTTCGGGGCAAAGGGTAATCACTGCGTACGCAGTTTCTTAGAATCAGGGAAAAGGTTTTTTCCAAAAGCGCCCTCTTTTTGTCATTGGGTGTAGTATAATCTTTTAATCGGCCGGGATTCGAACTCGAGCCCTCTTGCGCGATTGGTGAGCGTTCTACCGCAGAACCACGGATACAGTTACGCTTCACTGAAAATTAAAAACTCTTCCGAGGAGAGGTATATTTTGGCTTGGCAACTTGTTACAATTAATTTGTGCAATAAATAATAAACGTATAACCTTGTACGAGCTTATTAAGAGTAAATGTTTGGAGGCACCATCTTGTTTAAAAATATTAATTTCACAAGCCCTCGTTAGTAGACTCAATTATAGTAAAACAAATAATATTTATTGAACATTTATAAAAAGATCAAACAAATTTTAACAATATATTGGAAAATTATTGAATCGCAGGAAAACTAATTTAATCTTTAGGAGCTCGGTATTCGATAGTTTCTTGTGGCATTGGGAAAACACTCTTGAGCTTCCAAGTTCTTTTGAAGAGGTTTTTCTCCGAGTACCTTCCATTAAAGCCCACTGTGCCCTTACAAGTTTTAAAGCAATAGTTATTGTTGGGTCGCTAGTGGTAGCGACTCGTTTTTACAGCTAAACTAAGGCTTAGGAGGTTTGCAAGTTCAATATGCGTAGTTGATGATTAATGAAATTAAAAACGACTGAAGATGTCATGCTAGGCACGACGAAACTAGTCGGACTTTCATTGTAAATATCATAAATATTTTATTAAATATGCAAATATAATGAAGTCGTTTTTAATTTCATTAATCGCAGCTAAACTAGTCACAGCCTTGCCTATCACTGAGGTCGTTTGGTTTAGTTATACAAATTAAATCGTTATTTAAATTATTAAATCGTTATTTAGATTATTAAATCGTTATTTAAATTATTAAATCATTATTAAAATTATCAAATCTTTACTAAAATTATTAAATCGTTACTAAAATTATTCAATCGTTACTAAAATTATTAAATCGTTGCTAACATTATTAAATCATTACTAAAATTATCAAATCGTTACTAAAATTATTCAATCATTACTAAAATTATTAAATCGTTTCTAACATTATTAAATAATTACTAAAATTATCAAATCGTTACTAAAATTATTAAATCGTTACTAAAATTATTAAATTGCTACTAAAATAATTAAATCGTTAATAAAACAATTAATTCTTTACTAAATTTTTAAATCATTATTAAAATTATTAAATCGTTATTAAAATTATTAAACCGTTACTAAAATTATTAAATCGTTATTAAAATTATTAAATCTTTACTAAAACTTTTAAACCTATATTAAATCTATTAAATCGTTATTATAATTATTAAATCGTTATTAAAAATGATTAAATTATAATGGTATGAGAAAAACGTGAATAATAAATTGTTTAAAGGTAATTTGGTATATTAACTAAAAAGGTTAAATCATGATTGAAATTGATTACATTACGTTTACATTGATTTCCAAACGAATAATGAGATGGGCAAAACATGAATAATGAAATGTGTAAAACGTTAATAATGAAATGAGTAAAACGTTTATAATGAAATGGGTAAAACGTTAATAATGAAATGGGTAAAGCATGAATAATAAAATGGGTAAAGCATGAATAATGAAATGGATAAAATATTAATAAATAACTAAGGTTAAATCGGGATAAAAATCTCAAAATGTGATTAAAAATGAATAATTCTAATGTGAAATTCTTCAAATGGTTTGATAATATTAGATAATTACAATTTACTTATAAAACGGATATTTTCTACAGCGTTTTAATTTTACCCGATATCAGAAGCTAATTATCTACATAATTATTTCACCGATGTTAAAATCGTATAATTTCGCAAGAATGGACTCGCAAAATAAACCAAGTTTTTGGTCTTCAGAACGGAATTCCTCCGGAAAGCAGTTTATTATAAAATGATTAGATCACGTTTACATTGATTGCAAAATGAATAATGAATTCCATTGAATTTTCCTACTTTGATTTGAAAGTTTTCAACTACTTTAACCCTTATTTCATTGCTTTTGACTCAAAGAAAGAAATGTATTAAATAATATTTAATAGTTTTAAATGAAACTACCGCAAAAAAACTAATTAAAACCTATAAATATTAACTTTCTTGGGTCGATACTGTTTTGGTGGTACGTTATAAAGAGAGCCAAAAGATTCTTTGAGCGCCACCAGAGGGCGTAAAAGAGCCGGTCGCAGTCATTGGCCGAATTTAAAGGTCGTGTTTGGTTACTCTAAACGAAGATTTTTCGTGGCGGAGTCCCTGGGAGCGCATTCGATACTAGCATTAAAGTCGATGGAATATCTCAGCGGGGGACACGTTAAACGGTAAATAACTTTTCTTCGCAGCGACCATTTTCGCTTTTTTCAGCTACCTTTGATTGCGCCGAAGGTTTCAGCTTACATCATTTTCGTCCGCGGACTGCCGCGCCACATATAGCAATTCCCCTTTTCAATCTCTCCCAGAAAATCGTTTTTGGTTTGGCCATTTCCTAATGGAAGGAGACCAAAGCTGCCCGTTTTGATCCCCGTGACGCCCACCAGAAAGTCGGAAACCAATTTTGGATGCGACTATTTTGGAGACTGACTTTTAAGTCAATTTTTATCCCGACACCCGAGTTTAGTTTAGTTATATAAAAGAAATAGAACAGTTTTTACCGAGTGGAATTTCCAAATATTTGTACTTCCTACTGGATCGTAAAAAAAAATTCGTAGAGTTGAAAAAACCTATTAGTTTGTTTGTAGTGTTTTGTTCATCGCTGTTTTTTTGGGCAGTGGCTAGAAGATAAAATTGTGTCTATCAGGATTTGCTATTTCTTTTGCGAAGTAAATTATCGAAGTTTATTTGTTTTATGCCAGTCTTTTAAAATGGTTTATTACCACGTCTTTATCACAATGTTGATTTGATGGTTATCGGTGTCTCGCGTTTTTATTTAAATTTTAATAAATGTTTCGTTAGTTAGACATTTAATTAGTTTATCATAAGTGAAATAATAAGCATGAGCAGTGCCGTATTTCCGCCTAGGCCAACCTAGGCCGTGGCCTAGGGGCCCATCCTTGGAAGGGGCCCTACAGTGACCGTAATTACTTTATTTGAAGGCATAAATCTATAATATCAATCGTAATTTATATTGGAGAAATTCCAAGGCAGAAGATTTGGTTTTAAAATTACCAAAATTTCTGCCTGGCAGTTTACGGACGCAGCCTTAAATCGCAATGTTGCATAATTATCGCATATTTAGTCGACGATTGTTAAGAGTTTTTATTTAGTAATATAACCGTAGAGCTCAGACTTCTACGCTGAATCAGGGAAATTCAGGCACAGCCTAGTTCAAGGGATAAGAGTAAATGCAGCGCGTGAAAACTTTTCACTGAAAAGGGGGCCCAGACTTCTTATCTGCCTATGGGCCCAGGATGTCTAAGTCCGGCCCTGAGCACGAGTTGTTAGGCTAGTCAATAATGGGTAAAATTGTACTATTGGGGATCCGCCGCAATTTTGTTTTTATTTTATTTTTTTAAACATTCCTTGGACTCTTGGAGAATACAATTTTATTAAATATTAACCCCGCTTTTTGAGAATCATTGAGAATTTAAGTTATATTTCCAAATTCATAAATTCCGTTATATTTCCTAATATATGTAGAATATACAGCGCAATTTTGGTCCTAATTATAAATTTTGATATATCGTAGGGTACATGACGGTAGTATTACTACTTTTGAACTTTACTACGATTTGATATCTTTGTTGTAATATAGAATGATATAATAATAATGATAATATATTGAACCCAACCTAACCTAACCTATGATACGATTAAATTAGTTAGGTTAGGTTAGGTTAGGTTAGGTTAGACTATTTTTACCAAGTTTTCGTATTGTCTGTACACCACTAGTGTGTTTCGCATGTTCTACTAGACCTATCTCAAAGTAAACGTTAGCAGAAAAGTAAAGCGGAATTTATGAAATTGGAATATAACTGAAATTGGAAATATATCGTAAATACTCAATGTTTCTCGAAAAGCGGGGATTTATTTTTAATAAAATTGTATTATCCATTGAATGTTCAAAAATAAATAAAATAAAAAACAAAATTGCGGCGGATCCCCGATAGTACAATTCTACCCAATAATGTACTTATTTCTACTTCAGGATAATGACTATGGAACAAGATTTTTAGCTTTGCTCCCAATAATCCTCATCAGCTTGGTAATCAATTAGTTTCGCCAAAATTGACGTTTTCTGTCGCGATTGAAGCAAAAACTACTGACATTTTCCTTTCCACCATGTTAACCGAAGCATAAAATAAATCAATTTTTGGCCTATACTCGAAATCACTGTTACCTGGGGCCGAAAATTGTCCAGCATTTAACAATAATACACATACGAGGAACTTCATTTACTGATTAGTAGATGGCGTTAATCGTCCACAGTGGTTTTAGCGGTGCTACTTATAAATAATAGCACCCAGTCAACAACGAACTTACGGACTTTGCACCCAAGCTCGACCAGGAAAATCAACGTGTTAATTTATATAGAAAAATCAACGGTTTTCTGTCCAATCGCTAGTCTTTGGTTATGTATTATTTTAAAACAGTGTTGCCATATCCTTTTTAGCGAAGAAACCGTTGTTACGACCAATGACAATGGTCGAGATAGTGAGGTCACCGTGTTACTTTAAATTTGAATTTTAGGTAAAAAAATGTATTTATTTAAATAGTAAATATTTTACAAGCTCTTTTACGTTTGTAGTTTATTTTGGTGTCAATCAATATATCAAACTTTACTCTCAGCAAACATTTCTAAAGCGCAATCGCTATCTTTGGGGGATTATATTTCCACAGGACGTAGAAAAATCCCTGCCTTTGGTAGTGTACCCAGGTAACAGTAATTTCGAGTATAGTTCATGTATTTATTTCTATCAACCTTCTTTCTTCACCAAAGACAATTTAATGTAAGGACTATACTCTTGAGGGTTAAGAAAGGCAAAATATTTTGTTCATTTGGCGGAAAGATGCCATCACGAATTTTCCGCTAAATTGGCGGCGGGAATTTAAAATTTTGCCTGTTTTCTTTGAATTCCTAAAGGTTCCTACGCGTGTTATATTAATCCCGAGGGGTCGGACATTCACCAAAATCCCGTACACTTTGTCTAAAATCGCAAAATCTTCTAACTCTTTCTATGGTAAATTAACATTGAAATCCCAAAATCACAAAATAATGATAAAAACGCCAAAATCTCTACGAAATCCCGAAATCCCGTACAAAATAATGGCAAGTGTGAGACCCCTCGATTAATCCCTTTTAAAAATGTCTATGTCAAATATTTAATGTAGATTATTTTTAAGAACTCTTCATTATAGTGTATTTTTAGTATTATGCCCCTAAAAAAACATCAAATCACGCGTTTATGTACGTCAACGTGGTAATCACGGCATTACCCGTTCTATACTTACCCTGGACTCGCCAAACGAAATTGTTTTTGGTATGCCTCATTTTCAGTACTAAAAATAAATTATAAATATTATTTATGAAAATTAATTAATTATGACTTTGAAATAAAACGCCATAGTCAGTATTTTCCCAAATTATATAACGCGCGCAGGTATACTTAAAAATTCAACCGTTAACAGGCGAAATTCGAAATTCCCGGCACTGATTTACCATTAATTTGTTCTAGTATCTTTCCGCCAAATGTACTAGATACTTAGCCTTTCTTAACCTACAACTGAGTATAGTAAATTCATATCCGCAGTGGCGTAGTGAGGTTATTTGGCGCCCAGGGCCAAACTCCAAAAATTTCAGCCCCCCCCCACTCCTACGCCGGCCCCAATTTCCACCATAAAATTCCTTGTTTTTAAACGAAACCTAATCATTATCAATATCAAAATAAATATTAATTTAATTGATATATTAAAAATTTTTTAAGTTTCCAATATCCGCTTTAATACTTTAGTAATTAAAGAATACTAGTCGATTACCGAGTACCAAAAAAGTGGATATTCGGTTCAAAGTTCAAAGAGGGGTTTTTACAACCTTTTGGGGGGCAATAAACGGTACCTACAAAGTTGTGGAAACTGTGGTTCATTTAATTACTTGAATAAAACCAGCTCCTAATCAAGTACTCGATAACCTGACTCGTTACAAATATTACTTGAGGTTTTTTTTAGTAACTCGACTCGAATAAGATAAAGTTTCCCCTTAATCAAGCACTCGATTACTCGAATAAAAAAAAAATTGATAGTCGATAACCGACTCGATTGCCTAAAACCTCTAATCGCACAGTCCTAACACCAGTCCTGGTAAACCCAATTCTTTGTCTTTAAACTATTAAACAAAGCAGTTCTTTCTAAGCAAAGCGGACATATTCCGAACACTTTACGAGTGACCCGGAAACCACGAGGGAAGCTTCAGGTTTTTCGTCTGCTTCAGTTGTTATAGTAACGGCCAATATAGCTCTTCTCCGGCGAAATAGTTTCCTATTACGCTCGCAGCGCCTACTTTCGCCGAGGCTCGATCTTATTTTTCGATTTCTCTTAAAACTTTTCGCCCGCTACAACCGACAGAGGGGGCTCTTTTCTGGATATCGCGCGAGGCAATAAAACCGATATCAAAATACCATTAGGAGCGCTAAGAAGGCCGCGCTGCCAATGAGTAAATGAGTACGGCGCTCCCTAATTACCCCTCAAAGCGTACACCCGAGGACCGAAAGGGGTTCAATTCGCTTTCCTGCCTCACCTTGCGCCGGAAAGATAGCCTTTCCTGCGATTGCCTTCCAAAGAAAAGCTTTACAACGGGTGGGTTAAGGGGGACCTGTTTGCATTTATTTGACCCCGCTGCGGACGAGGCCAAATCAGAACCTAAACTGTCTCATTTCGGTTTGAAGCGAGATTACTTTCATGGTTTAGAGATGGAATGGACAGTGTTGCCTCAAATACTATTGTTCTCAGTATTTCTAATGAAATACTAAATACTTAGAGGAAAATTATTTAAAATTAAATACTTAATACTTAGAGGCAGGGGCGTAGGAACGTTCTAGAAGGTGGAGGGAGCAAAGAGAAACGAAAAGGGGTCTGGAGAATGGTTTTGAATTTTTAATGGCGTGTAGCTTCTCCGAATGCATGTGTACTGTTTATTACTATAAAAATTGGCGGGAAAAGACTAAAATTTAAACACAGTTGAGGTTCCATGAGCTTTATATGCTTTTAAACGAGAATTTGAGCCTTTTGAAGATTTCAACTGACCAAACAGTTGGATGGGGCAATAACATGAGTTGCCCCTCCCAGCCAAGTTCTAGGGAGGGGCATTGGCCTCTCCTGCCCCCCCCCGGTTCCTACGCCCCTGCTTAGAGGAAAAGAATTTAAAATCAAATACTTAATACTTCACCAAAAAATATTTAAAAAAGTACTTAATACATCCACATAAGTGCTTAAAATAAAGAACTTGATACTTAGACAAAAGTATTTAAAATAAAGTACTTGATACTTTAACAAAAGTATTTAAAATAAAGTACTTTACAATACTTCAACAAAAAAGTATTTAAAATAAAGTAACCTTTAATCGCGACGATGGACCAAGTTCTTTTTTAGCCAATTTCTGGAACACGTGACCAAGGAGAGTTGTGCGACGAACTCTCGCATTACGCGGGGAATAGTGGCTCACTCCTGTAATCACAGGCGTCTGGGAGGCAGCGTTTGTGGATGGCCATGTGAGGACGACCACCAATCTCTCCAACGGGTGGTCGGAATACTTCCGCCACAGGTGTCGCCACCCCTGTCCCCACGTATCCCCCCGTTGGCGTGGCCGTTACGCATATCTCGCCCTGATTAATCAGATGGTGTCTTCGCCGGGCTCGCGGTCTTCTCAGACTCAATCAGCCCTTTATTCTTTGAATAAAAAAAAAACTCTCGCATTACCCAGTACACACCTGATGATGTTACCGTACGGTTAGCGAAACTAGTCGTCGGAATATTTTTGAAATAAAATATTTTTAACTTTTCACTATGCAACAGTGGTATTTTAATTTTTAAACTAATTTTAATGCATAGGGTTAGAACAACAAAAATAATTAAGAAAGTATGCCCAAATCGTTGGTCGTTTTCTACCTCGCGTTTTATTTTGTTCATTGTCTCCCGTTCAACGGCGGTTCTCAATTTCTCATCAATTCCATTTTAGTATTGTTCAAACAGGTTTTATCGTCGTGTATCCGGCTGTAATAAAGGTTCCTTGTGATATGTTATAATTAGAAACCGGACTCGTTTTTTCGTTGGCCGTCGAATAAAAACACACTGGACCGTTTTTTTAAGAACTTTTCTTCGTGAACGTCTAAGTAAAGTATGCGCGTTTAGAAGCCTATTCAACAACATAAAAATTGGTGGCGATTCTTTAGTAACTGAGACAACGGAAAATGAAGTAACGTAGAACTAATGAAAATGTGTTGTATTTATTAGACAGTACTACGGCTAAATGCATCTATATTTTAAATGAAACTGAAGTAATGTAGAACTGATGAAGATGTGTTTTATTTAGTAGGCAGTCAATTCGCCATTTTTTATTTAAGAAAAATATTGGTACTAGAATAATGAAATTAATCTAAGAAGAAGCACCCATCGAAATATAAAATGTTATACCCAAGTGGTGATAGGGTTTCGCAAGGTGGTTCCAAGGGTTCCGCGGAATTATTTTGAAAAACATATAACGTCTTGCATAGACATAGGAACTATACTTATACCTAGACAAACTGCTGGATCTACGAAATTGAGGCCGGTTTTGAGCAATGGCGCTTTCTTATGCGTGATATGGACAAAATTACGTGGCGCCGCCTACGGCGTCTACGCGCGGCTAACTATACCTAGGCTATAGCCTTGACTATACTAAAAAAAGTAAGTCAGCTGTAAGATGTAAACAAAGGAAGTATGGAGGAATGTACCAATAAATTTCCAAATTATATAATGAAATGTGAGTAAATATTAATGATATTTATCTGTTAATGTAATACTTATGAATATATTAGTTTCAATATTAATATAAATAATAGCGGAAATACATGATAATAGGAATAAAAATAACAGTGTCTGAGTATTTGGCTATTGACATTGCAATCAAAGGATGTAAAAGGGAGGTATAATTGTGGAAGGGATTCTACACACACTGATAAAGGATTAAAGAACTCTTATTGCCCTTGAAAAAGTATTAGCTTGGTGAGTCTTTTTCGAATAGCCTCTTTCTTCATTTGATTGTTTATGTCTCTGCTTATTTTCCTCAGCCTTATGTTAACGTATATTTTGATAATCTTTTTCATCAAAACATTAACGTGGTGTTGTGATCCAAGTTCGTCATCAAACATGTGTTCAGTAAGAGTTGGAAAAATATTGTCCGTTACTAACTGGCGCAGAACCAAACATTCTATTTTTAAGTCAATGTTTTTAGCCACAGTTTGAATTGATCCAAAGTATCTCACTGCCTTCTCGGTCAAGCTACAAATCTTGAGAACACTAGCTGTCGGATGACATAATCCACCATTGTCCTTTAAAAGGAGAAGAAGTTTGATTGGATCCCCCTTTGCATAGCTATGACTTGATAGTGAGGAATGCCTTTCGTCTAAAGCGTGTAAACATGTTTCGGATTTTAATTCTTTTTGTAATTTATTTACAACAAAACCAGCCATATAACGGAATATGTTTTCTCGTAAGATGTTGGATGTTGATGTTTCATCAGTAAGAAACATAATAAAGTCATCCATTTCTTCCTCTAGAGATTCTTCTTTAATAACTCTAAGTTCGTTGGTTGGAACTGGCACCATGCACAAATTTGGAACGTGAGTGTTGTCCAAAGCAATTAAGTGGCCACTTTTTTGATTTTCAATTTTAGTAACCAACGTGTTTTTGTATGCAGCAGTGAAGTTTCTACAAGTAGGATTGTTGTTCCAACCTCCTCGCTGACGAATTGTGTTAAAAACTTAAAATATAACTCTAAATGGTCCTGCGAAAGTTTTTAAGTTAAAAGGTACCTTGAAAAATAAACAATTGTTTGCAAAATCTGGTATTTTAAAAAATATACTTCAGTGGTCCATCAGGGGGAACAATGTACTTCTCTCCAATGTCCAAAACACTGTGAATTGTGACACCAAAACCAATAATGGCTGTCTTTCGTTGGCTTTAAAAAATCAAGTTGCCTTCCAGGTCTGTTAAATTGAATAGAAGTTCTTAAGTCTTCATTATGTAACATTTGGTTATTTCAAGGTTGGAAAGCCGAATTGGTGCCTTGTGACCTTTAGCCCATGGATTTAGAGAGTTCAATACCTCAAACAAACTGCAAGGGACAGTGAGGTAAGATACGGTGTCAAAATTGTGGAGAAAAGTTGCTTAAAAATGGTTTTTTTGTAGATACCGATCAATTTTTGATATAAATTTAGATGTTGGCCCGCTTCCTTGAAACACTGGATCACCAGCCTCTTTAAAAAATTCTATGCTTTTTGCCACAGAACTGCTAATTGTTTGTGCGGCCAAGTTGACTTTCATTTTTTGAGTTTTAAACTGTATATGAAATTTTGATAATTTGTTAGCCAACGTTAATCCTTCATATTCTTGATACCTCTGAAGGATGGCAATATATGCCCATTCGAATTTCTAAATATTTACATTAAATGTTGTTCAATTTCCTTGATAACTTTTTAAGGTGAATGTTAGATCACTTTTTCCCCTCGCAAAAACCGAAGGAATTGAGTCTTCCTTAAGAATTTTCCGCGTGAGATCTTTCGCGTTTTTGCCAATATGATAATCTGATTCTTTAAAGTGTTTTCCACAAACAAAGTGATACTTTCCGGGTATTAAGTTCAATCGATTTATTGCCTTAAGATATTTTGAGCACAAGTTTAAGTTAGATTGAGGTAATCTTTATTGTGAAAAATGGACAATACAAGGTTTTAAACAAAGACCTGAAATTGTTATGATAAAAACAAGAAATACTTGTGAAATGGTATTTTTTCCTTTGGAGACCGACTTTGACGATTGGAAGCCACACAAGTTTGTACCA
The DNA here is from genome assembly GCF_980474605.1 of Leiobunum rupestre. Taxonomy (NCBI): domain Eukaryota; kingdom Metazoa; phylum Arthropoda; class Arachnida; order Opiliones; family Sclerosomatidae; genus Leiobunum; species Leiobunum rupestre. Next base: position 16,001,548 of record NC_143394.1, read on the forward strand.
TTTTCAATTGTTTGAAGTTTAAATTTACGTAAAATATTTTATTTCGCGTTGTATTTTACCAAAAACTAACTTTATTTTCGAAAATTAAACAATTTTTACAAGTCTCGGTAAGCAAATAATTTTGCGTCCAGCATTAGATTTTTCCGCTTTTTATAGTTTCTCCATTCTCCACCAAACGATTTGGTGGCGCCACGGAATTTTGTCCATATCACACATGAGACGCGTGTGGGACTGAAAACCAGGCACAAAAAGCTAGTGCCTTCAGAATCTGAAATACTCCGTCTAGGTATAAGTATAGTTCCTATGTCTATGCGTCTTGTGTATCATTTTTTTTTCCATGGGAGCTTCTGCAGCCTTACTTCAGTCTAACATCCTTTTTCACGTGCCCTGTATTACCAATATTTGTATGACACCAATAAAGGGCAAATTGACACCTTCGAAGCCTTGGCACAGTTTTGAAAAACAGCGTCTTAAAGTGCAATTGCGAGGTAAAAAAATATTTTAATAGCACGAGGTGAGATGTATCCTCGAATACACGAGTGCGAACCAGGTTTGGACATAACACTTGTCACGGCATTTGACAACTAAAATTAATCGAAATTTACTAGTGAAAAATTACCTAAATATTCATAAATAATGGCGAATATGGCGTATCATAAATTCATCATTCATCAATCCCATTTTATTTAAAAAAACTTAAATCCCAACATGCTTGTAGAGCTTGTAGAAAATCCACAGTTCAGAGAGTCCACTGCACCTCATACTAGTCCTGATTCAGAATCTCTATCTTAAATAAATGCTTCCTTTTATGATTTTAGTAATGAAAATATTTTAAATTAATCGTGAAAAAATTGTGATCGGCCAAAGTCATACGTAACTCAAGTGATAATTAACTCCTATTTTAATTCTGCCGGATAAAGCAAAATGTTGGCTGTCTTTCTTGTTTTTATACCACCATTTTTATCGCACTAGTCAGTAACTACTAAAATAAATTAAGATAGGAGGTTCACTGGTCAGGCTAACTACTAAAAAAATATCCTTAGGTCCAACCCTGGTGCGAACTCGTCTTTTCCCCTGGTCTGAGTGTCTTTCCCGCGCTTCCATAATAACATATTCATCACCAAGCGAAAATAAATCCAAAGCGGGCTTCCAGGGCCGCTACGGAGCGAACCTGAGGCGAACCAACTCGTCCAAGTCATTTTTCCAAGTCGTTAGCCGTACTCGGTGCTAATGCTCGCTCCAGCTTCGCTTCGAACCCGGGGCTGACATTTTCGGCCTGGGCCCCGGGTTCTCCTGTTTCGAAACATTAAGCGTACTCGACAGGGCCATCTCTTTTCCTCGATTCGGGGCTTAACTTCCCTTATGAAAGGACGGGCTGAAGAACCCCACCCCCGAGCCCTCGCGCGAATATACCTAACCCTTCGTCGAGGCTAGGTGCGAGGCAAAGTCGGCGGGTGGGGCCTAAGCCCCTCTATTTCGCCCCATTTGACTCCCGCAGCTGGTTCAACGCTTCGGCTACGGGCCGACAAACGATGCGCGCCAAACTAGGCGACATTAAAACCGCAAAATGAACTGCCAGCCCTACTGGAGTTGCCCGTTTACTATATCAGCCGAGTCTGGACAGGTTTGGGCTCGCCGAGAGAAAAAAAATCGTCTTGAAAAGTACTTTTTCTCCCCAATTTTCGGAGTGATAAAAAAATGAGTTCTAACTCTCGGTCACCCCCCTTATTTTTATTAATGTCGCTGGTAATATTTAGATTTCGTCGAGGAAAAATTTAGATTTGGGAAATAGGAAAATAAAATATTATTAATACCAACATATTTTGTACCTTACCGCAGTCGGTCACAAAAAATAGCCGGTGAGCTGGTTCAAAATGTACCTCCGTCTCCCACATCCAAAGCTACCGTATTTTCGGAATTTGCAAGTTAAAACTAAGGTAGGCAAGTTCCCGGGAGTCTTTAAGCCCGGGGGCTTTCCGGGGGGGATTTTTGGTCGTTGAATTGTTTATTTTTTAACACGTTTTTTGGTCGCCATTCATCATACTTATGGAAATTCGTCTCCCGATAAACTGCGGTGGTCCAAGTTCGATAGTGGCTCTCCCTGTCGGTGATGTATGGTCCCATTTCGCAAATTCGGCGTTTCCTCAAAATCATTCCCGCCCACCCACGCGCCCACCCTACAATATACTCTCCGGTGCGGAGCAAAGGCTTCGTGGACCGACGCGACCCGATCTCTTTTTAGTAGGCTAAGTGAAATTTTCCGAATAGTTACCTTCTGGCTGGCGTTTTAAAAACCGTTTCTAGTGCTGGACGATGTTAGTAATAAATTCGAGGATAATTTTACGAAAAGTATATTAGATATTTTAAAATTAACTTTGCTGAAGTTTTACAAAGTTTGGGCTATCTCTATATTTAGAGTTGGTATTAAGATTTTAATTTTTGGAGTTAATATTCCAAAATGACGTGAATTTATTTTGTTTACATCAAGAAGAAATAGCTTATGCTAGGTTGGTGAAATGACAACGATATTTAAAAAGATGCGCCAGAAATTCTGTTATTTAAAAGATTAAAAAAAATTATTTAAGCCCAACTAGTTTCAGACGCATCAGGGGTCCTACCCATTTACAAAGTTAATCACTTATTTATAGGTGAAAAACATTTATCGATATAATAAATGAATTTTTTTTTAAATAAATAGTTTTCCCCAATCGCTCAGTTACCATTTGTTTTACGAATACAATAATTTAAAATTTTTTAAACGTCCAAAAGAACATTCCGTCGAAGTAAGACTAAAACAGTTCGAGACTTCAGCTCTGGCAGCGCATACTTCAAAATCTAATCGCATCATTAACTTCGAATCTGGAAAACTCATAATTTGCTTGTAAAAATAAAAAATAAAATAAAAATTTCAGAAACCTACTATATTAAAAAAGCAATTCATAAAAACAATTGTTTAAATCGTGACCTAGGACCCGGAGTGGAATACATTAAAAATTGGAAAAACGTTTATTTTAAAAAATTTAAATTTATTATATTGATAAAAAATTGTAACTGAACCTATAAATAAGCGATTCACTATGTAAACGGGTTAGACCCCTAATCCGGAATCCTTACCTCTACTTGGAATGGTTATCCTGTTGTATCGCGTATGGTAAGATCACTCTGACGTCTTTGGCCCCGCCTACGATAAAAAAACCGTCAGCCACATCGAGATGAAAATCTGTGCGATAAGCCTTCCAAGTAGAGGTATGGATTCCTGCCCTAATTTAACCTCTGTGAGGCTGGATTTAGACTGGTATTTGGTTGCTTATAACAAATCAAATACTGGAAATATTAACGTGAAATATTTTGTATAACCATTTTCGGACGTCCTCCATCCATTTAAATGATTTTTAACCAATTTTAGGGTGGTGACAGTTCTCCTTTAACTACAAACTGCAGTTTAGAAAAGAAATTAGCTGAAATGGCAATACAATTTAGGCTACCCTGGAAATTGTTTCATAGATTAGATTTTCAATCAATTTAAAGTTAATAAAGCTAAATCGGCTTGAAATTAAATCTATCATTATTATAAATCTCTCAATATCATTCTTAAATACCGTTGAAGTCGGAAAAGTCTTAAATAGTATAAATCCAAACTGGAAAATTAGAGGCATCTTTTTAAATTAGCAGTTTGGAATTCAGACTCTGTTTTAGATGGGAAAAGAGCAATTTTATGTCGGGACAGATATCGCAAACATTTTTAAACAATTCTGAATGTCCATACATTTTACATTTCCGCATTCCGTCAACCGTAGACAATTTATTTTGAATATATCGCGAAGCCACAATTTAACTATCGTAACGTTCCCGAACGGATCTGAGCCTAAAGCCGCTTTGTATTCGCTCCAAAGATAGCTTGTCGGTGGAAACGCGCCAATACAAGCCTTTCATACCGTAACGGAAAACCTCCGGAATAGAAATTTCGATTTTCGAAAAGGCTTAAAGCATTCCCAAAATTTCTCCATTGAAGCGTAAAGAATTGCGCGGGAAAATTTAATAGATGTTTGAAACGCCGTAACGGCAGGTATTATAGAAACCGGTGGCGCCATCTTATTTTTCGTTTATGGATTTTAACGTTTGCCGTGTTTCCCCCACCTGCTTTTATGTATTGAAAAGAAAGCGAGAGTAGGGGCGCACCTGACCGCTAATGTTTACAGGCCCGCGCTTCCGAGAAAATGATAAAAAGTTAGTCTAGCTACGAGTTTAATCCTAGGGTTTTCTATTAATAAAAAATTTCGTTCGCCGTTATGCCGCTACGCGCCACTTTCCTACCTTCGCCGCTTATAAAGTTAATCTTAGATAGCGAGGATGGTTCCGAAGCCTGGGCCGAGGCTTAGCTAGTCAAATTTGTCGCTGCAAAGGTGCGGAGAACCGAGAATTCCAGAGATTCATATTTGCATGGAGAATGACATTCCAGTAGAAAAGGTTCCCTTCCCCCTCCTCGCCCCCGTAATGCATTCTAGGCTTTCGCCGCCCTCTGGCGAGCTCGTTTAAAAACATTTTTCCGCTCTTCTTTGTATACAATTCCAGCGAGTTGGGCGGGAGAAACCACCTCCCAGGCTAGCTATTCCAATGTCGAATAACGAATTTTTCCACCCATATAGAAGTATTATTTAAAATCAACCGACCATATTACAAGATTTTCCCTGCCTTAAAAACCCACTTTTTTACCCGAATTTTTACCCTCTATAACTTTCCTTTTTTCCCGGTGACGTACTCCGATATAGCCAGAAGATGGCGACACCGCTGTACGTCCACCGTACAATGTCATTGGTTAATTTCGTTTCGTCGCCAAAGCCTCTACGTATTAAAAACCTTCGAAAAACGTATTTAGACCGTAAAAATTCCCCCCTTCAACATAATAAGACCCGAAATCGCGCGTTTTAAAATTGGACAACGGTGAAACTATTTGGAACACGTCGTAACTGCGAGCGTTTAATAAACTTAAGGCCAGCAATAACTTACGTCGACGTTTAAATAGCGTTATTCTTGGCGTTTTGAAGTCGACGATAACGCCGAGCCTTAAATTCTCAAAACTTGTACCGCATTTTAGAAGTTTGGAGGTAATTTTTTTATCATTATACGGGATAGTAAAAAAGCTTACGCGGAAATTTCAATAGAGAGAGGTTAAGGAACACGCGAAATGAACGAGAATTTTACGCCGTCGTTAAGTAATATAGTCAAAGAGTTCCTGAAGTTGTCGTTAAAAATTTAAAACGATTGCTTAACTTCTACTTATATAATAGAAATTCTTTATTAATTATATTTTCCGTTTAATAGGCGTGTTAAGTTGTTCGTAGTTTAATTTTTAACTCAGCATTAGATAGTTTTTCAAGAAGCAGACCAAGCGCAATATTAATATTTTTTTTTTTGAGATACACACACATCGGTGTTGACCCGAGGCCTTAGACACCAGCACACACACAATAACTGATTAATCAGGGCGAGATATGTGTAACGCCACACCAACGGGGGGATACGTGGGGACAGGGGTGGGGACACCCTTGGCGGAAGTATTCCGACCACCCGTTAGGGGATTGGTGATCGTCCTCACACGGCCATCCACAAACTCTGCCTCCCGGACGCCTGGGATTACAGGAGTGAGCCACTACTCCCGGCGCAATATTAAAATTACCCCTTGAAAAATGGAAACATATTAGTTTTTGAGGGTTTTTATGCTAGAAATTTAAATTTGCGAACAATATTAGGCTAATCATTTTTTCGGAAAAATACAGAAATTAAATTCGGGCTAAAAATAAAAATTCTACAAATATTAGCAAAATAATTAGGGGAAAAAGTTTTGGACTTGGATCGGCTCTCTTCAATTATCCATCTAATGGTTAAAATATTTTTCAAAATCTCGCTACCACCACACTCCCTATTTACAGAAATTTTACCAAATTATGTACCTCGCCGCTGTAAAAAGTAGTTCTTTTCGACTAACTAGCTCAATTGTAAAATACATTTATATTGCTACGATTAATCAGATTTTATTGAAAACTTATCAAAGAGGTTAAAATTCTTACCCAGAAGGTTTTAGAAGATCAAAATTTTCAACCACAGGGAAAGCTGTCAGCTCTAGACTTATTCCCCCTATTTACTTTTGGTATTAGGATACCCCTTTACGTTGACTAATTCCTTATTCAGAGGGTACGGTATATACGTCGAACTTTCTTTACCACTAATTTAACACTAAATTCGAAATATGATAGGAAATCGCTGTGCTAATCGTCCTATGCTTTAAATCATTGTTTCCTGTTAGCAAAATTTATTTGACCTCAGCGTTAAATATAGTCCAATAGATAATAAATATAATATAAGAACTAGGTCAAATAATTTGTATTCCACTAATTTGGACAACGAACTCTAATAGACCTTAATTAAAGTTATTATTTGAATTTAAAATTTAAAGAAACCTAGTGAATGGGTAGTGCAACGTCTCCTTTTGGGAAATTTCATATCTCATTACGCCCGACTTTGAACAAAATCGGCAATAAACACCTCGGGTACTCTCCTTGTCAGTTAAAAGGAACCACCTATGGACTGCATTGTAAAGGATTATATAATAAGCGAATAAGTAGATTAGTCCATTATGAAAAGGGATAATAAAGCTAAACCCGAAACAAATTTGAAGAAATTTAAAAACTTACTAATAGCTCGTACCGATAGGTCTTCGAGCAAACAAAAAGACGCGAAACTCGGACCAAATAGATCTTCGAGTGAAAAACTAAATTAAATAGACCTATCGGTACGAGCTTTTTGTAAGTTTTTAAATTTCTTCAAATTTGTTTAGGGTTTAACTTTATTATCCCTTTTCATAATGGACTAATCTACTTATTCGCTTATTATATAATCCTTTACAATGCAGTCCATAGGTGGTTCCTTTTAACTGACAAGGAGAGTACCCGAGGTGTTTATTGCCGATTTTGTTCAAAGTCGGGCGTAATGAGATATGAAATTTCCCAAAAGGAGACGTTGCACTACCCATTCGATTTGCCATGGCAACCGAAAATGTTGAAAATCACTTGAAACCAAAAAATCTCCATTTAAAAAAGCACGGGATTTTCAAGGTTTCACAGGGTCCTAGCTACGAATTTTTTTTTTTAATTTGAAGATCACGAAATGGGTAATTTGGACCACATTTAGGTAAATTTCATCAAGTTTGGGAAAATTGGAACATTTTTTGGGTAAAATAAGGAAAAAATCTTATTTTTGTTTTAAGTGGTCAAAATAATTTCGGTTGCCATGGCAAAACGAATGGGTAGTGCAACGTCTCCTTTTGGGAAATTTCTTATCTCATATGCGTCTACATTACGCCCGACTTTGAACAAAATCGGCAATAAACACCTCGGGTACTCTCCTTGTTAGTGACATAGTATCCATATAGTAATTATTCTAATAATCAACTGTTAACAAGCATATAATAATTGTTTATTTTTATAGAATCTTTGGATACAATAAATTGGTTTCTGGGTAGGCCAAGTCGGAGGGACGACTTTTAGTCTGACAACCCTGATTTCAAATGATATCGAACCAACGTCACCAACTTAGGTAAATTAACATGTTAACTTTTCTTCGCGATCTTGAGTGCAAAGTCCATACTCTGTTAGATCTTTATACTGTTTTTTCCGCTCTGAAGCCCCATTTTCATGCTCGCTGGTAGCGGGTAAAAATCGTCAAAATTCGCATCCGCCACTCGCAAGCGTGAAAATAAAGCTAAAATATCTGTTTGAAACAGATCGACGCGGAAAGTCAAGAAGTGTGTAGCTGAAGCGGATTTTGACGGTTTTTACCCGCTACCAGCGAGCATGAAAATGGGGCTTTATTTCGTTGTGTTTAAATCAACCGAAGACGACCAACGCATCTACTGATGATAAACACATATCACTATAAGTAACATAATATTCCAAAGTATTACACAGAACGATATCCGGAAGGGGAAGGGAAAACGTCACCAGAGTGCGCCTCAATCGCATCAGCTTCAGGGAACCAATAAGATTCTGGGCTGATTTGATTTTATGGGGGGTCAGGAGCTAACTTTTCGTGGCCTACTTGTTTACTGTTTTCTTTCCCACTAAAGAGAGCTAATTAATTTGTCCATAGGTTTGACTGCACAATCTCAGGAACCAGTTGCTCAGTCGTAGTGAATTTATGGAAAGGCCTAGTGATTCATGATTTACCAAAACGTAATTTTTCGGGGTTGCCACAATTTTTTCACAATCAAATTCCCTGACTTTTCCAGGTTTTCCCTGACCATCTTCGGAGATTTTCCCTGACTTATTTTGTGCCACGATTTTGAATTTTTTAACCTATATTTTAGTAAAAGTTTCCTATTTGCAACCAAAATTAAATTCCCTGACGTTTCCCGGATTTTTAGACTAACTTTTAAAATTCCTTGACTTTTCCCTGATTTTTTTACCCATATTCGAATTCTCTGACTTTTCCTGGAATTCCAGGTTTTCCAGGTACCGTGGCAATCCTGTTTTTACTTTTGCAAGCTTTTTAAATTTAACTAGGCCTTGGCTGCTCAATAGAAACTTCTTAGTTAGGGATCGGCGTTCGGTTATTAAATTTTCCGTTAATTTCTTTTATATCCACATCCGAACATTATTCGAATAAAAACTTATTTGTTGCATATTAAATCGTATAATAGTCGCGAATAATATCAGTTAATCGAATCTTTTATGATTAATTGAAATTTTGGCGGTTAATTTTCCGTTTCCCCGACCTGTAGTTTTATACATCGTTACTGGGTATTTCCAAAGACTAGTATTTATATATTTATTATCGAAACCGACTATCTTTTGAAACATGGGGGGAATAACACGTGTCATACACGGACGTCATTTCAGGATTTTTCAGGAGTAGGCAGAACTTTATCTGCGGGAAACAATTTTTTTAAAGGCAAAAAACGCGTCAAATTTCATATTTTTTGGATTTTTAATCGAAATAGCTATTGCATAATTGCTAGTGCTTTTCAGGATATTAAACAGACCAAAACATTTTCTCAAGATTTTTCTTGAACTTCATCCGAATCTGAGTATTAAAGTCCACGATTCAAAATAAATAAATATAATAAAGCATTAGGCATGAAAATGGATTAAATTCTCTATCGCAACAGATAAGGATAGTCGTTGGCATAAGTCGTTTATCGCCGTAACAGTTTAATAAAGAAGTCCATTTTATCCTATTCCGGGCTTGGGGTTGGAGGGGAAAAAATAGCCCCTTATAAATGTCGGGGCTGGCCTGCCTCTTTCCGGGTCCGATGCCGAAAGAAATATGAAGTTTCCCGCCAGGGACTCGAACCGTAAGACTGTTTGATGAGCTTCGAGATACGTCGCCTACGAGCAGCGGCAGGCCTTAGCAACTCGCGGCGGAACAGGAAGGGTGGCCTGTCTCGAGAAAGTATAGATGGCTCTGGCGAAGTATTTCTTTTATTATGTTAATGCTTTCACTGGCGGATGGGTGCCGATGAGATAGAGAGAGTATCGGCCGTAGGTGGCGTTATAGAAGTCTTTTTGAAAGATGGCCTCGAATCTATTTTCTGCGGGGGGAAATATGGTCGAGAACGCGGCGGGCTTAGCGCCCTACACCTTAGGCGACCCTTAACCCCGTACTCGGCGCCTTAAATTTCCAGGGCCAATACTAGTAATGGACCCGGGCGGTTTTCCTTCATTGTTAAGGCGGTAGGTGGCGCGCGATGGGTGGCTTTTCGTCTTAAAACTTTTATACAAGGCTGGCGATTTAGCGATCGCCGCCCCATCTATACGGTCGTTTGAGAATTACTCTAAAAGTATTAAGGTGGACGCCGATTTTAATGGGACCTTTCTGGAGCGAGGATGACAATTAAGACCGCAACTCGCTCCTTTCCACCCCCTTTCGTACCCCCATCCTCTTAAAACTAGAGCGGTATAACTTTAAAATTGTTCCCCCGTATATCACTTGATTTAAAATTTAGTATTAGCAACGCTAACAGACGCTTTGACGGAACGGAGGGCGGCTTGTAGGCTGAACTGGGCTATCAAATATGTTTTAAATGGAGCCTGGTGGAAAGGCAATTATTCCCAACACAAAAGGGAGCGATTTTGGTTAAGTCACGTGGCAACTAAAGCCTCGGTCTAAGACTCGCTTAAGCCAGTTCAATGTTGCTGTTAAATACTAAAATCCTCCCCGTCGCCTTGACCTATGCCACCTCCGTTTCTACGACTTCCCCTATTCGAGGGTTCCGCGGAACTCCCGACGTCCCCGAAATAAGCTCGCCTGTTGCTAGACTGTTATATCTATAAAAGCGAATGAAACAATAAGGTTTTAACGCCGGCTATAGGCAGCCAGTTTTCTAAGGCTATACTGTGTGTAGTTTCTCTAGATTGACGCGCTTAGCTTTAAGAAAAACTGTTTTAATGACCAAGCTCTTAGTTGAATCTACGATCAGGTATATATCGTATAGGTCGATCTAATTTTGGTGGTGCACATTGCGAGATACGTTTAACAGCTGATTCGAAAGCGTACTACACTTTGATCTTAGCCAATCGATTAATAATTCAACTAATTAAATTATGATAAAATCATTTTATACGAACTTTTCTATGATATTACTAGTGTTGTAAGTCGGAAAATTTTCCGCGGAAAATTACCGAGGCCTTTTTTTCCGGAAAATTTTCCGTATTTTTCCGAAAAATATTAAAAACGTTTTCATTCCATGATTCGTCTAGTATATTGTTTGCAAATTTAAATAAAGCGGAATTTTCACCTCATTTTTTCTAATCTAAAAGTAAAACTAAACCTATAGACTAGTTTAAACTAGTTAACAATGTAACACTATTAATGTTTTGTAGTATGTTTACTGATATTAGTCATTTTTAATCGATAAAAAGTTTAAAACATTAAAAACCCTTGAAAAGTAATTTATGTTTAAATTTTTTATTTTTCCGATTTGCGGAAAATTTTCTGGAACTTTTTCCGCATTTTATTTTTCCGGAAAATTAACAACCCTAGATATTACACTTTGATCTTAGCCAATCGATTAATAATTCAGCTAATTAAATAATGATAAAATCATTTTATACGAAATTATCTATGATACTACACTTTGATCTTAGCCAATCGATTAATAATTCAGATAATTAAATTATGATAAAATCATTTTATACGAACTTTTCTATGATACTACACTTTCATCTTAGCGGAACGACGAATAATTATCCTGAATAAATTTTTGATAAAATTATTTTATACTAACAAGGAGATAAGTAGATCTTTATGTAACTTGAATTTTCCCAAAAGGATAAATTTTGACTGGCTTTAGTTTTGCCATGACAACCAAAAATTTTTTGATTACTTAAAATCTACTTTCACCTATGGAAATTAACATGGATAAACCGCAGATTTATTAAAAAAATAAACTATGTTTAAAATCATGTACACGCATTTACCCAAATTAACCTGAATTTACCCAATGTACAATTATTTTAATATAATTAATTTTTTTAATATTTAAAAATGTTTAAAGGAGGGACCCAAAAAAATCTGCGATTTCTCCATGTTAATTTTCATTAATTGAAGTAGATTTTAAGTAATCAAAAACATTTTTGGTTGCCATGGCAAAACCAAAGCCCGTCGAAACTTTTCCTTTTGGGAAATTTCAAGTTTCATAAAGGTGCACTTCACCTCGGGTCGTCTCCTTTGAAGTTAACAATTTTGTTGATACGAAATGGTACTACACTTTGATCCTAGGCAATTGAAAAATAATCTTATTATTAAATTAAAAAATATATGAAGTCATCTACTTTTTACAAAACAAACTATTTTAGTGATGATTATGCACACATAAACGTTTTACTGAAGTTTTCCAAAAAAAAATACAGTAAATGTATTCCTACAATCACAATTCACTAAGAAATCTAGTCTTAGTACCCCACTCGCTTCTAAAACATTCAATTACAAAATATTTAATTTAATCATGGTTTTAAAATACTATATTCGGGCTTTAACTTTTAGACTACGCCAAATATTACATAGAACATTGGCTTATAGTGAATTATGTTAACAATATTCTGGAAATAATTAAATGGTGAAGTTTGCAAAATTTCGAAATTATGCGATAACTAAACTTTAACATTACGCCAAATGACTTTAAAAATTAGATTCAACCAAAAAAATTTCAAAATCTCTATATATGTTCTATAAATAGAATTTTCGAAAACCTACATGTACTATAAATACAATTTTCGAAAACCTTCTATATGTTCTACAACTTAAAATTTCAGAAAACCTCCATATGTTTTACAATTTAAAATTTCAAAAACCCTCCATATGTTTTACAACTTAAAATTTCAAAAACATTCTATATGTTTTACCACCTAATTCTGTCTAGTATACTCAACAAATATTTAACTTAAACAAAAAGATACAGATAACAAATTTGTAGCGCCTTCCTATAAAAATCGCCCAATTTAATATTTCAATTTTTGAAGTCTCGTCTAAAAAGGACCGACCCCCATTTGAGTTCGGAAAGGTCGGTAGCGCCACCAGACGGCGAATAAAGACAAGTCCCCATTTCTGGCACGAACAGAAAAAAAAGTTGGCCACGATAAAGAAAGGCGGAACAAGGCCCCTACTTTCACGTCCCTGGATGGCGAAGGACGCGAGCGTCATCCCCGTATCTTAGTTCTCGCCAGGACCTCCGCGTCGTGCCACCTACCCCGGCTCACTCGCGCGACCAGTTGCACTCGCAGTGTACCGTCGTCTGCTAATTTAGCTCAGCCCAGTTTCGTTGTATCGCCGAGGCTTAACTCGCCGTCGTTCGTCCAAGCACAGACGCGAAAGAATTTTCAAGATGGAGGCGACCGGAAGCGACACCGTGAAAATGGTCCCTTTCTTTTCACTTCCCGAGTTTTTTCCCTCCTCTCGCTTTCTCGTTGCCCGTATCTCGGCTCGGGATTCCTGGCCATCTTTTTCAATCGATTGAAGGCGAAATTCCGGAATCTACCCTCGTTCGTTCGGCCGAAATGGACCTTGCCTAAAGTACCTTGGTGTTCTATCTTCTACCGCCTCCCACCCTTCTTCATTTCTACGCCGAAACGTCGAAAAGGTTTTAATTAAAAAGAAACTTCTATTTACAATTGTAAAAAAAGACAATTGTATCGTATTAATTGTCCAGCTTCTATTGACACAAAAATAATTGTTATTAACGTTTATTAAATTACAATTTTAAGTATTTGAGGTGCAACGTGTAAATTTAAAAATTGTGATTTCTATTTTAAATAATCAACCGTATTATTGTAATTTTTAGTAATTAAAATGATTATTTAAAAATCGAATGAAGAAACTAAAGGCAATTTTTATCAATTTCAGTTTCTTTGTATATTTAGCCACAATTATTTGATTTGAACCTAATATTATCTATGCTAATTATTGCTTTAAATGTATGTAACTAACCAACGTTTTTTAAACCATTTCACGAGTGAAATTTAAATTAATTTTCATTCATGAAAATCAATATTGTCAGAAATTCACTCACATAGCACATTAATAATTAATATTTCTTTATTGCTAACTAAACTAATAATATTTTACCGACTTAATTATCTTTAGTTAAAGAAACATAAATTACAATATGAAGAATATTATATAAATATTATTTAGGGTTCTAAACTAGTTATCTAAACAGATAGTATACTTTCTAAAAATTATAATAATTTCGGTGAAACTAATAAATTTCAGTGTCGATTTCTTTATAGACGAGCCCTCGTTTGAAGATCTATATAGGTCCGTTTTTCCGAGTCAAAGAAGGGGAGAATTATTCAGTATAGGGGAAGGCAAAAGGGGGAAACAATTTTAGACAAAGCTCGAGCTGGGGATGGTAAGTGCGGGAGGGGTCGGAGTGCGACGTCACACAATGGCACGGAGAAAGTGATCGTAACACATTGGAGGGGTTCCAGTAGCTCGGTCCCCCCGCGAAATCAATGACGATGCCTTTCTCTCTTTTTGATATAGGGGGACGAAACGGGGGAAACAGGGGGCTTTTCCCCTTCACACGACGCTTATGCAGAGTTTATTACCTCCTCCCCGCCCCCCGCGGTACACGGTCCCCCTGTTTACACAACCGGCTCGAGCCAGCCGACCCCCCCCCTCTTGCTCGCGCGTTTCCCCCCTCTTTTCTTCGCACCCCCTTCCGCGTGTTTGAGTCTAGGTTAACTTCTAAAGGGAAAAAAATTATTATAAAGTCAAGAATACGAACGAAGAGGGTTTTTGGGGTGTTGGGCGTTAGAGCCAACAACTGGCTGGAAAAAGGGCTGACTGTTTGACGAAAAGACCTATTTTTTTTCATTGGTGGGAATTGACAACTTATATATAAAACTTACTGCGCGTATTTTTAGAGAAATTTAAAAAGGGGCTGATCGTATTTCAGATTTTAATAGATTACTTATTGCCTACTTCGTGTGCTTTTTTTCAGAATTTTATCCTGGAAATTGTCGAATATTCCACTGACAAGGAGAGTACCCGAGGTGTTTATTGCCGATTTTGTTCAAAGTCGGGCGTAATGTAAACCTATATGAGATATGAAATTTCCCAAAAGGAGACGTTGCACTACCCATTCGTTTTGCTATGGCAACCGAAAATGTTTTTGATCACTTAAAACAATAAAATCTCCATTTTAAAAAGCATGGGATTTTCTCGGTTTTACGAAAATTTTTTAAAATTTTGAAAATCACGAAATGTGTAATTTGGACCACATTTAGGTAAATTTCATCAAGTTTGGGTAAATTGAAACATTTTTAGGGTAAATTTGTAACAAATTTTGGGTAAAATAAGGGAAAAATCTTATTTTGGTTGTAAGTGGTCAAAAACATTTTCGGTTTCCATGGCAAATCGAATGGGTAGTGCAACGTCTCCTTTTGGGAAATTTCATATCTCATATAGGTCCACATTACGGCCGACTTTGAACTAAATCGGCAATAAACACCTCGGGTACTCTCCTTGTGAATGTGAATCTGTATTTTACTTTTTAACCTTTTCTGTAATACGAAACATAACCACTATTTTGTCACATTTCAATGATTTCCGTCTTGTGTATGGGTATCGCTATTTTTCACATTCTAACGTTTTTGCGTCATATATATCAATAACAGTATATTTCACATTTCGAAGTTTTATTTAATGTGTATGGGTATCGCCATTTTTCACATTTCAATGTTTTATTTTATGTGTATGGCTATCGCTAATTTTCATATTGTAATGTGTTTCGGTATCGCGAGTTTTCACATTTCAATGTTTTTTATTGTGAATCGGTATCGCAACTTTTCACATTTCAGTGTTTTCTCTAATATGTATCGGTATCGCAACTTTTCACATTTCAATGTTTTCCTTAATGTGTATCGGTATCGCGAGTTTTCGCATTTCAATGTTTTCTTTAATGTGTATCGGTATCGCAAGTTTTCACATTTCAATGTTTTCTTTAATGTTGATTGGTATCGCGGGTTTTCACATTTCAATGTTTTCTCTAATATGTATCGGTATCGCAACTTTTCACATTTCAATGTTTTTCTTAATATACATCGGTATCGCAACTTTTCACATTTCAATGTTTTCTTTAATGTGTATAGGTATTGCGGGTTTTCACATTTCAATGTTTTCCTTAATTTGTATCGGTATCGCAACTTTTCACATTTCAATGTTTTCTTTAATGTGTATCGGTATTGCGGGTTTACACATTTCAATGTTTTCCGTCGTGTGTATCTAATATTTCTAATCGCTAGCACAATGTTTAACATTTTGGAAATGTAACAATATTGAGATTTTTCAAATTGGTATCACTATTTTTTTCTCATTTTAACAGATGCTGTTATATGTAACAGTCCAGGAGCTGAATACTCCCTGTAATTGGCGTGAGAGCCTGCAGCTTTGATTACAGAATTAACATTGCCAAAGGCTGTACTCACTTTTGTTCAGATTTTTAGGAAGAGTAAAAAAAAATTATTATTGTTATCACGAATTCATATGATTGTATTTTGGGTATTATTTTTCCTTCGAAAATAATAATTTATTTAAGGCGATTATTAGCACATAACTGATTTAGTTAGGTAAGTTTCAAGTATAATTTGATTGCAATCCAATATTTATTCAAAACGAAAGATTCTCAAGTTAACGGAATTTTTTAATTTTCTTATAGAGTGCTGGTTTTTAATTCATTAACCCTTTAATATCATTTGTTGCCATTTCGATAAAATATTTACACCTTGTAGTAATAGTACCAGTAGGTACCAGTAGTATTTTACCCATAGAAAATTAATGTCCAAAATTAATAAAACCTTAAGGGCATGCTTTATTATCAGGAATCCATACCTCTCAAAAACTTGTTGAGGTTAACGGTAATAGTTAGTGAAGGGAGCTGTTGGCTCGATCGCGTGGCTTGCAGGGCTTGCCACCACCCTCCTACGCGGTGTAACCCGGCCACCTGAATTAAAGGCTTCAAAAGTCGCTTGATGACTTAGGCCTAAGGTGGTGCCTTGGGTATTAGCCTAGCTGATTATTATTATTATTATTATTCAGGCTTATCCGGCGGTATCGCGTATGGTAAGACCACTCTGACGGCTTTGGCTCCGCCTACGAGAGAAAAAATCCGCTCTGCGCGCGCTCCCCTCTCACGTTGTTGTTTGTTCAGTTAACATAGTGACGTAAAAAAATCGTCAGCCACATCGAGACGAAAATCTCTACCGCATAAGTAATATAAGTAGAGGAGGTATGGATTCCTGTTATTATACAAGTTCAATGTGCTGATTATTAGAAATATTTGATAAAAAATTTCATTAAAAATTTAAAAAAAATAAATTTACAAATATAATTATCAATTACTCTAGTCCAAAATTAATATTCATAATCTATTAACAAACGTTTTTTAATTTCAGTTAGCACATAATATTTTTCCCCCCAAAACATATCGAGTTTAAAGAGCCTAAAATTTGTAGAAAAAATCCTCCGCTTTATTAAATACAGCGTCTAAGTTAATTCGAAGCGTGGGTGGCATCTCTTTCTTAAGGAAGTGACCAGATTTGAAAGAATGCAGTGCCGCTTAAGGGAAGTTGCGGGAAAAAGGACTTCAATAAGTATCCACTATCGAAGCCACGAAGTAGAAGTTGGGGTTAGAAGTAAAAAAAAATTCTGATTATATACCGAAATTGTCATCTTTAGCCACTCTCGCCCCTTTATTACGGCTTATCTGTAATACGCAGCTTCAGCTCCTCTGATAAGGCCTCATCCCCTCAAGCGGGTCTTCGTCCCCGCACCACCCCGAAAAAATAAAGAACGCCACTTCTTCGGATGGAAAGTAAGAGGTTCAAAGAGGAAAAAAACGACCGAGGTAAAAATAAAAAAATCGGAGAGAAAAATCAATTCAACGCGATGAACCTTTGTTTCTCAGAAGAGCGGCCGATGGAGTATTGCTTCGCAGGAGAAAACCTTTTTCTGATTTTTTCGCTATTATTTTAGGCCTACAATTGCTTTAAGTTGGAACTCTCGAGGAAGGAAAGAAGATTATAATACGCTTCGTTGATTAATAGAAGTCAGCTGATGAAATTTATTAACCTGATCGATGTGGATGATCGTAGTTTAGTTCGTCATGGGCTGAGAAGTCGGTAAAATACCTATTCAGTTTCACAAAATATTTATATCAAATAGTATTTTAGAATTGAAGGACATATGATTCACCATATATCCTAGAATTAAGTTGGTATAGAGTGACTACGAGTAACCCCAGAATTGTGAGTTATATGTACCACGAACTACTTTAGAATTGAGGGACATATGATTCACCATTTATCCTAGAATTAAGTTGGTATAGAGTGACTACGAGTAACCCCAGAATTGTGAGTTATATGTACCACGAACTACTTTAGAATTGAGGGACATATGATTCACCATTTATCCTAGAATTAAGTTGGTATAGAGTGACTACGAGTAACCCCAGAATTGTGAGTTATATGTACCACGAACTACTTTAGAATTAAGGGCTGTATCGACCAAGAGGCACCAAATAATTGAGGACTGTATGGATCACGCGATACCTTAGAATTAAGGGCTGTATCGACCAAGAGGCACCAAAGAATTGAGGACTGTATGGATCACGCGATACCTTAGAATTGAGAGCTGTATGGATCACGCGATACCTTAGAATTGAGAGCTGTATGGACCACGCGATACCTAAGAATTGAGAGCTGTATGGATCATGAGATACCTAAGAATTGAGAGATGTATGGATCATGAGATACCTTAGAATTGAGAGCTGTATGGATCACGCGATACCTTAGAATTGAGAGCTGTATGGATCATGAGATACCTAAGAATTGAGAGCTGTATGGACCACGCGATACCTAAAAATTGAGAGCTGTATGGATCATGAGATACCTAAGAATTGAGAGCTGTATGGATCACGCGATACCTTAGAATTGAGAGCTGTATGGATCACGCGATACCTTAGAATTGAGAGCTGTATGGATCATGAGATACCTAAGAATTGAGAGCTGTATGGATCACGCGATACCTTAGAATTGAGAGCTGTATGGATCACGCGATACCTTAGAATTGAGAGCTGTATGGATCATGAGATACCTAAGAATTGAGAGCTGTATGGACCACGCGATACCTAAAAATTGAGAGCTGTATGGATCATGAGATACCTAAGAATTGAGAGCTGTATGGATCACGCGATACCTTAGAATTGAGAGCTGTATGGATCACGCGATACCTTAGAATTGAGAGCTGTATGGACCACGCGATACCTAAGAATTGAGAGCTGTATGGATCATGAGATACCTAAGAATTGAGAGCTGTATGGATCACGCGATACCTTAGAATTGAGAGCTGTATGGATCACGCGATACCTTAGAATTGAGAGCTGTATGGATCATGAGATACCTAAGAATTGAGAGCTGTATGGACCACGCGATACCTAAAAATTGAGAGCTGTATGGATCATGAGATACCTAAGAATTGAGAGCTGTATGGATCACGCGATACCTTAGAATTGAGAGCTGTATGGATCACGCGATACCTTAGAATTGAGAGCTGTATGGACCACGCGATACCTAAGAATTGAGAGCTGTATGGATCATGAGATACCTAAGAATTGAGAGCTGTATGGATCATGAGATACCTTAGAATTGAGAGCTGTATGGATCACGCGATACCTTAGAATTGAGAGCTGTATGGATCATGAGATACCTAAGAATTGAGAGCTGTATGGACCACGCGATACCTAAAAATTGAGAGCTGTATGGATCATGAGATACCTAAGAATTGAGAGCTGTATGGATCACGCGATACCTTAGAATTGAGAGCTGTATGGATCACGCGATACCTTAGAATTGAGAGCTGTATGGATCATGAGATACCTAAGAATTGAGAGCTGTATGGACCACGCGATACCTAAAAATTGAGAGCTGTATGGATCATGAGATACCTAAGAATTGAGAGCTGTATGGATCACGCGATACCTTAGAATTGAGAGCTGTATGGATCACGCGATACCTTAGAATTGAGAGCTGTATGGACCACGTGATACCTAAGAATTGAGAGCTGTATGGATCATGAGATACCTAAGAATTGAGAGCTGTATGGATCATGAGATACCTTAGAATTGAGAGCTGTATGGATCACGCGATACCTTAGAATTGAGAGCTGTATGGATCATGAGATACCTAAGAATTGAGAGCTGTATGGACCACGCGATACCTAAAAATTGAGAGCTGTATGGATCATGAGATACCTAAGAATTGAGAGCTGTATGGATCACGCGATACCTTAGAATTGAGAGCTGTATGGATCACGTGATACCTTAGAATTGAGAGCTGTATGGATCATGATATACCTAAGAATTGAGAGCTGTATGGACCACGCGATACCTAAGAATTGAGAGCTGTATGGATCATGAGATACCTAAGAATTGAGAGCTGTATGGATCACGCGATACCTTAGAATTGAGAGCTGTATGGACCACGCGATACCTAAGAATTGAGAGCTGTATGGATCATGAGATACCTAAGAATTGAGAGCTGTATGGACCACGCGATACCTAAAAATTGAGAGCTGTATGGATCATGAGATACCTAAGAATTGAGAGCTGTATGGATCATGAGATACCTAAGAATTGAGAGCTGTATGGATCACGCGATACCTTAGAATTGAGAGCTGTATGGACCACGCGATACCTAAGAATTGAGAGCTGTATGGATCATGAGATACCTAAGAATTGAGAGCTGTATGGACCACGCGATACCTAAAAATTGAGAGCTGTATGGATCATGAGATACCTAAGAATTGAGAGCTGTATGGATCACGCGATACCTTAGAATTGAGAGCTGTATGGATCACGCGATACCTTAGAATTGAGAGCTGTATGGACCACGCGATACCTTAGAATTGAGAGCTGTATGGATCATGAGATACCTAAGAATTGAGAGCTGTATGGATCATGAGATACCTAAGAATTGAGAGCTGTATGGATCACGCGATACCTTAGAATTGAGAGCTGTATGGACCACGCGATACCTAAGAATTGAGAGCTGTATGGATCATGAGATACCTAAGAATTGAGAGCTGTATGGATCATGAGATACCTAAGAATTGAGAGCTGTATGGACCACGCGATACCTAAAAATTGAGAGCTGTATGGATCATGAGATACCTAAGAATTGAGAGCTGTATGGATCACGCGATACCTTAGAATTGAGAGCTGTATGGATCACGCGATACCTTAGAATTGAGAGCTGTATGGACCACGCGATACCTAAGAATTGAGAGCTGTATGGATCATGAGATACCTAAGAATTGAGAGCTGTATGGATCATGAGATACCTTAGAATTGAGAGCTGTATGGATCACGCGATACCTTAGAATTGAGAGCTGTATGGATCATGAGATACCTAAGAATTGAGAGCTGTATGGACCACGCGATACCTAAAAATTGAGAGCTGTATGGATCATGAGATACCTAAGAATTGAGAGCTGTATGGATCACGCGATACCTTAGAATTGAGAGCTGTATGGATCACGTGATACCTTAGAATTGAGAGCTGTATGGATCATGATATACCTAAGAATTGAGAGCTGTATGGACCACGCGATACCTAAGAATTGAGAGCTGTATGGATCATGAGATACCTAAGAATTGAGAGCTGTATGGATCACGCGATACCTTAGAATTGAGAGCTGTATGGATCACGCGATACCTTAGAATTGAGAGCTGTATGGATCATGAGATACCTAAGAATTAAGAGCTGTATGGATCACGCGATACCTTAGAATTGAGAGCTGTATGGATCACGCGATACCTAAGAATTGAGAGCTGTATGGATCATGAGATACCTAAGAATTGAGAGCTGTATGGATCATGAGATACCTAAGAATTGAGAGCTGTATGGATCACGCGATACCTGATAATTGAGGACCTTGTTAACGACGCGATACCCTAAATAATAGATTTAAGGACTGTATTGACCAAGATTTATCTTAGAATTTGGTGATGCATGGATAAAGATTAACATAAGAATTGAGGACTGTATTTCCTAAAATTAATCTTAGAATTGAGACTGTAGGTCCTAAAATTGGTCTTAGAATTGAGAACTTTATGTCCTAAAATTGGTCTTAGAATTGAGCGATTTTTTGAACACGCATTTTCCTTGACCCGAACTACCTTTGTATCTATATCTCTAGTTAGCCGATATAAGAATGGACCTTAGATTGTTATAGAATTAAGGGCATGTGAACTTTAAATGATTTTAAAATCAAGATGCGTTTCTACCCCCTAAATGATCAATTTTACTTTATCGACCCTTTGTTCAGTGATAATATAAATAAGCCTTAAATAATCTTTCAATAATTTAGTATCAACACTCTAATAAACTATTTCGTAAAAAAACTGTCTTCATAAAATTGCCTGAATAAACAATTAAATTTCGAATAGGTCTTCTACGTAAAAGGAGTAGGAACACAAACTAAAAAATCGTCTTCTAGCTCGTAATACGACTTGTTAGTAACGCAACTCGCTTCAATTGGCCAAACTTCGGATAAAACTAGTCTCAGAATGATTATAATTTTAAATAACTGGACTTCATCTTATGGTGGACGATACTGTATCAATTAGAGCAGTTTCGGTTAAAAATCTGGGATCAAAAACTAACTTAAATAAAAGGCTTGGAGGGAAAAAAGAACAAGGAAAATTCTATTTGGGCCGAATTGGGCAAGAGCGGGCAAAAACGGGCAAAAACGGGCATGACGCCGTTAAGGTAGGCCAGCTAAACCTGTGGCCCCGCGATTAGGAATTCTACGTTGTTAACCCGGCAATATAGAATCGAAACGGAGAGTTGGCCGTAGCAATGTATGAAAAATTCGGGCGCGGCGGCAGTGGCAGACCGGGGCTGTTTGATACGGTGGAAGAAGCGGTAGAGGGCCGGGGGAGGTCACACACGCTGGCACATCCGCTAGCCCGGCTTCCAAGTTGCCTTTTAATACCCCGGACACTACGCCAGAGACCGGAAGCTAGGAGATCTTTCATTTCCGGTGGTCGCGTCTCAGCCTTTTCCAGCCTCCAGGGAGTTTCCTCGACTCTACTCCCACGATCGTACGCTCTCGACTCCCTCTGCCGAAGCCCGGAGGAAGTGGAAAGATGGAAAAGCTACATACACGGCTGTCCCCTTCTCTAGGCCACTCTTTTCTGTCGGCGATCCGCGTTGCAAACGTACCAAGAACTAATAACGATTCAACCGTCCGCGAATGCCCTCGCTGCGAAACAAAAGGAACGGAGAGCGACTCGGAATCGCTTTCTTCGTCTTAAACCGCGTAAATATCCGAGCCCGATCCGCTTCGCCCTTTTCACCCCCTCCCCGCCATTCCCGCCCCCCTCTTTTCCTTCTTTTGTCTTAGGGTAAAAAAGGGGGAAGTCGCTTCGACGATTGTGTTTGCCTTTCCTGTATTTGTTCCTTCTCGTCGACGTAGGACGAATTTTTGGGGGAAGCCGGGACCCAGGTCCGAAGTGATTGAAGGACTCGTTCTCTTTTGCCGTACGAGATTAATAATTCCAGCCTCGGCGCTCTAACGCCTAGTAACGGCCACTGATAACGATAGATGGCGCTGAACGGACGTCGAGAAGTTGCGCCGCGTGGGGGATCTCTCTCGTCTTACGCAACGTGGAAACTGTCAAGGAGGATGCTTGAGCGCGTCTATTCTTTCCGCAAAAGTGTCGGGTTACCAACCCGCGCCAGGCAGTCAGTCCGCGTCCCCCGAAGTCCAAGGCGGGCTTATAGGTAGAGGAAATCTCTTCGCCTTTGACTTCTGAACGGGAAGGGGAAATATGTATTAAGGAGACGACCGTTACGTTAAGCCCTCGCTCTATAATGTACTCGGGAACCTTTAAGGGATTACTCCAGGGAGGATTAACTTGTTTATGGGGTAAGATTGGGCCCGAGGAGTCGAGGAGGGGGGGGGGGACGTTGAATTACTGCGATTTGTTTTGACGATTTGGATTGATGAGATAATCATAGTCGAGACAGTCTCTGATAATACGCGACGTCCATTTTGCGTTCCGTCGCAATGAGGAGGCGCGCTCTCCGCTCCCTTAGTCTTTTAAGTCCTCTCGAGCGAGTAGTGGCCCTTGATTAAATTTATAAGGCGCCCTCCCTCGGAAGGATGGAAAATTAGAAACGATTAGTTATTGCCTTGTCCGGGACGCCCAGTATTAGTTTTAATCTTAAGTTTCCGGAAATATAATAGAGACGGGAAGCGCCACCCTTTGGTGGGGCCCCGAAACGAATATTTCTTTTTCAGAAAGATTGCGCCAAGATTTTTAATTTTTGAGTACCATATGATTGAATCGTACGGGAATTTATATAATAAAATCCGTTTTCTTACCCGATCTAAAATGTTATCTACTTTATTTAAATTTTAACTTACAAGGAGACGACCCGAGGTGTAACGCACCGATTTAGTTCAAACTCGGGGGTTTGGTAGTCCTTCACGTTACTTGAAAAACCCATTGAATATAACATGGGAATCTGACCAATTTTAACTAATTTCGAACTTTTTCATTATTTTTTTATTTATATTTTCTATTTTTAGCATTTTCAAAAATTTAAATTTTTTACAGGTCAGATTCCCAGGTTATTTTCAATGGGAAAATTTCCATTTTGTGTTGTGAAAAACATTTTTGGTTGCCATGGCGAAACGGTTGCCTATGGAGACATTTCCCTTTAGGGTTTTTCAAGTAACCTGAAAGTCTACCAAACCCCCGAGTTTGAACAAAATCGGTGTGTTACACCTCGGGTTGTCTCCTTGTTAAGAATTAATTTATTTGGCTTTAGTGAGAATGACTACGTTAAGATAATACGTGGTAATCATGAACTTCCCTCAGCAGGAGAGGGGGAGGGGGAGGGAAAAACGTCACTAGCGTGCGCCTCAATCGCGTCG
This sequence comes from Leiobunum rupestre, assembly GCF_980474605.1. Classification (NCBI taxonomy): domain Eukaryota; kingdom Metazoa; phylum Arthropoda; class Arachnida; order Opiliones; family Sclerosomatidae; genus Leiobunum; species Leiobunum rupestre. The sequence goes on from NC_143394.1 coordinate 16,026,046, forward strand.
GAAGACGTCAGTTTTAGGGAACTAATGAGATTCGGGGCTGATTTGAATTATTATAGGGCAAGGAGCATTAAGGGGATTGGAAGGAACTCTAAAACTCATCTCAGCTTAGAGGTTCTTCCCAAGTATAAATGAATACGTTCTTGGTAAGAATCAAAGTATTAAAGTAAGACTCAAATTATTAAATTAAAACTCATTTGATGTAAAGTTTGGTGCTACGTTTTCTAACGTTATTACCGCAGTTTCTTAGCTACTCAATCCAAGCTTGCAATGACGTACGCCAAATTTGCAAGATTTTATTCAAGAAACGCAGTGGCGTCACCAGGATTTCAAAAACGGTGGCCCTTAAGCCATAAGTACTGGTCAGGGGCGTCCCATTGAGTGATATGGGGGAGGGGGAGGGCTCCAAAAAAGGTTTGAGACATTGAGACCGACTAGGAAAAATGAAATTTTGATGATCATTTTTAAGTTTGAAGAAACTTTTCACCAAGTGAATTGGAAAAATTCTTAATTTTTGGAGGCGCTTTCGGAAATTTTAGGTGGCGCTTCAGAAATTTTTCACGTGGCTCAAGCGCTGCCTAAAACACCCTAGCGACGCCACTGAAGAAACGTAAGGTATCTTAAATCGGAATTCAAAACGATTGACATCAATGTTTTGGCGAGATTTGTATGTTCTTTTCCTGCTGGTTAGAAGGGTTTGGTTCCCCCTTTCCATAAAAACTTGCTGAGTTTTACGGTAATAGAAATTGTAGGGTGCTGTTGGTTCGCGTGGCAAGAAGGGCTTGCCACCCACCTCCTACACCAGGTCACTGGTAACTGACTTAAGAAGTAACTAGTTGACTTAGATCTGTGTGGTTCCTTGGTTATTAGGTTAGCTGATGATTATTATTTGTATTACATTTATAAAATTCGTCTATTTTGATTTTCTGGCTGGAGAGCTTGAACAAAATGATAATGGTACGATTTGGTTTGTACAAAATGGCTTTACCAACATTTTGTCTATAAAATTAGCTGTTTTTTTCACAAATGAATTTTTTAAATGTAAAATTACGTTAGGCGTACAAAGTGTACCTTATTTTCATGTGTTCTTGCTTAAAGAAATTTTCTTACAAGACTTTGTTTTAAAATGACTTTTTTTTGATGACTTAGCCCTAAGGTGGTGCCTTGGGTATTAGCCTCCCTTACGAAAATGACTTGATCCAATTTTGGACATTGGATCCAATTTGTATCAAGCTATATCCTGAAGGGATCAAATAATGATCAACTATTTCTTGATCAAATAATCTTTATCGAATTTAGATCCAAAAAATCTTTTAACTAAGAATTGGATCCAAAATTCATCCAAATATATTTGATCAAATAAAACTATATCAAATTTGGATCAAAAAATCTTTTAACTAAGAATTGGATCCAAGTTTGATTTATATTGTTTTGATCAAATAGCATTGAATAAAATTTGGATCCAAATTAATTTGATCAAATTAATTTATTCAAATAAAATTGTATCAATTTAAAATCCAAAAAATCTGAACTAACACTTGGATCCAAGTAGGATCCTATTTAATTTGATCAAATTAATTTGTTTAAATAAAATTGTATCAATTTTAGATAAAAAAATCTGAACTAAGAATTGGATCCAAGTAGGATCCAAAATAATTTGATCAAATAAAATTGTATCAAATTTGGATCCAATTTATATTTCACCGGGACACTTTCTTGGAATCGTGTATGGAATCTTGTACGGTGTCGTCATATACCGCCAGCGGTTAGAAACACTGAGAATAGCTTAAGCCGGTGGCTTAAATATATTTTTTCTCAAATAGATGACGGCACCGTATAATGATAAATGACAGCCGCCGTAAGTGTTTCTAGAAAGTGGTCCCAACCGTGACACCATAGCGGATATCAATTGAGTGTTCAAGAATCTAGAGTAAATATTCCTAACTCAATGGTATAAACATAATTATAGAAGGCGATAGGAGATTAGATGGATACTTTTTATGTCTGGCAAGACCGCCAGAACAATATCGATCTCAGTAAATATATATATTTTTTTCTATAGTTAAATTTATCGAACAACGGGCAACATTTCGATAAAACTCTACAGCATAGAAATCAGAATGTAACTAGAACGATTTTTGCAATGGACCACGCGCCGATTTGAAACTGGTGGATTAGTCAGTAACGCCCAAGAATAGTAAAAAATGCTATAAAAGGTAACCTCGTTTGGGTGGTTTTGGTTTACGCGTCGTCTGATTTTAAGTCAGTTCCCTGCCTTCTACACTCTAGTCGGTTCTCTAATAGTTAGCCTTCCCAAAGTTACAGTGACGTCACTAGGTTCTGGCCAATTGCATTTGTTTGTTTTATTTAATCTACCATCTAAGCGCAACCAGGTGTAAAAACAAGGGATTTGGGTGGGGATATAATTCATTGATTTTGTTAATTTTTGTTATATTTACCTCAATTATTTTCGTTTACCGCGTTTTGAGCACTGAGAGCGCGTGATGCACGTGCCATTGTTTGGTCAGTTTCTTCATTTTAGGCCAAAGTAGACGTCTTTTGGCAGGTGTTGTAGGTTTCCTAGCTTTTTGGCCTAAAGATTAGCTTTTCTTTATAGTTTCTTATCGTTTCTTGGCATGATTTGTTATGTATGTAACAAATTTTTCCACGAAGTTTGACAGTTCTCGTCCTTTTGGCCTATGGTTAATTGTCGCATGTGCCACACTGTGAGTGATTCTCACGGCTAAGTGAGAAGTGTAGTATCTGCTGTTAAGGTTATTTAATTATAATTCATGACACCAAAATTACTTATTTTTTCAAAGTATTGCTTACCGCCCAGATTCCATACTTTTAATGCTAGTCCCAGTCGGGATCCAATTCTCATTGAATTAAAAGCTGATCCAAATCTCATTGGATACCGACCGGTTCCAATCTCATTGGATCCCAATATGATCCGATCCCAATATGATCCAATCTCATTGGATTCCAATATGTATAAACTTGTGATATATATTGAATCCCAAACTTTGGAAATTGGATCAAATTGTGATATATATTGGATCCCAATTTACGAAATTGGATCCAATTGGCATTCAAATTTCATAAAATCTATCCTTACTTGATCCAATTTGGATCCCAATTTGATATAAATTGGATCCTAAATTTTATCGAGAGGTCTTAAAGTAAAAACAAAATTGGATCCCCGTTTGATCTGTCCAATTTTTGATCACATTCGGATCCAATAAATTAAATCAAATTTGGATCAAATTATGATCCTCCATTTTCGTAAGGGCTAGCTGATTATTATTATTATTATTATTAATATTAACTATATGCACTTCTAGTGGTCGGCAAAGTCTTGTTTCAAATGTGGAATGTTTATATTTTGTTAAAATTAGTCGAAAATACAAAAATTGGGGACACGGAAAACTTTTACACCAAATGGAATAACTTTAACAGTAGACATTTCACCTTTTCACCTATTTATGAAAATACTCCTACTATTTATCAACCTACCAATCCTCTATTACCTTGTACACACTTGAAAGATAAATTACAAACCAAACAATTCAGAGTCTAAAAACTGATAAGTTAAAAGTCTTAAAAAGGTTTGCAATGTTACCAAATAAAATGACGCCATCCCCCCGAAAAAATCCCCCCCTATAATCATTAATTTCCGTTAATCCTTTGGGAATTTAGTAAGTTTAGTATTGACATCGGATCTTCTTTGGGACGAAAAAAAAACGAGGAGTTTCTGTTTGTCGACTAATATCTGGTCCTTCTCTAACGCCCTTAAAAGCGTCGAATCCTCGCGCCTTATTGAGCGCCAAAGGAACTAAATCTGCGCCCTCTTAGCGCGATCCAATGAGAGAAGGCATAATTTAGCAGTGCCTGCGAGGCCTTCCGGGTCTCCGTTGCTCTCTTTGTGAGGGGATAGGACCCAAATTTTGCTAATTTAATAAAGAGTCGGCCCGTTAATCAGTTGTAAGTGAATAAAAATTCCAATGAGCTTCCTTCGCTGTGGGCCGAGGCACGTTCTGTTTGCCATCCGGAGCGGCGTCTCAGAACTCAGAGAAAAAACGCCATTTATTTCGGCAACCACATAATTTTGTTTTCATCTCTCGGATATTAATGTTTTTTAAACTTCTTTGTCAGAGAATTGCCTCCGAGGCTTTTTCTTTTTCTCGCGTCTTTGCGCGTATTGTATTCGACGTATCTTGTAGTCCCTCGCGATTCCACTGGCCGCGGGGTTTTGCTCGCTCAGTTTTGCTCTTCATTCTATTTTCAGATGTGTTTAGCTCAGCGTTTTTTACTTAATTCGGTTTATCATAACGGTCGTTTGATATGGAATTATTATTTCTATATTTTCCGCTTTTATATTAGTTATTTTTTCTATCGTTTTACATTTAACAAGCAATATAGTCTAGTCAGAAATAGATTGAAGCGTATCCAATACCTAGTTACATATAGTTTGAACTGCTTGCAACACTTACAATTGTTATTTACCCCAGTCAGCAATAGTTTGAAACACATCCAATACCTTAAGTTACTCATAGTTTGAACTGCTTGCAACACTTTGAAACGCATCCAATACCTATAGTCACTCATAGTTTGAACTGTTTGCAACACTTACAATTGTTATTTACCCCAGTCAGCAATAGTTTGAAGTGCATCAAATACGTTAAGTTACTCATAGTTTGAACTGCTTACAACACTTATAATTGTTAGTTACCCCAGTCAGCAATAGTTTGAAACGCCTCCAATACCTTTAGTAACTCATAGTTTGAACTGTTTGCAACACTTACAATTGTTATTTACCACAGTCAGCAATAGTTTGAAGTGCATCAAATACGTTAAGTTACTCATAGTTTGAACTGCTTACAACACTTATAATTGTTAGTTACCCCAGTCAGCAATAGTTTGAAACGCCTCCAATACCTTTAGTAACTCATAGTTTGAACTGCTTGCAACACTTACAATTGTTAGTTACCCCAGTCAGCAATAGTTTGAAGTGCATCAAATACCTTAAGTTACTCATAGTTTGAACTGCTTGCAACACTTACAATTGTTATTTACCCCAGTCAGCAATAGTTTGAAACGCCTCCACTACCTTTAGTAACTCATAGTTTGAACTGCTTGCAATACTTACAATTGTTAGTTACCCCAGTCAGCAATAGTTTGAAGTGCATCAAATACCTATTTACTCATAGTTTGAACTGCTTACAACACTTATAATTGTTAGTTACCCCAGTCAGCAATAGTTTGAAACGCATCCAACAAATTTTTACCCAAGTCAGTAACTCGATTGAACTGCATCACGCATCTATTAGAACAAATCAACAATGGTTTAAGCTACATCGAACACCTAGTTACCCAAAACCGCAATAGTTTGAATTTCAAATAACATCTAAATACCCAATTTAGCTAACTAGTTTAAATTCATTCCAACACCCAGTTACCTCAGCCAGAAATGGTTTCAAATTGCATCCAGCACCTAGTTACCCATGTCAGTAATTTATTTTCAACGTCAGTTGACTTTAGCCACCCAAGTATGGAAAAGTTTGAACTAGATCTTACTTCTAGTTACATAAATTTGCACTAGCCAAATACAAATAAGCAATTGCTCGAACTTTCTCGAGTCGACAATTGCTTGAGCTAAACCGTGACCTCTTGTCATCTAATCAGTCGGATCCAAATCCGACGGCTTATTCACGAAACGTGCTTATAGTCCCGATTTTCTCAATTTAACCTATGTAGTTTTGAGGCGTAAAATGTTTGACCCTCAAATAGTATTAGTCCCTATACACTGTTTATAAATATAAATCTAGCTTAAAAACTTTAAAAAAACGTGCATTTTATAATCCACAAGCAAGGTTCGGGTGAAGTTTCCTTTTTGAACAGGTCGTAAAGACAAAAATATCAGAGTTAGTTGGGGATTAAGAGCCACGACTGTTAAATCCGAAGAAAATGGCTCAAACAAACCGTTATCAAGGGACGGTCGGACTACTAAATCCCAAACATAAACGACATTAATAAAAAACCTGGTTTGTATAACCTCTCTACAACTTTCATTTATTTGAAATATCAGGGCTACGATGAAATCAAAAATAAATCAACTTAAATAAACGACAGATTCGCAGACACCGTTTGAACTGCGACTATCTGACAAGTTAAAGGATGTTACTATTAATAATCTTTTTATTTTTACGTCTAAAAATTTAAATTATTATTGTGCTTATTCGCGAACAGTTACATTCCCTTTTTAAATTATTTAAAATTTATCAAAGGAGTATCTTTCTAATGTCACTTTGAAAGTGCTGAAACAATTTTATTTTAGATTTTACGGTAAGAATTTTAGAATCTAGAAACTGGTAATTTTCAATTCTCGACCCTGATAATAAATAACAAGTTGTCGACCCTGATAATACTAAATTATCGACCCTGATAACAATAAATTATCGACCCTGATAATTTTCAATTCTCGAACCTGATAATTTTCAATTAGAACTCTATCCTGAATCCTGATCAATTTTATTTATCGAATTTGATTATTTTCAGCTCCCCTATCTGGTAATATCCAGAACCTGATAATTTTCAATTCTCTATCCTGATAAATTTTATTTATATAATCTGATCATTTTCAGCTCCCCTATCTACTAATTTACAATTCTAGAACATGATCATTTTCATCTCCCCTATCTGGTAATTTACATTTCTAGAAACTGATCATTTCCAATTCTCTTGATAATTATATTTATCTAATATGAATATTTTAAAATTTTAAACCGGGTAATGTTTAATTTTCGAATTTTTTAAATGTGACTATTTCGACAACAACTGGGAGCTATCTTCTATTCCACAATAAATCTCTTGGGGCCCAGAATTATTGTTTTAACGGGTCCCGGTCCTACTCTCGTCGACCCATCTCACGAAGAAACTAAATTCTGAAAATGTTAGGTTTGGAACGAAAAGTTCAGATTATTTTTTCCACCTGTAGGTTTCCGTGATAGCCGTGTCTCTGGTGGTACAGATCAACTTCGCAAAAGAAAATGATAACACAAAGGGTGTTAATAAATCTAAGGTTTAATACGCCCTTTAAATGTTCCGATCTCTGTACGATGTGGAATCTCGACCTTCAAAGTGGAATCTCGACCTTCAAACTGAAATCTTGACCTTCAAACTGAAATCTTGACCTTCAAAATGTTTATCTCGAAAATGGGTAAAAATATTATAAATAACTACAATAAACAGAGCTTGAACTTGAAAAACGGGGTTTTCAATATTCAAATAGCCAATATCGAATAAAATCCAAGAAACTATACAGGGTGGAAGCCTCAGCCGTGCTTCAGCCTCAGTACTTCTCCTAGTACACCAGAGTGCTGCGGATGAAACACTTCTACAGGCGCTGGTAGGCCAAAAATAGACCAATAGGAGAATGGGATTCCTCGGCCGTGGTCCAGCCTCGGTACTTTTCCTAGTCTAAAAATAGACCAATGGAAGAATTAGAAGCGTATCTTCCATATGTTTTTTCGAGCGATTGGATAAAGATGCGCTTCTAATTATGCCATTGGTCTATTTTTGGAATACCAGCGCCTGTAGAAGTGTTCGACCTGCAAAACTCTGGTGTACTAGGAGAAGTACGGAGGCTGGACCACGGCTGAGGCTTCCACCCTGTATAATTAAAAATAACTACTATAAGCTGGGCGTGCTCAACCTCGCAATTGGTGAACTTGACCCTCAAAATGTTGGTCAAAACTCGACCTTCGAAATAGTCACCTTTTAAATTGGAAATTAGTGCCACCTTGGTCCATAAAGGCAATAGTTTAACCGACAAATCAACCGCATCCTCCGAAAATAATGAAATTTACTAATAATTTGCGTCGAAGCGAACAACAGGAGGCTGGCCTTGTGTCAGAATAAACGGCTTTTATGAAAGTGCAATTTTATTGATCGTCCTGCGCGGAAAGCATAATAAGGGACTCTAAACCCCTGCTCGGATTTTTTTTCCTTTTTTTTTTAAGAAGCGCGCTTCACTAAGCCAGATTTCCTTGTTCCGTAGTTCAATATTGGTTGCTCGGAGCCCCTTCGCCAGAGTAAAGCCCCGCTAGTTGTCCTTTCTCCCGAAAGGAGGCGCTAGGAGCAGAAATTTTCCTAATCACTTCCCTCATTAGAAAAGGCGCCAAATGTCACGTGTAATCGGCTTAGTCAGGCCCGTGCTCAATCTACAACCAGAAAGAACGTTTTTCGCCACCCTAGTGGTAGTCCCCGCAACCCTCGTCTCGCCCGGACTCGTTCGTTCAAACCATCTCTCGAATGAGGTACAATAATCGGTACGGCCCCCCATCTGGCGTACGTTTTGCGAACTTCTCGCTTAGATTTTGGACAAAATGGCTGACTAAACTTTTTTCCGAGGTCGCGTCATTAACTTAAAGCTCATGTTCAGCGTATCATTTACAAAGCAACTTTAAGACGTTTGAATGCGCCAATTTGAAGAACTACTTGGTTTCGCCGTTTTAAAAGATCGTTCCTTTATAGATCTAGCTCAAGTATTTTGTCGGGGCTACCCTGAGAAAATACCCTTATAATTATCAACTTTTTACTCTTCGGAATTCCAGGGGGTGTTTTTTACGTACTCCTCAGTTTTCTTTTTAGTTACGAGGGGGCGCCTATTTCCTACATTAAAGATCGCTTTTGGGAAATGGACTCTGTCATTTATTTCTTCTCAGTGGCGCTGGAAGAGAGTCTCGCTGGGAGAAGGTGGCCCTTCCGTGAGTAATGGTTGTACCGATGATTTTTATAACTCCACTTTTTCACGATCATTATTTTTGGCAAGCACTCCGGAAGCTCGTTTCTCTATTTGTGGCATTCCTTTCGCAGTATGTGGCGCTTGCCTTTCGAAATATAAATGATATTAATGTCTAGGTTCATTTGAATATAAAGTGATATCGCCGCGCTTTTAAGATTAAACTTTGATGTACGCTCGCGAATTATTGCGAAAGTATTTCGTACAAATTATTTTCCCAGAAATATTCCAATATCCTTTTTCATAGTTTCCGTATGTATATAATTATTATACCACGGTGAAACTCTCGGTTGCTAAACTGAATCAAAGTTTGCCTACGAATTGAAATCAAAATGTAAATTCAAACAACAAGTTACGTTTATTGTTCGCGAGTGTAACAAACAATACAAAATTTCGTTAAATAAAGCTTAATTGTGTCCCCAAATTTAAAAATAAATAACAAAAATAAAGCTTAGCTTCTTCAAAAATTAAAAAATATGTAACTTTACGGAAATAAACAGTTTCCCTTCTATTTACAAAAATCTAATTTTTCAGAAATAATTAAGTTTAGTTTTCTCCTAAAATTTAAAAATTTTCCAAAAGAAATTAAGAAATTCTAAATTTGACCACGTTCTAAAATTATTAATGAAATGTAGAATTCACAAAAAAAGCTTCATTTTCTAATTTTTTAAATTACCTGAAAAAAAGCCTAATTTCCCAATTCTTAATTAATTAAAATAATATGTAATATTATTGGCAAAACTTTCGCTTTCTCCTAAACTTCAATAAAATTAAAATTTCCCTAAATAAAACTTAATACTATAACCAAAATTATTATTTATGTAAATTTACCGAAATAAAGCTTAACTTTTCAATAATGTTTGTCTTTTGAACTTCTTCGGGTGTTAGCAAATTGTATTTCTATTTTCCTACTGAAGTGTATTCTATTGCTTATTTTTTAATGATTTAGAAAATTCAATGTTAATTGCTTATTTTAGCGGATTTAATGTTAAATTATAAAATTTCCCATGATTGGTTATATTTTTATTATTATATTAATATTTTACCGATTTTTCACGATTTTCAAATTTTTCTACGATTTCTCCTTATTGACCATATATTCCCCTTATTTACAATATATTCCCCTTATTTACAATATTTTCCACTTATTTACAATATTTTTCACGATTTTCTAATGTTTTCCACTTACTTACAATATGTGAAAAGTGTTCACATAATTTATTTAAATTTATTTCTAGAGCGATTTTTCCTAATAGGCATCCTTTTCCAACAACACTAAGATTCATTATAAATATAACTGACTGAAATAAATCATAAATAAATGAAAAGCTAGAAGCTCAATTATTTCGTCTTAGAATTAAAAAGTATTAATTTAAGAGTTTGAATGTCAGCTGCAGAAAACACGTATTTATATTTTACAGATATAATAATAAGAAATAATAATCAGCTAGGCTAATACCCAAGGCACCACCTTGGGCCTAAGTCATCAAGCGATTTTTGAAGCCTTTCAATTCTACTTTCCAGGCTTAAAGCTCTCTTTCAAATTTAGAACTTTAATTTTTCACACTCAAATTACGCCATCTAGTATCGGTAGCAAGATCGTTTTCATTTATTTTTAAATTTAACGTAAAATAACTAAATAATTAGTAAATTAATAATCATTATGTAATGAAAAATGACGTCTAACACGATAATACAATTGTGTTTCAATTATATTTTTTAATTTTTTAATTTTAATTTAAGCTTATATATAAAACGTACATATATATATATATATATATATATATATATATATATATATATAACGTATATATATTACGTTTTATGTTCGAGAATGGTAGTCTAGCTTTATATCGCATTCCGTCGCGGGTCCGGCGACATTTTAAATATCGGTTGGTTTGGCGATGATGTAGTAGTAAAAAACTGGACTTTTGCCAAGAACGGGTCGGGCCGACTTTATCTGCGGAGGAATGAAGCGTAATGTCCTCTATCCGTTACTGCCATATTGGACAAGTCTTCCCGATGGTTCTTTTTTTCCTCTAGTACAAGTCCCGCGTGAAATGTGAATTGTTCCAATGGTCTTGTATATTTCCCTCCATTCGAGGTATGCTGGCTTCTTTCCATATTGGGGTCAGTCAGTTTTCCTTTCCCAATTCGTCATGGAAGCGAAAAAGAAACCGCTTTTCATATTATCAGAAAACCAGCTTTTTTAGGCTCACCAAAATTCTAATACAAGAACGGAAATTCCGGTTTTACTAGGTTTTTTTGGATTGTTATTTTATCGTTATCGGTGATTCGGTTATAACGTATATTAGACCATTATCCACCTTTTTTAAATTGAATTGATTTTTGACTGTTTAAGGTTAAAACCTTTTAAAGGATCACGATAATTTTTAGAGAAACCTACACTGTTAGAAAAAAGGATTTTCATGGGTTTTTATTAGGGTTTGCTTTGGGTTTAAAAAAGGTTTAGAAAAAAATTATAAACCCTTAAGGTTTGTTTTGGCAACTTGCATGGTTTGAAAAGGGTTTAAATGTTTAAAGGAAACCCCTATAGGTCAATGGAAAACCCTTACGATTCCCATTTAAGAACCTATAGAAACAAAATAATAATTTATCACTTTTTAAAACCGTTTTCAAACCCTGCACGTTTTAAACTATCTCGCGCCATCTACGCCAAAATTTGATCTCAAGCCGTATAATAATTTCATAAAACGTAAAGGAAGACGGACTTTCCCCAAAATGGTTTCTCTAAACATCGTTGCAATCATACACTTGTCGGTGATTCTGTGGTAAAACGCACGCCGGTCGTGCTAGTGGGCTTGGGTTCGAAACGCGCCCGTTGCAATCGCCAAAGTTTGTTATAAAGTCGTAAATTAAATTAATTAATTTTAATTTAATCTATAAATACGGGGGTTTTGTTGCAAGCCCTAGGAAGTTTTATAGGGTTTCTAATGGTTCAATTTATAATCATAAAAGTGCTCATTTTTAAGCCTTGTGGGTTTGAAAATTTCTGTTAAAGGGTTTTGGAGGGTTTGAATTTGTGGAATTTTTTTAAGAACCTTAGGGGTTTATAATCAAACTCTTTTTTCTAACTGTGTAGAAGGTCTCTTAAGTTTAACGAAACTTGCCAAATCTTCGAAGGTTAATTTAACCTGAAAGTTCTTTGAAGCTAAAAATAATCTTTAAGATATTTTAACCTAAACGAAACCTTGAAGTTCTTTGATATTAAATGGAATTCATAAGCTCTTTGAAGCTAAACGAAACCTGGAAGTTCTCTGAAGTTAAATGGAATTCATAAGCTCTTTGAAGCTAAACGAAACCTGGAAGTTCTTTGATATTAAATGGAATTCATAAGCTCTTTGAAGCTAAACAACAAAACTTGGAAGTTCTCTGAAGATAAATGGTATTTTTAAGTTCTTTGAAGCTTAACGAAACCTGAAAGTTCTGCGAAGCTTAACGTGATCTGGAAGTTCTTTGAAGCTTAACGAAACCTGAAAGTTCTTTGTAGCTTAACGAAACCTGAAAGTTCTTTGTAGCTTAACGAAACCTGAAAGTTCTTTGTAGCTTAACGAGACCTGGAAGTTCTTTGAAGCTTAAAGGAATCTTGAAGTTCTTTGTAGCTTAACGAGACCTGGAAGTTCTTTGAAGCTTAAAGGAATCTTGAAGTTCTATGAAGCTTAATGAAACATGAAAGTTCTTTGTAGCTTATCGAGACCTTAAAGTTCTTTGAAGCTAAAAATGAATCTTTAAGATTTTTGAAGGTAAACGAAACCTGGAAATTCTTTGAAGCTGAACTTAACCTGAAAGTTCTATGAAGCTGAATAAAGCGTGAAACTTAACGAAATATGTAAGTTATTTCAAGTTTAACGAAACCCAGTACTTCTTTAAAGCTTAATTAAATATGAAAAATCTTTGAAGTTGAACGGAATCGAATTTTTTTAGGGTAAATAAGTCTAATATTCTTTTAAGCTTAAAATGGCTAAAGACCGCGTTGACACATTAAAAAGAACCGTTGGACCAACGGTGGCGTTCTTAATATCAGCCTTAGTCAAATGAAAACGAATCGATCGAATTATGAGGTTCACATATACGCCGCCACTGAACTTGGCGCTGTGTGTCACTTCCAGGTAACGACTGCGAGAAATCCCCGTCACCGATTTATTTTCGGTAGAGGTCAAGGCCAATGGAAAATTAAAACTCTAATAAGACTTTTCTCAGAGAAATAATGATAAATTAGTGAAGTGAAGCGGAAAATTGGTTATTATAAAGACTCGCTTCATTGCTGAAGGTACGGATTTGAAATTTTAGACCAAAAACATTTTAATCGCCAAGAACGTAACCTGGTAGTTATTCCGCCAATAAACGGACATAAAACTATTTGTTTGATCTCCGTGTTCTGCAATATTTTAGGCTTAACGAAATCTGCAAATATTTATTGGACTCTGAAAAAAATCTTACATAATTTGTATTACAAATAATAATAGTTGATTTTATAAAATAAAAAGTGTTCTTGCCCAACTTGTTAAAATATTGCTCTTACGTCACAAGACCCAGCTTTATTAGTGTATTCTTCGCACGAGCTATAATAATAATAATAATCAGCTAGGCTAATACCCAAGGTACCACCTTAGACCTAAGTCATCGAGCGACTTTTAAAGCCTTTAATTCAGGTGGCCGGGTTACAACGTGTAGGAGGGGGGTGGCAAGCCCTTCATGCCACGCGAGCCAACTTCTCCCTTCACTAACTATTACCGTTAACCTCAACAAGTTTTTATGGAAGGGGAAACCGAAGAGCTCGGGGGAAAACCCCTTAAACCAGAGGGGAGAGAACTTGCAAACTCAACGCGGAAGGAGTAGTTCCGAGTTTTCACCCTATATTCCTCTGGCGACTGTAACGCGTGTTCGTAGGCTTGTAGAAGTAAAATATAATTTATATCACAAGCATGGTTTAAAGTTTGCTTATAGGGTAATTTTTATACCTCAAATTAAGTTAAACACAAGTTTTAATTAATAGTAAAACAAACTCGAATTATCACTTATATTAAAGTCTCACATCTTAGTAGTAATTTCGTTCATTCATTCTTTTAATTAAATATTTCAAACTGTAGCGAAATTCCGCGTCTAAGGCTCTATAACAATAATTGTTTGCTTAGACGATCTTAACTCGGTAAATTAGAGCAAACCGGATCGTAGCGGGCGTAAACTCGGCTCGGTTCGATACTGACTCGGTGCTTCTAGAGCCAATTATTAATCGCTGTAATATACGAAAGATCTAAGGGCGTTTAAGCAGTCTCTTTTCAGTCGATCTCCGTTGCCCGTCGCGACCACTCTACCAGCTTCGTTATGGGCGCTACTGTACGCTGCTTCGTGTTCCATTCCGTCGGATTATTTTCTTTAGTTCTTCCTAATAGCGTTACAACTGTCGTACCGTCTCGTGGAAACTCAGGAACAAGAAAAAAACCTCTTTCTTCTGTCGCTGGTCTCCGCGGGGAGCTCATTTACTAAACTACGTTATATCATCCTTTCTGATAATTGAGCTTTTCTTCAGATAGTCGAGGCCATGTTGGATCTGAAGTAGAGATTAATAGAGACGTCCCTGTCTTTATAAGCCCTCGCCTGTTTTAAGCTCATGCACTTTTTATATTCTTGGACAGAGGATTTACTCTTATTATAAACCTACAAGTTTCAAAATAAAGCTGTTTTAATTTTCAATTCGGTTTTTTTAATAAGTTTTCCATGGACAAACTGACCCAAGAAGGACTTGTTACTTTAAAGGCAGTCGAAAATTATATCGAAAAACCGTCTGCTAATTCGCGGCTGACGGCGTAAATGATAAATTAGGTGGTCCACTATATATGTGAAATTTGATGTTCCTTTTAAAGTGTTAAACCGTAAGAAATACACATTTAACGGCTGACAATGTTTTAGAAATACCTAAAACTAACGCCTAACTAAGTTTAATGGGCTCTATTTATGAACACCATATTGCCTCCTGATTAATTCGTAGAGTGGCACCAGATGGCGACTATAAAACTTAGTCTTATCCTTAAAAACCAATCTTTGTAAGCAGGATCTTTTTAGGGTATAGTTTTTCCGAAATTTTATTTTATTTAAAAGGTTTCGCAACAAATCTAAATCGCAAACCACCGTGTGCTCTAGTTTGGTATTATCTAACGCGTAAAATAATACAAATTTACCCAGATAATGGCGCTGGTAATAACTTAGTGCCATTTTTAATAATGAAATCTAGCATATATTAATTTATACTTAGCGAGGATAACTATACAGGGTGGAAGCCTCAGCCGTGGTCCGGCCTCGGTACTTCACCTAGTACACCAGAGTGCTGCGGGTCGAACACTTCTACAGGCGCTGGTATTTCACAAATAGACCAATGGGATAATTATAAGCGCATCTTTATCTAATCGCCAGATAAAGCATTTGGAAGATGCGCTTCTAATTCTCCCATTGGTCTATTTTTAGACTAGGAAAAGTACCGAGGCTGGACCACGGCTGAGGCTTCCAATTATCCCATTGGTCTATTTTTGGCCTACCAGCGCCTGTAGAAGTGTTTCACCCGCAGTACTCGGGTGTACTAGGAGAAGTAATTGAGCTGGACCACGTCCGAGGCTACCACCCTGTATGTTTAGAAAATCCGGGACATCATGGCTCCGACTGTCACGAGAGGGAAAAGCAATAACGTCACCCATGTATGCTTCAATAGCATCGGAAGACGTCAGTTTTAGAGAGCCTATGAGATTCCGACCTTTTGATTTCGTTTAGCCTACTCTTCAATTTGAAAAAAAGCTAAAATTCGTCTCAACATAATCATTCCCGATGAAATATTCTAGTTCAATTTTAAATTAAGGAATTCTGGTTTGAATCGAAACGGACGAACGATATTTGGATCTCAGAGGAGCGTTTATAGTGACACGGCGTTCTGGAGAGGACCTGTTACTAACTCGGTCCATTAGATGTCGTTTTGTTTAATTCGTACATCTTGTTTAAACATAAGCGTCGCGAGCAGCCTTTTTAATTAACCAACCGAGGATTTATAAATAATTAGAGGAACGGCCATATTTGACGACGTAGTGCCACCTAGCGACTGAAGAGTCATCTTCGTCGGAGCGCCAACGGGACAGTCAGAAAGACAGTGGTGTCGGAAACGCGTACCAAATAGTGTTAATTTGTAGCATCCGCGGGCCATTGGTGGACGTCGCTCGAGTTCGGGTCTCCAGGAGCTGGTGACCGAGAGATAAGGAGCCACGTTTCCCTCCTTCCCCGCACGGTGGCACTACGATCAGTTACCGGGTCGCGAGGCGCGAAGAGCCCCTGTTAGTTGTCTAATGAGCTTCTCATTATCCTTAATGTTTGGCCACCGCCACTAGCCGCTAACTAGCCCAGTGGCGACGTGCCGCGGACCCTTTCCTCCCTATTAATTTCACGAGCATAGGCCCTCTACCGTCACCTCCTGGAAAGTCTAAAGGTGAAAATCACAAACGTTCAGATTGCCCGCTGGTCCCTACGTCAAAAAGATTGATTTCGCCATGTCGCTGATAAGGGGCATTCCTGATAAGAGCTTTGTACAGTCCACATATAAGCAGCGTCTTCCTAAAAGTTTTCCATCAAATAGTGTCGCCCGCTGAATCGTCATTTCGAGATCCTTTTATAATTTTCTGAATTTATTTTCTAAGATTTTAGCATTATTAGCTTTCTCTCTATCAGAGCTAAATATTAATATCTTGAATCATGGATAGTAGATTCTAGAGGATCGGTAGAAAGCCTGGTTTTTAGCCCCCGTAAACCAATCACACTAAGGGAGTCGTCCAAGGTTATTTGAAAAAAAACAAGTATCGCTAAGAGTGGACGATACTGTTCGAAAAAAGAAAAAGATAAACACAAAGTACATTTTTACGCCAAAAGGTATTTTTTCACGTTTTTTATAGATTAAATATGATATACTAAATATCAGTTGATAGTTTTTATTGAATTAAAACACCAAAATTAAAAATTATTAAAATATAAAGCGCAAGAAATTACGTAACAATATCAACCGCATTAGATTTCCATTTTGAAATTTTAAGATCACGTGGTACAAACGACTTTGCAAGACTCCCTCGGAGTCTCTCGAGCTGATTGATACGCGGGTATAAATAAAATGCACTGGGGAAGGCTATCGAAAACCTGTCCTCTTAATTTACTGTCCATGCTTAAATCTTATACCAGTTTTTAAAATACAGGTTGTTTCAAAAGGTTATGCAAACATTTTAAGGAGTTGTAGGGGTGAGTTAAGAAGTATACCTGTTTTTTTCACGATGAGTGAAAAGAGCGCCAGAGAGCTTCAAAGTGTGGCCTACTAGCCCCTTTAAGTAGGCTGCAACAACCGCAAAACCAAGCAGCAGAGAAATGCGAACATTAAGGTTTGGGTTCGTATGATAGGTAAAAAAGGAATTTGTAAACAAATCGAGGGAACCAGCGTAAAAATGTAAGCTTAAACACTATTTAAAGTCCCTGCTGCTTGGTTTTGCGCTTGTTGCAGCCTACTTCCAGGGGCTAGTAGGCCACACTTTGAAGTTCTCTGGCGCTCTTTTCACTCATCGTAAGAAAATGGGGAAAAAACAGGCATACTCAACTCACCCCTACAACTCCTTAAAATGTTTGCATAACCTTTGAAATATCTGGTATATTTGGGAAGGAAAAAAGTGATTTTCTAAGTATAGTTAAAATTAAATATAGCCTCTTTTTTCAAAGCCTACATGTGGTAGTTCTCTGTGTGGGTGTGATGTATGCTTCCACGATTTTGTGGGAATTCGAATTCAATGGAACCAGTCTCGAGGCGTGCCCAGGTAGATATTTATCTCATAAGAGATGTGTTATCTACTGATGACACTATGAAATGTGTTACAATTTACTAACTATAAATGAAGCCATTGCTTCATTATTTCTAGTATTTATAGTTATAAATACAGTTATATTAAAAACCAAAAAAAAAAACTACTGTTGCATAGTCAAGGATAAAATATGTGTGGTTGTTTAGTTTTGCAATATTGATCAATGCTGTTCCTACCCCATTTTATTATAAAAGCAGCAGATGATTTTTCAATTCACTTCTAACTCCCTTTCAATTTGAAATATTTTCTAGAGTACAAAAGTAAAAACTAGGAGAATCCCCCAGCGCTGAAAAAATAACTAAAATCCATTTGTTAATATTGTCCAGAGCTCGGGGGGAACGGATAAATTAACCGCCAAAATTTCAATTAATCATAAAAAATAGATTATCCAAACAATTGTGATTGTCTTCGTGTACCCTACTTTACCGCGCAATAAAATCTATCAATTTCATTAATTTTATTTATTATTTCTCAAGGTTTTCGTGTTAATTCGAATTTATTTGAAAAATTATATAGGTCGAAATGTGATTAGACTGAAACTTGGGATTGAGGGTACACCCCCGTTTCCTTAATATGATTCCTCCGCTATTCGTTCGCGAAGAACAACCTAGTTTTATTTCTAATTAAGCCTTGAAAAGTAAATGCACAAGAAGTTCTAAACTGGACTAAATTAGAACCAAAAGTCTTAACAGCCAAGACAAAAGAAAAATCTTGCGGAAATCAAGACAAAATATATAAGAGTGAAGAGCAGCAAACCGCGAGACTAAAGAACATTTAAATGCATTTGGAATAACATCTTTCCCTTCCCTGGAGCCCACGATTAGCCCCTGTTAGCTTTCACTGGCACTTCCCAGAATAAAACGAAGACGAACACACTGGCTTTGCGTTCATTTATATTCTCAAACTTCCCCTCTTTTTCCTTCCTAAAAAAAGAGTGTAGAATGGGAAGAAATAAAAGTGAAAAAAAAAGTGGTATAAAAAAAGGGTATACCGTCTTTTCTCAACTACCGCCACGGGTAGACTGCGCTGTACGTCATCATTTTCCTAGTTCCGCCTTAGCGTTTAAAGGCCAACCGCCCCCAAGCTTCCCCCACTAGCCTTACTAGCTTTGTTATAAAACAAGACGAACAAGACTTATTTTACTTTTGAAATAAAAATTGAAATACATATTTAGAACGTATTTCTCGTTAAAAGGCGAAACTATAAAGTAAATCTGGTCTTAATCAACTTGTTAAAATGGGAAAACAAAATCACGTGACTACCATTTCGCAGCCAACTTCGATTCGGTAACTTGCGCCCATAGTTGGTCGTGCGACGGAAAAGAAAAAAATATTCCTTCCAGATATTGCAGACAGCTAATTAACTTACACCTTTTTTTACAAAATGTTTTAAATAATAATAATAATTAGATAATTTAGATGAATCGATTAAAATTTAAACCGCCATTAGCCAAATAAAATGAATAATAGTTCGTAATTCTTAGGATAGATGGCGCTGCGGTTTTCAGCCCCCCTGGACTTTATAGTTTAACCTGTTATAATACAAATTTACAACGATTACAATATAAAAGAAATGTAATTAATGAAAATCTCGTTTCGGCATGTTGGCGTATAATAATAATAATCAGCTAGGCTAATACCCAAGGCACCACCCTAGGCCTAAGTCATCAAGCGACTTTTGAAGCCATTAAATAAGGTGGCCGGGTTACAATGCGTAGGAGGGTGGTGGCAAGCCCTGCATGCCACACGATCGAGCCAACAGCTCCCTACACTAACTATTACCGTTAACCTCGACAAGTTTTTATGGAAGGGGAAACCGAAGAACTCGGGGGAAAACCCCTTAAACCAGTGGGGAGAGAACTTGCAAACTCAACGCAGAAGGAGTTGTTCCGAGTTTTCACCCAGTGCCACAAGCTGGGATCGAACCCGGCTCCTCTTGCTGCGAGACGAAAGTGCTAACCACTCCGCCACGTTGAAAACGGCGGCTTACACACCAACATGCCGAATTTTTATTTATTTATTTATTAAAACTTCTTTTCTAGTTTACCAGTAATCGTTGTAAATTTTTATTTATTTGTTTCTTTGTTTACACTAGTTCAGAGTATTGTTTACATCACGTATTTCTAGTTTACATTACTTTTCGCTAAACTTAAAGGATTTATATTCTTGATCGAAAAATTGTCTTCTAACACGTCCTACGACTTATTTTGAACGTAGATAGTGCCAGTTTAAATGCTCCCTCGAAATAGTGCCAGACATTCGGTGAATCTCCCGAGAAGCAATTAGACCATTCCAATCAACTATATGCTGCGATTCGCATATAATCTATCTAGCTAATTAGAATTAATATGAGAGGTATTTAATGAAGGCGGGACTTAGGAAACCAACTTCCTGACCGCCCTGCCAAAATATATGAGATTAAAGCTTGCAAAATCCAATGTTAACTAGTTAAAATTGTGTAAATCAATGGTGGTCGAATGAAATTTTTTTTGGAAATGCCTATCACGATCGACCTTCAAATGATGATCTCGACCTTTAAAATATTTATCGCTAAAATATGACATTCAAAATAACTGCTTAAATAGATTTTTTTCATTAAATTTATACGAATTTAAATACATTTTATCTTCGGGTTAAAAATATAAAATTTAAATATATCTACATTTAAGGAGTAGTTACATGGACAGCAAAACATTACCCCCAAATAAGAACCGTGGCAAGCAGAAAGTATTAAAAATAATCCTTGTGGCCAGTGAATTAGTAACTCTATAAAAAATACTAATTTATTAAATTGGTCCAGGTGACCAGTGTCTGCCCAGTTTGTAAATGAAGAAAGTGGTCTACGCAAGTCAAACACTTATTCTCAAGCGTAGACGCATCGAGTGACGCAAGATTAAGATTTTATGATTTGTACTACATTAAAATTGAGCTACGTAAAGTGGTTTCATTTTCAAGTACATTTAATAAAATGTTTGATCATAAATAATCGGAATAATTTTTAATATTTTAGACATTTAATTTAAAACTGATTGATTAAACCAAATTAGATGTATTTGATGAACGACAGTTCAATTTTATAGTATTTTAATTTTTTTAAAACTCGGGGCATTGGTAGACCTTCATGTAACTTGAAAAATCCTAAAGGGATTTTATTCAATGGGAAACGGTTTTGCCATGGCAGCGGAAAATGTTTTTGACAACTTAAAACTGAAATTTTCCCATTGAAAATAACATGGGATTTTGACCGATTCCAAGGGTCCCCCCCCCCTGTGAAACATTTTACAAAATTGAAAAAAAATTAAAATACCAAAATTATAAAAAAAATTGATAAAAATTGACGAAAAAAATCAAAATTGGTCACATTTTTATCAATTTTAAAAAAAAAATTTCACGGAGAAATCGGTCAAATCCCATGTTATTTTATGTTGTAAATGACATTTTTCATTGCCATGGCAAAACCGTTGCCCATTGAATAAAATCCCCTTAGGATTTTTCAAGTTGCATGAAGGTCTACCAATCCCCCGAGTTTGAACAAAATCGGTGTGTAACATCTCGGGTAGTCTCCTTGTAAGTCTAAAACAGGTTTATAACCCTTCGCTTCATTGATATTAAAAGTGGGCAGTTCTAATTTGATTGACACGAACTCGCAAAATCAAACTCTCCATTTCGAGTTGTTAATTTTTAATCTCGTTAAATATTTACACGAATTAGAATTAATTTGGACCATCTAATTTGAGAAAGCAATTAAATTAGGTTGTTCGTTAAATGGCTATTTGGTTGAAGCTATTAATATAGGAATAAAAATTAATTACTCTATTAATATTTGATCGTAAATTTCATTTAATCATTTAAGATATTAAATATTATACTGTCATTAAATATTAAATATCATTTAGAATGACCTTTCTCTATTAAGAAACCAAGTGGTTGGAATATTGTGCGTCTTAACAACCGCCGACTATCTCAAACGTATCCGTTCGCTGTAACTCCCAGCCCTGAAAAAATCGAGCGCGCCTTAACCGTAACCGCGAAGCCTGATGGAAGCGGGGAACGAAGGCGTTAAGAAGTGGCACGTGTCGAGAAGGTGTATAACCTTTTCTTAGAGCGGCGTAGAGGGATGGAAAACGTTTGGTAACCAAGCAACGCTACTCACCCGCGCCACCAGAGGCACCCCCGTAGAGCAAAAACGCGGAGGATTCGGGCCTTGGACCTCTCGTAGATGAACCTGAGCCTGAGCTTTCGTTCAGATGAAAGGGCCAACGCTGACTCTTTTCTCTTCCCCCCCCCAACTTCATCCATTGCGCCGGCGCTGATCATCGCGCCTGACCAAAATCGCATTAAATAGTAAACAAGCAATGTAGACTACCGTCCGTAGACGTACCATTATCCAATGCGCGGGAGGGTGAGTAGGCGAAAGATCCCTCTTGGTTCTAGTAGCAGACGGAACTTTCTTCACTGAGTTTTACATCAGACGATTTTTTTCCAGTTTTTGGTTTTAGATAAATTGAATATTTAGTAGACAACCTTTTAGGTAATTATTGTTTAGTTGTTGTAGACTAATGGATGTGCTAGCAAACCAGACTCGTTTTGACTAGCGTAGATTGAAATGAGGGGGAAGGAACACGCTCGTATTTCGTATCCGCTTATCTCAATCCCCCCTGTTTATGGAGATTAAATAGGATTAAGGGGGATTAGTTAGCTTTAATGAAATGTCGATCAACTGAAGATTACACCGGGCTTAAGGCGAACGTCAAAATCCGCTGTTGCCATCGCCGCCCGCTGAAGAAACCCTGCTTGGCACTATTGCAAAACACGACGGTGAGCATCGACGCAAAAAATTACCGTTAGGCCTAAAGGCTGCTTTTTACAAGCGCGAAAATGCCGTGACAGAGAGTGTAGCTGCAAAAAATCTCCGTTAGGCTAAAGACTTGTTTTCGCTACCGCTAAAAAACGGCGTCACGGTGAGCGTCGACTAAAAATAATTTCGTTAGATCTAAAGGCTGATTTTCCCTAAGGCAAAAACGACGCTATGGTGAGTGTCGACTCAAAACCAATTCGATAGGCTTAAGAGCTAGTTTTCTCCAGGGCAAAAATTACTCGACAGTGAGCGTCGTCTCAACACTATTTCGTTGAGTCAAAAGGCTGGTTTTCACTAAGGCAAAATCGACGTGACATGGAGCGTTGACTCAAAACTATTTCGTTAGGTCTAAAGGCTGGTTTTCACTAAGACAAAGGCGGCGTGATATGGAGCGTTCACTCAAAACTATTTCGTTAGGTCTAAAGGCTGGTTTTCACTAAGGCAAAAACGACGTGACATGGAGCGTTGACTCAAAACTATTTCGTTAGGTCTAAAGGCGGGTTTTCACTAAGGCAAAAGCGGCGTGATATGGAGCGTTCACTCAAAACTATTTCGTTAGGTCTAAAGGCTGGTTTTAACTAAGGCAAAAACGACGTGACATGGAGCGTTGACTCAAAACTATTTCGTTAGGTCTAAAGGCTGGTTTTCACTAAGGCAAAAGCGGCGTGATATGGAGCGTTCACCCAAAACTATTTCGTTAGGTCTAAAGGCTGGTTTTCACTAAGGCAAAAACGACGTGACATGGAGCGTTGACTCAAAACTATTTCGTTAGGTCTAAAGGCTGGTTTTCACTAAGGCAAAAGCGGCGTGATATGGAGCGTTCACTCAAAACTATTTCGTTAGGTCTAAAGGCTGGTTTTCACTAAGGCAAAAGCGGCGTGATATGGAGCGTTCACTCAAAACTATTCCGTTAGGTCTAAAGGCTGGTTTTCATTAAGGCAAAAACGACGTGACATGGAGCGTTGACTCAAAACTATTTCGTTAGGTCTAAAGGCTGGTTTTCATTAAGGCAAAAGCGGCGTGATATGGAGCGTTCACTCAAAACTATGTCGTTAGGTCTAAAGGCTGGTTTTCATTAAGGCAAAAACGACGTGACATGGAGCGTTGACTCAAAACTATTTCGTTAGGTCTAAAGGCTGGTTTTCACTAAGGCAAAAGCGGCGTGATATGGAGCGTTCACTCAAAACTATTCCGTTAGGTCTAAAGGCTGGTTTTCATTAAGGCAAAAACGACGTGACATGGAGCGTTGACTCAAAACTATTTCGTTAGGTCTAAAGGCTGGTTTTCACTAAGGCAAAAGCGGCGTGATATGGAGCGTTCACTCAAAACTATTTCGTTAGGTCTAAAGGCTGGTTTTCACTAAGGCAAAAGCGGCGTGATATGGAGCGTTCACTCAAAACTATTCCGTTAGGTCTAAAGGCTGGTTTTCATTAAGGCAAAAACGACGTGACATGGAGCGTTGACTCAAAACTATTTCGTTAGGTCTAAAGGCTGGTTTTCACTAAGGCAAAAGCGGCGTGATATGGAGCGTTCACTCAAAACTATTTCGTTAGGTCTAAAGGCTGGTTTTCACTAAGGCAAAAGCGGCGTGATATGGAGCGTTCACTCAAAACTATTTCGTTAGGTCTAAAGGCTGGTTTTCACTAAGGCAAAAGCGGCGTGATATGGAGCGTTCACTCAAAACTATTCCGTTAGGTCTAAAGGCTGGTTTTCATTAAGGCAAAAACGACGTGACATGGAGCGTTGACTCAAAACTATTTCGTTAGGTCTAAAGGCTGGTTTTCATTAAGGCAAAAGCGGCGTGATATGGAGCGTTCACTCAAAACTATTTCGTTAGGTCTAAAGGCTGGTTTTCACTAAGGCAAAAGCGGCGTGATATGGAGCGTTCACTCAAAACTATTCCGTTAGGTCTAAAGGCTGGTTTTCATTAAGGCAAAAACGACGTGACATGGAGCGTTGACTCAAAACTATTTCGTTAGGTCTAAAGGCTGGTTTTCACTAAGGCAAAAGCGGCGTGATATGGAGCGTTCACTCAAAACTATTTCGTTAGGTATAAAGGCTGGTTTTCACTAAGGCAAAAGCGGCGTGATATGGAGCGTTCACTCAAAACTATTCCGTTAGGTCTAAAGGCTGGTTTTCATTAAGGCCAAAACGACGTGACATGGAGCGTTGACTCAAAACTATTTCGTTAGGTCTAAAGGCTGGTTTTCACTAAGGCAAAAGCGGCGTGATATGGAGCGTTAACTCAAAACTATTCCGTTAGGTCTAAAGGCTGGTTTTCATTAAGGCAAAAACGACGTGACATGGAGCGTTGACTCAAAACTATTTCGTTAGGTCTAAAGGCTGGTTTTCACTAAGGCAAAAGCGGCGTGATATGGAGCGTTCACTCAAAACTATTCCGTTAGGTCTAAAGGCTGGTTTTCATTAAGGCAAAAACGACGTGACATGGAGCGTTGACTCAAAACTATTTCGTTAGGTCTAAAGGCTGGTTTTCATTAAGGCAAAAACGACGTGACATGGAGCGTTGACTCAAAACTATTTCGTTAGGTCTAAAGGCTGGTTTTCACTAAGGCAAAAGCGGCGTGATATGGAGCGTTCACTCAAAACTATTCCGTTAGGTCTAAAGGCTGGTTTTCATTAAGGCAAGAACGACGTGACATGGAGCGTTGACTCAAAACTATTTCGTTAGATCTAAAGGCTGATTTTCCCTAAGGCAAAAACGACGCTATGGTGAGTGTCGACTCAAAACCAATTCGATAGGCTTAAGAGCTAGTTTTCTCCAGGGCAAAAATTACTCGACAGTGAGCGTCGTCTCAACACTATTTCGTTGAGTCAAAAGGCTGGTTTTCACTAAGGCAAAATCGACGTGACATGCAGCGTTGACTCAAAACTATTTCGTTAGGTCTAAAGGCTGGTTTTCACTAAGACAAAGGCGGCGTGATATGGAGCGTTCACTCAAAACTATTTCGTTAGGTCTAAAGGCTGGTTTTCACTAAGGCAAAAACGACGTGACATGGAGCGTTGACTCAAAACTATTTCGTTAGGTCTAAAGGCGGGTTTTCACTAAGGCAAAAGCGGCGTGATATGGAGCGTTCACTCAAAACTATTTCGTTAGGTCTAAAGGCTGGTTTTAACTAAGGCAAAAACGACGTGACATGGAGCGTTGACTAAAAACTATTTCGTTAGGTCTAAAGGCTGGTTTTCACTAAGGCAAAAGCGGCGTGATATGGAGCGTTCACTCAAAACTATTTCGTTAGGTCTAAAGGCTGGTTTTCACTAAGGCAAAAACGACGTGACATGGAGCGTTGACTCAAAACTATTTCGTTAGGTCTAAAGGCTGGTTTTCACTAAGGCAAAAGCGGCGTGATATGGAGCGTTCACTCAAAACCATTTCGTTAGGTCTAAAGGCTGGTTTTCACTAAGGCAAAAGCGGCGTGATATGGAGCGTTTACTCAAAACTATTTCGTTAGGTCTAAAGGCTGGTTTTCACTAAGGCAAAAGCGGCGTGATATGGAGCGTTCACCCAAAACTATTTCGTTAGGTCTAAAGGCTGGTTTTCACTAAGGCAAAAACGACGTGACATGGAGCGTTGACTCAAAACTATTTCGTTAGGTCTAAAGGCTGGTTTTCACTAAGGCAAAAGCGGCGTGATATGGAGCGTTCACTCAAAACTATTTCGTTAGGTCTAAAGGCTGGTTTTCACTAAGGCAAAAGCGGCGTGATATGGAGCGTTCACTCAAAACTATTTCGTTAGGTCTAAAGGCTGGTTTTCACTAAGGCAAAAGCGGCGTGATATGGAGCGTTCACTCAAAACTATTCCGTTAGGTCTAAAGGCTGGTTTTCATTAAGGCAAAAACGACGTGACATGGAGCGTTGACTCAAAACTATTTCGTTAGGTCTAAAGGCTGGTTTTCATTAAGGCAAAAGCGGCGTGATATGGAGCGTTCACTCAAAACTATTTCGTTAGGTCTAAAGGCTGGTTTTCATTAAGGCAAAAACGACGTGACATGGAGCGTTGACTCAAAACTATTTCGTTAGGTCTAAAGGCTGGTTTTCACTAAGGCAAAAGCGGCGTGATATGGAGCGTTCACTCAAAACTATTCCGTTAGGTCTAAAGGCTGGTTTTCATTAAGGCAAAAACGACGTGACATGGAGCGTTGACTCAAAACTATTTCGTTAGATCTAAAGGCTGGTTTTCACTAAGGCAAAAGCGGCGTGATATGGAGCGTTCACTCAAAACTATTTCGTTAGGTCTAAAGGCTGGTTTTCACTAAGGCAAAAGCGGCGTGATATGGAGCGTTCACTCAAAACTATTCCGTTAGGTCTAAAGGCTGGTTTTCATTAAGGCAAAAACGACGTGACATGGAGCGTTGACTCAAAACTATTTCGTTAGGTCTAAAGGCTGGTTTTCACTAAGGCAAAAGCGGCGTGATATGGAGCGTTCACTCAAAACTATTTCGTTAGGTCTAAAGGCTGGTTTTCACTAAGGCAAAAGCGGCGTGATATGGAGCGTTCACTCAAAACTATTTCGTTAGGTCTAAAGGCTGGTTTTCACTAAGGCAAAAGCGGCGTGATATGGAGCGTTCACTCAAAACTATTCCGTTAGGTCTAAAGGCTGGTTTTCATTAAGGCAAAAACGACGTGACATGGAGCGTTGACTCAAAACTATTTCGTTAGGTCTAAAGGCTGGTTTTCATTAAGGCAAAAGCGGCGTGATATGGAGCGTTCACTCAAAACTATTTCGTTAGGTCTAAAGGCTGGTTTTCACTAAGGCAAAAGCGGCGTGATATGGAGCGTTCACTCAAAACTATTCCGTTAGGTCTAAAGGCTGGTTTTCATTAAGGCAAAAACGACGTGACATGGAGCGTTGACTCAAAACTATTTCGTTAGGTCTAAAGGCTGGTTTTCACTAAGGCAAAAGCGGCGTGATATGGAGCGTTCACTCAAAACTATTTCGTTAGGTATAAAGGCTGGTTTTCACTAAGGCAAAAGCGGCGTGATATGGAGCGTTCACTCAAAACTATTCCGTTAGGTCTAAAGGCTGGTTTTCATTAAGGCAAAAACGACGTGACATGGAGCGTTGACTCAAAACTATTTCGTTAGGTCTAAAGGCTGGTTTTCACTAAGGCAAAAGCGGCGTGATATGGAGCGTTCACTCAAAACTATTCCGTTAGGTCTAAAGGCTGGTTTTCATTAAGACAAAAACGACGTGACATGGAGCGTTGACTCAAAACTATTTCGTTAGGTCTAAAGGCTGGTTTTCACTAAGGCAAAAGCGGCGTGATATGGAGCGTTCACTCAAAACTATTCCGTTAGGTCTAAAGGCTGGTTTTCATTAAGGCAAAAACGACGTGACATGGAGCGTTGACTCAAAACTATTTCGTTAGGTCTAAAGGCTGGTTTTCATTAAGGCAAAAACGACGTGACATGGAGCGTTGACTCAAAACTATTTCGTTAGGTCTAAAGGCTGGTTTTCACTAAGGCAAAAGCGGCGTGATATGGAGCGTTCACTCAAAACTATTCCGTTAGGTCTAAAGGCTGGTTTTCATTAAGGCAAGAACGACGTGACATGGAGCGTTGACTCAAAACTATTTCGTTAAATCTAAAGGCTGATTTTCCCTAAGGCAAAAACGACGCTATGGTGAGTGTCGACTCAAAACCAATTCGATAGGCTTAAGAGCTAGTTTTCTCCAGGGCAAAAATTACTCGACAGTGAGCGTCGTCTCAACACTATTTCGTTGAGTCAAAAGGCTGGTTTTCACTAAGGCAAAATCGACGTGACATGCAGCGTTGACTCAAAACTATTTCGTTAGGTCTAAAGGCTGGTTTTCACTAAGACAAAGGCGGCGTGATATGGAGCGTTCACTCAAAACTATTTCGTTAGGTCTAAAGGCTGGTTTTCACTAAGGCAAAAACGACGTGACATGGAGCGTTGACTCAAAACTATTTCGTTAGGTCTAAAGGCGGGTTTTCACTAAGGCAAAAGCGGCGTGATATGGAGCGTTCACTCAAAACTATTTCGTTAGGTCTAAAGGCTGGTTTTAACTAAGGCAAAAACGACGTGACATGGAGCGTTGACTAAAAACTATTTCGTTAGGTCTAAAGGCTGGTTTTCACTAAGGCAAAAGCGGCGTGATATGGAGCGTTCACTCAAAACTATTTCGTTAGGTCTAAAGGCTGGTTTTCACTAAGGCAAAAACGACGTGACATGGAGCGTTGACTCAAAACTATTTCGTTAGGTCTAAAGGCTGGTTTTCACTAAGGCAAAAGCGGCGTGATATGGAGCGTTCACTCAAAACTATTTCGTTAGGTCTAAAGGCTGGTTTTCACTAAGGCAAAAGCGGCGTGATATGGAGCGTTCACTCAAAACTATTCCGTTAGGTCTAAAGGCTGGTTTTCATTAAGGCAAAAACGACGTGACATGGAGCGTTGACTCAAAACTATTTCGTTAGGTCTAAAGGCTGGTTTTCATTAAGGCAAAAGCGGCGTGATATGGAGCGTTCACTCAAAACTATTTCGTTAGGTCTAAAGGCTGGTTTTCACTAAGGCAAAAGCGGCGTGATATGGAGCGTTCACTCAAAACTATTCCGTTAGGTCTAAAGGCTGGTTTTCATTAAGGCAAAAACGACGTGACATGGAGCGTTGACTCAAAACTATTTCGTTAGGTCTAAAGGCTGGTTTTCACTAAGGCAAAAGCGGCGTGATATGGAGCGTTCACTCAAAACTATTTCGTTAGGTCTAAAGGCTGGTTTTCACTAAGGCAAAAGCAGCGTGATATGGAGCGTTCACTCAAAACTATTCCGTTAGGTCTAAAGGCTGGTTTTCATTAAGGCAAAAACGACGTGACATGGAGCGTTGACTCAAAACTATTTCGTTAGGTCTAAAGGCTGGTTTTCACTAAGGCAAAAGTGGCGTGATATGGAGCGTTCACTCAAAACTATTTCGTTAGGTCTAAAGGCTGGTTTTCACTAAGGCAAAAGCGGCGTGATATGGAGCGTTCACTCAAAACTATTTCGTTAGGTCTAAAGGCTGGTTTTCACTAAGGCAAAAGCGGCGTGATATGGAGCGTTCACTCAAAACTATTCCGTTAGGTCTAAAGGCTGGTTTTCATTAAGGCAAAAACGACGTGACATGGAACGTTGACTCAAAACTATTTCGTTAGGTCTAAAGGCTGGTTTTCACTAAGGCAAAAGCGGCGTGATATGGAGCGTTCACTCAAAACTATTCCGTTAGGTCTAAAGGCTGGTTTTCATTAAGGCAAAAACGACGTGACATGGAGCGTTGACTCAAAACTATTTCGTTAGGTCTAAAGGCTGGTTTTCACTAAGGCAAAAGCGGCGTGATATGGAGCGTTCACTCAAAACTATTCCGTTAGGTCTAAAGGCTGGTTTTCATTAAGGCAAAAACGACGTGACATGGAGCGTTGACTCAAAACTATTTCGTTAGGTCTAAAGGCTGGTTTTCACTAAGGCAAAAGCGGCGTGATATGGAGCGTTCACTCAAAACTATTCCGTTAGGTCTAAAGGCTGGTTTTCATTAAGGCAAAAACGACGTGACATGGAGCGTTGACTCAAAACTATTTCGTTAGGTCTAAAGGCTGGTTTTCACTAAGGCAAAAGCGGCGTGATATGGAGCGTTCACTCAAAACTATTTCGTTAGGTCTAAAGGCTGGTTTTCACTAAGACAAAGGCGGCGTGATATGGAGCGTTCACTCAAAACTATATCGTTAGGTCTAAAGGCTGGTTTTCACTAAGACAAAGGCGGCGTGATATGGAGCGTTGACTCAAAACTATTTCGTTAGGTCTAAAGGCTGGTTTTCACTAAGGCAAAAGCGGCGTGATATGGAGCGTTCACTCAAAACTATTTCGTTAGGTCTAAAGGCTGGTTTTCACTAAAGCAAAAGTGGCGTGATTTGGAGCGTTCACTCAAAACTATTTCGTTATGTCTAAAGGCTGGTTTTCACTAAGGCAAAAGCGGCGTGATATGGAGCGTTCACTCAAAACTATTTCGTTAGGTCTAAAGGCTGGTTTTCACTAAAGCAAAAGTGGCGTGATATGGAGCGTTCACTCAAAACTATTTCGTTAGGTCTAAAGGCTGGTTTTCACTAAGGCAAAAGCGGCGTGATATGGAGCGTTCACTCAAAACTATTTCGTTAGGTCTAAAGGCTGGTTTTCACTAAGGCAAAAGCGGCGTGATATGGAGCGTTCACTCAAAACTATTTCGTTAGGTCTAAAGGCTGGTTTTCACTAAGGCAAAAGCGGCGTGATATGGAGCGTTCACTCAAAACTATTTCGTTAGGTCTAAAGGCTGGTTTTCACTAAGGCAAAAGCGGCGTGATATGGAGCGTTCACTCAAAACTATTTCGTTAGGTCTAAAGGCTGGTTTTCACTAAAGCAAAAGTGGCGTGATATGGAGCGTTCACTCAAAACTATTTCGTTAGGTCTAAAGGTTGGTTTTCACTAAGGCAAAAGCGGCGTGATATGGAGCGTTCACTCAAAACTATTTCGTTAGGTCTAAAGGCTGGTTTTCACTAAGACAAAGGCGGCGTGATATGGAGCGTTCACTCAAAACTATTTCGTTAGGTCTAAAGGCTGGTTTTCACTAAGACAAAGGCGGCGTGATATGGAGCGTTCACTCAAAACTATTTCGTTAGGTCTAAAGGCTGGTTTTCACTAAGACAAAGGCGGCGTGATATGGAGCGTTCACTCAAAACTATTTCGTTAGGTCTAAAGGCTGGTTTTCACTAAGACAAAGGCGGCGTGATATGGAGCGTTCACTCAAAACTATTTCGTTAGGTCTAAAGGCTGGTTTTCACTAAGACAAAGGCGGCGTGATATGGAGCGTTCACTCAAAACTATTTCGTTAGGTCTAAAGGCTGGTTTTCACTAAGACAAAGGCGGCGTGATATGGAGCGTTCACTCAAAACTATTTCGTTAGGTCTAAAGGCTGGTTTTCACTAAGACAAAGGCGGCGTGATATGGAGCGTTCACTCAAAACTATTTCGTTAGGTCTAAAGGTTGGTTTTCACTAAGGCAAAAGCGGCGTGATATGGAGCGTTCACTCAAAACTATTTCGTTAGGTCTAAAGGCTGGTTTTCACTAAGACAAAGGCGGCGTGATATGGAGCGTTAACTCAAAACTATTTCGTTAGGTCTAAAGGCTGGTTTTCACTAAGAGAAAGGCGGCGTGATATGGAGCGTTCACTCAAAACTATTTCGTTAGGTCTAAAGGCTGGTTTTCACTAAGACAAAGGCGGCGTGATATGGAGCGTTCACTCAAAACTATTTCGTTAGGTCTAAAGGTTGGTTTTCACTAAGGCAAAAGCGGCGTGATATGGAGCGTTCACTCAAAACTATTTCGTTAGGTCTAAAGGTTGGTTTTCACTAAGGCAAAAGCGGCGTGATATGGAGCGTTCACTCAAAACTATTTCGTTAGGTCTAAAGGCTGGTTTTCACTAAGACAAAGGCGGCGTGATATGGAGCGTTCACTCAAAACTATTTCGTTAGGTCTAAAGGCTGGTTTTCACTAAGACAAAGGCGGCGTGATATGGAGCGTTCACTCAAAACTATTTCGTTAGGTCTAAAGGCTGGTTTTCACTAAGACAAAGGCGGCGTGATATGGAGCGTTCACTCAAAACTATTTCGTTAGGTCTAAAGGCTGGTTTTCACTAAGACAAAGGCGGCGTGATATGGAGCGTTCACTCAAAACTATTTCGTTAGGTCTAAAGGCTGGTTTTCACTAAGACAAAGGCGGCGTGATATGGAGCGTTCACTCAAAACTATTTCGTTAGGTCTAAAGGCTGGTTTTCACTAAGACAAAGGCGGCGTGATATGGAGCGTTCACTCAAAACTATTTCGTTAGGTCTAAAGGCTGGTTTTCACTAAGACAAAGGCGGCGTGATATGGAGCGTTCACTCAAAACTATTTCGTTAGGTCTAAAGGCTGGTTTTCACTAAGGCAAAAACGACGTGACATGGAGCATTGACTCAAAATTATTTCGTTAGGTCTAAAGGCTGGTTTTCACTAAAGCAAAAGTGGCGTGATATGGAGCGTTCACTCAAAACTATTTCGTTAGGTGTAAAGGCTGGTTTTCACTAAGGCAAAAATTACGTGACAAGGAGCGTTGACTCAAAACTAGTTAGTTTAGTCTAAAGCCTAGTTTTCTCTAAGGCAAAAATGACGCCATGGTGAACGTCAACTCAAAAATATTTGGTAAGGCCAAAAAGCGGGTTTTCACTAAAGCAAATGCGACGTGACATGGAGCGTCGACTCAAAACTATTTCATTTGGCCAAAAGACTGAATGTCACTAAGGCAAAAGTGACGCGACAGTGAGCGTTGAGTCAAAACTATTTCGTTAGGTCTAAAGGCGGGTTTTCACTATGGCAAAAGCGACGTGAGGGTGAGTTTCGACTCGAAGCTATTTCGTTAGGCCAAAAAGCGGGTTTCACTATCGCAAAAATAGCGCGACCGTGAACGTCGACTGAGAAATATTTCGTTGGATCTAAAAGCTAATTTTCATCAGGGCAACAACGCCAAAGGGAGCGAAATACTCGCTAGGCCGTATACAATATTTGTAAGTCGTCGATCGACGTCGTGGCGTTTTTGCTCTAGTGAAAACCAGCTTTTATGTTAAAACTTTCCTGCAGGAATAATACATACAGTTTTATGTGTAGGCGCATCGTTTTTTATCCAAGTTAAAACAAGGCTTAACTGAGAATTTTGTACTTGATATCCGTGTCTGGTTTTAGCTTTATTTTTATCTGTTTCCGACCCCATTTGAGTTTAAAGGTTTCTTAAAACTTCCGTATCAATAGTTATTCTTAAAACGATTTCAACTAAATAGGCCTTAGGAAATAACGACCCTACCTATTTCTCGATTCTGGACAAAATCACTTCCGGTGATAACTGTGTTATTAGAAGGTTTTTACGTGAAAAGTATTGACCTACGTACAATGCTGATGTTAATAGCTTGAAACAAGTACATACACAGGCTCCCGTTGAGAAAAATTGATCATATATTGAGTTTCTAAAACTATTACATCGAGAAAATGATTTATTGATTATTACATATTCTTATGCAATGTAAATAACATTTTGCATGATTAGAAAAAGTAATACAAGAGGTAAACTTTGAACCGTGATACGGTGTAGATAACCGCGGTATGGCGGGAAATTCGCGCCTAACGGAATCTGCATGGAGCCTTCACGTTTCATTTTAATGGCCTAGATTAATTAATTAATCTAGTACGACATAAATTATTATTAACTTTTGGTATTCTCAAATACAACAAATTGATTGGGCCTAAGGGCTTCACTGAATTTTAAGGGAAAATTTACCCCAATAACTATTAATTAATTACTTAATTATTTATAAACTATTAATCAATTTCCCTATAGATAATATAATTACTAATAATAATATTATTTATAATTTAACGACTTTCTACAATTTAAATCGTCGTTGGCATTACGTATATGAAAATCATTTTAGGAATACTGAATTTAAAGATAAATTACAGAATAATTTATCAATCCAGATTAAAGGGAATTTCTTATCCTCGAAAAGAAAGTTGAAGAAGAGGTTTTCCTTTTATCAAGCGGGAAATTCTTTGATCCAAAGGCGAAAGAAATATTTGGTTTTTTAAGTACGTTAAGTCATTTTGCTTCTAGGATTACGAAGCCAATCTTTTACTCATACGCCAGCGATATTATTACTAAAAAAAGGTTAATTTTATGGCAAATTTCTTTTCTTCTCTTTGTTAATTAATTAACCAAAGTAATAACACAATGGTAGGCCTAAATTTTCAAACTGCTCGTCGAATATCACTGAAGCGAAAGAGTAACCTGAAAAATGTCGACCTGATTGCGTAGTTCACACTACGTCGCCAACTAAACATGGCGCTGCGTGTTACTTCCAGGTTACAATGGCTAAGTTTCGTTTGAAAATTAAAACGCTTTCATTATAAAAATTTCGTTTCTGAAATTTTATATGAAAAACGAGTTTTCACGGAAAATGGATAGTTTAACCCAGCACCAGAAAACGCGTAGGCGGAACTTGTATAAGGTGCAGTCTGTAAACATAAGGTACGTCTACGCTCCTACAAGTTCCCCCTACACGTTTGGCTTAACTTCTTTATTTATCGTCAGCACCGTAACCTGGTAGGCATTCTTAGACTAAAAGATATAAACTTGTCCTCAGTAGCCGTAGGATAGTTGACAGATTAGGCCAATCCTCGAAAACGTGAAAGGGAACTTGTACGAGTATAAATTGTACACAATAAATTTACTTCTACATCCTAAACATTTTCTATGGTTTCGTCTATGTATAAGATCATTATACTTTTTAAATTCGATGTGTTAGATAAAAAGGTTAACTGTTAAGAAAAACCCCATAAACCTACGGGAATTGGCTTTTATTGAAGTTTTAACAAAGGGCATTCGTTATTACTAAAGGTATTGAAAACAGTTCTGACGTCGATACTTATTTTTCACCAGTTTCAAAAAGTATTGCCGAAGAATATTATTTAATACATAAATATTTATTTAAATACCTGGTTCTGGAACTAAGGCGGGGGAGACAAATTTCAAAATTGAATTGAATTTTCAAGGGCGAAATAGTAGTTTTTTTTATTATAAAATTTAAATATACTATCGAGGTACTGCATTTTGAATGTCCACATTGGCGGTTTATAATAGGCACTTATTTATTATAAGATTGAATATTTTGAAGGTTAAGATTACCATACTGACCGTGTAATCTGAGCGCCGCAAATTCTCGCAGCAATTGTAGGTGGTGCTTTTTGATAACTCACTAAGAGTATGAAGGGGCCAGAAGGTTTGGGCAGATTGTATATATGAGTGAAAATTCTAACTAATTTATCGGCGAAATTTTTTAAACAAACTTTTGTATACAATGAAATACCAATATCTTGATATTGTACTAATATTTCATTTACATATTTTTGCTACATTTATAAAAATACTCTATTCACGTAGGTTACCTTAGCTATATAACACAAATATAAATATTGGCTGAAATAGGAAGTAGCAAATTATATGGGACTATTCTTTACCATAATTATTAACCTTGTAACACTACCGTAATAATCCTGATTTGTACAAATAAAGTCTATATTACAATAATTATATTCCTTCGAATTCCGTCAGCAACGAGAGAAGAAAAATAGTTGTCTTGTCACGAATCAATTAGTCAATGGAGTCGGGGAAAGACCATTCTTCGTTTCTTTCCTTCCAGAGCTTGTAATGTGGGGCTTAAGGTAGTAGAGACTGAAGGGGGGTACATTTTGGGCGTGCTGGTGGCCACCCCCACGCGTTGGGCGAGGAAGAGCTGGTTCGGGCAGGTCAAAGCTTCCGTCTGACGATGCCTTCGTTTTCTCCTCATCCGTTGTAGGGGGGAGGGACGGCGAAATTTTCGGGGTTTGTTAGGAAGGGGGGGCGGGGAGGAGCCGATCGATGACGAAACCGAGGCCAGGCGAGGGGCCACTGACCCCCTCTCTCTCTTTCTCGCCAAGCTTGGTCTCGCCTATCCCCCCTCTGCTACTCGCGTACGCACAGGGACCTAAAGGAGAAGCAAAAATAAGGGAGGCTGAAAAAAAGAGCAAAAGATTGTTCCGCCAATTTTTAAACCATTTTCGGTTTCGGAATAAGTCCGACCATGGGGTCCTGGGGATGCCACTAGTAAAAAAGACACTTCGTTTTCGCTTTTTTTAATGTCTGTCTTTAAATTAATTTAAGCACCCACGACGGATAAATGCTATGTCTACCCGCGCTTCTACGTTCCTACTCTCTAAAAATAAATGACCTTTTATCACTATTTATAAAATGGAAGTAAATGTTTGTCGTTGTTTATTTTATTCGATTGATTTTATTCGCTGCTTTTAAAGGAAATGGGTTTTCGTTTCAAATAAGTATTCATTTTCGTTAAAGATACTCCGTGTAGGTGTTTACTAATAGCTATTTATAATTGCGTCTCGTTATAACAATTGGGTATGGGTTCTCGTTATAGCTACTGCGTATTGGTTTTCGAAATAGCTACTCGGTGTTTGTTTTTATTTCTACTCAGTATTGCTTTTCAATGTAACTAATGGGTAATGGTTTTTTAAATATCTTCTTGGTGTTGGTTTTTGAAATAACTACTCGATATTGGTTGTTAAAAAAGCTACTCGATGTTGCTTTTTGAAGAAGCTACTTGGTATTGGTTTTGGAAATAGCTACTCGATATTGGTTTTTGAAATAGCTTCTGGGTATTGGTTTTTTAATGCTACTCAGTATTGCTTTTCACTGTAGCTACTGGGTATTGGTTTTTGATATAGCTATTCGGGATTTGTTTTTTTATTGCTTTGCACTAAATCTACTCGGTGTTGGTTTTTGAAATAGCTAATCGGAATTGATTTTTGAAATAGCTACTCGGTATTGGTTTTTGAAATAGCTACTCGATATTGTTTTTTTTTTAAAAACCTACTCGGTATTGGTTTTTGAAATAGCTATTCAGATTTGGTTTTTTAAAAAGCTACTCGGTATTGGTTTTGAAATAGCTATTTGGATTTGGTTTTTTAATGCGACTCAGTATTGCTTTTTGCTGTAGCTACTCGGTATTTATTTTTTAAATAGCCACTCGTTTTTGGTTTTTAAAATAGCAACTTGTTTTTGGTTTTTGAAATAGCTACTCAGTGTGGTTTTTGAAATAATTACTCGTTATTGGTTTTAAAAATAGCTACTCGGTATTGGTTTTTGAAAAAGCTACTCGGTATTGGTTTTTGAAATAGCTACTCGGTATTGGTTGTTAAAAAAGCTACTCGATGTTGCTTTTTGAAGAAGCTACTTGGTATTGGTTTTGGAAATAGCTACTCGATATTGGTTTTTGAAATAGCTTCTCGGTATTGGTTTTTTAATGCTACTCAGTATTGCTTTTCACTGTAGCTACTGGGTATTGGTTTTTTATATAGCTATTCGGGATTTGTTTTTTTATTGCTTTGCACTAAATCTACTCGGTGTTGGTTTTTGAAATAGCTAATCGGAATTGATTTTTGAAATAGCTACTCGGTATTGGTTTTTGAAATAGCTACTCGATATTGTTTTTTTTTTAAAAACCTACTCGGTATTGGTTTTTGAAATAGCTATTCGGATTTGGTTTTTTAAAAAGCTACTCGGTATTGGTTTTTGAAATAGCTATTTGTATTTGGTTTTTTAATGCGACTCAGTATTGCTTTTTGCTGTAGCTACTCGGTATTTATTTTTTAAATAGCCACTCGTTTTTGGTTTTTAAAATAGCAACTTGTTTTTGGTTTTTGAAATAGCTACTCAGTGTGGTTTTAGAAATAATTACTCGTTATTGGTTTTAAAAATAGCTACTCGGTATTGGTTTTTGAAAAAGCTACTCGGTATTGGTTTTTGAAATAGCTACTCGGTATTGGTTTTGAAACAGCTACTCGGTGTTGGTTTTTATTGCTACGTAGTATTGCTTTTTGCTGTAGCTACTTAGTATTGCTTTTAGCTACAGCTACTCGGTATTGGTTTTTGAAATAGCTATCCATTGTTGGTATTTTATATATACTCAGTATTGCTTTTTGATGTAGCTACTCGGAAACGGTTTTTGAAATAGCTAATCTGCGTTGATTTTTTTATAGTTACTGAGCATTGGTTTTCACTATAGCTAGCTACTCGGTAATGGTTTTGAAATAGATACTCTGTGTTGGTAACTTGGTACGCGTTATAGCTACTCCGTAGCTTTTCCATATGGGTTTTCATTATATTTCCATACAAAAGTTTTAGTTATATTACTTCACATTTTTTTATAGTTCCTTACATAGGTTTTTCTATTTCCCGGAATTATTTTTCGTATTGTTCCGTAAATTGGGATTAGCTATTTCCCGTAATTAAATTTCTTATGGTTCCGTACATTGGGTTTTGCTATATCCCGAAATTAGTTTTTTTTCCGTACATTGGCTTTTGCTATTTCCCGTAATTAATTTTCTTATGGTTCCGTACATTGGGTTTTGCTATATCCCGAAATCAATTTTCTTATGGTTCCGTACATTGGGTTTTGCTATACCCCGAAATTAGTTTGGTTATTGTTCCGTACATTGGCTTTTGCTATTTCCCGAAATTAGTTTGGTTATTGTTCGGTACATTGGGTTTTGCTATTTCCCGAAATTAGTTTGGTCATTGTTCCGTACATTGGCTTTTGCTATTTCCCGGAATTAATTTTCTTATGGTTCCGTACATTGGGTTTTGCTATTTCCCGAAATTAGTTTGGTTATTGTTCGGTACATTGGGTTTTGCTATTTCCCGAAATTAGTTTGGTTATTGTTCCGTACATTGGCTTTTGCTATTTCCCGGAATCAATTTTCTTATGGTTCCGTATATTGGGTTTTGCTATTTCCCGAAATTAGTTTGGTTATTGTTCGGTACATTGGGTTTTGCTATTTCCCGAAATTAGTTTGGTTATTGTTCCGTACATTGGCTTTTGCTATTTCCCGGAATTAATTTTCTTATGGTTCCGTACATTGGGTTTTGCTATTTCCCGAAATTAGTTTGGTTATTGTTCGGTACATTGGGTTTTGCTATTTCCCGAAATTAGTTTGGTTATTGTTCCGTACATTGGCTTTTGCTATTTCCCGGAATTAATTTTCTTATGGTTCCGTATATTGGGTTTTGCTATTTCCCGAAATTAGTTTGGTTATTGTTCGGTACATTGGGTTTTGCTATTTCCCGAAATTAGTTTGGTTATTGTTCCGTACATTGGCTTTTGCTATTTCCCGGAATCAATTTTCTTATGGTTCCGTACATTAGGTTTTGCTATTTCGCGAAATTAGTTTGGTTATTGTTCGGTACATTGGGCTTTGCTATTTCCCGAAATTAGTTTGGTTATTGTTCGGTACATTGGGTTTTGCTATTTCCCGGAATTAGTTTTCTTATAGTTCCATACCTTGGTTTCGTTGTTTTTCCGTACTTGGGTTTTTCTATTTCGACAAATTGCTTTTCGATATCTTTCAGAATTTTGGCTTCCGATATAAACACCAACATTAGTTTCCGTTACATAACGTGGCGTTCTTAAAAGTATGCTATAGATCCCCATACTTATTTTAATTAAAATGAACTCTTACAACCTTTTATTTTAGTGTAATAGTAATAATTAACCATTTTCACTGTTCACGTTAACAAAAAACACCATTTAATAAATTTTAATATTGGTATAAAAGTTAATTATCTAAAATTTTAAAACAGAAAAATAGTCTAAAATTTTATATTACATGGTCACAATTTTAAGTAACATAATTCGAAGTTACTCTTTTAATTTTTTGCCTCCACATTCAAGTCCTCTTTTCAGATTTTTTTATAAACTTAATAATTTTGGGCCTTTGAAAATGTAGCTAAACTTTTAAAAACTTGGCAAATAGTTTCAGCGAATTTTTGAAGTTTTTTTTGTCACTCACTAACGCCGGTCATAGTAGCATTCTTTTTTCTTTACAAAAATTTTGTAACCCAAAGAATTCGTATGAAAACTTATACCGCGAGGGGGTGACCGAATATCAGCCGTATACAAAAGAATTCCTGCCTTTAAACGTTGTACGGCGTGGCGCAGTTAACATTTCGTTGCCTTTTTAAAAATATTTAAGCTACAGTCCGCTGCGTTCTTTAACGCCAGGTTCGCGTCGCTCGCGTACTTCTCTCTCGAAAAAACCTGTAGATTTTAATCTAAACTTCCGCCTAAACCTACCCTGCTAGCCTCTTTGAAAACCAACCGACAATTATCTTTTAAAGACGTCTTTTAGGAAAAATTCATTCTGAAAACGCGATAAGGGAAAACGGAAGGGGAGGGGGGTGCGGAATGAAGGGAAAGTTTGCTCCTTTTTGTTAATTCAATTATCGACCACGAGCGCCATCTATCAAGTAGAGTAATCGTTAACCGCCTTTTAAAAATAAATCCTATCAGTAGCACAATATCGGAACAGTCGCCACCCCCCCCCCCCCCCGCTTTCAACTCATCGCCTTTCATCTACAAGTGAAGAAAAGAGTTTCTTTGTTTTCCCACTAGAGGGCGGGTTTTGGGTTCTTGAACCAACAGATGTTATAAGACGGAATGCAAAAAAGGGTCCTTCGCGAGTCCGTATACATTTTTACAAGACGCAATATTCTCCGGTTTCTACTTTCTCTGCGAGTCTCTCTTCTAAAGCTCAATGTATCTTCATTAAATGGACAAAAGGCTTATTTTTCCCGCTTGCACGGCCGCTCCTCCCAGAGCCGCCGCCATCTTTTAGGTCCTTACGGCCTCCCCCCCCCCCAATCCATCCGCGGGACTCGACAACCCCCGCCGCGCATTCTTTTATTAAAGTCTTCAGTTTTGCTTTTCTTATTCGTTTAGCGTCGAAACAGTTGGAAGCCTATCCCCGAGAGACTCGTTCGCATCTATCGACGCGACACTGCCGCCCCCTAACGCTCACTAAAATACTACATTTTTTTAAACATCGGTTTCTTT
This sequence comes from Leiobunum rupestre, assembly GCF_980474605.1. NCBI lineage: Eukaryota > Metazoa > Arthropoda > Arachnida > Opiliones > Sclerosomatidae > Leiobunum > Leiobunum rupestre. The sequence continues at coordinate 16,067,092 of NC_143394.1, forward strand.
TAATTAAGAAACTCCGAAGTTTAAACTCCCAATCTTTTTTTTTCGAGAGGGAAAAATCTATCGGGAATTTTAAAAAGAACCGAACAAAATGCATTAAAACCAGTTAATTTTTAGCCGTTATTTTTAATTTGACAAAATCCCGTATTATATTTATTTATACTCCTTTAAACAAGAAGTTTTGATTCCCTCGATCGTTTATTTTAAATGGCATAGATATAGTTAATGTTTAATTTCGAAGGGGGCGAGTGGGAGGGGCTAAATTCTATATTTTACGTTGATAGAACCGCGGGGCATACCCACCAGATGGCGCGCTCCCAAAATTTGGTTTATGGTAATGAAACCCCGTTAAAAATAGCTTCGTTTTGTAGAAATGAGAATCCAGAATCGAGACTCGCGCGTGCCAGGCGCTGTGGCAGAGAAGGTGGAGCGAAATGATCTACGGTGCCTCTATTAACTGGAATACTGTTTATCAAAAACCGCCGTTAGATCGCGTTGCTAACCGATGTATATAAACTTGCTGTAAGGTTATTACTTTTAACAGGTTGTTGCCGAGGAAATGGTTCGCCGATTTCAGTGCGAATGAAACCAAACTCCGATGAAGAATAAGTATAAAAGGGGGCGAGGAACGGGGGGGGGGGGGGAGAAGGAGGTATTTCTAGTTGCGCGTTTTGAAACGTTGATCAAAATTCCGCTTTTGGAAAAATCTTTCCTTTTGCGGCCGTTAGATGGCGTTTGGGTTCGACGCCGATGCGCGCTTTCTCTCCGCCGCGTCATTGTGATTTCCCTTTTGTGTCGTAATGAACGGTTTTAATTACGCGAGCAGTTCTCTTTTTTTTTTGGTAGGCGCGCGCATTTCTTTATGACTAGTTCTTCCCCCACCTCGACCCCCTCCCAGCTACTTTCGAATTAGGCAAATAATCTTTGGGCCTGTTTATCAGAAACTGAGGATTTGTTTTTACAATCCCTTTAATTAGTCGCGTGGCTTGTACCCTCCCCCCCCCCCCCTCCACTCCAATTTAAAAAAAAATTATCCTTTCAGAAAATCCCCAGTTTTTTAAAAGGTGACCGAAAAACGGTGTGTTTTTGGGGGTCCGTTGAGTAAAATAGTGTACCCTATGAAACCTAACATGATGTTTGAGAAGGTAAGTATGCAAAAAGGACCAGTTTGGACTAAACTAAATAATCCTTCTTTAAACAAATCGTTTATCTTTATTACTAAAGACCTCCTACACAAGATCGTGAATAAAAAGGATTAGTTTCTTGGTACATACAGGGTGCTTACTATTAAATGATACAAGGCCAATAACTCCAAATGCATTTTAGCTAGAAATTTGAAACTTTCAGAGCACATAGAACATGCAGGGGGCCACTTGACAACGGGAATTTCCATGACCTTGAACCATGTCTTCAAGGTCATTCAAAATTTATCTCGAGAACCATTAGAGATACAAGGTGAGTTTCAATTAGAAAAGTGTTCCCCTTTACAATTTAGGTGAAAATAACTTCGATCCTTCCTTATTTGACCAATAATTAGACAAAAACATGAAGGTCGTGATGAAAATAATGTACCACAGACCAGGTTGAAGGGCCATTAACTCCAAAAATTCTAATACTAGAGTATCAAAATTTGTTAGACATACTCATCTGGTAGGGCGTCTTTAGAATTTGCAAACTCGGATGACCTTTAACTTAAAATTTATCTCGACAACGAACATGCAGATTTTGAAATGTAAATTAACATAAACTACTTTTTAAAACGATCTAAGTGAAGTCGTTGGTACACAATTTTAAAAATTTTACCAGAAACAAATTCAGGAAAACCTGAATTTTTTTATTATGTTTAGGCTTATGTTAATCGAGTTATCAAAACTTCGAGACAATAAAATTCGATTATTTAAATACACCAAATTTATTTCAATTTAGGGCAAATGCAACTTCTACATTAATAAATAATAAAAGAATACAATCCATTGAACGTTCAAGTGTCATGTCCAAGAAAATAAGTGTAAAAATCGCGACTCGAATAAACAGAATCGCCACCCCGGTTGGCTTCGATTAAATCATTCAAAACACAATCTGTATTGTATTAATTGCGCTTTTTAATTTCTTATCATTTGAATTCCGCGGAGCATTCTATCTCTCCGTATATGGCCGTTGATCCCCTTTTCATTGTTCGATTCCTGTCTCTTTATCAATTATTCCGGCCGAAATATGACGGAACAATGAACGGGGGCCTTTTACTTTAATAACCCTAAATCCTTTTCGCCGCGACTCCGACGCTCGTGTGATCCTTAATCGACGAAACTGCGCGGCCGATTCCGTTACCCGCCGCTAGTCTCGCGCCACATACAACGGCTCGCGCCACCCAGATTAATAATAAGCTTAATTCGAAGATATTATTGAAGGTATTCGCGCATAGGCGGCGCTGCTTCTCGTTTATAACTCGCGCTACTCGCGCCAAGGCCTAGATTTATAAATTGGGAATTTTGCGTTTGCTACAGAGGCGGCGGTACGAGAGAGAGAATCAACCGAGGCCCAACCGAGGCTTAACCTGTACGCGTCGAGCGATCTCTCCTATGCAGATGCACCGTTATTTCCGAGTTTAACATCTGTTTCGGACAGCTAACATAACTTATTCCGCGTTCTCTCTCTCTCTCTACGTAGGCCTCGCGTTATAAAATTATAGAAACCGGGTAGAATGAAGTTGAGGTAATCTATCTCTGGCTAGCTAGCCCCGCAACGAAATATGAACTCGGTCGGCCGGTCCTTCGGGGATTGGAAGCCAGGTTTTTACAACCTTTTCCGTACATAGTCCTTGTTCGCAGTGATTTACCAGCGCTATTTTGATAGCTTGTCTCATGGCCGAGTTATATACCCCGGCTTTGTCCTCCCCCCCCCTTCCACCTGCTTTTCTTATTTAGTTACGTCACAAACCCCCACCCACAGACATACACGGATAAACGCTGTACATTTTCGTGTATCTAATAAAATAAAATAGAACCTTCCTAATAGGGTTAGGGTTAGTTCGAAATTGGCAGATTTATTCCTTTAAAACATATACTTTCGACGAAATTGAACCGCGCTAACCTTAAATTTTCTGGTTTATCTTTTGTAATAGTTTAGTGTAATTTAGTTAACGATTGTCATTGGTGCGTGGATTAACCATTATCGTTACCTGAACCGCGTTGATCCACGTTAATTCATCTAAGGTTGAAATTGATCAAATTTGTATTAATCGAATTTTACCAATGAACCTCGCGAAATCCGCAAATAGCGCTGGAGAAATCCAAGATTATGATTGGCCGGATCTGCCATCAACAAGCATGGAAAAGGAGGAGCTACTGAATTTTCACCCAGATTTTCCAAATACCGTTTTGCCCCTTTAAATGTGAATGCGACGCTGTTTAACTTTAACTCGACGATGTCTTGAAGGGCATCATTATTGTTGGAATTTCGAAAAAATGCCCAAATTTGATTGGTCATATTTGCTAACACGTGATAAGGTTGAGCTAGCCAGAACTTTTTAAATGATTCTGTGGCCCTTTAACTTTTCGATATTTACTTTTTATTTTTACCTAATTAGCAACATATTAATTTATAATTAAATTTTCCCCCAAATGATAACTTATTAAATTCAGTACCTAATTAACTTAATGATATCAATAGTAATTTTAAGTAGAATTAGACGTGTCTTTATTATAACTAGATCTAGTTATTTTCAAAATGTCATTGAAATTTCCGACACTTCGACGATGTCATTTGAATCGGTGATAAGGAAGCTTCACTTCAACCCTAAAATTTTCTAATTACAGTAATTATTAATTATCACCTTATCTAAACTTCCATAATATAAAAAGTGAAGTCACACCATTTTAGTATTTACACCGGAAATAGGATTTCGCGGTCCGTTTACTCCGTTAAGATTGGATACTTTATACAGCGATGACCATTCGTAGATCAGTGAGGGTCCAGTTCATCCCCCCGTCCGAAGTCCGCGGAAGGTTTAGCAATTCTCAGATGACTTCTTCGCAATCTTTTCTTCTTTTGGGCAATCATCCCCGGTGAATCCCTTTAATCCTAGACCAACATTTCCCGGCAGTCGAAGAAACACGGATGGTTTACCAAAAAGACCAAGGCCTAGCCAAGGCCTATATTCCCTTTCTGTCACTTGACTTTACTAATCCCCCCATCGCGTACACGTGACCATTTTTTTTCGCGTCCACCCAGAAATGTCTACGACATTTTTTGCTTTCTTCCCTCTCAGCGACTTAAATCCTAGTAACCGAAAGAAATAACGCGCGAACCTACCGTATTTTCTCATTCTTCGAGGCCGTTTTAAAGATGTCCCCTCTTACCAGTTAAGCCTCACTCTTAAATTCGCCGGCTAAATTTTACGGAAGGTCCCTTTCCTTTGGCGGAAAAAAAATCCCCGCGGGTCGATGGAAGGAGGATGCTGGACTTAAGACCTCGGGTCCCTGCACCCCGTTTGCGCTACTACTGTTACGTGAAATTATCCGATAAAATCCCACTCGGACGCGCGATGGGACTGAATCTCCAACGGCCCCCGAATCCGACCCCCCCCCCCTGCCTCCATAACCAGCGCGCCATGCTAGCGACTTGACCCTCCTCATTTACCTCAATCTTTATTATGTGACGTACAGGACGTACTGGATTCGGGATTGTTCTACAAGCTCTCAGAAACGATATTTTCTGGTCTCGTTCCGAAAAAAGGTCGTTCTTTACGGAGCTCGTTTACTATCTTCGTTATTAATTATTCAACATGTTCGCGCTAGACAATCTTAATTTCGTAATCCGGTTTTCGAAATTAATAATTTGGGTATTTGGTTTCTTATATTTATAACTTTTCTTTCCTCGTAATATAAACTACGATATTAAGTTAAGCTTGAAATTATATTTCCAAACATACTAATTAATTTCGTTATATTTTGCTTAGTTTAGTCTTCCACGATATTACGTTGCTTGGTCTAGACTCCCATGGTATTACGCTGCTTAGTCTAGACTCCCATGGTATTACGCTGCTTAGTCTAGACTCCCATGGTATTACGCTGCTTGGTCTAGACTCCCATGGTATTACGCTGCTTGGTCTAGACTCCCATGGTATTACGCTGCTTAGTCTAGACTCCCATGGTATTACGCTGCTTAGTCTAGACTCCCATGGTATTACGCTGCTTGGTCTAGACTCCCATGGTATTACGCTGCTTGGTCTAGACTCCCTTGGTATTACGCTGCTTGGTCTAGACTCCCATGGTATTACGCTGCTTGGTCTAGACTCCCTTGGTATTATGCTGCTTGGTCTAGACTCCCATCGTATTATGCTGCGTAGTCTAGCCTCCCATCGTATTATGCTGCGCAGTCTAGACTCCCATCGTATGATGCTGCGCAGTCTAGACTCCCATCGTATTATGCTGCGCAGTCTAGACTCCCATCGTATTATGCTGCGCAGTCTAGACTCCCATCGTATGATGCTGCGCAGTCTAGACTCCCATCGTATTATGCTGCGCAGTCTAGACTCCCATCGTATTATGCTGCGCAGTCTAGACTCAAATCGTATTATGCTGCGCAGTCTAGACTCCCATCGTATTATGCTGCGTAGTCTAGACTCCCATCGTATTATGCTGCGCAGTCTAGACTCCCATCGTATTATGCGCCGTATTCTAGACTCCCATCGTATTATGCTGCGCAGTCTAGCCTCCCATCGTATTATGCTGCGTAGTCTAGCCTCCCATCGTATTATGCTGCGGAGTCTAGACTCCCATCGTATTATGCTGCGCAGTCTAGACTCCCATCGTATTATGCTGCGCAGTCTAGACTCCCATCGTATTATGCGGCGTATTCTAACCTCTCATCGTATTATACTGTGTAGTCTAGCCTCCGATTGTATTATGCTGCGTAGTCTAGCATCCGATTGTATTATGCTGTGTAGTCCAGACTCCCATCGTATTACGCTGCGCAGTCTAGCCTCCCATCGTATTATGCTGCGTAATCTAGCATCCGATTGTATTAGGCTGCGTAGTCTAGACTCCCATCGTATTATGCTGCGCAGTCTAGACTCCCATCGTATTATGCTGCGCAGTCTAGACTCCCATCGTATTATGCTGCGCAGTCTAGCCTCCCATCGTATTATGCTGCGTAGTCTAGACTCCCATCGTATTATGCTGCGCAGTCTAGCCTCCCATCGTATTATGCTGCGTAGTCTAGCCTCCCATCGTATTATGCTGCGAAGTCTAGACTCCCATCGTATTATGCTGCGCAGTCTAGACTCCCATCGTATTATGCTGCGCAGTCTAGACTCCCATCGTATTATGCTGCGTAATCTAGCATCCGATTGTATTAGGCTGCGTAGTCTAGACTCCCATCGTATTATGCTGCGCAGTCTAGACTCCCATCGTATTATGCTGCGCAGTCTAGACTCCCATCGTATTATGCTGCGCAGTCTAGACTCCCATCGTATTATGCTGCGCAGTCTAGCCTCCCATCGTATTATGCTGCGCAGTCTAGCCTCCCATCGTATTATGCTGCGTAGTCTAGCCTCCCATCGTATTATGCTGCGAAGTCTAGACTCCCATCGTATTATGCTGCGCAGTCTAGACTCCCATCGTATTATGCGGCGTATTCTAACCTCTCATCGTATTATACTGTGTAGTCTAGCATCCGATTATATTATGCTGTGTAGTCCAGACTCCCATCGTATTATGCTGCGCTGTCTAGCCTCCCATCGTATTATGCTGCGTAGTCTAGCATCCGATTGTATTAGGCTGCGTAGTCTAGACTCCCATCGTATTATGCTGCGCAGTCTAGACTCCCATCGTATTATGCTGCGCAGTCTAGACTCCCATCGTATTATGCTGCGCAGTCTAGACTCCCATCGTATTATGCTGCGCAGTCTAGCATCCGATTGTATTAGGCTGCGTAGTCTAGACTCCCATCGTATTATGCTGCGCAGTCTAGACTCCCATCGTATTATGCTGCGCAGTCTAGACTCCCATCGTATTATGCTGCGCAGTCTAGACTCCCATCGTATTATGCTGCGCAGTCTAGACTCCCATCGTATTATGCTGCGCAGTCTAGACTCCCATCGTATTATGCTGCGCAGTCTAGACTCCCATCGTATTATGCTGCGCAGTCTAGCCTCCCATCGTATTATGCTGCGTAGTCTAGACTCCCATCGTATTATGCTGCGTAGTCTAGCATCCGATTGTATTAGGCTGCGTAGTCTAGACTCCCATCGTATTATGCTGCGCAGTGTAGACTCCCGTCGTATTATGCTGTGCAGTGTACCCTCCCATCGTATTATGCTGCGCAGTCTAGCCTCCAATCGTATTATGCTGCGTAGTCTAGCCTCCCATGATATTATGCTTCGTAGTATATCGTTTTATGATTATACGCTACGAGGTCTGGTTACGTACGAAATAATATTGTTTGCTCTATATATATCTTCCCAAGATATTTTACTACGTAATCCATCTCTACGTTGTATTACGTTGCGTAGTTTAGCTTTCCTTTGATTTTTTGAGCGACGACAAATTAAATTGGTCTACTTGGCGTTCTTGCAGTGGTGGCAGTGGTGTGCGACATAAGCGCTTGTTCGTTGTCTTTATAAATTTAATTTGGCATTATAATCCCGTGGAGTTTGAATAAGGGTCGGTACAAATCACCTCTAACCATCGCGAAGGGATCTAGTTGAAACCGGCGTGAGCTAGAAGTTAGGGGAACGGACTTCCGTTACATTCTAAATCCGAGTCAGTGAGTTATTTTAATTAGAAACAAACCCCTCGAAACCATCTCTTATCCGGCGGCTACTGGCGTATTTTGACAATAGCGGCTCTATTAATCGCCTATATGCTAAAGCGCGTTCATTAAGATCTGGCGGACCTCCTGGAATCTAAATTGACAATCGGAAAGCCATGGCCCGCTTTACTTACACCCATTCGCTATTTCCATAAATCGGCCATTAAATATCTGTGAGGGCTTCGACGCTTCCGACCTTCTTTTTGCCTACTTGAATAACGGTCTCTCTTGGAGCCGCGACAAGAATGAACTCGCACCACAAACACGCCAACTGAAGAATTACCGATTCGAAACCTAGCTAGTTGAGTGTCTTACGCGTACTTCCGCTTTCCTTATAAATCGTCGAGTCTTATCATTTGTTCAATCTGCTATCACGAGATACGGAAGGGGTGGAGCTAGTTAAAATGATTTTTTTTAATGGTTTAGTGGAACGCTTTAAAACTATGAGTTTTGTATTTTCAACAAAGGCTTATTCACTTCACATTCCCATGTACACTTATCGAATTAGCGATTACGGAATGATTATGGTGATTACAGTGCTATTACTAAATTAATTTCAGCCAGAGTGTATATATTGATTAGAGAGATTACTTACAAGGAGACTACCCGAGGTGTAACTCATCGATTTTGTTTAAATAAATATAGTTATCTTGGGTTAAATTATGCTTTAGCCTACTGTTTAAAACAGTTTCCTTATTATTAAATTCAATATTGAATTTGTGATAACGTACTATAAAGCCTCTACTGATTCCCGCAAAATAAATATAGATCCATTACTTAAATCCCATGAATAAGAAATCTACTATGTGCAAAGCACAATGAGATACTTACACTAAATGTGTTTGTAGGTTTTTGTCCTGTCGCGATAACTAACGCAGATTTCTCTAAGAAGGTTTATATCAAACAAATTTTGATGTATATATTTTTGCTGTATAGGTTTTTTGTGTAATTCTGTAACATACATTTTGAAAAACTAAAATAAAACATTTGTAAGTAGATAGACCAGTAAGAAACAAGAAGTAATTTTAATTTTGTTGAAACTTTTGAAATTTCAGAATAAGTATTTATCTTTCCTGTTAGTAGATTGCGTTTAAGTCAGCGGTGTCCTAAAGCATTAAACTACTATTCCTTTGTATATTTTCTACAGAACGCACTGAAGGAGTTGAAAAGAGCAGTTATTTTTCAATTTTATCGATTACGTATAAACGACCGTAGCTACCGCCCGAATCGGAGAGAGAGGTTCAAAGATGGAGCAACTGCGGAAAAACATTGGCAATAAAATTTAGATGTTTCATACGTCGCCTATAAATTTCATTATTTCTTTTCGCGTTGCAGGCCGTCTTGGGCGATCGAACTCGCTCTTCCGGCGTAAAAAGCGAGAGCCCCCGAGAAAGAACCCAGTTTCTGAAATATAGATGAAGGTAGGCATTCACGTTTATGGAATCAGTCCGGTCCGCGACGAGTACCTTCTCCCGCAACAACATCGCTTTTGTAGTCGAGGAAAAGCGGCTTGTAGTTTTGGCGCCACGGTGTAGCCACTGAAAACGGGCTGCATGTACCCTGGGGGAAATTTGGCAGGTGCGTTGGGGCAGTAAGCGGCGAGACAATCGCGGGAGACGGAGGGGCCCCGAAACTATAGGACCAGCCCCCGCCCGCGATATTAAGAAGGGAAGGCCCCTTCGTATACTCCTGGATGAGTTCGCTTTCGGAGGATAGCGCCGTTATTAGAGGAAAGGGCGCGAGATGGTAGCAGAGCGTGGTTGTTCCTCCGATTCTCGTACGATAAAGGCATCCTCGGGGCACTTCCTATTATGAGTTTTCCGTACGTCTTTCTTTTATGGACTCCCGATTCGGAATAAAACCCCTCCCAGCGCCGTAATCCGTATCAACTCGACTCTGTCTTTCCCCTTTCGCAACCCTTCCTCGATTTATACAGTGTTTCGGGTTGTATCCCTTTTTAATCGTCCCTCTTGTACGTTTACTTAAACCCACCAGGAAATCACTGATCGAGAGTTGAGGACTGAGTGGACGTCAAGTAGACGGTTGTACGATGAAAAAGGTTAGCCTCTAGCCGTAGGTGAATTTGGTCAATGATGTTAAAGTTCTATAGACTTTGATTTGCGACCGAAAAGTGGCGCTGCATTTTGCATAAACCGGTAATACTGGTAACACGCTTATTGTTAGTAGCCAGTATATTTTATTTAAGTCTAGTTACAACAACAAAAAATACTATTTCCTTATTTAATTTGGTAAAGGGCTTCCAATCGATTCGCAGATGACAGTTGCTATAACAGAGCTATTAATTCAGATAGAGGAATATCAGATTATCTACTTTTAGGCTCAGACATTATCGGATCAGTTGGTATGGGTCCAAATTCAGACGAGATAGTTTAAGCCCAAAACTTATCTGAATTCATCGTAGACCAACTTATAAAAAGTTAACATATTTCAGATGTCTCACAGTTTTCGATTTTACGTAACCCCCGATTTAATTCCTTTCGAAAATTTAATCACTTGTTTATTTTGATTTGCTTTTGAAAAGATTATATATCTGCTAAACTTACAAATCGGATAACAGAATCTGGTCTTATGATTACCTTTTTTTCAATTTAAAAAAAAATGTTTACTACATCCCTCTTTAAAGTTATTTTAGTTCATTTACCTTTGGTAATACACAAATTAAACCAATAATTTTGCTACCTTTATTGTTTTATAACAGGCCAAAATCTTTTAAATATAGTCTAGAAATAAATTTTGTTAAATTATTAAAATAATTTCAATACACTTCTCTCTTAACTTTATTTTGATTCATTTACCATTTATAAAATTAAAATTAAACCAATAATTTCTGTACCTTTTTAATTTCGAAATAGCAGACCAAGAACCCTTAAGGATAGTCTTGTAATAAATTATTTTTCAATTATTTCCATACTTTGTTCTTCTCTCTCAGCAGTGGTTATTAAATAATACGCGTGGTAATAAATAACGACTTTTGAAAAGTGGTTCGTAACCCAGCCCCCTATTTTGATCGTCGAAATTTCTAGCTCGGGTTTGTAGCGACGGGGATGGAATGGCTGACTGAGTTTGAGGAGCGCCTCCAAACGGTATAAACGCAGTTAAAACAGGCAGAAAATTTAAATTTATTTATACCCGTATTCCGAGTCATTGTCGTATATTTCTCGGCCTTTCTGCGAATGGTCTCTTCCTTTTTACGGCGTCAATAAGGAAGCGAGATAGCCTATTGCCAAAAAGGAAATATCCCCACCGGCCCAACCGTTATTTACAGTTAGGGGGGAATTTTTCAAATTTATTAAGCGTAGAATGACTCGATAAATTTAAATCGTTACATTTGCCACCTTTTATTTTATTCCCAGGAATTCCCTTTTCCTTTTAAACTTCGCCCGGGGGGGGGGGGACTACTGGTGGGCAAGGGGGGGGGGGTAGAATGGACCCACCCAAAGAGAATAGCACCGAGCTCGAGACGAGATTATGAGACGCTTCAAAAATGGGCGGAGGGCGGGGAAAACTTATGGGAGAATTTCTATCGTCGCGTTGCAGCGATAATAAATAATCACCCCTTCTCGCTAGCCCCGTCCCAAAAGATCTTTCCGTCCTACCTGTTTTAATCGGACTTTATTAAATTTTAATAGTTTTATATTTTTATTAAAAACGGTACAATATTCTAGCGGATTTTTAAGAGGAATTTAGATATTTAAGATTTTATATTTGAGGAATATAGTTTGAGTTGAAAAGTGTATGTTGGCTTGCTCAACTTGTTCGTAGTCTACATTTTGATGTGAAAAAATCTATCGCAAGCTAGGCTGAGTCTCGGGCTCACCTGAAGCATTTTCCGTAAGCATCGTGGCCGAGACCGACCAGATATGATTGCAAGGTGCGGTTTGAACACCTTTTGAAAAGTAGTTTACCGTTCGTCATTTTTGGGTGCACAGTCCACAAACGTACTTAATGTAAAGCAGTAAATATATTACTTTTCAACATGTTTAGATGAAGTAATATTGAAATAATTTTGTTTTTAAACAAATTATTTAAATTAAAATGACTGTATTTTTTAACGGAAAAGAATATTGAAGACGTTTCGTAGCTACTATATGAGTTTTTACAATTTTGTGCATTGAGTAAATTAGCAGAATGTCTTGATAAATCATCACTAAAGTAACGTTCATACTAGAAAATAAAATTATGTATGCAAAGACTTTAGTAGCAATTTCAATAGTAGCAATAGTATACAGGGTGGAAGCCTCAGCCGTGGTTCAGCCTCAGTACTTCTCCTAGTACACCAGAGTGCTGCGGGTGGAACACTTTCACAGGCGCTGGTAGGCCAAAAATAGACCAATGGGAGAATTGGAATCCTCAGCTTTGATCCAGCCTCGGTACTTTTACTAGTCTAAAAATAGACCAATGTGAGAATTAGAAGCGCATCTTCCAAATGCTTTTTCGGGCGATTGGATAAAGATGCGCTTCTAGTTATCCCATCGTTGTTTGTTGCTGCCTTAAAATGGGTTACCACCTTTTGTGGTTCACACTGCTTATATCATTTGGACAAATTTGTTGCTCATACTTATTGCCCTTCAAAGGTTGTATAATTGGAACCACCCTTTATTAAATTTATTATTTAAATTTTGCAAAGAGTCTTAACAATCTTTTCTACCCAAACGTCTGTTCAATCTACACATCAACCCTTTCCAAAATGGCTCCGTTAAACTAGGCCTAATTAAATGATATAATTAAAAATGTATCTAAATCATATTTAGTAATTAACTTCCGTTTGTTTACACGTAATAGGCCTCTTTAAAAAAATTAAATAAAAAGCTTAAATTAAATCAGGCGTCAAACGTCCCTTACCACATCCTTTACCCTTACACTTTGAGGGTACAAAAATTAACTGACTTTCGGGACAGGACCGGGAAGCCCCGGGAAAAAATAATAGAAAACTAATTATAATGGTGAGATCTCCCCTACACCCCAATTCGGTTTTTATACAAAACAGTCTAGCCTTTCTTTTTGTGGCGTTCTGTGTGGGGATAACGCAATTAATAACAACCCGGTGAATTTTCCACACAACCGATGCCAGTAATCATTGTAGACAAGCACTGAAAAGGGGTACCGAACGCACAAATTTTTTTGTCTAAACAATCTTCCGTCTGATCGAGCCGAGATTGGAAAAGTTCAGCCTCTTCTGCCCCCTCATATCTTCTCTCCCCTCCCTCCTTCCATCCACCCCCTGACTCTTTCAAGGCTTGCCCTGGCGCGTTGCTAGCTTTTACGTCAAACGCCATCGTGTGAAATAGCGCGTTATATTACGAAAAAATCATAGATTGTCGCCTACATATCTATTTAGATCTGTGGGAATCAAGAACAGATGTTGTTTTATTTCTAACATGGGTCATTCTAACTAGTGTCATTTTATGTCACTGCCAACGCCATTCAATCATCAACTGTCGGTGAATGTTGGTGGTGGTTTTGGGAAAATCGTCCCACTTATCTTACAGGTGGTTTCCCCTTTTCAACAGATTTTATATATGTACATACGAGTGCTAAACCTGATTCACTTATCATTTAAAATAATTTTGCCCTTATTAAAACAGCCTTTGATTAGATAATTCTGCCTGGTATTTATGTCGGATCTCATAATTTGACTTTTCTGTAAAACGATTTATGAGATGGCGCTAGTTACCTTTAAATCAACTCTTAGTGCAGACGAAGTCATATAGTTCAACATTGGGTCATGATGAGTTTTGAGCATCAGAATAATTCCACTCATATGACTCGCATCGTAAAATCAATAATGTATTCAGGTGATGATATCTGGGCAGTACTCTGTTCACCTAGTGATTTCCGGAAGGAAAACCAAGCCTCTCCACCTTTCCCCATGGATGACACTCCCTGCCGGAGTAGGCGAAGAATATCTCCCGGTGATCATAAACACTTAGGCTATAGATGCGACCACATGTACTTTGCTAACCTGAATACGTTCTCGGTAGAATTTACTCACTTGCAACGCGTCAAATTTCATTATTTAACTTCTAATTATGCGGTATCAAATCCGCGATTGTTTACTATACACCGCACGTTAATTATTTCTTGTCCAACTTGTTTTCGCTCTTCCTAGAGTGAGGGGGGGGGGTGCGGCTTCTATCCGCGTACTTTTTTTTTGCGTTTGACCCCCCGCAGGCAGCGTTTTTATTGATTACGAAGTAAAAGTGGCATCTTATATAGCAATAACAGGCTCGTGATGGGGAACCGACACTGCCGCGGAAAATATGGCTGGCTATTAAATAAAGGTTTCGATCCACACCCACCTCCCCTCCTGACCCCCATACCACCCCCATTCGCACACTTTTTTTTATTTTAAGATGCTTTTTTTATTGTGGGGGGGGGGGGGATAAATTCTAAAGAAATCGAACGTTTCAAAATGAAGCCTTTTATGGTCTGTTTTATTAACAAAACCTTTTAATTATTTTTAAATTATTTTTCTGCACTAGTAATATTTGTTTAATATTTCTTATTATTTTACTGATTAGATTGCGTGTTTCTATGTTGACATTGCTTCTTATGTAGTGTGGCTCTTTTGCACTCTGAAATGGGAACCACCAACTGCCAGGAGCAAACTGTTAACGAATATCTGCTATCTGATTATCATACTCCTGTTTTACACAGATAATAGAAAAGATCCAATGTAATCTTACCTGATCCGATAAAATCTGAATATGTTAACTGATCGGCCTGATCTGATTTCTCGGTCAAAAAACAGATTGGTTCGATAGTTAACGTAGTAACCAACTATACAGGGTGTTTCAAAAGGTTATGCAAAATTTTTTGGGAGTTGTAGGGGTGTGGTGAGAAGTATGCCTGTTTTTTCACATTTTCCTACCTACAGTTTGCATACACTTTTGAAATAACCTGTATAGATATCGCCCTACAGCAAGCGATATATCATAGCGGTCGATTTTTCGGAGGTCACGTGCCGGAAATGGGTAATCGTTTCGTTACTATACCATCAATCGGAAAGCTCTCTGAATTCGAATCTAGGGTCTATATTATCTTTGGTGCCCGCTAACTGTTATCTGCAGGTGCTTAAACAATTGAGTTAATTTAGTTTTGACATAGTTGAACAAAACCTAGGTATTATCAGATAGCCTTTCGCGAATGGAAGCACTAAAGTCGGACACACGACCGACTCGGTTGAATGCTGCTTTTAAGATTATAGCTAATGAAAACGCTTTCAAAACTAATTTATTCAAAGCAATCCACACGAACTTAGGAAATCCATTATAGTAATAACGAAAAAGAAATTTATCCCCCTAACCTAATGCGTTAAGAGGAGATAAAGTTAGATAACGCCTACACTAGTATTGTTAGGTCTCAGCTTAGGCAAAAACGTTCGGCGTGGTATTGTTAGGGTAATTGTTTTCTTCAGCCTAGAATAATGGTCAGACTTTACGCAAATCAAACTGTATCAGCACCATTTCGTGTCTTCAACAGTTTCCGTAAAGCTGTTTTCCACTGGCGCGCGCAACGACGCATTTCTCAGCTTTGAAACGTTCAAACGTTTTTACGCGCGTAAAGAAAATAACATTATGACGCGCGCTAGTGGAAAACAAGCTTTACACTCGTATTTCGCTCTTGTGCGTTTTCCAAAATAAGAAGCACTATCCGAGCATCCATCGAGGAAAATACTTTGAATTTGCACTCACGTCGTAAAAGTTGCTTATATACAAAATGTCTGACCATGTTTAACAGTGTCGAATAAACTCGCTTCTTTGAATTAATGGAACTTGGCATAAATAAAATCATTGTATGATTTAGCACACTTATGCTAGTCAATAATAAACTTTTGGCACTTGCTATTGTGTTTATCGCTTCACCGTTCAGAAAGAAATGAATAATAAGTGGAAACAATTGGGTTCAAGGCAGAACACCGAACTTCACATTGGTGGCTATTTCGTTGTTTTGTGGGACTTAAACTCAGAAGAAAAAAACATTTTAGAACCCTGATTCATAGGAAAGTTTTGACTCATTAGGACCCAAAGAACACAGCCTAAAATGTATTACATACTTATCCGCAGTACCCTGTATATATAATTTTCTCATCAATGTTCTAAACTCATTTATATAAAATTTCGTTCCTGTATATAAAAATAAACGTGAGGCATCCTCTCACTTTCTGTCTGCCAGTTTAAAAATTCAGATTAGTTTCTGGTTTAAAATATATCAACTGATCTGATAATATCTGATAAATGCAGATTTTCCGCTATCTTAACTACCTTAATATTTCAGATAACGCAAATGGTATCTTCTAATTGATTGGAAGCACCAGCGAATCTTCTTCGTGTTGCTTACCTAACCCATGCAACCGAACCGGGTTGACACCCTTTATGATCACACGACTGAAATCGATAAATAACTAGGTAGTTATTGGGTTTTAGCTGTCGCGTGACTGTAGGTTTTGGGAGTATGAATTAATGACATATTTTGGGTCAGTGAAATATCAAATTTCTTAGAATGCAATTCCGAAAGCGCTGCAACCTCCGGCGGGGGAAGTAGCCAATCGATAGCCTAACGGAAGTTAAGTCAATATTGAAAATTTCATTTCTTAGGTTTATTGGTGATTTATTTAACAACCTGCGAGTCTCCAGTGTAACCTTTACCGATTTCGGATTGATCACTTTCCCAAATTTAATCCATTTAATAACATATTTTGATGGTTGAGCATATTGCAGCGTATTTTGAAATTTTAAATTAATATTTTCAAACAGTTCAAAAACATATTAACATGTATAATAAAAAACTAGACTCAATAACATTCATTTTGTGCATTGAATCTAATATATAAACATTTCTATTCGGAAATTTCACAGTTTGGACTATTTGGAATACAGTGCTGAAGACCGCAAATTAAGAAATGATTAATCGATTTTATATTATGATAATTCAATGTTAACGCATAAAGATAATTCAACTGATTTTAAATGATAATTATATACGTTTTGGGAGATAAGCTCAACCAGTGGCGTAGACAAGGGGATGGTTTCCATGTCTACCCCCCCTTTGGGCGTATCTTTGGCTGTACTAAAATTCCACCCCCTTCCCGACCCCTCTCAGGTGTTTTATATTGTTTGAAAGACGGAAGGATTTCTGGCTACACCACTGACAAGGAGACTACCCGAGGTGTTACACACCGATTTTGTTCAAACTCGGGGGATTGGTAGACCTTCATGTAACTTGAAAAATCCTAAACGGATTTTATTCAATGGGTAACGAAAAAGGTTTTTGACAACATAAAATTTAATTTTTCCCATTGAAAATAACATTGGATTTTGACTGGTTTCCCTGTAAAAAAAACTTAAAAAATTGATCAAAATGTGAACAATTTTGATTTTTTTCGAAAATTTTATCAATTTTTTTTATAATTTTGGTATTTTAATTTTTTTTTAAATTTTGTAAAATTTTCACCCTTGGAATCGGTCAAAATCCCATATTATTTTCAATGGGAAAATTTCCATTTGTTGTTGTCAAAAACATTTTCCGTTGCCATGGCAAACCCGTTGCCCATTGAATAAAATCCCTTTAGGATTTTTCAAGTTACATGAAGGTCTACCAATCCCCCGAGTTTTAAAAAAATCGGTGTGTAACACTACGGGTTAGTTAGTTGGGTCCCAAAGCAAGAACTTTGACAACAGCTTTCCAGGTGTAATGGAAAACCAGTTATACATCCAGTCATGGAACAACAAATACTATATTTGAAATTAATGAAAATTTATATAAAAACCTAATAATAAAACCTACTAGCTGATATCAATTTAGATTTGACATTGTTCATTTCCGTATTTGTAAAATAGTTGTATAAAAGGCAAAGTTAGTTTTTTGGGAATACAATTTAAATAGCTTCGGGTTGTCATATACCCGCCTCCATATTTCATACTTAAAACCTAAAAAAGTTGAGACAAGTTTAAAAAAGGAGACGGCAGGTGCTAGATTGAAAAGTGTGTCCTTCGGGAATTAATATCTCATCACGCGGAGAAGTTGGATTTTATACCGTCCTTGAAAGGGCTCGCTAAACCCTAAAGAGGTCCTAGCGGAAGAGTTAGCTACGCCGACGTCCTTTGCAAACTCTCTTTGAGCATTACGTTGCTGATTTTGCCGCTAGACAGCCTTTTTTGCAATTCGTAAAATCAGAAAATTTATCTTTGATTGCTAGGAGGGATGCAAATGGATCACTTCAATGGTCGAGCGAACTAACACTGCAAGTAGACACTAATTATTTCTGCGCGTAATTTGGTTTGAAACACTGTTTTAATATAACCTAATTACAAATTTCATAAAATCGACGTATCAATCTACAGAAGCTTGTGTAAAATTCAACAATATTATTATTTCTAAATTCAAAATTTTTAAAGGTATAAGGCAAGGAGACCCAATGTCCTCTTACCTTTTTAACCTTTCACTCGAACCTTTTTTGCGCCACCTTAGAGACAAATTAACTAACTTCTCAATTAATCTGCTATTCCTATCAAGACCACTCGCCGTCTCAGCCTTCGCAGACGACACAAACAGTTTTGTAACTAAAGTGGAAGGTTTTGAAGTTATCGTCAAACTGTTCGACTACTACGGAAAGGCAAGCAATGCCATATTTAACTTGAAAAAAAGTAGATCGGACCTTGGAAAAGTCGCACTGATTCCCCCCTAGGTTTCATATGGAGTAATTCTAAAATTAAAATCTACCCCAAATTGGTGGCGTGATCAATCAGAGGAAATTAAAAACAATATCATTACGTCATTGGAAAAAATAATAATAATAATAATCAGCTAGGAGTCATTTGGCACAACGAAAGCAAGCATTGATGTAAAGCCAATATTATAATATTAAAGACCCAAGAAGGAGGATTTGGGCTACAAACTATCGACACCATGTGGAAAAAATTTGCGTTCAGTAAACTAAGAAACTGCCTAAAGAATAAAGGTCACACTTTGGAATTATACTTTAAACGCCATTATATGAAAACCACTAATAATATGGATATGGATTTCGCCATTTTCAGCTACAAAGACCTTGAAATTACTATCGAACATCTACCAATATTCTATCAAAGTTTATTTACCTTTTGGAAATCCTTACTAGTAGAACTATCTAAACCTTCGAACCTAGCGTCTCTCTAACACTTCCCAATATGGAAGTCTCCCTTTTTGAGTAAGGACATTTACAACAGTGCCTGTCATAATTTCAACATTGGTATAGAACACAGAAACTTAAGCGGGGCTTCAGAAAGAGCATTGACCCGTCAAACAGACATAATTAACGATGATCTCAGACAGGAGTTATCAACTGACTTCTTTAAACCTGAAAATTTTGGTGAACTGAAGTGTGTAAATTATAATTTAATTGCCAAACTCTCAGACAACTACTCCGAGCTAATAATTAACATTCGTAATTTAAAATTACAATCCTATATTACCCCAGTGCCACCCGAGTATAAACAAAAATCTTTTAATATTATTAAAGATGGGATCTTAAATCTTGAAGATAATATCGTCGACGCAAAAATTATATGGAATGCCTCCTTTACATACCATGAAAATAATATTCTGTGGCGTCTTTTATATAGCTACGTTATGACTCCTATTTTAGCAGCTATAATTTATAACCTAAATCCAAACTGCCCCTTTTGCGGATACCCTTTTGGAGATACAAAACACATGTTTTTTAAATGTCCGATAACTGACATTAATTTTTTAATTCAAATATCACATTTTATTAAAAAATATAATAATACTTTTAACTTGACTAATGTAATCTACTGGACATACTCAACGGAACCCGAACCTTTTCAAAGAATAACAAAAATAACCTTAGCAATATGTAAATTATCAATCTATTTTACCTACAATATGAAAATGAACGATTGTGTAGGTGACAGTTTACAAATGGTGCAAAACCATTTTAAGTCAAGATATTGTACATTTCTTGCTATGGAAAAGGAATGCTTCAAAAAATATAATATTTCGCTGTATCCAATTTTTTTAACTAGCAAGATTTTAAAAAGAAAATTGCATTGTTTTATTCAACATTTCATTTTAAACTAGTATAAAAAAAAACCGGCCAGCAATTTTGTAACTTTTTAAAAATGTGTTTTGTTGAATTAGGTTTTAGTTAAATTGTTTTTTATTTTGAAATGTATATGTTTTTCAATTTAAAATAAATGCTTACCTGCTTGACAGATAGGCTTAAAATATATATAAAAAATAAATAAATAAATAATAAATAAATGCCTACAGCGAGACAGACAAACAAACTTTCGGAAATATATATTACATGTTAGATTTTAATAAATCCTATTCTACGAGAATAAATGTCGTAAAATATACTTTGATTGTTTGATTGTACAATTTAACAATTTAATTACATTTCGTGAATTTATAAAATGTTAGATTTGAATAATTCCTGGACGATAAAGACCACGAACGAGGAAGTAGCTTGTATCTTTCGTTACACCTAAAACAGTATAGATTACCATTGCTTTTTACAATCTTAATAAAACGCTTTTTAAACGCAACACTCTGTTACAGGGTGTCCCAAGAATCAAGAGTACATATTTAATTATGATTTAAGCATTTTTAATCTTTATACAGCCAAACCTACAGATTTTATTTTAATCAGATTTAATCATAAACTCAAATGTACTAAAGCCCATTGCAACTTTTCCCTTTGGTAATTTTCATACTACCATAAGGTTTACCTAACCCACGAGTTTCAACAAAATCGGTGATAACCACCTCTGGTAGTCTCCTTGTTAGTGTACAAACAAAATATTTATATCGAAAACAATTAATTATTTTTATAAAACCGAGATTGCATTTATTTATACGGTTGGGAGAGGTACTGGGTTGATTGGGTTTTTAGCGAGTAGTAGGGGGATGTAAATGGTAAACTCAACTTTCAAAATGACAATCTTTTAATTTGAAAATTCGGGCACACCTGACTTACGTTAATGATGGTGTTCTATATATTTTCGATTGACAATGTGGTCTGGCACATTTTAAGAATAAATTTACAATTTTCTTACAAACCTATTCAAGTTGTCACCTTCCTTAATAATAAACTCAATTAATTTAATGCATTTTTGTAAACTGGCATACTTACATTGTGTCTTGATGCAGCTCTTTAAGATACCAGGCATGTAAGACGTGAATACTGTCAACCAGCACAACATCCACAGAAAATACAAAGTGCTAAACATGAGATTAAATTCGTTGATCATTTCCATCAAAGTCGTATGAATTTCGTTGAACGTAGTGCGTTCTATTGGGGTGTCTAACATTCTTCTTAAGTCGGCAACCAA
The DNA here is from genome assembly GCF_980474605.1 of Leiobunum rupestre. Taxonomy (NCBI): domain Eukaryota; kingdom Metazoa; phylum Arthropoda; class Arachnida; order Opiliones; family Sclerosomatidae; genus Leiobunum; species Leiobunum rupestre. The sequence goes on from NC_143394.1 coordinate 16,088,259, forward strand.
ATCGGATAAGTCCATCGCTAGATCCATCGCTAATAATCGGCTAAGCATGATGGGAAGGGAGCAAAACACCCAGAAAGTCTCGTTTAGCGCCCCCAGCAGTTTCAGCAAATTGGGGTACTCGAGTAGCCATTTCTCGCCGTACATCGAAAACTCAATGAAGTATTGCATTTCTTCTTTACTGGCGTTGAATAACCACGACGCCGAAAGGAAATTAGATAAATACGAACTGACGACGCAAAGATAAACGAAAATTCGAAAAGCTAATTTTTTTCGTTTATGATCGTGGAGACTTTGGTGGCGAACAGCGAATTTAACCACCCTTAGCGTTGAGCAAAGAAAGGTTAATCTTTCGCGTTGTGCGCGGGTGTAATACATAATGTAGATAACGGTGAGTAGCTCTATAAATTTAACCGAAAGAAAAATAAGAATCTCTAATAATTTAAATTCTTTAATGACAAATATTGACGTTCCTAATAAAGTTAAAAGAATACGAGTACACCATAAACATAAGTAACCAATGTCTCCAATTATGGGCGCAATTTTTCCACGAAATTCCACCCAATTTGCACTTCATTTTACATTCTTTATCGGAAGTGGGTTTTGGAAGTAGTCCCAAACCGATGACCAATTTTAAAATCGTATTTTGCTGATGGTCCATAGTAATTAGTGCAGCAATTACGGATAATTTTTAAAGGGTTGAAACGCAAAGCAAAACAACATTGACACTTTGTTTAATAGCGTATTTAAGACTGCTTGTTTGAACAATCTTATTCGATGTAATGAGCAGTAAGTTTGAATGTCGAGAAGAAATGGTTTTCTATTCAATTGATTTACTGAAGAACCAAAAAATTCTTCCGTTAAGCAAATACACAAGAAAAAGTCGATTTAAAGCCATACATCATTTTCTATTTGCATAATGTCATAGTATGTCGTATCGTTTTTTATCGCGTTCCAGAATATGTATTTATTTAATCCTAGCTCAAAACCTAGTAAATGCCAATTTTAAAAATATCGAGTTACTTTTATAATCAAGTACAAATATAAATTGTACACCTACTGTACATTACCATAAAAATCAAATGAATCAACGCAAAAGCTTAATTATCTGAAATTAAGAAAAGGGTGTATTATAGGTTTTGCCATTTGGCAGAAATTAGAAAGAGATTTGTTGATTCGCAAATGCTTCCAACTAACATTTGCTACATGGTTTTTATTGGTACGATTATTTCATAAAAAAAGCTCTAGATATCTAATATATGAATATTAGTGTTTGTATATATTTTTGTCCGCAATAGGAATTTCTACAGCTTTTAACTTAGGCCGACCACATTTGGTATACTATTTCATGTTACCCTGACTTTGGTTTTCGACGGGTACGGTCAGAAAACAACTATTATTGATTGAATTAATTTAATAATTAGGTATATACCAGATACTACACTTTGATCTTAGCCAAAATATTTGTTTCTTAATTCGGAATTTCATCCCTGGCGCTTTTTCCTTGGTTATACAAATATTTCCCAGGGAAGTACCGGGTACCCCAGCTAGTAATTTTATAAAAAAAAACTTTAAAAATCTATGGAATATCTATATTGTATCATTTTATCGTTTAGGATGTTAAGGAATCCTTAAAGTACGCGAAAAAACGTGTATCACATTAATTTATTGGTAGCCATCTTGGAAAATGTCCTCTATTGATATACATTTTAAAATTCCGATTTTAACTTTGTTTGTGTCACACGAAACACGCAGAAGTCTGTTATTATATAATGTTTAAAGGATATTAGTAAAGCTTCATTTAGTATTTATGCATAAATACTAAAGCAAACCGAAGCAAGTCTTTTTCTATTTTGATCACGCGATTAAACGATATTTATTGATTGCGACATATTTATTCAACTGATCGATGAAGACAAAAGAAATAAACATTAGCAAAACAATTCAATATCTTTCACGCCAAACATATTTTGTCGGTTTGTTTTAATTTCCACAGACAATTGTGCGGTACGTTTTGCAATAATTCGTGCTCGATAACGAAACGCAGAAGCTTGTAATGAGGGAATTTGCTATTGGTAAATCACTAAATCCTGAGGCGTATTCCCTGGTCAGATGACATTTCAGTCAACGTGTAACTTTAGTGGATGTCTTTCAACTCGTTAAGGTTAGCTCGTGTCTGGCCTAGCTGAAATCGAGTTAAGATAAGATAATTATTTCCGAATAACCTTCAACATTTGCATGGCAATTTTAAATAGCTTTGAGTATTTCTATAGAAATTATAATCTTTATGTAACTCGAAATTCTTACTTAGGCTTGTCCAAATATAGTCTATTCCTGGACATTTTCGAATATGTAAATAAAATTATGTATTTTTTTTTCTAAGTACAAATAAGTAAATAAATAAATAAATAAATACATATCTAATATATAAAGATAAGTGTTTGTATATATGTTTGTCCACTATAGGAATCTACAGTTTTCAATTTAGGTCCACCACATTTTGTATACGATCTCATGGTTTTCGACGGTTACGGTCAGAAAACTACTACAATTAATTGAATTAATTTAATAACTCGGTATATCCTCTGTAGACGCTAGCATAAACTCTATTTAAGTCTCTTTCAACGCAGGTCTTGATATTTTAGCGTAAATGGGCTCGAGCGATTTCGTGTGTGCTCCCTGAAATTAAAAAAATGCACGAGTCGTTTACGCTAATATATTAAAGAGCGCGTGGAACATTTTATAGTAGTTAAAATGCTAGTTCCAGATTTAGCGTGTGATCTTAGTGAGGCACTGACCAACTTTTAGAAACTACTTAACTAAATAATTCCTGCTCGAGGAACTTAAATGTACAGAGTCGTAGAAAGATATTCGGTACACCAGAGATGTATACCGTTGATATTTTTATTGTAAATTTTTAAATAATTAATGACATTTCGTGTAATTAGAAAATGTCTGACTTGAACAATTCTTGTGCGATGAAGAAAACAAAACTCGTTAGTACAAAATAACAGTTCAAAATGAAAGATTTGGTGATCGGGAAATACTTAAAAAGGATCACTTGAACTAGTCCACTAGCCGTCGAAATTTTCTTCTGTAGGAACAGTTCGTGGGCGTCCTCCAAAAGAGAACCTTCTCTATTTGATATGGCCGTCGCCGAATGCGCTTCCCTGACCAGGTCGTCGTGGTCAGCTTTGATGGCGGTCAGTGCGAAAGTCACAGCGAACGAAGTCAGCACGGTGTCACCAGTAGTGACTACGTAGAAGATCGAATTTTTCGATACACCTAAAACAATATATACATTTAACTATTTGTTTTGGTATATAACATTTCAGTTACTTAATAAAGACTACGCTATTTCGGATTACACCTACATTTACTTTAAACTAAGACCATTTGCACCTGGACTACAATGCCAACGTTAGAACTCCAATTTCAGAGTGTCCGCTACAAAACACCACCAAGTGGAGAAAATCCGCGATAGTAATCCACAAACATGCAGAAACCCCCCCTTTTTTTCTCCCCCTTCTTTAGGAGGCGAACGGTTCGTAAATAACGGGCGAAAATTGGTCACGAGTAAAATGTCGGGAAAGGAGCGCGAAGTGAACGCGTTTTTTCAGCCCGAATTCTCTTGTGGACGAGAGCTGCCTCTAAATAAAGATGGTGGCGTTGGGGTAGCGGCGACACTAGCCTAACAACAACGCCTACTTTCATTGCAGTCCAGGTGTAAATGGTCTTAGCTTTAAACCATTGAGCGTTTTAAATAAAAAAATATTGTTTGACATGTAATAGTTAGGATTAAGATTGTCGTTTTTCAATCTTAAAAAATATGATAGATTTTCTATTTATATTTATGTTATTTTTTCAAGATCTGATGTTAAAAACTGAGACATCGTTTGTTTATGTTCTTGGACTTTTCTTTTTAACGATAGGCTATTTCAATGTATTTTTTACATTTCCAAGTGCTTCTAACCAATACAAAAAAAATACATTTCATGATATTTTGATCCCACGCGTATTGATTGAGGTATTTAATTTATAATATTAGTCGAAACTTGACATCCTAATGAAAACTCGCATACTTACATTGACCCGTGATGCAGCTTTTTAAAACGGTCGGCATGAAAGACGCGAATCTTGTTAACCAGCACAACACCCACAGAAAATAGGAAGTACCAAAAATCTCATTAAATCCGCTGACCAATTCCAGGCAAAATGTATGAAATTCGTTGAATCTCGACCCTTCATTTCGAGGATTTAACAGTTTGGTAACATCGCCCAACAGGTCAGACAAGTCCATCGCTAGATCCATCGTGAATACTGTCGTTAACGTCACAGGTAGTAAGAAAAGAGCGTAGAAAATCTGATCAACAGTGCCTAGTAGTTTGAAAAAATTAGGGTGCTCGAGCAGCCAGTTTTGCCCATACATAAAATGTTCGTCATAGTACTCCATTTCTGTTTCGGTAGCTTTTATAATCCACCAAATGGAGATAGAACACTTGAAAAAATACGGAAACACGACGCAAAAATTAAATAAATATTTTTTTTCACGAGGCTGGAAATTTCGAAAACCTATGGCGGATTTTACTTCGCGTAGCTTCGAGCAAAAACTTATTATCCTTTTACAGTGTTTTCGCATGTAATGCATGGTGTAAATTACAGAAAACACTTCTATGAATCCTGGCGTATGAAAAATAAGGAAATCCAGTAGCGTTACTTTGCCAATGGCAGATATTGCCGTATATAGTAAAATGTGAAAAGCGTAAGCGTGCACGGTGAAGGTCAGTAACAAATTTCTCCAATTACTGATCCATTTTCCACAGAAACGTCTCCAATATTGGCACTTATTATGGAATCTTTTATCGTCACTGTTTTTGGGTAATAATCCCAAGTAGAAGACTATTTTGAAAATTACACTTTTACGTTTGTGCAGTAAGAAATTGCACAGCACCATAGTCTTGCGTCTTCAAATATAACTTTAAATTTACTGGAAATGTAAACTTGGTTCCGCAGTAAAGAGCTAATCAATAAATATTTCTTTACCTCTAAGTCTTTATTCGGGATAATGATAATAAATTTTAAAACAAAGAAAACGATTTCGACTGTTTTTAGACGCATTGGTGAAAGCAAAACGCACGAATAACTCGTTTATTTAACTTTCGCAATGTCAGAATATTTGTTCAATTGATTTACTATATACAGAGAAATGAAACCAAACGTTTCCTAACTTAATACAATGCGAACAAAATTGGCAGAGCACTTTACCTTAAAGTGTATTTTATTATCTTAAAATTTTTCTTATTACGAATCTTGCCAACAGAAAGTATATACGTAATGGTAAGTTAAAAGGAACCACCTATGGACTGCATTGTAAAGGATGATAAAATTGGCGAATAAGTAGATAAGTCCTTAATGAAAAGGGATAAGAAAGCTAAACCCTAAATAAATTTGAAGAAATTTAAAAACTTACAAATAGCTCGTACCGATAGATCTTCGAGCAAACAAACAACGCGAAACTTGGACCAAACAGATCTTCGAGTGAATAATTAAATTAAATTAATTTAAAAGTTTTTAAATTTCTTCAAATTTATTTAGGGTTTAGCTTTATTATCCCTTTTCATTATGGACTTATCTACTTATTCGCCAATTTTATCAACAGAAAGTATAGACGTGTGATTAAAGATTTTTCTATGAGTGTAGACTAAAAATCAGTCTTGTACCACCCCAACTCTACCAGTGGATATTTTTGATATTTTAAAAATCATTAATTACATTTCGTGAAATTAGAAAATGCTTAACTTTTAAATTTTTGCACGATGATGAAAAAAAACTCGAAAGTCCAAAATAAGTATTTAAAATGAAAGATTTGGTGATCGGGAAATACTTACAAAGCTGCACTTGCACTAGCCCGTCGGCTGACGACATTTTCTTCTACCAGCTTCCTCTTCTCGCAGTGGCCATATCAGAAGGTGCTTCCCTCACTAGGTCGTCGTGGTCAGATCTGATGGCGGTCAGTGCGAAAGTCACAGCGACCGAAGTCAGCACGGTGTTACCAGTAGTGAGTATGTAGTAGATTAAATCTTTCGATACAACAGTACATCGTGATTTGAACAAAGAATTATAAATCGTAACAGACCCACCTACGTCATTTTATAAATTACTGTTTACTCCAACTCCGGAGATGTCGTTGAATAGTGCTCGGCATTCGATTAATTTTTATCCATGAATAAAATAAGCTCGGTGATATTTAAATAATATTTATTTAAATAACCAATAGTTAAATAATCGAAAGTGAATAAGCCTATTATTTAAATAAAACAATTATTAAAATAAATACCACTTTTATTCACATTAATGCTTGGTTGCGTAAAAAACATAATTAAATGAGTTAAAATGATATTATTTTACCAATGTTTTTAAAATAAATCGGTTAATTTATGGATAATGAATAAACAATTCCGAGCACTATCGTTGAAACATTCATTTACATAGAACAATACAACATGCTCGATTGAACCCGAAACGTGATAGCATTTTGTTATAAATTAATGTAATTTTTTGAGAGCTTCATTGATAGGTTCACCACTAAATCCGTCGCTAATGGTTGCGTTAACACGGTTGGAAGTAAGTAAAGAGCGTAAAAGACCTGATCGACTGTATTCAGCAGTTTGAACCACTGGGAATACTCAAGCAGTCATCTCTGACCCAACAACAACTTAGCATTCCATTTCTATTTCGTGGGCTGTTACCAACCACCACCCTGAGACGAAGTAATTGAATAAAAAGGAACCCACGGCGCAAAAATTAAATTGAGGGCGAAAAATGAAATATTTTGTTTCGTGATCCTGGAAATTTCAACAACGTACGTCGAATATTACTTTGAGTAGCTTTGAGTAGAAAACTATTATCCTTTTACAGTGTTTTCGCGTGTAATGCGTGGTGTAAATGACAGAAAATACTTCTATGAATCCTGGCGTATGAGAAATAAGGAAATCCAGTAGCGTTACTTTGCCAATGGCAGATATTGCCGTATATAGTAAAATGTGAAATACATAAACGTGCAAGGTTATTTTCAATTTCTGACGCAGTTTATCTTGACATTATTTTTAACTTGCATTTTTACTGGCTTAAAAACGAAAATGTTTCTACCAGGTTCTACTATTTGAAATCGAAAAGGTTTCTACCAGGTTCTACTATTTGAATCGAAAAGGTTTCTACCAGGCTGTACGGTGAGGGATGGCAGAGCTTTATAGTCGAGCGTCTTCAATAAAATATTACATTTAATTACATTGATAATGTAATTGATTGATATTTTACAAATTTAATAAATCGATGTTTGGGGAAGAAAAATAATCGCACAAATATATTGCAGCTCTTGTTTTCTTTCACGTTTTGCAGTAATTTTGATCAGCTTAATGAATACTAAATTTAGTAACTAAAAATGACAATAGATCTGTGCATTGACAGTTTCAGAATATTTATTCATGTAAATTGTCCGAGTGTGACAGTTAATACTTTGCCTTTGAACGTCCAATATTTTACCTCAGTTCTTCATGATAATGGATGTCGAATTATTCTTCGGTCAACTCCTGCGTGAAGAAACTAATGAAATTCGCCAACAGAAAATAAAGGCTCGCTATTAAAGATTTCGTGACGGGAAAATGTTTAAAAAGCAGCACTTGTACCATCGCGCGACCAGTGGCTATTTTGGTTACTCGGTACAAGTGGTAACTATCCTCCGAGTCACTGTCGTTCGTTCGTGTCTTGGATAGCTGAGAATGAGTTGTTCTTAGAAGTTCCTCGTGTTGGTTTCTGACGTCGCACATCGTGAATGTAATTACGAATAAAATGGTTACATTAATCATCGTCTCTATCATGTGGTAAACTGTTAATCGAGACCCATCTGAAATATAAATCACATATTATTTTCAACTAAGCAAGAATAGTCCATTAACTTCGGAAAAATTTTAATCTAGGCTGAATTTTTGTATGCAATTTTATTCGGTCTTAGCCAGAATGTACTTAATACTACTGTCGGGAGAATGAATATGATGAGACAAGTTGAAGCGCAGCCCCCAATGCCCATTCATGCTCAAAGAGTAAGCTTTGTTCCCCTTCATGATCAAAGAGTAAGCTTTGTTCCCCTTCATGATCAAAGAGTAAGCTTTGTTCCCCTTCATTATCAAAGAGTAAGCTTTGTTAACCTTCATTCTCAAAGAGTAAGCTTCGTTTCTCTTCATGCTCTAAGAGTAAGTTCGTTCCCCTAAAAATGAAACCAGTCCGGTATCTCATTGGTTCCCTTTAATTATTTGCGCAAGTGCCGTTATTATCAATGGCCTAGCCAAAGGGGGGGGGGGGGTTCCGGGTCCATTTACTTCCTTCTTTCGAGAAGAACTATTTCCCATTGGTTCTACACACTTGATGTCGCCAACGCCATATTATTCAAAATCCATAAAAGGATATAATATAATCAAGTAAAAATCTTTGTAGTTGGGCTGCTAAATAAATTTTGCATCACTTATTCATCAAAGCCAATAAAACAGAAATAATTATCATTGACAGAAAGTGCTACACATGGAGTAGCATGTAGACCCCAAAACAGTTAAGAGTTGCTGATAATAAATTATTTCCTGTCCAAATTACGTAGATCCCTTGTTAAAAAAATAACTTTTTGTACTACCAGAAATTGAATAGGTTTCTATTTGGTTCTTCTACCTAAAATTGAATAGGTATATATTTGGTACTTCTACCCAAAATTGAATAGGTATCTATTTGGTACTTCTACCCAAATTGAATAGGTATCTATTAGGTTCTTCTACCCATAATTGAAAAGGTATCTACTTGGTTTTACAACCGGAAATTGAGAAGGTATCTATTTAGTTTTACTACCTGAAATTGAATAGTTATCTATTTGGTTTCACTACGTGAAACTGAATAGGTATCTATTTGTTTTTACTACCTGAAATTGAATAGTATCTATTTGGTTTTACTACCTGAAATTGAATAGTTATCTATTTGGTTTTACTACCTGAAATTGAATAGGTATCTATTTGGTTTTACTACCTGAAATTGAATAGTTATCTATTTGGTTTTACTACCGGAAATTGAATAGGTATCTATTTGGTTTTACTACCTGAAATTGAATAGGTATCTATTTGGTTTTACTACGTGAAATTGAATAGTTATCTATTTGGTTTTACTACCTGAAATTGAATAGTTATCTATTTGGTTTTACTACCTGAAATTGAATAGGTATCTATTTGGTTTTACTACCTGAAATTGAATAGGTATCTATTTGGTTTTACTACCTGAAATTGAATAGGTATCTATTTGGTTTTACTACCTGAAATTGAATAGGTATCTATTTGGTTTTACTACGTGAAATTGAATAGGTATCTATTTGGTTCTACTAGTGGAAATTAAATTGGTATCAGGGTATTACCACCTGTAATTAAAATAAGTATTTATTTCTACTTTTAAATTAAATTGTATATTTATCTCAAATTACCTAGATCGCTTCCGGATTCAAGTAATTTTAAAAACGTGGATAGATTATTAATAAAGGGTCTAAATTTAATTCCCTGAAATTATCTAGAGTGACTATCGGCTCGTTTACCTCAAAATAATAAGATCGGTTCTTGACTTTCCTCCTATATATTAAAAAAAATCGTTTTCTATTTAACTACTTATAATTCGTTAATATCCTCAAAACATTTCATAGTTAACCTCTTCATTCATTTACCGCAAATTATGTATACAATGGTTTCTACCAGGTTCTACTAATTGAAATCGAAATGTTTCTACCAGGTTCTACTAATTGAAATCGAAAAGGTTTCTACCAGGCTGTACAGTGAGGAATGGCAGAGCTTTATAGAAAATATTTCAAACATTTCCTCTATTGCCATACTTAAGACATTGTGTTACTTATGATTAAAAGAATAACGGTAACCAAATTAATTTAAATCGATTAGTAGAATAACAGTCATTACAAAAATATTAAGGAAAACTGTCACCAAAACTAAAATTTACGAGGTTTTTTCTACAGAAAGATAGAAAATAAATTAATAATTATGTCCCTGAAATTTTATAGTTATTGGAAAAGTATTAAAAAAGTTACGCTACTTTTTCCGCAACCTACATCAAACGGCTTCAAAAATTTCAGAAATCGCGGTTGAACCTACGTGCAGCGCCAAAAGAATGTAGCGGCAAAAATTTGAGAAAGGGCGGCGTGTAAGGCATATTAAAAAAACGATTAACTAGAATTTACCAATGTAACTAGCTTAAAAATCCAAGGAGAATGTCGTAGCAGACGACAACCAAAAAACGATAAAACCTGGGAAAAAATATTTCGTTCACGAGATGGCGCTGCAGGTAGGTTCCACCAAGCGGTTCTAAGATTCTCGAGTCGGGGGGATAAAACACGAAATTTGGTTGCTTATAATAAATCAAATACGGGAAATATTAACATTAATTTTTTTGCATAACCATTTTCGGACGTCCTCTATCCTTTTAAAAGGTTTTTAACCAATTTTAGGGTGGTGACAGTTCTCCTTTAAGTAGCAAATGACTATTTAGTGTTGAAGTTTGCAAACGAAGATGGGCAAAATTTGTCCGATCCAGTATTTGATCAGGTTTTCAATATCGAAGATATATTTAAGTCCTTCAAATCTGACTCTTTTAGGAGGAAATTTTTTAAGTCGAATTTCAGTTTATATGGGAAAAATGACAATCGTTTCAATGGGCAAATTGAAACAAAAACCACTTTATGGTTACAGCATTCCTATATTAGAGAGTTTAAAAGCTTTAATTGCGATACCAGATGTTAAATTTTGGCTTATCAATTCACATGAAACAACTGATCCCATTATGAAAGATTGGTGTGATGATACGTTTTATAAAAACCATGAATTAGATGGATCATTGTCTGCAAATTATTTTAAATGTGGATGACGTAGAGACTTGTAATCCTATAGGAATGCACCAAATAATCCACAAATTGACATTTTTTACTTATGAATTTGTTAATATACCTCCTATGTTCAGGTCAAAGCTGTATACAAAACAACCGCTTGCACTAGTAAAATCATCCTACATCAAGAAATTTGGCATGAAAAATATATTGTTTGATTTTGTCCAGTCTATGAATGACCTTCAGAATGGTTTAGATTTAGGTCTAAAAGTAAATGGTGTAACTAAAGAATTAAAAGGCATTTTACTCGGTATACCAGCCGATACTCCTACCTCGAACCAGGTGTGGGGTTTCAAGGAGGGTGTGGGATTTGCACATAAGTGTTGCGGAACATGTCTAAGCCCGATATTTTCCAACAATTCACTGAAGATCATTTTCGTTTAAGAACCACAGAATATCACCTTGAGCTGTGTGATATTTTAGATCAAATTTCATCTAAAAAATCTAGATTAGAATGGAGTAAAGAGTACGGCATAACTCAACGTTATGATATAAAGGATGTCGATTTATGCATTGCCACCCATGACCCCATGCATGTTTTATTAGAAGGTGAAGTACTTGTGGAAATTAAAGCCCTTTTGACTTTGTTATTTCTCTGGGGAGAGCTACTTAATTTTTTAATTTATACTTAGGTGTCCGGACTGAAACAAAAGCCTATGTTCTAAATTAAAAAATTAAATAGCTCTCCCCAGAGAAATAACATGGTGCCGAAACCCGGGATTAAAAACGGGACAAAAAAATATATATATATCACTTTGGATAAATCTGGTTTAAAAAATGGCGGCGGACAGTGAAACCAATAAGGACAACGGTGGAAATAGTGGGAAGGCATCAACTAAAACTAAAGATCATCTCAAGCTCGCTAAGGCTGCGAGAAAAAGTATCAGGACGGCGACAACAAATATGTGCAAAGCGGTGCAAGCTTTGCTGGATGCGGCGCAAACGCCTTTGGATGATCTGGAAGACGCGTTGGAATCCCTCATTCAAAAAGAGGACGAACTGACTCAAATAGACGCGAAGGTGCAGGCGCTAATTGAAGAAGACGATGAGATGGAAAAAGACACGACGGAATCCATCGAATATAAAGAAAAGATCCAGGCTTAAAAATCAACCCTAACGAGGAGAATCAAAAAGGCGACGGAGACTTCGGGGTCATCTTTCGGAGGTTCAACGATCGTCAACGGCGTCAGACCTTCAAACGCCGAGGGATCTACCAATTTAACGGCGAGTCAGCCCATCACGACGGTGGTCTATCAACCGGAGGTCAGACTCCCTCAGCTCACCATACCTTCGTTCAACGGAGCGCTCGACAAATGGAGCCACTTCTGGGGTCGCTTCCAAGCGATGGTGGACTCGAATCAACGGTTAACGAAGGTAGAAAAGTTAATTTATTTAATCTCGTATCTCGAGGGTGACTCGTTAAAATGTGTAGAGGGCTTAGCCCAATCGGAAGCTTCTTACGATCAAGCGGTAAAATTGTTAAAGAATAGGTTCGAAAAATCAAATTTAATGGGAATTAATTTAAATATGAACAAAATATTAGAAATTCAGCCCGTAGAAAATTGTAAAGATTTAAAATCATTACGAAACCTATATTAGACACTTGCGAAATCAGTTTGAGGAGTTAAGAAATTTTGGGGTTTGATATAAAAAATAAAGATTATTTTATTTGTCCAGCTATTATTAAAAAATTGCCTAGCGAAATTAGAACCGATTACTTCATAAAACAAAAACCTTCCGCTAATAATGGAAGTTGGGACGCTCAAGGGTTAATTGAGTTTATTAGGGATCAAATAGAAAGTAGGGAGATGGCGGAAATTCTGGGTGGAGAAACGGTTAAAAGTAAACCAAAAACGGTTTCCCAAGAGGAGGAAACACCTCGAACTAGATTTAATTCCTATAATTCGGATAGGAATAGGCCTAACGCCTCAGCAAGGGCATTTTCAACCAAATTAAATTTCAATCAGGGAAATCAATATTGCGTATTTTGCAAAAGTGAAACTCACAAATCAATTAATTGTACTAATCACACGCTGGAGGATAAACGGGAAATAATTCAGAAAAACAATCGGTGTTTTATATGTTTTAGGCTTGGTCACGGGGTCAGGAATTGCGGGTCAAATTTTAAAAACTGTAAGGGGTGTTCGAGAAGACACAATTACGCTATATGCGAGAATAATGAGTTAAATAAAATAACTAAAAAACCAAAAGATAACCCAAAATGTAATGAAATTAACCAAGTTAATTCGGCGGCGGCTAGGGTAAACACGGGGGAAAAGATAGTCTTACTACAAACAGCCGTAGCAAATTTAAGAAATCCAAATAATTTGCAAAGGGAAAAAAGGGTGAGATGTTTTTTGGACGGGGGGAGTGAGGCCACTTTCATAAGGCGGGAGTTGTCGAGAAATTTAAATCTTCCCATTCTTGGCGAGCAAAATCTAGAGATATTCAGCTGCGGTAACCAAAAACCCCAGAGAGCGAGGAAGGGCAGAACTGTATAAACCTTTCTCTTGGAAAGACCCTAATGGTCAAAATTGCTAGTAAATAAAATCAATTTTCGTAGTCGTTAACAGTGTTTTTCTTGTAAGATAGAAATATTGATAAATCATCACTTCGACGCGATCGCGAACTATTAAAATAGTTGAAGAAAAAAAAATCGAGCAGTAGAACTTAGGCTTTTGTTTCAGTCCAGAAACCTAAGTATAAATTAAAAAATTAAATAGCTCTCCCCAGATAAATAACATGGTGCCGAAACTGGCGGAGGATACCGGAAGTAACGACTATTCAAATTCAAAATCAGAGTGTGACCTCTTAATAGGGGCGGACTATTATTGGGATGTAGCGTTTGAAAATTTTGAAAGATTATCACCTAAATTAATGGCACAGCAAACTAAACTGGGTTGGACGATTCAGGGTCCCACAAACTACGTTATCAGAAAGGACAAAGGTCAAACGGGAAAACACGTAAAAACGATGTTAGTCAGACTAAATCAAAATCAAGTTAACGAGACCTTACAATTTTTTTGGAATCTAGAGGGTATGGGGATACAAGAAACAGAAAACGTGGATAGTTCAGACGAGGCCGCACTTAGCTCATTTATTAGTGTTTCATATTTTAAATTTAAGGTTCAATTTATATTTAAGATTAAGTTTAAAATATTAAGCCTTTAGTTTTCATGAGCGATTCTATTTCGTGTAATGAGCTAGCGCTGCTAATCGACTCGTAACAAATGAACGGTAGCTCTGTAGCTATAATTTCCGAGAATTCGTTCAGGTTCTCCCTATTTTCTAATCTAAGTTTGACCAATTTTGCCTTCGTTTCTTGGGGTTTCTGAGTCCCAGTCTATTTTATCCCTGTGAAGCCATAAATTTTGAAATAACATTTTCTCTTTAATTACAAAAGGTGAAATTAGGCCTATCGTATCAAAAATCTGAGCGATTAGGCTTAACACGTGACGTTTTGTGTTTTTGGCCTCCTTGCTATTTTTAATTAATTCATTTAAATCAAATTTGAAAGTATCCGAAGCTGGATCCCATTTTATGCCTAAAATTTTAGTTTCTTTTTGGCTAATCCCCTTTTCAAATAGGTTATTGTTCCCATTATACAGCTGTAGAAATTGTTTTTGGATTCGTTTAAATTTGTATAAGTTTTATTTTTGTAACCCTGGTTTATATTTTCTGTACCCCTATAATTATTATATTTTCTTCTCATGTAACGCGAGGAATGGAAAGAGCCCAAGTCCATTTTTGACCCCCATTTTAGCGGACGTTTCTGGTCGCAATTGGGCCGTGACTAAGTGAAGAATTGGGGGTGTCCCAAAGTCTGTACTGCAGAAGCGCAGGGACAGAAACCGGAGAGAAGGCTACTCTCGCCAAAGAAAGTTTGGTTTCAGTTAGCGTTCTGGAGTTAGCGTTTTGAAGTTGAAGCGAAGAAGAGCGAGCGAGCGAACAATGTAAAATAAATATTTAGCGTGAAAAACTTTAAACTCTATATTCCCTTTTTGTTAAACTATTCAGTATTTATAGTTGTAACCATATTATTTTAACCAATATTTAATCGCATAATTAAACTGTTTATTTTTCAATTTACATTATCGTCTGATTAGTCTTATGTCTAATTTCATTTTAAAATATGATAAGTTATCTTATATTTCCTCGAATATGTAAATTTTTCAGTGATATATTTTCAAATAACTAACTACAGTTGCAATGTTAGATAGTCGGAATATTGAAAGAGGGGCTTGTAAAGATTGTGGAGAGGACGAATGCAATGAATAACAAAGAAGTGTTGATAGCACTATTAATAACTGTGCTTATTGTTGTTGCCCAGTGAAAAAGCATGAATTTTCTTTTTAATTTAGACAGTGTTGCAATTGAAATTCAGATATTAATCTTATTAACACATTATAGTGACCGAAACAAATGTTAACTCAGAATTAGCTTTAATTCCCAAAGTTAGTGATTCTCTAGAGATTCATTCAAAAATAGGACGAAGCAATATTACCACTGAGGGATTAAATAGAAATGGTACGTGTCTTATAAAAGGTTTTAGGGTATGAGTTGTCAATCGAGAATGAAACTGACTGATTTTCTTATTTTAGTTTTAACTACTAGCATATCTATGGTAGAACACACTGATGTGTTTCGTAATGCTATTTCGAGTTCAGAAAGCCACGAGCCCACTAAAACCCCCTCGGCAAACACCAAAAGTCAACAAGCTTCGAGTTCCTGTGCAACAAATCTTGACCTTGTTATTTCCACAAACAATAACCTTCCAGTGTATCCCAAAATATCAGATATTCCAAGTTCATCAGAAACCAATTTCTCGGTATAAAAGTATTTATCTTGTGGAATTGTTTTATACTGAAATTTTCTAACACTTGATTTATCCCCATACAGATTATAGACTATGGCATACTTTTCAGCTTTTCAAAATACATTTGGAAATCCCAAGAAGACGGGACTGTAACTAACCAACAAACATGGAATATACTAGACTCAGAGTGTTGTTTCTTTTACATTAAAATCCTTAAAGTTAACACTCTTACTGCATACGCAAACATTGGTTCAAAGATGTATCAGCTTTATCCTAGTATCAAATTGGATGGTACCACGCCATGGGTATTAGAAAATTTCGTAATGCTTTGATTTAGGATGTTGTTATACTTTCAATAAAATAAATCTATTATAGGAAACATTTTCTAAATGACTAAGCTCTAATATTAGAAAACAAAGATTGATTGAAAAATCACCGAAAGAAATCGAAGAAGTCAAAGGTTTCAAACTTCTAGCTACTGCAGTAACCACAGAAGAAAACTCAAAATTTAAAGTTCCGAAATGCACCATCTCCAAGCCAGTTCTAAAGTGAGTCGATATATTTCTAATATTTACAAATGTCCTTAAAAAAACATTGCGTTTATATTTGTTTATTAATTAGTTGATTTTCAAGAAATCAGTTTAATCGTGAAACCATTAGCGAGGATAAGGAAAAAGAATGTATTAAAACACAACAGCTTGAGTGGAAAAAATCCAAGCCTGATATTGGGATAATAAAGGGTTAAGGTTAATCTCAAAATTGCTTTCCTTGCAAGAACAAACATAATAAAGAATGGACGTTAATCCATTCTGGAAACACCCTTGTTTCGAGACAGTTGAAATTTTAAGTGTGCATTCCACCCAAAGAATAGTTCTAATAAAAATTTGTCTTGGTGGATAATGTTTAATAAGAAATACTCTTTTAGTTTTTGTTTGACATTCGTCTCATATGCGGCAGGGAGACATTTGAAAAAATATCAAAGAACATAAATAAATTCTTTGACATAGATATGTCCAAAGATAGCAAGCCTAAGGTGATATTTATAATTAAATTAGTATATTGTATTTTAAATTTTCAATGTGTCACTTGACTATTTTAAGGTTCAAGATCAAATGTTTTTAGCCTGGGAATGGTTTGTAAAAAAATCTGGGAACTTTCAAACTAAAGGAGTGCAAACTTCTTCAATAATAGAAGAAGTTAAAGTACGTATCATAAATTGATTATGTAACTTTGGGTATATAAACCGAGGCTTATTCAGTATCAAAGTTTAAACAACAACGTGGCCATGCAAAAATTCGGATGTTGCAGTGTTTCTTTGAATGGCAAAACTATCCTGTAAAGGGTAAAGTCTTAGGAATGGAATGGGATGGGGTGGCGAAGTGGGTAGCACTTTTACCTCTCAGCTTCAGTAATCAGGTTCAATCTCAGCTCGGGGCATTGGGTTTCCAAGTTTTCTCCTAAATAGTAAAATTTCAAGGTTAATGGTAATATTATATATATATATATATATATATATATAGTGTAGGGAACTTTCAAAAAGGGCTTGTCACCACCTTAATAGGCATTGTACCTTGACCGCCAACAATACTGGCATTAAGAGGGACGCGTATTATAGATGACTATTATTCTTTTTATGTTAATAAAATCACCAGTGTGGCTTGTATTATGGTGCTTTGTATTTACCCAAAATAATGTTTTTGAACCAAGAACGTATTAAAATTAACAGATAATATATTCATCCCTTTCTCGTCAAAGGGGTGTAAAATTGAAGGAATAAACCGCACTCTCTGGGACAGTTTGTATATTCTTTTCCCTTTTCTGCCCCATTGAGGGGATGGGCAAGTAACTACATTCATGATTGAACATATAAATATTAAATTTAATATTAATATAAATGTTAATTAACATTTTCTCTTGAAAAGGGTTCTGAAATTATGTCAGAAATGAAGAAAAGAAGACCTGGTCCACCGTTATGTATAGTTCCCATTAAAAATTAAAAAAAGGGGCTATAGTGGGAAACGGTTTTGAAATTGTTTTAAAAGAAAATTAACTAGTAATTCCATCGGTTATGATGGCTCTGCACTGGAATTGGACTACCCTAAGCCATTTTTGCAACCTTTGGATTTATTAGCGAAGTGGGTAATGAAACACCATTATTATAAACTAGGCAACCGGGAATCGAAATTAGATAAAGAAATTTAAAAAGTGTGAGCCGATTAATAAAAAAAATCAATAAATAAATAAATTGTTGTAATTTTATTTTAAAGCATATTAAGCACACTTTCCAGAAAACATACCAAGATCCCTTAATTTATGCGTTTTTATTTCAGGAATTTAAAAACGACATACATTATTTGAACATATTAAGCACACATTATACAGCACACTTTAAGATCGCATAAATGAATTAAGAACATTTGTGTTGCACATGAAAAGTGACCTCAAAACGTTCGTGAAATGTAAGTGTTCTTAAATCGATACCGAAAATGGTGATCTTAAAGTGTTCTTTGTGCGTTCTTGAAATGTAACTCGAATTTGCAGTGCCATGTGATCTTGTAATGTGTCTATGGGAACTCACAATGTTCTTAAAAATCATTATGTGTTCTTCTTGTAAACCATGGTGTTATTTAAGTGTTCAAGTGTTCTAAAATTGTAGAATTAAAATTTTCAGAACATTTTACATTTGGTTCACATAACAGTATTCTTTCAAAGTGATCTTGAGATGACAATCACAGTGTCTGTGGGTGGGTGTGTGTGTCCTGCGAACGCGTACGCATTTTCGGGGCAAAGTGTAATCACTGCGTACGCTTTGTGTTGAAATCACCGCGTTCGCAGTTGCTAGGGCTCTTTGCGTTCGCAGTTGCTAGGAATTAGGGAGCGAAGTCTAACGGATGGCAAAACCACCGTTTGACGGTGAGTGTTAACGGATTACAATGCGGTTGGGTTTGGTTTTGATGGTTGTACGCGCACCGTCGCGACAGTGTGGATACAGTTTGATTGGATATTACGTTATTTTAATGTTTATGTGTAGGGTGTGAATGTTTAGTTTGTGTTATGACGGTTGTGGGTGTTGAGTGTGTTATGTTAGTGTTGGTTGTGTTATGTTTGTGTAGGTTGTGTGTACGTGCATTTTCTCTCCAACTTCTTCTTGTTGACTTTTGGGACGGACCGAAAGCTGAGTGTTTAACAGCCCTCTCAACTTCCAATGGCAAGGTTTCCACCAATTGTTAACGGTAATCGTCTTAGTATCAACTTGCGATCGCATCGGGCGGGATTTGAACCCGAGACCTCCTGCTTGACAGGCGGACGTTCTACCACAAAACCACCGACACTTGTTACGCTTCATTGAAAATTAGACCTTCAGCTTTATCGGAAGCGTATTTAATAGAGTACGAAATTTTGGTTTAATTGAAATAGAATTGAAATTGAAATGATTGCATCGAAGAAATTCTAATTTAGCGTTTTCTCTATTGATTAAAAACAAATGCGCCACCCAAGTTTCGAACCCAGGCCATTCGGCTTGGCAGTCGAGCGCTCTACCACAGAACCACCGATAGCTGCTTAGGTTCACTGAAATTAAGACACTCATCGTAAGCATAATAGGTAATAAAGTCTTTTTTTATGAATTAATTTATGAAGGCCTAATCTGGTTTTTTTACGAATGAAATTTTAAAGGTTAAATCTTGTTTTATCGCAGTCAGCCGAGATAAGAGGGTTAAAGGGTAGACCCTGTGGGTGGTCCACTTTGTTAGTTTTTTGTTATTTATTTACGGGTATTCTTAACGACCTATATATAGTTGTGTTAATTCAAAGGCGATAATTTAACGTTTATTGCTTTAAGAGCTGGCGGTTAGTCAAGTGGCTCTCTGTGCTTTGTTGATGGTAAGGTTTTTGCTTCTTGTAAATATATTTGGTGTGGATATTTGGATATCTACGATTTCTAACGCAGTCATTATATGATATTGGAAATTGGACGGCATTGGTCTTTTTCATGCGGTATGTGTCACAACGTCAACTGGAAGTCTACGAGTGTTGAAATAAAATGAGCGTTAAAGATGCGGCAAGTATTTCGTATGCGAGAAAAATACAAATACCATCTGTAGATATTTCTTTCATTAAAATTTGCTTAGTATTATATTCAACTGATAAACATGTACTGTAAAAAGGGTTAAATTCAATTGTGCATTGTTTTAGTAAGTCTAACTTGCTGAGTACGAAATTTTGGTTTAATTGAAATAGAATTGAAATTGAAATCATTGCATCGAAGAAATTCTAATTTAGCGTTTTCTCTATTGATTAAAAACAAATGCGCCACACAAGTTTCGAACCCAGGCCATTCGGCTTGGCAGTCGAGCGCTCTACCACAGAACCACCGATAGCTGCTTAGGTTCACTGAAATTAAGACACTCATCGTAAGCATAATAGGTAATAAAGTCTTTTTTTATGAATTAATTTATGAAGGCCTAATCTGGTTTTTTTACGAATGAAATTTTAAAGGTTAAATCTTGTTTTATCGCAGTCAGCCGAGATAAGAGGGTTAAAGGGTAGACCCTGTGGGTGGTCCACTTTGTTAGTTTTTTGTTATTTATTTACGGGTATTCTTAACGACCTATATATAGTTGTGTTAATTCAAAGGCGATAATTTAACGTTTATTGCTTTAAGAGCTGGCGGTTAGTCAAGTGGCTCTCTGTGCTTTGTTGATGGTAAGGTTTTTGCTTCTTGTAAATATATTTGGTGTGGATATTTGGATATCTACGATTTCTAACGCAGTCATTATATGATATTGGAAATTGGACGGCATTGGTCTTTTTCATGCGGTATGTGTCACAACGTCAACTGGAAGTCTACGAGTGTTGAAATAAAATGAGCGTTAAAGATGCGGCAAGTATTTCGTATGCGAGAAAAATACAAATACCACCTGTAGATATTTCTTTCATTAAAATTTGCTTAGTATTATATTCAACTGATAAACATGTACTGTAAAAAGGGTTAAATTCAATTGTGCATTGTTTTAGTAAGTCTAACTTGCTGAGTACGAAATTTTGGTTTAATTGAAATAGAATTGAAATTGAAATCATTGCATCGAAGAAATTCTAATTTAGCGTTTTCTCTATTGATTAAAAACAAATGCGCCACCCAAGTTTCGAACCCAGGCCATTCGGCTTGGCAGTCGAGCGCTCTACCACAGAACCACCGATAGCTGCTTAGGTTCACTGAAATTAAGACACTCATCGTAAGCATAATAGGTAATAAATTCTTTTTTTATGAATTAATTTATGAAGTCCTAATCTGGTTTTTTTACGAATGAAATTTTAAAGGTTAAATCTTGTTTTATCGCAGTCAGCCGAGATAAGAGGGTTAAAGGGTAGACCCTGTGGGTGGTCCACTTTGTTAGTTTTTTGTTATTTATTTACGGGTATTCTTAACGACCTATATATAGTTGTGTTAATTCAAAGGCGATAATTTAACGTTTATTGCTTTAAGAGCTGGCGGTTAGTCAAGTGGCTCTCTGTGCTTTGTTGATGGTAAGGTTTTTGCTTCTTGTAAATATATTTGGTGTGGATATTTGGATATCTACGATTTCTAACGCAGTCATTATATGATATTGGAAATTGGACGGCATTGGTCTTTTTCATGCGGTATGTGTCATAACGTCAACTGGAAGTCTACATGTACGAGTGTTGAAATAAAATGAGCGTTAAAGATGCGGCAAGTATTTCGTATGCGAGAAAAATACAAATACCATCTGTAGATATTTCTTTCATTAAAATTTGCTTAGTATTATATTCAACTGATAAACATGTACTGTAAAAAGGGTTAAATTCAATTGTGCATTGTTTTAGTAAGTCTAACTTGCTGTTGTAACTACTTAATTTATAATATTCTGAATAAATTAAACTCGATTGTTTCGTCTGAATTATTTAAATTAAAATTAAAATTTTATACCGGGCAGGGTTTGAACCGAGAATACGTTTTTCGTAAATAACTCTGAATTGCGGAGATATCTTTGGGGGTCGTGTCGAGAAATTAATACCACTAGGGACCATTCTTCCGAGGAGAGGTATATTTTGGCTTGCCAACTTGTTCATATTACACAGGCAAAACGTGTTAAGGTTTTGAACACATTTTAATGTTCAAAACTTTAACATGATTAGTTTGTTTGTGTTCATGTAAGAATAATGAGTACGCCCTCTTTTAGCGGCAGGCGCTAATAGTAAGAGGTGGTGTTTAAGCAGATGTTACTGACAATAAAAGTTTTTAGTGGGAAATAAGACTCCACCATGAATTCTGCTACATGTGCGAAATGGCCTCCCACAGCCACTTTTGGGGGATTTTAGCCTAGCTGATTATTATTATTATTATTATTATTATTAATATTTTAGTAGGAAATAAGGTTACACCAAGAATTCTGAGATACAGTCGAGTGCAAACAATTCTTCCAGAGTTATATCATGCAGCTACTTGTGCCAAATGGCCTCTCATAGCTACTTTTAAGGGTTTTTAGTAGGAATTAGGTACCACCAAAAATTGAGGTATTGGATATAACGTGGCCCGGATAAAACACGTTATAAATAATTAGTTACGATGATAAAACTTAATAACTAATACTTAGATGATAATCTAGAATAATTTACGGGACGACGAAGACGTCTTTATGATTTTACATCCAAAAAAGAACTGCCTTTATTTTCACAAGGTATAAACGGCTCGCGTACATTTCCACGCGTTGCCCAACCGTTCTCGGAATTCTCCGAAACCCCCCGCAGTGGGCCAAAACCATTTCTCGCCTGGAGGGGAGAAAGGGTTGGTCATTGTCCATATCTGACCATATGTATATGAAAGGGGGTGACCCTAAAGGGCGTCGTTACATCACCCCCTCCCCAGGCGAGAGGTGGTCCCCAGCTCTTGTAAAAATAAAAAATAAAAAAATAAATTGTAAACAAATTTGAAAAAAGAGAGTTTGAAGAAATTAGAACATTAATGAAGTTTAAGATGAAACAAATCACTTAGTTAACAACGGAGTGGGGACGGTATCGTGAGGGGCTAGGTATCCCAGGGGGCCAATAACTCCGTCCCAGTTGCCGTGTAGCGTTCGGGAGCTCTTGGTGAACGACGAAGAGACATGTTGCCGTAGGAACGTGGCGCGGTTCGTGGCTGAGGAACTGTTGGGACGGCAGGAGCTCGTGGACGAACGTATCGAATTGGCCGGTGGGAATCCCTGGCTGAGGTAGTTGTTCCAGATGATTGCGGCGTAGTGAGATCGAGCTGCACGGTGTCGCGCGCGAAATATGGCTTCATGTTTTCGACATGTTTCGTACCCATGTCCTTGCCTGAGAGGTCGTGGACCCGAAAATTGATTTTCGTGTCTGATTGTTCTCCGAGACGAAACGGACCTTCCCAAAGGGGGGCCAATTTTGCGTTGAAACCCTTGTCCGCGTCGGATTGGTGGTGAGTTTTAAGCAGAATGAGGTCTCCCGGTTTTAGAGTGACTTCGCGACGGTTATAGTCGTAATACTTTTTCTGCTTCGCCTTAGCCACTTGTAGATGTTCCTTGACCAAGTCGGTGAGCTCGGTGAGTTTTTCACGAGTGGATTCAAGGTAGTCCTTTTGTTTATGTGAACGAGGAGGAGCGAGGTTTGTCGCGATATAGCGATCTAGAGGACCGAGAATTTTTCTACCGGTGGCGAGTTCGAAGGGAGAGGTGCCAGTGGACTCGTTGACCGAACTATTGTAAGCGAAAGCGAAGTCTGAGATGTAAAGGTCCCATTTTTTCTGGTCGGTGTCGATATAAGAGCGCATCATACGCTTAAGGTCGCGGTTAACCCGTTCTGTAGGATTTGCCTGGGGGTGGAACGTCGTTGTCCAGCGTTGCGTGACGCCCCAGGCTTTGCAAAAGGTGTCCAGATCGTAGGAGGTAAATTGGGAGCCTTGGTCTGATAGAAGGAACTTTGGATATCCCCACACATTGAAGACACGCTCACGGAGCATGGAAGCGATAACGTTTGTCGTTGCGCGTCGGATCGGAATAGCGGACGTAAGGCGGGTGAAGCAGTCGATGGACACCAAGAGGTACTTATTTCCCTTTTGACTTGGCGGAAATGGACCTTGTAAGTCAGTCGCGATTATCTCGCCTGGATGAGATGGCTGGGAGGGCACCATGAATCCCATGGGTTTCGCGTTACTAGGCTTAGATGTTTGGCAGGCTACACAAGAGCGAACGTAGTGTTTAATATCGCGTCGCATTTTATGCCAAAAAAGGTTAGCTTCGGCGCGTAGGATTGTTTTCCGGATGCCAAAATGTCCCGCTAAGGGATGATCGTGTATTTGCCGCAGGAATTCGTGGCGAAGAGCTTGTGGCGGCTCAAATTTGAACAAAAATCTAGGTCCTTATTGTTCCAGTCCAAAGATTTGGAAAAAAAGGGGAAAAATTACCCAATTTATTTTAAATAATAACCCCCCCCCCCGGGTCAAACACAATTTACCCAAAGTACAGCAAATTAACCCAAAAAGACCCACCAAAATAATCTAATACAGCTGCCAGTGGATAATATAAAAGTCTAGAAAGTCTGGTTTGTAATGATCAGGTACTGCAACCAGCTGTATGATATTATTTTGGTGTTTCACAGTTTGAATAGTTGAGAAATAACACCTGGTGGCCGTACTTGACCATTACAAACCAAATTGTTTTTTCCTATACATTTTGTTATCCACTGGCAGCTGTATTAGATTATTTTGGTGTTTCGCACTTTGAATAGTTAAGAAATAACACCTGGTGGCAGTACTTGACCATTACAAACCAAATTGTTTTTTTCCTATACTTTTTGTTATCCACTGGCAGCAGTATTAGATTATTTTGGTCTTGACCATTACGAATGGTCAAGTACTGCCAACTAGGTGCTATTTCTCAACTAATTTTAGTGAAAAACACCAAAATAATGTAATAGAGCTGCCAGTGGTTTAAATTTAAGTAATTAAAATGAAAAATTTAATATTCTGAATCCTGACGCAATATCATCTAAAGTTTTACCCAACTTAAGGTTTTTGTTTTTGGATGAAATTCAGGCATATAATCATCACAGGTTTTACAACGCATTCACCAATTCTGTCTCTCCATAAAAACCTGTACCTGGTAATAAGTGAATTTTTATTTTACACTAATTATTTCTACACTGTTTAAAAAAACAACATTTATTGTGACTTTTTTTTATAAAATACTCTTAACTTTACCATCATTTAGTTAACATTAACTACCGTATTATATTGTAACTGTAGATTAATATTTTTTACATTTTAACTTGCAAAGTTGGGTACTTTTAATGTAATAAATTGGAGTGCATGTTATGTTTTTAACGATGTTATTTAACATTTCTGGCTCAATATTTTAAATTTTATTTTTATTTTAGTGGTTTCCAGTTTATGTGTTCGTGTGTTACCAGTGTGTTGGCTGTTTGTGCTTCCAGTTGTGATTTTTTTGTTTTAGTAGAATTTGACCCTTCAGGTATGAATTGATTTTTATTTTATTGGTAATTAATTGTAAATAAAATTCCATTAAATTGATTTTTATTTTTCCTGGAACATTTTAAGTACACTTCCAAAAACAACATCTGTAGAACACTTTAGGTGCTCTTAAATTGGGAATTTAAGTGCACCATACACTTTCAGAACATATTAAGTTCACTTTAATAGCACACTTTTAGATCATAAGAACATTTTTAGTTCATATAATGTGAACGTTTTAAGAACTTAGAAAAGTTCTAAGAACATGATTAGAGCACTTTTAGGACACTTTGTATGGGTTCTTCAAACATTCCTGAAGTGTATGTGATCTTAAATCGATACCGTTCTAGGTGATCTTAATGTGTTTTTATTGTGTTCTTTAAATGTACCTCAAATTTGCGGTGTATGATAAACCAGTGAAGTATCACGAAGCGTTGTGTATACTTGAAATTCAAAGGTTCCAGAATCTAAATAATTTGAGGTTAATAAACGAATCGGGTTCTAAGTAATAAGTTATCCGATATCCGTAGGGATTAACGTTATTTTGGAGATTAACGTTTTTTGCTCTTCCTTGATGAACGTTTCTGCATTTCTAATTTGCAAATAACACTGAAACCTACATGTATATTTTTGATTAATTATTATTTTAGTCTGAAGAATTATTTAACATTTAAAATTATGTATTGCTAACCTTTTTACTGGTTTCCACCAAGCTGACAGTAAAGGTGCCACAGAGCCATTGGAAAATTTCAGCCGAAATTTCAAGTATTAGAATGCTAAAACAATTTGTGTATAAGCTGATTTACAGGCCGTCTTTTTTATCGGAATGGAATGTCATCCTAAAAATATTCAAATTCATTCTAGTCCACAAACTTATGGATATCAAAGAGTGGGATTTTTTATCTACCCTTATTTACTTTTAAAAAATAATGTGTTCTGCGCCATAAAAATTGGGTGGACATTCAAATAATGAGAACTTTGGAACATTGTTTATGTACTGAGGGGATAGAATAAACAGTGGCGTAGCCAGAAATTCCTCAAAGGGGGTCGAATTATTTTAATGTTAAGAAGGGGTCCAGAAGGGGGTGGAAATTTAGTACAAGGGGGTCTGGACCCGGAACCTCCCTTGTCTACGCCACAGAGAATAACGGCACTTGCTTTTGCCAGAAATTTAAGGGGACCAATGAGATACCGGACTGGTTTCTATTTTAGGGGAACGAAGCTTACTCTTTGAGCATGAAGGGGAAAGAAGCTTATACACTTTGAGCATAAAGAGGAACGAAACTTATTCTTTGAACATGAAGGGAAACGAAGCTTACTCTTTGAGCATAAGGGGAACGAAGCCTATTCTTTGAGCACGAAGGGGATTGGAGGTTCCACTTCAATTCGTCTCAACATATTCTGGTTATGACCAAATAAGATTGCATAAAAAAGTGCAGCCTAGTTTAAAGTTTTCCAAAGTTAATTCTGGCTTAGTTGAAATTAATTGTTGATTAATATTTCAGATGTGTCTCGATTAACAGTTTACAACATGATAGAGACGACGATTAACGTAACCATTTCATTCTTAATTACATTCTTCTGTCTGAAATTAAATATGTTTATATTCGGTTCTTATGTCAATAATGTCATTTAGTTCTTTTACCTATAAAATTGAATTGGTATCTATTTGGTTCTTCATCCTGAAATTGCGTAGATATCTATTTGGTTCTACTACCTTAAATTGAATAGGTATCTATTTCGTTCTCTTGTCAGAAAATTAATAGGTATCTATTACGTTATACTACCTGAAATTGAATAGTTATATATTTGGTTCTACTACTGGAAATTGAATAGGTATCTGTTAGGCCTATCGGTTGGCTTACCTCAAAGTAAGGATTGATTCTAGATTTTCCAACTTTAATTTGTTTTTTATTCAACTACCTATAATCTTAAGTCTATAATATATTGTTCCATAAATTTATCATTTCGGGAAATATTTTACTGCGAGCTAGTAATGAAGTGACGCCATCACAAGAAGAAAATCTCCCCCTAGCGAGGCGCTGTCAAAGGCTACGTGTGACGCAGGAGCAAGCGGACGGAAAACGACAACGAAGCCAGTAATGCAGTTTGTCTTGTAAATAGCTCTCAGTAAAACCTTTGCGTGTTAAGAATAGAAAGTGTCACACTTATGTAACAATAATACACACTTATGTTATAATTCATCATTCGTTACATTTCATAGATAACTTCATCCTTCATCTACCGAAAATTATGTAGACAATTTTTTCACCTACCTCAAATTTCATAGATACCTTTTAAATTAATCATCCTAATATTTTAGTGATAGCTTCCTAATAAGTTCTACTTCTTATTACAAAGAAAACTAATTAGTTGTCCTAAAATTTTAATTTAGGTGGGCAATTTGTATTCATCTACCTTAACTTACATTATTTTAATCTATTTAAAATTACGAATATGCACTTTAAAAAAGAATGGCGTCAAACAACACGTTTTTTCCACTTTGTGGTCGGTGCCATATTTCACACCCTAAAGCGTGGCTTTTAACACCTACTTCAGTGTAATTTATTATATTTTTACAATGTTATTGTAAATATTCTTGGAACAAAGTGTATTGTAACACCCTATAAATTACTAATTTTATGGTTTTGTGTGTAAAATGACACAAAACATTCAATTTAAAGGCGCGTAAATGCACCATAAAATGAGCTATTTAAAATGGTAAATATGTTGAAATACACTAATTTACCAAACAAAACTATTTACACGAACATCACTTCAGTGTATATTAACACTATTTAGCTAAAATAATGGTGTTGACAAACACCAATGTCCCACTTAAACTATAAGCCGCTGTGTAAAGTAACACCAATCTTGTAAGCTAGAGGTGTTGATGTACACCAATCTTAAGACTAAAACGCTCAGCAATAGTGTAAAATAACACCACCAAAGATAAGGGAATTAGAATACACCTAAAATTTGGTGTAAAACAACACATTTTAACTAAAAGAGTGTTGATGTAGTACACTAATTAAACGATTTGGGTTTTAAAGTAACAAAATCGTAGAACAATATTTTAAATTTATTTTTAATAAATAAGTCAAAATTTCAGCCAGAGAATCCAACAGCAGACCGGTTTCGCCCTTTTAGAGCTCATTAGTACTGTGTAGGATCTCTGGCTTTACTCGGAACTCTGCCGATATCAGTAAAACTGTGTTGTCCTGTGTTTGAGTAGTATATTGCAATTTATAATGATATGCATCACAATTAGTACTTGGCGGTTTCATATTCAAAAAGCAACTTTTGTACTCGGGCGTCCGTCGAAATCCGAATCAATCTCATGTATGGGAATGGAAGCCAATCATTTATATTTAAAAAATATTGCTACAAACATTAAGAATTTTAAAAACATAACAAAACATTGTCTGAACGCCATCAAATGTTTCTGTAGGTAATGGGCCAATTGCGCAGTTCCCATTAGCGCAGTTCCCATTTCCGCAAATGCAATTTCGCGGTTTTCCATTTGCGCAGTTTTCATTTGCGCAGTATCCCATTTCCGCAGTTTTCCATTAGCGCGTTTTTCATTTGCGCCTTTCCGTAAGCGCAGTTTTCCACTTGCGCAGATATTTTCCATTTGCGCGGTTTTTCATGTGCGCAGGTTTGTCATTTGCGTGGTTTTCCACTTGCGCAGATTTTCCATTTGCGCGGTTTCCCAATGGGGCTGTTTTCCATTTGCGCCGGTTTTTCTATTCCGCGGCTTCTCACGACCTGAATATTCTATGTTAAGCAATTTTCCTTGAAATAAGATTTTTTCAGGTAGTTTATTTTTAAAGTAACCTTGTTTACCATCCAACTGTGCTGCTGGTGCATTTTTAATTACCAATAATTTAAAGTTGTTTGAAGTTGATATATCGGTTGTTGAATTATTTTGTTGGGAATAAATCTTCGGTCGACAAGCGAATCGTAGCTTCGCAGCCTTTAGGCTAAAAGAAAATATAGTTTCTGTAACACTGAGGACAGTATATTGGCTGCTATTTAAATTTAGTGCCTTCCGCCAAAAATGCACCTTTTTAATTGCACTGCATGTTTCCTAGGGGTCAGAAATAATATTTTTTAACGGTTAGGTTAGCCGGGCGCGCCGCAGGCGCGTAGGCACCGTTTTCGTATAGGAGGTGTTCTACGACCGAGGCCATTCAAACGAAATATCTTGGTATTGGCCTCTCACATAGGACGTAACTTCCCTATGACAGAGGCCATTCCTACGAAATACAGGACGCTTACTGTCCTATATTGGAGGCCATTTCAACGAAATAGTTTTTATATAGAGGTAGTTATATCAAGGCTAGCGCGCGAAGCGCGCAACGGTTAGGTGAGCCGGGCGCGCCGCAGGCGCGTACGCACCGTTTTCATATAGGTATTCTACTACAGAGGACGTTTATTGTCCTACGACAGAAGCCATTTTAAAAGTGGTGCTAAGGTATTAGCAGCATTTTTATCTGAAATTGAAACATTTTAATTCCTGTTTATTTTAGATTTTAAACATTGTTTTTATTTTTTATCATTTTTTATTGTATCGTTTTTATTGTGCCGCCTACAATTGTTTAAGAGGTATGGCCATCATTAAAATCGTCCTTAAAGCTGGAACTGTCAGTAAACAGTTACTACATTATGATCTTAGCCTAAAGGCCGAGAAGCTTCGAGTAGCTGTTGGACTATATATATTTTCCCAAGAGACTAATTCAACGAATACTATTTTAACTAAGAAAAACCTAATTTTTTTGGTATTTACAGCCCAACCGGACATTAAACAAACACTAGCAGCGCAGCTGGATGGTAAACAAAGTAATGTTAAAATTTACCTGCCAGAAATAACCCTTTTTCTAAGAAAAAGGATTAATAGTGAATATTTAAGTCATAAAAATCCCCGCAAATGGGAAAACCATTCAAATAACAAATCTGCGCAACAGGAAAATCGCGCAAACGGGAAACCGCGCAAGCGGGAAACTGCGCAATCGGGAAAAAGCGCGCAAATGGTAAATTGCGCAAATGACAAACTGCGCAAATGGGGAGCTGCGCAAATAGCAATTCCGCAAATGGGAAACGCGCAATTGGGAACGTGCGCAAACGAAAACTGCGGAAGTGGGAAGTGCGCAAATGGAAACTGCGCAAATGAAAACTGCGCAAGTGGACCCAAACCGTTTCTGTATTTTAACTCTGTGGCAAATAATTCAATAAAAACGACTTTCTCCAATCATTAATTCCACTCCTATCTAACGTTTTAAGAAATGATAATCACGTATTTTCTGTAACTAACTGTATTTGTGATCGCGTAACTTACCGTAAAGGCGAAATTTTAATTACAGACTTGGAAATCGACAACATTTCCTATTTTACTGAAATCAGTTATATTTTTGTCGTAAACAATACGCTGTATCTATGTAGTAAAAACTAAAAGTAATTATATTTAATTCAGATTACCATGAAGTTGACTTTATTTAAAGCCGGCCAAAAACATTACCATTTACTTAATAAATATCCAATTTTGAACACGAAATCGAAACCATGTGAGTTTGGTGTAAAATAACACTTTTCTCTTGATAAACTCCTGTGTTTTACTCAACACTGTTTTAACACGTTTCTAACGCCAATAACAAACACGTTTTTTTTCTGATAAACACTTGTTTTTGTTAAGCACCGCTGAAACACACTGTTTACGAGAAATATGGTGTACAAATGGTGTATACACTAACTGTAAACCTTTTGAACACCATGTTTTAGAGTGCAATTAACACGTTTTTCTGTCCAACTCTTAATTTTTCGTCCAACACTGTTTTAACACCCTATTTACGCGGTAGATGATGTAAAAACGGTGTATACACTAATTGTACACCTTTTGAACACCATTTTGTTGCAGTGTAATAAACATGTTGTTCAGATAGTTACCCGTTTTTATTGAACACTTTTTTAACACCCTAATAACGCCATTAGTGAACAACACCGTTTTCACACCCATTTTACACGGAAGAAGATGTAAAATGGTCTATTATTTTACCCCAGTTCTTCATTATAATGGATGTAGAATTATTCTTCGGTCAACTCCTGCATGAAGAAAATAATGAAACTCGCCGACAGAAAATAAAGGCTCGCTATTAAAGATTTCGTGATGGGGAAATGTTTACAAACCAGCACTTGTACCATCATACGACCGGTGGCTATTTTGGTTTGTCGCTACAATTTGTAACTATTCTACAAGTCGTTGTTGTTCGTTATGGTGGGAAAAGTGTGCCTATAATGGTTTCGCTTTTATCTATGTTTGTCGATTGTGAGTCATTCTTAAAATCGTCTTAGCATAGTTACTCTACCGTTGTCATTCTTGGCCTGATCTTGAATTTTTGTATAGGTTGCATAGCTCTAATTATGGCAATACGGAACTAAATATTAGCCACTTCTCACCTCTATTTAAACCCATACGAAATTGTGCCCTCACAACCAAATGGCTAAATAAATGTGCATGAAAAAAATGTTTCCGAAATAATATCCTAAAATTATTGGACTATATAATGACATTTCATCCCGACTTAGTCCCGAAAAGGTTCCTCGCAGGTTCTACTATTTGAAATCGAAAAGGTTTTTACCAGTTTCTACTATTTGAAATCGAAAAGGTTTCTACCAGGTTCTACTATTTGAAATCGGAAAGGTTTCTACCAGGTTTTACTATTTGAAATCGAAAAGGTTTCTACCAGGTTCTACTATTTGAAATTGAAAAGGTTTCTACCAGGTTCTACTATTTGAAATCGAAAAGGTTTTTACCAGTTTCTACTATTTGAAATCGAGAAGGTTTCTACCAGGTTCTACTATTTGAAATCGGAAAGGTTTCTACCAGGTTTTACTATTTGAAATCGAAAAGGTTTCTACCAGGTTCTACTATTTGAAATTGAAAAGGTTTCTACCAGGTTCTACTATTTGAAATTGAAAAGGTTTCTACCAGGTTCTACTATTTGAAATCGGAAAGGTTTCTACCAGGTTCTACTATTTGAAATCGAAAAGGTTTCTACCAGATTTTACTATTTGAAATCGGAAAGGTTTCTACCAGGTTCTACTATTTGAAATCGGAAAGGTTTCTACCAGGCTCTACAATTGGAAATCAAAAAGGTTTCTACCAGGTTCTACTATTTGAAATCGAAAAGGTTTCTACCAGGTTCTACAATTGGAAATCGGAAAGGTTTCTACCAGGTTCTACTATTTGAAATCGAAAATGTTTCTACCAGGTTCTACTATTTGAAATCGGAAAGGTTTCTACCAGGTTCTACTATTTGAAATCGAAAAGGTTTCTACCAGATTTTACTATTTGAAATCGGAAAGGTTTCTACCAGGTTCTACTATTTGAAATCGGAAAGGTTTCTACCAGGCTCTACAATTGGAAATCGAAAAGGTTTCTACCAGGTTCTACTATTTGAAATCGAAAAGGTTTCTACCAGGTTCTACAATTGGAAATCGAAAAGGTTTCTACAAGGTTCTACTATTTGAAATCGAAAAGGTTTCTACCAGGTTCTACTATTTGAAATCGAAAAGGTTTCTACCAGGTTTTACTATTTGAAATCGAAAAGGTTTCTACCAGATTCTACTTTTTGAAATCGGAAAGGTTTCTACCAGGTTCTACTATTTGAAATCGAAACAGTTTCTACCAGGCTCTATGTTTTTGAAATCGAAAAGGTTTCTTCCAGGTTCTACCTTTTTGAAATCGAAAAGGTTTCTTCCAGGTTCTACCTTTTTGAAATCGAAAAGGTTTCTTCCAGGTTCTACCTTTTTGTTATCGAAAAGGTTTCTTCCAGGTTCTACCTTTTTGAAATCGAAAAGGTTTCTTCCAGGTTCTACCTTTTTGTTATCGAAAAGGTTTCTTCCAGGTTCTACCTTTTTGAAATCGAAAAGGTTTCTACCAGCCCTTACGAAAATGGTGGATCAAAATTTGAACCAAATTTCATCAAAAATTGGACAGATCAAACGGGGATCCAATTACAGACTTCTCTGGATTAAAATTGGATCCAACTGTTATCTATTTAGGATCCAAGGGTCTTGATCCAATGAGAATTGGATCCGTTCTTGATCCAATTAGATTCGGATCCAGTCGGGATCCAAAGAGATTTGGATCCGTTTGGGATCCAATAACAATTGGATCCAGTAGACATACAATGAAATTTGGTTCCCGACTGGATCTAATGATATTTGGATCCGGTCGGGATCCAGATCAGCTCTTGATCCAATGAAATTTGGATTCAATCTTTATCCAAAGAGATTTGGATTCGCTCGGGATCCAATGAGATTTGGATCCAGTCGGGATCTAAAGATATTTGGATCCTTTGTGGATCCAATAAGATTTGAATCAGCTCTTAATCCAATGATAACTGGATGCAGTTGGGATCCAATGATATTTGGATGCGGTCTTGATCCAATGAAATTTGGATCCAGTTGGCATCCAAAGAGATTTGGATCCCGACTGGATATAATAATATTTGAATCCCGTCGGTATCCAGATCAGCTCTTGATCCAATGAGATTTGGATCCGGTCGGGATCCAATCTTTATCCAAAGAGATTTGAATCCGGTCGGAATCCAAAGAGATTTGAATCCGGTCGGAATCCATAGAGATTTGGATCCGGTCGGGATCCATTTAGTTTTGAAACCGCTTTTGATCCAATGAGACTTGTACCCGGTCGTGATCAAATTAGATTTGGATCCAGTTGGGATCCATAGAGATTTGTATACCGACTGGCAGCAGCATTAATAGTACGGAATCTCGGCGGTAAGCAATATTTTGAAAATAGGTAATTTCAGTGGCATGAATTATATTTAATAACTTTATCAGCAGAAACTACACTTTCCACTTAGCCAATAGAGTATCTCACAGTGAAGCACATGTGACAATTAACCATAGCTAAGAAACCGGGAACGCCTCACAACTTCGTGAAAAAATTTCTTACATACATAACAAATCATGCCAAGAAACGATAAGGTACTATAATGAAAAGCTAGTTTTTAGGCCACAAACCTAGGAAACCTACGATAAATGCCAAAAGTCCTCTACTTCGGCCTTAAACAAAGAAAGTGTTCAAAAACGGCACGTGCATTACGTGCTCCAAGTGCTCAAAACGCGGAAAACGAAAATAATTGAGGTAAATATAAAAAATTAACAAAAACCATGAATTATATCCCCACCCAAATCCCCTGTTTTTACCCCTGGTTCCGCTTACATGGTAGATTAGATAAAACAAAAAAAATGTAATTGGCCAGAACCGAGTGATGTCACTGCAACTTTGAGAAGGCTAATGATTAGAGAACCGACTAGAACGTAGAAGGCAGTGAACAGACTTAAAATAAGATAAGGCGTAAACCGAAACCACCCAAACCAGGCTATCTTTTATAGCATTTTTTACTAACCTTGGTAGTTGAAAAAAAAGTTCTAGTTACATTTTAATTTCTATGCTATAGAGTTTTATCAAAATGTTGCCAGTTGTTCGATAAATTGAACCATTGAAACAAAAATTTATTTACTGAGATCGATATTGTTTTGGCGGTCTCGCAAGACATAAAATGTAGTCATCTAATCTCCTATCTTCTACCAGGTTCTACCTGTTTGAAATCGAAAAGGATTCTACCAGGTTCTACCTTTTTGAAATCGAAAAGGTTTCTACCAGGTTCTACCTGTTTGAAATCAAAAAGGTTTCTACCAGGTTCTACTATTTGGAATCGAAAAGGTTTCTACCAGGTTCTACTATTTGAAATCGAAAAGGTTTCTACCAGGTTATACTATTTGAATCTGAATGGTTTTTACCAGGTTCTACTATTTTAAATCGAAAAGGTTTCTACCCGGTTCTACCATTTGAAATCGAAAAGGTTTCTACCAGGTTCTACTATTTGAAATCGAAAAGGTTTCTACCAGGTTCTACCATTTGAAATCGAAAAGGTTTCTACCAGGTTCTACTATTTGAAATCGAAAAGGTTTCTACCAGGCTGTACAGTGAGGAATGGAAGAGCTGTATAGTCGAGCGTCTTTAATAAAATATTAAATTTACATTCAATGTTTGAAGTTAATGATAATTTAATTTATAAATAATTTATAAATTTAATAAATCGATATTTGGGGAAGAGAAATAATCAAATAAATATATTGCAATTCCTATTTTCTTCCACGTTTTGATCAGAATAATTAAAATTAAATTTAGTAACTAAAAATGACAATAGGTCTGTGCATTGGCAGTTTCAGAATATTTATTCAGGTAAATTGTCCGAGTGTGTCGGTTAATACTTTGCCTTTGGACGTCCAATATTTTACTTCATTTCTTCATGATAATGAATGTAGAATTATTCTTCGGTCAACTCCTGCGTGAAGAAAATAATAAAACTCGCCCACAGAAAATAAAGGCTCGCTATTAAAGATTTCGTGACGGGAAAATGTTTAAAAAGCAGCACTTGTACCATCACGCGACCTGTGGCTATTTTGGTTACTCGGTACAAGTGGTAACTATCCTCCGAGTCACTGTCGTTCGTTCTCGTCTTGGATAACTGAGAATGAGTTGTTCTTAGAAGTTCATCGTGTTGGTTGCTGATGTCGGCCACCGTGAATGTAATTACGAAAGAAATAGAGCTGCATAATCGAGCGTCTTCAATAAAATATTAAATTTACTGTCAATGTTTGAAGTTATTGATGGCGCGGTTTTCCATTTGCGCGGGTCTTCTCACGACTTAAATATTCTTTATTAAACCTTTTTACCTTGAAAGAGGTTTATTTCTGGCAGATTATTTTTAGCATAACTTTGTATACCATCGAACTGCGCTGCTGGTGTATTATTAATTACCGGTCGCGCTGTAAATACCAATAATTATTAAGTTTTTCTTAGTTGAAAAATCATTTGTTGAATTATTCTGTTGGGAATATATCTTAAGTCAAAGTGCAGTCCACAGCTTGTAAGAATTTGGGTTAAGATAAACATATAGTATCTGCAAAGTTGACGGAATTATTCTGGCTCTCGCTATGACAACGTTTTCTCTGTTTGATAAAGAACACAGGCTTAGGTAATACTATATTTTAGTAGTTTCAGTTTACTTTGGCGTTGGTTTTGCTTATTAAGAATGCTTCGTTTAACAATCTAAGCGAATAAAAAATGCCTGCCACAAAATCTACACCTTTTAATGACATAGCGTGTTTCTTAGCGGTCAAAAAGGTTGTTTAAGTGGTAATTGCGCAAATGGAGAAGTGCGTAAAAGGGGACTGCGCAGATGGACCCAAACCTTATGTTTAGCAAGCATGGTGCAGCGAGTGTTTCGCTACTTACATTTTACGCCATATAAAACACTCAATAGAAAAAGCTGACTCGTTATTGAATATTGATATATAGTAATATTAAAGCGAAATCGTACGACGTCATCAACATTTACCTCGTAGAGAAAGAAAAACCCCGAAAATGACGGTCATAATCAAGGCTAGAAATTATTTAATTAAATAGGATAAAATAGGTCCTAATTGAAAAGTCCTAAAATTGGCCAGAGCACAAGGACGATTTTATCCTTGGAAAATATTGTAAATTAGAGAAAGAAAAAAGTCTTTAATTTTCTTTCAGAATATTTATTCAATGATTTTTCACATGCACACATTTAAAAGAAACCATATGAACAAAATGTACAGCGAGGAAAATTATCTGAACGTGACGGTTAATATTTTACATTATCGAGTGTACTTTAATTGCGATGCTTTACTCTTTGGACAATTCCTGCGTGAAGAAAATTACGAAGGTCACCAACAGAAAATAAAGGCTCAGTATTAAAGATTTTGTTACGGGAAAATGTTTAAACACTAGCACTT
This sequence comes from Leiobunum rupestre, assembly GCF_980474605.1. Classification (NCBI taxonomy): domain Eukaryota; kingdom Metazoa; phylum Arthropoda; class Arachnida; order Opiliones; family Sclerosomatidae; genus Leiobunum; species Leiobunum rupestre. The sequence goes on from NC_143394.1 coordinate 16,125,396, forward strand.
GTACCACCGCGCGAGCAGTGGCTATTTTGGTTATTCGGTACAAGTGGTAACTATCATCCGAGTCACTGTCGTTCGCTCGTATCTTGGATAACTGAGAATGAGTTGTTCTTAGAAGTTCGTCGTGTTGGTTGCTGATGTCGGCCATCGTGAATGTAATTATGAATGAAATGGTTACGGTAATCATCGTCTCTATCACGTGGAAAACTGTTTCTCGAGACACATCTGAAATGTTAATCAACAATTAATTTCAACTAAGCCAGAATAGGCCATTAACTTCGCAAAAGTTGAACCTAGTCTGAATTTTTGTATGCCACCTTAAGGTTCTTAACCAGAATGTATTTAGGGATAATGAATATGTTGAGACATCGAGTTGAAGCGGAGCCCCCAATCATCTTCATGCTCAAAGAGTAAACTTCGATCCCCTTCACGCTCAAAGAGTACGCTTCGTTCCCCTTCATGCTCGAAAAGTAAGCTTCATTCCTCCTCATGCTCAAAGAGTAAGCTTCATTCCCCTCATGCTTAAAAAGAAAGCTTCGTTCCCCCTCATGCTCAAAGAGTAAGCTTCGTTTCCCTTCATGCTCAAAGAGTAAGCTTCGTTCTCCCTCATGCTCATAGAGTAGGCTTCGTTCTCCCTCATGCTCAAAGAGTAAGCTTCGTTCTCCCTCATGCTCAAAGAGTAAGCTTCGTTTCCCTTAATGTTTAAAGAGTAAGCTTCGTTTCCCTTCATGCTCAAAGAGTAAGCTTCGTTCTCCCTCATGCTCAAAGAGTAAGCTTCGTTTCCCTTAATGTTTAAAGAGTAAGCTTCGTTTCCCTTCATGCTCATAGAGTAGGCTTCGTTCTCCCTCATGCTCAAAGAGTAAGCTTCGTTCCTTTTCATGCTCAAAGAATAAGCTTCGTTTCCCTTCATGCTCAAAGAGTAAGCTTCATTCCCTTAAAAAATGAAACCGTCCGGTATCTCATTCGGGTCTAGTCGTCTCAACTTTATAGTCGTTAAAAATTAAATAAAAATTATTTCAAAGCTCTCATTATTTGAATTGCCGTCCAATTTTTATGGCGTGGAACACCATAGTACTACCTGAAATTGGGTAGGTATCTATTTGGTTCTACTAAATGAAATTGAATAGGTATTGACTATGTTCTACTACCTTAAATTGAATAGGTATTGACTATGTTCTACTACCTTAAATTGAATAGGTATTGACTATGTTCTACTACCTTAAATTGAATAGGTATTGACTATGTTCTACTACCTTAAATTGAATAGATATTGACTATGTTCTACTACCTTAAATTGAATATTTATCTACGGTGTTCTACTACCAGAAATTGAATAATTATATACTGTGTTCTGCTAACTGAAATTGAATAATTATCAATTGGATTCTACTACCTGAAATTGAATAATTATTTAGTGGGTTCTGCTACCTGAACAAGAATTATTATCTATTTGGTTTTACTACCGGAAATTCAATAGGTATTGACATGGTTCTACTACCTGAAATTGAAAAGGTATCTATTTGGTTCTACTACCAGAAATTGAATAATTATCTATTGGGTTCTGCTACCTGAAATTGAAAGGTCTAGACTTGGTTTTACCAACTGATATTAAAATAAGTATTTATTGCTTCTTTTACATAAAATTGAACATTTATCTCAAATAACCAAGACCACCTCCGGATTCATGTGATTTTAAAAACGTAGATAGGTTATTATTGATTCGGTCTTAAATTAAACTGTTATTTTTTTGGTCTTATAACTTGAAAATATCCAGAGTGCCTATCGGTTCATTTACCTCAGTCTCCTCAGAGTATAAGAATCGCTCCTTGATTCTCGACTTTAAGTTTTTTAATTAACTACCTATAATCATAAGTTTATAATATTGTTCCATAAGTTTTTCACTTTGGGGAATATTTAACTGAGAGCTAGTAAAGAATGCGCTGTCAAAGGCTCGGTGCGACGTGGGAGCAAGCCGAAGCAACGAAGATTCTTATGCATTCTGTCTCGTAAATAGCACTCAGTAAAACCTTTGCATGTGAAGAATAGGAAGTAGCACACTTATGATATAATATTCTACACTTATGCTATTATTCATCATCCGTCACATTTCATAGATAACTTCTTCCTTCATCTTCCTGAAATTATGTAGACCATTTTTTCACCTAATTCCAATTCCATAGATACCTTTTGTAAAAAGCATCCTAATATTTAATAGGTTCTACTTCATATTACAAAAATAACAATTAGCTGGCCCTTAAATGTCAATGATAGTTTCTTTGCTCATCTACCTCAATTAAGGTAGGCAATTTTTATTCATCTACCTTAATCTCTTTAAAATTACGAATATGGGTACTAAATTCTTGTACTTTAAGTTAAACAGACAATAATTCAATAAACATACTCACAGTTTCGCTGGAATAAGTGGTTTAATATGCTCGAAATGTTAAATAAGGTAGTGGCTAGCCAGTTCAACAACCACAGCAGATACAACGAGCTAAAGACTCGATTGAAATGGTCAACCACATCCATCAGATTAGTGTGAGCCTTTAGAATCGAAGCACTTCTCCGTTCCTTTGTCAGTTTAATCAACTGAATCAGTACGTCCTTCAGATCGAAAGCGAGATCAGCGGCTAGTAATTGAGACAACATAACTGGCAAAAACAAGCTGCTGTAAAAAATGGTGTCAACGGATCCAATTATTTTGAAAGTGGTCGCGTTATCCAGCAGCCATGTGGCTCCGTATAAATAAGAGTCTACATAATCTAGCTTCTCTACCTGGTTCGCGAATAAGACCCACCAAAGATTCAAAGCAACGTCACCGACGAACGAAGCCGCCACGAAAATGTAACAAGCCACACGGATAACGTCCGTCTGCTGTTCCAGTCCGCATATATTTCTTGTTTTGACGCTGGTTTTAATTGGCTGTAATTTCGAGTGGAGCACAAGTAGATTGACGTGCCAATACCGCATTCGGTGCAGAATGAAAACTGAAGCCATTAAACGTGCCCATTCTTCCACACTTTTGAATAAAACGGATAGTATACTACTTTTCGCTGCCATAATGACGGTGTACACCAGCATGTTCACGGTGTACATGTGCGTAACGAGCATTAGAAGAACGTGTCTCCAGTTTTTAAAAAGCAGTGAAATTTTGTTGCTTTTTTCTTCAGTTCGAATCGGGAAAAGTCCGAAATGTCGAACGACGTCTAGTATAAAGGTTTCGTGGCTGTTCATGACTGTGCCGAACTCGACTCTCAAACAAGAACGCGTTGTAGACGGTCAAATGTAATTTTTGTGATTGAGTTTTACCAAACCTTTATAACGAACCTTTTACTGTGGAAGTAATCGGCGATTTCCCTCCAATATTGTTTCGACAGCGCACGAACATTTTTCTAAAGACCTAAATAATAATGATCTGACTTCAACAAACCTTAAAAACTCCCTCATTCGTGAAGCTATTATTAAGTCAATGTGTTAAAAATATTGATTTGCGTTCTAGCTTAGGAGGTATAATCGGTAGTATTATTAACTTCTCACAAAATTGGTAAATGGATTACGCGTTGTAACCCGGCCACCTGAATTAATGGCTTCGAAAGTCGCTTAATGACTAAGGCCTAAGGTGGTGCCTAGGTTATTAGCCTAGATGATGATTATTATTATTATTCAGTGTGTAAAAAAATAATGGACACTTAACATGCTTTGTCAAAACATTATTTATATTTACGTCACCCTTGTTTATAAAAAATGTCACGTTATACAAGAAAAATAATTTTAGAAAGGTGTTTGACACGGGAATTATTATTAAGCTGACTCGGTAGATGTAATCAGACCCGAAGCGCCTTTGAATATTATTTTTTTTAGTCCAGTCGAATTAAAATTGAACCTTAAACAAATTGTAATTTACATTTTCTCTTTTGCAATGTGTTCGTAAAATTGATTCAAACCGTCCCTTCAAACCCACTGTAAAACACCTCATGGAAAGTTGGTAAAAAGATTGGTCAAACTTTATCAAAATTGACTTAATATGTGAAACTTTGGAGGTGACAACCTAACAATTGTGCCATGGTCTTATATTTTGAGATAGATGATGGAAAATTGGTCAATATATTTTATACTAATAGAGGATTGAATCCAAGATGGCTGACGAAAATATCTTTTTTATCGACGAATTTATAATCATTAGCCGTATGATGCAGTAAAATACTTTTAATTGTGATTAATATCTATATCTCACGATCGAATAGTAAAATTATTTTCGCACCAATTTTTAAAATCCAATATGGCGGCCTTTCTACGATGAAATGTCTAAAACGCGTTTGTGATTTTAAAAGTAATACGTCGACTTGGAGCTTATTTAAATAGAAATTATAATCTCTAAGCTTTGGCTTCGAGCTCAGCATTATTTATTTATAACTAATACTGAAAACCGTGAAATTTACTAAGTTAGTACACTTTTAGCAATAGAAATTCTTACAATCCACCGTAAGAATATTTATTTTTTTCTTCATTATTTTCCAAATCTGAAAGCTCGATTGACTGGCTGAGGAACAATTAGAGCCTCGTCTTTCGCATCCGCAACTCAGGTTTCCCCACTTCTTGGTACATTTTCCAAGTTACACTTTAAGTTGGGAGTCTAGCGATGAAGGCAAGTCTGTCGCTGTTGGATGATATTTCCGTCTATAATTCAACCATAGACTAATATACAGAGTCACGTCTCGGGCAGCCTTCTACAACGCTATCCCCAAAGTTTGATTTCTGCACCGAGGAAATTTGACGGTGCGCGAAAGCGGAGGGAGGGAAGACATACGCCGGGGGATGAAATCGAACTTTTCAGGGGCCAGACACGTGATTTTTTTTGAACCGGTGCAGGCCTCTTTTTTCGAGTTTCGAAACTATTATGTCAAGCAATTATTTGCGCCATTTCTTTCTCGATAGACTCGATTGTCCAAATAAAAGTGGCTTGTTGTTTTTCAAGATCTATTAGGTTTAATTTAATTAACGTAGATATATTGAAGTTTTTATTTTCTTATAACTGGAATCGCAATTTAATTCGACAACTATTTTCAATTCCTGCAGGCATTTTTCTCAATACCAGCTAACCCTTGGAGCTACGCAACTATTCACAGGATAAATTATAATAACCCATTGACTAAAATAATGAAGAAACGGTGTATTTTTAAATGCTAAAAACAATTTAAATTAATTATATATTGTTTAAAATATATTTAAATACTTACCACTTAATAAATCGTCTAATTGTCTGCAGTTAATTGAAAGATCTTGTGACACATCCATTATCCCAGAAAATAAATAACTGACGCTAAATTCTATTAACTTTTTACATAAATTTATTTGAAAATAAAACCGATGATGCAGAAATTCAAATGAAACCGGATGATGCCAGCATGCCAGCCATGTGGGAATAGTTCTTTTTATAAAATAACCTTGGCCATCTTGTTGAAATGTTGCCATCCCGCTTCAGCTGTGGATCCGTTTTCTCTCCCACTAAAGAGCTTATGAACTAATTCTTAGGCATTGGCTGAACTATTCCAAGGCAACATTTGAACAAGTTGGGCAAGCGTAAAGACATTTTACAAAATCAACTATTCCGAAGTCACGTGATGATATATTTGCCCCTGAAGTTGAAGCCAACGCGCCCTAGTGAGACGATCGCGAACTAGTCCCATATCTGGCTGCTGCGGAACGTAAGCGTGACGCGAAAAGCTGCCCGAGAAGTGTCTCTTGTATTAGTCTATGATCCAACCTAGTCAGTTGGGTTCTAGTTTTTGTAAACTAAACAGATAAGGCTATGGCGGAATTAGTAATTCAATAATTAGCTAGGCTTATATCAAGGCACCACCCTATGCCCAAGTAGTCTAGCGACGTTTATTGCCTTGGAGGTATGAAACTTAGAGATAAATTTGGCCCCCGTTTGCTGCGCTAAAGTTTTTTAGATAGTAAAAACGTTTATGGTTTACTAATAAGAACTCGATTTTCCATAACATTATTTTTACATCGTAAAGATTTGTACAAAGGTCGGTTTCCAAATTAGTTCTTAAGGCGACACTAGTGTTATCTGTTATCGGTCTCTCATTCCAATCTGGTATAACTGTCTACACTCAGCAACAGCAAGCTGATTTCGGAAATCTGACAAAATCCCTTTTCTTAAAATGTTTTCCTTGAAACAGTAACTTTTAGCTGAGAAAATATTAAGCAAGCTAAAAAGTAAATATAAAAATACAGCATTTAACTTGTAGTTTTATGTATTAGCGATTATATGTGTTGCAAAAACAAATGAAACTAAACTATTGAACGTTATACAAAAACTAGTGTGAGTTGGTAATTAATAATTTTAAGTATAAGAGCAAACTTAGAAAATATTATTAAGAAAGCATTATGCTGCAAGTGTTTCGCAATGTAAAATTTACGTGAATCCCTAATTTTATTTGGAAAAATAATTGGTATTGTTTTTTTATGTAAGAAGTACACTCAATTTCATTGTTTTTATATTTAAAATTGATCAGTGCGACAATCGTAGTAAGTTCTTGGTTAAAGTCAAGCACTGTTAAGGAATATTGTAAAGCATACACATAGGAGTGTCTTAAGGAAAATCTTATCAGGTAGGAGTATTAATGTCATTTCTTGTTATAAACATTTTTGGTTTTATTTATTTTGAGCTTTGATATTCGTCGTTGAATCAAATGATGGAATAGCAGAGGTCTACTGGTTTTCTGTTGTTGTCTCAGTAACATGTATCTAGAGAATATTTCAACCGATATATTGGTTGATCCGTGTTCCAATTAAATTAGACTTCAGTAAGCCCAACCTTTAAAATTTCAATGGAAATTTAAATAAGACTAAATCTTATGTATGTAGAAACATAATTGAGATAAGGAACTAGGTTAACTTCCTTGAATATAAATGTAGTTGAAAAACCCAGTTGTTAATCCTGCATCTTTTAAAGGACTACAGCCTTAACAACCAAAGTATTGAGCCAGAATATCCCCAACTCATTTAATAAAGAACCTCTTCATTCATCTACCGCAAATTATCTAGAAAATTTTTCACTTACCTCAAATTTCATAAATACCTTTTGAATTAATCCTCCTTATATTTCATAGGAAGCTTCTAGATTTCCTAGAATTTTTTTGATAGCTTCTTCGTTCATCTACCTCAATTTAGGTAGGCAATTTTTATGCATCTACCTTAACTTACATAAAATTACGAATATGGCTTCTGGATACTTGTACTTTAAGTTAAACAGACACGTATTCAGTTAACATACTCACAGTTTTGCTGGAATAAGTGGTTTAATATGCTCGATATGTTAAATAAGGTAGTGGCTAGCCAGTTCAACAACCACAGGAGATACAATGGGCTAAAGACTCGATTGAACTGGATGACCACATCCATCAGATTTGTGTGAGCCTTTAGAATCGAAGCATTTCTGCGTTCCTTTATCAATTTAATCAACTGAACCAGTACATCCTTCAGGTCGAAAGCGAGATCAGCGGCTAGTAATTGAGACAACGTAACTGGCAGAAACGAGATGCTGTAAAGAATGGTGTCAACGCATCCAATTATTTTGAAAGCCGGCGTGTCATCGAGCAGCCATTTGGCTCCGTACAAATAAAAGTCTACGTATTCTAGCTTCTCTGCCTGGTTCGCGTATAACACCCACCAAATATTCAAAGCAACGTCACCGACGAACGAAGCCGCCACCGAAATGTAACAAGCCACACGAATAACGTCAGTTTTCTGTTCGAGTCCGCATATATTTCTGGTTTGACGATGGCTTTAGTTTGCTGTAATTTCGAGTGGAGCACAAGTAGATTGACGTGCCAATACCGCATTCGGTGCAGAATGAAAACTGAAGCCAATAAACGTGCCCATTCTTCCACACTTTCGAATAAGACGTATAGTATACTACTTTTTGCTGCCATAATGACGGTGAGCACCAGGGTGTTCACGGAGTACAGGTGCGTAACGAGCATAAGAAGAACGTGTCTCCAGTTTTTAAAAAGCAGTGAAATTATGTTGCTTTTTTCTTCAGTTGGAATCGGGAAAAGTCCGAAATGTCGAACGACGTCTAGAATAAAGGTTTCGCGGCCGTTCATGACTGCGCCGAACTCGACTCTCAAACAAGAACGCGTTGTAGACAGTCTAATGTAATTTTTGTGATTGAGTTTTACCAAACGTTCATAACCAACCTTTTACTGTGGAAGTAATCGGCCATTTCCTTCCCATATTGTTTGGACCAACTTTTTTTTAATGATCTGACTACAACAAACCTTAAAAACTCCCTCATTCGTAAAGTTATTTGAAGTCAATGTCTTAAAATTATTGATTTTTGTTCTAGCATAGGAGGTATAATCGGTAGTATTATTAACTTATCATATTACTTATTGGTAAATGGATCAGAAGTGTGTATTAACCAATAAAGGGCCCTCTAAAACTAATCAAAAACTTTAACGATCGTTCTAATGTAGTTCTGCACTTAACATGCTTTGTGAAAACACTATTTATATATACGTCACCTTTGGTTATAAAAAAATGTCACGTTACACAAGAAAAATAATTTTTAGAAAGGTTTTGACACGGGAATTTTTATTACGCGGGCTTGCTATATATAATCAGACCCGAACAGCCCTTGAATATTATTTTTTAAGTCCAGTCGAATTAAAGTGGTGCCTAGAACAAATAATAATATAAATTTTCTCTTTTGCAATGTGTTTGTAAAATTGATCTGTAACGTCCCTTCGAGCATGGAATCTCAATTTTAAGAGGAACGGTAAGCAAGCCGTTTACCGATCAGAATAGAAGGAGTGGACCAAGGCCATTAAAGAAAAAACAAAATGGCGCGGGTGTTCAGGTCTCTCAGAGTGGAAGGTAACATAAGAAGGAAGAAAAAGGAATTACACGACGAACATGTTTATTCCCAAAGATCAGTGTTTGTTTTTATAACATCGGTATTTTATAACGCACATTTGAAAGTTGTTTATATTAAACTATAAACAAAAATGTTTTAATAACCCAAAAAAACAAGTTAAGCCTTGGCGAACCTACATGAACTTCTGCTGGGGCTTTGCTTTCGGTATGGTAAAAATACCTTTTAATTTTATATCGTATTATATTTATTGACAGAGAGATATTTATAGAAAAAGAGGAAGATAACTATTAATTGAACCTTATTGCGATTTGTATTTGTCAAACTCAATTCCTCAAACAGTGGAAAAAAAGAAGATTCCCATCAATTAAGTAAGTTAAATAAGTAGACCTTATATTTGTATGTTTACTTAAAAGTGCATACGTCTCGTTTGCATATATTTCTGAACAAGTATTTCATGAAGCTATTATCAATGGCATTAAAGCTATGTCTAGTTTAGGTGAATCAAAAATAAATTCTGATTTGAATTTAACCTTACAAGAATTAGGATGCGTAGTTCAAGATGATAAGATTCCTCCTTGGAGAAAAGGTTGTGAAATTATTGGTGATTTAACTCTGAAGCCGTGTATGGGTTATTGGCGGCAGCCCAATTGCTACAATCAAACGAGACAATATTAAAAGAAACGATATCTTATTTAGCTGCATTTGCTCCTCCAGTAAGTATTTTATAATTACATTTTTGTTTGTTATAAAGACTTTATTTGTATATTGTTAATTTCAGATATTTTTTACCATTACCTTATATCAGAAGAAATATTGTGCTTCAGAACTTCTACGTACCATCCTTAATGAATTAGAATTATACGTCGAGAGAAATGCAGCGAAAAGTGAGCCTAAGGCAAGTGAAAACATTAGTCCGGAAATAATCAACAAGAAGTCGTCTGTTTGTGAACTGCAGATTCAATATTATGTAGCTGGATCTACAGTGAATTCAACGTTTAGAAAAGTTCCTAAAAAATATGACATTTTAAATGCCTTAGCTATTAAAGGCTCAGGGGAAGAGATAAAGATGTATTTAAACCAAGAATTACGAAACCTGGACATCACAAATTGGGTAACAGCGAATAACAGGGGTGGTCTACTTTATGTCAAGAAAGAAACTTTCATTTTCTTCCAAATGGTGGACAAAATAGTTGATGTTTTTTATGATGGTATAGCCATACTTGCTGAAAACCAAAACAGAATGCATAACGCAAGGCGCAATGTATTGGATGATGAAGAAGTGGAACTAAAGTGTTGTTTATTGGGGAGTTCTCAGGTGCCTAATGAGAAGGATCTGAAAGAATCAATTTTAAAAAGGCTTATTGAAAGTTATTTGCGACTGAAGGGCAAGGGGTTACAGCTTTTTTTGCACGCCAAACCCTTTGGGAAAAAAATCTAAAAGAAAAAGCTCAAGCTAGCCTACGTAAAGGCTTGAAAGAAAAAGGGGAAATAAAATCTCAGGTAAAAATACTTGTAATGAAAACCCAACATTAGTCAAAGATTTTCCATTACCCCTTAAAGTAAAAGGAATAATTCATGATGGCTGTGATATTTATTTTGTTTAGTATATTTAATGTTTTGATAAAAGCATTGTGATTAGGGTAATGTTCTAAACAAATTTGTTCCTAAAAAAGATTTTAATGCAAAAAGTAATTTTTATTTTTATTTTTAAATGATTTAAAAAGAATAAATCTTTACGGATTATCTATTTGTGTGTTTCCTTTGGGAGCTTTTATAATACCATCTAAATCCTTAAACCTGTCAATAATTTGGGCATAATGTATGTCAGGATTCGTGTTTCCTCCACAAGAACTCCGGTGCTTTCCAAATTCTTGTTCTAAACAATCTTGGTTTAGGTGACTATTTAAAACAAATTTGGCCTTTTTGGTAAGTAGAAAGCGTATTATAGCTGGAATTGACTTTGCTGTCATCAAGAAGCCTTCAACCGTCTCTCGACTTGAGGTCATTTGGCTCCTTTCAGTTGCAGAGACGGAACTGGGTAAACTCTCCACTTCTTTTGGCCATTCCAAAAAATTCTGAATGAATGGTCCTTCAAACCACTTAAAATAAAAAAATCTTTAGAAAATTATTAATTCAATAATCAAATTGCTAATTTACCTTTAACCTTTCATCCTCTTCACACTTATAAGGGTTTTAGTTAGGGTTTCGCTTGAAAAGTCCTTCTTTAAAACGCCTAGCGTTCATACATACAAAAAATGTATTCAATAAACGAATTAATTTAATTGTTTCCCGGCATTGGTCACCAAATTCCAATTCGAGGGCGTTCGCTACTGTATCACTAAGAACTTGAGATGCAAGCCGCACTTGCATTCGAGAATGAGAATCCAAACGTACGTGATCCTTAGTGAGTTTGGGAACCATTTTATTGGTTCGGGGAAGGTCCAATTCATATAACCTCACGATTTGTGTCCATTGTATTGGTTGACCATTTTTATAAGTTTTTTGGTCATCATGTGGAAGTTACTATGGCAAAAGCCATTTCTAGCCGTCTTTATCAAATGTGGTGGGTCACATATAAAATATACGTATCTTTCTTCATCGCATGAATAGATATTCTTCCAACGGTATCCATTTGAAACAAAATTACGAAACATTTTCCTATTTGTACTTGCTCTGCGATAATGCTAAGCACTTTAATTCCGTGAAATTCCAACTTCGAGATGGCTTCGGAAAGTATCCTATTAAGGCTGTCAGTATTCATATCCTTACATGGAAAATATGAAAGAGGAAACTTAAAATTTCCAGTGATACTCCTTATCATAATCTGAATGACGTGGGTTGCTACTTCAGGTAATTCACTGGTCTCGCTCCTTATATTTAAAATTTAATTTCCAGTCTTGTCCAAGTTACTGAAGCCCATCAATTCTCCCGTGCTGTTCCGATAAATAATGTCTTCTTTTATCTTCATTTCATCTATGATAATTGATACATATCGTTGGTGTTCTTCGGGACAACTTGAATAGAGCATTTCAGTAGCCTGAACAAAACTGTCTTTTGTGAATCCAGCTAGTAGTCCAACGTGAGAGTTATGGTTGTATAGTGTTCTCTTCGACGGAAGCTCGAATACTCCACTGGAAACCATAGCATTGTAAGTTGACGATGATTTCTTGTGAAGTGCCCACTTAATAATTTTAGGGTGACACCGCCTTTGTATTTTGCTTTTAGTTTTTAAGATACTTAATTGTTGTTCCAAAAATAGTCTCTTAAACGAATTTTTTGGCAATATTTTTTCTGCTTTTCTATCTGTTCACATAAAAAAAGTGTATCGCTGTCACAAAAAAACTGCCCAGACTTCTGGAAATCCTTCTTCATCTTAAGCTTGACTTTCTTTATTTTATTTCTAAGGTCAATCGCTCTTTGAGTTTGAGTTTTAAATTTTTTTATTAGCGCATCTCGCTGTAAATACTGTACTCTTTTTTCTCCATGTGCTGTTGAAACATTTTTTGGCGTATAATGCTATTATTCAGAACTCTTCGATAACTAGTGCAAAAATGACACAAGTCTTTTGTTTCTAAATTAATTGTGTTTTGTTTTTTTCTGGTGGCTTTGAATTATTTAACAGGATGAAGAATGTAGGGCTTCATCGCATAAATTTATATACCCATTAGTTTTTTCCTTAGTTTTAAAATGGTTTAAGTGTTCATCTTTTAGAATTCCAGTGCAGAGGGGATATTGATCAACAGCAATCAGGAGATTAAAAAGTAGGTCTTCATTTGTAACATCAGGGAGTGTCTTTACTAGTGGGTGATTCGAATTGATAACTTTGCCATTAATTCGTAATATACCACGGAGCTCAAGGTCTTTTAAAGTGAAGGACTTTGTGATCAACCCTTTTTCAATATCTTGTTTGGTAAGTGCTATTCCTTCTTTCGTAAGTATTAGAGTCCAATTATTCGGAATAGGTTTTCCAGCAAGAGTTTGAATGTTCGCTTGTTTACTTAAACAAGTCTAAAAAAGGTGTGAGATTAATTATTTGAATCAATTATATTAAATTATATTATATTAAACTTACACCGGAATTGAATATATTAGAATCACTAACGGCATTACTCAAATCTGTTTCAGTTTGGTTAGGTTCTTCAGAGGAGCATATTGTAACCTCAGTCATCAAAACCACCGGATCAGTTTCCTCATCAATAACCACTTCAGAAGTATCTGGCAAAATATCTGATTCATTTAATATTGGCTGAGACTGAATACTCTGCACCCCGAATGACTGATTCTATTCAAATAGAAAGGAAACGAATTAATTTAAAATCAAATATATAACTTCACAAGAAAACATTTAAAACATACCAAAAGATTCAAGCTTTCTGAGGTTTCTTCAAAGGGTACAGGGATTGGATGTTCGGAAGTTGGCCCTTTACTTCCAACAAAATGTTCTTCACATATGTAGAAAGATTTTTTGATAAATTTTGCGATGGTTAAACGATCATCAAACCTTCCACATTTAAGGGGTTTCTTTTCGGGGACATGGAAACGGTACGAAGTTCCTGTGTACAGTCCGAGGCTTAGCTGAATATGTATTATTTTGGCACAGATAATACATATACATTGTTTACTTTTTGGCATTTTTAAGCAATTAAAACCTATTACGCGTTAAATTAAAGCGCAAAGAGTAACCATTTTAACTTCATAGTTTATTTAAATACTAATAAATAGTGGAAACCAACAAGCATTGTGTCGTGAACAGCGAAATAAAAGACGCGAACTTTTCCGACATAAAAACCGGTAAACCTTTTTCCTCTTATTTCAAAACAGAACTGGCCGTTAATTTATTTTTACACGCGCAAAATAACACCTTTTTTAACAGCAACCAAAAACTCACTTTCACGCGCGCGTGCGCTATATAAACATTTGAAAACGAATATAGGTACATGTACTATACAAAATTACGATGTGTACAACCGAACATTCCGCCCGCCTTGAAATAACGAATTTCAAATGAGATAGTAAAAGTCCGAAAAGTTACATTTGCATACATAAATAACCCTTAGTAAACAGTTTGAATACAATTAAAATCAGTCTAGTGGTAACTGGCATAATTTAACTACGGGTCTTTTCAGTGATTTGTCAGAGGTTCTGACAGTTACGACGCGAACTTGATTGTCTTGTCCTGGATGAAGTTCAGTGATTCTTGCCATTCTCCACTTGGTTGGAGGTAAATCTTCATCTTTGAGCAAGACCAAGTCGCCGACTCGTAGATTCGGTTTTGGTGTAGTCCACTTTGGACGTTGTAGAAGGCGAGAGAGGAATTCATTTCGCCAACGGTTCCAAAAGTGCTGCAGTACTTGTTGGCCCAATTGCCAACGTGACAGGCGGTTGACGTTTTCAGAAGTGAGATCGGGTTCGGGTATTGCGGTGAGTGCATCTCCGATTAGGAAATGTCCAGGTGTCAACGCATTGAAGTCGTTTGGATCCGAGCTTAACGCCGTTAAAGGACGTGAATTTAAGCAAGCTTCGATTTGGCAAAGAAGCGTTTGCATTTCTTCAAAGTTTAGAACCATGGTGCCAAGAACTCGTTTCAGATGATACTTGACGGACTTCACCCCGGCTTCCCAGAGGCCTCCAAAATGTGGCGCTGAAGGCGGGTTGAAGTGCCAATTAATTCCTTCGTCTGCGAGCCATCGTGATACTTGATCGTTGTTGTTTGTAGAGACTATGACTTTGATGAATGTTTTCATCTCTCGATCGGCTCCTGTAAAGTTGGTTCCACAGTCGCTGTAAATGTCGGCGCATTTTCCTCGTCGAGCAACAAAGCGTTTCAATGCTGCCAGAAATGCTTCGGTGGTCATGTCACTGACAAGTTCAAGATGAATTGATCTTTTGGTAAAGCAAGCGAAGACGGCAATGTATCCCTTAAACCTGAAGTGACTTCGTCCCTTCATTAGTTTAAGGGTAAATGGTCCTGCGTAGTCGACTCCACACTTCAAAAATGGCCGAGCAGGATTTACTCTCGCTGGTGGTAAATCGCCCATAAGTTGCTTTACAGTGACTGCCTGCTGTCGTACACATGAAACACATCTTCTGATATGGAAACGTATGGCATCACGAAGACCGACGATCCAATAACGTTTCTGTAAGACAGAAGTTAGTAGTTGAGCACCTCCGTGAAAATGTTTTTCGTGCTCGTGTTGTATTAGAAGTTCTGTTAATTTGCTCTGTCTCGGTAACAGTGCCGGATGCCTTTGTTCGTATGGTAAGTTGGAGTGGCAAAGTCTGCCACCAACTCTAAGAATCCCATCTTGATCGATGTACGGACGCATCGAAAGGATTTTACTTTTCCGTGGTAATTCCTTGTTTTGTTTAAGGCAAGCTATCTCTTCGTTAAAACTGTTGCTTTGGACGACCCGAATCCAATGGGATAGCGCCTTATCGTTCTCTTCCTTCGATAAAGGACCAGTAATCCTCAATTCTGTCGCATTTCGCGAATTGAAGACAAAACGTAGAATGTAGGCGGTGATATGAATGAGTTTTTTAAGCGCTGAAAATTTGGAAAGGAGCGTGAAATCCATTTGATGATGTGTTACTAAAGAAATAATTCGTCTTTCCTCGGATAAACATTCATTTGGCTCTGAGAGTTCATGTAGTTCTTGCGTTGTTGCGGCGAAAATAAGGCACTGCGGTCCATGCCACCAGAGACCATGATTTCCCAGTTCGCTAGCGGATATTCCTCGAGAAGCGCAATCTGCAGGGTTGCTGTCTCCTGAAATGTGATGCCATTGCGCTCTCGGTAGTTTCTCGTGGATTTCTGACACTCGATTGGCTACGAACGTTTTCCAACGTTGCGGTGGAGCTTTCAACCAAGCTAGGATGATTGTTGAGTCCGACCAGCAATGAACATCAGCTATATCCAATCTCAATGACTCCCTGATCAGTTGAATCAGAGAAGCCAAAAGTAATGCACCAGATAATTCCAGTCTCGGAAGTGTGATTTGTTTGAGCGGAGTGACTCTTGTTTTCGCAGCGATCAGTTGTATTTTGATTTGTCCGTTGTTATTCACCGTCTTCAGGTATACGGCAGCTGCGTACGCTTTCTCCGATGCGTCACAAAATCCATGCAGGCTAATGTCTGTAGCATTAGCTTGCGAAATGTGCCGTTGAACCGTAATGTTTTCAATTTCTGGTAAATCGGTTCGAAACGACCTCCATTTAGCTTCAAGTGGTTGGGGAAGTTGCTCATCCCAATTCAATTTTAGCTGCCACATTTCCTGTAACATCAGTTTCGCTCGAACGGTTACTGGTGCCAACAGTCCCAGAGGATCGAATATCCTTGCTGTATCCGAAAGAATCGTACGTTTAGTGATTGAACTTCTTGACGCTGGAGAAGTAACCATAAACGAGAAATTATCAGCCGAAGGAGTCCAATATAGGCCGAGAGTCTTGACTGATTCGTCGTTCTCGATGCATAGTGGCTTTTGTAAATCCTTCATGTTGGCTGGTAGTGTATCCAATAATGCAGCTTCATTCGACGCCCATTTCCTTATTTCAAATCCTGCTTGAGATGTAGCTTGAATGATTTCTGACTGAAGTCTTAAAACGTTCTCAATCGTTTCGTCGCCTGTCATTAGATCGTCCATGTAGAAGTCATTTTGTAAAGCCGAAGATGCCAACGGAAGTGTCTCTTTCACGTCATGGCCGAGTTGCTTCAAGACTTTAGTTGCTAGGTATGGCGCTGATGCGGTTCCATATGTAACCGTTAGCAAACGGTATTCGAGCAAGGGTTCGTGTGAGTTGTTTCGCCAAACAATTCTTTGAAGATCGGAGTCGTCTGGATGTACTCTAATTTGACGAAACATTTTGGCAAGGTCTGCTTTCATTACAATGCGATGTTGACGAAAGCGAATAAGGAGGTTGACCAAATCATCTTGAAGTTTTGGCCCCACTAGCAGATGATTGTTTAGGGAAACTCCAGTTGTAGATTTGGCAGAGGCGTCGAACACTACACGAACTCTCGTGGTGGTACTGTCTTCTTTGAATACCGCATGATGAGGCACGTAGTAAGATGGATTGGTTTCGATTTTTATTTCATTCGAGGGAATGAGTTCCATATGTCCAAGGGCAATGTATTCCCCCATGAACTTGCGGTACTCCTCATAGAGATTCGGGTTAACACGTAGACGTCGTTCTAAGTGAGAGAATCGACGGATTGCCATTTGTTTAGGATCTCCAAGTTTTGGTGCAACGTTTATCTTTGGTAATCGTACAGTGAATCTTCCTGTAGAGTCACGTGTATGTGATTCTTCAAAGTTCTTTTCACATTGAATTTCTGTTGGAGATAGTATTCTTCGAGGCTGGATGTCTTCTAGCTCCCAAAGATGTTTCAAATCTGCTTCCAATGTACAATGGTGGACCTTTATTTTCGAACTTCTTCCGGCCATCAGCAATGGACCGGAAACTGCCCATCCGAAAAGAGTATTAAAGGCACCTGGAAGACCTTCTTTCCCCTTGCAAATGCCATCTTGTAAGAGCTCTAGATACACGTCAGCACCTAGTAAAATATCCACTTGTCCAGGGCTATGAAAAGTTGGATCAGCAAGTGTTAAGCCTTTCAAGTGTAGACAATTTCCAGGATCGAACGGACTGTTAGGTAAATAATCCGTGACCTTTTTCAGGACGATTGCCTCGACGATGACCTCCGACGTGTTAATGATATTTGACTGAATATTCACCATGACACTGCCTTGAGAGGTGTTCATTCCGGTTGCTCCAATTCCGTCAACTGAGACGTTGAAACGTGTTCGCTTCAATCTTAGTTTCCTCGTGAATTGTTCCGTGATGAAACTGGCTTGAGAACCCGAGTCCAGAAGCGCTCGGGCTGGATAAAGTTGCTCGTCAAGTCCCTTGACTTGGACCATTGCGGTTGCCAAGATAACTTGGGTTGATCCAATTATTTCACGAGATGGGCATGAAACTACACTGGAGGTTGCCTTCGTCTTCGTTAATTCCTTCTCTTGATGTAGAAGTGTGTTATGTCGTGCGTTGCATTTCTTACAATGACCAGATTTGCAGTCATTGCTTTGATGACCGGTTCGTAAGCAATTGAAACACATGGCACTCCTCTTGACCATGTTCCAACGCTCGTCCGAAGATGCATTCAGAAAATTGGTACATTTGTATACAGAGCGTGTTTCGTTGCAAAAGTGACACGTCTCGCTCAGAGCACCATGATGAGCCTTTGTACTCGGTCTCTGATGTAATGGAGGCTTCGACTTGATTGCAGTAGTTGTAGGCGGAGCTGCTGCTAAGGCTCTGGCCCGTTGTTCAAGAAATGTAACGAGATCCTCGAAAGTTGGTCTTTCGGTCCCCCTCAGGGAAAGTTCCCATTGTCGGCGAGATTCTGAATCCAGTTTTTCCTTTACAAGATGAAGTAGTATGGAGTCCCAATGTTGTACTGGTTCTTTGAGAACCTTGAGCGCCCTTATGCATTCGGCGGTGGTATCGATGAGCGTTCGTAAAGCGGATGAAGATTCTTGGATGACGTTAGTTTGACTGAAGAGACGTTTTACGTGTGCATCGATGATTTCCCGGGTATTGTTGAACCGATTGTTTAAGATATCCCAAGCTTCCAGATAATTAGCATCAGTTACCGGAATAGATTGAACTAGGAGCGCTGCTTCGTTTCGTAATGATGACTTCAAATACTGAAACTTCTGAGCTCCGGTGAGCGATTCGTTGTTGTGTACGGTGCCCGTGAAGAGATCGTGAAATGGAAGCCAATCGACGTAACCACCGCTGAATGATGGAAGTTCCAGCTTCGGTAAACGTACATCACTAGCTGGTCTGACTTGTCTCACTGGAATGTTTGCTGCTCTTTCATTCGATTCAGTGACGAGTAGGATTGTCAGATCTTCGAGTCGAGCGATTAGGGGGTTTTATTCATCTTCGTGATCCGCGAAATCGTCGTCGTCGGGATCGATATTTGCAACTACGGCATCGTGAACCTCATCCAAGTCTTTCGAAAGTTTTTCCACCTTGTCTACATACAGCTTCAAGGCGACGTCAGATAGATTCGTTGCTGTTTGACCCACCGCATTTTCAATCCTGGTGATCTGTCCCTTGATAGCTGCTCTTCTTCTCACCAGAACATCCATGATGACTTATGTTGATTCGTTTACGATCGGGATATGATCGATGGTTTAAACGGTTTCCAACGGAGAATCCACGCTAATTTTCACTGTCTCTCACGGAAAGATAGCCGATTCGATGATTAGTTGAGGAACATAATCAAGTTGACGAATGTATCCGGCTCGACGGACCAAAAAATGTCGTGAACAGCGAAATAAAAGACGCGAACTTTTCCGACATAAAAACCGGTAAACCTTTTTCCTCTTATTTCAAAACAGAACTGGCCGTTAATTTATTTTTACACGCGCAAAATAACACCTTTTTTAACAGCAACCAAAAACTCACTTTCACGCGCGCGTGCGCTATATAAACATTTGAAAACGAATATAGGTACATGTACTATACAAAATTACGATGTGTACAACCGAACACATTGATTAAAAACTTGTCGTAAAGAGCATCCATTTCGTAATTCTACGATAACGTGGTGCAATCGACCTTGGAATACTACGGAGTCTCCCGAGCTGATTGAAGCTGTGTACTGTGGGAGGCTAGCGTTTGCATTTCCTCTTACAATTAGGATTCCATGCTTCAATCCCTTCGTAAAACACCTCATGGAAAGTTGGTCAAAATTTGGTCAAACTTGATAAAAATTTAATTAATTTGGGAAGCTTTGGAGGTGAAAACCTAAAAATTGTGCCATGATCTTATATTTTAAAATAGATGACTGAAAATTGGTCAATATATTTTATACTAATAGAGGATATAATAAGACCTAATATGTCGTCCTCCGCCATCTTGAATCCAAGATGGCCCACGAAAGTGTCTTTTTTATCGACGAATTTCTAAGCATTAGCCTTATGATGCAGTAAAGCATCTATGTCTCACGATCGAATAGTAAAATTATTTTCCCACCAATTTCTAAAATCCAATATGGCGGTCTTTCTACAATGAAATATCTAAAACGCGTTTGTGATTTTAAAAGTAATACGTCAACTTGGGGCTTATTTAAATGGAAATTACAATCTCTAAGCATTGGCTTTGAGCATTATTTATTTAAAACTACTACTGTAAACCATGAAATTTTCTAAATTAGTACACTTTTAGCAATAGAAATTCTTACAATCCACCGTAAGAATATCTAATTTTTTCTTCATTATTTTCCAAATCTGAAAGTTCGATTGACTGGCTGAGGAACAATAAGAGCCTCGTCTTTTGCATCCACAACTCAAGTTTCCCCACTTCTTGGTACATTTTCAAAGTTACACTTTAAGTTGGGAGTCTGGCGCTGAAGGCGAGTCTGTCGCTTTTGGATGATAGAGAGATTTCCGTCTATAATCCACCCTATAGTCAGTTGGGTCCCAGCTCTTGTCTTCTTAGCTGATAATTAACTCTAAGGCTATGGCGTATTTAGTAATTCAATAATTAGCTAGGCTAATATCAAGGCACCACCCTTTGCCCAAGTCGTGTAGCGACGTTTAATGCCTTCTATTTCAGGTGGCTGGGTTAAACCGCGTAGGAGGTAGAACTCAGTATTTTTCAATTAATTATTCAAAAATTAAATTAATTTCCAGGCATAGCGCCGTTAATGATATTCTTAAACGTGCTCTGGTTTCCGCGGGTGTCCCATCCATTCTGGAGCCTCCGGGTCTCTCACGCGACGACGGGAAGCGGCCCGATGGAATGTCCCTGGTTCCATGGACCGGCGGAAAATCGTTGGTGTGGGACTTTACCCGCACTGACCCTTTGGCTCCGTCATATTTGGCGTCTTCGTCCGCAGCCCCTCTCTGGGCCGCCACCCAGGCTGAGTCGAAGAAAAAAGCGAAGTACTCCGGGCTTGAACACCGATATTTATTTCAAGCAGTGGCGGTAGAATGTCTCGGCTCCTTCGGCCGCGACGGTTTGGCTTTTGTCCATTCTATTGGTCGTCGAATTCGGGAAGCTACCGGGGAGCCGCGGTCCACGTCCTTTTTGACTCAGCGGATAGCAATCGCGATACAGCGGGGTAATGGCGCGTCGGTGTTGAACACTTTTCCGCCCGGCACCTCCCTCGCGGAATATCTTTATTGCCTGTAAAGACATTTTTTTTGTCCTTCTATGTATTATTAAACACTTTTGAATTATTTAAATAAATATAATTAATTAATTATTTAATTAATTAATTTAAAAATATATGCGTGTAGATTATTTATTCATTTTATTTATCCATATTTCTTGTGGATAAAACAATTATCCACGAAATTTGGCGATTATTTGAAAAAAAATTATTGAATAAATCAGTTATTTAATTAAAAATTAATTTATTTTTCCCTTACGTATACTTTAAATAAACAAAAAATATTTAAAGAAATGACGTGAGTTTTATCAATGGATAATGAATATTCGAACTCCGACCTCTAGTATTAGGTATGCGATCGGAAGTTCAATTATACCAACATTTGCTGCGCTAAAGTTTTTTAGATTGTAAAAACGTTTATGGTCTACCAATTAGAACTCTATTTTCCATAACATTATCTTTACATCATAAAGATTTGTACAAAGGTCGGTTTTCAAATTAGAATTTAAGGTGACACTAGTGTTATCTGTTATCGGTCTCTCATTCCAATCTGGTATGCTGGTCTACACGCAGCAACAGCGCGCTGATTTCGGAAACCTCTATCGCGGCAAACGGGGGTACTGTTGTAAATTGACTGATGATAAAAAAATTATTTCTTTTATTTCATTCGTGACTAATGGAAAGTGCTATGCTGTAACGCTACAAAATAGGACCACAAACTAAACGTTCAGCATTTTTTAATACTGCCTCAGGTATGACCAACTTGTTAATTTTCATGACATCGTTTCTTTGTGGAAAGACGGTCTTTTTTAAACGAACCAACTTTATTTGTACGTTTACAAGTATATTCGACAACTTTATCATTTCGTCTATTACCTACCGTCGAAACATACATTTTTGAAGAACATATAAATCATTTTAAATTTTTCGGAGATTTAGAAATTAGAATACCCTGCAAAATTCATAATTCTACCTATAATACTTTTCTTCTTCTAAAACTACCGTTTCTGAGCAAGAAAAGATACCCTTTATAATATCTGTCACCTATCCTTTGAGGAATCCATCTTTCTCCCCGTGCACGGCCAACTTTGATTTCTCGCGCTACAGCGGCCATCTCATTCGTTGACGTTTCTGTGTTAACCTATGAGCAAAAGATGTGTATGACGTCAGCGCCCCTAGCGGATTATTATTTTTAGTATAGTTTTTACATTGGGGACAATATAACCACCGAGCGTGGCGCTGAACTCCTACACATTATAGTACAGTTTATAGGGGGAAAATCCTTGCTCGCGGAATTTCTACGAATGTGTTGGCCGTAGTAGCGCGAACAGCGCGTGATCAAAGTTGGCCGTGCCCCGTGAGAACTCGCTAAAAAGAGTCAAATTGAAAACGGTTCTTCTAAAGATGGCGGCGAACGAGAATGCCACGAACGTTGTAAACTAAGCCTTTGACAATAAATATTATTTTAACAAGATTTCTCGACAATATATTAAGGATTTATTTTTTTTAATAATTTTAAAGTAAATATTTCATCGGAAATTAACTTACCATTCGGTTTTCTCCTAAACTCATTTTCGTACAAAAAAATGTCATACTGTTTAATTTCTTCAGCATCAAGAAGGCTGACTAGAATATTAAATTTATATGTATAACTCCCCCGCACTTTTTGACCAAGTGAGAATGCTCTTACAACATTTTTCAGACTGTACCTTATATTTTTAAGAAATTAATGATAAAATTAAATGAAAGCTGTAAAATGATTACCCCTTATGACCAAATGTTTAAATTTCCTTAATATGGCAGATTCAAAGAGGGAATGTGAAATCAGAGGTTGGTAAATGTTGAGAAGAGCATGTGCTACCCTGATTGGCAATCCTGCAGGCGAACGGTAACCAATGTTTGAAAGTTACATATTGTAGCTATATTTTATTTATCTAGTATCAGACCGATTAATTAGCCTGATTTGAGCCTTTCGTATACAGTTTTCCTAAGCAAATAAGCAGGTAACTCGCTTTCTTTGATGTCAAAACGGATAAAAATGCTTATTACATTATGGTGGTGCATGAGGGAATTCTATCCACCACCTTTTCATGAGCAGTACGATGTTTAGGCCCATTTTTAACGATGAAAAGAGGTTCGTCAAAAGAATATAAATGACAAAATCCCTTTTCTTAAAATGTTTACCTTGAAACAATAACTTTTAGCCGAGAAAATATTAAGCAATAGTTAGTGTAGGGAGCTGTTGGCTCGATCTCGTGGCATGCAGGGCTTGCCACCACCCTCCTACGCATTGTAACCCGGCCAACTGAATTAAGGGCTTCAAAAGTCGCATGAAGACTTAGGCCTAAGGTGGTGCCTTGGGTATTAGCCTAGCCTAGCTGATAACTTAGAAAATATTATTTAGAAAGTATAATGCTGCAAGTGTTTCGGAATGTAAAATTTACGTGAATCCCCAATTTTATTTGGAAACATAAATGGTTATGTGTAAATTGATCAGTGAGACAATCGTAGTAAGTTCTTGGACAGGTTTTGGTTAAAGTCAAGCACTGTTAAGTAATATTGTAAAGCATATTTACACAATAGAATGTCTTAAGGAAAATCTTCTCTTATCAGGTATAGGAGTCTAGAGATTTTTGTATTAATGTAAAATTTTTCTATTTATAAACATTTTTGGTTTTATTTATTTTGAGCTTTGCTATTCTTCGTCTACTGGTTTTCTGTTGTTTTCTCACTAACATGTATCTAAAGAATATTTGAACCGATATATTGGTTGCCCTTGAGCAGGTTCTACTTTTTGAAATTGAAAAAGTTTCTACCAGGTTCTACTATTTGAAATTGAAAGGTTTCTACGAGGTTCTACTATTTGAAATCGAAAAGGTTTCTACCGTGTTCTACTATTTGAATCTAAAAGGTTTCTACCAGGTTCTACTATTGGAATCTAAAAGGTTTCTACCAGGCTCTACTATTTTAAATCGAAAAAGTTTCTACCCGGTTCTACCATTTGAAATCGAAAAGGTTTCTACCAGGTTCTACTATTTGAATCGAAAAGGTTTCTACCACGCTGTAC
This sequence comes from Leiobunum rupestre, assembly GCF_980474605.1. Lineage (NCBI taxonomy): Eukaryota > Metazoa > Arthropoda > Arachnida > Opiliones > Sclerosomatidae > Leiobunum > Leiobunum rupestre. Next base: position 16,149,534 of record NC_143394.1, read on the forward strand.
AGTGAGGAATGGAAGAGCTGTCTTTAATAAAATATTAAATTTACATTCAATGTTTGAAGTTAATAATAATTTATTTTATAAATAATTTACAAATTTAATAAATCGATATTTGGGGAAGAGAAATAATCGAATAAATTTATTGCAAATCCTATTTTCTTATTTTGATCAGAATAATTAAAATTAAATTTAGTAACTAAAAATGACAATAGGTCTGTGCATTGGCAGTTTCAGAATATTTATTCAGGTAAATTGTCCGAGTGTGTCGGTTAATACTTTGCCTTTGGACGTCCAATATTTTACTTTATTTCTTCATGATAATGGATGTAGAATTATTCTTCGGTCAACTCCTGCGTGAAGAAAATAATGAAACTCGCCAACAGAAAATAAAGGCTCGCTATTAAAGATTTCGTGACGGGAAAATGTTTAAAAAGCAGCACTTGTACCATCGCGCGACCTGTGGCTATTTTGGTTACTCGGTACAAGTGGTAACTATCCTCCGAGTCACTGTCGTTCGTTCTCGTCTTGGATAACTGAGAATGAGTTGTTCTTAGAAGTTCGTCGTGTTGGTTGCTGATGTCGGCCACCGTGAATGTAATTACGAATGAAATAGTTACGTTAATCATCGTCTCTATCATATGGTAAACTGTTAGTCGAGACAAATCTGAAATATTAATTATGTATTATTTTCAACTAAGTCAGAATAGTCCATTAACTTCGGAAAATTTGAAACTAGGCTGAATTTTTGTATGCGACCATTTTTGGTCTTAGAGGTCGGGGATGGTTAACATTTATTCAATAGATAAAGCTATCAAAATTATTCGTAAAACTTTTTTCAAGTAATTTATATTTCTGTATTATCCGATTAACTTTTTGATAAATTTGTAAAATTAATCGGAAAAACGACGGTAAATTTCTTTGTTTACATTTTTTCCCCGAACAAAATCAATTTAATCATGGATAATGATTAACCGTTCCCGACCTCTATAAATTGGTCTTAACCATAATGTACTTAATACTACTGTCGGGAGAATGAATATGTTGAGAAGAGTTGAAGTGGAGCCCCCAATCACCTTGATGCTCAATGAGTAAGCTTCGTTCCCCTTCATGTTCAAAGAGTAAGTTTCGTTCCCCTTCATGCTCAAAGAATAAGCTTCGTTCCTATTCATGTTTAAAGAGTAAGCTTCGTTCCCTATGATGCTCAAATAGTTAATTTCGTTCCCCTTCATGCTTAAAGAGAAAGCGTCGTTTCCCTTAATGTTTAAAGAGTATGCTTCGTTCCCCTTCATGCTCAAAGAGTAAGCTTCGTTCCCCTTCACGCTCAAAGAGTATGCTTCGTTCCCCTCCATGCTCAATGAGTACACTTTCTTACCCTTCATGTTCAAAGAGTAAGCTTCGTTCCTATTCATGCTTAAAGAGTAAGCTTCGTTCCCTATGATGCTCAAATAGTTAATTTCGTTCCCCTTCATGCTTAAAGAGAAAGCGTCGTTTCCCTTAATGTTTAAAGAGTAAGCTTCGTTCCATATATATATATATATATATATATATATATATATATATATATATGGAACGAAGCTTACTCTTTATATATATATATATAGTAAGCTCCGTTCCCTTAAAAATTATATCGTCCGGTGTCGTTTTTTTTATCCCCACTGTTATTTATATATATATATATATATATATATATATATAACGACACCGGACGATATAATTTTTAAGGGAACGGAGCTTACTCTTTGAGCATGAGTATCAATAGTCAAAATTTTGTCGAGAGATTCCAACAGTACTGTAGTAACTCTGGCTATCCGCGGAAATCTGCCGATATCAGTAAAACTAAGAAACATTCATATATATATATATATATATATATTCTTTGTTATTTGAAGGTTTAAAAAAATTGTAAGCTGGAGAATTGACACGCTTGGAAGAGAAACGCGATAACTTTAAATACACGCGTTTTGAAATTGTAAAAAGGGAACCATTATTAAAATATAGAACTGAACGGATTAGTTTTATCTCGCTTTCTAAGCCTAACAATAGAAAGCACGAACCCCACATTCGGGTCTATAGTCTCATCATAGTCATTAAAAATTAGACTGGGGAATTCTAGTAGCAAACATTTTTGAACCACTCTATACTTAACAATAGCGTTTCCACCACCTAATATACCACCATTTGCCGTACAAGATTCGCGGGACGATGTCGGGTTTCGTCGGAGAAAATAACTCCAACGGTTTGACGTATTCTTGGACGCGTTTGCGATCGTTGACCCTCATCGCAAATAATCAATGCTATTATACTACGCTGAGCAAGAAGTTCAGGACATCTACGACACACTCCAGTTACAAGTTCATCCAGTGGCACAAGTTCAACAAACCGCCACGCTAGCAGCTCCTCAACTCGATGAATACGCTACAGCTGCACTTGCACTCAATAACTACTTTTTTTCCGCGAGGGAATACTGTGGTGGAGGAATTCAAATTCCGGCAAGCATCTCAACTACAATGTGAGTCCATTGATGAGTACACTGGTCGATTTCGAACACTTGTAGTTTCCTGTGACTTTCACGACTCGAATAAGGAGATTTTAGGGCACCTTATCAAAACATGCACGTACGCGTCGCTCCGACGAAAGGCTTTACGAGAACCAAAGCTCACATTGGACGAGTTCCTTACCATAGCACAATCGTACGAATTAGCCGAGGAACAAGTGAATCTCATGGAAACTAAAGAAGATTTTACTGCTAATGCTATTAGTGCTCAAGCCACTACTCCAGTTTTACTACCACAGCCTAATACACCCCAACTACAACAAACAAATCTACTGCCAACTATATACCAGGAAAGCAACCCACTCCAACAAGCAAAATTTAACCACCCTCAACTATATCAAACAACTCCACAATCAACTACATACCAGGGAACTCGCCCATTACAACAACCACAATCAAATCAACTCTATTATCACTCACCAACAAACTCTCCCATGCCATATCAACAAACGCTACGTCAACACCAAACCACATTATCCCAACTCAATAACCATTAATTCCAGCCTATCCAACAACACATACGACCGTTACCACGACTGCATAACAAACAGTAAATTCTCGACAACCACCGAATGGTCTCAGCAAAACGTTTCCATTCATAAATATTTGTTACAACTGTGGCGGCTTATTTCCACACCCACAGGGTAGAAACACATGCCCAGCACTTGTACATGGTGTGGTAGATTCGGCCATATTGAACAGATCTGTCGGTCTAAGGCAAATTAAGGTGCTTTTCAATTTACAGCAGCAGCCATTAACATCGACGAGTCACGGGACGACATTGAAGAATATGACGACGTACAAAACGACTACGACGAGTTATATATTTGTACACTGGTTACTACTGAGGAAACAGCAGTCGACGCCTCTAATGATTCCCATCAATTAGTATGATGAAACCATTCGATATCGCCGGATTGAAGATTACTGGCCTTCAAGACTCAGGTTTAAGCGTCAATATCTTAGATATCAAAACATACTCACGACTTCACCCAGACCGGAGCTTGACCCTTCATCCGTAAAAGGGTTTCCATACGCCTCTCCAGAACCATTGTCGTTAATTGGGAAATTCAAAATGGACATTAATTTCAACGAATATTCAATTTCCGAACCTTTCCATGTACTACAACAAAATCGGTACCTCAACTTTAAAGAAATTACATTTACTACCAGGGGTGAATTATTTACGTCAACCAAACGGGGAACGTTCTGATGATATCATACATATGTACCGAAGTCTTTTCCGCGGCATAGGCAAAGCAAATGAAACGAAAAAAAACTTAAAAGCCGATCTTGATTTCAAAAGCAAGATTATCAAATCGTTAGAAAAATATGTGAAAATGTGGGAAGAGTAATTCAAAGAAATCGCAAAACTAGGGCGTACCTTGGATGAGAAAAGCTCTGAACTTGAAGAAAAAGCTGCGCACACATTAGCTTCAGAAACCGAAACCAGGAGCCACCAGAATGAAATGTTGAAAATAGAACAGCAGACTACACTGAAGTTATTGGAAGTTGACAAAGCCAAGCTGATAGCCGAGAAAGATGAAACGATTAACTTTTGCGATATGGAAGAGACAAACTACCAGAGAGACATATATAACAGTAATGTGGAGTTGGAAGAATACAAGAAAAAACTTTCCGATGCCAAAAGAATTTCAAGTCAAGATAAATTGAAGGAAGCTGTATTAAATAAGCTTCGATAAGAGGAGCAAGAGCTTGAAATTTAGAATCAAAGACTTGCTAAAGAAATTGATGAAAAGCTCTCCAAAGTTGAAGAAGAACTCAAAAATCTTAAGAAAGATTTTAAGTGCTTGAAAGCCCAAAATGGTGACAATGTCCGTAAAATTGAATGTCAGCAAACTGAAGCTAAGAAAGCCGGGCTGAAAATCAATAATTTTAAAATCCTGGAAATTCAACTTAAATATGTTAAAAGACGTGAAGAAAACCTCCGTAATGAGATTGCCAAGTTCTCAATCCAAAAACCAAAGACCATTTCGCAAGTGTTCAGTTCCAGCACGCGGTGACGGCATTTTAAAGTTCTAAAGCCAAGTCAAAGAAGCCCCGAAAGAAACTCAACTCAATCCTCTAGAAAATGCAAAGGCACCCAGCACCGTCAATATCAATTTGTCAGGTGGAACCAGCGACAGTTCCTCTGGGATAGACGCGCTGGTATTTTTACGTCATCTTGATAAGGCTCGAACTGGCAGCAAGCGTAAGTTTCCAGTTACTATATCCGAAGAGTCTGGAAAGAAGGCACACGCTAATAGCTCAACTAAGCATAGCGCTTGACAAGCAAAAACTCCATCCAAGGTAAATGTTTGCGACCCTAAGTCAATTACCAGCACTGTAAAAGCTAAAACTCCACGAAAATTCTTCCGAGACGATGGTAAAAGACTCGGTGAAGGCACAAAAAAGAAACTGATTGGATTGACGATAAATATGATTTTTACTTTCAATAGAACATTGCTCATATATATTATCTTTTTCTCTCTCATTACAACTATTTTATCTAACTTTTGTTTTCATTTGTTAAACGAAAATAAACATTAAACATTAAAATATTCTGAACGTATTAGTTATATTTCGCTCCAATTAAACTTACTAAGCCTAACAATGGAAAACACGAAACTCACATTCGGGTGTAGTCATCTGATCATAGGCATTAAAAATTAAATTAAAATGTTTCAAAGCACTCATTATTTGAATGTCCACCCAATTTTTACGGCGGGGAACACCATAGTACTACCTGAAATTGAGTAGGCATCTATTCGGTTCTACTACCTGAAATTGAGTAGGTATCTATTCGGTTCTACTACCTGAAATTGAGTAGGTATCTATTTGGTTCTACTACTAGAAATTGTGTAGGTATCTATTTGGTTCTACTGCTAGAAATTGAATAGATATCTCAAATAACCAAGACCACCTGCGGATTCAAGTGATTTTAAAAACGTAGATAGGTTATTATTAAATCGGTCTTAATGTACAAGTCGCTGTTATTTTTTTGGTCCTATTTCCATCAAATTATCCAGATTGCCTATTGGTTCGTTTACCTCAAAGTATAAGGATCGTGTAACGGTTTTTATTCATAAAATGGCTGGTTCTCCCCTAAAAGCTGGTTCCCTTTAAACGTTTCAAAAAATATATTTACACGAGCCAGTGGTGTCAAGTGACACATCGAACCACCTGGGGAATTAATTCGAGCGCCCGACCTACGTCATGGAATTTTCCCCGAAAATGTGTTCCTGGCGAGGGGATGGCCATCCTCGGAGCACCACAGGAGGTCGAGAAGAAAAACCAAATAGGAAAGACCCAGAAAAAGAAGAGAGGGTCAGAGAGTGCAGAGCTGGTCACCAACTAATTGAGTCGAGCTACGTTCTCTCTTACAAAAAAATAAAGTGAAGTCCTCGTGAAAAAGTAATGCGCGAGTGCAGCGAAAAACGTGGTACGAGTGGTACGTTAAAAAGTGTAACAGCTAAGAGACGCTGATGGGTCGTTCTGCCAAGGACCGAATTATTCCGCTGGAATCCAGATTCGCCAGATCGCTGAACTAAAATACGGTACCATATAATCATTTACGTAACTTGGGGAACCAGCCAATATCATGATTTTAGTTTTAAGATAGTTTGTAAGTTAGCTGACTGTTTTGGTTAGAGTAGAAGTAGACTTGTAAAAATCCCTGAAGAAGGAGGAAGAGTTCCTCCGAAACGTTGGATTTTTAAATAAATAAATTGTGAATTTTAAAACCGTTTTAAGTCTCTTTTCATTTGGTTAGAGTAGTTTTAAGTCGGGTTTTTAATGTTTGAATATGTTTTATTATGAGTGTGCAAATAAACCTTTTATTATATCTTACTGTCGACGCTTTCATTAAACTAAGCTATAATGCTAATTAAATATTCCCTAGACAACGTATTAAATATTTTATCCCCCTTTTATTGTTAATACCATTAAAAAGCTGTCGCAATCGCGTCTAGATTTTCCGACTTTAAACAACCAAAATTTGTTTTTATTCAACTACTTATAATCAAAAGACTATAATATTGTTCCATAAGTTTGTCCCTTTGGGGAATATTTAACTGAGAGCTAGTTAAGAAGTTATCACAAGAAGAAAATCCGCCCCTAGCGAGACGCTGTCAAAGGCTCGGTGCGACGCGGGAGCAAGCGGACGGAAAAAAGCAACGAAGCTCGTAATGCATTCTCTCGTAAATAGCTCTCAGTAAAACTGTTGCATGTGAAGAATAGAAAGTAGCCTACTTATGATACAATATTATACACTTATGCCATTATTCATCATTCGTCACATTTCATAGATAACTTCTTCCTTCATCTTCCTGAAATTATGTAGACCATTTTTTCACCTAAATCCAATTCCATAGATACCTTTTGTATAAATCATGCTAATATTTCATAGATAGCCTCTTAATAGGTTCTACTTCATATTACAAAAAAAACTAGTTAGTTGACTAAAAATATCAATGACAGCTTATTTGTTCATCTACCTCAATAAAGGTAGGCAATTTTTATTCATCTACTTGAATTTACTTTATTTTAATCTATTTAAATTTACTAATATATCTTTTTGATACTTGTACTTTAAGTTAAACAGACATTTATTCAGTTAACATACTCACATTTCCGCTGGAATAAGTTGTTTAATATGCTCGATATGTTAAATAAGGTACCGACTAGCCAGTTCATCAACCACAGCAGATACAACGGGCTAAAGACTCGATTGAACTGGTCAACCACATCCATCAGATTTGTGTGAACCTTTGGAATCGACGCATTTCTGCGTTCCTTTGTCAATTTAATCAACTGAATCAGTACGTCCTTCAGATCGAAAGCGAGATCAACGGCTAATAATTGAGACAACGTAACTGGCAGAAACGAGATGCTGTAAAGAATGATGTCAACGGATCCAAATATATTGAAAGCGGTCGCGTCTTCGAGCAGCCATTTGTCTCCGTACAAATAAGAGTTTACGTAATCTAGCTTCTCTGCCTGGTTCGCGTATAACACCCACCAAATATTCAAAGCAACGTCACCAACGAACGAAGCCGCCACCGAAATGTAACAAGCCACACGGATAACGTCAGTTTGCTGTTCGAGTCCGCATATATTTCTTGTTTTGACGCTTGTTTTAATTTGCTGTAATTTCGAGTGGAGCACAAGTAGATTGACGTGCCAATACCGCATTCGGTGCAGAATTAAAACTGACGCCATTAAACGTGCCAATTCTTCCACACTTTTGAATAGCATGTATAGTATACTACTTTTCTCTGCCATAATGAAGGTGTACACCAGGGTGTTCACGGAGTACATGTGGATAACGAGCATAAGAAGAACGTGTCTCCAGTTTTTAAAAAGCAGTGAAATTTTATTGCTTTTTTCTTCACTTCGAATCGGAAAAAGTCCGAAATGTCGAACGATGTCTAAAATAAAGGTTTCGCGGCCTTCCATGACTGCGCCGAACTACGTGTTCTAGACGGTCTTATGTGATTTGCGATTTGTGTGATGGATTTATTCCAGAAGTAATCAGCGATTTCCTGGCAATATTGTACATTGTTTGATACTCTAACTAGCGCATGCGCGATTAGGAAATATTGTATAAATCATGTTTACTGCGAAATTTCATTAATAATATTTAACAAATTTAAAAAAACGATCCTCGGGGAAAATAAATAATCAAATAAATAAATTGTAATTCTTATTGTGGTCTGCGTCTTTCGGTAATTTTGTTCAGAATGAATATTTCATTTCGAAACTAATAATGACCTGAGGCGCAATGGCCCATGCAAGACAAGAGCTCTTTCTTTTTAGTTTCGCTGGGTCAGAATATTTATTCAAAATGATTTCAAATATGCACCAAAATTAAACAAAACTATTTCTCACACATGTGAAGCGAGGTAAATTGTTCGAGTGTGATGGTTAATGCTTTGCGTTAATTATTCTATGGCAATTCTTCGTGATAATGGATATAGAATTATGCTGTGTTCAATTCTTGCGCGAAAAATAATGGAACTAGCCAACATAAAATAAAGGCTTGCTACTAAAGATTTCATGATGGGAAAATGTTTATAAACCCGCACTTGTACCATCAAACGACCGGTGGCTATTTTGGTTAGTCGCTACAAGTTTTAACTATTCTCCAAGTCATTTTTGTTCGTTATGGTGGGAAAAGCGTGCTTATAATGGTTTCGCTTGAATCTATGTTTGTCAATTGTGAGCAATTCTAAAAATCGTCTAAACATAGTTATTCTACCTTTGTCATTCTTGGCCCTAATACATATCTCTAATTATTGCAATACTGAATTAGATATTAGCCACTTCTCACCTCCATTTTACCCCATACGAAATTGTGCCCTCACAACCAAATGGCTAAATAAATGTTCATAAAAAAAACGTTTCCGAAATAATATCCTAAAATTATTGGACTATATAATGACATTTCATCGCGACTTAGTTCCGATTAGGTTTCCACCAGGTTCTACTATTTCAAATCGGAAAGTTTTCTACCAGGTTTTACTATTTGAAATTGAAAAGGTTTCTACCAGGTTCTACTATTTGAATCGAAAAGGTTTCCACCAGGTTCTATTATTTCAAATCGGAAAGGTTTCTACCAGGTTCTACTATTTGAAATTGAAAAGGTTTCTACCAGGTTCTACTATTTGAATCGAAAAGGTTTCTACCAGGTTCTTTTATTTGAAATTGAAAAGGTTTCTACCAGGTTCTTGTATTTGAAATCAAAAAGGTTTCTACCAGGTTCTATAATTTTAAATCGAAAAGGTTTCTACCATGTTCTACTATTTGAAATTGAAAATATTTCTAGCAGGTTCTACTATTTGAATCGAAAAGGTTTCTACCAGGTTCTTTTATTTGAAATTGAAAAGGTTTCTACCAGGTTCTTGTATTTGAAATCAAAAAGGTTTCTACCAGGTTCTATAATTTTAAATCGAAAAGGTTTATACCATGTTCTACTATTTTAAATCGAAAAGGTTTCTACCAGGTTCTTCTAATTGAAATCAAAAAGGTTTCGAACAGGTTCTACTATTTTAAATCGAAAAGGTTTCTACCAGGTTCTTCTATTTGAAATCGAAAAGGTTTCTACCAGGTTCTTCTATTTGAAATCGAAAAGGTTTCTACCAGGTTCTACTATTTGAAATCGAAAAGGTTTCTACCATATTCTACTCATTGAAATCGAAAAGATTTCTACCTTATTCTACTATTTGAAATCGAAAATGTTTCTACCATATTGTGCTCTTTGAAATCGAAAGGTTTTCTGCCATATTCTACTCTTTGAAATCGAAAAAGTTTCTTCCCCATTCTACTCTTTGAAATCGAAAAGTCTTCTACCAAATTCTACTATTTGAAATCGAAAAGGTTTCTACCAGCTTCTTCTACCTGAAATTGAAAATGTATCTACCAGCTTCTTCTACCTGAAATTGAAAAGGATTCTACCAGGTTCTACTACCTAAAATCAAATATGTTTTTACCAGGTTCTACTATTTGAAATCGAAAAGAGTTCTACCAGCTTCTTCTACCTGAAATTGAAAAGGATTCTACCAGGTTCTTGTACCTAAAATTTAATCGATCTCTACCAGGTTCTACTACCCAAAATGGAATAGGTTGTTACCAGGTTCTACTACAAAAATCAAATAGCACTTTTCAGTTCTTTTACCTCCAAATAAAAGGGTCGCTTCTTTCTAAAAATCCTTTTATCTGTTTTTGATTCAACTACCTTATATTACAGTGTTTATTATTCTACCTTAAATTTCATTGATAGCTTCTTCGTTTATCAGGTACCGTTTCATTAATCTACCACAACTAACATAGATATCTGCTTAAGTAAATCAATCTAAAACAACGAATATACCTTCTGGATACTTATTTCTCAATTTAAACAGACACTTATATCGTTAGCAATGTACAATACAAGTTTTGATGGCTAAAGTAACTTAGAATGATCGGTATGTAAAATGAGGTGCTGACCAACCAGTTCAACAAGCACCACAGATATTATGAGCTGAAAACGCCATCAATATAGCTAACCAATTCCATCAGATGTAAGTGTGCATCTTTAAAGTCGAATAATTTTTCTGTTTTTTCTTTGTCAATTTAATGAACTGAATCAGGACATCCTTCAGATTGAAAGCCAAATCAGCGGCTAATAATTGAGACAACGTAATTGGCAGAAACCAGTTGCCAAAAAGAATGACATCAGCACATCCAATTATTTAGAAAGCAGTCTCGTCGTCGAGCAGCCATTTAGCTCCGTACAAATAAGAGTATGTATTCCAGCTTGAGTACCTGGTTCACGAATAAGTCCCACCAAATAGTCAAAGCAATGCCAACAACGAACGAAGCTGCCACCGAAATGTAACATGCTACACGTATAATGACAGTTGCCTGTTCATGAACGTATATATTTCTTGTATTGACGCTGGCTTTAATTTTTGGTAATTTCAAGTGGTACACAAATAGACTGACGTGCCAATACCGCATTCGGTGCAGTATGAAAACTGTCGCCAATAAACGTGCCCATTCTTCCTCACTTCTGAATAAGACAGTATACTACTTTTCACTGCCATACACGCTAAAAAGGTTGGTTCATATTTTACCCATTTTGGGTCAATTGTTACCCAAATTGTGGGTCAGTATTTCACCTACCATTAAATTTGGGCAAAATGAAAACAACCCAAGTTGGGTAAAAATAATCACCCAAAGTTGGGTAAAAATAATCACCCAAAGTTGGGCAAGTTAACAACTGCCAAATGGTTGGGTAAAAATAAATAACCCAAAGTTGGGTAAATTAACAACTGCCCAAATGGTTGGATAAAAATAAATAATCCAAAGTTGGGTAAATTAAATACTGCCCAAATGGTTGGATAAAAATAAATAACTCAAAGTTGGGTAAATTAACAACTGCCCAAATGGTTGGATAAAAATAAATAACCCAAAGTTGGGTAAATTAACAACTGCCCAAATGGTTGGATAAAAATAAATAACCCAAAGTTGGGTAAATTAACAACTACCCAAATGGTTGGATAAAAGTAAATAATCCAAAGTTGGGTATATTAAATACTGCCCAAATGGTTGGATAAACATAAATAACCCAAAGTAGGGTATATTAACAACTGCCCAAATGGTTGGTTAAAATTAAACAACACAAAGTTGTGTAAATTAACAACTGCCCAAATGGTTGGTTAAAATTAAACAACCCAAAGTTGTGTAAATTAACAACTGCCCAAATGGTTGGATAAAAATAAATAACCCAAAATTGGGTAAATTAACAACTGACCAAATGGTTGGATAAAAATAAATAACCCAAAGTTGGGTAAATAACAACTGGCCAAATGGTTGGATAAAAATAAATAACCCAAAGTTGGGTAAATTAACAAATTCCCAAATGGTTGGATAAAAATAAATACCCCAAGGGTTGGATAAAAAAAATAACCCAAATTTGGGTAAATTAACAACTGCCCAAATGGTTGGATAAAAATAAACAACCCAAAGTTGTGTAAATTTACAATTCCCCAAATGGTTGGATAAAAATAAATAACTCAAAATTGGGTAAATTAACAACTGCCCAAATGGTTGGATGAAAATAAATACCCAAAGGGTTGGATAAAAAAAATAAGCCAAAGTTGGGTAAATTAACAACTGCCCAAATGGTTGGATAAAAATAAATAACACAAAGTTGGGTAAATTAACAACTGCCCAAATGGTTGGATAAAAGTAAATAATCCAAAGTTGGGTATATTAAATACTGCCCAAATAGTTGGATAAAAGTAAATAACCCAAAGTAGGGTAAATTAACAACTGCCCAAATGGTTGGTTAAAATTAAACAACCCAAAGTTGTGTAAATTAACAACTGCCCAAATGGTTGGTTAAAATTAAACAACCCAAAGTTGTGTAAATTAACAACTGCCCAAATGGTTGGATAAAAATAAATAACCCAAAATTGGGTAAATTAACAACTGCCCAAATGGTTGGATAAAAATAAATAACCCAAAGTTGGGTAAATAACAACTGGCCAAATGGTTGGATAAAATTAAACAACCCAAAGTTGTGTAAATTAACAACTGCCCAAATGGTTGGATAAAAATAAATAACTCAAAATTGGGTAAATTAACAACTGCCCAAATGGTTGGATGAAAATAAATACCCAAAGGGTTGGATAAAAAAAATAAGCCAAAGTTGGGTAAATTAACAACTGCCCAAATGGTTGGATAAAAATAAATAACCCAAAATTAAGTAAATTAACAACTGCTCAAATGGTTGGATAAAAATAAATAACCCAAAGTTGGGTAAATTAACAACTGCCCAAATGGTTGGATAAAAGTAAATAATCCAAAGTTGGGTATATTAAATACTGCCCAAATAGTTGGATAAAAGTAAATAACCCAAAGTAGGGTAAATTAACAACTGCCCAAATGGTTGGTTAAAATTAAACAACCCAAAGTTGTGTAAATTAACAACTGCCCAAATGGTTGGTTAAAATTAAACAACCCAAAGTTGTGTAAATTAACAACTGCCCAAATGGTTGGATAAAAATAAATAACCCAAAATTGGGTAAATTAACAACTGCCCAAATGGTTGGATAAAAATAAATAACCCAAAGTTGGGTAAATAACAACTGGCCAAATGGTTGGATAAAATTAAACAACCCAAAGTTGTGTAAATTAACAACTGCCCAAATGGTTGGATAAAAATAAATAACTCAAAATTGGGTAAATTAACAACTGCCCAAATGGTTGGATGAAAATAAATACCCAAAGGGTTGGATAAAAAAAATAAGCCAAAGTTGGGTAAATTAACAACTGCCCAAATGGTTGGATAAAAATAAATAACCCAAAATTAAGTAAATTAACAACTGCTCAAATGGTTGGATAAAAATAAATAACCCAAAGTTGGGTAAATTAACAACTGCCCAAATGGTTGGATAAAAATAAATAACCCAAAGTTGGGTAAATTAACAACTGCCCAAATGGTTGGATGAAAATAAATACCCAAAGGGTTGGATAAAAAAATAACCCAAAGTTGGATAAATTAACAACTGCCCAAATGGTTGGATAAAAATAAATAACCCAAAGTTGGGTAAATTAACAACTGCCCAAATGGTTGGATAAAAATAAATAACCCAAAGTTGGGTAAATTAACAACTGCCCAAATGGTTGGATAAAAATAAATAACCCAAAGTTGGGTAAATTAACAACTGCCCAAATAGTTGGATAAAAATAAATAACCCAAAGTTAGGTAAATTAACAACTGCCCAAATGGTTGGATAAAAATAAATAACCCAAAGTTGGGTAAAATAACAACTGCCCAAATGGTTGGATAAAAATAAATAACCCAAATTTGGGTAAATTAACAACTGCCCAAATGGTTGGATAAAAATAAATAACCCAAAGTTGGGTAAATTGACAACTGCCCAAATGGTTGGATAAAAATAAATAACCCAAAGTTAGGTAAATTAACAACTGCCCAAATGGTTGGTTAAAAGTAAACAACCCAAAGTTGTGTTAATTAACAACTGCCCAAATGGTTGGATAAAAATAAATAACCCAAAATTGGGTAAATTAACAACTGCCTAAATGGTTGGATAAAAATAAATAACCCAAAGTTGGGTAAATAACAACTGCCCAAATGGTTGGATAAAATTAAATAACCCAAAGTTGGGTAAATTAACAAATGCCCAAATGGTTGGATAAAAATAAATACCCAAAGGGTTGGATAAAAAAGATAACCCAAATTTGGGTAAATTAACAACTGCCCAAATGGTTGGATAAAAATAAATAACCCAAAGTTGGGTAAATTAACAACTGCCCAAATGGTTGGATAAAAATAAATAACCCGAAGTTGGGTAAATTAACAACTGCCCAAATGGTTGGATAAAAATAAATAACCCAAAATTGGGTAAATTAACAACTGCTCAAATGGTTGAATAAAAATAAATAACCCAAAGTTGGGTAAATTAACAACTGCCCAAATGGTTGCTTAAAATTAAACAACCCAAAGTTGTGTAAATTAACAATTGCCCAAATGGTTGGATAAAAATAAATAACTCAAAATTGGGTAAATTAACAACTGCCCAAATGGTTGGATAAAAATAAATAACCCAAAGTTGGGTAAATTAACAACTGCCCAAATGGTTGGATAAAAGTAAATAATCCAAAGTTGGGTATATTAAATACTGCCCAAATAGTTGGATAAAAGTAAATAACCCAAAGTAGGGTAAATTAACAACTGCCCAAATGGTTGGTTAAAATTAAACAACCCAAAGTTGTGTAAATTAACAACTGCCCAAATGGTTGGTTAAAATTAAACAACCCAAAGTTGTGTAAATTAACAACTGCCCAAATGGTTGGATAAAAATAAATAACCCAAAATTGGGTAAATTAACAACTGCCCAAATGGTTGGATAAAAATAAATAACCCAAAGTTGGGTAAATAACAACTGGCCAAATGGTTGGATAAAAATTAACAACCCAATATTGGGTAAATTAACAACTGCCCAAATGGTTGGATAAACATAAATAACCCAAAGTTGGGTAAATTAACAACTGCCCAAATGGTTGGATAAAAATAAATAACCCAAAGTTGGGTAAATTAACAACTGCCCAAATGGTTGGATAAAAATAAATAACCCAAAATTGGGTAAATTAACAACTGCCCAAATGGTTGGATAAAAATAAATAACCCAAAGTTGTGTAAATTAACAACTGCCCAAATGGTTGGATAAAAATTAACAACCCAAAGTTGGGTAAATTAACAACTGCCCAAATGGTTGGATAAACATAAATAACCCAAAGTTGGGTAAATTAACAACTGCCCAAATGGTTGGATAAAAATAAATAACCCAAAATTGGGTAAATTAACAACTGCTCAAATGGTTGGATAAAAATAAATAACCCAAAGTTGGGTAAATTAACAACTGCCCAAATGGTTGGTTAAAA
Organism: Leiobunum rupestre; assembly: GCF_980474605.1. Classification (NCBI taxonomy): domain Eukaryota; kingdom Metazoa; phylum Arthropoda; class Arachnida; order Opiliones; family Sclerosomatidae; genus Leiobunum; species Leiobunum rupestre. The sequence continues at coordinate 16,165,039 of NC_143394.1, forward strand.
TTAAACAACCCAAAGTTGTGTAAATTTACAATTCCCCAAATGGTTGGATAAAAATAAATAACTCAAAATTGGGTAAATTAACAACTGCCCAAATGGTTGGATGAAAATAAATACCCAAAGGGTTGGATAAAAAAAATAAGCCAAAGTTGGGTAAATTAACAACTGCCCAAATGGTTGGATAAAAATAAATAACCCAAAATTAAGTAAATTAACAACTGCTCAAATGGTTGGATAAAAATAAATAACCCAAAGTTGGGTAAATTAACAACTGCCCAAATGGTTGGATAAAAATAAATAACCCAAAGTTGGGTAAATTAACAACTGCCCAAATGGTTGGATGAAAATAAATACCCAAAGGGTTGGATAAAAAAATAACCCAAAGTTGGGTAAATTAACAACTGCCCAAATGGTTGGATAAAAATAAATAACCCAAAGTTGGGTAAATTAACAACTGCCCAAATGGTTGGATAAAAATAAATAACCCAAAGTTGGGTAAATTAACAACTGCCCAAATGGTTGGATAAAAATAAATAACCCAAAGTTGGGTAAATTAACAACTGCCCAAATGGTTGGATAAAAATAAATAACCCAAAGTTAGGTAAATTAACAACTGCCCAAATGGTTGGATAAAAATAAATAACCCAAAGTTGGGTAAAATAACAACTGCCCAAATGGTTGGATAAAAATAAATAACCCAAATTTGGGTAAATTAACAACTGCCCAAATGGTTGGATAAAAATAAATAACCCAAAGTTGGGTAAATTGACAACTGCCCAAATGGTTGGATAAAAATAAATAACCCAAAGTTAGGTAAATTAACAACTGCCCAAATGGTTGGTTAAAATTAAACAACCCAAAGTTGTGTTAATTAACAACTGCCCAAATGGTTGGATAAAAATAAATAACCCAAAATTGGGTAAATTAACAACTGCCTAAATGGTTGGATAAAAATAAATAACCCAAAGTTGGGTAAATAACAACTGCCCAAATGGTTGGATAAAAATAATAAACCCAAAGTTGGGTAAATTAACAAATGCCCAAATGGTTGGATAAAAATAAATACCCAAAGGGTTGGATAAAAAAGATAACCCAAATTTGGGTAAATTAACAACTGCCCAAATGGTTGGATAAAAATAAATAACCCAAAGTTGGGTAAATTAACAACTGCCCAAATGGTTGGATAAAAATAAATAACCCAAAGTTGGGTAAATTAACAACTGCCCAAATGGTTGGATAAAAATAAATAACCCAAAATTGGGTAAATTAACAACTGCTCAAATGGTTGAATAAAAATAAATAACCCAAAGTTGGGTAAATTAACAACTGCCCAAATGGTTGCTTAAAATTAAACAACCCAAAGTTGTGTAAATTAACAATTGCCCAAATGGTTGGATAAAAATAAATAACTCAAAATTGGGTAAATTAACAACTGCCCAAATGGTTGGATAAAAATAAATAACCCAAAGTTGGGTAAATTAACAACTGCTCAAATGGTTGGATAAAAGTAAATAATCCAAAGTTGGGTATATTAAATACTGCCCAAATAGTTGGATAAAAGTAAATAACCCAAAGTAGGGTAAATTAACAACTGCCCAAATGGTTGGTTAAAATTAAACAACCCAAAGTTGTGTAAATTAACAACTGCCCAAATGGTTGGTTAAAATTAAACAACCCAAAGTTGTGTAAGTTAACAACTGCCCAAATGGTTGGATAAAAATAAATAACCCAAAATTGGGTAAATTAACAACTGCCCAAATGGTTGGATAAAAATAAATAACCCAAAGTTGGGTAAATAACAACTGGCCAAATGGTTGGATAAAAATTAACAACCCAAAGTTGGGTAAATTAACAACTGCCCAAATGGTTGGATAAACATAAATAACCCAAAGTTGGGTAAATTAACAACTGCCCAAATGGTTGGATAAAAATAAATAACCCAAAGTTGGGTAAATTAACAACTGCCCAAATGGTTGGATAAAAATAAATAACCCAAAATTGGGTAAATTAACAACTGCCCAAATGGTTGGATAAAAATAAATAACCCAAAGTTGTGTAAATTAACAACTGCCCAAATGGTTGGATAAAAACAAATAACTCAAAATTGGGTAAATTAACAACTGCCCAAATGGTTGGATAAACATAAATAACCCAAAGTTGGGTAAATTAACAACTGCCCAAATTGTTGGATAAAAATAAATAACCCAAAGTTGGGTAAATTAACAACTGCCCAAATGGTTGGATAAAAATAAATAACCCAAAATTGGGTAAATTAACAACTGCTCAAATGGTTGGATAAAAATAAATAACCCAAAGTTGGGTAAATTAACAACTGCCCAAATGGTTGGTTAAAATTAAACAACCCAAAGTTGTGTAAATTAACAATTGCCCAAATGGTTGGATAAAAATAAATAACTCAAAATTGGGTAAATTAACAACTGCCCAAATGGTTGGATGAAAATAAATACCCAAAGGGTTGGATAAAAAAAAATAAGCCAAAGTTGGGTAAATTAACAACTGCCCAAATGGTTGGATAAAAATAAATAACCCAAAATTAAGTAAATTAACAACTGATCAAATGGTTGGATAAAAATAAATAACTCAAAATTGGGTAAATTAACAACTGCCCAAATGGTTGGATGAAAATAAATACCCAAAGGGTTGGATAAAAAAAATAAGCCAAAGTTGGGTAAATTAACAACTGCCCAAATGGTTGGATAAAAATAAATAACCCAAAGTTGGGTAAATTAACAACTGCCCAAATGGTTGGATAAAAATAAATAAGCCAAAGTTGGGTAAATTAACAACTGCCCAAATGGTTGGATGAAAATAAATACCCAAAGGGTTGGATAAAAAAAATAAGCCAAAGTTGGGTAAATTAACAACTGCCCAAATGGTTGGATAAAAATAAATAACCCAAAGTTAGGTAAATTAACAACTGCCCAAATGGTTGGATAAAAATAAATAAGCCAAAGTTGGGTAAATTAACAACTGCCCAAATGGTTGGATAAAAATAAATAACCCAAAATTGGGTAAATTAACAACTGCTCAAATGGTTGGATAAAAATAAATAACCCAAAGTTGGGTAAATAACAACTGGCCAAATGGTTCGATAAAAATAAACAACCCAAAGTTGGGTAAATTAACAACTGCCCAAATGGTTGCTTAAAATTAAACAACCCAAAGTTGTGTAAATTAACAATTGCCCAAATGGTTGGATAAAAATAAATAACTCAAAATTGGGTAAATTAACAACTGCCCAAATGGTTGGATAAAAATAAATAACCCAAAGTTGGGTAAATTAACAACTGCTCAAATGGTTGGATAAAAGTAAATAATCCAAAGTTGGGTATATTAAATACTGCCCAAATAGTTGGATAAAAGTAAATAACCCAAAGTAGGGTAAATTAACAACTGCCCAAATGGTTGGTTAAAATTAAACAACCCAAAGTTGTGTAAATTAACAACTGCCCAAATGGTTGGTTAAAATTAAACAACCCAAAGTTGTGTAAATTAACAACTGCCCAAATGGTTGGATAAAAATAAATAACCCAAAATTGGGTAAATTAACAACTGCCCAAATGGTTGGATAAAAATAACCCAAAGTTGGGTAAATAACAACTGGCCAAATGGTTGGATAAAAATTAACAACCCAAAGTTGGGTAAATTAACAACTGCCCAAATGGTTGGATAAACATAAATAACCCAAAGTTGGGTAAATTAACAACTGCCCAAATGGTTGGATAAAAATAAATAACCCAAAGTTGGGTAAATTAACAACTGCCCAAATGGTTGGATAAAAATAAATAACCCAAAATTGGGTAAATTAACAACTGCCCAAATGGTTGGATAAAAAAAATAAGCCAAAGTTGGGTAAATTAACAACTGCCCAAATGGTTGGATAAAAATAAATAACCCAAAGTTGGGTAAATTAACAACTGCCCAAATGGTTGGATAAAAAAATAAGCCAAAGTTGGGTAAATTAACAACTGCCCAAATGGTTGGATAAAAATAAATAACCCAAAGTTGGGTAAATTAACAACTGCCCAAATGGTTGGATAAAAATAAATAACCCAAAGTTAGGTAAATTAACAACTGCCCAAATGGTTGGATAAAAATAAATAAGCCAAAGTTGGGTAAATTAACAACTGCCCAAATGGTTGGATAAAAATAAATAACCCAAAATTGGGTAAATTAACAACTGCTCAAATGGTTGGATAAAAATAAATAACCCAAAGTTGGGTAAATAACAACTGGCCAAATGGTTCGATAAAAATAAACAACCCAAAGTTTGGTAAATTAACAACTGCCCAAATGGTTGGATAAACATAAATAACCCAAAGTTGGGTAAATTAACAACTGCCCAAATGGTTGGATGAAAATAAATAACCCAAAGTTGGGTAAATTAACAACTGCCCAAATGGTTGGATATAAATAAAAAACCCAAAGTTGGGTAAATTAACAATTGCCCAAATGGTTGGTTAAAAATAATTAACCCAAAGTTGGATAAATTTACAACTGCCTTAATGGTTGGGTAAAAATAAAAAACCCAAAGTTGGATAAATTAACAACTGGCCAAATGGTTGGGTAAAAATAAATTACCCAAAATTATGGGCTTTGAGAAAAAAAACAGCGCAAAATAAAGGGTTGTGCTAATAATTTGACCCAAATAATTAGGTCATCAAATTTACTTAATTAATTTGGTCAATAGTCTAGTGTTGTTGTTAACCATCAAAGGCTTAATTTCAAATTCACTATTATTCATTGAAAACATTTGTTACTAAGAACAAAAGCTATAGCTTATTAATTTAATCCAATAAGCTATCGAAGTTCTATTATACTCCTATTAGATAAAAATAAAATTACCATTACAAGAACTTTCCTCCTTTGATTGTTTTAGCTTGTAAGCCGGACGGCCGGTACTGTTGGTAGTGATAAAAATTTGGCGGGACTTTAGGTCATACTTTGAAAGCTTCGAAGATTCCTTCGATCAGTGTCACTCTTATTTTTTTACTTCTTGGTCAGGGGAATATATAAGGCTAACCTGATTTTACTAAATGAAGGCCTTTGGATATCTTAAAATTATTAACTGAATAATCTGCTCAGTTGACCGTTGCCAATACTAAAAGAGCCTCCTCATTTATTTTAATATTTCAAGAATATTTCGTCTATTCTGTAACAGGCAACAACGAAAAAATAAAGGAAGCAGTAAAGAAATTATTTTAATTTGTGATTTTGTAAATTGGTTGTTATATATATTCCAACCGCTAATGAAACTAAACTATTATTAGGAATGGAAATTCTAACACCCTTTATAGTGTGAGTTTTGTTAAATATTATATTTAGGAAGCATATGATGCAGCGAGTGTTTCGCTATCTACATTTTATGCAAAATAAAACACTCAAATGAAAAAGCTGACTCTTTATTCAAAATTGATATACAGGGTGTTAACTAAAAAATGGACCAGGGCGAATATCTCAAAATGTGTTTTAGCTACGATTTCGAAATTTTAGGGTGTTATAGAGCGCTCAGGGGTCAACCAAATATGAAAATGTCAATGACCTTGAACCATGTCTTCAAGGTCGTTTGAAAATTAACTTGAGAACCGTAAGAGCTACGAAGTTGGTTCCAATTAGAAAGGTGTTCCCCGTCATATGTTATGGCTAACTAGCTTGGACTCGATCTGATTTGCGAAATAGGAAGTTGAGCAATGTTAGGCCAAAATCAAGAAGGTCGTTAAGTTGATAACGTGTTGAAGACAATTCCGAGCACTAGGTCAGTAGTAGAGCATTCGACTCAGTGGCGTAGCCAGGGGGGGCACAGGGGGCACATGCCCCCCCCCCGAAACGTTTGGTCTTACGTACAAATATTTTTATTTTTTTCAATGGTGTGCCCCCCCCCCCGAAACAAAATCTTGGCTACGTTACTGATTCGACTGCATATAAAGTGTTTCATTATAATGACTTGAACAGTCACTATGACTGTATCTCAAAAACTAGAGCTCACCAACACTTTTTATTGTCATATTCGTGTTCAGCAGACAAAAATACATTAATATCAGCTAATTTTGAGCCCGGAACATTTTCTTTGTTGTTCAGTGAGTGTGACGGTTAATATTTACCATTTTGGCATGTATTTTAATGCAATGTTTCTAGAATTACTCTTTGGACAACTCCTCCGCGAAGAAAATTATGAAGGTCGCCAACAGAAAATAAAGGCTCGCTATTAAAGATTTCGTGACGGGAAAATGTTTAAAAAGCAGCACTTGTACCATCGCTCGACCAGTGGCTATTTTGGTTACTCGGTACAAGTGGTAACTATCCTCCGAGTCACTGTCGTTCGTTCGTATCTTGGATAACTGAGAATGAGTTGTTCTTAGAAGTTCGTCGTGTTGGTTGCTGATGTCGGACATCGTGAATGTAATTACGAACGAAATGGTTACGCTCATCCCCGTCGCTATCAAGTTGAAAACAATGTTTCTAGACGCATCTGAAATATAAATCGTACTAACGAATGAAATAGTTACGTTATTCATCGTCTCTATCATGTGGTAAACTGTTAATCGAGACACATCTGATATATTAATCACGTATTTATTTCAACTAAGCCAGAATAGTCCGTTAACTTCGGAAAAGTTGAAACTAGGCTGCATTTTTGTATGCCACCATTTTTGGTCTTAACCAGTATGTACTAAATACTACTCTCGGGAGAATGAATATGTTGAGACGAGTTGAAGTGGAGCCCCCAATCCCCTTCATGCTCAAAGAGTAAGCATCGTTCCCCCTCATGCTCAAAGAGAAAGCTTCGTTTCCTTTCATGCTCAAAGAGAAAGCTTCGTTTCCTTTCATGCTCAAAGAGTATAAGCTTCATTCAGCCTCATGTTCAAAGAGTAAGCTTCCTTACCATTCATGCTTAAGGAGTTAGCTTCATTCCCTATCATGCTCAAAGAGTAAGCTTCGTTTCCCTTCATGCTTAAAGATAAAGCTTCGTTCCCCTTCATGCTCAAAGAGTAAGCTGCATTTCCCTTCATGCTCAAAGAGTAAGCTTCATTTCCCTTTATGTTCAAAGAGTAAGCCGCATTCCCCTTCATGCATTCCCCTTGGGTTCTGCTACCTGAAATTGAATAATTATCTATTGGGTTCTGCTACCTGAATTTGAATAATTATCTATTGGATTCTACTACCGGAAATTGAAAAATTATCAATTTTTACGGCGGGGAACACCATAGTACTACCTGAAATTGAGTAGGCATCTATTCGGTTCTACTACCTGAAATTGAGTAGGTATCTATTTGGTTCTACTACCTGAAATTGAGTAGGTATCTATTTGGTTCTACTACCTGAAATTGAGTAGGTATCTATTTGGTTCTTTTACATAAAATTGAAAAGTTATCTCAAATAACCAAGACCACCTGCGGATTCATGTGATTTTAAAAACGTAGATATGTTATTATTGAATCGGTCTTAATTTAAACTGTAATTTTTTTGGTCTTATTTCCATCAAATTATCTAGATTGCCTATTGGTTCGTTTACCTCAAAGTATAAGAATCGCTTCTAGATTTTCCGACTTTAAATAACCAAAATATGTTTTTTATTCAACTACCTATAATTATAAGTCTATAATTTTGTTCCATGAGTTTGTCCCTTTGGGAAATATTTAACTGAGAGCTAGTTAAAAAGTAACGTAATCACAAGAAGAAAATCCGCCCCTGGCGAGACGCTGTCAAAGGCTAGGTGCGACGCGGGAGCAAGCGGACGGAAAAAAGCAACGAAGCTCGTAATGCATTCTGTCTCGTAAATAGCGCTCAGTAAAACTTTTGCACGTGAAGAATAGGAAGTAGCACTCTTATGATATAATATTATACACTTATGCTATTATTCATCATTCGTCAAATTTCATAGATAACTTCTTAACATCTGGTACCTCGATGATTCGACGCTTGGCGGCAGTCCACGTTCCGTCCTCGACGACCTGCTACTTCTCCAAGAACTTTCCGCTGATATCGGCCTGGAGCTCAACCCTTCCAAATGCGAGTTATTACTCCTAAATCCCGGCGGCTTTGACTTTCAAAACTACCAATCTATATTCCATGTGGTGGCTCCTGGCATAAAACTCTTACCGCGCTCCGAATACATCCTCTTAGGAGCTCCCCTCTAGGACGAGGTTATCTCCACTTGCTTTCCTCTAAAACCGAGGCCTTGAATACCATGGTCGGAAATCTTAAGCAAATATCTGCCCATCAGGGTTTTTTTCTGTTGAAAAACTCAATTGCTATCCCGAAGCTGTCATATCTCCTCCGCAGTGCCTCCGTTTGGCGTGACGTCTCTGGCCTTACGTCGTTCGATGAAACCCTTCGTTCGGCGCTGCAAACAGTTACGAACACTCTCATGGACGAGGCAACTTGGCTAGAGTCGTCGCTTCCCGTGTCTCGAGGCCTGGGTATTCGCCACGACTCTACTCTCGCTCGCCTTTCTCTCGTCGGAATCCAGCGTGGAGGCCTTTGTCCGCGCTAATCTAACGGGTTGGATTTTTCCGACGCTTCATCTCAGTGCGAAATCCTTTCGGGTGTGGTCTTGCTATCGCCGGATCTCTGAAGTCATCAACGCGCGTGGGAGGCCCTTCTTGTCAAGCAGTCTATCACTCGGTTGTCCGCCCGTTCTTCCAGCGACAGGGACAAAGCTCGGCTACTCTCGGTCAGCTCTGCGGACACTGGGTGTTGGCTAAACGCCCTTCCTTCACCGTCCTTGGGCCCGCTCTTAGACGACGACTCATTCCGGATCGCTGTCGGCCTTCGGTTGGGTGCCGAAATTTGTGTCCCGCACGTTTGCAACTGTGGTAGTCGTGTGGGCTCATTGGTCACACATGGTTTGAGTTGCAAACGAAGCTCTGGTCGGCTGTCACGCCACGGCGCCGTCAATGACCTGCTCAAACGCGCCCTCATTTCTGTGTTCCGGAGATTCTAGAACCCCCGGCCTGTCGCGGGACGATGGGAAACGACCCGATGGCATGACTTTGGTCCCCTGGTCCGGTGGGAAATCACTGGTCTGGGACTTTACGTGCACCGACCATCTAGCTTCGTCCTACTTGGCGTCTTCCTCTTCAGCTTCTCTCTTGGCTGCAACCCAGGCCGAATTGCGGAAGAAATCCAAATACCCGGGTTTGGAAAATCGGTTCATCTTCACTGCTGTCGCGGTCGAAACCCTGGGCTTCTTCGGGCGGGATGGTCTGGCCTTGATCCATTCGATAGGCCGTCGGATCAAGGAGGTCAACGAATCGCCATCGCGGTGCAGAGAGGCAATGCGGCCTCAGTACTAAACACTTTCCCTCCGGGCACCTCCCTCGGTGATTGTTTGTACTCCCTGCCCTAAATTCGTGTGGGTGTTTTTTTTAATTATGTTTGTACTATTGTTCAAAAGATTAAAACTGCAACTTCTTCCTTCATTTCCCTGAAATTATGTAGACAATTTTTTCACCTACCTCAAATTTCACTGATACCTTTTCAATAAATCATCCTAATATTTCATAGATAGCTTCTTAATAGGTTCTACTTCATATAAAAAAAACTAGTTAGTTGACCTTAAATTTCAATGATTCTCCTTCGTTAATCTACCTCAATCAAGGTAGGCAATTTTTATTCATCTACCTTAACTTACTATAATTTTACTTATACTTGTAGTTAAACAGACACTTATTCAATTAACATACTCACAGTTTTGCTGGAATAAGTCATTTGATATGCTCGATATGTTCAATAAGGTATTGGCTAGCCAGTTCAACAACCACAGCAGATACAACGGGCTAAGGACTCGATTGAAATGGTCAGCAACATCCATCAGATTTGTGTGAACCTTTGAAATCGAAGCATTTTTGCGTTCCTTTGTCAATTTAATCAACTGAACCAGTACATCCTTCAGGTCGAAAGCGAGATCAGCGGCTAATAATTGAGACAACGTAACTGGCAGATACGAGATGTTGTAAAGAAAGGAATCAACGCATCCAATTATTTTGAAAGCGGTCGTGTCTTCGAGCAGCCATTTGGCTCCGTACAAATAAGAGTTTACGTAATCTAGCTTCTCTTCCTGGTTCGCGAATAAGACCCACCAAATATTCAAAGCAACGTCAATAACGAACGAAGCTGCCACCAAAATGTAACAAACAACACGAATAACCTCTGTTTGTTGTTCGTGTCCGCATATATTTCTTGTTTTGACGTTGGTTTTAATTTGCTTTAATTTCGAGTGGAGCATAAGTAAATTGTTGTGCCAATACCGCATTCGGTGCAGAATGAAAACTGATGCCAAAAAACGTGTCCATTCTTCCGCACTTCTGAATAAGACGTATAGTAGACTACTTTACGCTGCCATAATGATGGTGAACACCAGGATGTTCACGGAGTTTACGTGCGTAACGAGCATAAGAAGAAAGTGTCTCCAGTTTTTAAAAAGCAGTGAAATTTGTTGCTTTTTTCTTTACTTCGAAACGGGAAAAGTCCGAAATGTCGAACAACGTCTAGAATAATGGTTTCGCGGCCTTCCATGACTTCGCCGAACTCGACTCTGAAACAAGTACGTGTTGTAGACGGTAAAATGTAATTTGTGTGATTGAAGTTTATCAAACGTTCGTAACGAACCGTTACTGTGGAAGTAATCGGCAATTTCCTTCCAATATTGTTTGGACGAACATTTTTTAATGATCTGACTACATCCAACCTTAAAAACTCCCTCATTCGTAAAGTTATCTTAAGTCAATGTCTTAAAATTATTGATTTTCGTTCTAGCATAGGATAAATAATCGGTAGTTATATTAAATTCTCATAACACTTATTTTTAAATGGATTAGAAGTGTGTAATAACAAATTAAGGGCCCTCTAAATCTAATCGAAAACTATAACGATCGTCCTAATGTAGTTCTGCACTTAACATGCTTTGTGAAAACACTATTTATATATACCTCTCCCTTGTTTATAAAAAATAAATGTTAGAAAGGTTTTGACACGGGAATTATTATTAAGCTGGCTCGGTAGATGTTAGCCAACCCGAACAGTCCTTGAATATTATTTTTTTAGTCCATTCGAATTAAAATTGTACCTTAAACAAATTGTAATATACATTTTATCTTTTGAAATGTGTTCGTAAAATTGATTCAAATTGTCCATTCAAACCCACCGTAAAACACATCATGGAAAGTTGGTAAAAAAATTGGTCAAACGACGTTATCAAAATTGAATTAATTTGGGAAACTTTGGAGGTGACAACCTAAAAATTGTGCCATGACCTTTCAATTTGAGAAAGATGACGGAAAATTGGTCAATATACTTTATACTAATAGAGGATTGAATCCAAGATGGCCGATGAAAATGTCTTTTTTTATCGGTAAATTTATAAGCATTAGCCTTATGATACAGTAAAATACTCTTAATCGTGATAAATATCTTTATCTCACGATCGAATAGTAAAATTATTTTCCCACCAATTTCTAAAATCCAATAAAAAATATAAAATATTTAAAACGGGTTGAAATTTGAAGTAATACGTCGACTTTGGGTTTATTTTAAAGGAAATTACAAACTCTAAGCATTGTCTTCGAGCTCAGCATTATTTATTTAAAACTACTACTGAAAATCATGAAATTTACTAATTTAGTACACTTTTAGCAATTGAAAATCTTACAATCCACCGAAGGAATATCTTTATTTTTCAGAGTTGGTTTCTTTTAAATTTTTCGATTGACTAGCTGAGGAACAATAAGAGCCTCGTCTTTCGCATCCGCAACTCAAGTTTGCCCACTTCTTGGTACATTACACTTTAAGTTACTACTACTGAAAACCATGAAATTTACTTAATTAGTACACTTTTAGTAATAGAAATTCTTACAATAAACCGTAAGAATATCTATTTTTTTCTTCATTATTTTCCAAATCTGAAAGTTCGATTGACTGGCTGAGGAACAATTAGAGCCTCGTCTTTCGCATCCGCAACTCATGTTTCCCCACTTCTTGGTACATTTTCCAAGTTACACTTTAAGTTGGGAGTCTGGCGCTGAAGGCGAGTCTGTCGCTTTTGGATGATAGAGAGATATCCGTCTATAATCCACCCTATAGTCAGTTGGGTCCCAGCTCTTGTCTTCTTAGCTGATAATTAACTCTAAGGCTATGGCGTATTTAGTAATTCAATAATTAGCTAGGCTAATATCAAAGCACCACCCTTTGCCCAAGTCGTGTAGTGATTTTTAATGCCTTGGAGGTGTGAAATTGAAAGTTCTTTTTTGCCCCCGTTTGCTGCGCTAATTTTTTTAGATTATAAACACGTTTATGGTCTACTAAAAAGAACTCGATTTTCCATAACAATATTTTTACATCGTAAAGATTTGTACAAAGGTCGGTTTTCAAATTAGTTCTTAAGGTGACACTACTGTTATCAGGTATGCTTGTCTACACTCAGCAACAGCACGCTGATTTCGGAATCGGACAAAATCCCTTTTCTTAAAATGTTTACCTTGAAACTGTAACTTTTAGCTGAGCAAATTTTGAGCAAGCTAAAAAGTAAATAGGAAAATACAGAATTTAACTTGTGGATTTATGTATTGGCGATTATATTTGTTGCAACAACAAATGAAAATAAACTTTTGAACGTTATACAAAAACCTAGTGTGAGTTGTTAATTGATTATTTTTAGTATAAGAGCAAACTTTGAAAATATTATTAAGAAAGCATAAACCTGCAAGTGTTTCGAAATGAAAATTGTACGTGAATCCCCAATTTCATTTAGAAAAATAATTAGTATTGTGTTTTATGTAGGAAGTACACTCAATTTCGCTGTATTTAAATTTTACATTGATCAGTGAGGCAATCGTAGTAAGTTCTTTGATAGGGTTTGGTTTGAGTCAAGCACTGTTAAGGAATATTGTAAAGCAGATTTACACATAGGAGTGTCTGAAGGAAAATCTTCTCTTATCAGGTAGGAGTCTAGAGATTTTTGTAATAATGCCATTTCTTGTTATAAACATTTTAGTTTTATTTATTTTGAGCTTTGATATTCGTCGTTGAATCAAATGAGGGAATGGCAGAGGTCTACTGGTTTTCTGATGTTGTCTCAGTAACATTTATCTAAAGAATATTTGAACTGATATATTGGTTGACCCGTGTTCCAATTAAATGCGACTTAAGTAAGCCCAACCTTTAAAATTTCAATGAAAATTTATATAAGACTAAATCTTATGTATGTAGAAACATAATTGACATAAGGAACTAGGTTAACTTCCTTGAATATAAAAGTAGTTAAAAACCCAGAAGTTAATCCTGCATGTTTTAAAGGACTACAATCTTTTTGTCGTTTGTTAACTAAACATAAGAATGCCTTTTATTTCCCAAAAAAGTCAGCTACATGTAGCTCGCAAATCACAAATCATTAAATACATTTCGTTAAATTAGAAAATGTTCGATTTGAATAATTCCTGCGCGTACAAAATAAGAGTTCAAAATGAACGATTTAGTGATCGGAAAAACTTAAAAAGCATCGCTTGAACTAGTCCGCGCATGGAAATAAATTGGGGTACTCGAGCAGCCATGCGAAACCGTTAAAGTAACTTTCGTTATAGTATTCCATTTCTGCTTCGTTTGCTGTTATTAACCACCAAATTGAGATGAAATAATGGGAGAAATACGGACCTACGACGCAAAAATTAAATAAAACACGAAAAAACAAATATTTTGGTTCACACTTCTTGAAATTTCGCCAGCGTATTTTAAATTTTACCGCGCTTAGCTTCGAGTAAATTATTGTTATCCTTTTACAGTGTTTGCGCGTGTAATGCGTGGTGTAAATTACCCCAAACACTTCTACCAATTCTGGAGTGTGATAAATAAAAAAATCAACTAGTTGTACTTGTCTAAAGGCAGATATAGTTGTATATAGTAAAATATGAAAAGAGTATGCATGCACTGTGAATGTCAATAACAAATTTCTCCAATTTTCCATGCACGTTCTCCACAATTTTCTCTCTTTATAGCAATTTGATATGGGGTCCCAAATTGAAGACAATTTTAAGAATCACACTTTTTCGATTGAACAACTATAGGAACTGCATAGCTGCATGTTTGCGCGTATAATTTCAATAAGAGGTTTCCATGTTAAAGCGTCATCCAAATAAAATACAAAAATATTCCACTTCTATCTATTTGTGGTGGGTAAACAATTTACATTAAACACAAGTTTTAAATTATTTTCGATCAAAAGAGACTAAATTTCGAATTGACCATATCAATGTATTTAAATGATTTCAAGTGATTTTGATATTTAGAAGCCAATTCACCCGTGTGTTCATTTCCGTTCTCATCATCGGTGAGGAGCACTCTATCGTCAGCAAAGGGGAAATGGCTTTGTATACTTACAGAGCTTCGGGGAAATGGCTTTGTATACTTACAGAGCTTCGGGGAAATGGCTTTGTATACTTACAGAGCTTCGGGGAAATGGCTTTGTATACTTACAGAGCTTCGGGGAAATGGCTTTGTATACTTACAGAGCTTCGGGGAAATGGCTTTGTATACTTACAGAGCTTCGGGGAAATGGCTTTGTATACTTACAGAGCTTCGGGGAAATGGCTTTGTATACTTACAGAGCTTCGGGGAAGTGGCTTTGTATACTTACAGAGCTTCGGGGAAATGGCTTTGTATACTTACAGAGCTTCGGGGAAATGGCTTTGTATACTTACAGAGCTTCGGGGAAATGGCTTTGTATACTTACAGAGCTTCGGGGAAATGGCTTTGTATACTTACAGAGCTTCGGGGAAATGGCTTTGTATACTTACAGAGCTTCGGGGAAATGGCTTTGTATACTTACAGAGCTTCGGGGAAATGGCTTTGTATACTTACAGAGCTTCGGGGAAATGGCTTTGTATACTTACAGAGCTTCGGGGAAATGGCTTTGTATACTTACAGAGCTTCGGGGAAATGGCTTTGTATACTTACAGAGCTTCGGGGAAATGGCTTTGTATACTTACAGAGCTTCGGGGAAATGGCTTTGTATACTTACAGAGCTTCGGGGAAATGGCTTTGTATACTTACAGAGCTTCGGGGAAATGGCTTTGTATACTTACAGAGCTTCGGGGAAATGGCTTTGTATACTTACAGAGCTTCGGGGAAATGGCTTTGTATACTTACAGAGCTTCGGGGATGTGGCTTTGTATACTTACAGAGCTTCGGGGAAATGGCTTTGTATACTTACAGAGCTTCGGGGAAATGGCTTTGTATACTTACAGAGCTTCGGGGAAATGGCTTTGTATACTTACAGAGCTTCGGGGAAATGGCTTTGTATACTTACAGAGCTTCGGGGAAATGGCTTTGTATACTTACAGAGCTTCGGGGAAATGGCTTTGTATACTTACAGAGCTTCGGGGAAATGGCTTTGTATACTTACAGAGCTTCGGGGAAATGGCTTTGTATACTTACAGAGCTTCGGGGAAATGGCTTTGTATACTTACAGAGCTTCGGGGAAATGGCTTTGTATACTTACAGAGCTTCGGGGAAATGGCTTTGTATACTTACAGAGCTTCGGGGAAATGGCTTTGTATACTTACAGAGCTTCGGGGAAATGGCTTTGTATACTTACAGAGCTTCGGGGAAATGGCTTTGTATACTTACAGAGCTTCGGGGAAATGGCTTTGTATACTTACAGAGCTTCGGGGAAATGGCTTTGTATACTTACAGAGCTTCGGGGAAATGGCTTTGTATACTTACAGAGCTTCGGGGAAATGGCTTTGTATACTTACAGAGCTTCGGGGAAATGGCTTTGTATACTTACAGAGCTTCGGGGAAATGGCTTTGTATACTTACAGAGCTTCGGGGAAATGGCTTTGTATACTTACAGAGCTTCGGGGAAATGGCTTTGTATACTTACAGAGCTTCGGGGAAATGGCTTTGTATACTTACAGAGCTTCGGGGAAATGGCTTTGTATACTTACAGAGCTTCGGGGAAATGGCTTTGTATACTTACAGAGCTTCGGGGAAATGGCTTTGTATACTTACAGAGCTTCGGGGAAATGGCTTTGTATACTTACAGAGCTTCGGGGAAATGGCTTTGTATACTTACAGAGCTTCGGGGATGTGGCTTTGTATACTTACAGAGCTTCGGGGAAATGGCTTTGTATACTTACAGAGCTTCGGGGAAATGGCTTTGTATACTTACAGAGCTTCGGGGAAATGGCTTTGTATACTTACAGAGCTTCGGGGAAATGGCTTTGTATACTTACAGAGCTTCGGGGAAATGGCTTTGTATACTTACAGAGCTTCGGGGAAATGGCTTTGTATACTTACAGAGCTTCGGGGAAATGGCTTTGTATACTTACAGAGCTTCGGGGAAATGGCTTTGTATACTTACAGAGCTTCGGGGAAATGGCTTTGTATACTTACAGAGCTTCGGGGAAATGGCTTTGTATACTTACAGAGCTTCGGGGAAATGGCTTTGTATACTTACAGAGCTTCGGGGAAATGGCTTTGTATACTTACAGAGCTTCGGGGAAATGGCTTTGTATACTTACAGAGCTTCGGGGAAATGGCTTTGTATACTTACAGAGCTTCGGGGAAATGGCTTTGTATACTTACAGAGCTTCGGGGAAATGGCTTTTTATACTTACAGAGCTTCGGGGAAATGGCTTTGTATACTTACAGAGCTTCGGGGAAATGGCTTTGTATACTTACAGAGCTTCGGGGAAATGGCTTTGTATACTTACAGAGCTTCGGGGAAATGGCTTTGTATACTTACAGAGCTTCGGGGAAATGGCTTTGTATACTTACAGAGCTTCGGGGAAATGGCTTTGTATACTTACAGAGCTTCGGGGAAATGGCTTTGTATACTTACAGAGCTTCGGGGAAATGGCTTTTTATACTTACAGAGCTTCGGGGAAATGGCTTTGTATACTTACAGAGCTTCGGGGAAATGGCTTTGTATACTTACAGAGCTTCGGGGAAATGGCTTTGTATACTTACAGAGCTTCGGGGAAATGGCTTTGTATACTTACAGAGCTTCGGGGAAATGGCTTTGTATACTTACAGAGCTTCGGGGAAATGGCTTTGTATACTTACAGAGCTTCGGGGAAATGGCTTTGTATACTTACAGAGCTTCGGGGAAATGGCTTTGTATACTTACAGAGCTTCGGGGAAATGGCTTTGTATACTTACAGAGCTTCGGGGAAATGGCTTTGTATACTTACAGAGCTTCGGGGAAATGGCTTTTTATACTTACAGAGCTTCGGGGAAATGGCTTTGTATACTTACAGAGCTTCGGGGAAATGGCTTTGTATACTTACAGAGCTTCGGGGAAATGGCTTTGTATACTTACAGAGCTTCGGGGAAATGGCTTTGTATACTTACAGAGCTTCGGGGAAATGGCTTTGTATACTTACAGAGCTTCGGGGAAATGGCTTTGTATACTTACAGAGCTTCGGGGAAATGGCTTTGTATACTTACAGAGCTTCGGGGAAATGGCTTTTTATACTTACAGAGCTTCGGGGAAATGGCTTTGTATACTTACAGAGCTTCGGGGAAATGGCTTTGTATACTTACAGAGCTTCGGGGAAATGGCTTTGTATACTTACAGAGCTTCGGGGAAATGGCTTTTTATACTTACAGAGCTTCGGGGAAATGGCTTTGTATACTTACAGAGCTTCGGGGAAATGGCTTTGTATACTTACAGAGCTTCGGGGAAATGGCTTTGTATACTTACAGAGCTTCGGGGAAATGGCTTAGTATACTTACAGAGCTTCGGGGAAATGGCTTTGTATACTTACAGAGCTTCGGGGAAATGGCTTTGTATACTTACAGAGCTTCGGGGAAATGGCTTTGTATACTTACAGAGCTTCGGGGAAATGGCTTTGTATACTTACAGAGCTTCGGGGAAATGGCTTTGTATACTTACAGAGCTTCGGGGAAATGGCTTTGTATACTTACAGAGCTTCGGGGAAATGGCTTTGTATACTTACAGAGCTTCGGGGAAATGGCTTTGTATACTTACAGAGCTTCGGGGAAATGGCTTTTTATACTTACAGAGCTTCGGGGAAATGGCTTTGTATACTTACAGAGCTTCGGGGAAATGGCTTTGTATACTTACAGAGCTTCGGGGAAATGGCTTTGTATACTTACAGAGCTTCGGGGAAATGGCTTTGTATACTTACAGAGCTTCGGGGAAATGGCTTTGTATACTTACAGAGCTTCGGGGAAATGGCTTTGTATACTTACAGAGCTTCGGGGAAATGGCTTTGTATACTTACAGAGCTTCGGGGAAATGGCTTTTTATACTTACAGAGCTTCGGGGAAATGGCTTTGTATACTTACAGAGCTTCGGGGAAATGGCTTTGTATACTTACAGAGCTTCGGGGAAATGGCTTTGTATACTTACAGAGCTTCGGGGAAATGGCTTTGTATACTTACAGAGCTTCGGGGAAATGGCTTTGTATACTTACAGAGCTTCGGGGAAATGGCTTTGTATACTTACAGAGCTTCGGGGAAATGGCTTTGTATACTTACAGAGCTTCGGGGAAATGGCTTTGTATACTTACAGAGCTTCGGGGAAATGGCTTTGTATACTTACAGAGCTTCGGGGAAATGGCTTTGTATACTTACAGAGCTTCGGGGAAATGGCTTTGTATACTTACAGAGCTTCGGGGAAATGGCTTTGTATACTTACAGAGCTTCGGGGAAATGGCTTTGTATACTTACAGAGCTTCGGGGAAATGGCTTTGTATACTTACAGAGCTTCGGGGAAATGGCTTTGTATACTTACAGAGCTTCGGGGATGTGGCTTTGTATACTTACAGAGCTTCGGGGAAATGGCTTTGTATACTTACAGAGCTTCGGGGAAATGGCTTTGTATACTTACAGAGCTTCGGGGAAATGGCTTTGTATACTTACAGAGCTTCGGGGAAATGGCTTTGTATACTTACAGAGCTTCGGGGAAATGGCTTTGTATACTTACAGAGCTTCGGGGAAATGGCTTTGTATACTTACAGAGCTTCGGGGAAATGGCTTTGTATACTTACAGAGCTTCGGGGAAATGGCTTTGTATACTTACAGAGCTTCGGGGAAATGGCTTTGTATACTTACAGAGCTTCGGGGAAATGGCTTTGTATACTTACAGAGCTTCGGGGAAATGGCTTTGTATACTTACAGAGCTTCGGGGAAATGGCTTTGTATACTTACAGAGCTTCGGGGAAATGGCTTTGTATACTTACAGAGCTTCGGGGAAATGGCTTTGTATACTTACAGAGCTTCGGGGAAATGGCTTTGTATACTTACAGAGCTTCGGGGAAATGGCTTTTTATACTTACAGAGCTTCGGGGAAATGGCTTTGTATACTTACAGAGCTTCGGGGAAATGGCTTTGTATACTTACAGAGCTTCGGGGAAATGGCTTTGTATACTTACAGAGCTTCGGGGAAATGGCTTTGTATACTTACAGAGCTTCGGGGAAATGGCTTTGTATACTTACAGAGCTTCGGGGAAATGGCTTTGTATACTTACAGAGCTTCGGGGAAATGGCTTTTTATACTTACAGAGCTTCGGGGAAATGGCTTTGTATACTTACAGAGCTTCGGGGAAATGGCTTTGTATACTTACAGAGCTTCGGGGAAATGGCTTTGTATACTTACAGAGCTTCGGGGAAATGGCTTTGTATACTTACAGAGCTTCGGGGAAATGGCTTTGTATACTTACAGAGCTTCGGGGAAATGGCTTTGTATACTTACAGAGCTTCGGGGAAATGGCTTTGTATACTTACAGAGCTTCGGGGAAATGGCTTTGTATACTTACAGAGCTTCGGGGAAATGGCTTTGTATACTTACAGAGCTTCGGGGAAATGGCTTTGTATACTTACAGAGCTTCGGGGAAATGGCTTTTTATACTTACAGAGCTTCGGGGAAATGGCTTTGTATACTTACAGAGCTTCGGGGAAATGGCTTTGTATACTTACAGAGCTTCGGGGAAATGGCTTTGTATACTTACAGAGCTTCGGGGAAATGGCTTTGTATACTTACAGAGCTTCGGGGAAATGGCTTTGTATACTTACAGAGCTTCGGGGAAATGGCTTTGTATACTTACAGAGCTTCGGGGAAATGGCTTTGTATACTTACAGAGCTTCGGGGAAATGGCTTTTTATACTTACAGAGCTTCGGGGAAATGGCTTTGTATACTTACAGAGCTTCGGGGAAATGGCTTTGTATACTTACAGAGCTTCGGGGAAATGGCTTTGTATACTTACAGAGCTTCGGGGAAATGGCTTTTTATACTTACAGAGCTTCGGGGAAATGGCTTTGTATACTTACAGAGCTTCGGGGAAATGGCTTTGTATACTTACAGAGCTTCGGGGAAATGGCTTTGTATACTTACAGAGCTTCGGGGAAATGGCTTAGTATACTTACAGAGCTTCGGGGAAATGGCTTTGTATACTTACAGAGCTTCGGGGAAATGGCTTTGTATACTTACAGAGCTTCGGGGAAATGGCTTTGTATACTTACAGAGCTTCGGGGAAATGGCTTTGTATACTTACAGAGCTTCGGGGAAATGGCTTTGTATACTTACAGAGCTTCGGGGAAATGGCTTTGTATACTTACAGAGCTTCGGGGAAATGGCTTTGTATACTTACAGAGCTTCGGGGAAATGGCTTTGTATACTTACAGAGCTTCGGGGAAATGGCTTTTTATACTTACAGAGCTTCGGGGAAATGGCTTTGTATACTTACAGAGCTTCGGGGAAATGGCTTTGTATACTTACAGAGCTTCGGGGAAATGGCTTTGTATACTTACAGAGCTTCGGGGAAATGGCTTTGTATACTTACAGAGCTTCGGGGAAATGGCTTTGTATACTTACAGAGCTTCGGGGAAATGGCTTTGTATACTTACAGAGCTTCGGGGAAATGGCTTTGTATACTTACAGAGCTTCGGGGAAATGGCTTTTTATACTTACAGAGCTTCGGGGAAATGGCTTTGTATACTTACAGAGCTTCGGGGAAATGGCTTTGTATACTTACAGAGCTTCGGGGAAATGGCTTTGTATACTTACAGAGCTTCGGGGAAATGGCTTTGTATACTTACAGAGCTTCGGGGAAATGGCTTTGTATACTTACAGAGCTTCGGGGAAATGGCTTTGTATACTTACAGAGCTTCGGGGAAATGGCTTTGTATACTTACAGAGCTTCGGGGAAATGGCTTTGTATACTTACAGAGCTTCGGGGAAATGGCTTTTTATACTTACAGAGCTTCGGGGAAATGGCTTTGTATACTTACAGAGCTTCGGGGAAATGGCTTTGTATACTTACAGAGCTTCGGGGAAATGGCTTTGTATACTTACAGAGCTTCGGGGAAATGGCTTTGTATACTTACAGAGCTTCGGGGAAATGGCTTTGTATACTTACAGAGCTTCGGGGAAATGGCTTTGTATACTTACAGAGCTTCGGGGAAATGGCTTTGTATACTTACAGAGCTTCGGGGAAATGGCTTTGTATACTTACAGAGCTTCGGGGAAATGGCTTTGTATACTTACAGAGCTTCGGGGAAATGGCTTTGTATACTTACAGAGCTTCGGGGAAATGGCTTTGTATACTTACAGAGCTTCGGGGAAATGGCTTTGTATACTTACAGAGCTTCGGAAAAATGACTGTTTCAAACTCAAAACCGAGAGGGGGAGAGTTTTAGAAATATCAAGTTTCAACTAGCAAGATATTTAGAAAAGCATTGAACTGTATTCGAATAACCTCCTGTGATTCACGATATCAAGCCCTTTTAACATTATACCGGTTATTTTTCCAAATTTATAATTTGCTTTAATATTCTGAACAATGTCAACTGAAAGCAATATTGTCGAATGGCCCCAAATCAACCCAGCTTGGTGAAGATTTATAATAGCATTCTCAAGGTTATCCGATGTTTAACTTCTTTACAACAACTCAAAAGATTAAAATCTTTTATATTATTAGCAAGTACGGTTTTCTGAATACTTCAGCTTATATTTCGTCGCCGTTAAAACAAAACCACGTATCTTTTCGGTGGCCTTTTTGAGAAAAATGGATTTTTTAATTTTGCAGGGACTTGTGAAATCACGTGTTAGGTTTTTACATGTGAGTTAATTTTATAGTTAAATAATTTCGTTTCAATATTGAATTTATGATGATTTTAATTTAAAAATATTTTGCTAAAGGGGAATTTTTAGAGATACGTGGTTTTGCGTCATGAAGTGAGATAGGAGCTGAAAATAAGCAAGATACGTGCTTTTGCGCGAAATGCGTTGTGAATATGAAAGATACGTTTAAATGTTTTCTCGATTTAAAAAAAGAAATTCAAAATTTTGCAACCTATTAATGTTTTTAATGTTATATACGTAAATTGGGGTGTAGAATCTAAATATGTCAATTTTTACAAAACCACGTATCTCAAGTTACGTGGTTTTGTTTTAACGGCGACGATTTATGAAAAATAGTAAATTTTTTTACTTGCGAAAAATGTCCTTCAACTGTCTCGCCTTTTAAGATTTATTCAGAATTTCAGTTAAATCTTTATTTATATTGCGTACATCGTCGTAGAATTTTCGTTTGCTAAAACCGAAGTTTAGATTTTGGCAACAGTAATGTCAAAATCTCAAATATTATGAATTTAGAAAATGTTCGATTTGAATAATGCCTGCTCGATGATGATAAATGTACACTTCTGGAGACGGTTTTTTTTTCTGTACAACATCGTATTAAACTATTGATATTTTTATTTTTAAACTTTAAATCATAAATATTTTTTTATATTTAGCTAATTCAGAAAATGTTTTATTCAAATAATTCGAGGTACAGAACCGTAGAATAAGACATTCGGTACACCGGAGATTTAAATTATTGATATTTTATTGTTATTTTCTGAATAATTAATGATATTTCATGAAATTAGAAAATGTTTGACTTGAACAATTCTTGCGCGATGAAGAAAACAAAACTCGTTAGTACAAAATAAGAGTTCAAAATGAACGATTTGGTGATGGGGAAATACTTAAAAAGCATCACTTGAACTAGTCCACTAGCCGTCGAAATTTTCTTCTGTAAGAACAGTTCGTGGGCGTCCTCCAAAAGGGAACTGTCTCTATTTGCTGTGGGCATCGCCGAATGCGCTTCCCTGACCAGGTCATCGTGGTCAGTTTTGATGGCGGCCAGGGCGAAAGTTACCGCGAACGACGTTAAAACTGCGCTGCCAGTAGCGACTACGAAGTAGATCGAATTTTTCGTTACACCTGAAACAATATACAGATCTTTAACCAATGAATGAAAAAAGGTAAATTTGATTTTCAATATACTTAATAATGATTACGAAATTTCGGTACTGTTCATTTCAACTCCGGAGATATAATTTACATAGAGCCATTAAGCGTTTTAAATCCAAATTTAGTGTTTGACACGTATTAGTTAGGATTAAGATTTTTTTTCTTAAAAACACGATAGATTTTCTTTTTCTTTTAATTATAAGATTATATTAATGTTGTAACGGAATATTTATCCCATTAACAATTTATTGTTGCTCCGGGTACTCGCATAACTGACACTATTGGGGTTAGCGAGATAGTAACTTTTACCTGGCTCAAAAATCTTAGGGATATGTTTCGGCTTAGCTACTAAGGAAATAAAACTATTCATTGAGAATTGCCATAGGTAAAATTTAATAGTTGACTCCAGAAATTAATTTCAGTAAACAAAACAAGAAATGGCGCAAAGGCCGTGAAAAGGTTATACAAGTACATAGCAAATTAACCCGTAGGGTTAATGCCAGAGGCATATAAAAATGGTAACTTGACCAAAATACTAAAATAACATATTTAAGAAAACATCACTAACAATGTTCTACGCCCGAAGGCCATTGAAAGTTTTTGGGTGCCGTATTATCGGCTTATAACCCGATTGCACACCACTAACCATAGTTTGTGGTTAACGCGGAAGTAGCGACTAATCGCCATTATGAGTTAAAATTATACTCAAGTGAAATTAAAGGCAGCGTCCAACGAGGTAGTCCGTCGAGATCTAGGATCGCTGGCTCCGGTTATCGCGGACCACACATAGTTAGAGAAGCACCGGTGAACACTTCGATGTCTTTATTTTAACTTTATTTTGGAGTGGTTGGTCGGTCTCTCTTGGAGAGAGAGAGAGAAACTCCAACTTCTTCCGCTTCTATTTCTAGTTGTCGTGCTTGGTTCTCTAAATCACTGACTTCTGGTTTTAATCAAAAGGGGGCCGTGACCTATTTCATCCGGGTTGGATATAGTGTCACTTGGACCCAATAACCTCTTGGCATCCATATTTAAATTGCCCAATAGGCCGAGGTGGGATGTACCCGTCTAATGACCTAGGGGGCACTTAAGTCCCGCACACCACGTGCAAGATCCAAGGTCAGAGACCATAAATAACCACTTAATAATAATAATCAGCTAGGCTAATACCCAAGGCACCACCCTAGGCCTAAGTCATCGAGCGACTTTTAAAGCCTTTTAATTCAGGTGGCCTGGTTACAATGCGTAGGAGGGTGGTGGCAAGCCCTGCAAGCCACGCGAGCCAACAGCTCCCTACACTTTAACTTTGACACATTCAATTTTTAAAAGTAATATAACAAAAAATACTTTAACATGTGCGCATCGATACCGATGCGCACATTACTGGTTTTATGGCAATTCTCAATTCTTGGAATAAGAGTTCGAAATGAATTATGAAACTAAGGAACTTTATGGGACTAACATTTGGGAACGGGCGGCTTATGACAATGCCTCAAAAGAAAAACTGAGGAAGGACTATCGGACCAACGACAAAAACGGGGTCGGGGATTAGAAACTATGCGCACTAGTCTTCTAAACCAAATTAGGGACGACTCTCCTACAGCACCTGTTGGCACCTTCGCGGAACTCCAACTTAGAATATACAATCGTCAGAGCGAACGGCCAGCATTCAAACTCAGGAAAGATATTTTAAACGACACTTAAGGGGGGAGAAGCGTGAGAGGGATAATTGTTACTAAGAAAACTTAACGAAAGAGCAATATATTCCGAAACTTAATATTTGGGCATTACAATGTTAATTTCACAAGATCTGAAGTTAACAGTACAACTTTGAGAAATAGTTTGTGTATGTTCTTGGACTTTTCTTTCTATCGATGGGTTATCTCAAAGTATTTTTAAAAGTTACAATAATGAACCCAAGGCCTTCAAGCGGTGAAATGTCTCTCCCCAGATAATAAAAATATACACTTCGAGACAATTTGTGTAATAAGTATCCCACACGCATTGATTGAATTAATAATTTATTTCGTTTAAAACTGGCATACTTACATTGATCCAAGATGCAGCTTTTTAAAACGGTTGGCATGAAAGACGCGAATCTTGTCAACCAGCACAACACCCAGAGAAGATAGAAAGTACCAAAAATCTCATTAAATTCGCTGACCATTTCCAGGCAAAACGTATGAAATTTGTTGAACCTCGACCCTTCATTTCGATAATTTAACAGTTTGGTAACATCGACAATAAGGTCAGACAAGTCCATTGCTAGATCTATCGTTAATATTGTCGTTAACGTCACAGGTAGTAAGAAAAGAGCGTAGAAAATCTGATCAACTGTGCCTAGTAGTTTGAACAAATTAAGATGTTCGAACAGCCAGGTTTGCCCGTACATAAAATGTTCGTTATAGTATTCCACTTCTGTTACTGTGGCTTTCATAATCCACCAAGCGGAGGTAAAACACTTGCCAAAATACGGAAACACCACGTAGAAATGAAATAAAGTACGAAAAACGAAATATGTTTTTTCGTGATCCTGGAAATTTCGACCACGTATGGCGGATTTTACTTCGCGTAGCTTCGAGTAAAAACCTTTAATCCTTTTACAGTGTTTTCGCGTGTAATGCATGGTGTAAATGACAGAAAATACTTCTATGAATCCTGGCGTATGAGAAATAAGGAAATCCAGTAGCGTTACTTTGCCAATGGCAGATATTGCCGTATATAGTAAAATGTGAAAAGCGTAAGCGTGCACGGTGAAGGTCAGTAACAAATTTCTCCAATTACAGATCCATGTTTCACAGAAACGTCTCCAATATTGGCACTTATTATGGCATCTTTTATCATCGGTGTGTTTTGGAAATAGTCCCAAGTAGAAGACTATGTTCAGAATCACACTTTTACGTTGATGCAGTAAGGATTTGCAGAGTTGCATTGCCGAGTGTCTTGAAAGAAGACAATAAATGTTCTGGAAATGTGTGAGGTTATAGACTGAATCCCGTGGTAAAGATCTTATTGACAAATTTCATTGGATTACTTGTCCGCTTTTGAAACAATTTTATTAGAAATAATGATCATATTTAGTTTAAAAACAAAGAAGCATATTAGGCTAATGCAAATGCACAAATAATTGATCGTTGCACTTAAGCAATGTAAGAATAATTGTATTGTAAAGCGAAACCTATCCTAAAGCACTGCAATACACGAACGAGATTTTAGGGCGACTTTTTATCAGAAATTCATCATGATTGTTCCTGCTGTAGGTACGTTTTCAGTTAAAAAGTAAGGGTAATTTCCTTTATACATACCACACACCTTATTACTCCCGCATTCGTGAAATTATTATTAAGTCAATATCTAAATAATATTGATTTGCGCTCTAGTATAGGAGAAAAACCGGGAGTACTATTAACTTCTCATATTACTTCTTGGTAAATGGATTAGAAGTGTATAGAAACCAATTAAGGGTAGCCTAAATCTAAACGAAAACAATATCGATCGTCCTAAGGTAGTTCTGCACTTAACATGCTTTGTTAAAATGCTATTTATGAATACGCCACCGTTGATTATAAAAAATGACTCGTTACACAAAAAAATGTTAGAAAGGTTTCGACACGATAATTATTATTAAGCTGGCTCGGTAGATGTAATCAGATCCGAACAGCCATTGAATATTATTTTTTATAATATAAATTTTCTCTTTTGAAATTTGTTCGTAAAATTGGTCCGAAACGTTCCTTTAAACCGCCATAAATTACCTCATGGGAAATTGGTCAAAATTCGTTAAACTTGGTCAAAATTAAATTAATTTGGGAAACTTGGGACACTTGGGAGGTGACAACCTAAAAATTGTACCATGGTCTTATATTTTGAGATAGAGGACTTAAAATTGGTCAATATATTTTATACTAATAGGGGATAAAATAAGACCTAAAGTGTTGTCCTCCGCCATCTTGTATACTGTTTTCCTAAGCAAATAAGTATGCTACTCGCTTTCTTTGATGCCAAAACGGATAAAAAGGTTTATTGCAGCATGGTGGTCCATGAGGGAATTCAATCAACCACCTTTTCATTATCAGTACGATGTATAAGCCTATTTTTGACGCTGAAATGAGGTTCGTTACAAGAATATAAATGACCAAAACACTTTTATTAAACGTTTAACCTTGAAATAGTAACTTTTAGCTGATAAAATATTAAGCAAACTAAAAAGTAAATGTAAAATTACAGCATTTCACTTACTAGTGGTTCTTTATATTGGCAATTATACTTGATGCAACTACAAAGCAATTAAATTAAGAGCAATCTTAGAAATTACCTTAACTGTTATTTCCTGGTTATAAACATTTTTAGTTTTATTTATTTGGAGCTTTGAACATATAACTAAATAATGTTAGAAACGACATATTGATTGACCCTTGTGTTAATTAAATGCGACTTAAGATTAGCCCAATGAAAATTTAAATAAGACTAAGGCTTGTGTATGTAGAAACATAAGTGAAATAAGGAACTAGGTTACCTTCATTCAAAATAACTGTAGTTGGAAAACAGAGTCGTTAATCCTGCATCTTTTAAAGGAATACAACCTTTTAGTCATTTGTTAACTATATATAGGAACGCCTTTTTATTTCCTAAATAAATCAGCTAGCTCGCAAATCACAAATCATTAAATACATTTCGAGAAATTAGAAAATGTTCGATTTGAATAATTCCTGCGCGATGAAGAAAACGAAACTCGTAAGCACAAAATAAGAGTTCAAAATAAACGATTTGGTGATCGGGAAAAATTTAAGTCCACTAGCTGTCGAAATTTTCTTCTGTAAGAACATTTCATGGGCGTCCTCCAAAAGAGAACTGTCTCTATTTGCTGTGGCCATCGCCGAATGCGCTTCCCTGACCAGGCCGTTGTGGTTGGTCTTGATGGTGGCCAGGCCGAACATCACCGCAATCGACGTCAACACGGCGTTACCGGTAGTGACTATGAAGTAGATCGAACCTTCCGACATACCTGAAACCGTACATCATTCTTTTATCTACTAATCACAAATAGCAGGTTTTGGTTTTCTATTTAACACGGCCATTTTTGTTGCTAGAGAGTTTACGTGATCGTCTGCAACGTTCAAGAGATTGGTAGACGTTATCGTAAATTCTCGATTAACTTAGATACAACACCCGATTCGAAATACTAATATCATATTTAGAGAACAACTAGCTGGATGACAACTACTTTTTTAATAACGGTAAACGCGCTAATGATGAAACTCCGACGCTGCAATAAGTGCACGCATGGCACCGTACCCAATATGACCAACTGATTAATATCAATATTAACCAATTATACGTTGATTTCATAATAATAGGGTTTTTATTATACGGCCTAAGGTCTATAGAAGAAGGCTTTTAAAAATAATAGTAATTATTTAAGCTTTTTTCGTGTGAATGCCTAAGGAATGAAGAAACTCGGTCTTTTGGCTAAGATCAAAGTGTAGGTGCTTGTATATAGCATATATACCTAAGTATTAAATTAATTTAATTAATTAAAGTGGTTTTTCGGACCTAAGTTGAAAACTGTACGTCTAGTTCTAGTTTATGGACTATCTCGAGGTATATCTTTCCTAATATATTATTGGTCTTATTTCGTTACCTTTTTAAATAACGACCTCTAAAAATTATTTGAAGGCTGTCATACGTACATTGTCCCTTGATGCAGCTCTTTAAGATGGTCGGCATATAAGACGCGAATCTTGTCAGCCAACATAACAACCACAGAAAATACGAAGTGCTAAAAATTAGGTTATATTCACTGATCATTTCCATAGAAAATGTGTGAAATTGGTTGAATCTAGATCGTCCTTTTCGAGCACTTAGTTTTGTTACATCGACAAGCAGGTCAGTTAAATCCATCGCTAGATCCATAGCCAATATTTGCGTTAGCGTGACTGGAAGCAGACAAAGAGAAAAGAAGACCTGATCGACAATATTTAGAATTTTGAATAAATTGGGGTACTCGAGCAGCCACGCGAAACCGTACAAGTAACTTTCGTTATAGTATTCCATTTCTGCTTCGTTTGCTGTTATTAACTACCACACTGAGATGAAATAATGGGAGGAATACGAACCTACGACGCAAAAATTAAATAAAACACGAAAAAAACAAATATTTTGGTTCACTCTTCTTGAAATTTCGCCAGCGTATTTTAAATTTTACAGCGCTTAGCTTCGAGAAAATTATTGTTATCCTTTTACAGTGTTTGCGCGTGTAATGCGTGGTGTAAATTACCGCGAATACTTCTACCAATTCTGGATTCTGAAAAATAAAAAAATCAACTAGTGGTACTTGTCTAAAAGCAGATATAGTTGTATATAGTAAAATATGAAAAGCGTAAGCGTGCACGGTTAATATCAATAACAAATTTCTCCAATTTTTCATGCACGTTTTCCTCTTTATAACAAATTTGATTTGGGGTTTGTTTTGGGAATAGTCCCAAACTGAAGACAATTTTCAGAATCACACTTTGGCGATTGTACAACGAGGAACTGCATAGCTGGATATTTGCGCGTAGTCAACGAACACATTAAATTTACTTGAAATGTTTGAGATACGTGATAATATAAATGTAAAAAAGAATCATCCTGGAAGAAAAATAATCAATGAAATATCTTGGTTATACTTGTTTGCGTCTGCGTCTTTCTGCAGCTTTATGCAGAATAACGATCGTGTTGAATTGAAGGACAAAGAATCAAATTCGAACTGTATTTGGTTTGGCGCATTGACCAAAGCAAAGCGCACGAATAAATCGTTCTTTTAACTTTCGCAATGTTTGAATATTTATTCAATTGATCTGTATAACAGTTAAAACGGAAAACCAAAAACATACCTAACACAGTGCATTAAGAGCAAAATTAACGAAGCATGTCGGCAAGTAGTTTTCATTATGGCAACTATAACTTAATTATCATTCTTCGTGCTTACATTAGTTCAACAAGGTTAGTTTAACTTTTAATGGCTACTATCAAACCCTCCAGAAGTCATAGTTAAAGAGTCTAAACTAGGAAGTGTGGCGACCGCCTTTTTCCGTGTTTGCTCTGTTAGTTTGTGGATCACTGATAAAGTGTTTAGAGCGAAATATTGGGTTTTAACTGTGTTTCCATTTATCTTCATTTTCATTGCCAGACATAAGTTTTTCCGTGTCCGTTTAGTTTCGCCTTTGTACGATAGGTAGCATCGCAGGAATTGCAACAGATTTCGCTTCAAACATTATAATTTGTATGTTTTCACGAGCTCATCAACCAATAAATGGCACAAAAATACTGCTATAACGATGAACACTCGTCATAATGGATTTAGAATTATTCCTTCGTCAGCTCCTCCGCGAAGAAAATTACGAAACTCGCCAACAGAAAATAAAGGCTTGCAATAAGAGATTTAGTGATTGGAAAATGATTAAAAACTAGCACTTGTACCACCGTTCTACCAGTGGATATTTTCGTCATTCGGTACAGATTGTGGCTGTCTTCCAAATCATTGTCGTTCGCTCTTGTCTTGGCTAGTTGAGAGTGAGTTTCCCTTAGAAGATCATCGTGTTGGTTCCTGATGTCGGCAATCGTGAATGTAATTACGAACGAAATGGTTACGCTCATCCCCGTCGCTATCAAGTGGAAAACAGTGTCTCTAGACGCACCTGAAATATAAATCGTGTATTCCGAAGAGTTCCATTAAGTCAGATGATTTGATAAAATAGCCCGAATAGCTTAACAACCTTATAAGTATAAGAGTAGTTACTTTGACAGTGTGTGTTAAAAAGTTAAATTTAACTTGAATTAAGCGCTATTCTCCGGTATTCCCGGATTTATTATCTCGAGGTGTGAAATATGTGGAGTTACACTTTAAGAAAAAAGTGGGCAAACAAGGACCAAAATGGCACACATACATCTAATTTTGCACAATTTAAAAAATTATTCAATATTGTACCTAAGATGCATATTTAATTTTGCGTCCAATTTTAACTCTTAAAGTGTCTCTTTAGTGGCATAGTTTTCAAACATATTGTTTCTTTTTTCTTTAAATGATAATTTGCCACTGCATTTGACTTAAGTATAATTTTAAAAATCAGCCAATGAAGAGTTCCCTCTACTTATGTTTATTTATTTACTATTTAACTTATTTATATAAACTGGTATTTCTCTCGTGAGAAGTTCCAACACTCCAATAGGACATATTAAATATTTCTTCAGTGCGAAGGAAGTCCAGTGTCGTTTGTAAAATGAGTACTATGTACCTCATTTTATTTTTCCTCACACTCTGTACTCCAAATCAACAGTTAAAGGGATCTATTTCAATTGTAAAGTAACTTTAATGCGGTTGAAATGAAATTGCATATGAAACAATAACCACAATATGAGACATTTAAATAACTTATATTAAACGCTTATGTGACCTTAATAGACCAAACCTCCATCCATTTTTACACAAAAAGTCCTACAACTACGGAAGAGAGGAAGGTCCAATATTGCACACAATGATTTTCTGCAATGTTGTTAAAAAATATGTGCTGTTTCAGTAACAACCATTTGGATAATTTTACATTCAGTGAAGTATGTAACAGGATGTCCAAAAACGTACAAGTCTCTCGACTATGGAAAATATGACTGATAGTTTACCATCTTTCGCTGTCATAATCACGGTGTTCAAGGCGCACACTTGAGTAACTAGTATAAGGAGAAAGTGACAGTTTTTACTAAGTGGAAATAATGTGTTGTATGTTCCTTCAGTTCGAGTAGGGAATAAACGTTTACGAATTGCGCAGCCGTCCATGACTACGCTGAGCCCGAGGGTCTTAAAGAACTACGCGTTGTAGACGGTTTAATACGGCTTGCGTAATTTCGTTTTACCAGAAGTTAATAATGAACCTTATCTGTAGAAGTATCGGCGATTTTCTTGCAGCGTCCTTTAGATATATATACAGGGTGTTACTAATAAGAGTACCGAAACTTTCTATATGCATTCTATGGGTCTCTATGCGTAAAAAATGTCTGGTAAACATGGGTCCTAAAGTACTTCGTTTCAGAGATATGGGCTCCCAAAAAACTACCCCAAAAACCGGACACGGCGTTAAATCTGGCAAACAATATTCTTCCTTGAACCAAATTGTTTTCATTAAACTATCAATTGTTTTTTATCCGTGAGGGCGATAAACTTTAATAACAAGTGGCAAAAGTTCATTCATGTACTTTTAGAAGTTAAATGAGTTTGGAGACAAATACAAGCCATTTTAATTTATTGATACGATTTTAATTATTTAAGCTAAAGATACAAATGTCATAAAAATTCTAAAGGAACGGTTTTAAAATTGTCTAATATTGTAGCTAATATGGCACATTGGTCCAGGAACGCTTATTGCACGGATGGGCTCAGAAAAATGGGTTAGAAGCTCAAAGATTCAACCAGCAGTAGATTCCTAAAAGACTGGTGTCAGATCGACACAAAGTTTAAACCTGGAGAGAGGTACAAATAATATTTCGACTTGTTTTACCAAATAGACGAACGATTGAATCTTTGAACTTCTAACCCAA
The DNA here is from genome assembly GCF_980474605.1 of Leiobunum rupestre. Taxonomy (NCBI): domain Eukaryota; kingdom Metazoa; phylum Arthropoda; class Arachnida; order Opiliones; family Sclerosomatidae; genus Leiobunum; species Leiobunum rupestre. Next base: position 16,197,885 of record NC_143394.1, read on the forward strand.
TAAGCGTTCTCGGACGGGCCATATTAACCACAGAACGAATTAGACAAACTTAAAAGCATTCTTTTAGAAATCTTATGACATTTTATCTTTAATTTTGATAATTAAAATCGTTCGTAACGACAAAATGTTTTTATTTTATTTGGAACCGTGTCAATAAAATTAAAATGGCTTTGTCTTCAAACTCATTTTACTTCTAAAAGGACATAAATGAACTTTTGCCAATTGTTATTAAAGTTTCTCGCCTCACGGAATGCATATAGAAAGTTTCGGTACTTTTATCCGTAACACCCTGTATATTTATATATATATATATATAAATCATAAATACTACTTCTTACAATAGAGATTGTTGCACTCGTATTGATCAGATTCGCGTCTCGTGAAGCTATTATTAATGCATTGCCCTCAAAATAATGAATCGCGTTTTAGCATAGGCGAAATTAACTTCGAATAATACTATAAGACTTAAATCAAAACATAAATCTAGCCAAAAATATATAACGATCGTCCGAAAACGGTTCTGCACTGAACATGCTTAGTAAAAACACTACTTTTAGTCTCAAATACGTTGACGTTGATTATAAAAATATCACATTAGAAAGGTTCCGACACCATTATGCAATAATATCTTTATAATGCAGTGGACGATTTCTGTTGCGCGCTTTTAATTACAATACTAATTTTATTAGAGTATAAATTTATCTAAATAAATATTAACATAATTTTTAATAGCCCAAGAGCTATTTTACATCTGGGTACAATATTTATTTAAAATACAATAAATAAATAAATAAATAAATAAATAAAGGTATAAAATAATATCACACCCTAAATTTGTTTAAGTCAAGCTTAAAGTAATTAAAGTCTTTTAAAGCTATTATACTGTTGAGTAGATTATTCCTTAAGAAGACGTATACGAGATGCATTATTTGGAAGTATTTGAATATTGTGATGCAACCAGAGTCTGCATTTTGATTTTGTTTTGGAAAGAGGTAGAAAGGTATGATGGTAAAGTTCCTTAAAGTGCCTTATTCATCTTCACAGGCAAGATGAATTTTTCTTCTTGTTTCGAGGTAGTGCTAGGACAGTTTCAAATAATAGACTATTTTGGAGGACTTGTAATTGATCCAGTAAGTACCTTTTCGCGATGTCATATAGACAGTGGCGGCGCCAGGATATTACTATGGGTAGGCTACTTAATTCTTTAATTTGGGGCCCCCCCTTTCCATACACTAACTAAACAAAACTGTGACAAAACCGGTTTATTTTTAATTATTTACAAAAGAAATGTACATGAATGTTTAAATGTACTCGGAAGCTATTTTGTTTTAGTCGATGAGCATAACAATTTCACTTACAATTGTTGCAAAAACACTTGCCAGTTGCCACGCTTTATTTTAGCTTTATTTTGGAAATTGTGACTCGGAGAGTCGGAAAACCGCGCAATTTATCATCTGTCTAACGATGCAACACTTTTTGAAGTAGCTAGTGTAGCAACTACAACGAATCAAGGCTGCGTTCGAAAAACTATTAGAAATCACTGTTCAGTTTTCGCAACTTAAAAACAGCAGGCTTTTAATTTGGATTTTAATATTTCTAGTTTCGCAAATCATTTTAGGAGGCTGTTCGGGGCCCCTTCATCTAGATTTGGGGACCCTACAAGCGAAATAAAAGTAGGCTGTAGCCTGCGTAGCCTACCCCTGGCGCCGCCACTGCATATAGAATGTCACCATAGTCATAAATAGGCACTACGGCAGTTTTATAATACAGATTTAAAATATTTGGAGCTCCTCGGTTTCCCCTTTTCATAAAAACTTTTAGAGGTTAACGGTAATAGATAGTGTAGTGAGCTGTTAGCTCGCGTGGCTTGAAGGCTTTTCCACCGTCCCCCTGCGCAATTTAACCCGGCCACCTGAATTAAAGCTTAGCTGATTATTATTATTATTATTGCCGACCGATAAAACCTCAGTATCGATATACGATTTTTGATTTTATTATCATGCCTTAATTTGAGACTTCTGAGTTTTTTTATCATCCAAATGGAAGCCAAGGTATTTTGCGGGGTAGACTTTTTTAATTTTGGATACTGGAAGGTCCATTACTAGATTCACTTTGCAAAGCTTTTTTCCATGGTCAAAAAGTATTAATTCAGATGTCGAGGAATTATTTGTCATGTTGACTCATGAAAACAATCTTTCGCAGTTCTTAAATTCGCTCTCGGACTCTCCAGATCAAAAATGACAGTACTAGCGGTTTTTTCCCCGCCATGATGGCTGTAGCATCAGCAAATTCGAGAAATACTTTAGGGTAGTCGTTGACTTTCACTGATATTGGTGTTTCGACCATTTGGCGCTTTCTATCTGGCCGGATTCAGAGAGTTTGTCTAGTAGAATTGCATGATATACGGTATTAAAGGATTCGGAGAGGTCAGTTAGAAAAAGTTCAGTTGAATTAGTTTGATAACCGTTATTTGTTCAATGATAGTAATGGTTAATACACTAGTTGAATGTCCATACCAACTACTAACCATTGGTTGAAGAAGGAATTAAGTTAAACAAGTAATTTTTCAATGAAAATTGTGAAATTAGTCAACGAAATCAAATAAAAGTAAACCACGGAAGAAAATACTAGGGTTAAATCTAAAAACCCACAGTTTTAAAAATATAGATATAAACTATGTTTTATACATTAAATACTGTTTTTTTAAATATGGAATATTTCTTTAAAATGAAATAAATATATTTAAATTATTAAATATATATAAAATTATTTTCTAAATATAAAATAAAATTATTTTCTAAATATAAAATAAAATTATTTTCTAAATATAAAATAAAATTATTTTCTAAATATAAAATAAAATTATTTTCTAAATATAAAATAAAATTATTTTCTAAATATAAAATAAAATTATTTTCTAAATATAAAATAAAATTATTTTCTAAATATAAAATACAATTATTTTCTAAATATAAAATAAAATTATGTTTAAAATGAAAATTTAAACTAGGCAAATTTAATGTAAGTACTGCTTTACCATAAATATCATTGTTATGACAATTGCATACTCATTTACCTCAAACTACGACGACAGCCATATCTTCTTGGTCCTACTACCTTAAATTACCTCCATCAGATTAATTCACCTCAAAGTATAAAGACCGTTTCTTGCTACCTCAAATTACATTCATACGTTTTAATTCGTATACCCCAAATTCTCCAGATAACCTCTTGATTGAACTACATCAAATTATCTTATTGGTTGATCAACCCAATTACAAGAAAACGTTTTGATTTAACTACCTTAATATACTAAATTAAATTACATAAATAACTTCTTGAACTTACTCAAATTACATAAAGAACTTCTTGAACTAACTCATATTACGTAAATGACTTCTTGAACTAACTCGAATTACATAAACAACTTCTTGAACTTACTCAAATTGCATAAATAACTTTTTGAACTAACTTAAATTACATAAATGACTCCTTGAACTAACTCAAATTACATAAATGACTTCTTGAAATAACTCAAATTATACAAGTAACTTCTAGAACTAATACAAATTATATAAGTAACTTCTAGAACTAATACAAATTATATAAGTAACTTCTAGAACTAATACAAATTATATAAGTAACTTCTAGAACTAATTCAAATTTATATAAGTAACTTCTAGAACTAATACAAATTACATAAACCACTCCTTGAACTAACTCAAATTACATAAATAGCTATTATAACTTCTTAATCGTATTTAAATTGCATAACTGTCCGACTTAGCTACGAAAATTTAAAATATTACATCTTTGAACTAGCTAAAATTGCATAATTACCTTTTGAATCAACTGTCTAAATTTCATTAACTAATTATTCTGAAATAATAGTTTGTAAACCTTAAACGGATGCTCATTGGGTTATCTTACTGACATTGTTGTTTGCTGAAGTTACTCAATATCGACGGTATATCAAACAAGATACTGGCCAACCAATCCAACAACCACAGCAGATACAACGGGCTAAACACGCGATTAAAATAGTCCACCACATCCATCAGATGTGTATGAACCTTTAGTGTCGAAGCTCTTTTGTTTTCCTTTATCAAGATAATCAATTGCATCACTACATACTTCAGATCAAAAGCCATATCAGCTGCTAATAACTGGGACAAGATAGTTGGCAAGTACGAGGTGACGAAAAGAATGGAATCAACGCATCCAATTATTTTGAAAGCGATCGCGTCTTCCAGCAGCCATTTGGATCCGTACAAATAAGATTCCACGTACTCTCGCATCTCTACCTGGTTCGCGAATAAGACCCACCAAATATTTAAAGCAATGTTACCGACGAATGAAACCGCCACCAAAATGTAACAAACCACACGAAAAATGTCAGTTTGCGGTTCGCGTCCGTACATATTTCTTGTTTTGACGCTCGTTTTTATTCGCTGTAATTTCGAGTGGAACTCCAGTAGAGTGTCGTGCCAATACCGCATTCGGTGCAGTATGTAACACGACGTCGATAAACGTACCAATCCCTCGATATTGTAAAATAAGACGGATAATTTTGCATTTTTAGCTGTCGTAATGACGGTGTACACCACGATGTTTACGGCGTACACGTGAGTAACTAGAATTAGTAGAAAGTGCCTCCAGTTTTTAAAAAGTAGAAAACATTTGTTGCATTTTTCTACAGTTCGAGTCGGGAAAAGTCCGAATTTCTGGACGACGTCCAGTATAACGTTTACGCGGCTGCCCATGACCGAGAGTTTTAAAGAAATTCTCACTGTAGACGGTTTAATACAATTTGCGTGACTGAGTTTTACCAGAAGTTAATAATGAACCATTTTATGTGGAAGTATTTATTTTTTCTGGCAACCTTTTATTTTCCGACGCCAGTGTAGTTTTATTTGTAGATACCTCATTGAAGTTATTAATTTTCTGTTGATTTGAAACGCCCGATAATTTTGTACTTTTTACTAATTTTATTGTGTATAATATAATGGAGTAAGTAAATTTTTCGTTTGTTACATTAGTCGATTTCTTAGTAAGCATTCATCTAATCATGGTGTCAGAAGAATCCTCGTCACAAGTGGTGGAAGGGAAAACATCACTGGCATGTGCTTCCATCACATAAGTTTTGGGGAGCCGATGTGATTTTATTTTATAGGAGTAAGGAGCTAACTGCGTGTAGAGTGGGAGGAGTTTAGGGAACAACGCTAATCGTCTCAACATACATTCTTAGCATAGGTGTATTCATGATATTCTACCACGGCGTATTATTCACTTCTAATTTTACGTATTCAAAAATGGGTTGGATGTGAATAAAAACAAAACACTGGGAAACACCTTTATTTGGTTGAGTTCGTCTCCACCTTAAACACATCGACCTTCATTATTAAAAATATTATAAGAAACAAATGGAAAGTAGGTTGCGACACGAAGGTAAATATATTTTTTTACTTTGGATTTCGATCGGAGAAAGTTGATCGATTTTTTTGAGCGCTTTTAAATTATTATTATTATTGTTATTAAGCTACAAACTACGAAAATTTAAAGTATCATCAAACCAATATTTAAGTTGTTTAAATTTTCGTTTTTATCAATAAATATGGAGGTCGTGTTTAATTTAATATAGTGAAGTACCACAAAAATGTAAAATAAACTTATCAACATTTGACAAAGTAGCGACCAATATATTGGCAAAATGGAAAAAAGGGTTTTTTTTTAATAATCAGCTAGGCTAATACCATTAGGCCTAAGTCATCGAGCGACTTTTAACGAATTTTAATTCAGGTGGCCGGGTTACAATGCGTAGGACGGTGGTGACAAGCCCTGCAAGCCACGCGAGCCAACATCTCCCTACACTAACTATTACCGTTAACCTCGACAAGTTTTTATGGTTCGTTTCTAATGTTTGAAAATTAATTAATTTACTGCTATACATATTTGCCTTATTGCTGTAGTACACAAGGCTTGATAGAGCCTCAAGAAAAGAGGATATCCAATCCACCAACCAAACGAAGTAAAACCAACCAACTAAGTCGTTGAAATTTCGAACCACTCCCAAGAGTTTCGTGTTTATTATTATTATAAATTCATCAATGGCGGTTTCAACTATAGTTTCCGCAACGGATTCAGTGCTTCGCTAAGATCACACGCAGGCCCGTCTTAAGACCTTTTTGGGCCCTAGGCTAAATTATTTCTAAAGACATTTGCGATCCCCGACGGTCAGCCTTTGTATGTCCGTTGTCTAAATTCAACAACACAATAATCAAACCAAAACTTTTAATTTCAAAAGTATAACATAGGCGTACTGCTGTTAGGTTTTAGAAATGGTTTGTACCGTATGATACGTGATGTGGCGATGATTCAAATGATTTTAGACGTAACTAAAAGATACATAATATTAAATGAGCATAAATAATATTTAACCAACTAAACCCTTATCCCTAGAGTAGAGGCTGTGTGGCTGGCCTTTCCGGGGGCCCCAAAACTGGCTGGAGGCCCTGGGCTGTAACCCATTTAGCCCATGCCTTAAGACGGCCTTGATCACACGCAAAATTATCCACAAATATTTGTACTATTACGATGAATAAACAATTGTTTACATAGTGATAATGTGTATCCTTTAATTAAATATACATTTGTGAAAAATCAATGTTGAATAAGACAAGAATTATGTATCATGATAATCAATGGTCCTTTGCAGAAAAATGACTTGACTAAAACTAGAATCATTTATTTTTTTAGCTTCTTTTACAAATATTGGTGTAGAAGTTTACAAGGTCATCGTTTCTGTTGCCGCAATTGACGACCATGCAAACGGCGATGGCACCACGAAATATAATAATGCAGTAAAGCCGAGTGTCGGAGAGTTTTTCGGTGTCAATAACGTGTTTGATGACTAACAAGGAGACATCCCGAAGTGTAACCCACCGATTTTGTTCAAACTCGGGGGATTGGTAGACCTTCATGTAACTTGAAAAATCCTAAAGGGAATTTATTCAATGGGCAACCGTTTTACCATGGCAACGAAAAATGTTTTTGACAACAACAAATGGAAATTTTCCCCTTGAAAATAACATGGGATTCTGACCGATTCCTAGGACCTCCCTGTGAAAAATTTCAACAAATTTAAAAATTTGGAAAATGCCAAAAATGGAGAAAATATATAAAATTGACAAAAAAAAACATCAAAATTGATCAACTGTTGATCAATTTGAGGTCAAAATCCCATGTTATTTTCAATGGGAAAATTTAATATTTTGTGTTGTCAAAAACATTTTACGTTGCCATGGCAAAACGGTTGCCCATTGAATAAATTCCCTTTAGGATTTTTCACGATACACGAAGGTCTACCACTCCCCCGAGTTTGAACAAAATCGGTGGGTTACACTTCCGGATGTCTCCTTGTAAGTGTTAAGACAATGAGTAGAATTGCTGTAAATCTGGTTTTCTCTTTACTCCGACCATCCTTTAACAAGCCAATGGCTATAAAGCCAAGAAGGTCCAAGTCCCTATTAGAAGTGTTATATGGGCGAAGGTTTGACACGTTTGAAAATGTTAAGAGAAGGGACTCAATCATAACAAATATTCATCTTCTCTTACGAAAATCAAATAAAACATTTTCAAATAAGTTACATAGGTCCAGTGAAAAATGCAAACTGTAACTTTCAACTACTCATACTTAATTACAGGTGTTTTATAAAAATTGCATTTTCTCCTTGTTTTTGTAAATGTAAAAGATAACTATAATTATCATAACTAGTTCCCTTACTGTTTTATTTCCCAAAACGAAGCTCCGGTCCTGCATCATTTCAACTCGATGATGTTTTTTTTTTAAGATTTTTTACAGAAATGCACTTTTTGCGAACAAAGTAATTGTACATTAAATTTTTGGTAAGTAAAATCACGTTTTTAATTTTTCATTAACCATAAAACAAACGTTAATAAAGATTAAGTGACTATTATGGATTCATTTTATAAAACATTTAAAAACAGTGTTTAACTGTCCGTTAGACTTAAAGGTCAGTGTTTCATTTGGTATTTAAAGCTACACTAAAATTATTCGCAATCATTATAAGTTATTTTTTAAATCTAGCACGTGCACTATAATTATTTATTTTTGTAAATGTAATCGTAACGCTACTCGAGTTCGTCATATGTTTTCAATGCTCTCTCCTAACATTGGATCGACTCAAAGCACCGTTTTTAGAGTTGTTCGAAACATTGTAGGTCAAAGTCGTTTAGCAGTTTTAAAGTTTTAATGTGGGTTTTCAACATTTAATTAAATATCATATTGCCGTAATTAACAAAACACAAATAATTATTTTGTTTATTATTCTGCTAAACTGCTCTTCATCGATTTACATTCATACCCAGAAAAATGTTGTTCGAATTGGGCGGAAGAAGCCAGTTAACATGGTAAAGAATCGACTCTACACTATTGAGGCTCAAGGGGTATTCTTAGGGGGTGAAATATCATATGGAACAGATATTTAAAAATAGTTCAGATAAAAAATATTTTTTCTTGAAACAAACGTTTTGGCTTTTTGGAAAAATTTTAAAAACAAAATATATTTTTAATCATTATAAGAATATTCGAAAATAACTACCATTGCATTGTCCATCTTTTTTTGCAAACTGACACGCATGTATATCAGTTGTAAATGTGCATATCTGAAAACTATTTTCATAACTCTGACCCTTCAGACTGTAGCCGTAAAAGTAGAATATATGGAAATGTAATGTAATTTTGTAAATAAGGTTAAAGATACTAAATTGATTACGATTAGTAAATTAAAAGCATATCACCACAACTAGGTGGTAATTTCATATCTTATTCCAAAATGTAAGTGTGCGAATGTTACCAATAACATTAGAAAATTAAATTTTTCGTTAAGGTGCTAGAATAAATGAAAACATAAATCATTTACGGTAATGTTTAAACTGATTGTCATTTTTAGATTCGTTTTTTATTTGGTTCTATTACATTAAAAACCTTTACAAAATGTACAATTCGTTAGTCGGTTATTTGAAATATAACAATGAAAATGGAGTCGCAAAACACGTTTAAGATTGTGCGTAACCATCAATGAAATTATTTTTCAATATTTATAAAATATATTAAAATATATTTTGTTTTTAAACTTATTTGTAAAAGACATCAAAATGAAACTAAAAATTGATTTAAAATCTTTTTCATGATCTGATCCCAGAATGCTAGAATTCATATTGGTTTGTCTATAGAATCTATTCTTAAATATTATTATTATATTTTTGAAAGTTAGAATGCATTTTTGAGCAACTTTTGCGATTAAAAGACGACGTAACTTGTAGCTACGAGGTATAAGCTGAATATCAGTTATTTTGTGATGGGTACAGATTTAAATATCATTATGTAGTTGATGAACTGTTAAATTGAAATCTTTTTCATAGCGTTTCTTGGGCTAGTGTGGCATTAACAGTGCATTGAGACCGTTATCTTTTTTTTAGAACATTTCACGCTAGCTAAAGACATCGACACCATCGAGGACATGAACACCGTTGCCAAAACAGAAAAGAAGAACCAGATAGTGTTAAAATGCCATAAGAAAAATCAGTTTGGCAAATGTTAAAACTTAATCTTATTCGCTACTTTGCTATTTGTTTGTTCCATTATAATAAGAGCGTTTGCAAACTGCACGATTCTTTTATTTCGAGATATTGCAAAGAGAAAAGGGCCCTTACAGATGCCAGTGTTTAGGACTCAGCGTGCAGGTAAAGCGTAACTATTAACCTTATTACTGTTTACAGCTTAAATATTTGTTTTGTTGCATTATTTTAAGAGCCTTGTACACTATCTCGATTTCAACTAAATGAATAAATAATATTACGTGTTTAGGTTTTATTTTAGCTGCTTGTTAAATTCGTAAAGTAGGAAGAACTTGCTCTGTAACGCTTTCTCATTATATTTTGCCTCCTCTTCCCAAAGGGAACCTACATTTTTAGGACACTAGTAAAATAAAATGTTGTTAATTTATTAAATTCTGATTGACATTCTTAAATCATAATTTTCAAATGATTAAAAATTATTTACATCCAGATTTAATTGAGTAAATCGTGACTCAAGTGATTAAATTATGATTTAAATGATTTAATAAAAAATAACTTTTTAAATAATTTTATCATGGTAATTGGACAAAAACTATTTGCCTACTCGGGGCTGAAAATAGTATACTTTTTACCCCTTTGTAAATTATTCGCATTTGAGTTTTACACTAACTACACTACATTATTTATCGCATAAGTTCGAAAGTAAAGCCAATTGCAAAGAAAATATTCTGATTGGTCTAAATTGCAATCAACTTGACTTGGCTAATTTATAAAACATCTTCACGGATTAGTAATCAGTCGTACCACCGAAACGTCCTGTTTTAGTGGATAATTTTCCACTTACCATCCAAAATTTGGCGGTGCTAGAAATATTTCTAATAACTGTAAAATTTTTTAATTCCAAGGTGTTCTTTGTTGAATTTTCCCGCGTAACGTACAAGGGACGATTTTGGACAGAATGATTTGGTTATTTTCTTCTCCGCTATGAAATACATGAGGACAAGTCACGATCTTACAGTGCCAATTTCGAATGTTACCACGCGACAATGACAATCTTGGTGACTTACTCAATGTCACCAGCAGCGAGCTATAGAAACTATTTTCTTGAAAATATAAAAAGTTTTCATTTTGAAATGAACGAATTACTATTTCTGATTCAATACTAAATTTCGTCAAACTTGATATTTGAGATTTCTTGAACGTGTTAAACGTCTGCATTTAATTTTAAATTCAGCCACAAACATTTGTAATAATACGACCAACAACGAACAGAATCAATACACAATTGAGTGCATAATGAGAATGGTTATACCAATGTAAGTATACTGTAGCAAAAGTTCAACAAGATAAGTGGTATGGCGAAAGATGTATTTTTAGTATCAAAGGCTCCTTCAATGGTTATACAAATGAGCTGAATACAACGATGATTAACAGACAACGTGAACATAGTTGTCTTTGTCAAGCATGTCTGGGCGTCAACGGTTGACTTAACGACGAAGACTACGGTGGCCATTGTCTACTTTCGCGCTATTTCAAGCTGAACTATTTTCATTTTGTATTTTATCATATAATAATATATATATATAAATTTAATTGTTAAACCGCCTCTTGTTTAGTGACTTAAATAATTTTGACAAATTTAAAATTTAAAAGTAATTAAGTTATTAGGTTTTAATTCGGACCCTCGGAGCTAAACAAGTTGAGCAAGTGCCCAAACTACCCTTTAGTTAGGACCATATATCTCGTTAACTATTAATATTTGAATCATCAAAATTATTTAAGCACTAGAGGAAGGTTCAGCCTAATAAGAAAATATAATTCAATTATGTAATTTTTAAAACAGAAACGTTTAACTGGAACGAAAAAGAGGCTTTTACTGTATTCTTCCCGTTTAAGACTAAAATATCGTCGTTTCTGCGAACGCAGTCGATGATTCTGTACGCGGCAATGACGCAACAAATTATAACCGTGCAGCAAAACAGAACTTCGGTGAATTTTCCAGAGTCAATAGCGTTTTTGGTGGAGTATGATTGGACGTGAACCGTCAAACTGACAAGGAGAGTACCCGAGGTGTTTATTGCCGATTTTGTTGAAAGTCGGGCGTAATGTAGACCTATATGAGATATAAAATTTCCCAAAAGGAGACGTTGCACTACCCATTCGATTTGCCATGGCAACCGAAAATTTCATATCTCATATAGGTGTACATTACACCCGACTTTCAACAAAATCGGCAATAAACACCTCGGGTACTCTCCTTGTGAGTGTTAATAAAATGTGAATTTTTCTTTACACGAAATGTCATTCAACAATCCAATAGCTTTAACTGCTTTAAAGGTTTTTTTCGGAAACGTACTAAACAAGTATAACTAGACGACCTCTGAATTGAAAACAATTACTTCGTATATTTTGTTCAACCATTAAACAAACGCAGTATTTGAATATTATATGTTATATCATGAATATATTTATTTTACTAATAAATATAGATTTGTGGGTTAGCTGACTGATCTTACTAAGCGGTGACGTCGTTGCGTAAGCAATTTTCGCCAAATAAAAAAGTGGCTGGAGTTTTGCGAAGGTATTTTTGAAGCCGAAAGGCAATCTTAGTGTTACGAATCATCCGCTACGAGCCGCGTAAGCAAAGATGGGAGTAAAATCCATCGTCTTTGTGACTACGATAGAATTATATCTACAGCGGGTTTTTTATTTTATTCATTTAGGTTATGAATAAATCAATCTGACAATTATTTTTGCGTTGTTAGTTTAGGGGAATTTGAGGTTAGTTCTTCTTATACGTGGTCTCTTCTCAGAAATCAACCTACTGATCACATATTATTTCATCTCCATGAGAAAGTATTATAATCATTGTATAGTCATTTATTTAACTTAAAATAATTTAGATACGGGAAAGCTTTATCTAAAAAGACCAACATTTCCCGGTGAAAGTTGTAGAGTACTGTCGAAAGTTTTCAAAGAAATTGGTTTCATTGGAAAAGAACACTTTTTCACGAAGATTAAAGATGTGTGAGGCATCACGACTTTTACTTTGACATTTTTCAATTTGTTTTTACCAACCGAGAGCCCTTTAAGCGTTGGCCTCAGAATACCCTTATTGTCAAATAGTTATTCTCTTACTCCCTCACAGAACTTGATGGCTAATTAAGCAAGCAATGCGAGCCTTTAACGCTTACTTCTAAAGAAATAGCTTCTGGCACTGATTCAAAAGGAAGTTAATATGGTAAAACTAACCCTATGATGCATTAAAATATAGAAAAATTAAAGAAACGAGATTTAGAAATATTTTATTAAAAATAATTAGGCACGACTAGTTTTGCTGCCGTTCGGTAGCATCATCAGGTGAGTTGAAAGTTCCAATAGAATAAATTCGATAGCTCGCCCTTAGTCAGCTCTAGTTTGTATTTCATAGTTTTGAAATTAAAACTATTATCTAATTGCATCGATACATATATTATTTGTAAAATGAAGTACTGAAATACACTAAAAATTCGAAATCAAGATTTTTTTTTTTGCCGGAAAACTAGTAACTCACTCTTTCGGTCATAATAAAATGTCAAAAACTATATAAGCTCTGTCAAAAAATTATTTCACAACTATAAGTTTTTGTTTTTGAAAATCACCAATTCGTATTACTATCAATCGACAATGCTTTTATTATTATTTGCTTTTCTTAAAAAAAACGTTTACAATTGGCAATTTCAAAGAGTTCCGTTTGATCTGAAAATCGCATCACGCGTAGAACATACCATTTACAACGATTATTTGATTACTTCTTGCACCAGGAATACGACGTAACTAGTTACTACAAAGTAGAGGCTAAATATCAGGGATTTGGTCACAGGTACATCTTTTAAAAAAACGATTTGGTTGAGGGACTGCCCTGAATTAATCTTTTTCATCGTGAACAAGTGCTTAGCCGTGTTTTCCGGAGTGCTTAGTAAATCTTCGCCTATTTGTCGGTGAACGGATGTCATCATTTTGCCTTGGGAACTTCGCACCTTTGCCAACGAAACGGACACTACTATCGCCATAGACAAACTATCAAACAATTTATTGACGTAGTAAATGAAAACTACGCGCATTTCTAAGGGATGAGATAAAGCAAATTATACACTTTAATATAAATTATTTATGTAGTAAAATAAACTATTTATATTTGTGTAGCAAAATAAACTATTTATATTTGTGTAGCAAAATAAACTATTTATATTTGTGTAGCAAAATAAACTATTTATATTTGTGTAGCAAAATAAACTATTTATATTTGTGTAGCAAAATAAACTATTTATATTTGTGTAGCAAAATAAACTATTTATATTTGTGTAGCAAAATAAACTATTTATATTTGTGTAGCAAAATAAACTATTTATATTTGTTTAGCAAAATAAACTATTTATATTTGTGTAGCAAAATAAACTATTTATATTTGTGTAGCAAAATAAACTATTTATATTTGTGTAGCAAAATAAACTATTTATATTTGTGTAGCAAAATAAACTATTTATATTTATCTAAAGAGTAAACTATCTCTATTTATGTAGCAATTTAAACTATTTCTATTTATGTAGCAATTTAAACTATTTCTATTTATGTAGCAAATTAAACTATTTCTATTTATGTAGCAAACTAAACTATTTATATTTATGTAGCAAACTAAACTATTTCTATTTGTGTAGCCAAATAAACTATTTATATATATAGCAAAAAAAACTATTATTATTTATATAATAAAATAAATTTATTCTTTATTTAATAATTTATTATTGCTAAACATACTTGCGTTATGGCTGTGATACACTAGGTTTGGTAAAGCAACGAGAAAAGAGGACATCCAATCCACCAACCAAAGGAAATAGAACCAACTGAGCAGGTCGTTGAAATTTCGAACCACCGCCAAGAGGTTCGTGTGTCTAACAGTCAGTTCAATTTCAACTTCGCCATTGGCCGTCTTAAGTTGATTCGCCAACTGATTCAGTGCTTCACTAAGATCAGCCGCTAAATCAGCCACAAACGTTTGTATTAATACGACGAACAGCGAACAGAATCTATACACAATTGAGTGCATAATGAGAATTGTTATGGCAACGTAAGTATGCTGTTGCAAAAACTCGATGTTGAATAAGACAAAGTGTATGGCAAAATATGTTTTTTTAGTATAAAAAGCGCCTTCAATGGAGATGGTGACAAACGAGCTAAATGCAACCAGAATTAGCAGACAGCGTGAACGTAGCCGTCTCTCTCTGGCATGTCTGACCTTCAACGGATGATTAAAGGTTAAAATATCCGCGTAGCAGTTTAAAATGTCGTCGTTTCTGCGAACGCAGTAGATGATTGTGTACGCGGCGATGACGCAACGAAATGTAACAATGCAGTAAAACATGGCGTCGTTTAGTTTTCCAGAGTCCACCACCTTTTTGATGGAGTATAATTGGGCGTGAACCGTTAAACTAAAGGTTAATAAAACAACAAAAACAGTTTTGTACGTGATTTTTTCTTTACACGAAACGTTCTTCAACAATCCAATAGCCCTAACCGCTTTAAAGGTAAGACTCTCCATTTCAACAATTTCTTCAGGATAAAGTGACTCTTCCATTAGCACGAAATACGTTAGAAGATAAATTAAATTACAATAAGCTTGATTAATATTATCTCGAAGCGAAAGATCTTGGGTATTATGATCTTCCCCGACGAAAAATCAATTGACACTTTGCATTCGTGTTAGAATAGACCATGTGAAAAATGCCAACTGTATCTTAATTTCAGATACTTTTCTCAAACTTCATTTTTTTGATGTTTTGGAAACGTACAAAACAACTGAATAATTATTATAGCTAGTTGATCCCTAGGAAAATGATTCTCTAATCGCAAAACAAACGTGATATTTCAATATTTAATGTAATATCATGAATTTATTTATTTTTATTATGAATATAGAATTGTTGTTTAGTGGGCTTTAACGGACTCTACTACTCAAGGAGGTTCTATTCCTATACACCCGTGAATGTAAAAAGGAAATAAGAGGCTGGACTCAGTTTATAAATATTTATGGCCCTCTAAATTCCGCTCTCCATTGACTACTCTGTCAAAATGCGCCATCATCAGTGCTATCTCCGAGAGGAATTGTGCGCGAGCCACAGATAGACCAAGACATCATTGGCCAATTGGAGAGCCGCTTTTACCATACACGTGCTCTAATTTCCACTAGATATTAGTGAAAATTCCTTGAGACTATGCCCAGGCGACAGGTTGATCCTGGGAAGGCATAGCCAGATGGGTGTCTAAAAATAAACTCATGGTTGTACGATGGCGGAGTGTTTTGGGGGCGTCTCAAAAACTTCACAGACGTCCTTCGTCAGTATTTTTAAATTAGTTGTGAAAAGGATTGGGTCACCTACTACCAACTTGTTATTTTTCATGAGCTAATATCTTGCAAGGAGAGTACCCGAGGTGTTTATTGCCGATTTGGTTCAAAGTTAGGCGTAATGTAGACTTAACTGAAATACGAAATTTTACAAAAGGAGACGTTGCACTACCCATTCGATTTGCCATGGCAAACCGAAAATGTTTTTGGAGATTTTTTTGTTTTAAGTAGTCAAAAAAATTTTCGGTTGCCATGGCAAATCGTAACCCATAAGGGCGGTGGTGCACTGGGAGATGTAAGCTTCGAGCGAATGGTCCTATCTCCACCTCCGACTTCGGTCAGGTCTGGGCTGGTAACTGAGCTTTAGTTCAGGCTAACGGAGAGGGTCCGGGAAAACTGGCTGCCTCGGCGGATTGAGTAGTTTGGTGTGGGGCGGCGGGCCTCCTGTTTCCCGGCCTTTTGGAGCCCACCGGGATCTCCGGTGCCAGCTGTGATGGGTTATGTGGGCTGCTGTGTGCCTTATTCCCTTTTAGGAGCTCTCCTCAAAGGGTTCGGCTCTCTACCTTCGTAGGTAGGGTGTCGGCTGGAGTTGCTAGAGCATCCACTCTTAATCCCACTGCTGTGTGCGAAGTGACGGGCTGGTCATCCCATTGTTGCACCTTCTGCTGGGTTGAGTGGCTTGCGTCAAAGTTGCGACCTTCAGTAGTGGGGTTGTGCTACCCATGTTGGATTTGTCACCTGTCCGGGCTTGTGGACGCTGGCGTAGGGCATTCTGATGATAGGACTCCGGTGGTGTGGTTTAAATCTTTCCGGTACACCAGTCTATACATTCTGACACAAGCCACGGCAAATCGAATGGGTAGTGCAACGTCTCCTTTTTGGAAAATTTCATATATCATATAGGCGAGCATATAGGTCTACATTACGCCCGACTTTGAACAAAATCGGCAATAAACACCTCGGGTACTCTCCTTGTCAGTGACAAATTGACATATTCCGACCAAAAAACATTCATTTAAGTATGCTTTACAACTTATTCTTGAACAGTTTTCGTCTACCACCTAGCGTTAAATATAAAATATACCAGTGGCGTAGCCAGGATTTTGTTTCGGGGGGGGGGCACGCCATTGAAAAAAAAAGGATAAAATTATAAATATTTGTACGTACGACCATACGTTTCGGGGGGGTGTACCCCTTGTGCCTCCCCTGGCTACGCCACTGAAATATACAAAACCGTGAAAAATGTCACGATTTTGCTGAACTTTACAAATAACAATGACCATCTCCGATAGTTTATATCCGTAAAATTTCTAGGTAATATAGCTTTTGAGCAAAATGCCTGGGGTGATCAACTTAAAACAGCCTGTATTTTCATGGATATAATGAATAATATAATATGATAATTATTTTTAGCGATGATAGTTTCACTACTTTTTATTTACGGTAAATGATGTAGGGGGGTTTGTAGTAAGTACGTCTTATCTGTGGTAGCCTCTCAGAGGACAATCAACTGTTCACAAAATATTTTACCTAAATCGAAAAGACTTAAGAGTCATTTCTGTTACATAAAATGGATCTAGATACTTTACTTCGGTTAGGCACGAAAGAGCAACACGAAGGGGTCAAATAGCAAAAGATCGACATTGCTATCTATCGTTAAAATAAAATAATATTACTTAAAAAATGTTACCACCGAACAAAATTCCGCACTTTATTTGATCACTTTCTTTTGTTTTGAAAAAACGGTTCTTTGTCATTTAAATGTGATTACGTTATACAAAAAGATTGTGCACACAAAAAAGAAGTAGCTGGTTGTGACAATGTAAAGATAAGGGCTTGGAAACTAGTGCAGTTTTAAAAAAAAAATGATTTGGTTGATAATCTGGTCGATTTTTCCTGGGGGCTCGAAGTGTCTACGTCGTATTTTAAGGGATAAATCTTTTAAAATAAAAAGTAAATTATAAATCATCCCAATATGTTATTTTTCCAGTGTCAATGACGTAGCATTTTTTTTGTGCGTGCGCGAAGAAAATAATATTTTTACAAATTTTGTATAAATTATGGTTTTATTCTGCTTGTGTTGCCGCTCAAAGGTCAATATTGACTTAGCCGAATATTACTATAGTGCTATGTATATAATTAATCATGCAAATAAAAAAATATTATTATTATTATTACTTCTGAAAATGGCTCTTTTCCTTTAGCCTTTGGTAACTTCATCCGTTATTTTTTTAAACCATCGTATTTATTGCACAATATAATTAGTAAACAATAAACACCAATGACTACAACATTATTTATATTTACAATTTTATTTTTATGTGTAAGTAGCCACTATAACCTATTCGTCAAAGAAATTAACACCACTATGACAAGAACCAAGTGTCAATGGTATCTTTGATGTATTAATACTTTACTTAAATTGCAGTTGTTTCAAATAAAGTAAATGAATCACATAAACAACGAGTCAAACTTTCAATTTAGCCCATTACATTTTCGTGCATACGACAAAGTTTGAAGTTGGCATTAATTTTAAAGTTACGGATAATGATATACAGGGTGTTTCAAAAGGTTATGCAAAAGTTTTAAGTAGTTGTAGGGGGTGAGTTGAGAAGTATGCCTGTTTTTCCCCCATTTTCCTACGATGAGTTAAAAGAGCGCCAGAGAGCTTCAAAGTGTGGCCTACTAGCCCCTGGAAGTAGGCTCCAACAAGGGCAAAACCAAGCAGTAGGGAAATGCGAACATTAAGGTTTGGGTTCGTGTGATAGGTAAAAAAGGACTTTCTAAACAAATCGAGGTAACCAGCGTACAAAAGTAAAATTCAACTGTATTTAAAGTAGTGTAGGACCGAGATATCATCACTTTCAAACTGCAACAATAGAATTCACTTTGGAAGAACTGGGGTACGATGAATTTGGGAATGCGTGGGAATAAATAAAACAAATGAGTAGGCCACACTTTGAGCCTCTCTGGCGCTCTTTTAACTCATCGTAGGAAAATGGGAAAAAGCAGGCATACTTCTCAACTCGTCCCCTACAGCTCTTAAAAATTTTGCATAACCTTTTGAAGCACCCTGCATTTGTAATAAAGTTAAAATGAATTTTTTAGCAACTCTTGCGATAAAAAGATGACGTAGCTTGTAGCTAGAAAGTAGAGGCTGAAAATCAGCGCCTTAGTGACTGGTACTGTTTTAAATATCATTATCTGGTTGATGGATTGTCCAAATGAAATCTTTCTTAGTAGAAAAAGGTTTATCATCGCGGTTTCCGGAGAGGTTTTAACAACATTGTTGTAACTGCAGTGAATTGATACAATCATTTTCTTTTGGGAACTTTCCACATTGGCCAAAGACATTGACACCAAAATGGACATGGACAGAGTTGCCAGAACCGAGATGGAGAAATATATACCATCGAAAGTTCTTCCTAAACATTTGTTAACAAAAATAAGTGTCACAAATTATCAATGATTTGAAGGACCATAGAATCCCACGAGAAGCTCTGAGTAAATAATAATAAATTTCCCGAAGAACTATGATTTGGTCAGATATGATATCGCAAATAGTGCTTCTAATAATTTTGGAGCTGAGGCCAGCTCATGCCGCTGACTCCAATTAAAGAAAAAAAAGTGTTATTCAAGTGCCACTAAGATTAATTCAAACAACAATACAATTAAAATAAAATAAAATAAAAACAACCACTTTTGCATGGTAATTTTTTAAACATATTATTTAAAAATGTTGGTCAAATTCCATGTACATGTAAGGGTGCTTATATTGGCCAAACAAAGCGCAATTTTAAATTCCGACTAAACGAACATAAAAATGATATAAAAAATAATAAAACCCATTCCTCTGCTTTAGCTGAACATATAAAAAATAACCCTTGACATTCTATACTATTTGATGAAAGTAAAATAATATGTAAAATTGATAACTATGTAAAACTTAACCTCAGAGAATCTCT
Source organism: Leiobunum rupestre (assembly GCF_980474605.1). NCBI lineage: Eukaryota > Metazoa > Arthropoda > Arachnida > Opiliones > Sclerosomatidae > Leiobunum > Leiobunum rupestre. Next base: position 16,217,832 of record NC_143394.1, read on the forward strand.
AGAAATTTTAGACCATAAAAAAACCAATTTAATCTTCAATCTTGGCGAAGGTCCAAATAATGTTTTAGCCACATTGTGGAAATTGTAACCGAGTTTCGCTTATCTCACTTCATACCTGATGATGCTACCGAACGGCAGCGAAACTAGTCGTGACCAACATTTTTAAATAAAATGTTTAAAAAAAAATTATGCAAAAGTGGTTGTTTTTATTCTATTTTAATATCTTAATGCATAGGGTTGGTCAAACCTCACCAACAATACAATTTAAATAATTATTATAAATATATTTTGCAAATAAGACCTACAATTTAAATTAAAAAAAAATCATTAACTCAAAATAGTCACTATTATAGCTAATGGAAGCTAATAAATCAAACTTATGCTCAGTACAAATTAAATGAACATAATTGTTAATAGAGATAGCTCTCTTAAATAATACAAAGTTCTACCCGGATTAAGATAAAACTAATGTTAATGGCCTTAATGTGACATTCTTAAAAAAAATCATATTGTCTAGCCAACTGTACGTCTGTACAGAACGTTAGAATTTAATTGCATATCCAAAAATGAAAACCAACGAACCAATTGAAAACTCCCGGACTACATATTTAAGAAAAATTTGATGTTACTTTTGAAGTAGCTTCTACTTCTAGTAAAAAAAATTATGAAGAAAATCGGTAACGTGCTAATTTTAAAACTATAAAGCATTGCCATTTTTAATTCATTCAATTTATAATAACGGTTGATATTGTGTGAGTTTTATAACCAATGTTTATAATTTGTTTACTATAAGTAACCAGGGCAATCTCAATTATTAGAACAAAGAATTTGAATTTGAATCAACTTTGTAAAATAACAAAAATTAAACACTTGAGATACACAATTTTATACTCCACCAATAATGAAAATAATTATGACAGTCTCAAGTACAAAAAGTACAACCGAAACCTGCATACCAACAATAGTTAGTGTAGCGCACGGAAACGAAGACTCTACCGATTTTCAAAGATTTTCAAACTATCCTGTGGTCCTTCAGGTTAATCACCTTACCTTTATTGAAGAAGTTCACCAGAGCGGGTAACTCTATTGTAAAGTAGGACATCCAATCAATTAACCAGATGAAATAATACAAACTGAACAGTTCATTGAAACGGTGCACTAGAGCTAGTAGATCCGTATGTTTGTTTCGAACGTCAAAATTCGATGCTCCAACGAGTGCCGAGAATCCGTTGAGCACCTCGCTCAGTTCAGATGCCAAATCGACGACCAAAATTTGGAATAAAAAGTTGGGTACCATACATATTAATTCAGCCGTTACATCCAGAATCAAAACCAATCTACCTAACCACTGGTGATCAATAAGAAACTGAATGCCGTACACATACCAGTTTATTAGTTCCGTAATGTCGGTTGGACGAATCGGCACGGAGTAGTAAAAGAAAAGGTAGTGCCCCATGATGGCCGTAACTAGGAGAAGGTTGAACCACTCTCGAAATGTATTTCTTTTTTTTCTACAGTTAATGCTAAAAATATCCGTATAATAGTTTCTTATTACGTCGCTAGTTTTGAGGCACTTGATCACTGTAAATGCCGAAATGGCACTTCGAATAAGAGCTCCGCTAATGAAGAAGAAATGACGAAGATTTCCCGTCTGGTAAACGTGCCTTACGGCGAAAGCGAAATAATGGATGGTGTACCCGTTGGTTACTATTACTAAAAAGATGGCCTTTTTGTTCAGTTTGGCTTTAGCCCTTTTGACTCTTATTAAACCTAATGTTTCAACAGCCCGTAACGTCCAACCGTTCATCTTGGGATCGCACCACAGTAAGTGGAATATCTTTATGAAAAACATTAGGCTTTGCAAAATACGCGATTCCTAAAAAATTATTTCGAAATATTGCAAAAAAAGGAAAACCTTGAATAACTAAGAAGTCTATTAAAATTCTGTATTGTTGAAACTATTTATCATTTCTAGCTTACTATTATTGTTGCTCCAATATTTATAGAGCCTAACACGACAACTAGATATTATTGATTTCATCTAAACAATAAGAGAAACGTGCGTTTCGTCATTACTAAAAAAATATTGTCAAAGTAACTTTCCACTATGGCCGTGTGACAGAAAAAAATTAAAGAATTAAAACCTCGTGAAAATTATTAAATTGTGGTTTAAAAATATTAATATTCTGATAGAAATTAATATATAATTGCCGTAATGTTTAAGTCGTGATAGATGATTAATTGGTAATGATTGGTAATGAAATATGTTAATGGTGATTTAAATGACCTAGTCATGATAATTACTTAAAGTATTTTTACATAATTAATAGGTCAACAAGACGTTGAGTGATCAACACCTCATCTTCAGGTAACAGGTACAGCTGTGAAAAGTACCGTGCCTTTAAGAACATTTTCGTAATATAATTTTACCCTAATAACACTACGTTTGTTTCTGTTCTGGCCCAAAAGTTTATCGATGGATGTGCCAAATTCAAACGTCACCACTCGAAAATGACATTACACTTTGAAAGAAAGGGGTAAAAAATGAGGATTTCCAATACGCATGTACGAAGTGAAATTGCTTTAATTTATATTAAGCTTTAGGGATATGATATTATGATTTTTGAATTACTATTTTTGATTTGATGGGTAATAACGCATTTTTGCGTATTGAGACACTTCTTGTACTATTTAAAGTTAATATTACGACTAAAGTTAAAACATAGGGTAAGTTAAGTTAAATGAAAACGTTGTCTAGGGGAAACTGAACTTCAAGTGTCATCATTATTTAAAATAATAAGCTAAATAAAAAGAACAGGTTTCGACTCTAGGATTGAAATACATTTAATAAACCAAGTGGGGAAACATGAATCAAAAGGGAAAACATACTTAATACTAAACAATGGAAAATATTTGATCCAATAAACAATAATATATATATATATAGCGAAGGCTGGTAAACCCCTTTTTGTTAATGAAGTTAATGTACTCACGGTACCGGTACCTAGGTAAAGTTTATGTGGCGGCACGATCCAAGCTGACGACGTGACGAACGATGTTAATAAATTCTTATGACTGATGGAACGTCTAAACCGGAAGCATCATTCGATCCTTCAATGAGTGGTGGCACAAGCTAAATCGGCTACAAAAATTTGCGTTAAAAAGTTTGGTAGTACCATTGCAGAATCAGAACCAATCTAGCTATGCATTATTGATCAATAAAATACTGAATGCAATACGCATACAAGTGTATTAGTTTCGTTATGTTGTCTTCACGAATTGATGAAGAAAAACGTGTACTGTGATGAAACGGGATAAAGTAGAACCACTGTCAGAATTGCTTTTGCTTTAATTTCGAATGTGATATGAACATTTATATAAACCTTTATTTAGTAACGAAATTACCAAAACATAACAGCACAAACTTGCAATTAACTTCAACTGTTACTTTTCTCTAGAAGAAAATAGAATAAACGTAAATGTTTGGGGCAGGGGGCCTATTCTGTAAATATTCGAAATCCAATTTTCGATCGAAAACTAGATTTCGAACTTCGAGATCTCGACGAATGGTATTCGGTAAAGATTTCGAATAAGCATAAATCAATGCAAATTGTCGAAGTCGATTTCGACATGGTATAGGGTATCGAGATCGAATTCCCATTCGATTTTTTACAGAATCGCCCCCCAGAACATTTATAGAAGGACAACTGTATGAAATATTTTCATGGTGTTATGCGTAGCGGTGATTTTTTCGCGTGGAAATATTTTTATGTTTAGTAATTTATTAATAACAATAAGTAACCAAAGTTACACCGTTAATTTGATCGCAATCAAATCATTGTTCTTACGTTTCTACTTTTTACCATAAACTCTTGGGCGCCAATTTTGTTTGTAAATAAATAAAAAATTATTTTCGCAAAGGCTTTTTTTCTTTAAAAAGAATATACAATGTATAATCCACACGGACCAAATCTGCACGGAACAGAAAAAAACAGGCCAGTTTCGCATATAACAGACCAAAATTTCAGAGGTTGACCTACCACGTTTTCACGTTAGTGACCAAAATTTACCGATGGCTTTCCAAAATTGCACGATTCTGACCAAATCTGTACGTTTCAAATCTTAAGTTTGCATGCCATTTTTAGCATCTCAGACATGTGTTAATTATTTTGTAACGATAGATATGTGGTAAATTTAAAAAATTCAACGCCTTAAAGAACGATCGAAACATTGTAACGCGATGAGGGTTTATAAGCTGCGAAATTTTAATAAAGACCGAAAGCAACTCGCAAGTTATAGGAAGCGACTCTCAGTTATAGATAGACTAAAACGAAGGGACTCGCTAGGAGTTAAGATTTTCCTCACTAACTATACGAAACCATTAGAGGTCGGGGATGGTTAATTTTTATTCAATAGATAAAGCTCTCAAAATTATTCGTGAAACGTTTTGATCAAGTAATTTATATTTCTGTATTATCCGATTAATTTTTTGATAAATTTGTAAAATTAATCGGAAAAACGACGTTTTTTTCGATAAAAAGCTCAAATTTTACGAATAATACATATTATTTAATCATTTTCCGAAATATTAACCGGTAAATTTCTTTGTTTACATTTTTTTCCCAAAAAAAATCAATTTAATCATGGATAATGATTAACCGTTACCGATCTCTAGAAACCATGGAGGAAGAGAGAGGAGGCTTTATGAATAGCCTTTTTACCCCGGGAGCTTGATGCCAACTCCCACAGGGTAGGAGAGTGGGGACTGACAAAAAAGGGGATCAGCACCCCTCAACTCTCACGGCCTGGCTGGGCGTTCTCTAGTTGGCTCCCTCTATTTTTGTTGAAAACGTTCGCTGTTGTGAAATTACACCGAGTACGCCTAAGCACTAAAAGAGGGCGCCAAATAGGGAACGCGTGAAACGACACGGAAACCGACGGATGCTGCTCCCCTTTTTTGTCAGCCCCCACTCTCCTACCCTGTTGGAGTTGGCATCAAGTTCCCGGGGTAAAATGGTTATTCATAAAGCCTCCTCTCTCTTCCTCCATGACGAAACATTTTCCTGGCGTTTTCGATACTTCCAGATTTTAAGATTCATTGCAAAATTTTGGATTTTTAATAAAATCCGGTATTTGCTTTGAAAGATTTTCCATATTAAGTCTATGGGAAGGAAATTCTTGGATATTGGATTTGTGGATTTTTAAAAATTTTGGCTAAGGTCTGACCCCTCGGTTGCGATATTTCAAGGAAAATGTTGAGTCCTTTGATGCGACAGAAATACTAGCGGTTTTATTCCGTTTAAAAATCATATTTTGCAGCCAATAATTTTAATCATTTTAAAATTACAAGGAATCTTACATTGATATTATGAGTAATTTGAAATTTTGATGATCTTTTTCGTAAAAGAGACGACGTAACTTGAAGCTTTGAAGCATTGAATATCGGCGAATTTGTGACCGGTAGATTATCATTTTTTTTCTAGTTGATAGGCTTTCCAAATGGAAAGAACATCTAGGATTACCCCTTTGCAGTAATTGCAGTGAATTGAGACCGTCGTCTTCATTTGGGAACTATCCAGACTGGCCAAAGACAAGGACAGCAAAACGGACATAAACAGCGTTTTTTTTTTTTTTTCAGTATCATAGAATTTATTTTGAAATACATTAATTATTGATTGAATATACCTAATATTTGAAAAATAATAATATATAAAATGGTCTAGCAATTCAACGAAGCTTTAACCGACTAAAGCTTTGAAAATAGAAATTTGGTTTCAAATAATAAATAACATTTTTAAATATCCGTTTTCAACCTTTTCTTCATAAAACATAAAATTAACAGAAAGAAAATAAATTATTCTTATGACACGCTATCATCATACAGTAAACATCAACGAAAAAATATCCCCTTCCTTTGTTGAACTTGTTAACGGCCACAAGCAATATCATGGGCTCAAGTACGATTTATCACATTCCAGTCTGTGGTGTTAAAAATATTTCACAAGTTTTTCAAAGATATACATTTTTCAAAAGCTAAATCAGTGGCCAATGATTGCGGTAAAATATAGAGAAACAGGCAGACAACTAATACGTTGGATGCGAACATCATGGCGACTTTTGTCAACTATTTTTTCTTCAGCAAAAAACTCGCCACAAACCAAAACTGATTAACTTGAGTGAAAATTGTCCTTTTCCGAATATATTTGATAGGCAGTAAGATAATCAACATGATCGTATAGTTTTCAGTTATTTTCTTTTTGATTGCTTGGATCACATAGCATGGAAATTTCTAAGCAATTGATTAATTTGAAATTAAAAGTTAAAATGAACCTTTGAGCAATTCTTGCGACAAAAAGACCACGTAACTTGTAGCTACGAAGTATAAGCTGAATATCTGTGAATTTGTTACTGGAATAGATTTAAATATAATTATCTGGTTGATGGACTCGCCAAGTGAAATCTTTTTCATTAGAAAATATTTTCTCAATGCGCTTTCCGGAGTGGTTTTTACATCTTTGTAGAAATTACAATGCATTGATACAGTCATTTTATGTTGGGAACCTTTTACGTTGCCCAAGGGCCAAGACACCAACACGGAGATGGACAGCGTTGCGATAATAGAGATGACAAACCAAAGAATATAGAAAGTGTTCCCTGAGGATTTGATATTGAAAATATGTTTGAAAATTATAAATCATTTAAACGGCCACAGTATCCCGCTAGAAGCTACATAAATGGCACACTGTTTGGCCAGAGCCGCCATCACTCGAGCACGAAAAGGAAAGATGAACTCCATAATTTAGGTATTCTGTGGCCCTTTGGGTTTATGAACTTACCATCATTTAAGTAATTAATCGCAGAAGGTAACTCAATTGAAAAGAAGCACATCCACTCGATTAACCAGAGGAAGTAATACCAACTGAACAGCCCATTGAAACGGTGCACTTGAACTAGTAGATCCGTATGAGTGATTCGAAGATCAAAATCCAAACCACCGTTTGATCGTTTAATTAGGGTTGAGAACCTATTTAAGGATTTACTCAGTTCACAAGCTAAATCGGCGACCAAAATTTTCATAAAGTAGTTGGGTACCATACACAATACGCCAAACGTTGCTTCCAGAATCAAAAAAAATCTACCTAACCACTGATGATCAATCAGATATTGAATACCGTACACGTACCAGTCTATAAATTCCGTTATGTCGTTTTCACGAATGGACTCCCAGTAGTAAACAAAAAGGCAGTGTCCCAATGTGCCCGTAACTAGAATAAAGTAGAACCACTGTCGGATTTGATTTCGTATTCCTTTTCTTGTACCAAAAATGTCCGAACAACACTTTAAGATTTCGTCGTTAGTTTTGACGCACCGGATCACTATAGTTGCCGAAATGATGGATCTAATAAGTGCAGAGCTAACAAAAAAAAAATGCCGGAAATTTCCCGACTGGAATGCGTGTTTAACGGCGGAAATAAAATTGTGGACGGTGTACCCGCTGGTTAGTACTATTATTAAGAGAGTCGTTTTCCTTAATTTGGTCTTAGCTTTCTTCTCTATTACTAAACCTAAAGTTTGAACAGCCTGCAACGTCAACTGGTTCATCTTGCGACCACGACGATGTAATTATCCTGTAAGATTGGTTTGTTTCTTTTCCAATACTGTAAAGAAAAAAGGGCGTTACAGTCGTAACAGCACGATTAAGAGCGACACAAAGAAAACTAACAAATTGTCCCAAAAACCCTCAATTAAAAAAATTATATTCCAAGAACAAATATGTTATTCGTAAACTCAGCTTCACTCACCCGTGACAATTATCGGGAAGTTTACGAAATTCTCCACAAAGGTTTAGAGTGCTTCGGTGATTGTGTATTCATTTAATAGCCACGATATATCTTAAATTCTTAACTATGGAGTACTACTAACTTAAGGAATAAATTGCATACGTACAGGCATTTTATTTATTTGGAATCCATTTTGAGGTTGGAGTTTATACGCTTCAGATCCGAAGGAAACCATTCGACGTCCAGGCACTTTCTTAAGCCGAAGCTAGAAATAAAGGCATTAACTAAACCATGTGTAACATTAAAAATTTCATAAATACATAAAAGCATAACTACGTTTTAAGCTATTAAAACTTCTGATGTGGAAAAAATTATGATTGAAATAAGAATGTTTTAATATATACTTCTGGAGTATGACTTTTAGCGTGGTTCCCAATTGCCTTCATGCTCGAAGAGTTGGCTCTTTAACGCTAAAAATATTTAAGCCGGCCTACCGACGTGACTGAAGCGCATCAACTAAACTTTGTCTTTTTAACTTTATTATTTCGGTTGAGACATTATTTTATAGGATTATATCGTCATTCAAAAATATTTATATCCGAAAATATGAATATATCGCGACTGAATAGAATTAAGTATGATTAAGCATGATAACTCCGTAAACAAAATTTTAGATTAAATAGGTGCTGAAAAAAATTATTTTTGGGCGATAAGGGTACATGTTTACTCCATTGACTAATTAACAACAGCGACGGTCCAGATCTATGTTAATTAGTCCATGTTTACTCATTAGTAATTTCGTGACTTCGAAGTTTTACACTGACTACCTCGAACAGCCGAGTTATTCTAGGGGGTCCACTTGCTTTTCGATGGCTAGAAAAAGAGAGGAAGAAAAATAGAAACAACAGTAATTGTAAAACAGTAGCACAGTAATAGTACATACGCAGCGTTACTACTGTCGAATTCAACACGGAAGTACATTAGACCACGGTTATTCGACAGTAAGCTATATTTTGGACATAGTCGAGTAAAGTTGGTGGTTAGGCAGTTCATTCGTGAGCCGCTTTGTGGCAAAAGTCAAAATACGAAGTCTCACTTTAAACTTTGTTGCGGAGAGAATCACAAAAATGTTTGGGTAACTCGTTAAAAATAAACGCGTATCAATGAGAATTATTTTAAAACAGTGATGAAAAATACCAAAAATATATAAATTTATTTTTAAATATTCCAAACCAAATATCTTTTTAAGTCTACCACCATTTCCATATCTTTGCCTTGGTTGATCCAAACTCCCCCTTGTTCTTGCTTTTGAATTGGTAATTACGGTGAATTGATACAATCATGTTCTCGGAACATTTTTTTTTATTCAAGGAAGAAAGGGCTGATTGAGTCTGAGAAGACCGCGAGCCCGGCGAAACACCATCTGATTAATCAGGGCGAGATATGTGTAACGGCCACGCCAACGGGGGATACGTGGGGACAGGGGTGGGGACACCCGTGGCGGAAGTATTCCGACCACCCGTTGGGGAATTGGTAGTCCTCACACGACCATCCACAAACTCTGCCTCCCGGACGCCTGGGATTACAGGAGTGAGCCACTACTCCCGGCGTTCTCGGAACATTCCACGTTGGACAAAGACATCGAGATCAACACGGTCACGAACAGCGTTGCCAGAAATGAGATGTGATACTAAATATATTCAAAACTATTCCCTGAATTTCCCAATTTTAAGATAATTAAAATGGCCACAGAATTTCACTTGAATCTCAAAATAAAAGGATGAAAAATTAACGACTCTGATTGATCAGAGATACTATCACTCGAGCTATTTAAATGGCCACGTGAATCCGGGTCTATTTTAAGGATTTGTCAAAACTACCCAAATGCAATTCTGCTTTCTTTCCTCCCCTCCCCCTCAGAAAAAAGAACAAAGCAAAGCTTAGTTTCCTTATTGGTGTTGTGTTGTTTAAAAAGGCATTACTCGTAGTATCAAAATAGTTAAAGATTTTATTTACATTTTAGTTATAAATAAGGGAGATCGTCAGTCTGTGTCTTTCAAATATAAACAGGCCGTATTTATAGTAGAGTAAAGGCGCGAAAGTGTCACGTGCTATCGCAGTTATCACTGTTCATAGTTTAGCGCCATCTAGGCATATAATACAATACTACAATTGGTAAACGTAAACGAATTAGCAATGTCACTACTAACTACTGCTGGTAGTGTTTAACGTTTTGAACCGTTAAAAACCGTGATAATCAGTTTACGAATACGATTTTTAGAACCATAAAACTAAACTACCCAAAATGACATCCAGAATGAAAATATTGGGTAGTTCTGAATTTTGTAACTACCAAAATAAGCAGGGTTGGCATAGAACCAGCCATACCTGTTATAGCCACCTGGTTAAAACCGGTTATAGCCACTTGAAAAAATCCGGATTTTTTTGGCTTTTTAAAAAAAAATTACAATATAAATATTTTAGTAAATTAATGGTTTTTATTTAGAAATTTAGTTTATTTTTTGTTTCATATTTAGAAACCAGTTTACTTTGGCCAGTTTTTCGGTCGGTTTAAAGTTCGAAAGTTCGCTGCCTCGCTTCAGTCGGTGCGTCATACACAAAAACTGGGGGGAATTTCCCGGGGAAATCAAAAGAATTCAGTTATTTTATATAGTTATTTCGCTTTATTTGTTTAGTTTCGTATTTACGACAATAACTGCAGACAATTTCTACTTAAATAAGTAAAAGGTACTGGTTATATTTTAGCCAGTTATAACCGATAAAAACCGGTTATAGCCAATTAAAACCACTGGTCTGCATTTTTTCAAAAAAATCCGGCTTTTTTCCAACCCTGAAAATAAGGCCAAACTAGACACTAAAATAGGCTCTGACGTGGATGTCACAAAAAAGGCAGTAAAATGAATCAATCTGATAGATCAGAGCTGATCACCCGATAACGACACGAAAGAGTAACAGAATTTTCGAAAATATTTTGTGACCCTTTGAGTAAATAACACACCATCATTGACGCAATTCACAACAGCAGGTTACTCTATTGAAAAGAAGCACATCCAATCGAATAACCAAAGAAAATAATAAAAACTGAAAACCTTTTTGAAGCGGTGCACTAAAACTTAAAGATCGTATGAGTGATTCGAACCTCGAAACCCGATATTTTAATGAGCTCTTAGAACCCATTCAGAGACTCACTTGCTTCTTAATGCAGAAGCCGTTTCATCCAGAATCAAAACCAGTATACCTGCCTATAACTCCCATAAAGTCATTTGCAATAAACAACACGGCGTAGTAGAAGAAGATTAATTTTCCAAAGATGACCTAACTAGGATAAAGTAGAACCACTGCCGCAATAGCTTTGGAATTCGTTTTCTTTTATAGTTTATAGTTAACCACTGATGATCAATAAAATACTGAATGCCGTTCACATACCAGTGTATTAGTTCCGATAGGTCATTTTCACGAATCGATTCGGCGAAATAGTCAAAAGGGAAGTGTCCCAATATTCCCGTAACTAGGGTAATGTAGAACCACTGTGGCAATGGTTTTTGGTTTCGTATTCTTCTATAGAGTGTTGTTGTCTGAAACCCTGCGACGTCACCATTGTAATTTGCCTATTGATAAAATACGGTAACTGTCATGGCGGCCACTATTAACACTACAGCTGTGACGTTACAAGTTTTCAAAATCGTATCAGACGACAGCACTCTATAGTTTATACTAAAAATGTCCGAACAGCAGTTGAGGGTTTCGTCAGTAGATTTGAGGCATCTGATCAGTGTTATTGTCAACCGCATCAGTCGGAGATGTATGATCAACTTTGAAATGATTGCACTGCAGAGAAGTCACTATTTTGCTGTTCCAATTTTGAACGTTACCAAGCGACAATGATACCACTAGTGACATACTCAGTGTCGCGAGCAGAGACAGTATGTAAACGAGGTATCGATATTGTTTCCTTTAAAAATATTTCATATTATTATCTTACCAAATTAAATGAAGTCATTTTCCAAAATAAGTATAAGTTATAAAATATGAAATATATAACCTATCCTTTTATAGTAATTAAACATCTACTTGTGTTGCTAATTATGGCAATATACGGTCAATTGATTGAAAATAATATATAAAAATCAGATTTTTACTGAGATTATTCAAATAATTTTGGCGGTGTTGAAAGTATAATAGTTATATTAACATGATTAGGAGAAATTAGATTAAGCTTCATACGAAGCCGTACCAGTCTATCACTTTTAAAAACAAAATTCGATTAAGTTGTCGAAAGAGATACAATTACCTTTATGAAACACTGTCATTATGCCGGAAACGTCAACGACGAAATAACCCATCCAGTCAAGCAACTACAGAAAATAATTCCAATCAAACATTTCGAGCTCACGCGTGATTTTCACATCACCGTCAATCGTCTCCAATAGAATGGCGAATTCCTTCAGAGCTCCACAAATCTCAAATGCTAAATCGGCGGTCAAGGTTTGCAGTAGAAAGTTGGGTATCATACATACGACGTAGACGCTAGATTCTAAGACCATGGCGACTCTGGCCAACCATTCGTTTTCCAACAAAAACGTCGCACCATAGAGGAACTCCTCAACTATATTGGATATGTTTTTCTCAAGTATCATTTGGCAGTAAAGGAAAATTGTTTATTTGCAGAAAATTAAACTAGCTAGGAACAATAAACAGCACGAGCGTATCTTTTTCTGTTTAGAACGTTTTTGATTCTGTACACTTAGCTTTGAAATTTCTAAGGAACATTGTTCGTAATCGTCGTTATATCTGAAACATCTTATCACGGAAAATGCGGATATGGAACAGCGAACTATAGCGCATCTGAAAGTGAAAAAGTCCAGTAGATTCCCTGTCTTTTAAGACCGCAAAATGGAATATACAAGGCAGTGAATCGCGTAACCATTTGTGATAATAGTTAGCAGGTTAGATTTGCAGTTGAATCTTCTCTTCCTACCACCGCCCTAAGTAGACCGATAGCTTCAACGGCTTTTAAAGTTTAAAACTTCATTCCTACTGCCTTATAGCTTCACAAACTCGTCTGTGTGATTCAAAAATGATAAAATACGCGAAAAAGTAGATTAGTCCATAATTAAAAGGGATAATATAGCTAAATCCTAAACAAATTTGAAGAAATTCAAAAACTTACTACTAACTCGTACCCAATAGGTCTTCGAGCAAAAAACGCGAAACTCGGATCAAATAGATCTTCGAGTAATAAACTAAATTAAAATTAAATAAAATAGCCAGAAATTCCAACGGTAGACCGGTTTCGTTCTATTTGGAACTCATCAGTACCGTGCGGGAAATCTGGCTGGCGACTGTCAAATCTAAAGGAGAAACTAAGCCTAAACATTTAAAATTTCAAAACGCGTTGCATATAGCAACGGAAAGCCGAAAAGGGGGGAGTGTGGTGGAGAATAGAATATACGATAAGTTAAGTTAGAAGAAACCACCTATGGACTGTGAGAAGGATGATAAAATACGCGAAAAAGTAGATTAGTCCATAATTAAAAGGGATAATATAGCTAAATCCTAAACAAATTTGAAGAAATTCAAAAACTTACTACTAACTCGTACCCAATAGGTCTTCGAGCAAAAAACGCGAAACTCGGATCAAATAGATCTTCGAGTAATAAACTAAATTAAAATTAAATAAAATAGCCAGAAATTCCAACGGTAGACCGGTTTCGTTCTATTTGGAACTCATCAGTACCGTGCGGGAAATCTGGCTGGCGACTGTCAAATCTAAAGGAGAAACTAAGCCTAAACATTTAAAATTTCAAAACGCGTTGCATATAGCAACGGAAAGCCGAAAAGGGGGGAGTGTGGTGGAGAATAGAATATACGATAAGTTAAGTTAGAAGAAACCACCTATGGACTGTGAGAAGGATGATAAAATACGCGAAAAAGTAGATTAGTCCATAATTAAAAGGGATAATATAGCTAAATCCTAAACAAATTTGAAGAAATTCAAAAACTTACTACTAACTCGTACCCAATAGGTCTTCGAGCAAAAAACGCGAAACTCGGATCAAATAGATCTTCGAGTAATAAACTAAATTAAAATTAAATAAAATAGCCAGAAATTCCAACGGTAGACCGGTTTCGTTCTATTTGGAACTCATCAGTACCGTGCGGGAAATCTGGCTGGCGACTGTCAAATCTAAAGGAGAAACTAAGCCTAAACATTTAAAATTTCAAAACGCGTTGCATATAGCAACGGAAAGCCGAAAAGGGGGGAGTGTGGTGGAGAATAGAATATACGATAAGTTAAGTTAGAAGAAACCACCTATGGACTGTGAGAAGGATGATAAAATACGCGAAAAAGTAGATTAGTCCATAATTAAAAGGGATAATATAGCTAAATCCTAAACAAATTTGAAGAAATTCAAAAACTTACTACTAACTCGTACCCAATAGGTCTTCGAGCAAAAAACGCGAAACTCGGATCAAATAGATCTTCGAGTAATAAACTAAATTAAAATTAAATAAAATAGCCAGAAATTCCAACGGTAGACCGGTTTCGTTCTATTTGGAACTCATCAGTACCGTGCGGGAAATCTGGCTGGCGACTGTCAAATCTAAAGGAGAAACTAAGCCTAAACATTTAAAATTTCAAAACGCGTTGCATATAGCAACGGAAAGCCGAAAAGGGGGGAGTGTGGTGGAGAATAGAATATACGATAAGTTAAGTTAGAAGAAACCACCTATGGACTGTGAGAAGGATGATAAAATACGCGAAAAAGTAGATTAGTCCATAATTAAAAGGGATAATATAGCTAAATCCTAAACAAATTTGAAGAAATTCAAAAACTTACTACTAACTCGTACCCAATAGGTCTTCGAGCAAAAAACGCGAAACTCGGATCAAATAGATCTTCGAGTAATAAACTAAATTAAAATTAAATAAAATAGCCAGAAATTCCAACGGTAGACCGGTTTCGTTCTATTTGGAACTCATCAGTACCGTGCGGGAAATCTGGCTGGCGACTGTCAAATCTAAAGGAGAAACTAAGCCTAAACATTTAAAATTTCAAAACGCGTTGCATATAGCAACGGAAAGCCGAAAAGGGGGGAGTGTGGTGGAGAATAGAATATACGATAAGTTAAATTAGAAGAAACCACCTATGGACTGTGAGAAGGATGATAAAATACGCGAAAAAGTAGATTAGTCCATAATTAAAAGGGATAATATAGCTAAATCCTAAACAAATTTGAAGAAATTCAAAAACTTACTACTAACTCGTACCCAATAGGTCTTCGAGCAAAAAACGCGAAACTCGGATCAAATAGATCTTCGAGTAATAAACTAAATTAAAATTAAATAAAATAGCCAGAAATTCCAACGGTAGACCGGTTTCGTTCTATTTGGAACTCATCAGTACCGTGCGGGAAATCTGGCTGGCGACTGTCAAATCTAAAGGAGAAACTAAGCCTAAACATTTAAAATTTCAAAACGCGTTGCATATAGCAACGGAAAGCCGAAAAGGGGGGAGTGTGGTGGAGAATAGAATATACGATAAGTTAAGTTAGAAGAAACCACCTATGGACTGTGAGAAGGATGATAAAATACGCGAAAAAGTAGATTAGTCCATAATTAAAAGGGATAATATAGCTAAATCCTAAACAAATTTGAAGAAATTCAAAAACTTACTACTAACTCGTACCCAATAGGTCTTCGAGCAAAAAACGCGAAACTCGGATCAAATAGATCTTCGAGTAATAAACTAAATTAAAATTAAATAAAATAGCCAGAAATTCCAACGGTAGACCGGTTTCGTTCTATTTGGAACTCATCAGTACCGTGCGGGAAATCTGGCTGGCGACTGTCAAATCTAAAGGAGAAACTAAGCCTAAACATTTAAAATTTCAAAACGCGTTGCATATAGCAACGGAAAGCCGAAAAGGGGGGAGTGTGGTGGAGAATAGAATATACGATAAGTTAAGTTAGAAGAAACCACCTATGGACTGTGAGAAGGATGATAAAATACGCGAAAAAGTAGATTAGTCCATAATTAAAAGGGATAATATAGCTAAATCCTAAACAAATTTGAAGAAATTCAAAAACTTACTACTAACTCGTACCCAATAGGTCTTCGAGCAAAAAACGCGAAACTCGGATCAAATAGATCTTCGAGTAATAAACTAAATTAAAATTAAATAAAATAGCCAGAAATTCCAACGGTAGACCGGTTTCGTTCTATTTGGAACTCATCAGTACCGTGCGGGAAATCTGGCTGGCGACTGTCAAATCTAAAGGAGAAACTAAGCCTAAACATTTAAAATTTCAAAACGCGTTGCATATAGCAACGGAAAGCCGAAAAGGGGGGAGTGTGGTGGAGAATAGAATATACGATAAGTTAAGTTAGAAGAAACCACCTATGGACTGTGAGAAGGATGATAAAATACGCGAAAAAGTAGATTAGTCCATAATTAAAAGGGATAATATAGCTAAATCCTAAACAAATTTGAAGAAATTCAAAAACTTACTACTAACTCGTACCCAATAGGTCTTCGAGCAAAAAACGCGAAACTCGGATCAAATAGATCTTCGAGTAATAAACTAAATTAAAATTAAATAAAATAGCCAGAAATTCCAACGGTAGACCGGTTTCGTTCTATTTGGAACTCATCAGTACCGTGCGGGAAATCTGGCTGGCGACTGTCAAATCTAAAGGAGAAACTAAGCCTAAACATTGCTCGAAGACCTATTGGGTACGAGTTAGTAGTAAGTTTTTGAATTTCTTCAAATTTGTTTAGGATTTAGCTATATTATCCCTTTTAAATATGGACTAATCTACTTTTTCGCGTATTTTATCATCCTTCTCACAGTCCATAGGTGGTTTCTTCTAACTTAACTTATCGTATATTCTATTCTCCACCACACTCCCCCCTTTTCGGCTTTCCGTTGCTATATGCAACGCGTTTTGAAATTTTAAATGTTTAGGCTTAGTTTCTCCTTTAGATTTGACAGTCGCCAGCCAGATTTCCCGCACGGTACTGATGAGTTCCAAATAGAACGAAACCGGTCTACCGTTGGAATTTCTGGCTATTTTATTTAATTTTAATTTAGTTTATTACTCGAAGATCTATTTGATCCGAGTTTCGCGTTTTTTGCTCGAAGACCTATTGGGTACGAGTTAGTAGTAAGTTTTTGAATTTCTTCAAATTTGTTTAGGATTTAGCTATATTATCCCCTTTAATTATGGACTAATCTACTTTTTCGCGTATTTTATCATCCTTCTCACAGTCCATAGGTGGTTTCTTCTAACTTAACTTATCGTATATTCTATTCTCCACCACACTCCCCCCTTTTCGGCTTTCCGTTGCTATATGCAACGCGTTTTGAAATTTTAAATGTTTAGGCTTAGTTTCTCCTTTAGATTTGACAGTCGCCAGCCAGATTTCCCGCACGGTACTGATGAGTTCCAAATAGAACGAAACCGGTCTACCGTTGGAATTTCTGGCTATTTTATTTAATTTTAATTTAGTTTATTACTCGAAGATCTATTTGATCCGAGTTTCGCGTTTTTTGCTCGAAGACCTATTGGGTACGAGTTAGTAGTAAGTTTTTGAATTTCTTCAAATTTGTTTAGGATTTAGCTATATTATCCCTTTTAATTATGGACTAATCTACTTTTTCGCGTATTTTATCATCCTTCTCACAGTCCATAGGTGGTTTCTTCTAACTTAACTTATCGTATATTCTATTCTCCACCACACTCCCCCCTTTTCGGCTTTCCGTTGCTATATGCAACGCGTTTTGAAATTTTAAATGTTTAGGCTTAGTTTCTCCTTTAGATTTGACAGTCGCCAGCCAGATTTCCCGCACGGTACTGATGAGTTCCAAATAGAACGAAACCGGTCTACCGTTGGAATTTCTGGCTATTTTATTTAATTTTAATTTAGTTTATTACTCGAAGATCTATTTGATCCGAGTTTCGCGTTTTTTGCTCGAAGACCTATTGGGTACGAGTTAGTAGTAAGTTTTTGAATTTCTTCAAATTTGTTTAGGATTTAGCTATATTATCCCTTTTAATTATGGACTAATCTACTTTTTCGCGTATTTTATCATCCTTCTCACAGTCCATAGGTGGTTTCTTCTAACTTAACTTATCGTATATTCTATTCTCCACCACACTCCCCCCTTTTCGGCTTTCCGTTGCTATATGCAACGCGTTTTGAAATTTTAAATGTTTAGGCTTAGTTTCTCCTTTAGATTTGACAGTCGCCAGCCAGATTTCCCGCACGGTACTGATGAGTTCCAAATAGAACGAAACCGTTCTACCGTTGGAATTTCTGGCTATTTTATTTAATTTTAATTTAGTTTATTACTCGAAGATCTATTTGATCCGAGTTTCGCGTTTTTTGCTCGAAGACCTATTGGGTACGAGTTAGTAGTAAGTTTTTGAATTTCTTCAAATTTGTTTAGGATTTAGCTATATTATCCCTTTTAATTATGGACTAATCTACTTTTTCGCGTATTTTATCATCCTTCTCACAGTCCATAGGTGGTTTCTTCTAACTTAACTTATCGTATATTCTATTCTCCACCACACTCCCCCCTTTTCGGCTTTCCGTTGCTATATGCAACGCGTTTTGAAATTTTAAATGTTTAGGCTTAGTTTCTCCTTTAGATTTGACAGTCGCCAGCCAGATTTCCCGCACGGTACTGATGAGTTCCAAATAGAACGAAACCGGTCTACCGTTGGAATTTCTGGCTATTTTATTTAATTTTAATTTAGTTTATTACTCGAAGATCTATTTGATCCGAGTTTCGCGTTTTTTGCTCGAAGACCTATTGGGTACGAGTTAGTAGTAAGTTTTTGAATTTCTTCAAATTTGTTTAGGATTTAGCTATATTATCCCTTTTAATTATGGACTAATCTACTTTTTCGCGTATTTTATCATCCTTCTCACAGTCCATAGGTGGTTTCTTCTAACTTAACTTATCGTATATTCTATTCTCCACCACACTCCCCCCTTTTCGGCTTTCCGTTGCTATATGCAACGCGTTTTGAAATTTTAAATGTTTAGGCTTAGTTTCTCCTTTAGATTTGACAGTCGCCAGCCAGATTTCCCGCACGGTACTGATGAGTTCCAAATAGAACGAAACCGGTCTACCGTTGGAATTTCTGGCTATTTTATTTAATTTTAATTTAGTTTATTACTCGAAGATCTATTTGATCCGAGTTTCGCGTTTTTTGCTCGAAGACCTATTGGGTACGAGTTAGTAGTAAGTTTTTGAATTTCTTCAAATTTGTTTAGGATTTAGCTATATTATCCCTTTTAATTATGGACTAATCTACTTTTTCGCGTATTTTATCATCCTTCTCACAGTCCATAGGTGGTTTCTTCTAACTTAACTTATCGTATATTCTATTCTCCACCACACTCCCCCCTTTTCGGCTTTCCGTTGCTATATGCAACGCGTTTTGAAATTTTAAATGTTTAGGCTTAGTTTCTCCTTTAGATTTGACAGTCGCCAGCCAGATTTCCCGCACGGTACTGATGAGTTCCAA
Source organism: Leiobunum rupestre (assembly GCF_980474605.1). NCBI lineage: Eukaryota > Metazoa > Arthropoda > Arachnida > Opiliones > Sclerosomatidae > Leiobunum > Leiobunum rupestre. The sequence goes on from NC_143394.1 coordinate 16,237,180, forward strand.
ATAGAACGAAACCGGTCTACCGTTGGAATTTCTGGCTATTTTATTTAATTTTAATTTAGTTTATTACTCGAAGATCTATTTGATCCGAGTTTCGCGTTTTTTGCTCGAAGACCTATTGGGTACGAGTTAGTAGTAAGTTTTTGAATTTCTTCAAATTTGTGTGATTCAACATTGGTTGAAAATTTCAGAAGCAGATACTTTCTATTCATTTAATAACAAACCGTCTTTGTTTTGATAATATTTGTCCAGTATAAGGAAAAAATTGTCCAATAACGTTTATTTCATCTATAAATCGATTAACTATTTGTTAGCCAAACAGATATAGGTGGATCAACAGCTGAGATAGCAAGGAAATGGCTCTACCCATTGAATTTGCCTCTAGCATTGTTTTTTATTACAAACTATTTCTTAGGAATAAAGGGCGTACAATTGTTAGGAGCCCAGTCATCACTCTAAAGATAAAATATTATTGTTAAATTAAAATTAAATCAGCAAAAATCAAATTAGTTTATCTAGATTGTAAAATAGTGAAGAGGCGGCTGAAATTCAGTGCTATACTGATTAAGAATTCCTTCCATTTAGGCCCACTGAATTCTCAAATAGAAAGTAAAGTATCTAACTTTATTTTAAAAAGGCTAAAAGAAATTAGTGCTGTTAATTTACTTCCAACTTAGCTATTGTGGCTCAAATCAATAGTGAAAAAGAAGGAAATTATATTAGTGACATTGTACGAAGTAACGGAAATTAATTTTATTTCGATTGATCGAGCTGAAACATAAAGAACAGGATATAGAAGTTTCATTTCAAATCAAGGAATACCTCTGCGCATTGTTCCATACCAGAGTGACTGAGAAAAATCATTTCACCTCGGGCAGGAATTCCTGCCCTAGGTGAAATGATTTTTCTCAGTCACTCTGGTATGGAACAATACGCAGAGGTATTCCTTGATTTGAAATGAAACTTCTATATATATTAATTCCTGCGTAATTATAAATAATAAATTCTCAATAAAGAACAGGAATTTCTAGAAAATGGAAAACTTTTATTTCAGTCACTTTACTAATGATTTACAAGGTTGCTGGCGATCATGGCATTTAAGTATTGGCCTAAAAAGTAAAAAATGTTCAGACGTAGAAATATCTATTTTCATTTGAGCAGGAAAAAATTCACTTAATATTACGTAATATAGTGTTAAGAAATTTCTAAGTTGTGCCGTTAAAGGTTATGACAAATGTTAGGAAATGTGGGGAATTTTGAGGTAAAAAATTGCAGTAAACTTGATTTAGTACTCCCGAACTATGTAGTAAATTTTAAGAACGATCGAAACATTGTAACGGGATGAAGTTTTAATAGTGCCAGCACATACTTTTATATTTAGCGGCTGGTGACCACCAATAACCGAAATCAACTCGCAAGTTATAGGAAGCGACTCTCACATGGAGACATCCCGAAGTGTGACCCACCGAATTGGTTCAAACTCGGGGGATTGCTAAACCTTCATGTAACATGAAAAATCCTGAAGGGAACTTATTCAATGGGCAACCGTTTTGCCATGGCAACGAAAAATGTTTTTGACATCAAAAAATTGAAATTTTCCCATAAAAAACTTGAACAAGTTTAAAATTTTTGAAAATGCAAAAATAGAAAAAATAGATAAAAAATTACGAAAAAAATCTAAAATTATCAACTTTTGATCAATTTGAACAAAATGGGTAAAAATTAACCAAAACGGATAAAATTGGAAAAATGTGACAGAAAATTTTAAAAAAGTACAAACATTGAAAAAATATTTCGAAATTGTTGGAATAAATTAATTTTTCGAAATTGAAAAAATTAATAAATTTAAAAAAAAATTACCAAATTTATCAAAATAAAACGATTTTTTCAAAAACACAATTTACCTATATATTAATCCAATTTTACACAACTAATAAATTTCAATTAATTCATATCAATTTTGATCGAAACTACTGCTTTTGATCAAATTGGTACAAATTTAATCAATTTTATCAATGTAGGAAAATATTTTATTTCAATTTATTTTGAGATTTTTTGTAAAACTTTGTCATTTTTATATATATTCTTTTAATTTAAAATTTTGCCCATTTTGATCTACTATTTCGAATTTTGATCATTATTGAACAAATTGACCAAAATATTTTTTTAAATAAACTAATTTATCTTTTGTATGATAAAATTAGCGAATAATTAAATTAGTCCATTATGAAAAGGGATAAGAAAGCTAAACCCTAAACAAATTTGAAGAAATTTAAAAACTTACAAATAGCTCGTACCGATAGGTCTTCGAGCAAACAAAATGACGCGAAACTCGGACCAAATAGATCTTCGAGTGCAAAACTAAATTAAATTAAATAAAATAGCCAGAATTTCTAACGGTAGGCCGGTTTCGTCCTATTTGGGAAAGCTGGCTTGCGACTATTGACGGATTTTGAAATGACGTTTTAGCGCGCGACACTACAGGTCTTGGGCACACAGCCTTCTTTACGTGCTTTTTTGACCATAACATGTAGAGGTATTTTCACGCGCAAAATGAATTTTAAAAGCCCTCAATTACACCGAAAAGAGAAACTAAGCCTAAACATTAATAATTTCAAAACGAGTTGCGTAGCAACGGAAAGCTGAATAGGGGGAGAGTTGTGGAGAAAAGTATATACGAAATGTAAAGTTAAAAGGACTGCATTGCAAAGGATGATAAAATTAGCGAATATGTAGATTAGTCCATTATGAAAAGAGATAAAAAAGCTAAACCCTATACAAATTTAAAGAAATTTAAAAACTTACAAATAGCTCTTATCGATAGGTCTTCGAGCAAACAAAATTATTCCGATATTTCACAAATAATCTATTTCAATCAATTCCTATCAACTATAATCGTTTTGATAAAAAAAATTAAATTTAATTAATTTTTCCCTTTTGAAAAATAATTTATTTCAAACAATTTTAAAATATATATTGATATTTTGGTACTTTTTTAAATTTTCTCTCACATCTTTCCGATTTTGCTCAAATTGATCTATTTTTACTATTTTAGGAATCGGTCAGAATGTTATTTTCAATCTGAAACTTTCCATCTTTGATGTCAAAAACATTTTTTGTTGCCATGGCAAAACGGTTGCCCATTGCATAAATTCCCTTTAGCATTTTTCAAGTTACATGATTTTAAGGTTCATGGCAAAATATGACCTATGAATCATATAATTAAGTGGGGGATTAGTAGGTATCGATGGGTCGGACAATTGAATTTTGGAAGACGAAATTTTGGATTTTTAACAAAATCCGGTATTTGCTTTGAAATATTTTCCATATAAAGTCTATGCGAAGGAAGTTCTTGGATATTGGATAAGTGGATTTTTACAATTTTTTTTGGCTAATGTCTGACCCCTCGGTTGCGATATTTCAAGGAAAATGTTGAGTCCTTTAATGCGACAGAAATACTAGTGGTTTTATTCCGTTTAAAAATCATATTTTGCAGCCAATAATTTTTATCATTTTAAAATTACAAAGAATCTTACATTGATATTATGAGTAATTTAAAATTTTGATGATCTTTTTCGTAAAAGAGACGACGTAACTTGAAGCTTTGAAGCATTGAATATCGGCGAATTTGTGACCGGTAGATTTTCAAAAAAATTTCTAGTTGATAGGCTTTCCAAATGTAAAGAGCGTCTAGGATTATCCCTTTGCAGTAATTGCAGTGAATTGAGACCGTCGTCTTCATTTGGGAACTATCCACACTGGCCAAAGACAAGGACAGCAACACGGACATAAACAGCGTTTTTTTTTTGTTTTTTTTTTCTTTTCAGTATCATAGAATTTATTTTGAAATACATTAATTATTGATTGAATATACCTAATATTTGAAAAATGATAATATATAAAATGGTCTAGCAATTCAACGAAGCATTAACCGACTAAAGCTTTGAAAATAGAAATTTGGTTTCAAATAATAAATAACATTTTTAAATATCCGTTTTCAACCTTTTCTACATAAAACCTAAAATTAACTGGAAGAAAAGAAATGATTCTTATGACACGCTATCTGATACAGTAAGCATCAAAGAAAAAATAACTCCTTCCAGTTTACCAACGATAGGAAGTAATTCCAATCAAACACTTTGTTGAACTTGTTAACGGCTACAAGCAATTTCATGGGCTCAAGTACGATTTATCACATTCCAGTCTGTGGTGTTCAAAATATTTCACAAGTTTTTCAAAGATATACATTTTTCAAAAGCTAAATCAGTGGCCAATGATTGCGGTAAAAAACTAAGAAACCGACAGACGACTAAAACATTAGATTCAAACATCATGGCGACTTTTGTCAACTATTTTTCTTCGGCAAAAAACTCGCCACAAACAAAAACTGATTAACTTGGCTAAAAATTGTCATTTTCCGAAAATATTTGATAGGCGGTAAAAATAATCAACATGATCATATAGTTTTCAGTTATTTTCTTTTTAATTGCTCTGAAAACAAAGCATGGCAATTTCTAAGCAATTGATTAATTGAAATTAACGGATAATATTTTATTCCAATTTAAAGTTAAAATGAACTTTTCAGCAACTCTTGCGACAAAAAGGCAACGTAACTTGTAGCTACGAAGTATAAGCTGAATATCAGTGAATTTGTTACTGGAATAGATTTAAATATAATTATCTGGTTGATGGACTCGCCAAGTGAAATCTTTTTCATTAGAAAATATTTTCTCAATGCGCTTCCCGGAGTGGTTTTTACATCTTTGTAGAAATTACAGTGCATTGATACAGTCATTTTATATTGGGAACTTTTGACGTTGCCCAAGGGCCAAGACACCAACACGGAGATGGACAGCGTTGCGATAATAGAGATGACAAACCAAAGAATATAGAAAGTGTTCCCTGAGGATTTGATATTGAAAATTAGTTTGATTATTATAAATCATTTAAAGGGCCGCAGAATCCCGCTGGAAGCTACAAAAAATGGCGGAAAAATGGCACACTGCTTGGTCAGAGCCGCCATCACTCGAGCACGAAAAGGAAAGAGGAACTCCATATTTTAGGTAGTCTGTGGCCTTTTCGGTTAATGAACTTACCACTATTTAGGAAATTAATCGCAGAAGGTAACTCAATTGAAAAGAAGCACATCCACTCGATTAACCAGAGGAAGTAATACCAACTGAACAGCCCATTGAAACGGTGCACTTGAACTAGTAGATCTGTATGAGTGATTCGAAGATCAAAATCCAAACCACCTTGGGATCGTTTAATTAAGGTTGAGAACATATTCAAGGATTTGCTCAGTTCACAAGCTAAATCGGCGACCAAAATTTTCATTAAGTAGTTGGGTACCATACACAATACGTAAACCGTTGAATCTAGAATCAAAACCAATCTACCTAACCACTGATGATCAATCAGATATTGAATGTCGTACATGTACCAGTCTATAAGTTCCGTTATTTTGTTTTCACTAAGGCACTCCCAGTAGTAAACAAAAGTGCAGTGTGCCAATGTGCCCGTAACTAGAATAAAGGAGAACCACTGTCGCATTTGATTTCGTATTCCTTTTCTTGTAGCAAAAATTTCCGAACAACACATTAAGATTTCGTCGTTATTTTTGACACACCGGAACACTGTAGTTGCCGAAATGACGGATCTAATAAGTGCAGAGCTAACAAAAAAAAAATGCCGGAAATTTCCCGACTGGAATGCGTGTTTAACGGCGGAAATAAAATTGTGGACGGTGTACCCGCTGATTAGTACTATTAGGAAGATAGTCTTTTTCCTTAATTTGTTATTAGCTTTCTTCTCTCTTACTAAACCTAAAGTTTGAATAGCCTGCAACGCCCACTGATTCATCTTGCGACGACGACGATGTAAGTATTCTGTAAGATTGGTTTGTTTATTTTTCGAGATACTGTAAAGAAAAAAGGGCCTTACAGTCGTAACAGCACGATTAAGAGCGACACAAAGAAAACTAACAAATTGTCCCTAAAACCCTCAATTTAAAAAATTATATTCCAAGAACGAAACGTTATTTGTAAACTCAGCTTCACTCATGCACCCGTGACAATTATCGGGAAGTTTACGAAATTCTCCACAAAGGTTTAGAGTGCTTCGGTGTTTGTGTATTCATTTAATAGCCACGATATATCTAAGTTCTAAACTATGGAGTACTACTAACTTAAGGAATAAATTGCATACGTACAGGCATTTTATTTATTTGGAATCCATTGTGAGGATGGAGTTTATACGCTTCAGATCCGAAGGAAACCATTCGACGTACAGGCGCTTTCTCAAGCCGCAGCTAGAAATAAAGACATTAACTAAACCATGTGTAACATTAAAAATTTCATAATTACATAAAAGCATAACGACGTTTATAGCTATTAAAACTCCTGATGTGGAAAAAAATTATGATTGAAATAAGAATGTTTTAATATATACTTCTGGAGTATGACTATGGGGACACGACGTTTAGCGTGGTTCCCAATTGCCTTCATGCTCTAAGAGTTAGCTCTTTAACGCTAAAAAATATTTAAGCTGGCCTTCCGACGTGACCGAAGCTCATCAACTAAACTTTGTCTTTTTAACTTTATTATTTCGGTTGAGACATTATTTTATAGGATTATTTCTTCATTCAAAAATATTTATATCCGAAAATATGAATATATCGCGACTGAAAAGAATTAAGTATGATTAAGCATGATAACTCCGTAAACGAAAACTTAGATTAAATATGTGCTGAAAAAATTATTTTTGGGAGATAAGGGTACACGTTTACTCATTGGTAATTTCATTACTTCGAAGTTTTACAATGACTACCTCGAACAGCCGAGTTTTTCTAGGGGGTCCACTCGCTGTTCGATGGCTAGAAAAAGACAGGAAGAAAAATAGAAACAACAGTAGTTGTCAAACAGTTGTACAGTAATAGTACTTACGCAGCGTTACTACTGTCGAATTCAATACGGAAGTACATTAGAACACGGTTATTCGACAGTAAGCTATATTTTGGACCTAGTCGAGTAAAGTTGGTGGTTAGGCAGTTCATACGTGAGCCGCATTGTTGCAAAAGTTAAAAATACAATACAAAGTCTCACTTTAAACTTTGTTGCGGAGAGAATCACAAAAATGTTTGGGTAACTCGTTAAAAATACACGCGTAATCAATGAGAATTATTTTAAAACAGTTATGATATATACCAAAAATATATAAATTTATTTTTAAATATTCCAAACCAAATATCTTCTTAAGTCTACCACCATTTCAATACCTTTGCCTTGGTTGATCCAAACTCCCCCTTCATCTTGCTTTTGAATTGGTAATTACGGTGAATTGATACAATCATCTTCTTCTCGGAACATTTCACGTTGGCCAAAGACATCGACACCAACACGGACATGAACAGCGTTGCCAGGAAAGAGATGGGATACTAAATATATTCAAAACTATTTCCAAAAAAATAATTTAAGAACAATGAATTTCCCAAATTAAAAAAAAAATTAAATGGCCACGTGAATCCGGGTCTATCTTAAGGATTTGTCAAAACTACCCAAATGCAATTCTGCTTTCTTTCCTCCCCTCCCCCTCAGAAAAAAAGAACAAAGCAAAGCTTAGTTTCCGTATTGTTAAACGTAAACGAATTAGCAATGTCACTACTAACTACTGCTGGTAGTGTTTAACGTTTTGAATTGTTAAAAACCGTGATAATCAGTTTACGAATAAGATTTTTAGAACCATAAGACTAAACTACCCAAAATGACAGAATGAAAATATTGGGTAGTTCTGAATTTTGTAACTACCAAAATAAGGCCAAACTACGCACTAAAATAGGCTCTGACGTGGATGTCACCAAAAAATGCAGTAAAATGAAACAATCTGATAGATCAGAGCTGATCACCCGATAACGACACGAAAGAGGAACAAAAATTTTGAAAATATTTTGTGACCCTTTGGGTAAATAACACACCATCAATGACGCAATTCACAACAGCAGGTTACTCTATTGAAAAGAAGCAAATCCAATCGAATAACCAAAGAAAATAATAAAAACTGAAAACCTTTTTGAAGCGGTGCACTAAAACTAGAAGATCGTATGAGTGATTCGAATCTCGAAACCCGATATTTTAATGAGCACTTAGAACCCATTCAGAGACTCACTTGCTACTTACAAGGAGACATCCCGAAGTGTAACTTGAAAAATCCTAAAAGGAATTTATTCAATGGGCAACCGTTTTGCCATGGCAACGAAAAATGTTTTTGACAACAACAAATGGAAATTTTCCCATTGAAAATAACATGGGATTCTGACCGATTCCTAGGACCCCCCTGTGGAAGTTTTGAACAAATTTAAAAATTTCGAAAATACCAAAAATAGAAAAAATAGATAAAAATTGACAAAAAAACCATCAAAATTGAACAACTTTTGATCAATTTGAGGTCAAAATCCCATGTTATTAACAATGGGAAAACTTAATATTTTGTGTTGTCAAAAACATTTTTCGTTGCCATGGCAAAACGGTTGCCCATTGAATAAATTCCCTTTAGGATTTTTCAAGTTACATTAAGGTCTACCAATCCCCCGAGTTTGAACAAAATCGGTGGGTTACACTTCGGGATGTCTCCTTGTTAATGCAGAAGCCGTTTCATCCAGAATAAAAACCAGTATACCTAAACACTGGTGATCAATAAGGTACTGATTGTCATACATGTACCTGTCTATAACTCCCATAAGCGCATTTCCAATAAGCCACACGGCGTAGTAGAAGAAGATTAATTTTCCAAAGATGACCTAACTAGGATAAAGTAGAACCACTGCCGCAATAGCTTTGGAATTCGTTTTCTTTTATAGTTTATAGTTAACCACTAATGATCAATAAAATACTGAATGCCGTTCACATTAGTTCCGATAGGTCATTTTCACGAATCGATTCGGCGAAATAGTCAAAAGGGAAGTGTCCGAATATTCCCGTAACTAAGGTAATGTAGAACCACGGTCGCAATGGTTTTTGGTTTCGTATTCTTCTATAGAGTGTTGTTGTCTGAAACCCTGCGACGTCACCATTGTAATTTGCCTATTGATAAAATACGGTAACTGTCATGGCGGCCACTATTAACACTACAGCTGTGACCTTACAAGTTTTCAAAATCGTATCAGACGACAGCACTCTATAGTTTATACTAAAAATGTCCGAACAGCAGTTGAGGGTTTCGTCAGTAGATTTGAGGCATCTGATCAGTGTTATTGTCAACCGCATCAGTCGGAGATGTATGATCAACTTTGAAATGATTGCACTGCAGAGAAGTCACTATTTTGCTGTTCCAATTTTGAACGTTACCAAGCGACAATGATACCACTAGTGACATACTCAGTGTCGCGAGCAGAGACAGTATGTAAACGAGGTATCGATATTGTTTCCTTTAAAAATATTTCATATTATTATCTTACCAAATTAAATGAAGTCATTTTCCAAAATAAGTATAAGTTATAAAATATGAAATATATAACCTATCCTTTTATAGTAATTAAACATCTACTTGTGTTGCTAATTATGGCAATATACGGTCAATTGATTGAAAATAATATATAAAAATCAGATTTTTACTGAGATTATTCAAATAATTTTGGCGGTGTTGAAAGTATAATAGTTATATTAACATGATTAGGAGAAATTAGATTAAGCTTCATACGAAGCCGTACCAGTCTATCACTTTTAAAAACAAAATTCGATTAAGTTGTCGAAAGAGATACAATTACCTTTATGAAACACTGTCATTATGCCGGAAACGTCAACGACGAAATAACCCATCCAGTCAAGCAACTACAGAAAATAATTCCAATCAAACATTTCGAGCTCACGCGTGATTTTCACATCACCGTCAATCGTCTCCAATAGAATGGCGAATTCCTTCAGAGCTCCACAAATCTCAAATGCTAAATCGGCGGTCAAGGTTTGCAGTAGAAAGTTGGGTATCATACATACGACGTAGACGCTAGATTCTAAGACCATGGCGACTCTGGCCAACCATTCGTTTTCCAACAAAAACGTCGCACCATAGAGGAACTCCTCAACTATATTGGATATGTTTTTCTCAAGTATCATTTGGCAGTAAAGGAAAATTGTTTATTTGCAGAAAATGAAACTAGCTAGGAACAATAAACAGCACGAGCGTATCTTTTTCTGTTTAGAACGTTTTTGATTCTGTACACTTAGCTTTGAAATTTCTAAGGAACATTGTTCGTAATCGTCGTTATATCTGAAACATCTTATCACGGGAAATGCGGATATGGAACAGCGAACTATAGCGCATCTGAAAGTGAAAAAGTCCAGTAGATTCCCTGTCTTGTAAGACCGCAAAATGGAATATACAAGGCAGTGAATCGCGTAACCATTTGTGATAATAGTTAGCAGGTTAGATTTGCAGTTGAATCTTCTCTTCCTACCACCGCCCTAAGTAGACCGATAGCTTCAACGGCTTTTAAAGTTTAAAACTTCATTCCTACTGCCTTATAGCTTCACAAACTCGTCTGTGTGATTCAACATTAGTTTGAAAATTTCAGAAGCAGATACTTTCTATTCATTTAATAACAAACCGTCTTTGTTTTGATAATATTTGTCCAGTATAAGGAAAAAATTGTCCAATAACGTTTATTTCATCTATAAATCGATTAACTATTTGTTAGCCAAACAGATATAGGTGGATCAACAGCTGAGATAGCAAGGAAATGGCTCTACCCATTGAATTTGCCTCTAGCATTGTTTTTTATTACAAACTATTTCTCAGGAATAAAGGGCGTACAATTTTTAGGAGCCCAGTCATCACTCTAAAGATAAAATATTATTGTTAAATTAAAATTAAATCAGCAAAAATCAAATTAGTTTATCTAGATTGTAAAATAGTGAAGAGGCGGCTGCAATTCAGTGCTATACTGATTAAGAATTCCTTCCATTTAGGCCCATTGAATTCTCAAATAGAAAGTAAAGTATCTAACTTTATTTTAAAAAGGCTAAAAGAAATTAGTGCTGTTAATTTACTTCCAACTTAGCTATTGTGGCTCAAATCAATAGTGAAAAAGAAGGAAATTATATTCGTGACATTGTACGAAGTAACGGAAATTAATTTTATTTCGATTGATCGAGCTGAAACATAAAGAACAGGAATTTCTAGAAAATGGAAAACTTTTATTTCAGTCACTTAACTAATGATTTTCAAGGTTGCTGGCGATCATGGCATTTAAGTATTGGCCTAAAAAGTAAAAAATGTTCAGACGTAGAAATATCTATTTTCATTTGAGCAGGAAAAAATTCACTTAATATTACGTAATATAGTGTTAAGAAATTTCTAAGTTGTGCCGTTAAAGGTTATGACAAATGTTTGGAAATGTGGGGAATTTTGAGGTAAAAAATTGCAGTAAACTTGATTTAGTATATCTTAGTGGCATTGAAAAATAACTAATTAAAAATCTTTCATCATTCTTGTGACAAACTCTTTTACTAAAGAATTAAGTGTTAAAATCAGAAATTAGTATTCACTCTGAGGACGCAACCGTACAAAGAGTGAAGTTAAATAAATTTACTTAATCCTATTCTGGGAGCTAATTAACCGGTTACGCTTGTAATTTTTAATTTTCAACTTTTTATTTGTTTTAAGTTTTTAATGATCAGATGTGTAGTTATTGTTTCTACAAATTTCAATAATTATAAAAAATTTTGATATACTTTGTTTGTAAATTTATTTTAGTCAAACAGTAAAAAAGCTAAAACTAAATTTGGCCATACCTTGGTTTTTGGTCATAACTTGTTATATCTCTGGGGAGAGCTACTGAATTTTTTACTTTATACTTAGGTTTCCACAAAAGCCTAAGTTCTATTGCTAGAATTGTTTTCCTTTAACTATTCGCGTCGAAGTGATAATTTATCAAACTTTCTATCTTACAAGAAAAACACTGTTAACGACTACGAAAATTAATTTTATTTACTAGCAACCAATTTTGACCATTAGGGTCTTTCCAAGAGAAAGGTTTATACAGTTCTGCCCTTCCTCGCTCTCTCGGGTTTCGAAGAAAACTCCGCGTCACAAGGAAAAAGAGGGGGCCGATGGCCAATATCCGTTGCTTGTGTGCAAAACGATATTGCGGTGGAAATTTTGGTGACGCACTGGGAGTTTTCTGGGTTTTATCCAGAGAGCGTGGAAGGTTTTCAAACACAATACAATAAAATAAAAATACAATAATACACTGAAAATATACATATATACAAGGGTTTTTACAAATGTTGGGAATATTATTAAGGGTTACAATTGTTTAGAATTATTAGTTTTAGTGTTTCATATTTTAAATTTAAGGTTCAATTTATATTTAAGATTAATTTTTAGGTTCAATTTATATTTAAGATTAAGTTTAAGTAATTAATGAGTGCGATTTTAATATTTAACATAACTAGCATATTTTACTAGCTTTTAAAATTTTAACTTTGAAAATGACAATTTTTTTCTTCAAATTCTACAATTACTAAGAATGCATAATGATTACTATTAATAAATTATAATTAAAAATTATTAAGCTCTTTCTTCTAAGATTCGGGGCTTCTCTCAAATATATTTAATAAAATTCGAAACAATAATAATACAGTCTTATTCTAATAATAGTAGAATAATAATGAAATGTGTACATGACTTTTAGAGATACTTTTGATATTAACTTCTAAAATTCATGATATTTAAAGATTGAAACCGAAAATATACGCATTTTTCTCGACATCATGTCGAATCCAAAAGTAAAGCTAATAACATAACTTTATTATTTCTAAAGAAACAACTAAATTTGTACTTACAAAAATAAACTTCGAATGAATATTTTTAAATGTTGTTGTCATGACGACCACCATTATGAGTTTGTCTAGCAAATTTCGATGTAACACGAATTGGTTTCGGGTTATGTGCGTTTTCTTTCAATTTTCATTTTAACGACCTTTGTGATTTTGAAAAACAGTTTCTCGACTTCCTATTGGTCAAATTCGATCGAATCAAAACTAATTTGACCTACAATGTGACGTGGAACACTTTTCTAATTGGAATCAACTTTCTAACAGTTACGGTTCTCGCGTTAGTTTTTGGATGACCTTGAAGACATGGTTCAAGGTCATTGAAATTTTTAAACTAAAGACCATCAATCCTGGTGAGGATGTGTAGCAAATTTCAGTACTCTACCACGAGTATCTTAAGAGTTATCAGCTCCCGAACCTCGCTTTCGACACGTTATCAACTTAACGACCTTCTTGTTTTTCATCTAGCAATTCTCGGCTTCCTATTGGTCAAATCCAATCAGTTGAAAGCTATTTGTACTTAAAAAGTCACGTGGAACACGTGTCTATTTGGAACCAACTTTCTAACCCTTACGGTTCTCGAGTTAGATTTTGGATAACCTTGAAGACATGGTTCAAGGTCATCGACATTTTCGCAGTAGGTTTCCCCCTACATCTTGTATACGACTTGAAAATTTCAAAATCTTACCTAAAACAGATTTTTAAATATTCGCCCTGGTTCATTTTTTAGTGGACACCCTGTATAAAGTCTATGCGAAGGAAGTTCTTGGATATTAGATTAGTGGATTTTTACAAATTTTTTGGCTAATTTCTGACCCCTCGGTTGCGATATTTCAAGGAAACTGTTGAGTCCTTTAATGCGACAGAAATACTAGTGGTTTTATTCCATTTAAAAATCATTTTTTGCAGTCAATAATTTTTATCATTTTAAAATTACAAAGAATCTTACATTGATATTATGAGTAATTTAAAATTTTGATGATCTTTTTCGTAAAAGAGACGACGTAACTTGAAGCTTTGAAGCATTGAATATCGGCGAATTTGTGACCGGTAGATTTTCAATTTTTTTTTCTAGTTGATAGGCTTTCCAAATTAAAAGAGCGTCTAGGATTACCCCTTTGCAGTAATTGCAGTGAATTGAGACCGTCGTCTTCATTTGGGAACTATCCACATCGGCAAAAGACCAGGACAGCAACACGGACATAAACAGCGTTTTTTTTTCATTTTAAATACATTAATTATTAATTGAATATAATATTTGAAAAATCAAATTTACCGTGTTCAAAATAAAATGGTCTAGCAATTCAACGAAGCTTTAACCGACTAAAGCTTTGAAAATAGAAATTTGGTTTCAAATAATAAATAACATTTTTAAATATCCGTTTTCAACCTTTTCTTCATAAAACATAAAATTAACAGAAAGAAAATAAATTATTCTTATGACACGCTATCATCATACAGTAAACATCAACGAAAAAATATCCCCTTCCAGTTTACCAACAATAGGGAGTAATTCCAATCAAACACTTTGTTGAACTTGTTAACGGCCACAAGCAATATCATGGGCTCAAGTACGATTTATCACATTCCAGTCTGTGGTGTTGAAAATATTTCACAAGTTTTTCAAAATATAAATTTTTCAAAAGCTAAATCAGTGGCCAATGATTGCGGTAAAATATTGAGAAACAGGCAGACAACTAATACGTTGGCGACTTTGGTCAACTATTTTTTCTTCAGCAAAAAACTCGCCACAAACCAAAACTGATTATCTTGAGTGAAAATTGTCCTTTTCCGAAAATATTTGATAGGCAGTAAAATAATCAACATGATTTCTTTTTGATTGCTCGGATCACATATATAGCATCGGAATTTATTAATTTGAAATTAAAAGTTAAAATGAACCTTTGAGCAACTCTTGCGACAAAAAGGCCACGTAACTTGTAGCTACGAAGTATAAGCTAAATATGAGTGAATTTGTTACTGGAATAGATTTAAATATAATTATCTGGTTGATGGACTCGCCAAGTGAAATCTTTTTCCTCAGAAAATATTTTCTCAATGCGCTTTCCGGAGTGGTTTTTACATCTTTGTAGAAATTACGGTGCATTGATACATTCATTTTATATTGGGAACTTTTAACGTTGCCCAAGGACCAAGACACCAACACGGAGATGGACAGCGTTTTGATAAGAGAGATGAAAAACCAAAGAATATAGAAAGTGTTCCCTGAGGATTTGATATTGAAAATTAGTTTGATTATTATAAATCATTTAAAGGGTCCCAGAATCCCGCTAGAAGCTACAAAAAAATGTCGGAAATATGGCACACTGTTGTTCAGAGCCGCCACCACTCGAGCACGAAAAGGAAAGAGGAACTCCATATTTTTAGGTATTCTGTGGCCCTTTGGGTTAATGAACTTACCATCATTTAAGTAATTAACCATAGTAGGAAAATCAATTGTAAAGAAGCACATCCACTCGAATAACCAGAGGAAATAATACCAACTGAACAGCCCATTGAAACGGTGCACTTGAACTAGTAGATCCGTATGAGTGATTCGAAGATCCAAGTCAAAACCATGGTTGGATTGTTTAATTAGGGTTGAGAATCTATTTAAGAATTTGCTCAGTTCACAAGCTAAATCGGCGACCAAAATTTTCATTAAGTAGTTGGGTACCATACACAATACGGCAGCCGTTGAATCTAGAATCAAAACCAATCTACCAAAACACTGATGATCAATCAGATATTGAATACCGTACATATACCAGTCTATTAGTTCCGTTATGTCGTTTTCATGAAAGGACTCCCAGTAGTAAACAAAAAGGCAGTGTCCCAATGTGCCCGTAACTAGAATAAAGTAGAACCACTGTCGCATTTGATTTCGTATTCCTTTTCTTGTACCAAAAATGTCCGAACAACACTTTAAGATTTCGTCGTTAGTTTTGACGCACTGTATCACTGTAATTGCCGAAATGACGGATCTAATAAGTGCAGAGCTAACAAAAAAAAATCCCGGAACTTTCCCGAACGGGATGCATATTTAACGGCGGTAATAAAATTGTGGACGCTGTACCCGCTTGTTAGTACTATTAGGAAAAGAGTCGTTTTCCTTAATTTGGTCTTAGCTTTCTTCTCTCTAACTAAACCTAAAGTTTGAACAGCTTGCATCGTCCACTTGTTCATCTTGCGACTACGACGCTGGAAGAATTATGTAAGATTGGTTTGTTTCTTTTTACGAAATTCTCCACAAAGAGTTAGAGTGCTTCGGCGTTTGTGTCTTCATTTAATAACCACCCTATATCTTATTTTTAATCCATTTTGAGGTTGGAGTTTATACGCTTCAGATCCGAAGGAAACCATTCGACGTCCAGGCGCTTTCTCAAGCTGCAGCTAGAAATAAAGGTTTCCATGTTTAATATTGAAAATTTAACTAAAAAAGGCTCTGACGTAAATGTCAGAATAAAAGGCAGAAAAGTGAACGAATCTGCTTGATCAGAGCTGATAACACTCGAGCACGAAAGGAAAGAGTAATTGAATTTTTGATACTATTCTGTTGCCTTTTAGGTTAATGGCATACCATCATTGACGCAATGCACTACAGCAGGTAACTCCATTGAAAATAAGCACATTCAATCGAAAAACCAAAGAAAATAATTAAACTGATAAACCTTTTTGAAGCGGTGCACTAAAACTATAACTCGAGTAAAATCATTTGCAATAAACGTCACTGCGTAGTAGAAGAAAATGTATTTTCCAACGATGACCTAACTAGGATAAAGTAGAAACAAAGCTTTGGCATTCGTTTTCTTCTATAGTTTATAGTTAACCACTGATGATCAATAAACTACTGAATGCTGTTCACGTACCAGTGTATTAGTTCCGATAGGTCATTTTCACGAATCGATTCGGCGAAATAGTCAAAAGGGAAGTGTCCCAATATTCCCGTAACTAGGGTAATGTAGAACCACTGTGGCAATGGTTTTTGGTTTCTTATTCTTCTATAGTTTATACTAAAAATGTCCTAACAGCAGTTGAGGGTTTGGTCGCTAGTTTTGAGGCATCTGATCACTGTTATTGCCGAAATGACGATTCGAATGAGAGCAGTGCTAACAAAAAAGAAATGTCGAAGATCTCCCGTTTGGGACACGTGTTGAACAGATTAAGTAATATTGTGGACGTTATATCCGTTGGTTAGTATTATTAAGAAGATAGTCTTTTTGATTAGTTGGCTTGTAGCTCTCTTTTCTCTTATTTAACCAAAAGTTTTAACAGCCCGTAAGGTCCAGTTTTTCCTCTTTCGACCGCGCCACCGTAAGTGGAATATCTTTAAGTGTAACAGAAGTTTTGCGAAATGTAAGGTTCATGAGATTTTTTCAGGTATTGAAAAAAAAGCTCTTACAGTCGAAACAATACGTTTAAGAGCGACACAAAGCAAACACTAAAATCATTCTTAAAACCAATTAATCCTATGAAAAGAATATTTAATGGTATTTATGGAAAAAAAACGCTAGAAAGGTATAAAACAGTTTTAACGTCGTTCACACTAATGGCCTTTCCCATTACGTGTGAAATAATAACACCTGATACTTCATCTTACTTTACTATTTACGTAATTCCATTATTTTACATAGGAGCTTGATTATCTTCAGGTTTACTGGTAAAAATAGGAAAGTAGAACTTGTATTAATTCGAAATATTCCAAATTTAATAGTTCTCCTAACGATGTAAAAAGCTATTAACACTATATACGTGAAAAACCTAATGATACAACTTATTTTCATTTCTACCTTTACTTTGGGTGTTGAACCATTATTTTAAGACCATACACTCTTTAAAAAGTTGGGTTGTTTTCAAACCGAAATGGGTGAAAATTCAACCCAAACCTGGGCCCGTATTTACCCAGCCCAAAATATTTGTAGTTTGGGTGAAATTTTACTAACCCCAGCTTGGGTTAAAAAACTTGAGTTGTAAACTACCACACCTTGGGATGAAAACTACCGCACCTTAGTATAAGTTAACAAGTTGGCAAGCCAAAATATACCTCTCCTCGGAAGAATGGTCTCTAGTGGTATTAATTTCTCGACACGACCCCCAAAGATATCTCCGCAATTCAGAGTTATTTACGAAAAACGTATTCTCGGTTCAAACCCTGCCCGGTATAAAATTTTAATTTTAATTTAAATAATTGAGACGAAACAATCGAGTTTAATTTATTCCGAATACTATAAATTAAGTAGTTACAACAGCGAGTTAGACTTACTAAAACAATGCACAATTGAATTTAACCCTTTTTACAGTACATGTTTATCAGTTGAATATAATACTAAGCAAATTTTAATGAAAGAAATATCTACAGATGGTATTTGTATTTTTCTCGCTTACGAAATACTTGCCGCATCTTTAACGCTCATTTTATTTCAACGCTCGTAGACTTCCAGTTGACGTTGTGACACATACCGCATGAAAAAGACCAATGCCGTCCAATTTCCAATATCATATAATGACTCGCACACCCAGGAAATCATTGACTGCGTTAGAAATCGTAGATATCCAAATATCCACACCAAATATATTTACAAGAAGCAAAAACCTTACCACCAACAAAGCACAGAGAGCCACTTGACTAACCGCCAGCTCTTAAAGCAATTAACGTTAAATTATCTCCTTTGAATTAACACAACTATATATAGGTCGTTAAGAATACCCGTAAATAAATACCAAAAAAAACTAACAAAGTGGACCACCCACAGGGTCTACCCTTTAACCCTCTAATCTCGGCTGACTGCGCTAAAACAAGATTTAACCTTTAAAATTTCATTCGTAAAAAAACCAGATTAGGCCTTCATAAATTCATTAATAAAAAAAGACTTTATTACCTATTATGCTTACGATGCGTGTCTTAATTTCAGTGAACCTAAGCAGCCATCGGTGGTTCTGTGGTAGAGCGCTCGACTGCCAAGCCGAATGGCCTGGGTTCGAAACCTGGGTGGCGCATTTGTTTTTAATTAATAGATAAACGCTAAATTAGAATTTCTTCGATGCAATAATTTCAATTTCAATTCTATTTCAATTAAAACAAAATTTCGTACTCTATTAAATACGCTTCCGATAAAGCTGAAGGTCTAATTTTCAATAAGGCGTAACAAGTGTCGGTGGTTCTGTGGTAGAACGTCCGCCTGTCAAGCAGGAGGTCTCGGGTTCAAATCCCGCCCGATGCGATTGTAAATTGATACTAAGACGAATACCGTGTACAACTGGTAGAAACCCTGCCATTGGACGTTGAGAGGTAGCATTACACTCAGCACTCGGTCCGTCCCAAAGTCATTAAGAAGAAGTTGGAGAGAAAACGCCCATACAAACACAACAGACTCAACATGCACAACCATCAGAACACAAACTCAACACTCACAACCTACGCATAAACATTACAAAAACGTAATACACTAAACCGTCATGACGGTGAGCGAAAAAACACCATCCAAACCAAACCGCAAATTAATCCGTTAACGCTCACCGTCACACGGTGGTTTTGCCAACCCTTCGAGAAACTGCGTACGCAGTGATTACACTTTGCACCGAAAATGCGAACGCGTTCGCAGGCCTGACAGACCCACAGACCCACAGACAGACATGGTGGTTGTATAACCCCTCCTAGGGGACTTTGTCCCCTCGGAGAGGTAAAAATACTACCACTAAAACAGTAACAAAAACAAGTTGGCAAGCCAAAATATACCTCTCCTCGGAAGAATTGTCCCTAGTGGTATTAATTTCTCGAGATAACCCTTAAAGATATATCTCCGCAATTTAGAGTTATTTGTTAAAAATATTAACCCATTTCTATCCCGCCCGGTATAAAATTTTAATTATAATTAAAATAATTGAGACGAAACGACCAATTTTAATTTATTCAGAATATCATAAGTTAAGTAGTTACAACAGTAAGTTAGACGTACTATAACAATGCACAATTGAATTAAACCCTTTTACAGAACAAGTTTATCAGTTAAATATAATACGAAGCAAATTTTAATGAAAGAAATATCTACAGAGGCTTTTTGGAATTACTCGCTTACGAAATACTTGCCGCATCTTTAACGCTCATTTTATTTCAACACTTGCCCTTTGATGAAGATACCGTAGATATCTGGTAGTGGACGACTCGTTCACTTCCTGTTGACGTTGTGACGCATACCACATGAAAAAGACCAATGCCGTCCAATTTCCAATATCATATAATGACTCGCACACCCAAGAAATCGTAGATATCCAAATATCCACACCAAATGTATTTACAAGAAGCAAAAACCTTACCATCAACAAAGCACAGAGAGCCACTTGACTAACCGCCAGCTTTTAAAGCAATTAACGTTAAATTATCTCCTTTGAATTAACAGAACTATATATAGGTCGTTAAGAAAGTGGACCACCCACAGGGTCTACCCTTTAACCCTCTAATCTCGGCTGACTGCGCTAAAACAAGATTTAACCTTTAAAAAATACCAGATTAGGCCTTCATAAATTCATTAATAAAAAAAGACTTTATTACCTATTATGCTTACGATGCCTGTCTTAATTTCAGTGAATCTAAGCAGCTATCGGTGGTTCTGTGGTAGAGCGCTCGACTGCCAAGCCGAATGGTCTGGGTTCGAAACCTGGGTGGCGCATTTGTTTTTAATCAATAGAGAAACGCTAAATTAGAATTTCTTCGATGCAATAATTTCAATTTCAATTGTATTTCAATTAAACCAAAATTTCGTACTCTATTAAATACGCTTCCGATAAAGCTGAAGGTCTAATTTTCAATAAGGCGTAACAAGTGTCGGTGGTTCTGTGGTAGAACGTCCGCCTGTCAAGCAGGAGGTCTCGGGTTCAAATCCCGCCCGATGCGATTGTAAATTGATACTAAGACGAATACCGTGTACAACTGGTAGAAACGCTGCCATTGGACGTTGAGAGGTAGCATTACACTCAGCACTCGGTCCGTCCCAAAGTCATTAAGAAGAAGTTGGAGAGAAAACGCCCATACAAACACAACAGACTCAACATGCACAACCATCAGAACACAAACTCAACACTCACAACCTACGCATAAACATTACAAAAACGTAATACACTAAACCGTCATGACGGTGAGCGAAAAAACACCATCCAAACCAAACCGCAAATTAATCCGTTAACGCTCACCGTCGCACGGTGGTTTTGCCAACCCTTTGAGAAACTGCGTACGCAGTGATTACACTTTGCACCGAAAATGCGAACGCGTTCGCAGTCCTGACAGACAGACCCACCCACAGACCCACCCACAGACCCACAGACAGACACGGTCGTTGTATAACCCCTCCTAGTGGACTTTGTTCCCTCGGAGAGGTAATAAAAGCTTTACAGGTAAAAAATTATTATTTAATACACATCCTTTACTTAAACATATTTAAACCATAAGTACAATAAAAATTTTAGTCGGAAAATGCTTGTCGCATTATTTTCAATCGTATTATCTTTAAAAATATATCCAAAAAAGCTTCAAGAGACCAGGATTTAAGTTTCATCAACATTTAAACAATATGTCAAGGAAACCTATTAAAAATTTACAGTACATTTAATATTTAAAAATAACACTTAAAAATCGACATTACCATAACAGTTTTAAAATTTTCGTAATAAAAAAGCCGTAAAATATCAATTATATTGAAACTTCTTGATTTCAATAATAAAATCATGGTTTTAGGATATTCAAAAATAGATTAGGTCAATTAAAATCTGGAGTGAAATAAACAATAACAATTTTCCACAAACACAGGGAGCGCTCTTGTCAGGTTCCCAAATGGTCTCTTCGCTTCAAAAGCGGACTCCATTAACTGTCTTGTGAAACCTTTTTATGGATTTATTTAACTGCCAATTTCGATTTAGCGTCCTAATATATATTAATTTTCTTGATACATCAAGAGGTTTCAACATATTTTCATTAATTTCATTTATTACACGATTATTAAAAAATCTTCGTAGTTTCGTGCAAAAAAAATCCACTTTTTATAGCAAATAGGCTAAATGTTTCTACCACAATATATTTAATAGACTCGAGTTGTTATTTTTCTGGCCACAAATATCAGTCTCTTATATTTAAAACATATTACACTTTTTATTTTCATTAATTTTATTTATTTTATCCCAATTTAACCTTCTACTTTGCGAAAAAAATCAACTTTTCATAGCAAATAAAAGGCACTTTTTATTTTCAGTTCAAGATTGGAACTTGTCAGTTACCCAAAAGGGTTCTTCGCGACCACTCATCTTGTAGAATCTTTTTACCTCTCCGAGATGTATTACAATCACCGTGTCTGTCCGTGTGTCTGTCTGTTGTGCATAGTTTCTGGGATTTGGGTAAAATGTTTTCTAAAACGCCTTTATTTCCAAATCACGTATTTTATTTTTGCGGTTTGTGTACATAGTTATGTCCATACGTGGTTTTGGAAATACCGCGTGTTTTGTGTTGGTTGGTTTTTCATACCATGTTCGTGCATGATTTGTGTAGTATTTGTGTCTTTTTTTAGTTCGTATCGTGTTCTTGAATGATGTGTGTTTGTTTTTTTCATGTACGGTATACGTGTTATTGTCATTAAGCGATAGTATCGAGCGGAATTCGAACCGGATCCCTCCTGCGTGAAAGGTGAGCGTTCTACCACAGAACCATCGATACATGTTACGCTTCACTGAAAATCATAAACTCAGCTTAAGCGGAAGAGTATATTAATAGTTAATAAAGTCTTAAATTTTGTTCCGTATGAAATTATATAGGTCAAATCTTGTTTTAGTGTGGTCGGCAGAGATAGTTGGACGTCAATTGCGAGTCGACCAGGTACTTGTCTGGCGTATCCTTCGAGGACACCAGTACCACCCACTTAGGAAAAAATGATATTTCGTATGACCTGATCGTAATAAGCTTTCAACTAAGAGCAGAAGTTGAGTTCCAAGAAAAACTTATTAAAAACGTACGTTTATCAGCTCCGCAGCTTTGTTTTGTTCGAGCCAGTGTTGGGCATTTTCATTAAAGAACTGCTCAGCTCACTCACCGCTAGCACTCGCTAGCCTAATATAAAAAAGCGCTCTTCTCTTTCCGCTCATTTTTGAGCGGTTAAATAAGCACTACTCTCTTTCCGCTCATTTTTGAGCAGTTAAATAAGCGCTCCTCTCTTTTCGCTCTTTTTTGAGAGCTGAAATTGGCGCTCCTCTCATTTTCGTTTCACGCTCTTTCAAAAAAAACATTTTACCGCTCAATTGGCTCATAATAACAAAAGCGCTCACAATGAGAGGACCGGTGCCCATCACTGGATCGAGCCCGCTATCCATCAACGGAGCGTCACTATTCTCATTACCAAATCGTCGGTAAGGGACTGACCTTTCAGACATTAACAAATCCATTGGCAAACCATATTGAAAAATGTATTTGGGCTTAGAGACTTTATTAGTTAATTTCGTTCCTTAAAATACAAGAGTTGTAGATGATCCGAATAGTGTTTCTCATTTTGGGCCAATAGTAGAGCGTCATAAGACGGTGAAGGGTTGCGAAATAATCCCAAATGGCCAGCAGACGGGTGAACTGACAAGGAGACTACCCGAGGTGTTACACACCCATTTTGTTCAAATTCGGGGCATGTAACTTGAAAAATCTTAAAGGGAATTTCAATGGGCAACGGTTTTGCCATGGCAACGAAAAATGTTTTGACAACTTAAAATGGAAATTTTCCCATTGAAAATAACATGGGATTTTGACAAAATTGAAAAAAAATTAAAATACCAAAATTATAAAAAAAAATTATAAAAATTGACGAAAAAAATCAAAATTGGTCACATTTTTATCAATTTTTTAATTTTTTTCACAAGGAAATCGGTCAAAATCCCATGTAATTTTATGTTGTCAAAAACATTTTTCGTTGCCATGGCAAAACCGTTGCCCATTGAATAAAATCCCTTTATGATTTTTCAAGTTACATGAAGGTCTACCAATCCCCCGAGTTTGAACAAAATCGGTGTGTAACACCTTGGGTAGTCTCCTTGTGAGAGGAGGATGTTGAGGCGTAACGAACGTGGAATAACTAGGCGTGGAGTCCTCGGTGACTGTCTGCTTAAGAGGATCAAGGTGGCTGAGACAGTCAGCGTTGCTTTGCTTGCGGCTGCTGCGGTGTCTGATTTCTTTATCCTGGCCTTGTAACTGCAGTGCCCACTGAGCGAGACGTCCGTGTGGATCCCGCAGATTGCTGAACCAGAGAAGGGAATGATGGTCGGTGTGATGGTCACGTGGCGTCCGTAAACGTATGGGCGAGACTGGCCCAACGCCCAAACCAGGGACAGGCACTCCTTCTCTGTGGTGCTGTACTTGTGTTCCCGATTGGATAGGGCTTGGCTCGCGTAGGCAAGAACGTATTCTTTGCCGTCTTTGCGTTGGCTCAAAACGGCTCAAATTCCGTCGTTGTCGGCGTCTGAGTAGAGCTCGGTCGGTAGTGATGGGTGAAAGTGTGTGCGAGAATTGGTGGACTCGTCAGTAGCGATTTCAGGGCGTGGAACGCTTTGTTGTGCACGGCTGTAAACTGGAAGGGGACAACGGGACTGGTAAGCTCAGTTAGCGGTCTGGCGACTTTGGCGATTTTTTTGATGAAACGGCGGTAATAGGAAGTGAGGCCCAGAAATGACTTGAAATCCCTTCGTTTCTGGGGTGGCAGTTTATCTCGAACAGCGGCGATCTTTTCTGGGTCTGGGTACACGAATTGCGAAGAGACCACGTGCCGTACCTACTTGTTTTCGTCCATGGCGAAGAAGCACTTGGAAGGCTTCAGAGACAGCTTGGCTCCCTGAATTCGCTCGAACACTTTGCGGAGCTGGGTTAGGTGTTCGTCTAAAGTTCTCGAAAAGACGATGATGCATGTGTATCACTTTAATCCCGCGAAAACAGCGTTCATTGCGCGTTGAAAGGAAGCGGCGGCGTTAGCGAGTCCGAAAGGGAGCACATTGAACTCGAACAAACCCCGTCCGGAGTGGTGAACGCGGTCTTTTCACGGTCCTGCTCTGCAATTGGGATTTGCCAGTAACCGGAAACAAGGTCCATTGTAGAAAAATAGTGAATCCCTTGGAGGCAGTCCAATGCGTCGTCGACACGTGGCAGAGGGTAAACGTTACGCTTCGTTCTCTCGTTGAGACGGCGAAATTCGATACTGAAATGTGGCCTTCCGTCATCTTTCTCGACAAGCATCACTCGTTAAGCCCAGGGGCTCAAAGAAAGTTGAACCACGTTGTCTTGGAGCATCTGCTTCACTTCCTGTTGAATGATCTGTCGTTCGGTCCACGAAGTGCGCCGCGGTGGAAAGTGAATAGGAAGGTGTTCTTCAGTGTTGATGGTGTGATTTTTCAAGATGGATGGTCGTAGTGGCCCTGATGGATAGTGAAAGCAGTTGCCGTATTCTTGCAGGAGTTGATCCAACTGGGCACGTTCGTTATTGTGGAGTTTTGGTGATATACGTGATGTGGTCAGGTGGTGTCAACGTGAGAAATGAAACTGGGCGACCCGGCTTTGTTTTGATCGGGAAGAGCTGATAAGGATCCTAGCTTCATCTTGGGCTGCAGAATTCACTCGGTACCGGAAAAGTTGGCTATCACCACTTGTAGACAGCTTTTCGATTCAATAAAATCGAGAGAGTACGGCGCTGTGAGGTGTTTTTTCTTTCGGAGGTTTTTATTGGGAGTGAGAAGCGCTGTGGTGAGGGTTACGCCGGCGGACGTCGTTGCTGGAATGATGACTTCTGACCATGGTGGGATCGTCAACGGAGTTTCTAGAGCAACATGAGCGGTGAGAACGGCTCATCGTCATCTGGGAGCTCCACTCGAGAGAGGGGAGTCTCTTCCTCTGTTGGTCTCGTAAAACTGAGGACGGGCTCACGGCTGAAATTCAGGACGACGTTCGTTTGTCGTCACCAGTCGATTCCTAAGAGCACATCGGCTGGGATGGTCGGTACGACGAGGGCCGATATACTAGATTCGTGGTCTGGTGAAGGTAGTCTTTCCATTGGCATTCAGAAGGTGTCCGCTGGCTGAACGTAAAACGTGGGACGTAGGTTCCAAATAGATGTTGAGGATGGTCTCGAAAACGTTCTGGCTGACGGAGGATATAGCAGCTCCCAAATCGATAAGAGTGGTGGTCGGAATACCATTACGGCCGTCGAATTTAGTTTCCCTGGTTCGGCATTGGTTAGTTTAGGTGGTGCTGCTGGCGGCAATGTTTCGAAACGTCAGACGGGTCACCCTTCAGCAGTGCGCCACTGGCCCACTGCGTGTTTGACCTTTCTTGAGAAGCAGAGTGACGTTGATCTGAAGGTTGATGTGCAGATGATAAGGTGGGCTGAGCCCCGAAAACGGGTGGTTGTGGACGGCTGGATATCGCAGGCTCTTGGCTGGAATGGAGGAAGGCTGAATCGCCCGTGGAGCGTCGTCGTACTGGAGTTCGCGAGTGGTTGGCTGGACTGGGTTTGCGGGTGCCTTGTCCCGAACTTGCCGTCGGTTGACTGCGTCTGGGGCTTCGGTAATGATCCGCACGGTGTCGCAAAGTTCCTTCAAGGTACTAGACTTCTTTCGGTATACGGCTCCGAAGAGTTAGGTTTGGAGACCTCGCATCAAATGCCGTACCTTTTCGGGCTCGCGGGCGATTATCCGTAGTTGCTTGCATAAACCGAGAACATCCTGGTAGTACAGCATGAACGGTTCGTCCGAGGCTGGACGGCGAGCAAAAATTTGTTCCTCCATCAGTGCAATGTCGAGGGTGAACCCGAAAGCGGCTTATACCCCGATAGAGATAATGTGAAGAGAATTCAGATGCCACACAATTTTCAATTTTATAAACTTTCCTGAATAAATTCCATTGGAAATTTTAATTTTGTTTTTTTATTTTGCAATTTATAAGATTTCATACTATACGTATAAGCCAGATAATTGTTCAGCGAACTGAAATGGGCAAGATTAATTATACAGGGTGTTTCGGAGAAGTATGTCATAAATTTTAGGGCGTGTTCTTCGGGTCCGAATAAGTCAAAAATGTCCCTGGGAACATGGGTCCTAAAATGTTTGGTTTCGGAGATTAAGGCCCACAAAAACCCGGCCCCAAACAACTGAATATTCAGTAATGTGAAGTTCGGTATTCTACCTTGAACACAATTGTTGCCATTTATTATTCATTTGCTGTTTAACGGTGAAGTGACAATTATCGTAGCTAATGCCAAAGAACCATTATTGGACTAGCAGAAGTGTGCTAAGTCCGACAATGATTTTATGGTTGCCGAGTTTCATTATTTCCAAGAATCGAGTTTAATTCAAGATAAGAATTTTTGTAAATAACCAACTTGTACGACGTGAGTGCGAATTCAAAGTATTTGCTGAGATAGTGCTTTTTATTTTGGAAAGCGCAGAAGAGCGAAATAAAAGTGTTAATGAAACTGTTGAAGACACGGAATGGTACTGATATCGTCTGATCTGCGTAAAGCCCATTTAGCTTAGGTGGAAGAAAAAAAGTCGGTCAAGCCCGTAATATTACCTCTTCTCGGAGGATATATCCACGTGTCGTCACACACCACTATAACTGTATTTATTAACTATTATGCTTACGATGAGTGTCTTATTTGCAGTATAGCTAAGGAGTTATCGTTGGTTCTGTGGTAGAGCGCTCAACTGCCTAACTGAACAGCCCGGGTTCAAAACCTGGGTGGTGCATTTGTTTTTAATCAATAGAGAAATCGCTAAATTAGAATTTCTTCGATGCGATAAATTAAATCTTACACGAAATCTTGTTCTATATCAATTAAACCAAAATTTCATACTCTATTGAATACGCTTCCGATAAAGCTGAAGGTCTAATTTTCGATGAAGCGTAATGAGTGTCGGGTTCGAAACCCGCCCGACGCGATCGCAAATTGATACTAAGACGAATACCGTGAACAATTGGCGGAAACCTGGACGTTGAGAGGTTGCCATAACACTCAGCACTCGGTCCGTCCCAAAAGTCAATAAGAAGGAGTTGGAAAAAACACACCCATGACAACCGGCGCGACGGTAGGCGTTAACGAAAAAAAAACCGACCAAACTCAACGCAATCGCAAATTTATCCGTTAATGCTTACCGTCACACGGTGGTTTTGCCAACCTTTAAACTGCTAACACGGGTATTCGACTGCGTAAGCAGTGAGCCAAGAAACTGCGTACGCAGTGATTACCCTTTGCCCCGAAAATGCGAACGCGTTCGCAGGCCTGACAGACAGACCCACAGACAGACAGACACGGTTGTTGTATAACCCCTCCTAGGGTACAAAGTCCCCTCGGAGAGGTAAAAATTACTCTAACAATAATACACCGAACCTTAATTGGGTAAGCGTTATCTAACTTTAAGTCAGGGGGATAAATTTCAATTTCTTTTTTGATTTTTTGGAAAGTCAGATTTTGTTCTTTACTTTTAAAGGTTCAACCACGACAAACTCGTGAGAGTGAAAAACGTACCAGAAGACCTTGAGGAACAGGTACTTACACCAATTTGATTCAAAACAAACATGTTATTCGATATGATTCATCTTACCTTTTAGTTAAGTATTTTAATTTACCGAATTGGATTCTTACCATTGATAAAAACGAACCTGGAACAAGTACCCAGCGAGTTGGGAGACAATTGGGTGTAAAACACGTTATGGTTTGGCTAATTTTACATGGTCGTCAATTTCACTCGTATCACCTTCAATAGGTTCAAGCTCTGAACGACGCTGACTATCCTAGGCCAGTTGACTTTTTTCAGTGGTGTGTTGACAAAGTAGGTAGTAACCATCAGTTCTCGAGTATTCTGTTAACAGCCGATGGAGCCAATTTCTCCCGTGACGGTATACTCAATTTGCACAACACTCACCAGTTTAGCGTGTTCCATGATTACCCTCGTGGAATTTAGCCCGCAACCAGCCTAGGTGAGAGTGCTAGGCAAAAACTAACCAATCTTACTAAATCGAAGCAGTAATTCTAGGAAAATTTACGATAATTATCTCCAATTAATATTTAATTAAACACTGTTAAAGTCAATGATACAAAATGTTTGTACATCAGTTGAAAGTGCTTTAAATTGTGTAAGCTAAATTACTGGTAATAATCTTGCCTAAAACTATTTATAAAATAGTAACCTGTGGTTACGTAACCTTATTTCTAACAAAGCATTCAAAGGGTTGACCAGAACGTTCCCAATTACTCAACTTCTAAAATAACGTCAACCCCGGCAACACCAAGGCGCCACATATAAATCAAACCGAAAATCAGATACATAGAAAACAAGTCGGCCCAGGCCGTAATATTAGTTCCACATCAGTGTATTCGAGTGGGCAAACCCATACACCCTTTGTAGCTGTTGAGGCTACGTGATTTCTTATCGTTTGATATATAAATTGCCATCCAAAGTTCAAGAGTGGATGCCGCCCACCATCAGGAGACCCGGGTGGGAAAACTGATATAAAAGCTGTTGAGCCCATGTGATTTCCTATTGTTTGATATATAATTTACGATCATATGTTAAAGAGTGGGCACCGCCCACCCTCAGGATACGCGGGTGGGCAAACCAATACAAAAGCTGTTGAGGCCATATGACTTCCTATCGTTAGATATATAAAATTCCATCCTAAGTTGAAGGATTAAAACTTGGGCGCCACCCACTCTCAGGATACGTGGGTGGGCAAAGCAATACAAAAGCTGTTGAGGCCATGTGATTTCTTATCGTTTGATATATAATTTACCATCCTATGTTAAAGAGTGGCCACCGCCCACCCTCAGGATACCCGGGTGGGCAAACCAAATTAACCAATTCAAAAGCTGTTGAGGTCATGTGATTTCCTATCGTTAGATAGACGGAAAGTATCAAAGGTGAAATAGGTGAAATTAGTGGAAATATGATATAAAGAAATTCTTAAACTGGGATTAAAATGGGTTTATTTTAGGGAATTTATATCAAACATTTGGGTAGTGTAGGCACCAAAAATCATGTAAATTCGCCAATTCATAAAAAAAATACCCATGAATTTATTAACTGGTTTTTTTTCGATCACTCTTCCTTTAAGGGGGTTCGTCGGAGGGGGCGGAAATTAACGGCACTGTCTGCGCGTCAAAAAGTTCTATCGAATGAGACCAACTGTTTTTTTCCGGTCACTCTCCCTTTAAGGGGGTTAGTCGGAGGGGGGCGGAAATTAACGGCACTGTCTGCGCGTCAAAAAGTTCTATCGATTGAGACCAACTGTTTTTTTTCGGTCACTCTCCCTTTAAGGGGGTTAGTCGGAGGGGGCGGAAATTAACGGCACTGTCTGCGCGTCAAAAAGTTCTATCGAATGAGACCAACTGTTTTTTTTCGGTCACTCTCCCTTTAAGGGGGTTAGTCGGAGGGGGCGGAAATTAACGGCACTGTCTGCGCGTCAAAAAGTTCTATCGATTGAGACCAACTGTTTTTTTCCGGTCACTCTCCCTTTAAGGGGGTTAGTCGGAGGGGGCGGAAATTAACGGCACTGTCTGCGCGTCAAAAAGTTCTATCGAATGAGACCAACTGTTTTTTTCCGGTCACTCTCCCTTTAAGGGGGTTAGTCGGAGGGGGCGGAAATTAACGGCACTGTCTGCGCGTCAAAAAGTTCGATCCAATGAGACCCACTTGTTTTTTTCGGTCACTCTCCCTTTAAGGGGGTTGGTCGAAGGGGGCGGAAATTAACGGCACTGCCTGCGCGTCAAAGAGTTCTATCGAATGAGACCAACTTGTTTTTTTCGGTCACTCTCCCTTTAAGGGGCCTGCTCGGCGGGGGCGGAAATTAACGGCACTGCCTGCGCGTCAAAGAGTTCTATCGAAAGAGACCACCTTGTTTTTTTTGGTCACTCTCCCTTTAAGGGGGTTAGTCGGAGGGGGCGGAAATTAACGGCACTGTCTGCGCGTCAAAAAGTTCTATCGAATGAGACCAACTGTTTTTTTCCGGTCACTTCCCTTTAAGGGGGTTAGTCGGAGGGGGCGGAAATTAACGGCACTGCCTGCGCGTCAAAGAGTTCTATCGAATGAGACCAACTTGTTTTTTTCGGTCACTCTCCCTTTAAGGGGGCTGTTCGGGGGGGCGGAAATTAACGGCACTGTCTGCGCGTCAAAAAGTTCTATCCAATGAGACCAACTTGTTTTTTTTGGTCACTCTCCCTTTAAGGGGGTTAGTCGGAGGGGGCGGAAATTAACGGCACTGTCTGCGCGTCAAAAAGTTCTATCGAATGAGACCAACTGTTTTTTTTCGATCACTCTCCCTTTAAGGGGGTTAGTCGGAGGGGGCGGAAATTAACGGCACTGCCTGCGCGTCACAGAGTTCTATCGAATGAGACCAACTTTTTTTTTTCGGTCACTCTCCCTTTAAGGGGCCTGCTCGGCGGGGGCGGAAATTAACGGCACTGTCTGCGCGTCAAAAAGTTCTATCCAATGAGACCAACTTGTTTTTTTCGGTCACTCTCTCTTTAAGGGGGTTGGTCGAAGGGGGCGGAAATTAACGGCACTGCGCGTTCTATCGTTCGATATAAAAAGTACCATCCTAAGTTAAAGAGTTGACTTTAACGTATTGTTATGAAAGGGGGGGGGTCGAAATTGTGCCCCCTGTTTACCTGACAGACCTGAAACTGGCCATCGGGAAAAGTTGTGTAGCCCCACACTGTAATTCAAACTTCCCGTCACGCCCATGTCACCCTTCGTGAAATTCCACTGGGTTAGCGGCGGGGGGAGGCCGAAGTTTGAGGTTAACTTAACCCTAAAACGCCGTAAATATACGTAAAATAACCCGGAAAAAGGAACGAGAATTGCGACAAGTTAACTTGACAAACCCCCCCGCGATGCAAAGAAAGACTAGAAGTTCCGAGTAAACTTTGGACCGAGCGGCGTAGACCGGTTGGTATAATCGTCAGATTTTGGAGACTACGCGGCCAGCAGCTATGTGGGTTCGCGTCCCGGCACCGCCAATAAAATAATCTTTATAATTTATTTTTCACAGCTCCATCTACCATGTCGTTGCTTTTTTCCACGACAAACAAACACTTAACCACAATCCATCCATAGCAATAGTCCCACTTCGATATATATATATCTCGATGTGGAACTAATAAAACACCATGCGGAGTTTCTCAGAGCTCCGAAAATTGGCAATGCTCAATTCGGGATAATAATAATGAAAATCGGGGCAATGAGAGAAAGGGTTAATGGAGTCGCGAGGGAATCAATGAATAGGGACGTTCTTCGCTCTATTCCAAAAGAAGCCACGGCGAAATGATAGGGGAAACTTGGGCTACCTGGGGCCACAAGGTCACCTTTGCCCCGTTACCCCTCCCCCCCCCCCCCCGAAGAGATACGGGTTGCCAGCACCGCCGCAAGGGGTCGCCCGAAAATACCCAACATCCTACTCTAAAGAAACACAAGGTCGAATCCTTGTTGATGTGGGAAAGTAAAAGTTAGGAAACTTTTTAAAAGATTGGAAAATATCTGGGTAATCACTAAACAAAATTATATTTAAATTACTGCATGAAATTGGTCGCTACACTTCATTGGCTATTAACAGAATACTTGGGAACTGATGGTTACTACCTACTTTGTCAACAAACCACAGAGAAAAGTCAACTCGCCTAGGATAGTCAGCGTCGTTCAGAGCTTGAACCTATTGAAGGTGATACGGGTGAAATTGAAGAACATGTAAAATTTGCCAAAACGTGATTTACACCCGATTGTCTCCCAACTCGCTGGGTACTTGTTCCAGGTTCGTTTTTATCAATGGTAAGAATCTAAAGTAATTATTGTTTAAATCCAATTCGGTAAAGTAAAATACTTAACTAAAAGGTAGAGATCGGCGTAACAGATAAATTAACTGGCAAAATTTAAATTAATCAGAAAAATTGCGGTTAACCGTTTATCCATGGATATTATCCATGGATAAAAACGACTTAATATAGGAAAAAGCCAAAAATAACAGATTATTTGTTGGATAATTTTTTTTATGGATATTATCCAAATAAACGGTTAATTTTTATCTAAACGCCGACCTCTACTAAAAGGTAAGACGAATCATATCGAATAACATGTTTGTTTTGAATCAAGTTGGTGTAAGTACCGGTTCCTAAAGGTCTTCTGGAACGTTTTGCACTCTCACGAGTTTGTCCTGGTTGAACCTTTAAAAGTAAAGAACAAAGTCTAAAGACGTCGCTGACTTTCCAAAAAATCAAAAATCGAAATTTAAATTTATGCCTCTGACTTGTCACCGTTAAACAGCAAATGAATAATAAATGGCAACAATTGGGTTCAAGGTAGAATACCGAACTTCACATTACTGACTATTCAGTTGTTTGGGGCCAGGTTTTTGTGGGTCTTAATATCTGAAACCAAACATTTTAGGACCCATGTTCCCAAGGACATTTTTGACTCATTAGGACCCGAAGAACACGCCTTAAAATTTATGACATACTTCTCCGTAACACCCTGTATAAATAATCTTGCCCATTTCAGTTAGCTGAACAATTATCTGACTTATACGTATAGTATGAAATGTTGTAAAATGACAAATAAATAAACAAAAATTAAAATATCCAATGGAATTTATTCAGGAAAATTTAGAAAATTGAAAATTTTGTGGCATCTGAATTCTCTTCACATTATCTCTATCGGGTTATAATGAATTCATATTTGTTTCGGATTTAAACTATCTGGTTTGCATTTGGATCCTTATAAACTGATCTCATAATATCTTCACGTAAATGCAGATATCCGATCTATCATAAATAACCAATCGGGACAGGTAACTCAACTGCCATCTGAATATCGGTTGGAAGCACTTAAACGTGTACAACAAACACTCCAGGTTTACAAAAATTATCTGGATTTGAAAGTTATTTTCTTCTCGTCTGTTTGTTGTTGTTTAGAAAATGCCAATGAAATTTTTGCTGTGTATTAGGTGGATTAGAGCTGTTCCTTTTCGCTTTTCTAATAAAACTTTACGGATACCAAGAGCTTCTTAATTTCTTTCAAAGGTTCTTCACTGGAATCGACGAAATGGTTGCCAATAGCGAAATGGACACTCTTAGTTTATAAAAGTGTCTTATTCTTTTCAATTTCTAAAACTCTAATACCTAATTTATATGTTGTTCTTAGCTTCACCATTTTTCTAATCTACCAAGAAATCTCTTTAAAAGTCCTTAAACGAGCAACACCCCAAATTTCGATCTGTTAGGAAATAAGGTTCATCGATTTCTAGTATGAATAAGTGATTTCAAAATATTCACGTTATGGTAAACAATCATTACTTAAACCTAAAAAGATTAATTATTTGTTTTGAATGTGTAGAAAAATAATAAAAGTAAAAAGTGTAGCGCGCTTTCTAAAGTCTTGAAACACTGTTGGAATAAGATCAAAAAGGCAGAAGAAATGAAACCTTTAACGTTAAAAGCCGTTGAAGCTATCGGACTACTTAGGGTCAGTGGAAGTAAGAAACAGTTCAACTACAAAACTATCTTGCTTATTATGGTCACAATCGGATACTCGATTCACTGTTTGATCTATTCCGTTAGACGAGTTTACGAAACAGGAAATCTACTGACTTTTTTCTCCTTCAGTGGCGCATTTGCTCGGTCTTCCATAGCGGCATTTACGGTGATAAGATGCATGAGAACCAACGACCATTACGAAAAATGTTGTTTTGAAATTTCAAAGTTAAGTGTTCAAGCAAATCAAAAACGTTCTAAAAATAAAAAGATACGATCGTGCTGCTTGTTATTTCTGGTGACTTGCATTTTCTGCAATTACACAGCTTTCCTTTATTTTCACATGATATCTGAGAAAAACATATTCGGCTTTGTTGAAAGGTTTTTGTACGGCATAAACTTTTTGTTGGAAAACATATGGCTGGCCAAAGTCGCCATGGTTTTAGAATGTAGCGTATACGTCACCAGTATGATACCGAACTTCCTTCTGCAAACCCTGGTCGCCGATTTAG
Organism: Leiobunum rupestre; assembly: GCF_980474605.1. Lineage (NCBI taxonomy): Eukaryota > Metazoa > Arthropoda > Arachnida > Opiliones > Sclerosomatidae > Leiobunum > Leiobunum rupestre. The sequence continues at coordinate 16,272,034 of NC_143394.1, forward strand.
CATTGGATATTTGTGGAGCTCTACAGGACTTCGCCAAACTACTAGAGACAACGGACTGTGATGTGAAAATCACGCAAGAGCACACGAAATTGCTTGGCGCCGTTAACAAGTTCAGCGAAATATTTGGTTGGAATTACTTTATGTGGTTGATAGATTGGATGGATTGTTTCCTTGTCGACTTTTCTTGGGTCCTGACTTTGGTTAATACCGGTAATTACAAGTTTGTTTGTTTTTTCAATTTTTGTAAACTTTAAAATTAATTTTTCTTTTTGAAATTTATTGTCTGATATGGCTTGATGGTTGGGTTGTCTTATTTCAAATCATTTTTACATAAATATGTTATCTTGATTACGGCAAAAAAATTAATACTTCAATTGAAAGGTAGTAAGTGTAGGGAGCTGTTGGCTCGCGTTGCATGAAGGGCTTGCCACCACCCTCCTACGCATTGTAACCCAGCCACCTGAATTAAAGGCATTAAAAGTCGCTAGATGACTTGGGTATAAGGTGATGCCTTGGTTTTTAGCCTAGATGATTATTATTATACTTTAAAATTAGTGAAATAATTGAAAAAGTGGAAAAAATGCTTAGCATTGAATTAAAAATATCAAATATTTAAATATTATTTTTTAGTTCGTAACTGAATTACGGAAAACATTTCCCCCCCCCCCCCAATTCGGTAAGTGGATAATCTTAAGTATTTATTTTTCTTCAAGGATATAGCGCTCTAACCTGGTATTTCATACGGTCTCTGCTGGCGACCGTGAGTATGTCACTTGTGGTGTCATTTTCGCTTGGTAACGTCCGAAATTGGTACAGCAAGATCGTGACTGCTCTGCAGTGCAAGTATTTCCAAGTTGATCATACATCTCCGACTGATGCGGTCAGAAACGCCTTCTTAATGCAAAAGATCGCCTTTGGAGAGCGAAACAATCAAATCGTTTTGTTCAAAATCATCCCCGTCACGACATCTTTGATGTTCAGTTTGTATTTCATAGCTACAAGTTACGTTTTATTTTTCGTGGATGTATTGAACAAGGGATATGTGTAAAGCCTAACACCAATTTTGGTTGTAACAAAAATGTATTTCTTGAAAAAGTATTCTCTTTTGGTCTATGTTAAATTCCAAGGAGCCGGAACTGAATACTGAAATTCTGAAAACTTTCTGAAACTGGATAAAGTGGGACTCATGAGAAAAACTAACGCCTCTTTAAACTTCAAAGCAACTGTTTGGACGGACATGAATTGTGGTTAAAATAGCTGTTTCGAACAGCATAGCAATAGAATTTGTCGATGACGAAAGCTATATTCACACATAAGCGGTAGAAAACGTTTCGAATCGGTATAAAGCTGTGAACGTAAATTAAAACCGAGTAAAAGTACAAATGTCACCAAGAAAGCTCCGGAGCCGGCTCAAAATAATCGAAATAATTTCCAGGCAATCATAGAAATTATTTTCATCTCTTTTATTAGAAGAGATATTGTTTGAAAGGAGATCGCACTTCTCCTATGGGATTTGGCTTTCGACAGATTTTTTTTCAAATTGAAACACGTTGTTAAGCTTGATCAAAGGAGCAAAATTGTCCATAGCTATTTTCCCCTAGCTCCTATAGTTCGTCCAGTATCAGCGGTCAAAAGTAGTGTTCGTACGGGGTCAAAATAAAGTCGGGGTCGGGGTCGGGGTCGGGGTGGGTCTAACCCCGCGAAAAACAAGTCGGGGTCGGGGTCGGGGATGGAAAATTCTTTGTATTTATTAAGAATAGAAAAATTATAAAAATACCCCAATTTTACGGGTTAAGATTAGATAGTGTATCTTGTGTAAGCCAGCCTTTGAGCCTAGGGACTATTAGTAATAGTCTTAGTCGATAGCTATGCCGCAAAATTTTCGTTTTTAAAACGAAAACATTTGAGAGAGTTGGTTGTTTTCGATCTATTGAAATCTGGCAGCCTTGCCTGCCTTCTGGCCTGTATCTCCATACCGAAAATGGCCGACGATTACGCCACCGAAAATATTTTACAAAACTTATCGGCGGCTTTTTTACCGTTATTTTGAATTATCGACTAGGACTATAGAAAAAATAGATAAGATAGGTAGATTTTAAAATAGAGGTCTCTAGCTTAGGCATTGTAATTGTTTAAATAAGTTGTTTTATAAATTCACAAGTTATTTTCAAACGTTGTAACTCCACACTCCTTAGCTGAGACTTAGAGAGTCTGAAACAACGGCAATTATGAAACTAAAACTTAAAAAAGTGACTCAAGTCGAAGTCAAGCGTCAGGCGAGAGCTACGTCAGTGGCATCAGCCGAAGGTCATTCGGATCATTCTATTGTCGCCCACGAAAAACAAGAGAGAAGGAACCTATCTATTTTATATTTTTAGGATTTAGCGTGGTGCGTCGGCGCGAAAATTTAAAATTACACTACGAAAACATAACCCCGAAAAATGGAAAACCCCGACTTGATTTGCGACAGTCGGGGTCGGGGTCGGGGTCGGGGTCGGGGTCGGGGACAAAAGTCGGGGATCCCCGACTTTCGGGGTCGGGGTCGGGGTCCCCGTACGAACACTAGTCAAAAGTGGACAAAACTTACTATAGTTTATTTCTACGTTCGCGCGTCGCTAGTCCGGGCAAAATAAAACATAACATAACATAACATAAAAGAAATACTTATAAGAAATCAGAACATATATGATAAACGTTTCGTTTAATCTTTGAATCCCACATTCAACACTCGCTGATAGTGATAGGAAAGAAACAGTCACACCAGTGACACCACAACAGATCAAGCACTTTATCGATTTTAGTCACACAGTCGACTAAATTCACTGTCACACGATAGTTAAACCTCAATATTTAACTATTTATTTACCGAGTTCGTTCATCGGGTGATCAGAACGAAACCAAATCCGACGCTCTGGGAAGCACCCCGAATTTCTGGCAAGAAAACTCTATCAATAGTGAGCACAGACTAGCGACGAGCGCGCGTAGAACGCTAACCGATGGGCCGTGACTCTTTAAACAAATAGACTAAACTAAGTTTTGTCCACTTTTGACCGCTGATACTGAACAAACTATAGGAGCTAGGGAAAAATGGCAATGGACAATTTTGTTCCTTTGATCAAGCTTAACAACATGTTTTAATTTGAAAAAAATATATATATCGAAAGCCAAATCCCATAGAAGAAGTGCGATGTCCTTTATTATCAATACTCCATTATTCATAGCCTATGTTGGATTATCGGTATCAATTTAATGTTGGTTCGTCTTTTTCATAACAATTGTCGATACATTAACGGCAACTAGTAAAGATGTAGTATAAAAATGTCACATTCGAAAACGTACTTTGCCGGAAGGTTACATTTCTAATTTAAATTTTTTGTCTTAAGGCAGTTACGTTATTTGTGGTAAAGAAATTTGTTTAGAACCAGCAAAAAAAAAACATTGTAAATAAAATTTTAATTTAATTGTGATAATTATTCATCGAGTCGTCTTTTAGGCTATTGTTGAAACTTTAGGACATACTTATCGAAGAATTATTAATATCATTGTCGGAAATTTTCTATTCGGTTTTTTTTTAGAAGTTCGTGTCGTAGTATATTCAAATATATTTTATATCTAAAAAAAACATTTTCAGAAAAATGCGTATATTTTATAGCTATTGGCTATTATACATATAGGAAATGGAGTTTCATAAAATTACCGCAGCTGATTACTATTATTATTATTATCTTTTAGAAAATGCCAATGAAATTATTTATATTTTTAATATCAAGAAACAACCGTGCTTCGGAAGCTGCTCGAGGAACACGCGGGTTGTTAATACTTTCTTATATTCATTTAAACTCATTAATAATTTAAACTGGTTTTGGATAATCAGCTCTTGGTGTACTAACGGTTTAATCGATAAACATCAAGAATTTTATAAGTTAAGATATCAAACGTATCTCTTAAAGGTATATACTTGTAATTGTAGAATTTGAAAATCAATAACGAGTAATGCCATTATCAAAGTTAAAATTTTGAAATTGACAATGAAAAGCACCGAAGTGACATTTCCCATTTCTTATAAACCAACTAAGTTTCTTAAAAGCAAGAAAAATATGCTAGTTATAACCGAAAACCAAGGTATGATCAAATTCAGTTTAAGAGTTTTTACTATTTATTTAAAGACTAAAATAAATTTACAAAGTATATCAAATTTAAAATTTACAATGTCACATAAAAAGTACTAAATTAAAAAGTAAATGTTGTGAGTGTAACCGGTTCATTAGCGATAGGTGATTTAAATTTGGTTTTAAAATTTGTTGGCTGCCAAAATCAAATTATGTAAATTTATATATTTTCACTCTTTGTAAACTATTTCCTGATTTTAACATTTTATTCTTAAGTAAACCGAGGTTGTCACAAGAATGATGAAATATTTTTAATTAGTTATTTTTCAATTTCACTAAATCAAGGTTACTGCAATTTTTTACTTCAAAATTCCGCGCATTTACAGACAATTATCTTAACCTTTAACGGTACAAATAGGCAATTTCTTCACACTATATTTATTAATATTTTCATTAAGTGAATTTTTTCCTGCTCAAATTAAAATGGATATTTTTACTTCTAGATATTTTGACTTTTTAGGCCAATATTTAAATGCCATGATCGCCATTAGAATGGTGACTTAAATAAAATTCATCCCATTTCTAGAGATTCCTGTTCGTAATGTTTCCGCTGGATTCTGTAAAATAAAATTTATTACAAATAGCAGTTTCCGTTACTACGTACAATTGTCAAAATAATCATTTCTTAGTTTTCGCTATCGATCTGAGCAAGAATTATAAACACAAAATTTCATTTACAGTTATTTAAATAACGTTGGACACTTTACTTTTTTGGGAATTCAGCGGGCCTAAACGGAACGAGTTATTAGTCAGAATAGCACTACATTGCAGCCTTCTCTTCACAATTTTACAAAATAGAGAAATAAATTCGATTATTGCTGATTATAAATAGGTCATTCTATAAAGTAACATTGGTTTGCTGTTGCTGCGGCGTCATGGGCGACGTGTCAATGACGTTTTACTACGAAAAGCCCTGGGCATAAGAGTAAATTCGACGAGGAACCCTGTTTTTAAGCATAAACTGAACTTAGCTTCTACGTATTTCGTGACGAATGAGCTACATAAAAACCAGATCAGCAAGCGTAGCTTATTTTATCGAAAGGCCTATGCAATCAGGGAAGATTCAAGTAAACCTGGAGTGGTCGTCTCCCGTTTTAGGCGGGGCAGTAAAAAATTCACGGGCAGAACAAGTTTCGCCATCTATCGTAGAACCTTTACACTTTTAATCGGCTTTTCGTCTGCTAGTATTTCTATTCGCGTATTTCTAGTTCCGTGTTTTTAATAGGAATAGACAATGAATTTTAATATTAGAAAACTAGCAGACGAATTTTTTTAAAACATGTATAAAACTAGGCGCTAAACTCGTATGTCCACGATTCTGGCTCGCGCGGCGTTGCCGTAGAGAGAGAGGGGAGCTCGTAGTGGGGGAATACACTTTTCTATTCCTAGGTACCGAGTTTTCATATTCCTAGATTCAATTAAGAGTAATTTTCTTCCAACAGTGTGATAACTAGGCTGCTAAAAATTGCGCGCGCTTTAAATCTGGCAGTCCTAGAATCTAGCGTCTACGTCGTATGTATGTTACCCAACTTTCTACTGCAAACCTTGGCCGCCGATTTAGCATTTGAGATTTGTGAAGCTCTGAAGGAATTCGCCATTCTATTGGAGACGATGGACGGGGATGAGAAAATCAAGCGTGAGCACACGAAATTGCTCGTAGTCGTTAACAAGTTCAACGAAATTTTTGATTGGAATTATTCTCTGTGGTTGCTACACTGGATGGGCTATTCTTATTAGAACAAAAAATAGGGTACGATGCGTTGTAGTGTAGTTAGTGTCAATCAGGGGTGTCCGAAATTTAAAGTGTACTTTTTCGCACTTAAATTTTAAATAAAATGATTGAATGAAATTAAATAATTTTAATAACAATTTAACCGTTTCAACCACGATTAAATAATTTATTTTAAGATAAATAAATTTTTCATTTTAATTTAAGTATCAATCCATTTAAGTGGGTTGGCGTAGTGGTTAGCATTTTCACCTCGCAGTAGGAGGAACCGGGTTCGATCCCAACTTTAAAACCAATGTCTTTATTTGTTTGTTAAAGAAAGCCAGGGTCAACTTAATACTTAGCACAGCAGAATTTTAACGTTATAAAATGAAGAAAATTTAACACTTGAGATTCTCAATTTTATACTCCCCCAATAATAAAAATAATTATGACAGTCTCAAGTACAACAAGTTGGCAAGCCAAAATATACCTCTCCTCGGAAGAATTGTCCCTAGTGGTTTTAATTTATCGAGACGACCCTTAAAGATATATCTCCGCAAGTCATAGTTATTTCCTAAAAACGTAATCCCGGTTCAATCCCGCCCGGTATAAAATTTTTATTTTAATTAAAATAATTGAGACGAAACAACCGAGTTTAATTTATTTAGAATAATATAAATTAAGTAGTTACAAAAGCGAGTTATACGTACAAAAACAATGCACAATTGAATTTACCCCTATTTACAGTACAAGTTTATCAGTTAAATATAATACGAAGCAAATTTTAATAAAATAAATATCTACAGAGGGTATTTGTATTTTTCTCGCTTACGAAATACTTGCCGCATCTTTAACGCTCATTTTATTTCAACACTCGCCTTGATGAAAATACCGTAAAATAGCTATATTCGACATCTGGTAGTGGACGACTCGTAGACTTCCTGTTGACGTTGTGACACATACGCTCACCGTCTGATGGTGGTTTTGCCAACCTTTAAACTGCAAAAACGGTTTTTCGACTTTGCTCCGGTAACGCAGCCCACAGACAGACACACACACACACACATACACACACACACACATACGCACACACACACACACACACACACACACACACACACACACACACACACACACACACACACACACACACAGAAAGACAGACACGATGATTGTAAAACTCCTCCTAGGGGACATAATATCATGTTACGATTGAGTTAACTGGACAGTTTTCTAACTTCTACGCTTAGAATGTATATATATATATAGATTATATATATACATTCTAAGCGTAGAAGTTCGAAAACTGTCCAGTTATAAGTAATTTATAAGAAAGTTATTACATGAAAATTATAATTTAGTAGATGCATCATCAAGTCATAACACATGTTATACACAATGAACTTAAAAGATAATTAAAACAAGTTGGCAAGCTTGCCAAAATATACCTCTCCTCGGAAGAATTGTCCCTAGTGGTATTAATTTCTCGAGATGATCCTTAAAGATATATCTCTGCAATTCAGAGTTATTTACTAAAAACGTAATCCCGGTTCCATCCCGCCCAGTATAAAATTTTAATTATAATTAAAATAAATGAGACGAAACAACCGATTTTAATTTATTCAAAATATTATAAATTAAGTAGTAACAACAGTGAGTTAGACGTACTAAAACAATGCACAATTGAATTTAACCCTTTTTACAGTACAAGTACATCATTTGAATATAATACGAAGCAAATTTTAATGAAAGAAATATCTACAGATGGTATTTGTATTTTTCTCGCTTACGAAATACTTGCCGCATCTTTAACGCTCATTTTATTTCAACACTTACCTTTGATGATGATACCGTAGAATAGCTATATTCGACATTTTGGTAGTGGACGACTCATAGACTTCCTGTTTTATATTAATTGGAGATAATTCTCATTAATTTCCCTAGAATCACTGCTATGACTTAATTAGATTAGTTAGACTTTTGCCTAGCACTCTCGCCTAGGCTGGTTGCGGGCTATATTCCACGAGCGTAACCATGCAACACGCTACACTGGTAAGTGTTGTGCAAATTGAGTATACCGTCACGGGGAAAATTGGCTCCATAGGCTGTTAACAGCATACTCGAGAACTGATGGTTACTACCTACACCACTGAACAAAGTCAACTCTTCTAGGATAGTCAGCGTCGTTCAGAGCTTGAACCTATTGAAATTGATGAACATGTAAAATTTGCCAAACCAAATCGTGATTTACACTCAATTGTCTCCCAACTCGCTAAGTACTTGTTCAAGGTTGGTTTTTATCAATGGTAAAAATCTAAAGTAATTATTGTTTAAATCCACTTCGGTAAAGTAATATACTTAACTAAAAGGTAAGACGAATCATATCGAATAACTTGTTTTAATCAAAAACTAGTTGAATCAAATTGGTGTAAGTACCTGTTCCTCAAGGTCTTCTGGCACGTTTTGCACTACTTCACGAGTTTGTCCTGGTTGAACCTTTAAAAGTAAAGAACAAAGTCTAAAGACGTGGCTGACTTAAAAAAAACGAAATTTAAATTTAAAGTTAGATAACGCTTACCCAATTAGTGTTAGGTCTCATTAATTAAGTGCAGTTTAGGCTAAAACGTTCGATGTATAATTGTTAGAGTAATTTTTCTTCCACCTAAGCTAAATGGTCGGGCTTTACGCAAATCAGACTGTATGAGTACCATTCCGTGTCTTCAACACGTTCATTAACACTCTTATTTCGCTCTTCTGCGCTTTCCAAAATAAAAAGCACTCTCCCAGCAAATACTTTGAATTCGCACTCACGTCGTACAAGTTGGTTATTTAAAATGTCTTATCTTTAATTAAACTCGATTCTTCGATAATAATAAAATCATTGTAGGACTTAGCCCACTTCTGCTAGTTCAAAAATGGTTTTTTGGCATTTGCTATGATAATTGTCACTTCACCGTTAAACAGCAAATGAATAATAAATGGCAACCATTGGGTTCAAGGTAGAATACCGAACTTCACATTACTGACTATTCAGTTGTTTGGGGCCGGGTGTTTGTGGGCCAAAATCTCTGAAACAAACATTTTAGGACCTATGTTCCCAGGGACATTTTTGACTCATTAGGACCCGAAGAACACGCCTTAAAGTGTATGACCTACTTCTTAATCTTGCCCATTTCAGTTGGCTGAACAATTATCTGCCTTTACGTATAGTATGAAATCTTATAAAATGCAAAGTAATAAATAAACAAATTCAAATTTCCAATGGAATTTATTCAAGAAAATTTATAAAATAGAAAATTAAGTGGCATCTGAATCCTCTTCACATTACCTCTATCGGGTTATAATTAATTCATATTAGTTTCGGATTTACTCTATCTGGTTTGCATTTGGATCCTTATAAACTAATCTAATAATATCATCACTTAAATGCAGGTATCCGATTTATCATAAATAACCAATCGGGACAGATAACTCACCTGCCATCTGAATATCGGTTGGAAGCACTTAAACGTGTACAACAAACACTCCAGGTTTAAGAAAATTATCTGGATTTGAAAGTTATTTTCTTCTCGTCTGTTTGTTGTTGTTTAGAAAATGCCAATGAAATTTTTGCTGTGTATTAGGTGGATTAGAGCTGTTCCTTTTCGCTTTTCTAATAAACTTTACGGATACCAAGAGCTTCTTAAATTCTTTGAAAGGTTCTTCACTGGAATCGACGAAATGGTTGCCAATAGCGAAATGGACACTCTTAGTTTATAAAAGTGGCGCTATAATACGTAGTTTATATGTATTTATTTTGGGATCTAAACAAGAAATCTCTTTAAAAGTCTTTAAACGAGCAACACCCCAAATTTCGATCTGTTAGGAAATAAGGTTCATCGATTTATAGTATGAATAAGCGATTTCAAAATATTTACGTTATAGAAAACAATCATTACTTATTTGTTTTGAATGTGTAGAAATATAATAAAAGTAAAAAGTGTTGCGCATTTTCTAAAGTCTTGAAACACTGAGTGTTGGAATAAGATCAAAAAGGCAGTAGAAATGAAACCTTTAACGTTGAAGGCCGTTGAAGCTATCGGTTTACTTAGGGTCCGTGGAAATAAGAAAAGGTTCAACTGCAAAAATATCTTGCTTATTATGTTCACAATCGGATACTCGATTCACTGCTTGATCTATTCCGTTAGACGAATTTACGAAACAGGAAATCTGCTGGCTTTTTTCTCCTTCAGTGGCGCGTTTACTCAGTCTTCCATTGCGGCATTTACGGTGATAAGATGCCTCAGAACCAACGACCATTACGAAAAAATTTGTTTTAAAATATCAAAGTTAAGTGTTCAAGCAAATCAAAAACGTTCTAAAAATAAAAAGATACGATCGTGCTGCTTATTATTTCTGGTGACTTGCATTTTTTGCAATCACACAGCTTTCCTTTATTTTCACATGCTATCTGAGAAAAACATATTCGACTTTGTTGAAAGGTTTTTGTACGGCATACACTTTTTGTTGGAAAACATATGGCTGGCCAAAGTCGCCATGGTTTTAGAATGTAGCGTATACCTCATCTGTATGATACCCAACTTCCTTCTGCAAACCTTGGTCGCCGATTTAGCATTTGATATTTGTGGAGCTCTACAGGACTTCGCCAAACTACTAGAGACCACGGACTGTGATGTGAAAATCACGCAAGAGCACACAAAATTGCTTGTCGTCGTAAACAAGTTCAGCGAAATATTTGGTTGGAATTACTTTATGTGGTTGATAGATTGGATGGATTGTTTCATTGTCGACTTTTCTTGGGTCCTGACTTTGGTTAATACCGGTAATTACAAGTTTGTTTGTTTTTTCAATTTTTGTAAACTTTAAAATTAATTTTTCTTTTTGAAATTTTTTGTCTGATATGGCTTAATGGTTGGGTTGTCTTATTTTAAATCATTCTTACATAACTATGTTATCTTGATTACGGCAAAAAATGAAATTAATACTTTCAATTGAAAGGTAGTAAATATAGGGAGCTGTTGGCTCGCGTGGCATGAAGGGTTTGCCACCACCCTCCTAAGCACTGTAACCCGGTCACCTAAATTAAAAGGCAATAAAAGCCGCTAGATGACTTGGGCTAGATGATTATTATAATACTTTCGAATTAGTGAAATAATTGAAAAAGTTGAATTTAAAATATCAAATATTTAAGAATTAAAGTAAATTTTATAGTTTTTGGATTTTGTAACTGAATTATGGAAAACATTTTCCCACCGAATTCGGTAAGTGTATAATATTAAGCATTTATTTTTCTTGAAGGAAATTGCGCTCTAACCTGGTATTTCACACTGTCTCTGCTGGCGACCTTGAGTATGTCAATTGTGGTGTCATATTCGCTTGGTAACGTTCGAAATTGGTACAGCAAGATCGTCACTTCTCTGCAGTGCAAGTATTTCAAAGTTGATCATACATCTCCGACTGATGCGGCCCGAAACGTTTTCTTAATGCAAAAGATCGCCTTTGGAGAGCGGAACAACCAAATCATTTTGTTCAAAATCATCCCCGTTACGACATCGTTGATGTTCAGTTTGTATTTCATAGCTACAAGTTACGTTTTATTTTTCGTGGATGAATTGAGCAAGGGATATGTGTAGACCTAAGAACAATTTTATTTGTAATAAAAATTTATTTCTTGAAAAGTTATTTTATTTTGGTCTATGTTAAAAAGTGTTCAGTAGAATCGTCTCCCTGATTTCAAAGGAGCCGAAGCTGGAGTCTTAGTCAATTCGAAGGAGCGGGATCTGAATTCTGAAATTTTGAAAGCTTTCTGTAACTGGATAAAGTGGGACTCATGAGAAAAACTAACGACTCTTTAAAATCCAAAAGCAACTGTTTTAACGGACGGGAATTGGGGTTAAAATAGCTGTTTCGAATAGCATAGCAATAGAGTTTTTCAATGACGACCAAGCTATATTCACACATAAGCGGTAGAAAACATTTTGAATCGGTATTAAGATTAGAACGTTGTTTTAGTGCATTGTAAATTAAAACCGAGTAAAAGTGTAAATGTTACCAAGAAAGCTCCGGAACCGGCTACAAATAATCGAAATAATCTCCAGGCAATCATAGAAACTATTTTCATATCTTTTATTAGAAGAAAGAGGTATTGTTGGAAATTTATTATCAATAATAATAATAATTCATAGCCTAGTTTGGATTATCTGTAACAATTTAATGTTGGATCGTCTTGTTGATACATTACCGGTACCTAATAAAAATGGAGTATAAAAATGTCACATTCGAAAACAAACTATGCCAGAAGCTAACATTTTTAATTTAAAAATATTGTCTTAAGACAGTTACGATATTTGTGGTAAAGAAATCTGTTTAGAACCAGCAAAAATAGATTGTAAATAAAATTTTAATTTAATTGGGATAAATATTCCTTGAGTCGTCTTTTAGGCTATTGTTGAAACTTGAGGACCTACCTATCATTGTCGGTTATTTTCTATTCGGTGTATTTTAAAAATTCTTGTCTGATTATTATTATTATTATTGTTATTATTTTTTAGAAATTGCCAATAAAAATATTTAGATTTTTAATATCAAGAAACAACCGTGCTTCGAAAGCTGCTCGAGGAACACGCGGGTTGTTAATACTTTCTTATATTCATTTAAACTCATTAATAATTTAAACTCGTTTAGGAGAATCAGCTAAAGGTGCACTAACGGTTTCAATCTATAAATTTCAAGAATTTTAGAAGTTAATATCAAACGTATCTCTTAAGGGTATATACACATTACATTATTATTCTATTATCATTAGAATAAGACACCATTTTTCAGAAATATTTTTAAATACATTTGAGAGAAGCCCCGAACCTTAGAAGAAAGAGCTAAATAGTTTTTTTAAATTAAAACTTATTAATAGTAATCATTATGCATTCTTTGTAATTTTAGAATTTGAAAATCAATAACGAGTTATGCCATTTTCAAAATTAAAATTTTGAAAGCAAGAAAAATATGCTAGTTATGACCGAAAACCAAGGTATGACCAAATTTAGTTTAAGCTTTTTTACTGTTTGACTAAAATAAATTTGCAAACAAAGCATATCAAAAATATTTTATTTTATAATTATTGAATTCCCGAAAAACAATTACTACACATCTGAACATTGAAAATTTACAACACAGAAAAAGTACTAAATTAACAAGTTGGCAAGCCAAAATATACCTCTCCTCGGAAGAATGGTCCCTGGTGGTATTAATTTCTCGAAACGACCCCCAAAGATATCTCCGCAATTCAGAGTTATTTACGAAAAACGTATTCTCGGTTCAAACCCTGCCCGGTATAAAATTCTAATTTTAGTTTTAAATAATTGAGACGAAACAATCGAGTTTAATTTATTCAGAATATTATAAATTAAGTAGTTACAACAGCGAGTTAGACTTACTAAAACAATGCACAATTGAATTTAACCCTTTTTACCGTACATGTTTATCAGTTGAATATAATACTAAGCAAATTTTAATGAAAGAAATATCTACAGATGGTAATTGTATTTTTCTCGCTTACGAAATACTTGCCGCATCTTTAACGCTCATTTTATTTCAACACTCGTAGACTTCCCTTTGACGTTGTGACACATACCGCATGAAAAAGACCAATGCCGTCCAATTTCCAATATCATATAATGACTCACTCACCCAGGAAATCATTGACTGCGTTAGAAATCGTAGATATCCAAATATCCACACCAAATATATTTACAAGAAGCAAAAACCTTACCATCAACAAAGCACAGAGAGCCACTTGACTAACCGCCAGCTCTTAAAGCAATAAACGTTAAATTATCTTCTTTGAATTAACACAACTATATATAGGTCGTTAATAATACCCGTAAATAAATAACAAAAAACTAACAAAATGGACCACCCACAGGGTCTACCCTTTAACCCTCTTATCTCGTCTGACTGCGCTAAAACAAGATTTAACCTTTAAAATTTCATTCGTAAAAAAACAGATTAGGCCTTCATAAATTCATTCATAAAAAAGACTTTATTACCTATTATGCTTACGATGAGTGTCTTAATTTCAGTGACCATAAGCAGCTATCGGTGGTTCTGTGGTAGAGCGCTCGACTGCCAAGCCGAAAGGCCTGGATTCGAAACCTGGGTGGCGCATTTGTTTTTAATCAATAGAGAAACGCTAAATTAGAATTTCTTCAATGCAATAATTTCAATTTCAATTCTATTTCGATTAAACCAAAATTTCATACTCTATTAAATACGCTTCCGATAAAGCTGAAGGTCTAATTTTCAATGAAGCGTAACAAGTGTCGGTGGTTCTGTGGTAGAACGTCCGCCTGTCAAGCAGGTGGTCTCGGGTACAAATACCGTGTACAACTGGTGGAAACCCTGCCATTGGACGTTGAGAGGTAGCATTACACTCAGCACTCGGTCCGTCCCAAAGTCATTAAGAAGAAGTTGGAGAGAAAACGCCCATACAAACACAACATGCACAACCATCAGAACACAAACACAACAAACTCAACATTCACAACCTACGCATAAACATTACAAAAACGTAATACACCAAACCGTTACGACGGTGAGCGAAAAAACACCAACCAAACCCAACCGCAAATGAATCCGTTAATGCTCACCGCAGAGATCTCAAGAAACTGCGTACGCAGTGATTACACTTTGCACCGAAAATGCGAACGCGTTCGCAGGCCTGACAGACTGACCCACAGCTTGACCCACAGCTTGACCCACAGCTTGACCCACAGCTTGACCCACAGCTTGACCCACAGCTTGACCCACAGCTTGACCCACAGACAGACCCACAGACAGACCCACAGACAGACCCACAGACAGACCCACAGACAGACACGGTGATTGTATAACCCCTCCTAGGGGACATAGTCCCCTCGGAGAGGTAAAAAGTAAAAGTGGTGAGTGTAACCGGTTTATTAGCGATAAGTGATTTATATTTGGTTTTAAAATTTGTTGGCTGCCAAAATCAAATTAAGTAAATTTATATATTTTCACTCTTTGTACGGTTGCGCCCTCAGAGTGTAAACTATTTCCTGATTTTAGCACTTTATTCTTAAGTAAACCGAGTTTGTCACAAGAACGATGAAAGATTTATAATTAGTTATTTTTCAATTTCACTAACAAGGAGACGACCCGATGTTTAACACACCGATTTGGTTCAAATTTGGGGGTTTGGTAGACCTTCGTGTAACTTGATAAACCACAACCGTTTTGCCATGGCAACCAAAAATGTTTTTGACGTTCTACCACAGAACCACCGACACTTATTTCGCTTTATCGAAAATTAGACCTTCAGCTTTATCGGAAGCGTTTATTACAAATTAACAGAGTATTAAATTTCGGTTTTTATTAAATAGAAAGAAATTTCGTGTTCCATTTAAATTATAGCATCGAAGTAATTCTAATGTAGCGTATTCTCTGTTGATTAAAAACGAAAGCGCCGCCCAGGTTTCGAACCCGAGCCTTTCTGCATGACAGGCGAATGTTCTACCACAGCACCACAGATAGATAGTACGCTTCTTTGAAAATTATAAACTCAGCTTAGTGGAAAAGTAAATTAATGGTTTTTAAAGTCTAAATTTTTTACGTACGCAATTTTAAAGGTCAAATCTTGTTTTAGCGCAGTCAGCCGAGATAAGAGGGTTAAAGGGTAGACCCTGTGGGTGGTCCACTTTGTTAGTTTTTTGTTATTTATTTACGGGTTTTATTATCGACCTATATATATATATAGTTGTGTTAATGCAAAGGCGATAATTTAACGCGTATTGCTTTAAGAGCTGTCGGTATGTCAAGTGGCTCTCTGTGTTTTGTTGATGGTAAGGTTTTTGCTTCTTGTAAATACATTTGGTGTGGATATTTGGATATCTACGATTTCTAACGCAGTCAATGATTTCCTGGGTGTGGGAGTCATTATATGATATTGTAAATTGGCCGGTATTGGTCTTTTTAATGCGACATGTACCACAACGTCAACTGGAAGTCTACGTGTGTTGAAATAATATGAGCGTTAAATATGCGCCAAGTATTTCGTAGCGAGAAAAATACAAATACCATCTGTAGATATATCTTTCATTAAAATTTGCTTCGTATTATATTCAACTGATAAACTTGTACTGTAAAAAGGGTTAAATTCAATTGTGCATTGTTTTAGTACGTCTAACTAACTGTTGTAACTACTTAATTTATAATATTTTGAATAAATTAAAATCGGTTGTTTCGTCTCAATTATTTTAATTATAATTAAAATTTTATATCGGGCAGGATGGAACCGGGATTACGTTTTTAGTAAATAACTCTGAATTGCGGAAGTATATTTTTAAGAGTCATCTCGAGAAATTAATACCACTAGGGACAATTCTTGCGAGGAGAGGTATATTTTGGCGAGCTTGCCAACTTGTTAAATTTTAAGATCACGTGGTACAAACGACCTTGCAAGACTCCCTCGGAGTCTCTCGAGCTGATTGCTACGCAGGGATAAATAAAATGCACTGTGGAAGGGTATAGAAAACCTGTAATCTTAATTTACTGTCCATGGGTCTACTTAGGGCGGGTGGCAGGAAAAATAGATTCAACTGCAAATCTAACTTGCTTATTATTATCACAAATGGTTACGCGATTTACTTACCTGATATTCCATTTTGCGGCCTTGCAGGACAGGGAATCCATTGGACCTTTCACATCCAGCTCCGCTATCGTTCGCAGTTCCATATCCGCATTAACCGTGATAAGATGCTTGAAATATAACGAAGACTACGAAAAATGTTATTTAGAATCAAAAACGTTTTCAGCAGAAAAAGATACGCTCGTGTTGTTTATTGTTTCTGGCTATACTTGCATATTTTTATGTTACACAATTTACAATTATTATACATGTATCCAACTTAGTTGTGGAGTTTTTCTATGGCTCGGCAGTTTTACGAAGAACGAATAGATGACCTAAGTCGTCATGGTCTTAAAATCAAGCGTCTTCGTAGTATGTATGATACCCAACTTGCTACTGCAAACCTTGGCCGCCGATCTAGCTTTGGAGATTTGTAGATCTCTGAAAGAATTCGCCAATCTATTGCAGAAGATGAACGGGGGTGAGAAAATCCAGCTTTAGCACACCAAATTGCTCGTGGCCGTTAACAAGTTCAACAAAATGTTTGATTGGAATTATTTTCTGTGGTGGCTTGACTGGATGGGCTATTTAGTCGCTGACGTTTCCTACATAATGGCCGTGTTTCGTAAAGAAATATTAGAAATCGAATTTTGTTTTTAAAGGTGATAGTCTGGTACGGCTTCGTATGAAGCTTGGTCTAATATAGCCTCATTATGTTCATATAACTATTATATTTTCAACACCGCCTAAACTAGCTAAATAATCTAAGTAAAATTTTGATTTTTATATATCATTTTCAATCAATTGATAGACAATATTCTACCATCACCAAAAAGTCTTAAAAATACTGAAATAAATGTTGACAAAAAGGCATAATTAGCAACCAAAGTAGTTGTTTGATAACTATAAAAGAAGTTATATATTTGAGATTTTATATCTTATACGTATTATGGAAAATGACTTCATTCAATTTGGTAAGATAATATTATTAAATATTTTTTTTAAATGAAACAATCTAAATATATCGTATTACACTCTGTATCTGCTCGCGACATTGAGTATGTCACTAGTGGTATCATTGTCGCTTGGAAACGTAAAAAATTGGAACCGCAAGACCGTGACGTCTGTGCAGTGCAATAATTTCAAAGTTGATTGTACATCTCCGACTGATGTGGTCAGAAACGCATTCTTAATGCAAAAGATCGCCTTTGGAGAGCGGAACAACCAAATCGTTTTGTTCAAAATCATCCTCGTCACGACATCGTTGATGTTCAGTTAGTATTTTATAGCCACTAGTTACGTTATATTTTTTGTGGGTGAATTGAGCAAAGATAAATTTTTTAAATGGATACTTGTAATGATCGTTAGAAACACTGTCATTGTAGCAAAACGTTAGAACGGTCATTATGTTGTTAATTATTGGCTGACCTTGGTCATTGAATTTACCTCAAAGATAGTAATGAAAACTTTAAATATAAGGTAATTTTGTGAGCAAAATTCCTTGAATGAAACTCTTTAACGGGGGGGACCGGGGTACTTGGTCCCCTCCCAAAAAAATTGGGTGGGGACCAGGCATATGTCCCCCCCCCCCCAAAAAAAACCTTTTTCATTCATAATTAATAGGTTTAACAAATCACTAAATAATTTATGCGTTGGAAATACTCTTGGACTTTAGCCTATTGGCTTATTGTTAGATTAAATGCATATCACCCTTAAAATCTTTATTATACAATCCTCAACTAGACAGTATACAACCAGCTTTCATCCATTTGGAAATATATATATCGCGGGTTTGTCTCCCCCCCCCCACAGAAAAATATTAACCTTCCGTCGCCACTGGTAACTATAGCACTTAAATTTTAAATAAGAAGATCCAATGAAATTAGATAATTTTTATTACAATTTAGCCGGGTTCAATCCCAACTTTTTAACCAATGTTTATAATTTGATTATTATAAGTAACATGCAGGGTCAACTTAATTATCCGCGCAACGGAATTGGAATCAACGTTGTAAAATAAAGGAAATTTAACACTGCACTGAGAGAAAAAAGCCCTGTTCAAATTACATGAAAGTGTTGGAAGCAGGGGATGCCAAGACGTTTCTGTAAATATAACAGCTTATTCCGTATTATAATATTTCAAGTAATTTTATGTTAATTTAACATGATTAAATAGCTGTAAATAACACAGTAATAAAGTCTGTCAAATCAACATGAATAACAGTCTGGAGTACGTGAACCTTATACGTAATTTTATTGGCTTATTAATGTTGGTTTTACACATCCGTCGGTAGAAAATACTTTTTACATCTTAGTAAATTCGATAAGTAACAAATAATTAATTCAACAAACAATATTGTAGAAAATACACTAACACGTTTAGTCAAATTTACGAATATGAAACTGAATTTTTGACGTGGTACCTAGGAAAAACACAGCTAATATGCAGGGCCGATCTCACATTTTTCAATTAAATATAATTAAAAGGTTATCCGAACAGACAATTCGATAAAATCCGGGGCTAAACGGGTCAAATCCCCCAGAGAGACCCAATAAGCACAACTTATTTTTTGGTTTTTAAAAATTAGGCTTATGTTCAGTCCTTTAGATTAGTATTTTTAAAGTTTCACGCGTAAGGTTTATTTCTAGTATATAGCTAAGGTAGCCTACGTAAAGAGACTATATTCCAAAATATTATAATTTACATATTTACTTAATCACTGCTACACAGCTATTTCACTAGTAAAAATGATTTTGTTTAAAAAATAACAATAAAATCAGAAGACTTTTGAACAAAAATTTACATGTTTTACGAGGCAACTGGGTTTTCAGGTTTGCCAGATAGGTATTAATCTAATTGTGAGCCTCTCTGGTTCAAGAGAAATCGGGCCAAGCCTTTGGCTTCTCTATAAACCCAAGTAAATAATCACGTAAGTAGTATTTTACCGAATTATTGCTGTAAATCAATTCGACAAACGACTAAATATTAAAACGCTCTTTTCCGAATGAAACTCTCGCTTAGGTTGTAAAAATATCTCACGGTTTACATATTTATTCATTTTTCTTATTTATTTCGTACAATTTGTATAACGTTTTAGCATGAATATATCTAGCTATGAATATCCAACCCTACGATATAGCCCTTCTATCATGTCAATTTGATTTGGGTGGCAACTTTCGAGACCAGTGACGCGTTTCCAGCCAATCAGGAGACTGAAGGAAATGACGGCACGCTCCTCACTCGGTCGGAGCAGATGTGATTGATCACGTGACTAGATAAGCCCAACTCAAATTTTAGCGGGAGGTTAGAGAGGCTATTGCTATTGTATATTCATGGTTTTAGATAATATTTAATGAAAACCATTTAAGGCCGATAAAGGATGGCTATAACCACAAAACATATCATGACTCTATCATTAATAGATTTCAAAATAGAGCTATTGAAAGTCAAAGTTTAGTCAATCCCTGCCTTGGGCAGTGCACCCAAAAATATAATTTTGGGCAATGTCGGAATCGAAAACAT
Organism: Leiobunum rupestre; assembly: GCF_980474605.1. Classification (NCBI taxonomy): domain Eukaryota; kingdom Metazoa; phylum Arthropoda; class Arachnida; order Opiliones; family Sclerosomatidae; genus Leiobunum; species Leiobunum rupestre. Next base: position 16,292,076 of record NC_143394.1, read on the forward strand.
TTCCATATAACTTCTTGGTCTGCAGGGTGAAGGATTATCAAAGAAATTGCGATGCTTTATGCATAATTAAATTTACGGGGTCCAGATGCTATTAACTAAGTAGATGAAGGGTGGTCGTACGGGACGCGCCCCCACAGCAATGAACAAATAAATTCAACTGTTTAAAACATGTGCGTGCTGAAATAACCAGTTTTTCAAAAATACTGCCTCTAAGGAAGAAAAAGTGTTGAGCGCCGGAGCCGAAACATTGTAAGGTGTACCCCCTCGATACTATTATTAAGATGTCCATTAGTCTAGTTTCAGCCCTCTTGTCTCTTATTAAGCCTAAAGTTTGAACAGCCTGTAACGTCCAACTGTTCATCTTACGACTACGCCACAAAAAATAAATAATATTTAAGAAAAACCAGTAAGTAAGTTTCGTTGGTTTATTTTTTGAAATATTGTCAATAAGTATATAGGCGGCGTAACGATATATCCTATATATTTATACATATACATATACAGAAAACAAATAAAAAAAATGTTGAATCCATAACTGATATTAAAATAATAACGATGATGTTGTGTATTTGTTGTGTATTTGCAAAAACGACTATGAGATTATTTACTTAAATAACTCCGATTATTTGGAGAAGGCTCCGGAGTTTTCTGGGCAACATTTGAACTTTTACTCAGATTTAATTTACGTTAAAAGCTTTATACCGATTATAAACGTGTTCTACCGCTTATGTGTAAACAGAGCTTAATAGTCATTGACAAACTCTATTGCTATGATGTTCGAAACCACTATTTTAACTATAATTCCCGTTAGTTTTACTTATGAGTCCCACTTTATCCAGTTTCAGAAAGTTTTAAGAATTTCAATCTTCAGTTCCGGCTCCTTGGTATTGGCTCCGATTCCAGCTTCGACTCTTTTGAAATCAGGGAGACGGTTCTACGGAATACTTTTTAACATAGAACAAAAGAGAATACTTTTTCAATAAATAAATTTTTTTTCCAAATAAAATTGGTGTTAGGCCTTACACATATCCCTTGCTCAATTCATCCACGAAAAATAAAACGTAACTTGTAGCTACGATGTCGTGACGGGGATGATTTTGAACAAAATGATTTGGTTGTTCCGCTCTTCAAAGGCGATCTTTTGCATTAAGAAGGCGTTTCTGACCGCATCAGTCGGAGATGTATGATCAACTTTGAAATACTTGCACTGCAGAGAAGTCACGATCTTGCTGTACCAATTTCGGACGTTACCAAGTGAATATGACACCACAATTGACATACTCAAGGTCGCCAGCAGAGACAGTGTGAAATACTAGGTTAGAGCGCTATTTCCTTCAAGAAAAATAAATGTTTAATATTATACACTTACCGAATTCGGGGGGGGAATGTTTTCCATAATTCAGTTACAAAATCCAAAAAGTTATAAAATTTACTTGAATCTTTTAATATTTTTTGAACTTTTTCAATAATTTCACTATTTGAATGTATAATAATAATAAGCTATACTCATACCCAAGACAGCAACTTAGGCCCAAGTCATCTAGCAACTTTAATTCAGGTGGCTGGGCTACAATGCGTAGGAGAGTGGTGGAAAGCCCTTCATGCCACGCGAGCCCACAACTCCCTACACTCACTATTAGTAATGAAGATAACATAGTTATGTAAAAATAATTTAGAAAAACAAGCCAGCCCAACCATCAAGCCATATCACACAATAAATTAATTTTAAAGTTTACAAAAATTGGAAATAAATTATGGTTTTCAATGGAAATAATAAAACAACATATAACTACCCGTATTAACAAAAGTCAGGACCCAAGAAAAGTCAACAATGAAACAATCCATCCTATCTATCAACCACATAAAGTAATTCCAACCAAATATTTCGCTGAACTTGTTTACGACGACAAGCAATTTCGTGTGCTCTTGCGTAAACTCCACATCACAGTCCGTTGTCTCTAGTAGTTTGGCGAAGTCGTGTAGAGCTCCAAAAATATCAAATGCTAAATCGGCGACCAGGGTTTGCAGAAGGAAGATAGTTATCATACTGGTGACGTAGACGCTACATTCTAAAACCATGGCGACTTTGGCCAGCCATATGTTTTCCAACAAAAAGTTTATGCCGTACAAAAACCTTTCAACAAAGCCGAATATGTTTTTCTCAGATATCATGTGATAAAAAAGGAAAGCTGTGTAATTGCAGAAAATGCAAGTCACCAGAAATAACAAGCAGCACGATCGTATCTTTTTATTTTTAGAACGTTTTTGATTTACTTGAACACTTAACTTTGAAATTTCAAAACAACATTTTTCGTAATGGTCGTTGGTTCTCATGCATCTTATCACCGTAAATGCCGCTATGGAAGACCGAGTAAAAGCGCTACTGAAGGGAAAAAAATCTAGTAGATTTCGTGTTTCGTAAACTCGTCTAACGGAATAGATCAAGCAGTGAATCGAGTATCCGATTGTGAACATCATAAGCAAGATAGTTTTGTAGTTGAAACGTTTCTTTTTTCCACAGACCCTAAGTAGACCAATAGCTTCAACGGCTTTTAACGTTAAAGGTTCCATTTCTACTGGATTTTTTATCTTATTCCAACACACAGTGTTTCAAGATTTTAGAAAGCGCGCAACACTATTTACTTTTATTATTTTTCTATACATTCAAAACAAATAATTAATCTTTTTGGGTTTAAGTAATGTGTGTTTTCTATAACGAAAATATTTTGAAATCACTTATTCATACTATAAATCGACGAACCATATTTCCTAACAGATCGAAATTTGGGATGTTGCTCGTTAAAAGACTTTTAATGAGATTTCTTGTTTAGATCCCAAAATAAATACATATAAACTATGTATTAGAGTTTTAGAAATTGGAAAGAATAGGACTACTTGCTTAGTAGCATAGAGCCGCTTTTATAAACAAAAAGTGTCCTTTTCGCTTTTGGTAAACCATTTCGTTGATTCCAGTGAAGAACTTTTCCAAAAATTAAGAAGCTCTTGGTATCCGTAAAGTTTTATTAGAAAAGCGAAAAGGAACAGCTCTAATCCACCTAATACACAGCAAAAATTTCATTGGCATTTTCTGAACAACAACAAACAGACGAGATGAAAATAACTTTCAAATCCAGATAATTTTTTTAAACCTGGAGTGTTTGATGTACACGTTTAAGTGCTTCCAACCGATATTCAGATGGCAGTTGAGTTACCTGTCCCGATTGGTTATTTATGATAAATCGGATACCTGCATTTACGTGATGATATTATTAGATTAGTTTATAAGGATCCAAATGCAAACCAGATAGAGTAAATCCGAAACTAATATGAATTAATTATAACCCGATAGAGGTAATGTGAAGAGGATTCAGATGCCACTTAATTTTCTATTTTATAAATTTTCTTGAATAAATTCCATTGGAAATTTGAATTTTGTTACGGAGAAGTAGGTCATACAATTTAAGGCGTGTTCTTCGGGTCCTAATGAGTCCAAAATGTCCCTGGGAACATAGGTCCTAAAATAAGAATTGTCCCTAGTGGTAATAATTTCTCGAGGCGACCCTAAAGATATTTCCGCAATTTAGATTTATTTACTAAAAACTTAATCCCGGTTCAATCCCGCCCGGTAAAAAATTTTAATTATAATTAAAATAATTGAGACGAAACAACCGAGTTTAATTTATTCAGAATATTATAAATTAAGTAGTTACAACAGGGATTTAGACGTGCTATAACAATGCACAATTGAATTTACCCCTATTTAATATAATATAATACGAAGCAAATTTTAATGATATAAATATCTACAGAGGGTATTTGTATTTTCTCGCTTACGAAATACTTTCCGCATCTTTAACGCTCATTTTATTTCAACACTTACCTTTGATGATGATACCGTAGAATAGCTATATTCGACATTTTGGTAGTTTTATATTAATTGGAGATAATTCTCGTTAATTTCCCTAGAATCACTGCTTCGACTTACTTAGATTGGTTAGACTTTTGCCTAGCACTCTCGCCTAGGCTGGTTGCGGGCTATATTCCACGAGCGTAACCATGCAACACGCTACACTGGTAAGTGTTGTGCAAATTGAGTATACCGTCAAGGGGAAAATTGTCTCCATCGGCTGTTCACAGCATACTCGAGAACTGATGGTTACTACCTACACCACTGAACAAAGTCAACTCTTCTAGGATAGTCAGCGTCGTTCAGAGCTTGAACCTATTGAAATTGATGAACATGTAAAATTTGCCAAACCAAAACGTGATTTACACCCAATTGTCTCCCAACTCGCTAAGTACTTGTTCAAGGTTGGTTTTTATCAATGGTAAAAATCTAAAGTAATTATTGTTTAAATCCACTTCGGTAAAGTAATATACTTAACTAAAAGGTAAGACGAATCATATCATAACTTGTTTTAATCAAAAACTAGTTGAATCAAATTGGTGTAAGTACCGGTTCCTCAAGGTCTTCTGGCACGTTTTGCACTACTTCACGAGTTTGTCCTGGTTGAACCTTTAAAAGTAAAGAACAAAGTCTAAAGACGTGGCTGACTTTAAAAAAACGAAATTTCAATTTATCCCCCTGACCTAAAGTTAGATAACGCTTACCCAATTAGTGTTAGGTCTCCTTAATTAAGTGCAGTTTAGGCTAAAACGTTTGATGTATTATTGTTAGAGTAATTTTTCTTCCGCCTAAGCTAAATGGTCGGGCTTTACGCAAATCAGACTGTATGAGTCACTTCACCGTTAAACAGCAAATGAATAATAAATGGCAACCATTGGGTTCAAGGTAGAATACCGAACTTCACATTACTGACTATTCAGTTGTTTGGGGCCGGGTGTTTGTGGGCCTAAATCTCTGAAACAAACATTTTAGGACCTATGTTCCCAGGGACATTTTTGACTCATTAGGACCCGAAGAACACGCCTTAAAGTGTATGACCTACTTCTCGGTAACACCCTAAATAATTAATCTTGCCCATTTCAGTTGGCTGAACAATTATCTGCCTTATACGTATAGTATGAAATCTTATAAAATGCAAAGAAATAAATAAACAAATTCAAATTTCCAATGAAATTTATTCAAGAAAATTTATAAAATCGAAAATTAAGTGGCATCTGAATCCACTTCACATTACCTCTATCGGGTTATTATTAATTCATATTAGTTTCGGATTTACTCTATCTGGTTTGCATTTGGATCCTTATAATAATATCATCACGTAAATGCAGGTATCCGATTTATCATAAATAACTCATCGGGACAGCTAACTCAACTGCCATCTGAATATCGGTTGGAAGCACTTAAACGTGTACAACAAACACTCCAGGTTTACGAAAATTATCTGGATTTGAAAGTTATTTTCTTCTCGTCTGTTTGTTGTTGTTTAGAAAATGCCAATGAAATTTTTGGTGTGTATTAGGTGGATTAGAGCTGTTCCTTTTCGCTTTTCTAATAAACTTTACAGATACCAAGAGCTTCTTAATTTCTTTGAAAGGTTCTTCACTGGAATCGACGAAATGGTTGCCAATAGCGAAATGGACACTCTTAGTTTATAAAAGTGGCTCTAGGCTATCAAGCAAGTAGTCATATTCTTTCCAATTTCTAAAACTATAATACGTAGTTTATATGTATTTATTTTGGTATATACCTAAGAACTCCCTTTAGAAGTCTTTAAACGAGCAACACCCCAAATTTCGACCTGTTAGGAAATAAGGTTCATCGATTTATAGTATGAATAAGCGATTTCAAAATATTTACGTTATAGAAAACAATCATTATTTATACCTTAAAAGATGAATTATTTGTTTTGAATGTCTAGAAAAATAATAAAAGTAAAAAGTTAAGCGCATTTTCTAAAGTCTTGAAACACTAAGTTTTGGAATAAGATCAAAACAGCAGTAGAAATGAAACCTTTAACGTTAAAAGCCGTTGAAGCTATCGGTCTACTTAGGGTCAGTGGAAGTAAGAAACGGTTCAACTACAAGACTATCTTGCTTATGATGTTCACAGTCGGATACTCGATTCACTGCTTGATCTATTCCGTTAGACGAGTTTACGAAACTGGAAATCTACTGGCTTTGTTCTCCTGCAGTGACGCGTTTACTCGGTCTGCCATAGCGGCATTTACGGTGATAAGATGCCTCAGAACCAACGACCATTATGAAAAGTGTTGTTTTAAAATATCAAAGTTAAGTGTTCAAGCAAATCAAAAACGTTCTAAAAATAAAAAGATACGATCATGCTTCTTATTATTTCTGGTGACTTGTATTTTCTGCAATTACATAACTTTCCTTTTTTATCACATGATATCTGAGAAAAACATATTCGGCTTTGTTGAAAGGTTTTTGTACGGCATAAACTTTTTGTTGGAAAACGAATGGCTGGCCAAAGTCGCCATGATGTTAGAATCCAGCGTCTACGTCATCTCTATGATACCTAACTTTCTACTGCAAACCCTGGTCGCCGATTTAGCATTGGATATTTGTGGAGCTCTACAGGACTTCGCCAAACTACTAGAGACGATGGACTGTGATGTGAAAATCACGCAAGAGCACACGAAATTGCTTGTCGCCGTTAACAAGTTCAGCGAAATATTTGGTTGGAATTACTTTATGTGGTTGATAGATTGGATGGATGGTTTCCTTGTCGACTTTTCTTGGGTCTTGACTTTGGTTAATACCGGTAATTATGTTGTTGTTTTTTTTTTCAATTTTTGTAAACTTTTTAAAATTTTTTGTCTGATATGGCTTAATGGTTGGGTGGTCTTATTTTAAATCATTTTTACATAACTATGTTATCTTGATTACGGCAAAAAATTAAATTAATACTTTCAATTGAAAGGTAGTAAATATAGGGAGCTGTTGGCTCGCGTGGCATGAAGGGTTTGCCACCACCCTGCTAAGCACTGTAACCCGGTCACCTGAATTAAAAGGCAATAAAAGTCGCTAGATGACTTGGGTATAAGGTGATGCCTTGGTTGATTATTATTATGCTTTCAAATTGGTGAAATAATTGAAGAAGTTGAATTTAAAATATCAAATATTTAAAGATTAAAGTAAATTTTATAGTTTTTGGATTTTGTAACTGAAGTATTTAAAATATTTCCCCCCGAATTCGGTAATGGATAATATTAAGCATTTATTTTTCTTGAAGGAAATTGCGCTCTTACCTGGTATTTCATATTGTCTCTGCTGGCGACCTTGAGTATGTCAATTGTGGTGTCATATTCGCTTGGTAACGTCCGAAATTGGTACAGCAAGATCGTGACTTCTCTGCAGTGCAAGTATTTTAAAGTTGATCGTACATCACCGACTGATGCGGTCAGAAACGCCTTCTTAATGCAAAAGATCGCCTTTGGAGAGCGGAACAACCAAATCATTTTGTTCAAAATCATCCCCGTCACGACATCGTTGATGTTCAGTTTGTATTTCATAGCTACAAGTTACGTTTTATTTTTCGTGGATGAATTGAGCAAGGGATATGTGTAGACCTAACACCAATTTTATTTGTAACAAAATGTATTTCTTGAAAAATTATAATCTTTTGGTACGGCTCCCTGATTTCAAAGGAGCCGAAGCTGGAGTTGGAGACAATTCCAACGAGCCGAAGCTGGAGTCGGTGCTAATTCCAACGAGCCGAAGCTGGAGTCCGAGCTAATTCCAACGAGCCGAAGCTGGAGTCGGAGCTAATTCCAAGGAGCCGAAACTGGAGTCGCAGCCAATTTCAACGAGCCGAAGTTGGAGTCGGAGTCAATTCGAAGGAGTGGGATCTGAATTCTGAAATTTTGAAAGCTTTCTGTAACTGGATAAAGTGGGACTCATGAGAAAAACTAACGACTCTTTAAACTCCAAAAGCAACTGTTTTAACGGACGGGAATTGAGGTTAAATTAGCTGTTTCGAACAGCATAGGCTGCATAGCAATAGAGTTTGTCAATGACTATCAAGCTATTTTGACCCATAAGTGGTAGAAAACATTTTGAATCGGTATTAGGATTAGAACGTAGTTTTAGTGCGTTGTAAATTAAAACCGAGTAAAAGTGCAAATGTTACCAAGAAAGCTCCGGAACCGGCTACAAATAATCGAAATAATCTCCAGGCAATCATAGAAACTATTTTCATTTTATAAGAAGAAAGATATATTGTTTGAAATTTATTAACAATAATAATAATAATTCATAGCCTAGGTTGGATTTTCTGTAATGTTGGTTCGTCTTGTTCATAACAATTGTCGATACATTACCGATACCTAATAAAGATGGAGTATAAAAATTTCACATTCGAAAACAAACTATGCCAGAAAGTTAAATTTATAATTTCAAAATATTTTCTTAAGGCAGTTACGTTATTTGTGGTAAAGAAATCTGTTGAGAAGCAACAAAAATATTGTAAATAAAATTTTAATTAAATTGTTATAATTATTCCTTGAGTCGTCTTTTAGGCTATTGTTGAAACTTGAAGACCTACCTATCGAATAATTATTAATATCATGGTCGGTAATTTTCTATTCGGTGTATTTTAGAAATTAATGTCGCAGTATATTCAAAAATATTTTAGATCTAAAAAAGTTCAATTTTCCGAAAAATGCGTATATTTTAAAGCTATATTGGCTCTTATACAAAGGAAATGGAGTTTCATAAAATTAGCCCAGCTGATTATTATTATTATTATTATTATTATCTTTTAGAAAATGCCAATAAAATTATTTAGATTTTTAATATCAAGAAACCACAGTGCTTCGAAAGCTGCTCGAGGTACACGCGGGTCGGTAATACTTTCTTATATTCATTTAAACTCATTAATAATTTAAACTCGTTTTGGAGAATCAGCTAAAGGTGTACTAACGGTTTCAATCTATAAATCTATATCAAACGTATCTCTTAAAGGTATATACACATTTCATTATTATTCTATTATCATTAGAATAAGACTTACAATTTTTCAGAAATATTTTTAAATACATTTGAGAGAAGCTCCGAACCTTAGAAGAAAGAGCTAAATAGTTTTTTAAATTAAAATTTATTAATAGTAATCATTATGCATTCTTTGTAATTTTAGAATTTGAAAATCAATAACGAGTTATGCCATTTTCAAAATTAATTTTCTGGGGCCGCTTTTGATGGCGGAATATCATTGAGTACCGTGTTGAGTAGTTAATACACCCTAGGGCAAATTCTTCCGAGGAGAGGTAGATTTTGGCAAGCTTGTCAACATGTTTTATTAGTGCTTTCACTTATAGTTTTGGTTTTCGCTTTAACTTTTGTTTTTCCATATAAATTTGATTGTTTAAGACCTATAATACAATGAGTTGGTTTTCCTTTATAAAATAGTTTATTGCACGTATATTTTACGTTTCTTGAGCGTTCTAATAATTTAAAATTTTGTATTTTCTATTTCTCATTTTGTTGCTTTGGTAATTTAATAACGTTTTGGGTCTAAAGTTGGTTTTTTGTTCTATTGATATTTGAAATTTGTTTAATGCAATAACATTTGTAATATTTATAATTAAAATAAAAAATAATCTACTGGTTGGGATAGCACCGAGAAAACATTTTGTTGGAAGACGCTTTTGATGGCGAAATATCATTAAGTACCGTGACCAGTTCATACACCCAAAGGCAAATTCTTCCGAGGAGAGGTATATTTTGGCAAGCTTGCCAACATTTTTACTTTAAAATTCCGCGCATTTACAGACTTTTATCTTAACCTTTAACGGTACAAATAGGCAATTTCTTCACACTATATTTATTAACATTTTATTTAAGTGAATATTTTACTGTTCAAATTAAAATATATATTTTTACTTCTAGAAATTTTGACTTTTTTTGCTACGATCGCCTGCAGCCTTGTAAATCATTAGAATGATGATGAAATAAAATTCATCCCATTTTTAGAAATTCCTGTTCTTAATGTTTCCGCTAGATTCTTTAAAATAAAATGGCGGACCGCGATGTCGCCTTAAACTAGTGTTAAAACTTTTCGGTTTTTAAAAACGTATTATTTATAAATAAATTTGGTTGAGATGTATTTATTTAATTGAAAATTATTATTACTAAACAATTGTATTAACGTTAATTATTTAAAATTGTAACTAATATTTAGAACTTTAGGGTAGGTTTTAATAATAATTTGAAATTCGCGCAACAAAGATTGTAGAATTATACGCCATTATAGATGGCCTCCTAGGATGTAGTAGGATATACATTATTTCAGCTCAGGGGCCTTGTAATTTGTTGAAAAGTAGAAACTCTGACTAGCTTGCCATTGAATTAAAAAGAGTTCCAAATTTAGAATATAAAACTGTGACTATAAGTGAAGATAAGTCATAAGTGTTAAGGTATTTTATGAAAATAATTCTGTTAAATTTGCAGTTGAAAAGCCAGTCCTTTTCTTCAGTTTTAATATATTTTAGACTGGAAAAGAAGGAGTGATAGCAATGGTTAAAATTATAGTGGGCACTGATCAATTTGACCCCTTTTTGTAAACAGCGTGAGGTCTCAGTAGTTTGTTTCTAATTTCAGGATTTCTGGTAAATTTACAGTAGAAAAATCAACGAGCCGAGTCCTATTCTTCAGTTAATTTTTTTTTTAGTAGAAATGAAGTTATTTAGTGAACGAGTGATACTAATGGATAGTACCATTGCCGAGGACCATTGCTAAGGAAGCAAAGTACATGTACACTAGCTGTGGCCGACAAAATGCTTTTTTTTTTAATTCCACTCGTTCTTTAATTTCTAATTTAGAGACTGAAAAAACGACTTGATTAAATTGTGTTTTTTCCAACTGGAAATGTAACTGAATTCTTTAAATTGTTTTTTAAAGACCAGATCGAATCTGGTAAATTATAGTTGGATAATGCATGAATCAAGTATTGAAGTTAATGATTTGGTTGTGCAAAGTGAAATTTACTAAATTTAAAGAATTTTGATAACTACACATTTGGAAAGGTACGAATCAAGAATTATTATTGTGAAATTAATAATATCTCTGTAGCTCCTACCTTTAATTGATAAAATTTTAAGAATTCTTATGAAATTGAAACTCTAGTCTTCAACATTTTTAATATTGCTTCTTTACATTTTGGCTTGAATCAAAGTGTAGGAGCTGTCATTAACAAAACTAAAATTTTTTACTATAAAGTGAAAAGTTATAAAACTCCTAAAAAAAAACTGGTATGACCTCCGAGTGACCGGAAATGACAATTACATAAATTGTTTATTCAAAGTGACCTACAAATAACGATATTAAGTTATTGATTATTGGCAGGGCCGTAACCAGGAGGGGGGCGGTCGAGCCGTGCCCACCCTGAAACGTATGGTTGTATGTACCATTTTTTATTTTTTATTTTTTTTTTCATTGCGTGCCCCCCCCCCCCCCCCAATGAAATCAAATCCTGGTTACGGTGCTGATTATTGGATCTTTTAACTGAATGATTACTTATGGCTTATATTTACAATAATATTTTCAACGATAAATATGCCCTGTAGGGCAGGGAAAAGAGCCAGATATTAATTAAAAATTCTTTTATCAAAGCAGTTTTAAGGTAATTTATGGGGGGGGGGGGTGAGTTGGTACCTAAAAAGGTACAGATATTTCTTTAGATTTTAAGAGATATTTTTTGCAATTACTTTCAAAAGCCAAATATATTTTATTACATTTCATCAATTTTCCTCTCCTTTTCACAAATTGATATTCATATTTATCAGATGGAAATGTATATATTTTAAAACCCTTTCCTTAAATTTGAGCCTTGAAACTGTAACAGGAAACTGATAAAATATTAAAATGCCAACTCACCCCCCCCTCCATAAATTACCTTAAAAGCATTTTTAATTAATAACAAACATGTATCCAACTTAGTTGAGGAGTTTTTCTATGGCTCGGCAGTTTTTACGAAGAACGAATAGATGGCCTAAGTTGCCATGGTCTTAGAATCAAGCGTCTTCGTCGTATGTATGTTACCCAACTTTCTACTGCAAACCTTGGCCGCCGATCTAGCTTTGGAGATTTGTGGATCTCTGAAAAAATTCGTCAATCTATTGCAGAAGATTAACAGGGGTGAGAAAATCAAGCGTTAGCACGCAAAATTGCTCGTGGCCGTTAACAAGTTCAACGAAATGTTTGATTGGAATTATTTTCTGTGGTTGCTTGACTGGATGGGCTATTTCGTCGTTGACGTTTCCTACATAATGACAGTGTTTCATAAAGGTATAACTTTCGACAACTTGTTCAATATTAGAAATTGAATTTTGTTTTTAAAAGTGATAGTCTGGTACGGCTTCGTATGAAGCTTGGTCTAATTTATCCTCATAATGTTCATATAACTATTATATTTTCAACACCGTCAAAACTAGCTAAATAATCTCAGTAAAATTTAGATTTTTATGTATCATTTTCAATCAATTGATAACATAGACAATATTCTACCATCACCAAAAGTTTTAAAAATACAGAAATAAATTTTGACAAAATGGCATAATTAGCAACCAAAGTAGTTGTTTGATAACTATAAAAGAAATTATATATTTGAGATTTTATATCTTATACGTATCATGGAAAATGACTTAATTCAATTTGGTAAGATAATATTATTAAATATTTTTTTAAATGAAACAATCTAAATATATCGTATTACACTCGGTGTCTGCTCGCGACACTGAGTATGTCACTATTGGTTTCATTGTCGCTTGGAATCGTTCAAAATTGGAACCTCAAGACCGTGACTTCTGTGCAGTGCAATAATTTCAAAGTTGATTGTACATCTCCGACTGATGCGGTCAGAAACGCTTTCTTAATGCAAAAGATCGCCTTTGGAGAGCGGAACAACCAAATCGTTTTGTGCAAAATCATCCCCGTCACTACATCGCTGATGTTCAGTTTGTATTTTAAAGCCCCTAGTTCCGTTATATTTTTTGTGGGTGAATTGAGCAAAGATAAATATTTTAAATGGATACTTGTAATGATAGTTAGAAACACTGTCATTGTAGCAAAACGTTAGAGCGGTGATTATGTTGATAATTATTCGCTGACCCTGGCCATTAAATTTACCTCAAAGAGAGTAATGAAAACTTTAAATATAAGGTAATTTTGTGAGCAAAATTCCTCGAATGAAATTCGCCAAAGCGTGATTTTGTTGCATGTTACATAGATTAGGCAATTTAGTGTAAATTAAAGATGTCCAAAATGTCTGATGCACTTATTTCACCCAGAACTAATTGAATAGTTCCCGACTTTAGTTTAGTTTTTCACGGTAACTATAAGTGGCGGCGGAACGGGGGGGGGGTAACCGGGGTACTTGGTCCCCTCCCAAAAAATCGGGTGTGGACCATGCATAAGTCCCCCCCCCCAAAGGCTTTTTTATTCATAATGAAATGGTTTAACAAATCACTCAATGATTTATGCGTTGGAAATACTCTTGGACTTTAGCCTATTGGATTATTAATAGATTAAATGCATATCACGCTTAAACTTTTTATTAGGCAATCCTCAACAAGACAGTATACAACCAGCTTCCATCCATTTGGAAATATATATATCGCGGGTTTGTCCCACCCCCTTCCACTGCCACTGGTAAATATAGCACTTAAATTTTAAATAGGAAGATTCAATGAAATTAAATGATTTGTATTACAATTTAGCCCTTTCAACCACTATTAAATCATTTAACTTAAGATGTGTTCATTTTTAATTTTAATTTAAGTTTAAACCTATTTAAGTGGGATGGTGGCTAGCACTTTCACATCACAGCAAGTGGAGCCGGGTTCAATCCCAACTTTTTAACCAATGTTTATAATTTGATTATTATAAGTAACATGCAGGTCAACTTATTTATCAGCGCAACGGAATTGGAATCAACGTCGTAAAATAAAGAAAATTGAACACTTGAGATTCTCAATTTTATACTCCACCAATAATAACAGTCTCAAGAACAAAAAGTACTAAATTATTTCCGATTTCAACAAGTCACAACCGAAGCTTGCATACCAAAAATAGCTAAAGTAGTTCACGGAAGCGACCTTACCGATTTTCTATCCTGTGGGGTGGCACTTGCGCTTCACAGCGAGAGGAGCCGGGTTCGAACCCGGCTAGTGGCACTGGGTGATAACTCGGAAAAGCTCCTTCGGCGTTGAGTTAGCAAGTTCTATCTCCACTGTTTAAGATGAGTTTTTAACCGAGCTCTTCAGTTTCCCCATCCATAAAACCATTTTGAGGTTAACGGTAATGGTAAGTGTAGGGAGCTGTAGGCTCGCGTGTCATGAAGGGCTTGCCACCACAATCCTACGCATTGTAACCCGGCCACCTGAATTAATGGCTTCAGAAGTCGCTCGATGACTTAGGCTTAAGGTGGTGCCTTGGGTATTAGGCTACCTGATTATTATTATTATTATCATAGATTTTAATCGTTGAAAAACAATTTTTATGGGGGGCAATATTAAATCGGACGAATTGTATTTTGGAAACCACAATCCATTTAGGCTCTAGGCTAAAGAATAACGCGCGAAAATTAATCGACAATGATTTGTCAGATCTGTTACACCAAAAGTGATGGATCTACTCGATTTCTTTAAATATTTTCAAACGATAATTGCCATACCTTTTTCCAGAGATTTACCAAAGTAGACATGTTGTCAGAATTTATAGCCCGGTGTACCGGTAAGAAAAGAACCACACCACCGGAGGCCTATCATCAGAATGCCCTACGCCAGCGTCCACAAGCCCGGACAGGTGACAAAACCAGCATGGGTAGCAGAACCCCACTACTGATGGTCGCACCCTCGACGCAAGCCGCTCAACCCAGCAGAAGGTGCAACAATGGGACGACCAGCCCGCCACTTCGCACACAGCAGTGGGATAGAGAACGGATGCTCTAGCAACTCCGGCCGACACCCCACCTGCAAAGGCAGGGAGCCAAGCCCTTTGGAGAGAGCTCCTAAAGGGGAACGGCGGGCACACAGCAGCCCGCATAACCCGGCACAGCTGGCACCGGAGATCCCGGTGGGAGCCCAAAAGGCCGGGAGATGGGTCCGCCGTGCCCTCATACGGAGGCCCACAGCCCCACCGCAGGCTACTCAATCCGCCGAGGCGGCCAGTTTGCCCGGCCCCTCTCCATTAGCCTGGGCCGAAGCCCAGTATCCAGCCCACACCTGACCGAAGTCGGAGGTCGGAGATAGGACCCTTTGGACGGAGCTAACATCTCCCAGCGCGCCACCGCCCTTACGGGTTACAAGAGCCGGACCCCGACTCCCCGGTAAAGCCACCAGTTATTGCACACTCCGACCCCTTGAGGGCCTACCAAAGTAGACAACTTAACTTTAAAGTAGGACATCCAATCAATTAACAACACATTACAGCAGCTGAATGCCGTACACATTCCAGATTATTACTTCCGCCGTGCCATTTCAACGAATCGACTGCGCGTAGTAGAAAACAAATTGGCAAGCCAAAATATACCTCTCCTCGGAAGAGTTTTTAATTTTCAGCAAATCGTAACTGTATCCGTGGTTCTGCGGTAGAACGCTCACCTGTAGTGCAAGAGGGCTGTGGTTCGAATCCCGGCCGATTAAAAAATTATACTACACCCAATGACAAAAAGAGGGCGCTTTGCGAAAAACCTTTTCCCTGATTCTAAGAAACTGCGTACGCAGCGATTACCCTTTGCCCCGAAAATGCGAACGCGTTCGCAGGCCTGACAGACAGAAACATTGTACGGTGTACCCCCTGGATACTTTTACTAAGAAGATGTCCATCAGTCTAGTTTCAGCCCTCTTGTCTCTTATGAAACCTAAAGTTTGAACAGCCTGTAACGTCCAACTGTTCAGCTTGCGACTACGCCACAATATGTGAATAATAATTAAGAGAAACCAGTAAATAAGTTTCGTTAGTTCTTTTTTTTAATATTATCAATAAGTAGGCGGCGTAACGACCTCAAGAAACGCTTAAGAGTCTAAATTCTGGAAAATATGTTTGAAAACTTCTTATCATTTCGGACTTAACTAAACTTTCGTTGCTCAATTATTTTAAAAGCCTAAAAACAACATTTTAGTTATATTTAATGAAAGGAGAAAGTATAACTTTTATACCAGATATTTTATTGAAGTAAAAATATAAAAATGGAATAGAAAGTGTTTCTTTAACAAGGCTTTAAAATAAGTCTCGAGGTTATAAAGCTAGTTTCAGTTTTAGCGCGACATATTCGGATAATATACAGGGTGTTTAAAAAAACTATGCAAAAATTTTAAGGAGTTGTAGAGGGTGAGTTGAGAAGTATGCCTATTTTCCCCCATTTTCCTACGATGAGTTAAAAGTGCGGCAGAGAGCTTCAATGTGTTACCAACTAGCCCCTGAAAGTAGGCTGCAACAAGCGCAAAACCAAGCAGCAGGGACTTTAAATACTGTTTAAGCTTACTTTTTTACGCTGGTTACCTCGATTTGTTTACAAAGTCCTTTTTTACTTATCACACGAACCCAAACCTTAATGTTCGCATTTCCCCACTGCTTGGTTTTGTGCTTGTTTCAGCCTATTTCCACGGGCTAGTAGGTAACACTGTGAAGCTCTCTGGCACTCTTTTAGCTCATCGTGGGAAAATGAAAAAAAAAACATACTTCTCAACCCCCCCCCCCCCCCTACAATTCCTTAAAATATTTGCCTAACCTTTTGAGGCACTCTGAATTTTTGATTGCCAACTTGTTCATCTGCGGAAGAAGATTAGATGTTTTTATTTTACAAGAAATTATTTATCGTGTTACGTTTTAGTACTATTGTTTTATACAAAAAAAATGTGTGTGTAATAAATATATAACCTATATATTTATACATATACATATACATATACATATACAAATACATGTACAGAGAGCAAATAAAAATAAAGAAATGTTGAATCCATAACTGATATTAAAATAACGATTATGTTAAAAACTAGAACGACTATGAGATTATTTACTTAAACGACTCCGGAGCTTTATTGGTAACATTTGAACTTTTACTCAGATTTAATTTACGTTAACAGCTTTACATCGACTAAAAACGTGTTCTACCGCTTATGTGTGAACAGAGCTTAATAGTCATTGACAAACTCTATTGCTATGATGTTCGAAACCACTATTTTAACCACAATTCCCGTACGTCCAAACATTTGCTTTTGAAGTTTAAAGAAGCGTTAGTTTTTCTTATGAGTCCCACGTTATCCAGTTTCAGAAAGTTTTAAGAATTGAGTCTTCAGTTCCGGGTCCAGCTTCGGCTACTTGAAATCAGGGAGACGGTTCTACGGAACACTTTTTAACATAGACCAAAAGAGAATAATTTATAAAGAAAAAAAATTTGTTACAAATAAAATTGGTGTTAGGCCTTACACATATCCCTTGCTCAATTCATCCACGAAAAATAAAACGTAACTTGTAGCTATGAAATACAAACTGAACATCAACGATGTCGTGACGGGTATGATTTTGAACAAAATGATTTGGTTGTTCCGCTCTCCAAAGGCGATCTTTAGCATTAAGAAGGCATTTTGGGCCGCATCAGTCGGTGATGTACGATCAACTATAAAATATTTGCACTGCAGAGAAGTCACGATCTTGCTGTACCAAGTTCGAACGTTACCAAGCGAATATGACACCACAATTGACATACTCAAGGTCGCCAGCAGAGACAGTGTAAAATACCAGGTTAGAGCGCTATTTCCTTCAAGAAAAATAAATACTTAATATTATCCATTACCGAATTCGGGGGAAAATGTTTTCCATAATTCAGTTACAAAATCCAAAAAGTTATAAATTTACTTAAATCTTTCAGTATTTTCTTTTTCAATCATTTCACTATTTTGAAAGTATAATAACAATCAGCTATACTAATACCCAAGGCACCACCTTAGGCCCAAGTCATCTAGCAACGTTTAATGGCTTTAATTCAGGTGGCTGGGCTACAATGCATAGGAGAGTGCCACGCGACCCCACAGCTCCCTACACTCACTATTAGTAATTTAAAAATAATTTAGACAATAAATGTGAAAAAAAATTAATTTTAAAGTTTACAAAAATTGGAAATAAATTATGGTTTTCACTGGAAATAATACAACAACATATAACTACCCGTATTCACAAAAATCAGGACCCAAGAAAAGTCGACAATGAAACAATCCATCCAATCTATCAACCACATAAAGTAATTCCAACCAAATATTTCGCTGAACTTGTTAACGGCGACAAGCAATTTCGTGTGCTCTTGCGTGATTTTCACATCACAGTCCATCGTCTCTAGTAGTTTGGCGAAGTCCTGTAGAGCTCCACAAATATCCAATGCTAAATCGGCGCCCAGGGTTTGCAGAAGGAAGTTAGGTATCATACTGGTGACGTAGACGCTACATTCTAAAACCATGGCGACTTTGGCCTGCCATTCGTTTTCCAACAAAAAGTGTATGCCGTACAAAAACCTTTCAACAAAGCCGAATATGTTTTTCTCAGATATCATGTGATAAAAAAAGAAAGTTATGTAATTGCAGAAAATGCAAGTCACCAGAAATAACAAGCAGCACGATCGTATCTTTTTATTTTTAGAACGTTTTTGATTTACTTGAACACTTAACTTTGATATTTTAAAACAACACTTTTCGTAATGGTCGTTGGTTCTTAGGCATCTTATCACCGTAAATGCCGCTATGTAAGACCGAGTAAAAGCGCTACTGCAGGAGAAAAAAGCCAGTAGATTTCTTGTTTCGTAAACTCGTCTAACGGAATAGATCAAGCAGTGAATCGAGTATCCGACTGTGAACATAATAAGCAAGATAGTTTTGTAGTTGAACCGTTTCTTACTTCCACTGACCCTAAGTAGTCCGATAGCTTCAACGGCTTTTAACGTTAAAGGTTTCATTTTTACTGCCTTTTGGATCTTATTCCAACACTCAGTGTTAGAAAGCGCGCAGCACTATTTACTTTTATTATTTTTCTACACATTCAAAACAAATAATTCATCTTTTTAGGCTAAAGTAATGTTTGTTTTCTATAACGAAAATATTTTGAAATCGCTTATTCATACTATAAATCGATGAAACTTATTTCCTAACAGATCGAAATTTGGGGTGTTGCTCATTATGGACTTTTAAAGAGATTTCTTGGGTAGATCCAAAAAAATATATATAAACTAGGTATTAGAGTTTTAGAAATTGGAAAGAAAAGGGCTAATTTCTTAGTAGCCTATAGAGCCAATTTTATAAACTAAGGGTGTCCAATTCGCTTTTGGCAACCATTTCATCGATTCTAGTGAAGAAACTTTAAAAAAATTTAAGAAGAGCATGGTATCCGTAAAGCTTATTAGAAAAGCGAAAAGGGATACCTCTACTCCACATAATACACAGCAAAAATTTCATTGGCATTTTCTAAACAACAACAAACAGTCGAGAAGAAAATAACTTTCCAATCCCAATAATTTTCGTAAACCTGGCGTTAGTTGTACACGTTTAAGTGCTTCTAACCGATATTCAGATGGCAGGTGAGTTATCTGTCCCGAGCGGTTATTTATGATAGATCGGATATCTGCATTTAGGTGAAGATATTATGAGATCAGTTTATAAGGATCCAAATGCAAACCAGATAGTTTAAATCCGAAACTAAAATGAATTCATTATAGCCTGATAGAGATCATGTGAAGAGAATTCAGATGCCACACAAATTTCAATTTTATTAATTTTCCTGAATAAATTCCATTGAAAAATTTAGTTTGTTTATTTATTTTGCATTTTATAAGATTTCATACTATACGAATAAGGCAGATAATTGTTCAGCCAACTGAAATGGGCAAGATTAATTATACAGGGTGTTACGGAGAAGTATGTCATAAATTTTAAGGCGTGTTCTTCGGGTCGTAATGAGTCAAAAATGTCCCTGGGAACATAGGTCCTAAAATGTTTGTTTCAGAGATTAAGGCCCACAAAAACCCGTCCCCCAAACAACGAAAAAGCCAGTAATGTGACGTTCGGTATTTTGCCTTGAACCCAATTGTTTCCATTTATTATTCATTTCCTTTTTAACGCTGAAGTGTTAACACAAATGACAAAAGTGCATTATTATGCTAGCAGAAGTGTGCTAAGTCCTACAATGATATTTTTATTATCGATTTTAATTCATGATAAGAATTTTTGTAGATAACCAACTTGTACGACGTGAGTGCGAATTCAAAGTATTTGCTGAGATAGTGCTTTTTATTTTGGAAAGCGCAGAAGAGCGAAATAAGAGCGTTAATGAAACTGTTGAAGACGCGGAATGGTACTGATACAGTCTGGTTTGCGTAGCGCCCGACCATTTAGCTTAGGCGGAAGAAAAATTTACTCTGACAATAATACAAAGACCGTTTTTGCTTAAACTATACTTAATTAATGAGACCTAACACTAATTGGGTAAGCGTTATCCAACTTTAGGTCAGGGGGATAAATTTCAATTTCGCTTTTCGACCTTTTGGAAAGTCAGCGACGTCTTTAGACTTTATTCTTTACTTTTAATGGTTCAACCAGGACAAACTCGTGAGACTTACACCAATTTGATTCAACTAGTTTTTGATTAAAACAAGTTATTCGATATGATTCGTCTTACTTTTTAGTTAAGTATATTACTTATCCGAAGTGTATTTAAACAATAATTACTTTGGATTTTTACCATTAATGAAAACGAACCTTGAACAAGTACTTAGCGAGTTGGTTTGGCAAATTCTACATGGTCATCAATTTCACCCGTATCAATCTCTGAATGACGCTGACTATCCTAGGCGAGTTGACTTTTCTCAGTGTTTTGTTGAAAAAGTAGGTGGTAACCATCAGTTCTCGAGTATTCTGTTAACAGCCGATGTAGCCAATTTTCCCGGTGACGGTATACTCAATTTGCACAACACTCACCAGTGTAGCGTGTTCCATGGTTACCCTCGTGGAATAGCCCGTAACCACCCTAGGTGAGGCTGCTAGGCAAAAGTCTAACCAATCTTATTAAATCGAAGCAGTAATTCTAGGGAAATTAACGAGAATTATCTCCAATTAATATTTAATTAAACACTGTTAAGGTCAAAGATACAAAATGTTTGTTAATCAGTTGAATGTGCTTTAAATTGTGTATTAATTATCTTGCCTAAAACTATACATAAAATATTCACCTGTGGTTACATAAAATTATATCTAACATAGCATTGCCGCTACCTGATGTGGCTACCTTAAAGTGTACGTAAGACACCCGTCTTATAATCGAATCTTACTCGTGCTAAACGATTTTCTTATTGTTAATTTTATAAAATAAAAAGTGGTTTTGCCCAACTTGTTAAAATGTTGCTCTTCCGTCACAAGACCCAGCTTTATTAGTGTATTCTTCGCACGAGCGATTGCCACGCAAACTAGAAAAAGCTATTCTCCTCGCGACTGTAGCGCGCAAACGTAGGCTTGTAAAAGTAAGAGACTCTGACGTAAGAGCAACATTTAAACAAGAGAAGACAATGGTATACGAAATACCTGGGGCCCACTGCACCAAGCTGAAGCCACTTAGCGAATATAATCTTTCGCTGATGCAAGTAGAATAAATTAGTGGTCATACGTTACTTAGCTCTTCGGCAGCATAGCGTTGCTCTTGGGCCTCTTTCGGCTAGACTCTGCTAAAACTCCGGTCACGCTTAAGACTGGTTGATGAAAACGTGCTGGAGGCGCGAAATAATTTTTTCTAAATCCGAAGATACTTTTTCGGCTAACGTTTATCATAATGACCACGCTGAATATTTTAAAGCCACGAACTTAATTGTTTTTGAGGTTGTGGTCGTAGGGGAAATCTGAGCAACTCTGCTCTTTTCCTTCTTGGTCACTTTCCACGGCCAAAAACAAGGTCACGGGTTTTACCCAGTTCTTGTGGACTGCAGCTGCAAACATTTTTGGAAAGATGGGGAAATACGCTAATGAACTTTATACAAAAGACTTACATATTTTAAAATGATACGCTACCTTCGAGGTCCTTCTAGGTCCATTGAGGCATGTATACAAGGGATTAGTTCTGAACGGACCTCACCAGGCTCGAGTCACCTTGACTAAAAACTACGGGGAAAAAATTGATCTGGACCTAAAGCAAATTTCGCAAATTCTAAATGTGGATTCAATAATTCGTCACACCAGTGGAGTGAAGATACCCCCCCACCCCACTCCCCGGGACCAGTGTTAGATCTCGTAAAGTGCAGTTTAGCCTAAATGTTTGATGTGGTATTGTTGGTGACCATTTAGTTGCTCCTTCTTTTTTCCATATGGTATATGTTGAGGCATACTTACAATTTCGGCAGGATGATATACTCGGGCTACTCGAAGACATGCCGTTAGGATCGAGAAGGCGCGTGTGTTTTCTGTACGATGGAGCCCCACCCCATTTTAGCTGTAACGTACGAGCTCATCTTGACGCGACTTATTATCCTTTAATGTGGATAGGTCGTGGTGGCCCAGTTGTGTGGCCAGCCGATTAAAACCAACCCTACTTATTCGTTCAATTTCGCACGCGCCTCCTGAAAAAATGAGCGCGCGCTATCAACTTCAGCCTTTCAAATAAAACTAAAATAAACAAACTTGGGACTATTTTAATCGGTGATTCGTAAGGGGGGGGGAGAAAGAGAGAGCGCTGCCGTGCAAAGCACAAAAGCATTAACGACCAAAACCAAAATATGGAGAAAACCCGCGAAATTCAAACTTTCTTTGCCTTAAGATACCCCAACTTACTTCTTTCAAGTTTATATAGTAGACTTGGATTTTTCAACTTAAATTTTATTCTGGTAATAAACAATTTACAGGCCAAACGATATTTCAGAAATATAATTAAAACCATGTCTTAAAACGCGAAAAAAATGCGTTTTGATATGACTTTTAAAGAAAATAAACACATTAATGCGTTTTTGGTTTGAAAATAATGCAAACACCTAAAATAATGCGTTTTGCAACAAGTCATTTCTCTAAGAACAAAAATTTTAAATTCGAAAATTAGTTCAAAATTGAATTTACCGTATAAAATAAGGAGAAATAAAACCAAAATCTGTAAATCGAAAATTTGGTCGTTAATGCTTTGGTGCTTTGCACGGCAGAGCGGCATTTATTGAAGCGCCTATTGACTAATGTCGTTTTGCGATGTGTGTAAATACATACGTGATCGTGGGTCTCCACAGTTTAAAGAAATTGAACTACGTTCTCAAACTTAAAATAATTTTTTAAGTTCTAAAAACCATTTGACGGATTGCCGTTAATGAAAAAGGTTTAGCCCTTTTATACAACTTTAAAACGTGCAAAATTGTATACTGGTAATATAAAACATGACTAAATGAACTTGGAACAATAACAAATAAAAACGGTGTTTTTATTCCGAACAGCGATGCAAAGCGAGTGTTACTCGCCGACTGAACATCAGCTATACTAATACCCAAGGCACCACCTTAGGCCTAAGTCATCAAGCGACTTTTAATGCCTTTAATTCAGGTGTGCCGGGTTATAACGCGTAGGAGGGTGGTGGCAAGCCCTTCATGCCACGCGAGCCAACAGCTCCTTACACTAAATATTACCGTTAACATCAACAAGTTTAAAAATTCTGAAACGAAAGATAGATATTATTGACATTCATTATAAAGAGTGACGTAGAACCTTTATTGAAGGAGTATTTATCATAATTACATTAAAATTAATTAAACAATTTATAATTATTTTGATTGTTCCCAATTTTCCTCTTTTCGACGATTTTTACCAGCAATAGCATGGTTGCCAGAAAATAAGAGTCTTCAATTCTAGCTAAAACCTTTTAGGGACGTAGTGATAGAAATATTTCGACCAATGTCACCATAAATTCTACCTAATACAAATTTCAGAAAATGGCCAAGCTTAAAGAAACAGTCACCATCTTAAAAGGTTTTCTTAAGTCCTAATAAACAATGACTAAAACCGATTGTAACATATATTTTAAATGAACTGCGACAGTTCTGCGCTTTGCGACTGGGTTTCAGTGAACCGGTTTTGGTTCTAATGTCCATTTTCACAAATAAACCCTAATTCACTATCGAAATGCAGTAATTCAGTGAAACACGGCTAACTAAATTTCCAACCGGCTTATTGTTTTCAAAATTTGGTCTTGCTCAATTCCCCCGCGAAAAATATAATATAACTAGTGGCTATAAAATACAAACTGAACATCAACGATGACGTGACGGGGATGATTTTGAACAAAACGATTTGGATGTTCCGCTCTCCAAAAGCGATCTTTTGCATTAAGAAGGCGTTTGTCGCCGCATCAGTCGGAGATGAACGATCAACTTGGAAATACTTGCACTGCAGAGAAGTCAAGATCTTGCTGTGCGAATTTCGGATATTACCAAGTGAAAGTGACACCACCAGTGACATACTCAACGTGGCCAGCAGAGAATGCGTCAAATACCATACCACAAAAACATTTCCTTTGAAAAACAGATTTATCAAATTACCCTCTTTTTAAAATTATTATGAAAAATTATTTTTTAATAATTGATAAATGAAATTGAAAGTCTTAAATTCAATTTAAGCTTAATAAAGCTGATGTATAGTCACGGAATTACTATATTTATAAAATGCAAAATTATTGCAGTTTTTCAAAATTAATAATTAAAACTTCTAAAAACATTTGTTAGAGTATTTGAAAATAATAATATGAATAGTGAAATATAAAAAATGGAATAGAAAGTGTTGCTTTAACAAGGCTTTAAGAAAAAGTATCGAAGTTATAAAGCTAGTTTCGGTTTTTGCTTGGCATATTCGGATAATATATATTTCCGTAAGTCAATAGGACTAAAATACCCCGAGACGATAGTTTTCTTTGCAATATTAATCAAATATATTGGCGTGTTCAATCAAAAGAGTGATGTAAATATTATTCAGATAAAATTGATATAAAGCAGAACAGCCGCCCTACAAAGCCATAACGGACTATAATTTTAAAACCCAAACTTTGATTTCAAATATCCCCGTTTTCATCCTTTAGAGGAGAACTGTCACCACCCTAAAATTGGTTAAAACCCATTTAAATGGATAGAGGACGTCCGAAAATGGTTATTCAAAAAATTTCATGTTAATATTTCCAGAATTTGATTCATTATTAGCAACCAAATTTCGTGTTTTATCCCCCCGACTCAAGAATCTCAGAACCGTTTGGTTGAACCTACCTTCAGCGCCATCTCGTGAACGAAATATTATTTTCCCCGGTTTTATCGTTTTTCGGTCGGAACTGTCGTCTGCTACGACATTCTCCTTGGCTTTTTAACCGAGTTATATTCGTAGATTGTAGTTTATCGTGTTTTTAAAATGCCTTACACGCCGCCCTTTCTAAAATTTTTGCCGCTTCATTCTTTGGGCGCTGCACGTAGGCTCAACCGCGATGTCTGAAATTTTTGGAGCCGTTTGATGTAGGTTGCAAAAAAAGTAGCGTAATTTTTTTAATTATTTTCCAATAACTATCAAATTTCAGGGACGTAATCATTAATATATTTTCTATCATTCTGTAAAAAACCTCGAAAATTTTGGTTTTGGTGAACATTCCCCTTTAATACTCGCAGTAACTATTTCTAATAATGTATAATTACCTTCATCAGAGAAAGTCAGCAGAAGGGAAACGTCAACGACAAAAAAGACCACCCAGTCTACCAACCACAGGAAGTAATTCCAACCAAATATTTTGTTGAACTCGTTTATGGCCAGGATCAAATTCGTGTGCTCACGCGTGATTTTCGCATCACAGTCCATCGTCTCCAATAGATGGGCGAAATGATTCATAGCCTCCCCGATTTCACACGTTAAATCGGCGGCCAATATTTGCAGTAGAAAGTTGGGTAGCATACAGACGATGTATAGGCTGGATTCTAACATCATGGCGACTCTGGCTAACCATTCGTTTTCCAACAAAAACTTCATGCCGTACAAAAACCTTTCAACAACACTGAATACATTCTTCTCAAATACCATCTGGCAATAACTTAAAATTATGTAATTGCAGAAAATGCAAGTAGCCAGAAATAATAAACAGCACGAGCGAATTTTTTTCTGTTTCGAACGTTTTTCATTGTTTGGAACGCTTAGCGATGAAATTTCTAAGCAACATCTTTCGTAATCGTCGTTAGTTCTAAGGCACCTTATCACCGTAGATGCCGCAATGGCACACCGAACAAAGCCGCCACTGTAACTACAAGAGTCCAATAGACTACCGGTGTCGTAAATTCGTCTAATAGAATAAATCAGGCAGTTAATCGTGTATCCGATTGTGACTATAATTTGCAAAAGAGATTTGAAGTTGAATTTTCTTTTTCTATCAAAACTTTTAAGTAAACCGATTGTTTCAACGGCTTTTAGCGTTAAAGGTTTCATTTCTACTGCCGCTTTGACACTATTAGCCACGTGGTTTAACATCAGTTGGTGTTACAAAACTTAATGTTAGAATATTTCAGCCAGTGTGTACTTTTATTACTTTTCTACACATTAATAAAAAATGATTTATCGTTTTAGATTTTAGTAATATTGGTTTTGTATAAGAACCATATTTTCAACACATTTATTTAATCTATAAATCGATGAACCTTATTTCCCAACCGATCGGTGTTTGTGGCTTAAAGGTTTTTTTGTATCCGAAAATAATGTTATTTCTGACTACGACATATAAACTGCAGAATAATAATTTTTCAATTGGAATCCACTTGAACGAGACTTTTAATAGTGGTATGTTTGAAAACTTATTCCAAACGATGAAGAAGCTGAGAATTAAATTTGAAAACGCAAATTACAAAATCTGTTCGTATATTTAATGTCAAACAAAAACTTGTATGCTTAACTTTATTTGGGAAAGCAGTTAATTTATGAAAGAAGAGTAAAAGGCAACGAAAGTTAAAATGTGCACAAAAACATTTTATTAAAAATTAAAATATTCGACCCGACTATTTTCGGTCACGTTATTGTGCCGTCTTCAGGGATGTGTACCGTTTTACAATTGTGTCAGTAATGTATAACCTCGTTATAACAATTTTTTCCAATTATTCAGCCTGTCCAAAGTCGCGATTTAGGCAATTGTTTTTTTTTCCATTGATTTTTTAATATAATAGGATTCAGTGATGTCTAGTTCAATAGGGTTTTTACAACAGTGGAATGGACCCACCTCGACAATTGCACGTACAACTTTGGTCAAGAGGAACAAAAGAAGCATTCTCTATCATCTGAATTCAAAAATACATCACTTGGAAAGAGCTACTCAACAGAGAACTGAACCACCTCCACCAAGACAGTCTGAAAGTGACAACACTCAAACATTTATTAACAACAAAAAAGTTGTGAATTTGTCATCAATAGAACTTACTAACCCTAAAATTGAGGTCTTATCACTAGGACTCAACTTTGCCATTAAACTTAAATCGGTAGATAAATTAGGCCTGGCGAGCTCGCTTGATAACTCCTTGTACCACTCAGGGACAACCTCTGACAATGCTACTAAAGTTAGAAATTTTATTACGAGTACAGTCAATAAATTTAAATACAAACTAGTTAACAATAATTTAACCAGAAAAGAGGAGCAAGTTTTTAATACCCTAGTGAAAAAAGATAGTATATCTACGTAACTAAATCAGATAAAGGTGGACAAGTAGTAATATTGGATAAACAACAATAACAAGATGAAGTACTTAAGTTATTAAACGATGACTGTTATAAAAAAACTAAAGATAAATCCGCTATAGACTCCTACCATTCTAAAGTTCAAAAAGTTTTAAATTCATGTCATACCTTAGACGCCTCTACATGTAAAAACCTTACTCCTAAAAACTATTACCCTCCGAGACTATACGCCTTACCAAAAACTCACGAGGAAAAATTTAAATTTAGGCCCATTGTTCGTCCAATCATAAATTTCTCAATTTATTGCAATTTTTTTTCTCATTTTATGAAATCAAATACCTACACTGTCTCCAACTCCAAAGAGATTGCCGATCTGACTAAAAAATTAACGTTAAATGAAAATAACATAATGGCTTCTTTCGCTATTTACAAAAGTATCTGTCAAAGAAGCTATGGAATGCTTCGAAATTAGATTAATTAAAGCCAATTTAACCCCCTAGTGGGATTAAATTCTCAAGAAGCCCTTTATAGATATATCCGCAATTCAAAGTTATTTACTAAAAACGTAATCCCGGTTCAATCCCGCCCGGTATAAAATTTTAATTTTAATTAAAATAATTGAGACGAAACAACCGAGTTTACTTTATTCAGAATAATATAAATTAAGTAGTTACAACAGCGAGTTAGACGTACTAAAACAATGCACAATTGAATTTAAACCTATTTACAGAACAAGATTATCAGTTAAATATAATAAGAAGCAAATTTTAATGAAAGAAATATCTACAGAGGGCATTTGCATTTTTCTCGCTTACGACATACTTGCCGCATCTTTAACGCTCATTTTATTTCAACACTCACCCTTGATGAAGATACCGTAGAATAGCTATATTCGACATCTGGTAGTGGACGACTCGTAGACTTCCTGTTGACGTTGTGACACATACCGCATGAAAAAGACCAATACCATCCAATTTCCAATATCATATAATGACTCGCACACCCAGGAAATCAATGACTGCATTAGGAATCGTAGATGTCCAAATATCCACACCAACAAAAAATGAATTAACAAGAAGCGAAAAACTTACCATTCACAAAGCACAGAAAGCCACGTGACTAAACGACAGCTCGTATATCAATAAATGACCGTAGACTGAATAGTTAGGGCTCTTTATAAATAAAACAAACGAACCCAATTGATGAACTGCTGCATTAAACATCTTCATCAGTCGAGAAATTATAAATTTAATATAAATTTAATTCATAAATATTTAAAATGTTATAAAATAAATTGACGTTAATAACTTTATAACAGCGTAAAGGACTGTTTTTAAAAACACCGTAGTTTAGCAAGCAACGGTGGCTAAGTTGTTAAAGTAAATATCTGGCACACAGCAGACCCGGGTTCGATTCCCGGCCGGCGTCAATAAATAATAACAAGACGTATACCGTGAACGTTTGGTGGAAACCCTGCAATCTGGATGCTAAGACTTTAACGTAACCCTTAGCGATCGGTCCATGACAAACACGGCACGCACAATTACAAAGACGAAGGTAAAATTATACAACACCCAATGACGAAACGAGGGGTTTTTCGAAAAACCTTTTCCATAATTCCCAGAAACTGCGAACACAGCGATTTCAAAAAACTGCATACGAAGTGATTACACTTTGCACCGAAAATGCGTACGCGTTCGCAGCCCAGACACACAGACCCACAGACAGACACGGTGATTGTAAAACCCCTCCTAGGGTACAAAGTCCCCTCGGAGAGTTAAAAACTGCCCTATTGTATGTATTCCCTATTACCCCACACTGTCATCAAAATTCGCGAATAACTTACTTCGATGGTAATATTTTTTTCAAACCAATAAATAAATTAGTAAACTGATGTAAAATACAAGAGAATTGAAAAATCTGCCTTAGCCTCACACGTATCAACAACAAACCATATAATTAATTTCGAATCCACTATACTTAAACCCTTTGAACTAGACATCACTGAACATTATTATATTAAAAAATCAATGGATAAAACCATTGCCTCAAAAAAAAACAATTGCCTAAATCGCGACTTTGAACCTGGTATTGACAGGCTTAATAATTGGAAAAAATTGTTATAACGAGGTTATAAATTACTGACACAATTGTAAAATGGTACATACCCCTGAAGACGGCACAATAACGTGACCGAAACTATAGTCGGGTCAATTTTTTTATTTTTAATAAAAAAAATTAGTGCACATTTTAACTTTCGTTGTCTTTTACTCTTCTTTCCTAAATTAATTTGCACAAGTAGCTAAAACTATTAAGTTAATGTATTTAATTTTAAAACTACAACTTTTAAACTTAAACATTTGTTTTATTTTTACTGAATTTATTGTGAATTAAAATACTCATTTTGGAACTACACTTTGATTAGTTAAATTATTTAACTTCGCATTTCAGTCTAATATAAAGTTTTTAAAACATTATTTCAAACCAAAATTAATTTTCGATCTTTTCAGTAAATTTGACAAGTTAAGCCAACACTTGTAAACGTGTGTGGACAACTTGTAAATTGTACATAATAAAGCTTCGTTTGCAGTCATACAAGTCTCCCGGTTCACGTTTTCTATCGCTGACTTGAGCTATAATTACCATTTCGCACAAAATTCGTGTAAATTGGAATTATAAATCTTTTTTTAAATTGTTTGTTATTTATGTTTGTTTAGTCTTGGTAACCAATTCTAATTGGCTTCACCTCAGTAGTTGCTAGCCAACCTTTCTTTTCTTTGTGAAATATACAAAGATAAAACGAGATAAAACTTATTTATTTTCGCTCTTTTCAACATGACTTCACGAATAATGCGCAACCACCAAAAACTTGAATATTTTAAAAACAATCTAAAAACCAACTTCACAACAAACCCTATCCTACAAATATAGGTTTTATTTAAGCGTTTTGATAAAGAATTTGACTGAGTAACACAAAAAATCTAGCATTAGGTATCGCGTCAAGACTAAATACACAAAACGCGTGCTTGCTCGGCTATCTTATATCGAAGCGACCTTTTGCATCAGCTGGCGTTTCTAATTCAAAAGATACTTCTTGCAACAGAAAGGAGTTTGTAATTCAATTGAGACTTCTTGCAACAGAAATATGTTTATAATTCAAAAGATACTTCTTGCAACAGAAAGGAGTATGTAATTCAATTGAGACTTCTTGCAACATAAATATGTTTATAATTCAAAAGATACTTCTTGCAACAGAAAGGAGTTTCTAATTCAAAAGAGACTTCTTGCAACCGAAAGGAGTTTTTAATTCAAAAGATACTTCTTGCAACAGAAAGGAGTTTCTAATTCAAAAGAGACTTCTTGCAACCGAAATAAGTTTCTAATTCAAAAGAGACTTCTTGCAACAGAAAGAGTTTCTAATTCAAGAACGACCTTTTGCACCAGAATCTCAGTTTCTAATTCAAGAACGACCTTTTGCACCAGAATCTCAGTTTAAAAAACAAAAGTGACCTTTTGCATCAGAATAACGTTTCAATTTCAAAGCTACCTTCTGCATCAGAAAGTCGTCTGCTTTTAACACCAATAGCGCCAGTACTCAAGCATCTGTTAAACATGGTAAATAAAAATGGATTTTTATTCTGCCTACCTAGTGCCTTTTTACTCCATTAACTTGAACACGTCATCTGCACGGTTCATTGATATTTTCAACCATCTTCCGTTAGTAATTTCTCTTTCATTAGTCAACACAAGTAGATAAACCTTTGAGCATAAGCGGGTTTTATTTGTTACTAAACACGCCTTTGAATATTTCAAACGATACGAAACAACTCACGCTTTAAACGATTCCTGTATAGAATTGCATTAGCTTAAGCGCATTTTTTACTTATACGAATTGTGTCAATAACAAAATATTCGACACCTTTTATGTTTTAATAATATTTACTTTATTGAAAGGTTTTTCAAATAACTTCTATTTACACTTAAATCTATAAATCGACAAACCAAATTATACAATGGATCGACTATTTGGAAATTTATACTCTTAATTGATTTCAGAAAGAATTCTTAGATAGTTCTTGTATCACAAAAATTACGTTACTGCTAACTACGACGTATAAACTACAGACAAGAGTTTTCGTGATGGGAAAGAACTTGAGCAAGACTACTTGCATGATAGCGCCACTAGTGCCGGTTTTAAAAATTAAAAATGTCTGGTTCGCTTGTTGAACGCGAGTCAATGGTCGAGAAGTAGTTGCCCAGCTGTGAACCATTCGAAGTAATTGGGTTTGGTAGTTCTTGACATCGGCCATGGCGAAACTCACTAACAACGAAATGATGAGCGTTACCAATCTAGATACTCCGTAGAAAATTATCTCTTCGATGTTTTCTGAAAAGGCATACAAAACCGATAAATATTATATTATTTAAAAATTTAAAAGCTATAGTATCATAGTCAAATATCCACCGAATTATTTTTATCTCAAGTAGAAATCCATTTATAGTACATTGGTTTGTTCAATAGTTATTATTGAAATTATCACAAAAAAACACACATTTTCATGGTATCTCGGAAATTGTTTTGATAAAACTCCATTATATAAAATATACGGAACCTAAGAATTGGTACTCAATTTTGGGCAAAAGGTGCTACTAAATAACATTTATTTTTGGCCTCAAGGGGTAGGGTACCAAATGCCAGTGTCTTTTGGGTCAAAAAAATTAAACCCCAATTTAGTCAATAATTAATAACTTAATTTCAAATTACTCTACTTTCCAATTAGCGAAATAATACGTAAATATTAAGAAAAGATGATTAACTGATATTTCTTTTGAAATAGATTTGAAAAGGAATTGAAATTATCTGACACTGCTAAAAAACTACACTAAAAGTACGAAATGTTTCACTTATAGCTTTCGATTCGATTTAAAATTCTAGAAAAAAAATACTTCTGGTTATTCGACTAACAATTGCAAACATACTTTGCCAGATGGAAGTTATGACGGTTGGAATTCCGATGAAGTAATTGACAATCCAGTCAATCAGCCACACTATAAACACGGACTCGAAGCTATCGTTGAACTCTCGAACCAAATTTAAAGCTTGGGTGTGTAAACGACAAAATATCTCGATGTGTTGGTCGTTTTGGGGCGAGGCGTGGTCAAGATAAGCGCTGAGATCATCCAGTTTAGTGCTCAAATCGTGACCCATAGCCGCAACGCCGATATAGGCGAAATAAGCCGACGTGGTCGCCACTAAGTACACCGTAGTGTCCGTGAAAGCGGCCAAGATTCCGACCCATTCGTAACTCTTTAAAAACGGAATACCGTACAAGTACCTGTCCACGTATTCGTCAATTTGCAAGTCCAAAAAGAGATACCAGTAATTGAAGCCCCATCTGTTACAAGAAATGGCGAACACTAAAGAAAACAAAGCGAATGTTTTGAATCGACAACTTTTCTGACGTTTCTTTAACTCGGTATCGCTTGGAACGCTAGGTATTTGAAATTTTACAATGTCGTTGGCGCAGATTATGATTCGATGGCTATAAATTACGAAGTAGTCCAAGGTGAACGTGGTCACGAAGCACTTTGAGAAGAGTCCGACGTTGAAGAAGAATTTCGACAGTTGACCTTTCTTGATGGCGTATTTTAAGCTGTAAGCCATGCAGTGTACCGTATAGAGATGAGTTATGAACGACAGTACGAAGATTCTCCATCGAATCGCGCGTATTGAGCAGGGTAACCTTCTGGGAAAGTTCTGCCTGGCCGTTTTTGGTGCCATGGTATTTTTCAGATACCCAATCGCGGTTAGAGATTTCAAAATAGGTCGGCATTGACTAGGACAAACCATTCCTTTAACGTTTCTTAAACTAATTCACAGTTAAAAGATCTCGTTTAAATAATTTTCAAATTCCACATCGGGTAGTTAATTTAATTTCGTTTAATTTCATTATTTTGAAAAATTAAGTAGTACGACCCAGTTGTTACGTAACCCTTCTCACGCCAAACCAGCGTTGATTTCGATTCTTATAAAAGCGTTTTGTTGCTTGATTTAGCTTTAAATCGTATCCCGTGTTAATTTACACAACTAAAAGCATAATCTAATCTTACACTATCGGAGGGCGTACTCATTTTGCTCTAATTCCGAGAGTTGTTTTCAGAAAAGTGATTGGGTCGAATACTTTCCGATTAAACAAATTTGGAAATATTTTAAGAGCCTACCAGCTTACGAGGTGTCTCAAGTACCATCTACCTCTCTGCTGATAAACGTCTTCATAATAAAAGGTCTAAATTGGTAAACTTAATCCTTTTACCACCTAAAAACCTCGAGTTGAGATTTCTCAACATTAAAAGTACTTTAGCTGGATCGCGTGCCCAAAGACCTCACTAAAGACAAGAGTTCTAAATGCAAACGCTTTTAAGGACTAGTCCAATAAAGAATTGATTGTTCCTTCATTTTGTGGATATAAATGTTCTGTGTGAGAGTGGAACGTGTATTTTTCTCATTGTTACGTTCGCATTCGACGGTCGACTGAGTAAAGTAATTATACCTAACATAATGATCTATTCACGTCGGCTAGTGGGTCCTCTTGTGGTGCTTATTTGAGGTTAAAAATTGATTTCTTTTTGTAGCAAAGAATATTGATTTTCTGGACGCCAGTTAACAGGTAGAGGTCAATAATATACGTATAGTACATTGCGATTCACGATAAAGTTTACTTTTTGATGTTTGTAAAAGGCGTTATTTCGAAATTTCTACAAAAATGAATAAAATCTATAAATTCATTTTACAAAGCTATAGTCTGATAGTTGTGAACAGAAAGGACGGGCGGATGTTTGTCCATTATAGTGTTCATAGTGATAAGAGTGATTAAATAAGTGCACGTGTAGCGGAACCATTTCGCTGCCGGAATTATTTTATTACGTTATTTAACATTGACCATAAACAACTAAACGTTTTTTGAAACGAAATATCGCAAAATTAAACCATTTGAGGTCCTCAGCATTCTCTGCTTCCCAAAATTCGCCATTCTACCAGCCTTTCAACGCTACTAGTGCAGTTTTTAACGGATTTCTATCTAATTAAGCCATTTTAATTTATTTCAAATATTAAATTATTAAACACCATTGGTTTTATTTATAACGCACATCAAGTTCACCAGGTTTCTTAAATTCCGTTAAAAAGTTTATTTAACAAAACAAATTACGCGCTTTACACTCAAATTCGTCAGAAAAAGACAATGTGAATTTACATAGGAAAATGTTGAATGTTAGCCCAATTTCGTTTTTCATATTATTTATAAACATGATTGAACTGTTATTATGCAAACTACAAGTTCGACTCTAAATGGAAACCCTTTTTTATGTAAATTAACACGAATTTTTTGCTGCCGATTCTAAGTAAACAGTTCGTCAATGACAAATTCATTGGTTCCCCAAATTTAAAATTTCAATTTCAAGGAAAGAAGACTTTTTCAAAAACGAAACTGAAATTGCTAGTGCAGGGGGAATAGAAAACATTTACTCAAGTTTTAAAATTTGAATTTGAAAATGCTTTCTTCCAAATATGAAGCATCTCCTTAAACACGTAAGCAATCCCAAATAAATATTTTTAAACTATTTTAAGCGTGAAAAATTAAATCACTCGATTGAAAGTTTAATTAGACTTGCCTAACTTATTATCTCACAAGGTACCTTCCACGTATTTCTTTTGCAGTTCTTGAACCACAAAGACGACGAAAGTGGTGACTAAGAAATAAAGCCTGGTAATTAGTGACTTGTCGACGATGACCCCTTTCAGAAGTGTTATTTGAATGATTCCTCCTCCCGTCCATATTTTACTGAAGAGAAACTGTTTCTGTGGACTTTCAAATCTCGATTTCAATTTGGCGAGACGCGTTTGAGCCGCTATCATCAGTCGCGCTTGTTGGTGATGAATGGATGACAGTGCGAATGAGACCATGAGCGAGTTGACGATGCCCACGCCACAAATTATGGAGTAGTGAACGCTGTAGAACAAGTCCTCTGAAACGAGAGCAATCGCTTTCTTATTTGAAGCTGAATGTCACACACTCGGAGGAGACATCCTTATCTCATAAATATATCATCCACACCCGCGGTAACCATATACCACGTGCATCAACACGCATAAAACTATAACTGTAAGTGGATATGGATAAATAACGCTTTCGGTTTTAATCTTTTCAAAGAGGTTGCTAGGAAACTGGCAACCAATATCAATTTTAAATCTTAAGTTCTATTAGAAAATTAATTATTAAGAATTCTATATGAAATTCGTAGTTTTTTAAATTATATTATTTTATATCATATTATATCATATATTATTATATTATTATGCCGTCGAATTGAAAAGTTGATTTTTTTTCGCTCCGTGTTTTTCGAGTTTCTTCGTGATTTGTTTTGCGGTTTTTTGCTTAATTGT
The DNA here is from genome assembly GCF_980474605.1 of Leiobunum rupestre. Taxonomy (NCBI): domain Eukaryota; kingdom Metazoa; phylum Arthropoda; class Arachnida; order Opiliones; family Sclerosomatidae; genus Leiobunum; species Leiobunum rupestre. The sequence goes on from NC_143394.1 coordinate 16,328,121, forward strand.
CTTTAAAGTTAGATTATTTCTAATTAAATAAGTGTCGGGCTTTCCACTGGTGTGTTCGGTTTCGCCATATGTGTTTTTGTTCGTTAATTATAAACTGATCGGTGCTCAAGTGACACGATCATCAAATACTGCTTTTAGCCGCCGTTTTCCAACATGCGGGGCTGGCGTCTAAACGCGATATCTCGTCAAAGTGATCTGTGACCCCAACGTTTGTTCTGAGCGTTTTGGAGCTTGTAACCTCAGCTACAAGGTGGTACTATCGGTTCTGCTGTACGATTTTTTCCGCCGGATATAGCACCTCTTGAAGTATTTTTGCGGAACATTTCGCCCATTTTTGGTGACTTCTCGGCGATTCTCCATTATTATCTGTGAATCGGTTTTTGTGCATTTATGTTTATATTTATCGTGTGCGTGTTTTCACGACCATCATATGGGTACCTCGTTTAACCATTTCGGTTGAGTATTAGTGTAGTTATTACTAAATTTATCGGTTAAGATTTATATTTTTCTGGGCCTATTTTTAAAAAAAATTATATTGTCGGTTATTTTAATGAGTTTTAAATCTCTCTTTTTTTCACGCGTTCTCCACGCGCTCATGGAACGTGTCAGCATTTTCTCCTCTCGTCTCTTCGGTGCGCGTTTAATATTTATTAACTTACTTTTGAAAATGACTTTATAAGTATTAAGTTGCTACATACTTCATTAATTTTGTTTATTTTATCGTTATCCATTCTCAAAGGGTTTACTTAATATGGCAGGCTCTAAAATTAAGTGTCTAAAATGTGGTGATTCCTTTGTGGGCAAGCAAAAAAACTTGCAATGCCATTCCGGTTGTAGAAAAATCCATCTTTCTTGTGCGAAGTTATCAGACAAACTTTATATAGAGCACAAGGAACAGGACAACTACTGCTGCAAGGAATGTAAGGAGAGCAGTTCGGACCAATCTACTACAGGTCGCTCTCAACTTAACGCCTTTGCAACACAATATATACCATCTCAAAAAACACACCGTGACTCAATTGATCCATCAACAATGATAGACATACTTAATGAATTTACCAAGACTGACAGTCTTACAAGAGACAAAGACTCGGCTATTACATTTTTATGCAAATCCATCGCTGAAATATCATTGCAGCACACGACCATGCAGTCTGCAATTGAAGCACTGCAAGAAGAGAATGTAAATCTTAGGCGCACAATTACTAACAATAATACAAATACGAACTCAGTAGCAACCCGAACTAGGTCAACTTCCTCAACAAGTGCTACCTCTAATGACACTTCATTTGCCTTTGTAGCCTCACAGAATGGACCCAATAATCTGGTAAAAACTATGAAAACTAAAACTAACAAGTCAAATACTGCTCCGGTGTCCCAAAATTTGTCTGGTGTTATTTCTATTGAGCAGCCACGTTCGAATTTTTCAAACGCTCGTGGTGCTACGGGACAGCGGAAACCGGACAATTTGCAGAATACCAATAAATTTAAATTGACGTTGAAGGGTTCGAAATCACTTTCATCTCTTAAGGCTATTCCAAGGGTTGTGAAACCAAGGCGCAAGGCCGTATTTGTGACGAGGCTTGACCCTACACTTACGTCTCTGAACCTAAAAGAAATTTTGGTAGCCGAGAACGGGTTAAAAACCCTAGAATGCGTTCGATTTAAAACGCGTTATCCAAGTTATTCCTCGTTTCATGTATCAGTTGACGAATCTGAGTATACCGTTCTAAAGGACGTGAACACTTGGCCAGTGGACTGCCTCATCAATGAATATTATGGTCGTTTACATTGCGAAAAGAAGCACGAGTCCGAGTCCGTCGTTTCTACCTCCAGTGAGCGTATGTCATTGACATCAACTAAAGAAATCTATGATACCGAGCCAGAGGGATCTATCACATCGACAGCAACTCCTTCTGCTCCGCTAGCCATACTCGCGTTACTTAATGACAAAATTACGCAATAATAATTCTACGAACCCTGTGATTTATACCAAAACACAAGGGGTTTAAGAACTAAAGCTCAAGAACTGTATTCTAATATTCTTACTTCTAATTATAATTTTAATATAATATGTTTAACGGAAACATCGCTCACCGATAATCATTATACTGTGGACTGGATACCAAACTCATTTAACGTTTTGCGGTCGGATAAACGCTCCTCGGACAATAACCTGCCTCTAGGTGGTGGAGCTTTGATAGCGTTGCGAAATAACCTGTCTTTTATAAGACGTACAGATTTGGAGGTTTTCGATGAGTGTGTTGTTGTACAAATCCGTACGATCGATAACGCCAATCTAATTGTGGGAACTCTGTATCTTACACCTCGACTATCTCCCGACAATGTTAAGAATACACTATCTCTTCTGTCATCTAAACTTATAACCTTACGTGAAGACATTGTTTTAGTAGGTGATTTCAATGTACCCGGTATAGATTGGAGCATACATTCCCACATCGACTGCAAACCAAACGTCCGTACGAAGGCTAAAGCAGTTATTGACTTTTGTGACGAATGTAACTTTTCGCAGCTAAATGGTTCCCGTAACTTAAAGGGCAACATCTTAGATCTGGTTTTAGTTAACAACAATTAAGTGACCACTGAGACTGTAGACTTACCTTTGGTTAAAGAAGATCCTGCGCACCCTACATTGTTACTCACCTATCACAAAACAATTCTACACTGCAAATAAATCGTTCACCTTAAGGTCACTATTGTACACATTGGTAGCACATACATGTGAACTGTATATGTTCTACAAAGTGATCCCATGTGTGCTTTTACGATCTCTGAGTGTTCACTCTTTTGAAAATATCGCTTATATGTGATCTCGTTTCACCTATCAGTGATCTTAAAGTGATCAGGGTGCCCTTAAAGAACGCATAACACATTTAGAACACTAGTATCAATGGTTTGGTACACTAAATTATCACTTTGAGGACACCACGTTGTAAAATTTGGTACACCACATAATCTCTTTTCGAACACTTTAAATTTATAGTGCCAATTGGTACACTAAGCGTAACATCAAATTGTTTATATATATATCCTCTTAGTAGACGCTAAAGCTTGAGCGTCGCTGCGCCAACTAGTCAAATTTCGGTAGCGAATTGAAATTTCATACTTTTGTTTTATCCCCATTAGCTACTGAAAACTTTCGTTATGCCCCCTTTCGGCGGCCATCCATGACATGTAGAGGATACAAATACGTAAAGAAGTCAAAGCTACGAGAACAGGGGGCTTAACAGACGTTTGATACACGGTGATCCCACTTAGCAGAAGCTAAGCAAAAGCTTCTGCGTCGCTGGCACCACCTAGATTCGTTTCAGTATGGCTTGTTTTCAAACACGGACAGTAGACGCCGACTCTTATTCCTGTTTTTCTACGCACGGCGTCTATAGGCCCTGTGCATGAAATTCAAAATCGTCTGCTTAACTTTTAATTTATCCAAGGACTATTGTGTAAACTTAATAAAGCAGACGAAAATGAGAGCCACATGTGGTATTTTTCCTCATTTCGGATAGCTTTAATGCTGCCAGATATCTAATCTACGCCAGGGGCCTATTGCCTTACATATTTATTTCCTACCCATATCGGTAAAACCAAGATTTTTTAACGCACGGGATCTAAACTATTTTTTTAGATATATCTGTAGTAGCAGAAAAAGATACATACATCATTCACGTTAATAAATTGCAAACAAAAATAATGCCGTTCAATATTAGAGCACTAAATGATCACCTGCGCAACAAAATTGGCTCACCTGTTCACTTAAAGAAATAAGGGAACACTACTGTTTAAGTGTTCTACTGTGTTTCCGGTGTGTTCTTTAATTGAACAAGTGAGCCAATTTTGTTGCGCAGGTGATCTTTTAGTGCTCTATTTTGAACTGTTTTTGAAACACTTTCAGAATGCCAAAAAAAACTCAAGATCACTCAGGAACACTAAAAACACACCAAAAAACCTTAAACAGTAGTGTTCTCTTATGTGTTTCCTAAGTGTGCTTTAAGTGAGCAAGTGAGCCAATTTTGTTGCGCTGGTGATCTTTTAGTGATCCACCTGTACACACTTTTGAATTGCTTAAAGAACGTATTATTCACGCTTGTAGATCACTATAGTACACTAGTTACACACACACGAAGTACTATGTTCCAAATGTGATCTCTTGGTGTATAGTGATCCGATTTTTGCAGTGTAGCTTCTAACGCCGTCGCGGACCCCAAGTATTGCTATCCTCGTGGCGACTACTTGGGCCCCTATAGAGACTTATGCGCTACAAATTGGTCGGAACTTCTCACAGCTCAAGATGTAAACGAATGCGTTGACATTCTTACAAATCAGATGCGTCGGGTGATGTCTGAGCATATTCCTAAAATAAAGCGTTCAAAAAACTTCAGCTACTTCCACCGGAAATATAAAAGACGGAACCAGATAACCGACCGTGCTACGTATGAGTCGATTCGAAAAGATGTCAAACGACTTTTATCACGAGACAAACTTAAGCATGCTAGCGGAATATATACCAACTCGCTAAAAAACCCAAAACATCTTTGGAATTTTGTCAACGAAATTATAAAAAACAAGCCACACCCCATTACGCTACAATTACCTTCGGGATTAACATCCGATCCTACGAATCTCGCCCAGGAGTTTGCGCGAAATTTCGCCAACGTTGCTACCGATACCTTATTATTAGAAGACACCATGGGCTATTCTCTCGGCGACTTACACCCAGCCGATAGCGTGCTTTCTGATATTACTATACATGAAGTTGACGTTCGACATACCATTAAGAAGCTCAAACTAACCAATTCAACTGGAATAGACGATATACCGATATTCATTGTAAAAGGCTGTATGGACATTCTTGTTCCGCTCCTATGTTATATTTTTAATTTATCGCTCAAATCTGGATCATTCCCGTCCCTGTGGAAAATGGTCATTATTTCGCCAATATTTAAATCTGGTTTCGCGGGCGACGTAAAGAACTTTCGGCCCATATCGCTACTTTGTTGTTTCGCAAAAATATTTGACTCAATAATGCACGACAAATTATACAACTGGTTTAAGCCCAATTTCGCCGATTCACAACATGGCTTCATTAGATCACGGTCTGTGGAAACCAACCACGTATCGTTCTTAAATGACGTTATGCCAGCAGTGTTGAGACAACGTCAGGTTGATGTAGTATCAATTGACCTGTCAAAGGCCTTTGACAGGGTCTCGCATCGACTGTTGATAACAAAACTAAAATTATATGGACTGGTTGGCCCAGCTTGCGAATGGGTAGCGGACTATCTACGTAACAGAACTAACGTGCTAAAATGCAATGGAACTTTAACGGACGTTTCTTTTCCAACTACTTGCGGCGTACCCCAAGGCAGTTCGCTCGGTCCACTACTCTATCATATTTACGCTAACGACATGCACACTGCTGTGAAACACTCTAGACTTAAACAGTTCGCTGACGATACAAAAATTTTCAACCCTATCAGGAATATTGAAGACTGCCAACTTCTACAAGATGACCTCTTTCGAATCGCTAACTGGTGCGGTTTGAATAATTTACTCGTGAACGACTCCAAAAGTTTAGTTATCACGTTCACGAGAAAAGTAAACAGTACACTTCACTCTTACAAACTAAACGACAATGCTATACCACGAACTGCTATTCTAAAAGACCTTGGCATCTTATTTGATGAAAAGCTATATTTCCGTGAGCAGATTTCAAATATTGTCGGACGATCTAGACGTTTACTTTTCGGAATTCTGCGATTATCACGTGACCTTAAGTCTGTCAGATGTTTTAAAACGCTGTATATGACTGTGGTACGGTCAAAGTTGACTTACGGAATGCTCTCATGGGGTTTATGCGCAAACTACCTATTTCAGGATGTCGAAAATGTGCAACGCAAATTCGTGGAGCTTGCCCACACCCACTTCTTAAAAAAACAGCCATACATTAACACATACTTACTAAATTATTTGGGAATGGATACGATAAAACTCTATTATGATAAACGTTAAATCGTGTTTTAAAAAAAACCATAGTTAATTCTCAATGTGCGGGCCTAACAAGCTCACTAATGTTTCACGTACCTAGTTACAGTACTAGACATAAATTAACTTTTTGTAACAACCCTGTAATATCCCCAATTTCACATATGCAAATAACTTATATTAAGTATTCTGATTGTTTAGATATTTTTTCCTGTAAATTCTCGCAGATATTCAAAATTGTCGAAAATGAATGACTTTTCCCACATACATGTAAATAGTTATACTAATTCTACATATTCATTATACTAAATATCCCTAGTTTCACTTATGGAAAAACTTAAAATAAATTTTCTGATTGTTAAGATATTTTTACGGTAATTTCTGGAAACTTTTCAACATTGTAAATAATCTATATATTCCTTGTACTAATTTGTAATACATTGATCAATTTTCTTATTGTGTACAACCTCGAAGGTTCGATTTGTAACTGTTGTTGTGCACATTAAACACACCATTTCATTTCATTTCATTTCATTTATATTGATGATAAAAATAAATTATATTAATTAAATCTTACTTTAAGTTTAAATTTTACAAATTTTATAAATAATAAATAAATACATTTTATAAAAAATAAATAAATTTTATTAATAATAAATACATTTTATAAAAAATAAATAAATTTTATAAAAAATAAATAAATTTTATAAATAATAAATAAATTTTATAAATAATAAATAAATTTTATAAATAATAAATAAATTTTATAAATAATAAATAAATTTTATAAATAATAAATAAATTTTATAAATAATAAATAAATTTTATAAATAATAAATAAATTTTAAATATTATTAAAGAAATAAATATTAAATCTTAATTTAAGTTTATTAGAAAATAAAAGTTACTTAAATTACAGAGTAAAAACATTTAGTCGCTATGAGAAATTTAAATCTTCAATTTTATTAAAATATTAAATGATTTTTTTTTATCAGCTAGGCTAATAGCCTTTAAACAGGTGGCCGGGTTACAATGCGTAGGAGGGTGGTGGCAAGCCCTTCGTGTCATGCAAACCAACCGCTTCTCTACACTAATTATTACCGTTATAATATAATAACTATTATCGTACAATTATAATATAGTAACATATAATAAATAGTAGTGATAATAGATTGCAATGTGACATATTCCTCAACTAAGCTCCGCCCACAAAAGAGTAGATCATGAACACGTTTATTTGTTTCAGTTGCTGATAACAAAAACAAATTTTGCATTTTTACTTGAATAATTGACCTTACTTACTTTTCCAAACGTATTTAATCGCTTTGGGAAAGTCAACGACATAAGCCGCCATCCAGTCCATGAGCCACACCAAGTACACGAAGCTAGTTAAGTCGCTTAAGGCTCTAGCCAAAACCAATACGCGCGTATGATGTTCGTTGACGTAATCCGTGTGTAAGGTGATAGGATCATCCAGCGACAGAAACCAGCGATGGAAATGCTCCAATTTTCGATTCAATATTGACGAAATGGCTATGATGTACGAATACGTTAATAACATGAGACAGTTAAAACTAATGTACATGGTTAACTCCAATATGATCATCATCCATCCGAGCCATTTAATTCTAAGCAAGTATTTAAATCCGTACAAATACTCTTCGATGTAATATTCCATTGTAACGCAATTGGTCACCCAGTAATAGTTCGCTGCAAGACGGTACGCGAAGTAAACCCAGGAGTAGACTACCAAATATTTGCATGGTGTCGCTTCCTTTCGACCTGTAAATTTTAAACTTATCATTTTAAGAATTAGGAAAACACTATTTTCTTGCTTCTATGAGGTTATAAATTATAAATAAGCTAAAATTATAAAAAATTATCACGATAATCTGATTTAAATCAGTATTAAATCTTTTAATCACAAAAAATCATATTTAAATCAAGACATAATTAATTTTAAATCAAGAAATAATTAATTTTAAATCAAGAAATAATTATTTTAAATCAAGAAATAATTATTTTTAAATCAAGAAATAATTAATTTTAAATCAAGAAATAATTATTTTAAATCAAGAAATAATTATTTTTAAATCAAGAAATAATTAATTTTTAAATCAGAAATAAATTAGTTAAATAATAAATAATTTTAATTCATCACAGTAATGCCATTGAGATATCTGAAGCTTGAAAAAAACGGTTATCAAATTTCACTGGTCAAAAATCATTCAGCGATTAATGGTAATTTTTAACCAAAAGAAATTTTTTCAAACAGTAACCATATTTAAAGTAAGATAATCTTAACCTAAACCTAAATTAACCTAACCTAAACCTAACCCGACCTTACTTAAGCCTAACCCAACCTTAAACTAACTTAAACTTAACCTAATCTTAACCTAACCTATGCCATCCCTTACAAAAACTTTCTTAAGACCTCTTAAGAAAAATTATAAATAAAACTAATAGGAATTTCTTAAGGGAAGCCTTAGAACCTTCTTAAGATATTTGGCACTTTTTAATAAAGAATTTCCAAAGAATTAACTTAAGATAGTATTGTAATCTTCCCTCAAATTTTCTTAAATGATTCCCAAGATTTTCCTTAAAAATCTCTACAAAAGGTTCTTAAGTTTTTCGTTAGAAAAATTAAAAAAATTCCTTAAATTATCGTTAACAAGTTATATATATTTACCAAATATCCTCTTTAGACATCCCAAAGAAAAGCCATACAAATTCCATACACTTTCCTTTGAAATTCTCGAAGCTTTTCATAGGAACAAGCTTCGTTTTACTAAGATATTCCTAAAAATTACTGAAATCACCCTAAGAAAAACTTTGAGCTTTCCTTACGTTTTATATTCCTATTCCATAAATTGGCTTTTTAGCATCCACCGAGAATCGCACCCGGGACGCGGTGTTAAACTCTAACGCCTATAACCACTCACATCCAAACGAATTAAAATTTCCAGCATTTATAGTAAATTTAAAAGCATTATTCAAGTGTATTCTGTTATTTGTATATTATATATATTATATACATATATATTATATACATATATATTATATACATGTATATTATATACATATATATTATATACATATATATTATATACATATATATTATATACATATATATTATATACATATATATTATATACATATATATTATATACATATATATTATATACATATATATTATTTTAACTAGAGTGTTTGAAAGTAGCGCTCCCTCCCATATATATATATATATATCCTCCCCTCCCTTATGGAGCCGGGAGCGCTACTTTCAAACACTCTAGTTAAAAGTTGGTTCCCAATTATATGTTTTTCGATGCAACCTCGGCTTTTAAAGTCACTAAAACGATAGCAACGGCTCTTTTATTTGATATAATAAAAATTAACCTACCAGTATTTGTTTACAATAAACTGGTTTGTTATTTTAGAATAATTTTTAAAAATAAAAGTATAATTCAATAATATTATCTTTATGCCGTATATTAATTGTTATTAAGTTTCTCATAAAGTAATTATTTAGGAAATACTAACTATCATCAAAGAAAGTATTTCACACATTTATCTGATAATCTCAAGGAATGTCTCCCAAGTCATTCCGTAAACGTTCTGTAGTATCCTTTACGAAAACTATAAAAATATTCCTTAGAAAACCTTAAGGTGTGCCTCCAAACCAATTCTTAAGACACTCTTAATAAAATAGTTGGTTCATTTTTACCTTTAAAACGTTAAAGAATTTGCTGTTTAAGGAAGCTGAGGAATTGCTTAAGAAACGCTAAAGTGCATATTCCCACCAAAATCTTAGGGGATGGGTCTTAAAAATATTCTTAAGATTATCTTAGAAAACCCTACTGGGTATTTTTCCTTAAATATTTTAGAGGATTTATCTCTATAGTTTTTGAAGGATTCTTTCAGAAAATGTATGTGAATATTCTCTTTAAAAATTCAAATAATTGAATTTATAATTATTTAAACTTTCTTTAGAATATTTACCTTTGATTAAGGTTCCTTAGACCCTCCTAAATCTCCATACGGTTTTCCTAAGAGGCCTTAAGAATCTTTTTGTAAGGGCAGATTCCTTGCGCGGCACTGATGAGCTCCAAATAAGGCGAAAACGGTCTAACGCCGGAAATTCTGGCTAAATATTAATTCAATTTTCATTTGTCCAAGTTTCACTTTTTATTTTTATTCTCGAAAGGACCTATTGGTTCGAGTATTTCGTAAGTTTTATCATTACTTTAAATTGGTTAGGGTTTTCCTTTTTTGCCCCCTTTTTAAAATGGACTTTTCTTTTTTTTGCGTAACCTAACCTTACCTAACCCAAACTTAACCTAACCTCGCCTTAACATAACTTCACCTAAATTAATCAAAACCACATGAAAAAATATCCGATTTCATAGACCTCGGATAAAAAAACCAATTACGAAACGTTGCTACGTTTATTCGATTCTGGGAAAAGGAAGTAAACAGCGAGTCTTTTTTTTTGCGAGTGAAGTAGAGCGGCATCAGGAAAACCTTTTCACGTGTGTCAAAAAGACTTTTAGGCCCCTTTTTTGTCAGTCCCCATTATCAAACTGACATCATGGTGACGGTTAAAAATGGTCTTACAGCACCACTTATTCAATTTTATTCCATACCTGTATCTTTAACTTTACTTTTAACCAAATCCGTAATGTTGTAAGCGCAAATTTGCGTGGCGCATGATCTGATGGCTTTTTGCTTGGAGACGAAGTAATCCACCGTGACCGTAACGGCCAAGCATCGAAACACGGTGGACAAACTCAAGAAGAAATCCGAAATTTTTTGTTTTCGAATGTAGTAGTTGATGGCGCAAAGAATAGCGTGCAACAAGTATCCGTGCACTAACAACAGCAACACTTTCGTTCGGAAACTCCCTTTGGCCAAAGAAAGATAAACTCCTTCCAAAATCCAAATGATTTTCGTCTTGGCTGTTCGACTTCTGACGACGAAAGTTCTACTGAAAACTCCCGTCCAGAAGAAAGAAATATCTAAAGCTTTAAGAGCATCGTTCGACATATTTCTGAGGCGACTTTTCAAATTCAACAATTGGTTTTCTCATAGACAGTCGCGATCCTAAATCTGACTTATAATTTGTCATGAGATCCTAGCATCTGCTATCGCAACAATTTCAACTTATTCGTAGAAATCGTACTTGATTATAACTATTCCCATTTGAGTGAAGGAGTAGTTACTAATGATATATCCCATTGTTCCTACCTAATTTATATTTAATTACATTTCTAAACGCAATCGTCACGCATGATATAACAATTCAAACTAAGTTTTCGATCATGCATTCGTTAAAAAATAAACGGTACTTTGGAATTAAGTAAAAGTACTGTTTAGTATTTTTCCAGCGTGGAAAATATTTTGTGCTTCCTTTTGTTTATAACATAGTTCTAAATTTATTTTCATTGATTTTTGCTTTTTACAATTTGAACCATGTCAACATCGTGCGCGAATTTAGTTTCAATTATGGCCCACTGGTAATCAAAACATTGCTGTCTCTATGGAGACCAGTCTGACAAACGGTGGCTAATAGTGTGAACTCCGAGAATGTTACCAGATAATGGAGTACAGGTTTTACCCAACAAAAATAAATATTTTAAATTACTAACGCACTAACTTAAAATTAAGTAACTCAAACTAAACCAATATATCATAACTATAATAGGAAGTTCAGAATAAAATCCATAATCTAAAATATTTTCTGTAATTTTGGTTAATTAAACCGTGGATGTTTTATATAATTTGATAACAAAATTTTTTCGTCAATTGTATCTATGGTTAAACGATAGAACGCAAATTTTGCTATGTATTATTATTAAAATTATTATTATAAACAATATTTAAGTGATAAAATCTCAAGTTCCACAGTATTATATTTTTAAGACTTAAAAAATTTACTTAGGAAAAGATTTGTGAAACTAATTAGTAATTACCCATATCCACAGATAAGGTTAATTTTTTTCAATAATTTTCAAATAAATTATCTAAGAAAATATGTTATAAATTGATCCATGAAAATTTAATTTGCATTTGATTTTTTACAGGGGTGCAAATCAAAAGGGGCCGAAAACGTTACATCTCTTTTAAGTAGGTTTTAGGTCAAACACGGGATGTAAAATCTAACCCCATCCAAAATAAAATCCTAGATACGCTCTTTCAGGGATGCACCCAAAAGGGTTGGATTCGCAGGGGGAGGACCTGAATTTATAATATGATATAAACTTTCACGAACTTTCGCTATAGATAAATTAAAAATACGTTTTCATTCCACCAGCCTTTATTTGAAATAACGATAATTCCTATTATTTTACCTAAAATATGGTAGGTTCCCAACGTTCAAACAGTCTTATTGTGACAAATTTAATTAAAGTGGAACGGTCAAGCTTTAACCAGTTAGATAGCCCTATAGCCCATTTAAAACTAAAATATTGAGTGGTTAATTTTTATTAAATAAAGAAATTCCGGGAAATCGAAAAGCGCGCGTCCGCCGCGACACCTGGTGAGAAACCGGTGAGACACTCCCGGCTCAATTAAAATTGATAAAAAAAAGCTCGCGCTGCTGTAGATGCGAAAGATTTTAGTTTATTTTTAAATTGTACGCGCGGCGCTTTCCAGTTATAAAAGACCCAAGCTTAAATTGAACTATTTCAAAAGTAACGCTAGTTCGGAAATCGCTCATACGGGGTTAGAGGCGCTGACGGCGGCCCCTAAGATGGCGGCGAAAATTCAAACCCAAACACTTGGGCGTTATTTTTCGTTTCAACATTTTGGGTCAAAAGCAATTTTTTCAAGACAAAAAAAGGTACATGTTGGTATATTGAACGTCTTGTTAATCTTTTGATACGGAAATAAGGCCACATTTGGAAAAGCTTGGATGTTCCCCTTTAAAGTGTTTTGGAAATCGGGTTTACTAGTTGTGGGTGAAGTAATTTAATTCCTGCGGTAGGAGTTTTCCCCAAGTTCACGCAGTGAGCAATTTACCATGAGGGGGCACTTGCTGATATATTTGTATTGTTTAGTTATACACATAAAACCATGTTTTCAATTTATTTTATTTCATAATCTTTGTTGAACTAACCCTCTTCCTCTGTGACCGTGGCAAAGAAATACTTTGGCAACGTAACTTGCACGCTTGCCTTCAGGGATACTTTTATACAGTTGTGCTTCATAAAGTCAAGATGTTTTTGGAAATGTACAATTTCATCAACTTCTCCAAATATTTAATATTTGTTCAAATAATCAATAAAATGGCTCGAGGAATTAGTAAACGGGTCCCAAATATTAATAAATTGGTCATGGAAATAATAAAAAGGTTTTCGATGAATTAATAAATTGGTCATGGAAATAATAAAAAGGTTTTCGATGAATTAATAAATTGGTCATGAAAATTATAAAAAGGTTTTCGATAAATTAATAAATTGGTCATGGAAAATAATAAAAAGGTTTTCGATGAATTAATAAATTGGTCATGGAAAATAATAAAAAGGTTTTCGATGAATTAATAAATTGGTCATGGAAAATAATAAAAAGGTTTTCGATGAATTAATAAATTGGTCATGGAAAATAATAAGGTTTTCGGTGAATTAATAAATTGGTCATGGAAATAATAAAAAGGTTTTCGATGAATTCATAAATTGGTCATGGAAAATAATAAAAAGGTTTTCGATTAATTCATAAATTGGTCATGGAAATAATAAATAGGTTTACGATGAGTTAATAAACTGGTTAGATAAATTAATATACAAGATCCGAAAAATTACTAAACATGTCCCAGAAATGAATAAACTACTCAGAGAAATTACTTTACAGGTTTGAGATATAAATAGACTGTTCAGAGAAATTAATAAACAGGCTCGAGGAATTAATAAACAGGTTTGAGGTATTAATAAACAGGTTTCAGTTATAACTAGACTGGTCAGAGAAATTAGTAAACAGGCTCGGGGAATTAATAAACAGGTTTGAGGTATTAATAAATAGGTTCGAGGAATTAAAAACTGGTCAGATAAATCGTTAAATGGGTCCAAGGGATTAATAAAAAGGTCCGAGGAATTAATAAACTCGTTCGAGGAATTAATAAACTGGTTCGAGGAATTAATAAACTCGTTCTAGGAATTAATAAACTAGTTCGAGGAATTAATAAACTGGTTCGAGGAATTAATAAACTGGTTCGAGGAATTATTAAACTCGTTCGAGGAATTAATAAACTGGTTCGAGGAATTATTAAACTCGTTCGAGGAATTAATAAACTGGTTCGAGGAATTAATAAACTGGTTCGAGTAATTATTAAACTCGTTCGAGGAATTAATAAACTATTTCGAGGAATTAATAAACTCGTTCGAGGAATTAATAAACTGGTACAAGGAATTAATAAACTAGTTCGAGGAATTAATAAACTATTTCGAGGAATTAATAAACTGGTTCGAGGAATTAATAAACTCGTTCGAGGAATTAATAAACTGGTTCGAGGAATTAATAAACTCGTTCGAGGAATTAATAAACTCGTTCGAGGAATTAATAAACTGTTTCGAGGAATTAATAAACTAGTTCGAGGAATTAATAAACTAGTTCGAGGAATTAATAAACTCGTTCGAGGAATTAATAAATTGTTTCGAGGAATTAATAAACTAGTTCGAGGAATTAATAAACTAGTTCGAGGAATTAATAAACTAGTTCGAGGAATTAATAAACTGGTCAGATACGTTATTTAACAGATCCAAGGAATTACAACAACGGAAGAAATAACCAATTTATAATATAGATTAACTGAGGCTCCTACAAACAAAAATCAGTCAACAGCGCTCGTATCGGTGAAAACCCGAATCACGCGAATACACCAATCGAACGTTTTAGTGTATGCTCCTCTTAACCTTCTCCGTGAATAGTTACGGAGCAGCGAACTCCCAGCTCCGCAGTAAAGACTCATTTTACACGTACCCGGGCTTAGCCTCCATTTTGTCTTTCCGGCATCGCGTAGCACTTGGCGAGTAAGCCCCGCAGGTCGCCTGAGCAAAGCCAAGAGGAGTCGTTCCTTAACTGCTAGAAAATACAGATAGGCCCCGAAATTGGCGGCGACTGCTCGAATCCGTTTGATCAGCGGCGCTCGAACACAAAGGGGGGGCTCTACGCCGAGGATTTGTTCCTTTCGGTTATGGCCATGTAGACAGACTGGCCACCGTTGTACCACCGCAAGGCAGCGCCACCATCGCCCTATTTCATCCCCTCGCACCAGCAGAAATATGATCGGGTCTTCGAAGGCGGGAAAAAATGGGTCTGTTTGATAGATAAAAAAGTGGAAAGCAGGCGGGAAGCCAGCTTGCCATTTTCTTCAAAAGAAACAGGAAATTAAATCTCTCTTCTTTCCCGCCGAGATCGAGCCTCAAATAAGCTGCCACCCATTTTTTCAATTTACTTTGAAGAAGCCTAATTTTTGAGTTCGATTCGATCCCAGGCGATCGCTGTTGCGATGCTAATGCTAGTTTTTGTTCGGGAAAGAATTTGTAGATAAAGAATGGAAAAGCAACTTTGAACGATTTCAAAAGGTGAATTTCATTGAAAAACTACTCGAATACTCGTCTAAGCGCTTTTATTTGTACACTTTTGTAACGTAACTGGCATTCATTCGAGGAATACTTGCACCATTAACGTCTTATGAAGTGCGAGATAAAGTACAAGTATTTAATAAACTGGTCGGTGAAATTAGCAAACTGATCCAAAGAACTAATAAAACTGGTCCAAGGAAATACTTATGTGGTCAGAAAAATTAATAAAAAGGTTCGAGAAATTTATAAACTGGTCAGAGTAGTTAATAAACTGGCCAGATAAATTAATAATCTGGTTAGACAAATTAATATTATGGTCATATAAATTAATATTATGGTCATATATATATAGGTGGGGTGGCGGAGTGGTTAGCACTTTCGCCTCGCAGCAAGAGGAGCCGGGTTCGATCCCAGCTTGTGGCACTGGGTGAAAACTCGGAACAACTCCTTCTGCGTTGAGTTTGCAAGTTCTCTCCCCACTGGTTTATGGGGTTTTCCCCCGAGTTCTTCGGTTTCCCCTTCCATAAAAACTTGTCTAGGTTAACGGTAATAGTTAGTGTAGGGAGCTGTTGGCTCGATCTCGTGGCATGCAGGGCTTGCCACCACCCTCCTACGCATTGTAACCCGGCCACCTGAATTAAGGGCTTCAAAAGTCGCATGATGACTTAGGCCTAAGGTGGTGCCTTGGGTATTAGCCTAGCTGATTATTTGTTCTGATTTATTTGATTAAATTAATATTATGGTCATATAAATTAATATTATGGTCATATAAATTAATTTTATGGTCATATAAATTAATATTATGGTCATTTAAATTAATATTATGGTCATTTAAATTAATTTTATGGTCATATAAATTAATATTATGGTCATATAAATTAATATTATGGTCATATAAAGTAATATTCATGTCAGATAAATTATTAAACTGGTCAGAAAATTATTAAACTGGTCAGAAAATTATTAAACTGGTCAGATAAATTAATAAACTGATCATAGAAACTAACGAACTGGTCAGACAATTTAATACACTGGTCAAAGAAATTAATAAAGATCCGAAAAATTAATAATCTGGTTAGAGGTATTAATAAACTGGTCAGAGAAATTAATAAAGATCCGAAAAATTAATAATCTGGTTAGAGGTATTAATAAACTGGTCAGAGAAATTAATAAAGATCCGAAAAATTAATAATCTGGTTAGAGGTATAAATAAACTGGTCAGAGAAATTAATAAAGATCCGAAAAATTAATAATCTGGTTAGAGGTATTAATAAACTGGTCCAACCTAAGAATACACTGGTTCAACCTAAGAATAAACTCTTCCCCTAAGAATATACTGGTCCTGCCTAAGAATAAACTCTTCCCCTAAGAATATACTGGTCCAGCCTAAGAATAAACTGGTCCAACCAAAGAATAAAATGGTCCAACCTAAGAATAAACTGGTACCACCTAAGAATAAACTGGTACCACCTAAGAATAAAATGGTCCAACCTAAGAATAAACTGGTACCACCTAAGAATAAACTGGTACCACCTAAGAATAAACTGGTACCACCTAAGAATAAACTTGTACCACCTAAGAATAAAATGGTCCAACCTAAGAATAGACTGGTATCACCTAAGAATAAACTGGTACCACCTAAGAATAAACTGGTACCACCTAATAATAAACTGGTACCACCTAAGAATAAACTGGTACCACCTAAGAATAAACTGGTCCAACCTATAAATAAACTGTTTTTAACAGTATATACCTGCTCGATTCCACAACTGTTCGCTGTAAATCACTAAACGTCTTCGGCAGTCGCGTTTAATTAAGTCGCTACCGCCGTATCAGTGAGGCCACTTATCGAGCGAAAGTCGAAGTGAAAGTGGGCTAAAATAGAAGGGCCGATGTCCTCAATCCGCCTCAAAGAAAGAAACGCAGCGAGCATTTCCTCTATTTACACTCTGCTCGGAGATGACAACTATTGATTTGTAATCAGGGTTTCCTCTGGCTCCTTCACTGAAAACTCTGGACGTGCCAGAGAATCCATCTGATGTAGGCCGACCTAGTTTTCAACCCGCGATTGAGCCCTACGATCAACTACATTCGGACGAAAAGGCGCTATCGAGACGAACGTATATATAGTTAGGCAAACCAAAATACCCTTTTAAATCCCTTTCTTTCAAAATTTCCTGATCTTCTTTATCCCGTGTAGAACCGAACCAAGATAGATTAGTTTTGTCATAAGTAACTTAAGTGCTATAAGTATGACACTGGTAAAAAAACTAACTAAATTTAAGTTTCAAATAAAACTAATTAATTTGGCATAAGTAACGTAAGTCCTATAAGTATGACACTTGTAGCCTTGTCCCTGCATTTATTCTTAATATGCCTAATTTGTTCAAATTGGTAGAAAACTAACTAAATTGAAGTTTCAAATAAAACTAATTAGTTTTGGCATAAGTAACGTAAGACCTATAAGTATGACACTTGTAGACTTGTCCCTGCATTTATTCTTACTATGCCTAATTTGTTCAAATTGGTAGAAAACTAACTAAATTGAAGTTTCAAATAAAACTAATTAGTTTTGGCATTAGTAACGTAAGTCCTATAAGTATGACACTTGTAGCCTTGTCCCTGCATTTATTCTTAATATGCCTAATTTGTTCAAATTGGTAGAAAACTAACTAAATTGAAGTTTCAAATAAAACTAATTAGTTTTGGCATTAGTAACGTAAGTCCTATAAGTATGACACTTGTAGCCTTGTCCCTGCATTTATTCTTAATATGCCTAATTTGTTCAAATTGGTAGAAAACTAACTAAATTGAAGTTTCAAATAAAACTAATTAGTTTTGGCATTAGTAACGTAAGTCCTATAAGTATGACACTTGTAGCCTTGTCCCTGCATTTATTCTTAATATGCCTAATTTGTTCAAATTGGTAGAAAACTAACTAAATTGAAGTTTCAAATAAAACTAATTAGTTTTGGCATTAGTAACGTAAGTCCTATAAGTATGACACTTGTAGCCTTGTCCCTGCATTTATTCTTAATATGCCTAATTTGTTCAAATTGGTAGAAAACTAACTAAATTGAAGTTTCAAATAAAACTAATTAGTTTTGGCATTAGTAACGTAAGTCCTATAAGTATGACACTTGTAGCCTTGTCCCTGCATTTATTCTTAATATGCCTAATTTGTTCAAATTGGTAGAAAACTAACTAAATTGAAGTTTCAAATAAAACTAATTAGTTTTGGCATTAGTAACGTAAGTCCTATAAGTATGACACTTGTAGCCTTGTCCCTGCATTTATTCTTAATATGCCTAATTTGTTCAAATTGGTAGAAAACTAACTAAATTGAAGTTTCAAATAAAACTAATTAGTTTTGGCATTAGTAACGTAAGTCCTATAAGTATGACACTTGTAGCCTTGTCCCTGCATTTATTCTTAATATGCCTAATTTGTTCAAATTGGTAGAAAACTAACTAAATTGAAGTTTCAAATAAAACTAATTAGTTTTGGCATTAGTAACGTAAGTCCTATAAGTATGACACTTGTAGCCTTGTCCCTGCATTTATTCTTAATATGCCTAATTTGTTCAAATTGGTAGAAAACTAACTAAATTGAAGTTTCAAATAAAACTAATTAGTTTTGGCATTAGTAACGTAAGTCCTATAAGTATGACACTTGTAGCCTTGTCCCTGCATTTATTCTTAATATGCCTAATTTGTTCAAATTGGTAGAAAACTAACTAAATTGAAGTTTCAAATAAAACTAATTAGTTTTGGCATTAGTAACGTAAGTCCTATAAGTATGACACTTGTAGCCTTGTCCCTGCATTTATTCTTAATATGCCTAATTTGTTCAAATTGGTAGAAAACTAACTAAATTGAAGTTTCAAATAAAACTAATTAGTTTTGGCATTAGTAACGTAAGTCCTATAAGTATGACACTTGTAGCCTTGTCCCTGCATTTATTCTTAATATGCCTAATTTGTTCAAATTGGTAGAAAACTAACTAAATTGAAGTTTCAAATAAAACTAATTAGTTTTGGCATTAGTAACGTAAGTCCTATAAGTATGACACTTGTAGCCTTGTCCCTGCATTTATTCTTAATATGCCTAATTTGTTCAAATTGGTAGAAAACTAACTAAATTGAAGTTTCAAATAAAACTAATTAGTTTTGGCATTAGTAACGTAAGTCCTATAAGTATGACACTTGTAGCCTTGTCCCTGCATTTATTCTTAATATGCCTAATTTGTTCAAATTGGTAGAAAACTAACTAAATTGAAGTTTCAAATAAAACTAATTAGTTTTGGCATTAGTAACGTAAGTCCTATAAGTATGACACTTGTAGCCTTGTCCCTGCATTTATTCTTAATATGCCTAATTTGTTCAAATTGGTAGAAAACTAACTAAATTGAAGTTTCAAATAAAACTAATTAGTTTTGGCATTAGTAACGTAAGTCCTATAAGTATGACACTTGTAGCCTTGTCCCTGCATTTATTCTTAATATGCCTAATTTGTTCAAATTGGTAGAAAACTAACTAAATTGAAGTTTCAAATAAAACTAATTAGTTTTGGCATTAGTAACGTAAGTCCTATAAGTATGACACTTGTAGCCTTGTCCCTGCATTTATTCTTAATATGCCTAATTTGTTCAAATTGGTAGAAAACTAACTAAATTGAAGTTTCAAATAAAACTAATTAGTTTTGGCATTAGTAACGTAAGTCCTATAAGTATGACACTTGTAGCCTTGTCCCTGCATTTATTCTTAATATGCCTAATTTGTTCAAATTGGTAGAAAACTAACTAAATTGAAGTTTCAAATAAAACTAATTAGTTTTGGCATTAGTAACGTAAGTCCTATAAGTATGACACTTGTAGCCTTGTCCCTGCATTTATTCTTAATATGCCTAATTTGTTCAAATTGGTAGAAAACTAACTAAATTGAAGTTTCAAATAAATCTTATTAGTTTTGGCATTAGTAACGTAAGTCCTATAAGTATGACACTTGTAGCCTTGTCCCTGCATTTATTCTTAATATGCCTAATTTGTTCAAATTGGTAGAAAACTAACTAAATTGAAGTTTCAAATAAAACTAATTAGTTTTGGCATTAGTAACGTAAGTCCTATAAGTATGACACTTGTAGCCTTGTCCCTGCATTTATTCTTAATATGCCTAATTTGTTCAAATTGGTAGAAAACTAACTAAATTGAAGTTTCAAATAAAACTAATTAGTTTTGGCATTAGTAACGTAAGTCCTATAAGTATGACACTTGTAGCCTTGTCCCTGCATTTATTCTTAATATGCCTAATTTGTTCAAATTGGTAGAAAACTAACTAAATTGAAGTTTCAAATAAAACTAATTAGTTTTGGCATTAGTAACGTAAGTCCTATAAGTATGACACTTGTAGCCTTGTCCCTGCATTTATTCTTAATATGCCTAATTTGTTCAAATTGGTAGAAAACTAACTAAATTGAAGTTTCAAATAAACTAATTAGTTTTGGCATTAGTAACGTAAGTCCTATAAGTATGACACTTGTAGCCGTGTCCCTGCATTTATTCTTAATATGCCTAATTTGTTCAAATTGGTAGAAAACTAACTAAATTTAAGTTTCAAATAAAACTAATTAGTTTTGGCATTAGTAACGTAAGTCCTATAAGTATGACACTTGTAGCCTTGTCCCTGCATTTATTCTTAATATGCCTAATTTGTTCAAATTGGTAGAAAACTAACTAAATTGAAGTTTCAAATAAAACTAATTAGTTTTGGCATTAGTAACGTAAGTCCTATAAGTATGACACTTGTAGCCTTGTCCCTGCATTTATTCTTAATATGCCTAATTTGTTCAAATTGGTAGAAAACTAACTAAATTGAAGTTTCAAATAAAACTAATTAGTTTTGGCATTAGTAACGTAAGTCCTATAAGTATGACACTTGTAGCCTTGTCCCTGCATTTATTCTTAATATGCCTAATTTGTTCAAATTGGTAGAAAACTAACTAAATTGAAGTTTCAAATAAAACTAATTAGTTTTGGCATTAGTAACGTAAGTCCTATAAGTATGACACTTGTAGCCTTGTCCCTGCATTTATTCTTAATATGCCTAATTTGTTCAAATTGGTAGAAAACTAACTAAATTGAAGTTTCAAATAAATCTAATTAGTTTTGGCATTAGTAACGTAAGACCTATAAGTATGACACTTGTAGCCTTGTCCCTGCATTTATTCTTAATATGCCTAATTTGATAATATTGGTGAAAAAACTAAATTGAAGTTTAAAATAAAATAAATTAGTTTTGGCATTAGTAACGTAATAGCCGTAAGTAAAAGACAATTAGTAGTAGGATAAGTAAATCTGTACCCTGATATTTAATTAGATTAGTTTGCCCTAAGTAACATAATAATAATATTATGCCACTGGTACGCTGGACTATGCTTGTTCTTTCCTATCTTCCTTTTACTACAAAGTCAAATGATTATAAGGATTATGAAATTCTTTAAAATTTCTAGATATTTTGGTTCCCTATCGGTCAGCAAAATTCAAATTTGAACAATCCGCAATATTCAGAATTTATAGGTTGATGTTGATTAGATCCACATAAGTTGCATTTAAATCTAAAAATCTATAATTATATCTTCTAAAGACAAATCTAGTCATCATTAATTAGTCAAAGATATCGTTAGTATTAATTACGAAAGCGTTTTAAATTCTGCTCAAATAGAATATAACGCCGGCCATTACATTTCCCGAAGATGCTACCAGGTGGCACTATCTTGAAATGTTTTGACGTAACTGTGACCAAATAACTTTAAATTTAAAATACAAACAAGACAGTCCGAAAAAAATTAGCGATAACGTTTGGGGATAAACTTTTAAATTCTTAAAATTATATGTAAATTTATTACAGGAAGCATAGAAATTGAATCTTTGAGGATCCAAAATATTTCGAAGACTAAAATAGAAATAGTAATCCATTTGCTTTACCTACCTGATCGCGAGAGTCTTGGCGCTTCCACCGTGTCATACTTATAGGTATCAATTTACTTATGGGGTTGAAAATAAGTAAATAAACTAAGAACAATTTCAAGTCTTGTTAGACT
This sequence comes from Leiobunum rupestre, assembly GCF_980474605.1. Taxonomy (NCBI): domain Eukaryota; kingdom Metazoa; phylum Arthropoda; class Arachnida; order Opiliones; family Sclerosomatidae; genus Leiobunum; species Leiobunum rupestre. Next base: position 16,350,799 of record NC_143394.1, read on the forward strand.
TCAAAAATGTATCGAATAAGTCAGATATTACTGTCTTGTTTTGCTCGCGTAACTTCCCTTGGATCTATAGGCGAATTCCCCAGTTCGATTAGAGAATGCAAATCTTGGTTTGTTCTAGCACGACGTTCATTCATTTTGCGTTGTACTCTGAAATGACCTTTTTACATATTCAGCTAAATTCCAACTCGCGATTGTTTCGCATTGTAAAACTATGGAAAGTTACCCGGAGCCAACTTAGGTGAAAGGTAAATAATTAAGCAAGAACACCGTTTGTTGTCTTTTAAAAGAAACTTATTAGTATCATTAGTTCCGCTGCTGTCGTTAACCATCTGAGTTACTCAGCTTAATTAAAGCCTCAAAGGCTCATTGGCCGAGCGAATGAAAGGAGCGTAATAAGCGTAACGAGCGAGGACTACTAGTAAATTCGTAATTTCTTTTAGCAAGTTTTGTCGTGACGCCATAGATTTTTTTTAAAAGATTACAACTTTGGCAAATTCTTTAATTTACAGTTTTTTTTTTATCTTACTTCATGAAATCGTAAATAAAACATTACTTTTATATAGCGAATAAATGAATGTGATTCATATAATTAATGAACTGGTCTAAAGCGAATAAATGAATGTGATTCAGATAATTTATAAACTGGTCAAAGCGAATAAATGAATGTGATTCAGATTATTAATAAACTGGTCAAAGCGAATAAATGAATGTGATTAGGATAATTAATAAACTGGTAAAAGCGAATAAATTACTGTGATTCAGGAAATTAATAAACTGGTCAAACCGAATAAATGAATATGATTCAGATTATTAATAAACTGGTAAAAGCAAATAAATTACTGTGATTCAGGAAATTAATAAACTGGTCAAACCGAATAAATTACTGTGATTCAGGAAATTAATAAGCTGGTCAAACCGAATAAATGAATGTGATTCGATAATTAATGAACTGGTCAAAGTGAATAAATTACTGTGATTCGGAAAATTAATAAAATGGTCAAACCGAATAAATGAATGTGATTCAGATAATTAATGAACTGATCTATGCAATGAATACACTGTTTTTGTTTCATTTGTTCTAAATCACAAATTGTCTTCGTCAGTCTTGCGGGGAAGCCCGATCTGGTCCGAGGGGCCAGGCAACACCCGCTACACGTTGAGAAGAGACGGACGTCTCTGAGGTGGGTGTAAAAAAAAGAGGGCGAAAATTTGAAGTGGTGCACCGTGGGTGACCACTCCAGTTCGGCTGGCGGCCAGTTCAGTCATCAAAGAGAAAACCGAGGTGAAAGGGCAGCCGATGTTGATTCTGCCAACTTCTATCCCCCCCCCCTCTACACGGCGAACTTGGTCGACCTTCAAATTGTTCGTTCTATATTGGTTGCAGTCCGAGACCAAAGCCGGCTCCGGCGACCCTCGAAACTGTTCGTCGCGACTTGTTAACCCGCACCGTCCCGATTTATCTCCCTGTACTCCGAAGCCTAGAATTCCAAGTTAAGAAATCGCGGCGGACTTCAACCTTAACCGTCGTACGCTCGAACGCCGTAATTCCGGCCATCGACGTTACCCGCGCCCCCTGGCGCCCTCCGAAAGAAATAACCCCTACAAGATAGCCAGTGGCCGAGAAGTAGAGGTGGGGGGTGAATTTCCCATAGAACTCCGGATGGGGGAGGTTAAGATCCTATTGAATTTTCGAGCCTTGACCGTTAGCTGACCCCTGAAAAAATCGCTAGTAAGAAGGGAGGCTGACCGGGAAAGAAAGGAAAAGCGCTAGACGGTCATCGTGTCAAACGTAATTAGATTTTTTTCCTATTTCACCTCCATCTATTGGTAAAGATAGAAAAAAAACTTTATTTTATCGTTCTTTATTCGTTTAAATCCGGGAGATTGTAGTACCTTATTGCGAGGTGCCATAGATTATATTATTGTAGATTTATTTTAAACTGTATGTGATTACCAGATTTTAAATTTGCGAGTCGTTAATAGGCCTATTTTTAAACTTTAAACGCGGGTCCTTAAATTATCTCAACTTAACAACTTTAATTTCAGTAAAACATAACAGTATTTAATTGAAATTACGATACAATAGATCGATTCAATTTTAATTAAATCATTTTGATTTAAATCAGACAATGTATTTAAATGGAGGAATAAAAAATGGCAAAAAGTAGGTACTTTAAATCTGAGCAAACTAAAATATTAAATAGTAATTAAATTTAATTAAGATTTCATTTCATTCAAGATTATCTAATTGATAAAAGTAAAATATTCGTTAATTATAGGGGATAAGAGCGATTAATTGTCTAAACATCATTAAATTCAATAAAATCTAAAAAAATACGATTAAAATAAAAAAATAGATTGATTTTATTTTTATTACAAAATTCATAAACGTGACCGCCGTGTTTAACAGCTGATACTTCTACCCGAGGGGCAGATCACTTTTTTACCAGGTGTCCTAATAATCATGATTAAAAATTTAATCATGATTTAATCATTTTTAATCTTTGTACTGCCAAAGCTACAGATTTAATTTTAATCATGATTTAATCATACGAGGGTGTCCTAATAATCATTTGAGTGAGCTGCCCCTCGCTTCTACCCCACTACCGCCATCTGATGCCAAAATACTACACTTTGACCTTAGCCAAAAGATGACGATTTTAGAGGTGTATACGTACACGTGAATGTGTTTCCAAAAGTATGATACAAAAATTACAGCAAAGTAGCAAATAATGTATTTCTAAAATATTAACCGTTTTTAAGAAATCTAGGCTTAGCTATCTCGTTAGGACAAAAAAATATTCAAAGAAAAAATATTTTGGTCCTTGCTCACTAGACCAAATTTCTAGTGGCTAACAGGAAATAAAGCCTGAACGTTTACCAAATCATAAGTAGAACAACGAACTTAGTTTTTCTTTTTTCTATATAATTTATTTAAGCTACAGAAATATATTTCCGCTATTTCCGTCCCATGACCGCCTTATATATTTGGTTAGAGAACACTAACAATTGTAAGTCTCTTAAATTCGTATTTCATTTTATTTTCGTTCCTGATTTTGCTGACGGAGTAATTTTTCATTTCACGTTATCTGTCACAAGAATATAACAATGATTTATAACCCCTAGTCCAACGCAGTTCTTTTGAATATTTTCAATAGTCCATTTCAATGAACGAATTTCAATATTTTCAGGCTCACGCCAGATTAGGATAAACGCGTGCAGTGGTGGGATTGAACCTGCCCAATTGACTTTCTAAACAATTCTAAATCTGAAATCCATCCAATGGGTGCAGGAAAACTATAATTAGGGTAATTTTATTAATGAATTGATGCTGATTCTAAGTATTTGTTCCTATGGGTAAGGGTTTAATGTAATAATAAATAATAATAATCAGCTACGCTAATACCCAAGGCACCACCTTAGGCCTAAGTCATCGAGCGACTTGTAATGTATTTAATAGTAATTAAATTCGTGGGAATAAGATTATCGAGTTTAAAAAATTATCTATTTTTTATGTACCAATCTCTAACTGTAATACTAATAAAATTTGAATTTGAATTATTTAATTTAAATCTTAGTCAAACGACGAAGTAGCTTGCGGTAGCTTATCATTAAATTTCAAAACAATACTTCGATACTTATTTCAGAGGTGTTTAAATACGAGTTCGAAACCCAACTCAGTTATCGGTGAAATGTTTAAAAGAAACCATTGTATTCAGTAAAACAAAAATATCTCCATATTGCTTTTTGAAAAATTATTCTATTAACGTAGGTCACCATAGGGGTATATCTTGCTGCATCTAGGTGCAAAGAATATTAAACGCCTTGCAATTGTTTACATTTAAGGATCCATTGAAGTTTATCGATTAAAGCAATAGCTTTCGAACGTCGAGTTAGTTTTAACATTTCCTGGAAGATATAGTTTATTTTCCTTTTCTATATTTTCTCTGTATCTCGGTATAGGCCGACTAGCAATACAGCTGGACCAATGAAGAAAGCGAGTACTTGCAATAGTAAAACATAGCTCGGTTAAATGTGGATACTAAGCCCCTAATAACAAAACAACAATTGTAGAAGATACAAAGACCATTCTAGAAACGTTGGACGATTCTGGTTTTTGAGAGGGGATCCTTATGAGCTGCGAAAGTATAACAGCGCTAGCTACGCCATCTGTCGTTAAATATTTGAACCAAGTGAAATATTTCGTTAAGAATGTTTTCGGCTATTATCCAAAGGCTAAGTAATAAATGTTATATATTGTTTATTTTATCAAATTAGATTAATTAACAGAAAATTGATCATTTTCTTACTTATTTTCATATTTATTAATTATTCTTCCATTCCCTTGTATTTCGGTAAGGAATATTATAATAATTAAAATACCTAAATAGCACTTAAAAACGCAGTGATATTATTTAGTTGTAATTAATGTATAGAAATATAAATATATATTTAAATTTAAAATGAATTAGTACTCTTATCTTAATATAGATGGCACTCGGGCAGCTATTACGCTAACGGGATTTGCAGTCCACAGAATATAAGGGGTCCCTCATCTAGCATGTACGCAAGAGCTTTAACCCGTGTTGAAGAGTCGTGCTGAAATGTCGGTAGCTTATATAATGTAGTGAGGGGGGGCGAAGTGGGGAAAGTGACTAACTTTAATAACCACCTAAGGAGAAACTACGAAACGAGTTGCGCTTCTTGAATTTCTATTTCAAACGGGCACGAGATGTGAATTTTCAGATTTGTCGTAAATATATATATCTATATCGCGCGAGCTCCGTGTGCACTCGGACTCGCGACGTTAATCAATTCCCGCATTCAAACCACGCTCCCGTTTCAATTACCCGTGCATTCCCCGTTATACCAGTAACCAAAGAATATCTTAGTTATCAGTGGCATTTCTACGAAATACCATATCAAAACTAAACCAATCGCGGAACTTCGAAAACTCATTTTGCAGCTCAGGAATTCTTTTGTGGTGTAACGGAATACCCGACGTAGAAATTAAGTGCGAACTAGACTACGTCGTCCTAAAAGACTGCGGCTTTAGAATCCTGGTATTCGTTAGATCGGGACGCATCCGGGCGTGTTGGAACGTAAACCTAAACTTCAGTCGTTGCTCCCCCCCCTCCCCCATTTATACCAAAACGACTTCATCCTAAGCTTGCGCCTCCCCCCCCCCCTCCCCTCTACCTTTATATTTTGGGGGCTTTACGCGGAATAGAGTGAAAAGAGGCCTCGAAATTACGCGCCTGTCTGTAAATACCATTCACGGACCATTACCATTTTGTATACGAATGGGAAAAATATCCGTTGACCCCCCTCCCATCTCTGTATGTCCCAACCGCAAAGCAGCCCACCTTACGACCTCCAGAGGTGTGAAAATTCCCACTAGTACGTTGCTTTCAAAGTTTTCGGTAATATCTACAAAATGGACGCTAGTTTCGGCAAGGTGTAAACTTCTAAATGTTTCCCGAAATCCGAAATGGTGTGTTACGAAAAGAAATACACCCACGCTGATACGTTTTTTTCTCCTCAACGATCGCGATAGTATGTGTGAAGGCGTTAAAAAAATACGGTAATCTTTTTTTCAGGTACGAGTAGATACGTAAGAAATCCCGTAGTGGCTAACGCTGTTTCAGCCTCGGGGTTATATCTACCGTGGGTTCATTTTTTGCCTAGCTTTCCGATATTTAGAGGTATAACTTTTCTTGCCAACGTCTTTTCATCTATTGAAAAAATACGCGGGTCAGGTAAAGAGGACGTAATGTGACCCTGAGGACTTGGACCCCTCCCGTAATAGTTACGGATTTCTTTTGACCTCCGGGTTATATAACTCGCGACTATTGATTGGAATGGGTTTTGATAGTTTCCGAGCAGCGCGTTTAAAGACGCGCCGCTTTTATCTGTTTCTGATGACTTTGCCACGATGGACCCGAAAAAGGCCATTTCCAATGGGGATATGTTTTCGAATCCTCCGATGACCATATACTCTTATACACTACCGCTTGAAACAAAGTTTCGATTTGAAAAGTACGATCTAAATGATTACAAACTACGAGACTACAAACATTAATCTAACGCTTCGGGGCAATAAGCTACGAAGATTTAAATTTAGGGGGCTTTGTAAAAGGACATAAGTCATTTTCGACGAAAAACATTAGGGCAAATAAGTAACGGTAGGGGGCAATAAAAGCGCTAATTAGTTATCGATTCTGATCAGAGCGAGCGGGCTTTTAAGATATTATATTCGCGGCCCTTCGCGTTATCCCGAGGCCGTTCTATTGGCTATAAAAGTGAGGGTAAACTTTGAACGCGGCGAGGCTTAGAGCGGGCGTCTTTAAAAATGGTTGTATCGTCCATTCGCAGTATGGTCGTTGTTCCGGAAGGGTTCGTCCGACAGCCGCGCAACAGTGGATAATGAGAAAGGCCGTATAGCGTTGCCTATAATACCGGCGTAGACTATTACCTCCCCGTTTATTCCTCGACTCCTTGTCTTTTTGGGGTGAAGGGGAACTCGCGACGTGTCGTTTTCCCCGGTAGCCCTATAAGTATCCCCGTATACCGTAACCTAACCGTTTGTTGCATCGAGCTTAATGAGGCTTAACGTGTTGACGTCACACTGTAAAGCGTCTTGGGATGACCAAGAAGTTATGAGATATGGCTTTAAGTTTCAGAACTGAGTTTTATTCCGTACCACACCGACGGGAGTTGCGCAGATTACGCCCGCGATGGCAGCGGCCCCCCGTTCGTTGGTTTTAGGATTGCGGAGCATCCCCCAGGATCAGTTTTAAAGCTACGAGTTGCATCGGCGATGGGGGAAGGCAGTGAATGGGGGGGCGTGATGGGGATCCGATGAGGTTTACGAGTTTGGGATTTATAGATGCTTTTATTTTCAAAAACTTTTCCCTAAAAATCACTTTGGGAGGGAAAAGTTTTAAAGACGGAACTCGCGACGTATCAGTGCTCTCCGAGGGCTTCCGATTGGTTCACTAAACCCCCCTCACCGACTTTTTCGATTTTCCAAAAAGATTATTTCATACAGAGTTACATTATACCGGCAAACTTTTAATGTTCTTTCGGTGGCTTGTGTCTTACGCCGTTCTCCCGTTTTGATACATATAGGTTGTATTTTTAGAAAGACGTTTCCTCGCGTTAGTGTTAAGTTTAGGTCACGTAAACTTGTGTTGTTATACATAAATAGAACTAGCCCAAGGTTTTGGAGACCGTTGTTTCTTTAATACAACGAACTCTTGGATTTCGGTCTAGGATATAGATTATTTTGAGCCTTGAATAAACTTTTATTATACTAGCTAAATAAATAAAACTCTCTGATCTTAAAGGATTAAAATCCTTTATAGCTTTAAAGATCCCAGGATGTATTAATTATTAAAACTAGCTTAATATATTCAAGACGAGGTGATGAGTGTTAAATGGCAAAAGACGTGGAAAGGTCCATAATGAAAAGGGGGGGGGGGGAATACGCAACGAGTTTTGAAATTTTGAATGTTTAGGCCAAGCTTATCTTTTCGGTGTGTTAGTCGCAAGCCGGATTCCCTGCTCGGTACTGACGAGCAAACCCAAATAGGGCGAACCCAGTCTATCGTTACCTATCCATTTTATTTCTTTTTAAATTGGTTTTGGAGTCAACGATTTATTTGGTCTTACGGTATTTTCATTTGTTTTTTGCTAATTTTAATTTGATTTTGATGTACCTTGTAAATTTCAAGAAAATGTGAACCTCATTTAATGAAATCTGTGATTTTTTTGGAAATACCATGCCTAACTCCGCCTATCCGGAATTAACTAACGATAACAATGGAGCCTAGGATAAATGATATTTTTATGAATTAGTCAATTAACTTTATTACCCAATAAATATAATAAATATATCGAAGTTTTTACGAAACCAAATCCTAGATGAATGAGCCTAAAATTATTGGAACTCATTGTAAACGAGCCCTAAAACTATTTAAGATTAGTAAAAGCAAGAACTATGAATGATAGATTTGTCCCCTGCTGCCATGATCTTATACTTTCAGAAGCAGTCTAAGCAGTCGACGGTTCTCTCTCTTTGTAAAAATAAAGTAATTTTTTTCAAAGACTAATTGACCGATTTCAAAATTACGTTTTTGCTTGTGAAAGTACCTTTAAATTATGAAGTATAGAAGGCTTATTTATCTGCTTTTATACGCTAACATGGCAGCGTATTTTCAAACTAATTTGAAGATCTACCCATTGTAGAACAAAAATAAATTTTTTTAGGGGGCCATTAAAAATTATTAAAATGAGACTAAGATTGTTAATACTAATTTAGGACTAACAAAACTAACCTCGGAGTAATCGAAGAATGTTTATTATTAATCAAATATGTGTCTCATAAGGATAATAATTTGGGCTAATTAAATTAGCTAAAGATGTTATAAGAAAGGATATTTTCTATAAATGGTTTATTAAAGATTAACGAAACGCGTCAAGGATTAACAAAACGCGTCTGGGATTAACGAAACGCGTCAGGGATAACGAGTCAAGGATTAACGAAACGCGTCAAGGATTAACGAAACGAGTCAAGGATTAACGAAACGCGTCTGGGATTAACGAAATGCGTCAGGGTTTAACGAAACGAGTCAAGGATTAACGAAACGAGTCAAGGATTAACGAAACGCGTCAAGAATCAAGGAAACACGATAAGAATTAACGACACGCGTCAATTATTAACGAAACGCATCAAGGATTAACGAAACGCGTCAAGGATTAACGAAACGAGTCCAGGATTAACGAAACGAGTCCAGGATTAACGAAACGAGTCCAGGATTAACGAAACGCGTCAAGGATTAACGAAACGAGTCAAGGATTAAAGAAACGCGTCAAGAATCAAGGAAACACGATAGGAATCAAGGAAACACGATAAGAATCAAGGAAACACGATAAGAATCAAGGAAACACGATAAGAATTAACGACACGCGTTAATTATTAACGAAACGCATCCAGAATCAAGGAAACATGATAAGAATCAAGGAAACACGATAAGAATTAACGACACGCGTCAATTATTAACGACACGCGTCAATTATTAACGACATGCGTCAATTATTAACGAAACGTATCAAGGATTAACGAAACGAGTCAAGGATTAACGAAACGAGTCAAGGATTAACGAAACGAGTCAAGGATTAACGAAACGCGTCTAGAATTAACGAAACGCATCAAGAATTAACGAAACGCGTCAAGAATCAAGGAAACGAGTCAAGGATTAACGAAACGAGTCAAGGATTAACGAAACGAGTCAAGGATTAACGAAACGAGTCAAGGATTAACGAAACGCGTCTAGAATTAACGAAACGCATCAAGAATTAACGAAACGCGTCAAGAATCAAGGAAACGAGTCAAGGATTAACGAAGCGAATCAATATGACACTGAATAATAAAAAAAGTGTAGGATTAGAAAAACTAAATTACCGTTTTCAGTATAAGCTCCACTCCTAAAGAACTTGGTCACGGATTAGTCCTAGACCACTATTATAACAAACCCAATTTATACATTCCAAAACGTCAATTCATAACGGAAATACACCGTTCCTTCATCAACTCGAATAACGTATATCACTCTCCATTAGTTCCGTAATCTGAAGCGTATCTAGGAAGAGCGCAATTACCGTAGCATGAAGCGGAACAATCTGTCTGGCAGCTAAAAACGGAAATACGCCACCTTATTATTAATCAAGCCGCGGAAGTCATTTCTCAACCACTCCCGTTTTTTTTTTTTTGGTTATTTTAGCGACCCAGAGCTTAAGATATACCAGACACGAGATAATTTTAAAAAAGGCGGATAGCTTGAGGTTTTCATTTGGAAGAAAAAAACCCAGAGAAGCATTTGTTGAGAGAAAATTGATGGCTACATTTTAGTCGCTAAAACGAAACAAAAAAATCCACTTCATTTTTAGGCTTTACTCCGCCCCTTCTAAGCTCGGACGCGTACCAAGGCCTAGCCAAGTTGTTATTTATAACCTCGTGGCCGTAACTGCAAATAATCGGGGTGCATTTATTTCTTCGTTATTTTTCGTGAAATTATACCAGGTTTTCTCGTACTGGTTTTAAACGATTCCTATTTATTTTAAAGTACGCCTTGGCACGTCATAGGGGCATTACATTCCCGCTTTTGGGCCCAGGCCTAACCGGTAAGCCTCGGTCTCTGGTCTTCGTCAAAACGACCCTTGTCAAGGCCTAATGAATAAGGACGTCCAGACTTGTTTGGGCCTGCGTAAAGCTGAGGGGGGAAACGAGACTGAAAATCAGTATGATAAGAGTTCCTTTTAAAAGGATGAATGGCGTTAAGATTCGATTAGGTTTGTTGGTTTTCTACACGGGTTGTGTTTATTGTCAGACACCATTTTTAATTGGCCCCTTTTTCAACGCCTTTCTTCCCCGATTACGTTAATTGAACGTGTTCCGCTTTTCAAATTCCAATCGGGGTTTAATGGCTGTAAAAGAAGAACGTTTCGTTGATGTTTAGGATCTGGAGTGACTCAATGGGGTTTAAATATTCGTCATTTTGGGGTGAGGGATTTTGGGTTTTAAATCACCTTTTAGTTGTCTTTCAAGAATTTTCCATACAGGAAAAATCTGCGACTTCGGATTTTAATCGAAATTGTGGTTTTTAACGAAATTGTGGAATAGACATTGTTGATATTAATCGAAATTGTGGAATAGACATTGTTGATATTAATCGAAATTGTGGAATAGACATTGCTGATATTAATCGAAATTGTCGTTTTTAAGGAAAATGTGGAATATAGTCGAAATTTTGAATTTTAATCGAAATTTTGGGTTTTAATCGAAATTTTGAATTTTAATCTAAATATTGGGTTTTAATCGAAATTTTGGATTTTAATCGAAACTATAGATTTTAATCTAAATTGTGAATTTCAATCGAAAATGTCGATTTTAGTAAACATTTTGGAATTTATAAGAAATTTTATAATTTGGCCAAACGTTCAAACCATGGACGAAGGTCCGTTTCAGACGTTAGATAGGGAAAAGCAATTCAGTCCAAGGTCTAAGGGCGAAAGGGGTGAGAACCAGAGCTCTCTTGACAATTTTTACTCTATTTTTGGAAGCCATAACTCATCCCGGAAATTTGTAAATGCATATAGTGTTTATTTAATATAAATTAAGCTAGATTTTAATAAATTTCAAGTTTCATTTGATACAAAAGCAATATTTATTTAACATAAAAAAGCAAATTATATATAAAATTACCAGAAGTGTACATTTGTCTCCTATTTACTTAATTTTTCATTGAGTTTTTTATTTCTTTAAGTCTTAAAAAAACTTTTTTAAATATATATTTTTAGATAAATTTGCAAAGCGAACCGAGTTATTTTTAAGTTTTCAATTTCTTCAAAGGACATCGCAATTTTTTTATGGGAAATGTCTTTCAACGGATTTATTTCAAATTGAATTGAATGTTGTTAAGCCTGGTCCAAGGACCAAAATTGTTCATTGCCAATTTTTCCTAGCTCCTATAGTCTGTCCAGTATCAATGGCCAAAGTTGGACAAAACTTAGTATAGTCTTTTTGTTAAAAAAAATTGCTGTTACATTGGTTCGCATTACAGTCTCGTGCGTCGCGGGTTCAGGCTGACTGACATATTATTAATATTTCCAAATTTAAAATCCAAACTACCTTACTTATTTTTCATTAATTTTAAATTATTATTCGATGAATTTTCGAACGAGGAATTATTTGCCAATATTTTCCATACGAAATGATTAAATATATAAAATATAATAAGTAAGAAACAAAAAAACATCGGAATACGTGTGATAAATGTAAATCAGTGGGTTTCCGAAACGGTGTCCATTTATCACACATAACAAATATAAAATTGATACTTCACTACTGCACGTAGCGTGTGAAAATTACAGCTTTGTATATTTTGAAAGAAATTAATACCGTAGTAGGTTTTTGGAGCTCTCTCTAGTGTCTGTGATTTAAATTTACAGTTAACAAAAAATCTTCAAACTCTCAATCAATTTTAACTAAGACTATTAAAATAGTCGGCACTAAACATTCACAAAAAGGTATCGAACTTCATAAACTGGACCGAAGATGGCGAAGAACCTACCTTCGGTAGTACTAACAGTTAACAGTGATTTCTAGTACAGCTTTTCATTGGCCACGAAATTGGAGTTCACGTAGGTTTTCTACCCCTCTATAAATCTGTGATATATATTTTTCCTTCGAGAGAGGGTTCCCCTCCTGACTCTAGAATTCGGGGGCATTATCGTTAGGGTCACTCAATCGTTTCTCGACACCAATCATTTGATCGAAAAACTGTTTTCTTTTTCGTCTCTTATTTTTCCCTTCTTCGTCGGTTCCTCTTCACCATCAGTCCTCTTGATTCCCGCTGCTTCTGTCACTCGCTTTTTCTACGCCAGGGAGCGCGACCATCAGCGCGTTAACACTTAACGACAATTTTTTCGGGGTCTCACCTCCTCAATCAACGGTCGTCAGCAATGACCCCTTCCCGGTCCACCCCCTTCCCCTCTCGAGCACCTTCTGGGAGCCAACCAACACAAAATATAGAAGCCACGCTGCGCACAAAAAATCCGGACAATCGAGGAGTCCAAATGATTGTACCTGCACGTCTTTATTTTCCGTCTTCTCATCTTCTAGCTTCCAGGGTGGAGTCGGACCTCCGACGGGCTCAATCGATTGATAGGGGTTTTTTTTACTTGAATTTTGAAGGTATTACCTACCTGAATACGCCTAATATCAAAGATATATACACTCATTTAGTCCTTTGTAATTAACACCTCGTATAGTAACGAATTGAAAAATGTTTATTTAAATTAGAGTTGCCACTATGTTACCATAACTACCGAGTAAAAATGAGAGAAAAAATTGTTGACGTCAGATGAAAGGTTAGATACTATTTAGATAAGTGTTTAGTTTTATTATAAGAAAATGTTAAGTTGCACTATGTTAGTTAACTTTGGTTTCATTTAGTTTAAATTAACTTGGTCGCGCTTACAACTTCTGTTCTGTTCACACTTTGTTTTAAGGATCATATTGGTAGCGTTCAGCTTAGGTTATCTTGGTCGCAATATTTAATCCCACTTAATTTGCTACAAATATTTACTCGCTTCATGACTATATTTTTCATAGAACTATATTTAACTAATGAATAAAATTTTCAATGTTTTTCTGTCAACCGATAATTTCGACGAAAATATTTGTTTTTAACCACGTCGTAAGTCCTTCCGCACCTCATACAGATAGAAAGTCGGTGAAACGAAAACGGGCAGTTATCTGGGATCAAATTTAACAAGAACGGACGTTTTATTACTTACTTGTCATAGTACCAGGTGGCTTTCATTTCAGGAACAAATTATTATCTCGTTTTATTTCGTAAAACTCCCCCGAAATCTCGGACGTTTCAAAGGCGGGCTTTAAATCACAGTTTTATTTCTTTCTATCTGACGTACGTTACGCATTTGGAAAAACGCATTCGGCCAAAAACGTACGCTTTTGTTCCTATCTAATCTGTAGGATACCGCTCGGACTTCGCCGAGATCCGAACTTGTTTACAAGCCACTATATTATACATCTTAGATGTGAGGCTACTGGCTACTATCGGTATAAGAAACGGCGAAAAAGACTCGAGGAGCGACCAATGATTCTTCCTTAGAACGCCAGATCCAATTTCCAACGATGAAAAGCAGAATGTTGCCGGCAAAAATTTCTATCGAGGGAACAACATGGTTGGGCCTTTTTTGTTTCTGTGGGGAGAATACTCTAGAGTTACAATTTAGTCTAAGACTAACCGGGTCTTTTTTACCTCTATTCTATTTTTTGGTTTTTCTTACCAACCGATCAGTCGTTTTTTTGACCAACAGATCAGTCCTTATTTTTATCAAAAAGGTAAAACACTATCGATTTAAGCTTGACTTTAGTTTTGCACAGAAACTGTGGTGCAAATAAATGTTTTAAAAATGTTCTTCTGTTGTTTTAGTAATGCCAAAAGTTGATTATATATATTTTACGAAATAAATAAATTCCCAGACAATACCTGTATTACTTCACTAAAGCACTAAATATTACACTGGGTAGCCATATTTACTTCAGTAGACTTAAAAAATATATTTAGAAAGTCAATGTGACGTATTTTACAGCGTACTATTTTTTCAACTTTATTTATTTGAATTAATTTTAATTGAATTTTTTTAGTTAACATCAGGAAAAAATTACATATTTAAAAGCAATAAAATAAAACATAACAATTTTTTTTAATTATAAAATTGACAACCCTGGTTTTAATATATGTGTGACCAGAACCAACATTCAATTAAAGCCGCAGTTACACTAGACCATCAAACCCAGTTTCAGTCGGTTTGAATGCCAGTTTTGATAAATAAAATTTAGATAAACTGGCCATACGAAAAAGTTCTTAGGGACAAATCAATTTTAAATAATACTGAGTTACCTTTATGTACCCAAATTGAAATAACTCTGATAAACTGAAACTACTGAGTATTAGAAATTTCGCAAACAAGTATCGAGAATGTATGGGCAACATCCATTAGGCTTCATGTCATGATTCCCGGAAGATAAACCACGCCCCTCCGCCTTACCACGCCCCTAGCGTAATGTGTCCCCCTTTCCGCCAATAAGAGAGCTTTATCTCAGTGTAGGTGGAGAATAGTTTCCGGGAATCATGAAAACAAGAGGCAATAGTCGCGGCTACATATTCTTGGTTCACCTAAATACATTCTTGGTATTAACGTTACTTTTTCCAGAATACTTGTTGCTATAAATATTAACGAAAAAACGTTCTTCTTATTCTTCTTGGTGTCTATTAAGTTAATAGAAACGAACCAATAAATTCGAAGTAGGGGAAGTGACTTTGCTAGCAATGACTCTTCATTTATCTCAGTCGAGTGACTAAATTATTTTTATTCGTCGGCATAATATTCTCGCGAGACATTCGGTAATTAAATATTTGCAGGCAGGAATAGATCAAGCCTGACCTTAATAAGATAGGAGAATGATATGTTTTTGCTTTTGGCGGGGTTGCATGGAAATAGACGACGCGCTCGGAGGAAACAAGTTAGGGAAAGTTGGCAATTGACCATCGCTTTGTTATGAGTCTGTGCGGAAATAATTATGATTGGAAAATAGTAATAGTAAAATTGTATTAGTGCGAAGTCAAATATAACATACCGAGAGTATTTAAAATTATTAATATTACGGTAATATTTCATTTTTATTATAATAAAATAATTGCCAGCTAGGAGCAGCAAACACAAGGAGAACGCGACTAGCCTTAAACACGCTAACGCAATGTTGTGTACAAATTTAATTGGACGAACCTTTATGCTGAACGTTTTTCGGAAAGGGGGAAGATAATTTCCGAATTTTCCCCTTCCGACGGCAGCAGGCGCTAAAGCGTCTAACCAATGAAAAATGTACGCAAGAAAATGCACGACTTTTGACGGGTTGCGTTCTCCTTGTATGGGGTGTTGTGGTTGTTGCTCCTAGTTGCCAGTAGATCTCAAATTTGAAAAATCTTCTATTTTCAAATTGTAAAATTGTATATTATTCGTTGTTTGATAGCTGATACGTATTATATTTATATTTAAACCTCTTTCATTAACTAGTATCGTCTACCCTTTTAATTTGTCACGTCGTGTGACTCGCGTTACAAATTACGGCTGACTAAAGCAACGCATAAGTCCGCTGTAGAAACCTATGGATTTTTGGCGGCGCGATAAAAAGGGGAGATGCAGGCAGCCGCCAAGATATAGCAGGACTCGGTAAGGAGCGGAAGATTCACGGAATCTATGTGAAGTGTCAGTGTCAGACGTTGGAGACGAGCGGGAACCTCTGTATAAAGACAAAGCTGGAGAGAGTGGATAGGCTTCGGATAGAGTCGAATCGAACCCGGTATATAAACTGGAGAATACCCCCTCCTTTTCGAGCCCCGAAAATCGCGAAGGTTGGCCCCCTGTAAGTGGGACCTCTCGGTTTCTATTAGTTTTCGAAATGGGGTTACCTCGCCAGTGGCTCCCTCCACCGGGCTAGTTTGTCATTAACCCAGATAGAGCGGTATACACGGTGACGCATTTTTTCTCCTTCCTGTGTATTCCCGTTGTATGTCAGCTCTCGGATGCTTCTCGACGCCTTGGCTTAACTCGCTCGGGCCTTGGCATTCCCCAGCGCGAGATGAATAAAAGGGGCAATAACCGGGGACCGAGATGATCAAGACCCCTCCTTGATAAATGCCTATTGCCTTCTCTGACACTTAGATTCCTCCAACATCTTTTCCTCTCTCTCTCTCTCTCTTCATCTTCTTTATTCGTTGCTTGACGACTTTATAAGTTTTCACGCTGCCTTTTTTCCCTCCAGGGTCGTTGCTTTATTTATCCTTTTTAGGCGTGCACCGCAGTCCGTACAACGGTGCGGTGGAGAACGAGACTAGATAAAAAGTTGATTCACAGATGAATCTAACGTTTTAAGATCCTACATAAATCCGTCTCGGCGTTCTCTGATTTGAATTATTTTCAGTTCGTTCTATGTTAACCAAAGTTACACGAAGTTTATAATCCATTTTTTAACGAAATTTTCACCGTTTTATTTATTAATTTGGTAAAAAAGTTGGGAAGTTCTTTATTTCTACTCCTATAATATTATTGTGTCGTAGGATAAACGACGGAGACAATTTTGTCTGGCCAATACTACATTCCTATTTGAAGCTGATTTTGATAGAGTTGTGTATTTTCCTTATCGGGGGAGGCATTCTAGCTAATCACGGTGTAAATTATAATATTTTACCTAGTGAAATATTATAACGAAAGAACAAATTTAGCAACAAACATTCTAAATGACATTCCGAGTTACTATATTCACTTATATTTCAAAGTAGTATTGTCCAGACAATATTTGTGAAGTCGTGTCACCTACTACTCTCAATAATTTCTTGGGGGCAGTAAAGAACATCCCAAAGATGTATGTAAATCTGGTTCGGCAGTCAAAGCAAATGCTTTCTACCATTTAAGATACACAAAAAGAAACAAAAGGTGATTGGACGATACTAAAACACTGGTTAAAAGCAAATATAAGTTCAGTCCACGCTTTATAATAAACCAGAATACACGAAGAAACCAAAGTGATTGGACGATACCAAAACATTGGATAAAAGAGCTTAGGGCTTTAGCCCTTTCGTAATATTTCGTCGTATGTTTCAAAATATAATAGTGGGATATCCCGACAAATATTAGACATTATTTAAGACTAATATGAACCGCTTTGTATGCTAAAGCGTTGAAATTATTTCGAATAGCTAGTTTGAAATATATTATATATTACATAGTATATTTATTATATTTATTATTATTACTACATTCCGGTGTTAATGTTAATGTTAATGTTAATGTTCAAGTAAAAATAAAAAAATTGCCAAAAAACGCTAATATACTCAACAAACCAGCCAGGAAACATCGACCAAATACGTCGGGTTTCCTAACAAATTGGAACACAAAATACTGTGAATTTTTCTCAAGATCGGCTTTCTCCGGTTAATTAAAGCAATTAATAGGAGCTTGACGCGTTGTTAATTTAAATTAAACGTATCTGACTAATAAGCCTTTTACACGCGGGCAGCGGTGCAAAAACCAACAGCTCCCTCTCGCGAGTCATCCCGGAGATTTAGCCGGTCATACGACGGGGATTAAAAATCGAAAAATGTGTGGCAACCTTCTCTCCTTTAATAAGGCATCTCCTTAAGTGAAAACTCTAGTACGGGTCCTCGGAGTTTTAAAGCTACCGTTGTCCGCCCTATAAATATCGAGGCTCTCAGTGAGTGGAGAAAAGAGTCTAAAGACCGAGAGAGAGTGCTTCGTCGCGAGTCCGCCTGTACCTTACCTTTTCCGCCCGCCATCCATAATGAGCCTATAACTTTCCGGGAGGGGAAAGTATTTCGGATATATTGAGGACGGGGAAGAATTCTGGCTGGCGTTGTGCATAATTTAATCACTCGCGTGAGGGGATCGTTCGTAGCTAGGAACGTAATAGAATTAGCAGAGCAGCTCCGGAACAATGGCTGGCCTCCCTATGCTGGAGCTAGGCCTTGGCGATGCTGTTGTCATATGTAGCTCGTGGAAAAATTTGGCAACATAATGCTACTGCCTTTCCCCCTCGTCGCCAAAGTAGTTTAACCAAGACTTAATAATTCAATAAGAGGCCTCGAACCGAAACGCGAACGAAAGATTTTCGCAGTGCCATCTAACGTTGGGAAATACGAAAAGTAATTTTATTGTTTTATATTGAATCATGATTTAAGGGCTTACTTCGTGACTTAATGACTTACTTCGTGACTTAATGGCTTACTTCGTGACTTAATGGCTTAATTTGTGATCTACTGGCGTACTTCACGAGTTAATAACGCACTTCGTGACATAATGGCTTACTTAGTGACTTAATGACGTACTTCGTGACCTAATGGCGTAGTTCGCGACTTACTGGCATACTTAGTGATTTAATGACGTACGTTGTGATTTAATGGCGTTCTTTGTGATCTAATGGCGTACTTCACGAGTTAATGACGCACTTAGTGACCTAATGGCGTACTTCGTGACCTTATAGCGTATTTCGTGACCTAATGGCGTACTTCACGAGTTAATGACGCACTTAGTGACCTAATGGCGTACTTCGTGACCTTATAGCGTATTTCGTGATTTAATGGCTTACCTAGTGATATATTTTCGTATTTCACGAGTTAATGGCGTACTTCGTGATCCAATGGCGTACTTCGCGCCTTACTGGCATATTTTGTGATTTAATGGCGTACTTTGAGATCTAATGGCGTACTTCACGAGTTAATGACGCCCTTAGTTACCTAATGGCATATTTCGTGACCTTATAGCGTATTTCGTGACTTAATGGCTTAACTAGTGATCTATTTTCGTATTTCACGAGTTAATGACGTACTTCGTGATCCAATGGCGTACTTCGCGACTTACTGGCATATTTAGTGATTTAATGACGTACTTGGTGATCTAATGGCGTACTTCACGACTTACTGGCATATTTAGTGATTTAATGACGTACTTGGTGATCTAATGGCGTACTTCACGAGTTAATGACGCCCTTAGTGACCTAATGGCGTACTTCGTGACTTAATGGCTTACGTAATGATCTAATGGCTTACCTAGTGATCTAATGGCATATTTCAGGAGTTAATGACGTACTTTATGATCTAATGGCGTACTTCGCGACTTAATGGCTTACTTTGTGATCTAATGGCGTACTTCGCGACCTAATGACGTAGTTCGTAACCTAATAGCCGGCTTCGTGACTTAATGACATAATTCGTGACTTAATTTCGTACTTCGAGACTTAATGGCGCACTTCGAGACTTATAATGGCTAACATCGTGACAAAATTGCGACTTTGGGGCTTACATAGAAACTTATTAGGTTACATCGCGACATTAGGAAATTAACGATTAAATTGCGATACTGTCTATTATTCCACGACCTTAGCGATAAAACTCAGCTTAGTATCATAAACCACGCTTTATGAAAATTACACTTTGCTAATTCTAATGAAATCTCCCATATTTTGACCCGATCTCAAATTACATTTTTATTTAATATTCGATTTGGATCGAAGAATTGGCAACGTCAAAGAAATACCAATTCCCCAAAATGGTTTTCCCAAGAATTGATAAGTAAAAGGAGCGTTTCGCGTCTCAGGAAACGGAACTAGAAAACCTTGGCCAGAGCCATCTATCGACTGAACCGGGAAGCTTCCAATTGTGAAGAGGAATATTACACGCTTTTCAAATCCCTCTGAACACTCTGTAGGTTTTTTGAAAATTCAAGCCTATTACCCCTGCCGCGTGGCACTGATGGTACACGACTCTTTGGAGGGCGCTTCCCAAGATTGATGTCTTCAGCCTGAATCCGAAATTCCGGCCCACTTCGCCCCCCTCCCTTACCCTGTCTTTTCAGCACCATCTTTCAGCGCCGATCCAATATTCAATTCAAGAAGTCGAATTCCACGCTAGTCCCTTTTTATCATTTCTTAGGAACGTGGTTTAATTCGTTGCATCCGTTTCAATTTTTCTAGTGAAAGATAATCTAACCTACTAAAAGCGACTAATCTCATTAACTGCATTTACTGAATTAATTGTTATCAGTAGATTACAGTTTCTATTGCAACATATCTTTTAAATTTTGCCGATTCTTATATTTTGGGAATCTGATATATTTTAGTAATGATTCTAATTATGAAGCTGTTATATTTTAGTAATGATTCTAATGAAGGTGTTATATTTTAGTAATGATTCTAATGAAGGTGTTATATTTTAGTAATGATTCTAATGAAGCTGTTATATTTTAGTAATGAATCTAATATATTTTAGTAATGAATCTGAGATATTTAAGTAATGAATCTTATATATTTTAATAATGAATCTGATATATTTTAGTAATGAATCTGATATAATTAAGTAATGAATCTAATATATTTTAGTAATGGATCTGATATATTTAAGTAATGAATCTGATATATTTTAACAATAAATCTGACATTATATATATATATATATATATATATATATATATATATATATATATATATATATATATATATATATATATATATATATATATATATATATAATGTTATATTTTAGGACTCATTCATTTATATTTTTGAACCAAAGCTTATATATTTTTCGTTTAGGATTTAACTTCCTGAAACGTTTTAGTGGAAAACTTTATCTAATTTGCCTAGCTATCACAAATACACCTCGGTGTGTTAATGGGTTAAAAAAGTTACATATTGAAATTGGATCTCCTAATTGGACATTTTGGCCACCAGAAGCTAGGGTGTCGCTAATAACGTTAAATACAAGTGGTACTACCACTTTTATTGAAAAAATCGTTACAGTGGTAGATCTTGTTCGCAGACGATTTTTTAAATTTAGAATACATTATTCGAAATATAAGTTTAATGTAAAAATATTTAAAATGTTCACAAAAATTACCCATCAATAAATTTATAAACCAAACGGGTATGGATACAATTTTAAGCAAAAACGGAAATTTGATCTAACTCCCTATGTCGCCAACGTAAAACTTTTGAAACATCATGTTTTCGACACGGAGCAAAGAAGAAATTAACGCGGCCTAGGACTAGCAAATCTAGTGAGCGCCATATTTAGTCTTTGTAGCGAAAAAGTAGTTTGCTCTCCAAAACGTCGGTTGGCAAACCTGAAACGTAGGTATAGATCATCCTTGGTTTAAAATTTTAAACGCGAAAAGCGGGCAAGGCTTAAGGTTTTTGCGTATTGAGCAAATTATACGAAGATATCGCCTTCAGAATCACAATTATTGTTCATTAGTATGTAAATTTATGATAGCAAATAATAGTTTTAAAACTAAATACCTTTATAATGTAGAAATTACTAAGTTCAATCAAAACGAGTCGAGTCTCTTAAAATTTAAAATAGCCAGCAAAATCCTATGGGAATTCTACGAGCTAAATTGGAAAGAATCGTCAGCACTTTTCAAATGTTTTCTCCGCTACTGCTCTCGTAATCTCGTATGAATCGATGGGCTATCCAATCATTCCAATGTTAGAAATTTTGTACATCTGATTTCAGATTTCAAGTGATTTCAATATTTAATTGATTAAAGTTATTAAATTTACGTGATTTCAAACGATTTCACGGCTGATTTGTACACCTGAAGTCCCTCGGTATGAATATATTAAGAAGACTATATTTTCTGACCACATATCGCCTTAACGAATCTGTATCCCTCCGAATACCTCTATTTCGAAAACGAGACGTTTAACGATTTTGGGCGAGTTAGAGGCTTATTATAGGCTTTTGAAATTACAGTTAATTCTATTCTGGTTGAAGTACGGTAATAAATCCGATTCATTACATGTTATAACGAATTATATAAAAAACAATCCACGTATAAAAAAATTGAATGAAAAAAATGTAAAAAAATGGCGACTGGAGGCTATTTATTCTTTTTTATATCTTACGGCGAAATTGCCTTATTTTGTTTTATACAACCCTTCGCGATGGAAAAGAACATTGGTTTATCTTCAAAACCAAAAAGGTACGCCGAAGTAAACTCTGGGAGGCATAGTTTTTCAGTGGGAGAGGGCAAAGCATTCGTTCCTTCCCCCGTAATATAGCCCAGCCTAGCCTAGCTTAGCCGTAGCGACGCGAAGAATTCCTACGTATTAAATCCCTCCTATTTTCATCTTTCGTATTTGGGCATCAGATGGCGCGGTTCTCACCGTCTATTTCGCCAACCCTGCCCTCCATTCCGGGCTTCGAGAGCCCCTTGACGTACCCTCCCCCTTTATACCTGTATATCACGTAGTTACTGATATTTCCCGTTGTATCCAATGCGAGAAAGTAGACCTTCGTCTCTAATATCTTTCCGGAGATCGTCTTTTGGTTGCAGCGAAACCGATATGCGATTTCGAAGCTATTGTTTTATTGCCAAGTTACCGCGCTAAAATGGGTTTTCTAAAAGACGACCGCTCTTATGTTGCGTTTTATATCATTCGCGGGGTTTTTACGACTATGAAATTTAGTTTCGCAAAAATTACTGGTTTCGGGGCTTATACATTTGGCGTTGGCGGCGCTTTGATTTGAGTGATTACGACCGAAAAACAACGTTGTTTTGGTTTTACTACTAGGCGATCACTGAAATATGGAGAATAATAAATGAAATTAAGAAGGTTAAAATAAGAACCAATATTTTGTAAATAGGAAACAAAACGATATTGTATTTAATTATTACTCGCAATTTGCAAGTTTTAACTATTGAACCTCTGTACTAGTCTCAGTTTAGTTAATAATAATAATAACTATCTTATGTATATAATATAATACCAATTATTAATTAATTCATAATAATATACAATATAATTCGAAAATTACTTTTTAGTAGTACGATATATTAACAAATGTAACGTATAAATAGACTAAATAAACTAAATTTCGCTTTTAAAGTGCATAATATTTTCGCTTAACCAATTTTCAATAGTATATTTATGAAGCGACACGAATAGCATTTTAATCGATAAGGTATCTGATAACGTCATAGCTAGGATTACTTATTTGCAAAATATTTATGTCTAAAGCCGAAATATTCCGTCGTGTAAATTAAAAATTGCAAATATTCAGTCGCTTAATAATGTATTTATTTTCTCGGTACATTATATTTAGCATACATCCTGTTTGTTAAATTTTCCATTCTGTTGGGGGAAAGTCCCAACTTTGAATTTCGAGCGCACGGGAATCAACGCCATTCTCTGGCTCGTGGGCAACACATTTTTGTCGTGGACTTTTAAATTAGACGACGGACTGTTGCATATGCAAATTTTATTTCATGATACGCGAGGGTCGAGAAGTCCTTTGAATAATTTGTCCTTGGGCGGCTTACCGTTAAGTAATATTATTCCATTATTAAATATGATAATTTCTGACTGCTACCCTATAGCCAAAAGAATAACGTTAGGCCTAACACATTCTTAATATACCTCTATCGCATTCGCTTAAAGTTCTAAGTTTTAAATCTATTTTTAGGGTCGTTAGAAATGTTGAAATTAAATGAAATGGGCATATTTAAAACAAATTACTAACATTAGTAAATTAAATACTTAACGGTTTTTCAAAAACAATAAAAACAAAGCCTAATTATATTTTCAGGTTGGAAATGTTCAAATGATTATTGAAAACTAGGCTTAGCTAGTGATCCGATCACAAAGTCTAAATTTAAATAAACTTAAATTATGTACAACTGTATTGAAATTTTTTTTTCAATGTTTTGGTAATACACATATAGGAACTGTAAAAAATTTTAAATTGACGCAATTGACAATTTAATAACATTAATGAACATAATGTTTTTATTTATAGTCTAATTATTACTCAAACAAAGTTGTAAATTACTAACATTAGTTAATTCAACATTTTATTTATTTATAGTTTATTATTCAAAACATTTATAAATAACTAACCCTAATAAAATTAAAATCACGACAATACATCATTGCCTAATTATTATATTTAGTTAAACCCTTTTTTTCAACTGTATTTAAAAAATAAAGCTTTGGATAAAGCTAAACTCGTGACGAGCAAACGCTATATTTGTCTAGTGTGCTTCTTAATTTGTACCATCATATAACTGCTAAAGAACACCCGAAGGAAGCTCTCTCAGATTGAAATAATCCGAACTAAGAAAATTCTGAGAAACCTTTCTTTAATAACCGGGATAAAAAATCCTCATTAAAAAGATATTAAAATAAATGCCTTGTTAGGTCTACTTAAATGGAACGCCATCTTTTGGGCACAAACTGCTCTGATTCTCTTAGATTTCTGAAATCGAAGATGCTTAAGCGAAAAAAAACACGGTGAAAATATCCGAAAAGAAAGAAACTGACAAAACAAATAAGTTGTTAAATCCCTTTTGGGAATATATACCCCCTTTCCAAAATAAGGCAAAAACCGATTTCTTCCTTTTTGTGTTTTACATTTTTATCGGCACGAGTCCAACGGTACCAATTACATTACTATTTTTGCTAAATTATTAGAACGAATTACAGGTAATTTTTTTACGAAACGTATGGTTGTATGTACACTTTTTTTAATTGAGTGACCCCTCCCCAGAATCAAAATCCTGGCTATGTCGCGGAAAATTCTTTTAATGCCAAAATAGTCTATTGTGAGATTTTTTTTCCCCAAAACGTTTCACCGTGATTAGTTCAACATTTTTGTTCGATTAATTTTTAAATTGATTTATTTAGAATAGGCCTTTCTATAAAGTAGCAATGACCTTCTTGTTTTGATGTTGCTGCGGCGTCACAGGTGACGTTCGATGACGTTTTACTACGAAAAGCCCTGGATATAAGGGTAAATTCGAGGTACCCTGTTTTTAAGCATAAACTGAATTGAACTTCTACGTATTTCGTGACATACATAAAATCCAGTTCAGCAAGCGTAGCTTATTTTATAGAAAGGCCTAATGATTTTTATAAAATTTTGCCGTCACGAATTCAACGGCACCAAGTAAAGTTGTTATTTACGCTTAGTTATTATACGCCAATCTGGGTTGGTCGTAGAGTTTTTAAATAACTCTCAAAAGCATGAATATCGATTTAACGACGGTAACAACTTGTATACAACCATTCTCAATCTAAATTTTGAAGAGGTTTCGCGCGTAAGCCGTTAGAGACTAGTAAATATTTTAGTAACTGGCGGAGCAGTTTACTAATGTGAAATTTTTAATTGGGATTTTTAAACGTTAATGTGACCTTTTCCGCAAAACTTTAATTAAAAATTAAAATTTCCCTTTACCCCCAAGCAAACTTTTCCGAGTAGAAGGCGACTACCGTTTAAATAGTAAACGCGTACGAAATTATGTAAGTGTTTCGGCGGCCCGTCTGTACCCAAGGACAGTTATAAACGCGAGCCGAGAATGGCACCTTTGAAGCAAGGATGTATATATTGACATTAATTTAAACCCGCTCATATACACCGTATTTTAAAACGAGACCGGTGTAGTTGTCCCTTTTATTTATCTGGGCATTTGTTATTAACCGGTTAAGAGTTAAGAGGAGCGCCTTTTAAACATTGGGAAATGCATAATCTCCGCGTTCTATTCCATATATATACGGCCGGACTCGTGAAGGCAATAGCGTGGAGGGAAAGAGAGAGAGTGGAGTAGATCCTCGAATGTTGGAGATCGTAGCGACATCACGTAGCAATTGTGGCAAATAAGCTTTCCGTTTTCCCTTAGTCTATAAATTACTCTATAGCGTCGCTTCCAGAAACTGTTTCCCCCGTTGCGTATAAGTAGTAAGGCCTTGGTCGATTATCAAATTAACCTAGGCTACACTATACTCTCGTTCTGGCGTTCCCCGCTAGGCGTCGCCTCTTGCCGTCCCTCGCGCCAAGGCCTCTCTACTGGCATAATGGGGCGGCCAAAGCGGCGTTAGAATTAGCTTTTATCTTTGGCAACACAGCTAGGCTATGTAGTGACCAAAGCGCATCCTAGACAAATTAGGCGCAGTTTTCCCGTAAGATTCGCTATCACGAGCGTCATCTCAACGGCTGCTTCTCGAACGTGTTTGCGACTCGAGATAAACTCGGACTCTGAAAACCGCCACCCACCGACGATGGCGCCTTCTAGCGGCGCTCCCTTTCTTCGGCTTTCACCAAAATTTGACTCGGTTCCTAGCTGGCCTTTTCGAAAAGGGAATATTTAAGTAATTCGCAAAACCGAAAAGCTCGACAAAATTTACATTGGGGAGTCAAAATTGTTTAACAATTAGGAAAGTGAAATGGTTTTCCTTCCGAGACGATAATTTCTTTTCGGTACTTTGTCCCAGAAGCGAGCCAAACATTTTTGCATTTTTAATAGATAATTTTACAGTCGACTAAATGAAAGCGGCATAGGTGGCGCTCGTCTCGAAATTCTACACTTTTCTTTTTAAATCCATAAACTGTTTTCGACTGCGTTTACAGCTAATCAAATAAAATCTGGCAAAATTTATTTTGACACGTGACCATAATATAGATTCAAAATTATTGGTCAATTTCAATAATGCTTTTGCAGCTCAAACGCCGTCTAGCGGATAATGTAGGCAAGCATTAAAACCTAACTTCCCCCACTAAGATCCAAACCTACTTCAATTGATATTAAGCAGACGACTGTTTCATGAATGAAACTTATCCCATTCATCAGACATAAAAGCACTCATGACACTATTAAAACGATATCATTGATTTCTATTTACATTTTAATTATAATTATTTAAATTTAATGTATTATTAATTAGTAATTTTAAAGTGGATTTAATATTTATATTACTACTTCAATCTTTCAAAAATGAGCTAGGCTAATAACCAAGGCACCACCCAAGTCGTCGAGCGACTTTTAATGCCTTAATTCAGGTGGCCAAATTAAGTTGCGTAGGAGGGTGGTGGCAAGCCCCTCATGCCACACGAGCCAACAGCTCCCTACACTCACTATTACCGTAAACCTAAATACCATATTTTATGGGAAGGGGAGACCAAAGAACTCGGGGGAAAACCACTTTAACCAGTGGGGATATAACTTGCAAACTCAACTGTAATTTTAGTTAATTCCATAACTTTCTATAGCATTATATTTATACAATTTATTAAATTTAAAATCAATCCTGTACAGATTTTAGTTACGTCTACAAATCCTAATCGCGGTACTCGCTATACCCTTAGATAATAACCACTTAAAGCCTTCGCCCCAAAATCGTCACGTACGCGTTAGGAAACTTCGGCGAACGAGAATATAAAAAAGAGGGGATGGTAGGGAGGAAAAAGAATTAGAGAAATATATTTTTACGATTTTTTTAATATTTAAAGAGGTGGCGCTGTACGCGATGTTTCGGTGGAGTTGGGGAGTTTTCTAGAGAATAAAATAGCATCCGTGGATTAGGCCTCGGCTAGAAACTCGTTCCTTGGCAGCGAACGAAGAAGCAAAAAATATATATACACTCGGCTGGACGTGCTCGCGAGACGCTATCAGACTTATATCAAAGATCAGGCCTAACATCGGGCCAGCGTGAGATGGAGAAGAGCTATAGTTCGAGGTATGAAAGGTAGATGGAGTTAGTGCGCGCGGGAAAAAACCGAGAACGGAATTGCCGGGGGTGGAGAGTAGGGGAAGGAACTTTCATTTTGTAGAAAGGTAACTCGGTATAGACAATTCCGTTGAAAGGAAGAAACCGAGAAGCAAAAAGTCGTTGGGACTTGGTCATAAACCTGGACGAGCCCAACGCAGTGACCAAACTCCCATCTTCCCCCGTGATGCGAGGCCGAGTGTTAGACCTTACTTTTTCTATCTTAGCGCGGCTAAGGCTTATTTTGTAATCAGCAAATATGACTTATCCTTGCGATTCGATTCGTGTGTAGTTTTACATATTTGTAGGACTTAAATGGAGAAAAAAACTAAATCGAAAATCCGACTGTTAAGAATAAACAGCTCCTTTTAAAACCTAGCAACAGAAATGTTAAATTCCTTGATCTAGCATAAACGAGAACATAAATATGAAATTTTTACTCCCTTTAAAGAGATTATATAATGTTTTTAAAGTTGAGGAACGAGGAGGAAATAACTTGAGTAATCTGGTGTACACTCGTTAGGTAATCCTAGGATAAATAGTAATCCCAGGTAATTTGTGTAATCTCTAGTAATATCCGTAATTCCATAATGAATCTCGCGTAAACTCTAGTAATCTTAAGTAATCTCATAAATATCTCTATTAATATTATTTGGATTACTCGAAATAACTAATCCCGCGTAATTTTTGGTAATCTGTAATTTTTTAAAGTAATTTCTTGAAATATGTAATCAGGTGTACACATTGAGGAAGCAGTAACTTAATTTAGAATTTCCGTTATGATAGGATATTTAAAGGGATCCATCACTCACAACAGGGGGAGGCAGAGGGGTAACATAAAATCCAGACTTGCAGTGTGCTTCAAAACCAGTTTTTTTGTGACCCCTATGCCTTCCCCTGTTGTGAGTGAGGGATCCCTTTAACAAAGTTTACACAGTAAATTGTTTCACAAAATTTTATCATCAACGCTCACGGGAAAGGCACAGGCTCATGAATTTTGCATTTAGTGATAGAAATAGTGGCTGATTTTTCACCCAAAACAAATAGTCAACAGCGCTCATAGATTGAAAAATACGAAATTACTTTATCTAACACCTTTAGTTCTACTTTACCCAGCTTTTAAATACGTCTAATTCTTGAAACGAAAAAATATTTCTAAAATGAATTCACAACGTTAAAATGAAGCTATTTGATTATTCGAATAAGGGGATGAAACTGGCAAAAATTTAAAAATTGTATGGCAATAATATGAAATCTACAAAAAATTTAAATTGGGTCAAAGTTGCATTAAAAACTGGATCAATAAAACACTCTAAAAATAATAAAAGGTTTAAATCACGTTGAAATCACCAGAAATTAAAACCTAGAATGATATCGCAGTACAATAACAACAAATTTAAACCTAGGATGATACCACAAAAAACTGAGACGAAATTAAAATCAGAAAAAATGTCTAAATTAAATCTGATTTACATCCAATTCTCAAAATAAATTTTGAATATGGATAATTATTTATGCATTTAATAGTATTTTTAATTAATAATATTTTTCTTTTACTAAGCTATTTCATTATATTTTTATCATAATACCGTACAATGAACAATCTAGATTCGGACAAACGCGCCTTTTTATAGAATATCGGACACCATTAGCCGCGAACAAGAAATCTCAGAGAAGCGATTCCTCTATACCAACAACTGCCGAAGGAAGAGTCCTTTTGTCCTGACCCGAGGGGATCTATTCACTTTCACCTTCCCATTCTTCCTCGTAGAAAGGAAAAGACGAACATTGCGGTACCACGCTCTGGCTGAAAGAAACCTTCTGAAAGTATCAAAGACGGGTACACACACCTCGAAGCGCCGTAGATACAGAGAGCCCTGAAAATGAAATGTCCAAAAACACGCATCCCCGAATTCGTCTGAATCGCTATATCCACGGCAGCCAGATAGAATAGACATTAACTATAACGGATAGTTCCACCTTTTTGTATCGCGCGCGTATGAGGACTTAAGCTACCTGCGGCCACATGTGCGACTTGTCAATGCTTCTTCTCAGTCCTTCGAATGTCTGTTTCGCTAGCCAAACTACTGGAGGCTCTGTTAGAAGTACTTGGCTAACTTTTAAGATAAGAATGTATAGGATATTTAATGGTGTTTTACGGGATAATCATATCTCGATGTTATTATTTCCGGCTTGCAAATGTGAGTCAGATCATCTAGTTGGTGGCGCGAATCCGCCGATGGAAGAATAGTCGTGGTAAGACTTGACGCAATTTTCGAAAACACGTTAGGCAAAACGAATTCGAGTGACAATTTTGTTTTTGATATTACTATATTTTTTAGGAATTCATACTTTCTAGTAGAAATTATTCATCTTATATGCTCTGACATATTAAGGAGGAGCTAAAAAGTTCCTCAGCAAACAATCATTTCTAATAGTAGATTGAAAAGGCAATTCTAGGTTAAAAATAAATCAAACTTTTCGTTATTTATTTAAAGGAAGACCTAAGAAATTATATATTTAACTTTCATGGTCTTTAAATCCTGAAAAATATTTTAACAAACTTCAACGCCAAAAGAAACCAAACTTGGTTTAAAATAAATAAATACTGGAATTTAGTTGAATCTACCAGAAAACACCTGTGGTAAGTTTGACGTACATTTGCCATTTGATGCCTTTTTTGTAAAGGCTTTCTTATTTCGAGAAGTGACTAGAAAAAATTCTACATTCGATTATTATTAAATTTCAAAATTAATATTTTTTACAAAACAATATATTTTAAAGGTGCCTAAATAAATGTTTTGTTTACGATCCCCATTTACTTATATTCTATTTAAAATGTATTTATGTTACAGAATTACATCATACACTTTACAACGAAGAAAGGTATATAAATTAAAGTATTGCTAAAATTTCCACTTATTCAACTTTATAAATCTAGTATTAATTGTCGCACAAACGCAACAAAACGAATTTAGAGTATAGTTCAATCGGCCCTAAGCTGAGCATTTTACGAAATCGTAGCGTAGGCTTGTAAGAGGTAGTAATAGGTTTTATAGTAGGCCTTTCTTAGAGCACCTTATCCTTTTAAAGTAATAAAAGTCAGTTCTTTTTAGGCGGCCCAAAATAAAATCAATTACTTAAATGGAGCTTCGTTTTCTTACCTCAGCGGGACTTTTTGCGCTTCTTGATTCGAGCGGGAGGTTCTGGCGATTGCCGGGGTGGCATTAGATGCAGCAATTGCTCGGACTTCAATCGAGAAATCAATGTTAAATTCGCTGTGGCGCCGACCGCCAGTGACCTCGCCCAAGAAAGATCATTCCAACGTAGGCCTTGGCTTCGACTTGTGCCTATATCTGGTTAGAAGCTTAACCTTACTAGATTTACAGACGTCAAGGGCGTATTTAAGGGGGGCTTGGGGGTTCAATCCCCCTGAAGTGGATCAAAGTGTAACCATTCCTTTAACTATCAAGAGGAAGAGTAGCAATGTAATAATAATAATAATAATAACGAGCTAAGCGACTTTTAAAGCCATTAATGTAAGGGGTTTGAAGGTCAGAAGGAGGTGATTAGTTTAAACTAGGAGCATCAAACACAAGGAGAACGCCGCTAGCCTTTCAACACGCTAACGCAGTGTTGTGTACAAATTTAATTAGACGAACCTTAAAGGAGAACTGTCACCACCCTAAAATTGGTTAAAAACCATTTAAATGATAGAGGACGTCCGAAAATGGTTATACAAAAAATTTCATGTTAATATTTCCAGTATTTGATTTGTTACAAGCAACCAAATTTCGTGTTTTATCCCCCCCGACTCGAGAATCTCAGAACCGCTTGGTTGAACGTACCTGCAGCGCCATCTCGTAAACGAAATATTTTTTCCCCGGTTGTATCGTTTTTCGGTCGGAATTGTCGTCTGCTACGGCATTCTCCTTGGCTTTTTAAAGTAGTTATATTGGTAGATTGTAGTTAATCGTGTTTTTAATATGCCTTACACGCCGCTCTTTCTCAAATTTTTGCCGCTTCATTCTTTTGGCGCTGCACGTAGGTTCAACCGCGATTTCTCAAATTTTTGCCGCTTCATTCTTTTGGCGCGATTTCTGAAATTTTTGGAGCCGTTTAATGTAGGTTGCGGAAAAAGTAGCCTAACTTTTTAAATACTTTTCCAATAACTATAAAATTTCCGGGACATAATTATTAATATATTTTCTATCTTTCTGTAAAAAACCGTCGTAAATTTTGGTTTTTGTGACAGTTCTCCTTTAATGCTGAGCGTTTTACGGAAAGGGGGAAGACAATTTCGGATTTTTCCCCTTCCGACGGCAGCAGGCGCTAAAGCGTCTAACCAATGAAAAATGTGCACAAGAAAATGCACGACTTTTGACGGGTTGCGTTCTCCTTGTGTGGGGTTCTGTGTTTGTGGGGCAAAGTTAGGCTTAATTTTTCTTCTTCTTCCTCTTCCATCTTCTCCTCGCAGACCGCTCTACAGCAAAAACTACTGAACCGATTTAAATGCAATTTGGCATACAGTTTCAAATTAAGCTCCCATTGTGTCCCTCCAAAGAAGAAGTTTCTATCTGGAATAGTTCTTGAGCTACGGCGACAAATGTACAGTTCAGCGAGTCGGTAACGAAACCATGGAGTAATAAACACATAAGAAGTACTAAACAGGAGCGACCAGCGATTTAGAAAATTAATGCAAAAGGTTTGGGGGTTGATTCTGGGTGAACACGTGGCTCTGTGTTGGAAAAAAATAGTCTTGCATGTCGCAGATTGGACAGTTAGCTGCCGGAGGGCGTTAAAGGTCAAAATGCCCGCTATGACGGATATGCTTGGAAACTATGTATGCAACATATTTATAGGTGGGTAAAAAGGGGCGCTGAGTTCGAAAACAATAGTCTTGAGAGTGTCAGGGTGGGGGTTGTCCGCCATAGGGTGGTCAAGGTCAAAATGGCCGATACTAGGGAAATATAGATTACACATTCGTATGCTACTGATTTATAGGTTGTTTCTAAGTGGAACAGGTGCAGTGAGTTCGAAGTGTCTCGCCAGTGTCAGGGTGGGCAGTGTGCTTCACTTCTATTGTTATAAACAAAAAGGTGTAAAATCCACCCAAAAACCATTCGGTTAAAAATGGCAAGGTCCTTTAAACCAAAACGTCACGTCCTATATTACTATATTCCATAAAAGTCGTGAAATCAAATAACGGGCAAGATCTGTAATTATATTCCCATAAACGTCATAAACTCGACTTATTTGTCGACAAGTGATGTGCTCTGCAGTAATATGCTAGACCTTGCGCGTCCGAAGTGTTTTACTGAGTTCAAATCCTTTGTACAACCGTAAAACATTTAAAAGATAAATAGTTAAAAAGAAATAGTTCAGATTCGGCTAAATTTTGTTTCATTAGAATGCGTTTAATTGTTTGAAGATGGAATTTTTTTACTTTGGGCGAGTGGGTCGGCTAAGCCGATACCGCCATTTTTGGGGGTTTCGAGTAGGGCTTTTAGGGGGAGCCAATGTTTTTTATTGTTCCAAATGAAGGGGATATGAATACAGGGAAGGAAGTACCACAATTTAGTGAGTTCGATGTTTCAGAGTAGAGCCCGGCTTCTATACGAGAGTGTTTCGACAAAGTTTGACTTGGCTAAGAGGTTGGTTTGTAATTTATCTAGGAAGGATTCTAACAGTAGATTCTGCCAATTTTCGTTAGTTTTAAATGCGATTCCAATAATTTTAATGGTAGTGTTTGACCAGGATAGGTTTAAAGGGGTGTCAGCCCTATCCGACCAAGCTCCAAGCCACAAGCCACTACTCTTTCCCATGTTGAAACGGGCGTTGCTAACTCTGCAGTATCGCGAGATTTCATTGTTTAAAACATTGAAGCCCTCATTGTCGCTTAGGAGGATGTTCAAATCGTCAGAGATAAACAAGCGGGACAGAGAGCAGTAGCGGCTTGAAGCTCAGGTCGGCCAGGGACCGGCGACAGTGACATAGAAATGGTTCTAGGGATAAGTTGACAATGGATCTCCTTGTCTGATACCATATTTAACCGAGAATTTGGAGTTCAACGTTCTGTTGATTTTTAGGCTGGCAGAGGCGTTGTTATAACTTAAATTTATGTACTGAGAAAGAGTGGGCCAGAAATTCCAATGTAAGAAAGAATGTTAAGGAGGTAGTCGTGGTTCACTCTGTCGAAGGCTTTGGCCTGGTCAAGAGAGACCACGGCTAGCTCCTCGTCGGGGTTGTCGGAGATGTAGTCGAGGACATCTCTAAGGGTGTTAATGTTACTTTGTACAGTCCTGTTGGGGAGAGAGTAGGTTTGATTTTCGTGGATTATTTGATGTAAACCGAGTGATAATTTTAAAGAAATACATTTTGAAAGAAGTTTCTAATCGCTCTTTTGTAGATAAATCGGACGAAAATTGTGTAAATTATGCGGGTCGCCTTTTTTATAAATTAGGGAAATGATTGATGTTGTAAAACTATCGGGTAGTCTATGGAATTTCATTGACGCTTTGTAGACTGTGAAAAAAGTTGTGCGAATTTTTGGCCACATAAATTTAAGGAGCTCGTTGGTAATACCGTCCGAGATCGGAGATTTACAATTTTCTAGTGAATCGACTACTTTATCGATTTAACCTTAAGACCAGATCACACTATACAATTAATTGGGCCACTTAATTGAAACCAACTAATTGTAAGCAAGAAAATTGTACAGTGTGAACAGAAAAAGTTGGAACAATGGTTAAAATTTTTCTGTTCACACTATTCAATTTTCTTACTTACAAATAGTTGGTTTCAATTAAGTGGCCCAATTAATTGTATAGTGTGAACTGGTCTTAAGGTTAAATCGCTGTTACAATTTAAACGGCTTGAGGAGTCAAGTTGCGGAAGTAAGCTGATATAGTCAAGTATTTCGTTGCGTTCGGTTTCGGAATTTTGAATTAGATTTATGTAAAAAATTGACGCTTCGTGAAGGATTTCTAGAGGGTCTGATGTCAAGTCTCCATTTTCTTTTCTGATTGAATTTATTTTAATTAAACTTTTTCTAGAATATTCTAAATTAAATAAATAGGAGGACATAACCGTGTTTCTAAGGCTGTTCGGTCTTTGCCGTTTAAATGGGTCTTACTAAGCTCCCTCTGTAAATTTAAAATTTCTTCGTCTTCGCGTTTACTCGATTTAAAAGAGTATTCTTTGATGAAAGTCTTAATTTTGGATTTGAAGATATCCCACCATTTAATACATTCAAGCCGTAGACCTGGGAAAGTGCTTAGTTCCGAAGACATGAATTGGGTAAGTAAAGTTTGAAAGGTCACGTCGCTTAGGACGGTATTATTAAATCTGAAACATTTTTAAAAAAGTGGGAAGTAACCGGAATTTTGAAATTTAGAAAAACGGGTTTTGTGGTCTGAAGTTGCTACACCGTCTAGGGTAGTAATCTCATGTACATAGGGCATAAGGGATGGCGAGTCATCAAATAAGTTAAGCGCGCTAATGAAACTATTTAGTTCACGTAGGAGATGGGGTCGGTGTTCGACTGTGTTCATTCGATCCAAGACGCAGTTAAAGTCGCCTAATATAACAAAATCTTAAATATTATTAACTAAAATGTCTGAGTTTATAGTATGTATAGCGTTAATGGCCTGTGGGTCTTTTTGACTTATATAAATATTGTAAAAGGTAATAGAGAGGTTAGAATTTGTAAAAGATATAGTGGCTTTTTGGACATAGCCGTTTACCAATTCTGAGATGGTCGTTACTGAGTACGAATTATCCTGAGAGGTTTCTATAAATAGTGACACGCCGGCTTGGTGACTGGTTTTACATGAATAAGATGGGGAATACGGGTATTCTAGGGTTTTAAGGTTATTACAATTATTAGTTATGTAGGTCTCTTGGCAAAAGGCTATATTTATATTAAATTTTAGTTTGATAAAGTTAATTTCCTTTAAAAATTCGACCGGGGTTCGTAGACCCCGAACATTATGAGTTGTTAATTTAAAATTAATAGGGGCGGGGTGGGATACAAAATATACATAATTTTTTTAACGGGTTCTTAATATTTTTGTTTAAGGTTGGCAATTAGAGTCGTCAGTCGTCTTGACTCGTACAGAGTTACTGATTTTGGACGTCCTATAATTTGGTTGATTAACCCAGAAATGTTCCGAGTGTAGGTAGTAGCAAAGCCGTGAATATTTTTTTACGTCCTTTTACAGCTTGTATGAGATCCTCAAAGACGTCGTCTTCAAGGGCGTTTAGTTTTGACGAGGGGTTTCTAAGTAGAGTCGAGTTGTCTAGTGTTGGCTTTTGATTGTTGTGCTATAGTTGGTGTTAGTTCCAATGGTAAAATGGTCTTTGTCGGCGTTTGTGATGAGAGGGTGGGCGTCGGTTTCGTTACGTGGATGCTGGACGTAACTGGATCTGTGGTAGGTGGAAGCGGACGTTGACAGGGGCAAGTTTGTTGAAAGATTTTTTAGTAACCCCCTTTCTATTGGAGAGGTTGAGTCCGTAGCCGTGTCTACTGGTGAACTAATTGAGGTCGACTCGGTCGCTGTCTGTTCTGAAGGTGGATGGACTGGCATCAGTACTGCTGGCGAAATAGTCCGTATTTCTAATGGTATTTTGGCTTTTGGTCGATGTTTGTGGTGAGAGGGTCAGTTTCGTTACGCGGATGTTGGACGTAATTGGATCTATGGTAGGTGCTGGATTCGACAAGGAGATTTCCGGAGTTGAGGCGGTTGTAACTGGTGGAAGCCCTGCGGACGTTGATAAGGGCAAGTTTGTTGAAAGGCTTGTAGTTAGCTCCTTGTCTTCTAGGTTGGAGAGGGGGGCAAATGGATTGGTCGAGGTACCTCGTATCTCATATTCGTCTTCGCCGGGACGCCAGGGGCTCTTCGTGAGCGAACAGTTTGCCACTCGGAAGATGGGATGTTAGCCTGAGAATCCCGTACTGATTCAGTCGACTGTCCAATGAGGCCCTGTTCAGGGTCATCCACAGTCGGAGAGGTAGTACCTTCCAAATGCGAGCGACTGGTAGGAGGGGTCTCGTTGGATGGAGGTTGAACGTGGCATCGGTCAGCAGTGTGCCCTTTGCGATGACAATTGTCGCATCTTTCCTCTTCGAAGTCGAAGGAAATTTGTTCTGGTAGTGGATGGTCTTGGTCAGGGATTAGGTAAGTTTGGCGAGTACCAATAAAAAAGTATTGATCGGAGGTAACGGAAGTCATTGGTATAAATAAGATGTTTGCTGTAATTTTGCCGTGTCGCTCGACCATCGGCGTTATGAAAGAATGAGGTACCTCGGGACTAAGGCCTGAAATAGTGAGCTTAGTTGATGATCTAACAAGGTTTCGGCAGGATATATGGACACCGTGAACGTCGAACCCGGTGGCCGTAAGATCATCCACCAAGGCTTCAAGTGACAAATATACCCATACTTTGTTGTTGGATTTTTTTTGGCCAAAAATGACGACGCGGTGTTGGTTGATAGCCGCATCAATTGCACACCCTTAATCGTAGCTGCTTATTTCCGGAATTCCTTGAAATACGACTGCTTGTTGGAGAGAGGTTGGTTCTGGTTGTGGTATCTTAGGCCTAGGATGAAGTAGTTTAATCACAAGTTGATTACTTTGTTGTGGGTGTGGTCGATGGTTCTTAAAATGATAAGGAGCTAGGTTGGCTTGAGATGTGGATTCTTTAAAATTGTTATTGACTTTATGTGAATAATTGTAGTTGACGTTATGTGCATTATTGTTGTCGAAGTGAGGGGTATTCTTGATATGATGTGGTTGTTGAATGTTATACGACTTTTTTTATTACTATTATTATTATTTTATTTTATTTTTATTTTTTTCAGTTTAAGTCTACCTGAATAACAGGTAGACATTTATTTGACGAAAACAAAAATATTATTATCATTATTATTATTATTATTATTATTATTATTATTATTATTATTATTATATTTGAACTTAATTAAAAATTTATTGGAAAATCTAGGCTAAGCTAAGCTTAGGGTTTTAATAAACTTTCAAATACGCTCAAAGAACATGGTTAAGATCATTTTTAAACTTTATTTCCAAATCCTACTATTTTATTTAGCCCTGATTTTAGTAAATGTTATTTTATAGATAAATTTTATTGAGCGGATTTTAAAATACGGTGGCTATGTAAATTCTTGTTGTTCTACGTTGTTCTTTTAGTGCTGTGACCATATTTCATGAAACTTTTACGTAACTTTAAAAATTCAATGTGTCGAGGTGGTAACGCTCCTAAAACTACGCATCATATCATGAGTAACTAATCTCCTTCGGAAAATAACTTTGGCTTGAGACAAAGACCTAAAAATTTTATCTTATTGATCATCATTATCATAACCTGGTAGTCATTCTGCCAACAAAGGCAGATAACACAATTTACTTTCCCTCAGTAAATGAAGTATAGTTTTTTGGTGTAGTCCTAAAATAAAAAGAACCGGGGTGCTACCTGGGTACAGCCAACTTCGATTACGCGCGAAATCGAAGTTGGCTGTACCGGCCGCTATAAATGTACGTCCAACTTCGATTTTTAGCGTGATCGAAGCTGGCCGTACCTAGGTAACGATTTGAAATTGTTATGGTATTTTTCTGCGGGCAAAATTTAACATAAATTCACACACCCTTTATTCCAGAAAAATTATATACGAAATAGAAATAGTTGAAAAAAAGGGGCAGGCAAAATGGAAAAACCAAGGCCTTTGATAAAAGCACCGAGGCGACGCCCTGCCCCAACTACACCACTACTTTTTCATCTATGTAGACATGGGGAGCTGTTGGCTCGTTCGCGTGGCATGCAGGGCTTGCCACCACCCTCCTACGCATTGTAACCCGGCCACCTGAATTAATGGCTTCAAAAGTCGCTTAATGACTTAGGCCTAAGGTGGTGCCTTGGGTATTAGCCTAGCTGATTATTATTATTTATTTATTTATCCCCAGCAATCACTGTAATTCGTATAAAATATCACACTAAATTACAAATAAATTGTGATAAACCAATCGAAATTGCAGAAACATTGTGATAAATAATGGAAATGACAGTAAATCTGAGAAAAGTTCAAAAACCACTCAATCATTTTTGAAAATCACTAATCAGCTTCAGAGATATGTAGTATTTTGATTACCACTTCTCTTTAATCTCTATAAGCAGCGTACTATGTATTTCTGGCACAATTGATTTATTTTTACGGAAATTCTAAAGCCATTTTCGAGCCATGGTCAACATCATTTGTAAAAACTTTAATATATTTGGGAAAAAGAGTAGCATAGTTATATAGAAACCTGACCTAATCACGTTAACCTAACTAACCAAACCTAATATAATCTAACCTAACAAACCTAATATAACTTAACCAGCCTAATCTAACCAAAGCCAATTCATCCTAACTTTACCTTACCCAACTTAATATAACCTAACCAACATAATCTAACCAAAGCCAATTCATCCTAACTTTACCTTACCCAACATAATATAACCTAAGCAACCTAATCTAACCAAAGCCAATTCATCCTAACTTTACCTTACCCAATCTAATATAACCTAATCAACCTAATCCAACCAAAGCCAATTCATCCTAACTTTACCTTACCCAACTTAATATAACCTAACCAACATAATCTAACCAAAGCCAATTCATCCTAACTTTACCTTACCCAACATAATATAACCTAATCAACCTAATCTAACCAAAGCCAATTCATCCTAACTTTACCTTACCCAATCTAATATAACCTAATCAACCAAAGCCAATTCATACTAACTTTACCTTACCCAACCTAATATAACCTAACCAACCTAATCTAACCAAAGCCAATTCATCCTAACTTTACCTTACCCAACATAATATAACCTAATCAACCTAATCTAACCAAAGCCAATTCATCCTAACTTTACCTTACATAACCTAATATAACCTAACCATTAACCAACCTAATCTAACCAAAGCCAATTCAACCTAACTTTACCTTACCCAACCTAATATAACCTACCCAACCTAATCTAACCAAAGCCAATTCATCCTAACTTTACCTTACCTAATCTAATATAACCTAATCAACCTAATCCAACCAAAGCCAATTCATCCTAACTTTACCTTACCCAACCTAATATAACCTAACCAACCTAATCTAACCAAAGCCAATTCATCCTAACTTTACCTTACCCAACCTAACGTAACTATATACCGCCTGAAATATAAATCAAAACTACTTTCCATTTTATACAAAAGGTATTAGAATATTCCTAATAATAATAATAATTTTTAGGAAAGTAATTAAAATTGAACCTTTAATTGACCAAATAATAGAAAATAGGAAAAAAATAGGTAATTAAAACCATTTCTTTTTTGATATTCGTACATTTGCAACACCATTCGGACAAATGCAGGTGATCTCTAGCGAGACGACACTGAACGAAAACCTATTTTCACGTCACGCGACTGATATTAAAAATTACATAAAATTTCTAGATGTACACTCTGTTCAAAAAGTCTTTGCCCGTGGGATATTTCGAACATTTTCGACCGTCATTTCTTGTATAGTTGCATCAAGTCGAAGCGGACACCGGTAATATATTAATAAAATGTTTAGCTACAAATTGGCAAAAATCATTTTCTGGATAGACTTATAATTTGGCCTATTTTGGCCTAAAAGAGGGGGTGTCAACTTTTTTATTTTTGATCTCAGGTCATTTAAAACCCGATTTTCGTGTTCTCCGAGGTTGATTTATATTTAGAAAGTGTTGGAATTATTTAAATCGCCGCATTGGTTCAAAAGATATTCACCAAAGAAGTTTTCACAGAAATTGAGGAATATCTAAACATCTCACTAAGCCATTTAAAATAATAAATGTTAACGGGTTTTGTCGCCATCTATAGTTCCTAGAAGTAATCTTTTTTGTTTAATTCTAAATATGTAACAAATTGAAGGTTAACATAAATATTTTCTGTTCATTTCTCAAATGAGCACATGAAAATATTTATGTTAACCTTCAATTTGTTACATATTTAGAATTAAACAAAAAAGATTACTTCTAGGAACTATAGATGGCGACAAAACCCGTTAACATTTATTAATATATTACCGATGTCCGCTTCGACTTAATGCAACTATACAAGAAATGACGGGCGAAAATGTTCGAAATCTCCCACGGGCAAAGACTTTTTGAACAGAGTGTACAGTCCCGATCAAAAGTTTCTGGTCGTTTTCTCTCGGCAGCCATTTTGTTTCTATTTTAGGTAGAGAGCCGAATGGGGGCTTCTATGAAAGAAAACCCTCACGAAAATAATAGAGGTGGAAATTAATGCCCTACCACAATTAGGGCGCGAGCAAAGCCGGAAATAGCCAAACCCCTCCAAAATGACGTCATCAACAAATAAATAAAATATGTCGTGTTTACGCTTGTTCGAAGCGTCATAATATTCAGAAACATAATCTGGTTTCATTTTTCAAATCGGATCTGTGGTTGTAAAGTTATTGAAGAAATAGTGATGACGGCAAACATGAAAATTAACCCTAATTTAATTTTTAAGTGAAACAAAGCAAGCGTGAAAGTAGTATTTAAAATAATATCGCTATTTGGGGTAAAGCAAAAATATCATGGTCTCGAGGGGTTTCGCTATTTCCGGCTTTGCTCGCGCCCTAATTGTGGTAGGGCATTAATTTTCACCTATATTATATTCGTTAGGGTTTTATTTCATAAAAGCCCTCATTCGGCTCTCTACGTAAAATAGAAACAAAATGGCTGCCGAGAGAAAACTTTTGATTGGGACTGTACGTATTTATTTTTTCATAGAATTGCACACTATAAACTTTCGCCTTCAATATCTCAGACGGCGAATGGAAATTTCAAATTTTGACTCAAAATTTTATTTCACTTTTACTATGCCATTTCGCTTACTAACGCTCACTTCGCTTCAATAATATCTAGATAAAAAAAATTGGTATGAACGTTCGTTGTTTTAGATTTGCCAGTAGTTTGGGCGAAGTTAATCTCTCTCGCGGCATCTTTCGAGAAAGAAACATCAAGTTTCAATATACGGATTTCGGGGGAAAATAGGGGCGCGGAAGATGAAGTATCGAAAACTGACCACTGGCCATTAAAAAGCGCTTTGATCAACCCCGGACCCTACACCCTGGTCACGCGCCACTGGGATTTTAGCAGCGGCTCACGGAGGGAGCTTCGAAATAAAAATATTTCTTAAATTTCTCCCCCGACGGCCCGACCCTAAGCTCATTTTTTTCTGCTTCTCTCGAAAGTGAAGTCGATTCGAGGCGGTTGGAAATTATTTCGCAGTTTTTTTCTCA
Organism: Leiobunum rupestre; assembly: GCF_980474605.1. NCBI lineage: Eukaryota > Metazoa > Arthropoda > Arachnida > Opiliones > Sclerosomatidae > Leiobunum > Leiobunum rupestre. Next base: position 16,392,853 of record NC_143394.1, read on the forward strand.
ATCTTGGTTCAAAACGGGAAATATATTGCCTTAAAGGAAATATGTTATCCCCTCGAAAAATGGTCCGCTACTCACCCTGGTGGCATAAACCGGAAATTGTAGTGTTTCATTATTAATAGAGCGGATACCCTTATGCGTAGGTAAAATTATACTAGAGATTCAACTAACTGATCGATCCTGTAGTAGCGTCGAAATTACGTATAGTAATTACATTAGTAGCTGTAACATCGGAATTCTAGATAATGTTGCCAATTAATAGTTTAGGAGTGAATCGATTTAGCCCGATTCGATTCTTTTAATCAGGTTCCCATATCTGTTAAACCTAATGGTAGAAATGTAAATTTGGTTACCCTAAAAATATTAAGGGTACAGAATAACGAGAGGGTTAAGTTTGGTGTAGGTAGGGGTAAAAAGTGGAGCACCTCAAAGAATCCAAAAAAAAAGGCAAATACAGAAGAAAAAAACATTATATAAGAATATATATATTTTACACTTCAATAAAACGTTTTCTATTTTTTATTTTATGTTTAATTTAATTAGGCAAGAACAGTAATATAATGAAGGAAATTTGATTTAATTATATGATATAGTTTAATTTGCTAAACCATTATTTTTTAATTTTATTAATAATTATCACTTACTTTTCACCAAGAAGATATCTATGTATTTTTAACATGAAATTACGTTTTATTAGCTAATGACCAATAAATTGAGAAGAAAACTACAATTTTCCATTTTATTTCGTATCATTTCCTCTCCAATTTATTATTATTATTTAATGTAATCTACTTATTTACATTATTTTAGCTTGAACTGAATGTCCAACGAACTCTAAATTAATTTTTAATTAGTTCATGTGGAGATTTTGATATATTAAACGTTAATACATCCAAATTCAATTAAACAACAGACCGAGGTGTTGGAACATTTGTCAGGTTGATCTTTCATTACGTAAAACTTGACGCGTTAATAATTTCATTATATTTTTAATCGTCCCAAAACTCGAAACTTTGTAGGATTAGCGGACGGACAGCTAGGCTGTCGTCGGGGTTTCGTCACCAGATTTGTTTGACATTCAACAATCTGCTGCCCAAACGCGTCGCTTTTCGCTCGCCAAGATTTCGAATATTTAATCTCAAAAATCCAGGAGTGTTCAAAGTGCGTCTGAACTCCCGACGAACGGAGAGTTTCACTAAATTAATCGAGCTAAGAGGCGCTTGTTAATCATCTTTCCAGCCGGTTTGCTAATTGTTAGCCAAACTGTAACGATTTCATCCGCCTTAACTTTAACGTATGGCTTAGCAAAACCTCACTCCGTCGTATTGCATTTCATTTCACGCTCGCGCGATGGGTTAAACCTGGATCCCGCGGGACTCGCGACGGGGCTAAAACTTTTCTAGAAGAAGAAAAGAACTTAAGAGGAACCCACTTTTGTTTTACAAGAAAAAGGGGGCAAAATCTTTTGACTAAAGAAAACTATACATTGAACGGACGTCTTAGGATAACGGGGGGGGGGGGGGTGAGAGGTAGTGCGCGTCCATCCCTAATTAGCTTAGGAGTTTGGCTAATCTTAGTGGGCTAATGGCGCGTAGGAAATTGGAACCCCCGCGCCCCCTGTCGTCGCTGTACGCGACTAAACCGTCGTTCGTCATCTTAGGAACAAACACAGCAAGCTTGAATCACCTTCACACGACACTCGTGGATATTACGCTGGCCCGTGCGGACGCGAAAATCATAGGCGTCCTAAAATTAATAAGCGCCGCGGTTCTACTTTCGCCCCCCCCCCGTCAGGAACCTCTCTCCCACCTCGATTAAACAATCACTCGCTCTTTTACAAGCCAATGATCACGTGTTTAACCTTAATATACTTTAATAACCCCCCGATACGGGAGCGACTAGGCTTTCGCCGACCCCCAGCCCCACCGTATTCTCATCATTTACCGGCCTTACCGGTACCTCTGGCGAATTGGGGCCGCGGTGAGAAGGGTGGGCGATTGCCCCCTTTCGCCAGTTGAAGTCCGCTCGCCCCTCGCCCCTCCTTTACTTTTCCTCCGCGAAATTTGACGTTTTTCCAAACGGGCAACCCCTTAATCAAGATTAATGTAATTCGATACGCGAAAATCTTCAACAGCCCAGCTCCGAATTTGCATATTGCTCGCCACCTAGCGTCTGCTGAAGGCTTAATAGAGTCCGGAGGGCTGGTTCTCCCTCCTCCTTCGCGAGTTCCCCTTTACACTAACCGCTCATTCGCTGCTATATTATACATTCTATAAGTTGGAAATATCCACAACCAATTTACCTAACTTGTATATATCGTCCTTAGTGTCCCGTACGCGAGACGTAACTACGTATAATACCGATAGGTTGTGGTTAAGACAGCTTAGTTCGCATTGCGGAAGTTAATAACTTTGCTTGATTTGCTAAGGGAGGTATTAAACTGTTGTCTAATGTAATTGTTTCATTTGTAACGTGTCAATATAGTTGTCCAGCGTAATTATTTAATTTGTAACCCGTCAGTTTTTAATTATCATTTTTAAATCCCCTCTTCATTTCATTCTTATGACAGGAACTATACGGCAGTGAGTGGTTGGTTTTAACTTATACCAGTTTCGTTCTTAATTTTATTAGCTTACGCTAGCGCGACGAACGAACCTACTTTAACTAGTCTAATACTATAAAAAATATTTAATCTTTAAGAGTTCAGCTTTACCTAACATATTAACTCTTCCGAAATGTTAATGTAAAATCAATTGTTATTTTTACAGTCACGATAAAGGTAGAAATAAGATAACCTTAGTTAAACTAGCATTAAAAAAAATTACATCGTAATTCTCTGTTTTCGTAACATAAACCAAAACGAGTTTGATCAGTTTAAACCTTTTAAATAATTAACACTTCACGAAACAGTTGCGTTTGGGTGTTGAATACATTGAGTTGGGAATATTAATCTAGAGATCCAATCAAATCTGCTCCTCGCGAAACAAGTTTTTGAAAAATACGAATGTGCCGTCTGCTCTAAAATGACGAGCAAACGTTATCATATGACCCGTGACGCCATCCATTATTTTGAAGAAAAAAAATCTTTTTGCTTGAAAACGCGTCTTATTTGAAGGAACCATTGAGAGATAGACGGCGCCACGGGTAGAATGATAACGTTTTCTCGTTATTTGGGACGCCGATGGGAGCAGACGACAGTATTCTTATTTTTAAAAACTTGTTTCGCGAAATACTGAAATCCGACGTTTTGATTGGACCTCTAGATTAATATTCCCAACTCAATGGTTGAATAGAGCACTTGAAATAAACTTTTTATATCCAGTTACAAAGATATATTAAATATATAGATAAATATGAGAACGCAACCCCAGAAACCCAAAATTTTGGTTTAATGTATATTTTCCTCGCTCTATTTTAATAGATAGGTTAGCATCAAGATAAGCCAATTACACAAATGAGGCCGGTTTAAACAGTATATTGCCTCAGGCTTTTGGTGTGGAACAACCACACTTCATATTTCTTTCACTCGCGGCGCTGACGCGTGCTTTTAGTTGGTTTTTAGACGACTTTTCTCGTGGAGTCAGTCTGACTATAGAATTAAGAAACAAACGTATTATCTGATGAGGTGGAGTACACGACGACGCAAATCTGGGCTTAGACTTTTTTCCAAACTTTATATTTGATTTAAAAGAGCAATAAGGACTGAGTTATTTTTTAATCCGTTGAACACTTTTCTGAAGTCGAAGTTAGTCTGACTATCGAATTAAGAAACTTACGTATTATGTAATGAAGTGGAATACACGACGACGCAAATTTGGGTTTAGACTTTACTCAAACATATATATATTATTTAATATATAATATATTAAAAAGGACGCAGTTATTTTTTAATAAGTTGTATACTTTTCTGAAGTCAAAGTAGACACACTTAATTTCATTAAATTTAACGAAAAAAATTGTCCGAAATCATTTTTTGAACAAATACAAATTTCGTCATTAATCCTTCTGTAGTAACTTATACTGAAATCTGCGATAAGTGCTCCTATAGTTATACCACTATACCATGCTGACTGGAAGGAGGGAATTACTTCCCCCAAACGTCTAGTGGGGGTGGTTTTTTCCCTAAAAGTGACAATTATCACCTTGGTTTATTACAGATGAAGAGCTGTAGGTAAGAAAAAAATATTTAATTGCAGTAAGTAAAAGGTTAAAATATTTTCTTCCTCTGGTCACCCTATAAAACCTAAATATATTTGTTGCTGACAAACGGGCCTGTTCAAGAGATCCTAGACATTTTTCATAATAATTTCACATCGATTCCTTACTAGATTAGGAGACTGAAATAAAACAGCCATATAGTGCGGTGGAATCGATCATGACAGCACTGTCATGTTAGCTTGACGGAAACGTCTGTGAAATACCACTCCTTCACGTTCAAAACCTCGTTGCTGAACCTCGCTAAATATCGCTTAATTTAGCTCTGTAATTTACGGAAATTTTAAATTAACATAATTTCGTAAGCGTTAAATATAATAAACTGATATCCGAATAGCAGTACATACCTTCGAAAGACCGTTCAATAAGATTTGAACGAAGCTCGCCAGTCAATTTAGTAGCCTCGAATAATCGTCGTAACTTTAGCACCAAATATGGATTAGTAATGCGGTTCAGGCTCTATTCCGACATAATTATTAATTGGCTTTGAATGTGGGAGGGGGGGAGCTACTATCCACTGCGAGGCGTACAGGAATCCGTAACTGACGAAGCCAGTGGGCCGATTCCCTCTTTCCTAAGGCTAAAGGTGGAGGGTGCCGTCTGCACGCGTTACGCTGACGGAGGGATACGTTTTCCCCCCACCTATATATAAACCAACGCGTATGCAAAAACGGGGTTTTAATTTCAGCCGTCGACGTTCGGAGATAAATGACTTCGAAGCCTCAAAGATTTTGGCCCAAAGCTCACGATGAAAAAAACCTATCATTTTATTCCGCGGGAACTCTGGACTCGTGAAAGGTGAAATCATTCGATAAAGATAGATACTACTCAAAAAAGAGGAGCTTAGATATATCTAGCAGCCCATCAATAGACTGATTAATTTGCGAGGTTTATTTTGTATCAGTAATTAGCCAAACTTTGTTTTTAATGAACGAAACTTGTATACAAGGGGAGGGCTTACACTGAGGGTTGGTTATTTATGACCCCGGGTTTCGCTTTTCCTAAATTAAAATCTCGGCAGCAGTAAGAGCTATCGTTTAAAAGTTTTAGAGGTAAAAGGAAAATTAGCCTCCCCCTCCTGCACAGCGCACCGTTTTAATTTCGAGTTAATTTATACGAGGGGGGGGGGTTAAGTTACAGCTACTATATTTACTGCCCAACTGGAATACTTTGGTTTGCTTCCCCTTCCCCCCCTCCGTCCTATCGCATCTCGAAATATTTAAATGTGTACCAAACGCGCGGTGAGAGCGTTAGGAACAGCACAAAAATTAATTGGTGTAGAGCAACTTCGCGAGTTCATTTGCATACCAGTTAATATTGCGTTCTCTTATAACATTCGACATTCCTGCAAAAGTTTCGCAAACAGAATAACCCTCTCGCGACGTAATTACAAGTATTATTTACCAAAATGGGTGATAATTTTGTTTTCTTCCAAATACGTTATTAATAAGCAAATGTTGTTTGTAATTAATACGTCTGTCTAATTTCGAATCTGCGCTTAATTACGTTTGTAAGGAATTTTCTAATGGGTGTAAGTTGTTCGCTTCCTCCAAGGGACTAATAACTGTACACTTTCAGAGCTTTTTAAAATTGTTCGTTTTCTAACTTTACATAACTGCACTACCAATTATAGTAGAGATCGATCCGGCAATCGCCGTGTTTAGTGATCCACGCAACGCTAGATTCGAAGGGAAGGTTTTGGCAAATTCGTAAGTTCGTGGCTTAAGAAGTTTAAAGACACTCAAATTTCAAAACACTGAATGCCCCTAATAAGACAATAATTTCGAACTAATTCTAAGATTTACCCGTTAATTTGGTCATAGCTATAATTTCTGATTCATTATGAACCAAGAAACGGCTCTATCACAAAATGTACGTCTTAGTAATTGGAATCCGGATATCACAAACACGTTTACTTCATTTTGAACAAACTTGTTGTCGTTGCAGTCGATTAAAAACCACTGATTCCCAACATTCAGCTTCCAATTAGGTGACGTGGCGAGTCGCTTGGAGTCGTGGTCCATGAATTTAAAGCCATGCTATTTTACAAATTATAAAGAAAAATTCACATTAGTGCACCCTAACACACGGAATTCACTATTAAGCCCTTTATATTTTCATCAAATTCGGTTTCTTTTTAGCAGAACAGCTTACAAAAGGGGAGAGACGGAGTTAAATAATGCGTCCATGCAAATTTCCGCCCAACCTTGTTCAGTTTTAAGGGAATTTTTCATTCCCCGCGTAATAGCGCTACGGAAGGGGGGTTACACCCCATCCAAGATTGATCGCTCTCTAAAACGAACGCAGCTCTGCAGCAAAAGGCCCTCTTCAAAAGCTTCACCCCCTCCCAGCGTTCCTTATTATTATATATATAGCCAGTATAAGAAGGGAGGGTGAAGATAAAACAATAGGGGAGGTGGCCGGCTAAATTCCTCCTAATTACATGGTTGACTCGGAGACCGTGTCCGCCGAAGACGCTGAAGAGTCACTCTTTTTCATCGAGCTCCTGATCCCTCTCATAGACACTCACTTTTGGGGGTCCGTCCGGGATTCGCTTTTCTTCCTTATCTAGAAAACGTGCGTTTAGACTAAGCCAAGAGACTGCCATTACTGGGGTAAAGAAGGGAACGCGGAGGGATATTATATAAGCAAAACAAAATCACGGGGGCGATGCTACGCGCTTTATCGCAGTTATTAAAAGAAGATCTTTCACTTCTCAGGCGCTCTAAGAGACACCCTCAAAGCCACTAGGAACCCCCAGGTTTTTATTAATAATCCAAAGATTGGCTATCGTGTGGGTGGGGAAGACTTATTTCTTTTTTCTTGCTCTTTATGTGCTGGAGAGAATTATGTAGTGGTTAGGGATAATGTTTGTCTATGATTTTTTTGCTCTACTGTAAGACCCTAAGAAATGATTATGTTGTGTAGGATTATGCCTCTTACTCAAATAACTCGTTTGTTTACGCCGGTGTCGCTGATGATACTGGTTAACTATCCAGGTGTGTATAAGCGCTTAAAGGGTATAGCATTGATATTCGTATGTCAAGTCTAAAAACGCTCGTCTTATAGCTGATTTGGACCCGTTTTGGAATTGGATTTAATTTAAATATTTATGCATCAAATGGTAACTATAAATAAATATGCGTAAATTATACCTTTAATAGAATATTATGGTACAATAGTATCAATTGAGGTTTCATAAAATAGTATCAATTGAGGTTTCATAAAATAGTATCAATTGAGGTTTCATAAAATAGTATCAATTGAGGTTTCATAAAATAGTATCAATTGAGGTTTCATAAAATAGTATCAATTGAGGTTTCATAAAATAGTATCAATTGAGGTTTCATAAAACAGTATCAATTGAGGTTTCATAAAATAGTATCAATTGAGGTTTCATAAAATAGTATCAATTGAGGTTTCATAAAATAGTATCAATTGAGGTTTCATAAAATAGTATCAATTGAGGTTTCATAAAACAGTATCAATTGAGGTTTCATAAAATAGTATCAATTGAGGTTTCATAAAATAGTATCAATTGAGGTTTCATAAAATAGTATCAATTGAGGTTTCATAAAATAGTATCAATTGAGGTTTCATAAAATAGTATCAATTGAGGTTTCATAAAATAGTATCAATTGAGATTTCATAATATATGGGAACCATACTACTATGGTTGGTAAAGTACCCATTTGGGTAAATTACTCATTGTAGTAATTCTCCTATGTTTTCAAGTTACTCATGGTGTAAATTTACGGTTGTGATAAATTACCAGTACTGGTAAATAGGCAAAAATAGTAATTTTATTCAGGGAAATTCAAAATTGCAATTTTTTCAATACATTACGCGCTATCAACTGTTAGTAATTATCAAACTTTAGAACTTTTAGTAGCCTAGAAATTGCAATTTATTTTTATATTTTTGGAACTTTATTATTTATATATAATAATATATAATCTAATAAACAATAATTTATTAGTTTGATGAATTCGGAGATTAAAAGAATGAAAGCAATTCTAAGATTTTTTCCAAAGTAGTCATTTTAATTTTAAATCAAATCTAGCTTTCAAGCTTAGAAATTCGTGTCTCGGATATAATTACTGAGTCCCCTCCAACCCGATAGTAAACTTAATAAAGCACTAAAGCCCTTCCGCCCAGCCCTGATGGAACTGCCATTGCCGCAATCACTGCTGGCTGATTCCGTTCCGGATTTGCCCATCAATCAGATCGCTCGAACCCGCTCGCGCAGTTACATCGCGAGTTCCACCCAACCCTTCCACGCAGCTTCCCCGAGTTTAATTTTCTCATAGCGTTCGCATTTCTAATGAGAAAACATCAAAATAGGAACGTTATGTTCGGTTCGTGCAGCCACCAACGTTATTACGTAGGTTGGTAGGGTGAGTAATCCGAAGGGCATAACATCAATTTCTTCATTCCGCGGAGATTTCCCCTTAGTTATTGTTTTACCCCGGTTGTAAATTTCGCGAGTTAAATTCTACCCATTTTCCTTCTAAATATTTAAGATTTTTCGGTTTATTCGGGGCGGATGTATCATTTTTTAAGGGCGGCTTTTACGCGCTGGAAATACTTTTTAATAATTTTTACGTCTCCGGTTCCCGCTTTACGGCGCCAAGGCTTAGGATCTCGATATCAAATTCAATTGAAGAAAGTTTTCCAGAGGTGGAAAAACGGGAAAAAGATTTCGAAATCGCTTTAGAAGCTTGGATTCTCCAAGTTTTAAGTAGTAAAAGCGCGCGTGGGGGAGAGAACCGAGGCTTAGGCGTAGGCTAGATTAGCAGGTGGCCCCCCTTTTTTCCCTTAACGAAGATATACGGTTACTTTGGCTTGCCAATGGGAGCCGTGGCAATGGTGGTCATAATTCTTGTCGCTGCGCGGCGCCTACTACGTGACGCCAAGTGAGGGCTAGCTTTTCTCGAAACTAAAACTGAACCGTGTATGGAGTTGGTGTATGGCCTAACCTTAAGGTCTCTGTAGAGTTCGCTAGCCAAGGGCCGCCAATCAACTACGACGCGGGCATTTTTTATTTCACATCCTTTATTGAATAACGAGCTACGCCTTTCCTTTCCCGCCTCCATTTTCTTTTTATATCTTCTTGTAAGGCGACTCGCGTCTGTGAATATTTTTCTCAAACCAAGGCCTAGCGCGTCTGAAATTTTTCAAATTAAAGTTTCGTCCTATCACTATACGTACACCGTCTGCTACGTTCAACGTTGAAATTTGAACGTTGTTTTAGACGCCATTCTAGATTTCGGGGCGCAGATGCAGTCTATCCTTCGTACATTATTTAAAACATTTTTATAAATCTGGGCGGCGGGTGAAAGGACTGGAGTGGGAAAGACAAAAATTTATATTTATGTATTTTCTAGAAACAGGCGAGGAAAAGTTGAATTATGACTGGTACTGTATGTTGGGGAAAGATTGTACTTGCTTAAACCTTGGTTATGTATCTCGGTTATTTTTACGTAAAGTTTTTTACCGGGTTTATACGCAACCAATTCGAGTTGGAAAAATGTCAACAAAGTTTCACGTAGTTTACGTAATCGTAGAAGTAACACTTGTTTCACGTTCTTTGGGGTGTAAAAATACACGTCGCGTTTCCTCGGTTAGAAAAATAAGATATTCTAACTAGTTTCGTCAAGTTTAAAATACAAAACGATTTCATTGCCATAGTCGCGAGTTTAGATGTACCTAATATACCTCAAACCGAAACTTCGACAAACTTAGTTTAATCTACAGCGGTACAGGCATTCTCGTTCTATATTTACAGTGTTACGGGGGGGGAGGAATAAAAAACCAACGCTACTGTCTCAATATTTGATATATTTTCGGCGGGGTGACGCGTTTGCTTTGGAGTAAAAATTCCGTTGATATTTCGCGCGCTTTTATGTCGCAGTGCAGTGGTACCACGTGACCACCTTTCCCCCAATTAGAGAAAGGCCAACTGTTGCCAGCATGTTTGGCGCGAAATGCGGGGACGCGTTTCGGAGTTATCGTCAACGCGTTTCGGGGTAGCGCCGGCCCGGAGAATCTCCACGGAATGAAATTTGGGGTGGGCTACCTCGGAATCAAACCGAAACGCGGGCTCGGGCGTAGTGCCCCCCCCCCCCCTTTTCAACGCGCTGAAAGGGACACTTTAATTCTTTCGCGTCTTATAGTTTCACACCAGACCGCCAGGCGTGCCACTGTCTCTGTTTTTCTCAGGCTCGCCGTCCGTAATTGGGAGAAAACGCGTACCGAGGCCTAGTATCTCCGAGAGATAGAAAAAGTGGCTCGCTCCAGCTTCCCGATTTTCAATCTAACCGTCTAATAGGAAAAAGTCCACATCTGTTATGTATGGGTGCGATGTAGGTAGTCAGTCAGCGGGAGGGTTGCACCGAACGGGCGGAAAAGCATCCCGATAATATTAGGAAATTTTGGTTGGGATTTTGTTATCTTGCGGGTACTGTCCTACTTTCGGTTTGGGGTCCATACAACATTGCGAATATTGGTCAGCTTTGTTTAAATTTATCCTGCGGGCTATTAATTACCTTTTTAAGTTTACTTAGATACACGTAGTAGACGATTATTTCTGGATTTTAATTTCCTAAGTAGACGATTTATTACTTTAAAACACAAATCGTCTGCTTAGCAGACGAAAATAGAGCACTTAAAAAAATTGGCAAACGAGGTTGAATACGTAAATAACATACTACGACGAAAACGAAATTCTCTACTATAAGCCAGGCCCGTTCCTTTGAAAATCATCAGTGTCACCACAGACTCCACAGTCTTCCTTAAACATTGCAAGTGTAAATATAAATAATTGCCTGGTTACAGTATAACCAAGGTGATTTAAAGTTTAGAAAGCAGAATTACGACGCCAAAATAGTAATAGAATCGATAAGTCAGACTACGATTTTATGTTGATTTTTCAACAGCGCCCTCTATGGCAGATAGATAGAAGCTAGTGAGGAAAATAAAAAATAATTTCAAATTATTTCTATCTTTACTCAGTTTAATTAACAAAGTTGATAAAAGGTTACCTAGATGGCGCTCCAGGACAATAACGAATTTGGGAATTCAAATCATCCAGTCTGCTAAATTTAAATAACCCTGATATAATATTGCCATATTAATACCTAATATTTTATTATTGTTGATATACTTTGAGAGTTACACTGTATCTTATAACAATTTATCGAATTAATAGTCAGAATTTCTAAAAGTATATAGGCCTATATTAACATTTAAATTTATTACTATACCACCAAAGAACATAAAATCAACTGAGTAATAAAACAAGAAGAACAATAGTTCTTATATGAATCTTTGTAACAGGGCCGTCTTTACGTGATTGGGGGCCCCTGGGCAAAGCGATACGCGGGGCCCCTAATAATTCCAGACAATTTCTTAAAGGCCTAGGTTTTTTTCTGCCTGTCCCCCTTTAAATTAACTTATTGGAGCACAAATACCCCGGTGGTAGGCCAACCGCTGAACATGTTGGCCTAATTTAAAGGGGGGCAGGCAGAAGAAAAACTAGGCTTTGAACCTCCAATGCAAAGTCCATCGTCGCCCTAATCTTCAAATATTGGTTCAAATAAAAAAATGCGATGGTCTACACCGTCTATATCACGAAAAGACATGTTTTAGAAAGTTTAAAAATTTGTAAAATGTAAATAGACAATACTAATATTTAAAAAATGTGGAAAACAATATTTGTAAGATTAATCTTTTTCACCTTACAAAAGTTGAAAATGGGGCCCTCCAGAATCTTGGGGCCCTAGGGCAGTGCCCTATTTGCCCAATGGGAAAGACGGCACTGCTTTGTAACGTGAAAATACTAAGCCATAAAAAATATATATTAATAACCTACACTAAAGTCAACATGTATTAGGTAACGAGTGTTTTTTGGGTTTCGGGCGTACTTTCTGGTAAGCCATTCGTATATCTAGCGACTTTGCATCCTCGATAGAACTTATTTATCTATTTCTCATACGCTTTAGGAATATAGGGAAAGCCACCATCCTATCGCACCCTTAAGCTAAGTCCAAATGGGGACGACGATTTCGCCATACCCTCAGTCGTTCTTTCACAGAAGAACGCCGTGGGTCCGAAACTTCGAATGACGAATCCATAGAGTGCGGTAGGGGTCGTGACGGAGGGGCGTACGGCCCCTCTGGGCAAGCAGGCAGAGGAAAACCCTTCTCTAAATGCATCTTCGCTATGATAAGAAAAACCTCTAACGATACTTTGCTCCCGAGTTTTTGGTCCATGCGTTTTTTCTTTCTGGCGGCTTCGTTCGCTCTCTGTATTGGGGTGAAATGGACCCGCGAAAAGTCGTGCAAAACAACTTTAGATAAAAATATAAAAGAGGGGGTTCGGCAAAGGGACCCTTCAGGCTATGACCTTCTCGATTGTATCGACGGGGACTCGTACGTGTTTCATTTCTAGGGTTACCGGTATGAGTTTGCGCCATCTTGCCTATATCAGTAAGGAACGGTAGCGTATATAAGTCGTTTTCCAAGACGTATTTGTTACCACTGTCAATCTGCCAGAATTTGATATCTATAAAAAACAAAATTTTACTGTAAAGTGGGGTATGCGATATGATACCAAATAAAAGCGTGTTAAATATTCGGAGGTAGCTTTGGTTTTCGAAATAAAAATCTGTAACCCTTTTAAACTTCGCGTAAGCTTAATATTAAGATGCACAGTTGGCGGTTAATGTTGTAAATAAAATATTTTACAAAAAGTAGGACACGGCACGAAGCAAAAATATATTTAAAATTTAAAACGATACAAATATTTATTTTACTTTAAAGGCTGATAATCGAGTTTCTCTTTTCGAGCAAACGCTTCCCAATTATTTAAAATTACCAACAGAAAAAATTAAGATATTTATGTGATTCATTTCTTTCATTACTAAATAAAAGAGTTGGAATTCCCCTGTTCATTTCACATAAACTACAGCTACTGAACGGCCAACACCGGAAACTCAGACGTTTTTAGTTTTAAAACTTTAAGGCTAATTGACTTTAAACTGTTGGGACAGTTTTTAAGCATTAATATCACCTATTATTACACGTACAGATGGTTAAATAACTAATCTGCTTATGTAAATTTTCAAAAAATAGCCCGTGTCATTCCAGCGGAATCGATTTTAACAAATCGCTTTTTAATTCAGGTAGAACTTGCGACGAAATAATTAAACTTGTAGACTAAACTAAACAAGAAGTCGGTTAAGAAAGTAACTCCGTAAACCAGTCAATTCTTTAGTGATCCAAGCCCCTATCGAATAATAAGGCTTAATCCACGTTAATTTACATGGATAATTAACGGTTTAAAAAGGCAAGCTGGAAGGGTAACACAATTAACCCATTGATGTAAAATGTAAAAAAACACCAACGTCCCTCCGTTGGAATTAATTTAAAGATCACTTTTGGGATTAAGGAGAACTCGCGTTGAAAGATTAAAAAATGTAGAGTAAACTAAACATGACGTCGGGCAATAAAATCACGCCGTAAACTAGTCCTTGTTCAGGTGATCCTAGTCCCTATCTTACAAAGTCGGGGTGATCCACGTCGATTTACACGGCTAAATGGCTGTTTAACAAGGCAAGCTGGGTAGCTTACGGGAACACAAATGCAAAAGGAAAGGGCTTGATGTAGATGACTGAGATAGCGGACGAGCTGAATCTTCGGAAAGACGGTGCAGTACATCAAACGTAATCGGGCATGCATACTCTCGCGAAATTCAAAGACAAACGAACCGAGACGAAATTTTTCGCGATTGCAGGGAACCCACGTTCAGTTAATTATAATTAAAAGGGGGTGGGGTGGGGTGAAACCAAATTAGGCAGCGCGCGCGCGGTATACCCCTGAAATAAACAGGGTTGGTATCTAGATAATACCGTGGCCAAGTCACAAGGGTACCTTTATACTAAGTTAAATGAAGCTTCAAGGCCTTTAAAACTATGGACTTAAACGCGTAATATTTGCGGGGATACTGTGGCAGCAGCAGCTCCTCTTAAACTGGGTTGTTGAAACCCTTCATCACAATGAGAAGGGGGAGGGGGGCGGGGGCCCCTTTGCCCGCCCGTTATCGGGACGCAACAGAGACAGGTACAATAAGCGCCACGGAATCGAACCCGACGAAAACGCGATTTGGACCGACAACGTTTTAGGTCTACTAATTAGTCCCTGGCGTTATTATTGGTCAATTAAAAGCTCGCGCTCGATCGCGAATTTAAGGGGGGACGCGGGTGGCGGGGACAAAACATTTAATAAGATTAATAGCGCTGGAAACGAGTGCTAATACGGAGATAACTCCAAACACACGAAGCGAGCTAGCTAGTTAGCGACGTTTAAACGCGACTCAATGTTTATTACGCTCGCTACTGTGAACGGGTAAGATAGGGACCTCCCCACTATTTGTCGCGTCAAGTTGGCCCCCTCCCGTTACTCTTGGTCTCCGAGGATGGCAGTCGACCGATACGCTTCAGCCGCCAGCATTTTTAAAAGCGCCCGAGTGTTATCTTCCCCGCACTGTTTTAAGTTGGTCTATATGGCGTCCGTGACTTAAGGCGCGTCACCTAGCGAAGGCCTTTGCGCGAAATTCTTAAAGGGGGCCCTCGGGATATTTACTCTGATGACCAAAACGCAAATATATAGAAATTTATTTACAGTTAGCGCAAAAGGCGGAGTTCTATACCACCTTCCTTGGATATAGTTAAAACTTATAATAACACGTTGGGGACGACTAGACTCCGTTGTTACGTACGTACTTCGGGAGTCCGTCGTTACTTAAAGACCGATTTAGAGATAAGACCTTCCTTCGCCTACTAAGTGTCAAAATTATATTGCGTTAATTGTCTTAATGAAAAATTGAACTTTCGTGCGGGTTTGCGTTAAATGACGAAACTTTTGCGTTTTCCGTATACGACCGATACTTATTGGTGGTTTAGATGTTCGGTAGGACCACTAAGGAATTAAAATACGTTGACAAAACATGTTACTAATTTAATAATTATCCAATATTCGGAATTGATTTTCATACATATATTCTATTGAGATCTTTGATTTAATTTTAGGATTATTCTAACTTTTGCAATCAAATGAACCGTTTGTTAGATTTAATAAAGCTCTCTTTTATGTCATAGTTTTGTCCACAACGCTTATAGAATAGAATATAAATAATTAAATAAATATGAAATTAATTAATATGAAATATCAAATAAATTAACTGTAATATGAAATAAATAAATTCGAAATATGAAATAAATTAACTGTAATATGAAATAAATAAATTCGAAATATGAAATAAATAAATTCGAAATATGAAATAAATAAATTCGAAATATGAAATAAATAAATATGAAATAAATTAATTGTAATATAAAATAAATAAATATGAAATATGAAAGTAATTAATATGAAATATAAAATAAATACTAAATATGAAATTAATTAATATGAAATATGAAATTAATTAATATGAAATGTTAAATAAATATGGAATATGAAATAAATTAATTGTAATATGAAATAAATTAATTGTAATATGAAATAAATTAATTGTAATATGAAATAAATTAATTGTAATATGAAATAAATTAATTGTAATATGAAATAAATTAATTGTAATATGAAATAAATTAATTGTAATATGAAATAAATTAATTGTAATATGAAATAAATTAATTGTAATGTGAAATAAATTAATTGTAATATGAAATAAATTAATTGTAATATGAAATAAATTAATTGTAATATGAAATAAATTAATTGTAATATGAAATAAATTAATTGTAATATGAAATAAATTAATTGTAATATGAAATAAATTAATTGTAATATGAAATAAATTAATTGTAATATGAAATAAATTAATTGTAATATGAAATAAATTAATTGTAATATGAAATAAATTAATTGTAATATGAAATAAATTAATTGTAATATGAAATAAATTAATTGTAAAATGAAATAAATAAATATTAAATATGAAATAAATAAATACTAAATATGAAATAAATAAATACGAAATGTTGAAATTAATTAATATGAAATAAATAAATACGAAATGTTAAATTAAATAATAATAAATAGTGTTGTTAATTTTCCGGAAAAATAATATTCGGAAAAATTTCCGCAAATCGGAAAAATAAAAAAGTTTTTAAGGGTTCTTAATGTTTTTAACTTTTTACCGATATAAAATGCCTAATATCAGTAAACATACTACAAAACATTAATAGTGTTACATTGTTAATCGGTTTAAACTAGTCTAGAGGTTTAGTTTTACTTTTAGATTCGAAAAAATTAGGCGAAAATGCCGCTTTCATGGAATTAAAACTTTTTTATTTTTTTCGGAAAACACGTAACATTTTCCGGAAAAAAGGCCTCGGTTATTTTCCGGAAAATTTTCCGACTTACAACACTACCAATAATTATGTAATATGCAATAAATTAATATGAAATATGTAATATGCAATAAATTAATATGAAATATGTAATATGCAATAAATTAATATGAAATATGTAATATGCAATAAATTAATATGAAATATGTAATATGCAATAAATTAATATGAAATATGTAATATGCAATAAATTAATATGAAATATGTAATATGCAATAAATTAATATGAAATATGTAATATGCAATAAATTAATATGAAATATGTAATATGCAATAAATTAATATGAAATATGTAATATGCAATAAATTAATATGAAATATGTAATATGCAATAAATTAATATGAAATATGTAATATGCAATAAATTAATATGAAATATGTAATATGTAATATGCAATAAATTAATATGAAATATGTAATATGCAATAAATTAATATGAAATATGTAATATGCAATAAATTAATATGAAATATGTAATATGCAATAAATTAATATGAAATATGTAATATGCAATAAATTAATATGAAATATGTAATATGCAATAAATTAATATGAAATATGAAATATGCAATAAATTAATATTAAATATGTAATGTACAATAAATTAATATGTAATATGCAATAAATTAATATTAAATATGTAATATGTCATAAATTAATATTAAATATGTAATGTACAATAAATTAATATCAAATATGTAATATGAAAGAAATTAATATTAAATATATAATATGAAATATATAGTATGAAATAAATTAATATTAAATATGTAATTTGAAATAAATTAATATTAAATATGTAACGTAAAATAAATTAATATTAAATATGTAATATGAAATAATTTAATATTAAATATGTAATATGAAATAATTTAATATGAAATATGTAATATGAAATAAATTGATATTAAATAAATAAATATGTAATATGAAACCAATTGATATTAAATAAATAAATACTAAATAAATAACTAAATATTAAATAAATAAATACTAAATAAATAACTAAATATTAAATAAATAAATACTAAATAAATAACTAAATATTAAATAAATAAATACTAAATAAATAACTAAATATTAAATAAATAAATACTAAATAAATAACTAAATATTAAATAAATAAATACTAAATAATTAACTAAATATTAAATAAATAAATACTAAATAAATAACTAAATATTAAATAAATAAATACTAAATAAATAACTAAATATTAAATAAATAAATACTAAATAAATAACTAAATATTAAATAAATAAATAACTTTATTTTATTTCCCAAATTTTCAAAGGGGGAGGGGATTGCTTATATCTATCCCTCTTTACTTCGAAAATGCTCAAATTGATCGATTTCAAAATGACGTTTTTGCGCGTGACAGTACCTGTACATTGTAAGGAATAGCAGGCTTATTTACCTGCTTTTATAACCTAACATGGCGGTGTATTTTCACGAGCAAAATTTATTTTAAGATCCCATCCCCCAATTGCTTATATCTAGACCTCATTACTTCGTAAGACGACGTAGCAGACGACAAAAAGTGAAGGTTTAATTTTAGTTTCGTTTCGGAATAAAAAATGCAGAATACTATATTCTGAATAGTATTTCAAATTTTAAATATTTCTGATTCATTTATATTTTTTTAATAAAAATAAAAGTGGTTTTAACCAGTCTGGCTGGTTCTTGCCAACCCTGCTACTACTACATTTTGGTCCTAGCAAAATATATATTTCGATTTGGAACTAAAAACGCAGAGTGACTAGTTCGCTTCTGATTTAAACGAAAAATGGGGAAAAAATCCGCTTGTCACTTCCATTTTTTGACTCCTTCCTTCCTACTAGATCCTGCGGGGAGGGGGGGCTTTTCTCAATTTTCGCTCCCCTTTCTGCATCCTTTAGTTCCTTTCCTTCATCCAGTCAATTAAGAAAAGGTTTAACCCTCTGATTCGTTTTCATATCAAAAATAAATAAACCCAGGCTGGGTTTTTTTTTTCGTTTTTCCACCCTCCACCAGGGGGCGTACTTCCTCTTTTGAAGGCAGGTTTCGAAGAGAGACCGGGGGGGAGGGGCACCGACGTAACATACGGCTTTACAAGATTCCGAACGCGTGTAAAGCAACGGGTCCCGTTCCCCTTCAAATTTCGGATGACAGTTTTGGCAGGTTTTCTTTGGCGAACTCTTCCCCCAGCACCCCCCCCCCCCCTTTCCAATACTCAAGCAGTGACATCCAACGGCCATTCTTCGACTTCTCCATCCGATTCGCCCATGAGGAAAACGTATACGACGAGGTGGGTATACGACGCTAAAATTTTACACCGCCGTCTATCCACCCGTTTCGGGTCGAATTTAAGTCGCGAGTCCCGCTTCATCTCGCTCGCCCACCTCTCTCGCCTTATCAACGGGGATTTAATGTCCTTTTCGTGTTTCTGACGTAACAAGGAAGGCGAAAGGTGAACTCTCCCCTGTTTAGTTTGAAATTGCGACTCCTTACTTAAAGGCGCGAGTCCGTCGCCGGTCTTCCGTTACTTCGATTTGTTGGCCGCCGTGTCTACCGATAGTTATTTTTTACTTTTTCTTTTATAAATATAGGATTTAAATAAACTTTTTTAATCCGGTATGACAAGTCAAATAGAATATATCTAGCGTAGTACCATAGATATAAGAAATGTATATAAAGGTCTAGATAAATTTCGGGGCGTCTAAGCCTAACATAAAATACGGAATTGACACTTAGCAGACACCGAGGAAGGCACGTGACCAAGAGCGCGAGCTCTCTTAGCATTTTAGTACTAAGTGCTTGACCTTTCCGCAGGCCGTAGTCTTTAGACACCATCTGTTGGTGACTTTTAGTATCATTTTTAAGCAGGAGACAATGGCTCTCGCGACGATAGCAGGAGCTTTCTTACCGATAGATAGCGCCTTATAAGGATGGCCTGCAGAAATTACGCGTTTCTGCTAGCTGTCACCTCCGTATTCACTCCCTTTTAAATATTTTATCTAGACCTTTATATACGTTTCCTATATCTATGCGTAGTACTGTTATAGCATTATGATGGGAAAATTATAAAAAACACGTTTTGATTCATTGACACTAACGCCATATTGCGGATAATTTCAAAAACTATTTTCTTCAAAGCAGGAAATAGATCTATAAAGCACAAATCAATACTATTCACAATTAACACAGGCGTTCAAATTATAAAATGCTATTTAAAAATAAATATCTTAGCAATCTACGGAAGTTATTATGATTCTATTAGCAGCAGCTTTAATCGATAATTAAGAAAATACTTCAGCGGCGCAAATTGGTTCGCCATTTTTTTTTAAGTAGAGCTAATACCCAAGGCACCACCTTCGACCACATAAGCAATGTGCGGGAGTAAATATGATTATCTGCAATCTCTCGACAATCTACCGGAGTAATTATTATTATCTTCAAATCTCTTGACAATCTACGGGGGTAATAATGATTACCTTCAAATATCTTGACAATTTGCTGTAGTAATAATGATTATCTGCAATCTCTCGACAATCTACGGGAGTAAATATGATTATCTGCAATCTCTCGACAATCTACGGGAGTAAATATGATTATCTTCAAATCTCTTGACAATCTACGGGGGTAATAATGATTACCTTCAAATATCTTGACAATTTTCTGTAGTAATAATGATTATCTGCAATCTCTCGACAATCTACGGGAGTAAATATGATTATCTGCAATCTCTCGACAATCTACGGGAGTAAATATGATTATCTGCAATCTTTCGACAATCTACGGGAGTAAATATGATTATCTGCAATCTCTCGACAATCTACGGGAGTAAATATGATTATCTGTAATCTCTCGACAATCTACGGGAGTAATTATTTTGGTCTTTCTATGGGAGTAATTATTATTGTCTTAACAATCTACGGGAGTAATTATTATTGTCTTTCTATTGGAGTAATTATTATTGTCTTAACAATCTGCGGGAGTAATTATAATTGCCTTAACAATCTACGGGAGTAATTATTATTATTGTCTTAACAATCTACGGGAGTAATTATTATTGTCTTTGTATTGGAGTAATTATCATTGCCTTTCTATTGGAGTAATTATTATTATCTTTCTATGGGAGTAATTATTATTGTCTTAACAATCTACGGGAGTAATTATTATTGTCTTTCTATTATAGTAAAATTGTCTTTCTATTGGAGTAATTATTATTGTCTTAACAATCTGCGGGAGTAATTATAATTGCCTTAACAATCTACGGGAGTAATTATTATTATTGTCTTAACAATCTACGGGAGTAATTATTATTGTATTTCTATTGGAGTAATTATCATTGCCTTTCTATTGGAGTAATTATTATTATCTTTCTATTGGAGTAATTATTATTGTCTTAACAATCTACGGGAGTAATTATTATTGTATTTCTATTGGAGTAATTATCATTGCCTTTCTATTGGAGTAATTATTATTATCTTTCTATTGGAGTAATTATTATTGTCTTAACAATCTACGGGAATAATTATTATTGTCTTAACAATCTACGGGAGTAATTATTATTGTCTTAACAATCTACGGGAATAATTATTATTGTCTTAACAATCTACGGGAGTAATTATTATTCTCTTAACAATCTACGGGAGTAATTATTATTGTCTTAACAATCTACGGGAGTAGTTATTATTGTCTGATCAATCTACGGAAGAAATTATTGTCGTAACAATCTACGGGAGTAATTATTATTGTCTTAACAATCTACGGGAGTAATTATTATTGTCTTAACAATCTACGGGAGTAATTAATATTGTCTTAACAATCTATGGGAGTAGTTATTATTGTCTTAACAATCTACGGGAGTAATTAATATTGTCTTAACAATCTACGGGAGTAATTATGATTATCTTAAAAAGTGTATGCAGATTGCACCGAGTGTGAAATGAGGATTTAAAATTGAATTACCGCTCACACAATTACTTAAATCCAGTTTTCTAAGTTATATTTAACAGTCTACGGGATTATCTGTGATTTTGTTTTGTAGCGGTTTTTACAATTGGAAAGATTTGGGCAGTTTTTACAATTTGGTAGATTGGGGATTTTTGACATTTGGGCGGTTACAATACCAAATATTATCTGGCAATTAACCAGTTTAATTTTTACTTCACATTATTTCTTTAATTTACTGCTTTACGCTATTAGAGAGTACAATAAACGATTTACGGATACAATTTTCAACAAACCATTGTATACCATGTAATAACGATATCGTATTGATTTTGCAAATATTCCGCTCATAATATTTCTATATTTTGAAATTTTCCCTCTTCGCGAAGGTTACCTCGGCTATATATTCTAGAAATCGACCCAGTATTAGGAAAATGGCGGCCCACATACGGAAGTGCCGCTTTAGGTCTATTTTAAAAATGAGTAAATATTTCTAGTCGTTATGGATGAGACTAACCTATTTGAGTTTTTGCGGTGGTCTTTATTCTATGAGAAATCTTTCGCGGTCATCTATCGGGTATTCTGATCGAAGTTATATCGATGTTTTTAGACTAGAGAAATAAGCGTTGGAAGTACCTTCTTAGGTAGGCTATGCCCATAATAAAGCTTTCTCAAAGACGCGAGCACTTTGATCTGATTAAGAAAACTTTTACGACGAACAGCGAAAGCAATTCGGTTACTGGGATGGAGAGGAGATACCGCTCGTAAAGTTTCTTTTTTTATCATGGCCTCTTCTACCTGTACGAAACTACGGATATGCCTATTATGGTATTTTATTTCCATCAAATGCAGGTACTTATATAGATTATATAAATGTTCTATACACCCAACCGTTATTATCTTTAAAAATATGTCCGTTTTAAAAGAGGTCCTTTATGCGGCCATTACATTGTTTTAGTTATATTAAAAACATTTACTGTAAAAGTTCATTCTTTATTACGGGTAAAATGTATTTGCAGTTTTTTTTTGTGGGACGTATATTATATTTAGGGACCGTTTTTATACATCTAAATAAAATAAAACTTTGATAACTTTTTTGCCAAAATTCGACAGAATGGAAACTAATAATTTCCATATTTTACCATTGAATTAACATAATAACTCTAATATCAAATTACAGAGGTAAAATTGTTAATTTACTTCCTTCCACTTGTATTCGACTACTTTCCTGAAATGGTTACTGATTTGCCACCATTTTCAGAAATTATTTTATACATCGTATAAGGAATAGGTTTTTCTATAAAATAAAACCATAACATTTAGAAGTATTAAATGTTTTTATCTGCGTCATGAGCGCAAGTTATTTAAGTGCTTTACTTCCAAGTTGCACTTTATCATATGACCTCCTGTATTTTATAGAAACCTTATTTGTTTTAAATATTTTTTTTTTTCAAATTATCCATTTTTAAAAGTAGTATAATTTTTTTTTAAAGGTAAATGTTTTCGTATAAATGATTTTTTTTTAATTAATTCATTTCTTTATGAATAAATATCTAAAGCTGGATTTTTTTAAATAGTAAATTTTTATAAAGCGGTAAAATTTTTGGGAATTCCGAACAATTTGTTTTAAAATTAAATTTATTACTTATAAATGGTGTAAAATTATTTATTTTTCATAAACTTACCTAAAATACTAAATATCAACGTTCGACACCAATTATCAAAGATATTGTCGGTAGGATACGGTACGTTTGTCTACAGTATCTTTTCTAAAAGCCAGATACTACACTTTGAACATTTTTCTTGTCCTAAACTAATATTTAGGACAATTGGCATTAAAATGAATCTATTTCTATTCACAAAAAAATATCGAAACAAACCATTTAATTTAGGTTCAATATCGATCTCACAACTTACGTTCTAAATATAATCAAGCTCGCGAATAAAAATACACTTCTTAATTTACAAATGAAAATCCACAGTTTTCCGAATTAGATCTATCACCTTTGTTTACTATATGGTATGGGAATTTTCTAGACGGTAGCTTTTAATTATTTTAATTTTGTTGACGTTGATCACGGTCGTTAGATAACGTGGCGATCTAAACGTAATAAAACTAGGTGCCGCTAGATGGCGTGGGGGGATCACGTCTTGTCTCTCGGAACAAAGACACGTAGGGAACGCCTAATTTGTTCCAAAAGTAAAAACCTATAGCGCTCTATAGCGGCAAATCCCGAAGGTATGACCACATTTTCTGATTAGGAGCTTAGCTAGGAACACTAGCGCCCCCTGGTCGTTCTCTCCCTTCGCTACAAACCTTTTTTATATATATATAGAAAAGTTTCTTTTGCCTTTACCAAAATATCGACTTTCCGCAAGACGCCTTCAATTCCAAAAATTGAGACTCGACCGCGCTAAAATTTGTTATAGACATGAAAAAAACTAGAAAACAATGCGAAGTAGAACTTAAATATATAACGCGGACCAGAATAACACACACAAAAAACTTTTTCTTTAAAGGCGTATTTTTTACGACCATGGCTGGTTATGAATAATTAACTAGATTCTTGATGCGATAGAAGATGCAAAATGTAATGGCGAAGACTGCTATCTCCCGTTCGTTCCCGCCTTTTTATAGCCCTAATTGTACTTAACTAAAGTAATGGAAAGTGGGAGGGAGTGAATTAAAATCTTATTAGTTAGCGTTATGGATTTACCCCCCTCCACGTCGAACATTTTGGCGTTGCAGGAGAAAAAATAACATAAAACTCTTCATACCCCGGGCCTACACCCGGTAGTTTTCTCCCCCAAAAAATGGAACTATATTTTATACATAGAATTATGGCCGTATAGAGGGCAAGAACTGGGAAAAAAATAATGTTACAAGCGATGCGCACAGCGCAGTCGTTGGAGTATATTTTACAACCCTTGTACGAAAATTATTTTCCATTTCGTGATTGGTCAAGAAACGTAACGTCACGTGCTTCCATCTAGAGGCCGGTGGTGGAGCTTTTCTCTGTAAAAAGGCCCTCTAGAATATAAAAACTTAGGGACGAAGGTGATATAGCCTTTTTCTTCGCTCCGAGAGAATTTCGCGTAGATAGGTCTAGCAGCCTAGATGCCCTTCGCGTTCCCAGCAGCATTGGTATAAAACTATCCAGACCACTCTAGTCCAATGAAACCGGGCGGCTCGTATATAAAAAAGGAGTGCATCCCGCAAAGAAACACTAAGATTAATGCTTGTTGGTTTGGCCGGTAGGGGGCCAAGGGCTAGCTTGGGTTTTTTTTACAACCCCGAAAATGATAAGTTTGTTTTGTTTTAGTCGGACCCTGACGGTTATGTACAGGGTAAATCGAATTTAGAGTACCAGGGGTGACCGAAGCTATATCTTACTTCTGATTTATATTTGTCTTTTTCAATAAAATTTACTTTTTAGTTCGCTTTTTAAGGTATAGATGGTGTTACTTAGGGTGGTAAACTTCCCTGGCTCTTACAAGTCTATGAAAACTGTCTCCGTAAACATTTATTTTGTATTACCAAGAATGAATTCAGGTACCTAACAAAATACGTTTGAAGATATTGTAAGCCCTACCCTCGCATAATTTGTAAAGAAAGGTCGTCTGCTTACGATTTTTCGTTGCAATCTATCACACAGACGATAAACATCTATGTTTTGTGACGAAGCAGACGAAATTTCGCTAGGGAGTAGACAAAGCTTGCACATAGAAATCGGATAACAAACTAGATACTGATTAGATTCTTGGCTAAAACGACAGTAACGCCATCTGCGCTGCCTAAAGAGGCGCGCTCGCGCGTAACTTGGTTAAAAGTTTTACCCCACCCCATTGAAATTAATGTAAAGCTGGTGATAATTAAACGTTAATTAACCTACCAAATGATATAAGAAATATTCCACTGACAATTTTTCACGTTTATATGAACTTAAATGTAATATAAAATCGTCTTGAAAAATCGTTTATCGCTTTATAACATTCAAAAATAATATTTTTCCCGCACCATGTAGATAACCGAGCATCTGCTCGTCTAGGTAAAGTTTGTGTTGTCAACGCGCGTATTAGAAAGAAAAATGAGATTTTAGAAAGTAGGTTGTAATTCGGAATGATATTAATACTTTTCACGAATTTTGTCATCGGTGAATTATAAATATGACTTGAAATAAGTTTCAAGGTTTATTTAAAAGCTAGTTTCATAACTTTTCATCCATTGGTTCGTTCAGAATGTATCTTTAAAGTAGACGAAAATTTTAAGGCGCGGAATCTTGCCCAGTCTAAAGCCTCGGTTTAATTTACTGCGTATTTTGAAACGGAAAAACCCGATTATTATCGTTAAATCTTGGTTAAATGATGGCGAAATACGTTCTAAGCTTATTTAACGCCAAAAATTCCAGGTATTTCGTTATTTGTTTCGTATTAAAAATATCATATTATTAATCCAAGATTTAACAATAGAAATCGGGGTTTTCCGTTTCAAAATACGCGCGTTGACAACGCAAACTTATTATATTATTAATGTTAATAATTTTAATATTATTTTTGAATGTTATAAAGCAATAAACGGTTTTTCAAGACGATTTTATATTACATTTAAGTTCATATAAACGGGAAAATTTGTATGTTGAATATTTCTTATATCATTTGGTAGGTTGATTCGCTCGCGTTCTACATGTCGAACAGTCTCATCGGTGTCGTGTTTTCTTTTCAAAGCATTGATACTGGTCTTTTGGATTTATTCCTTACGGCAGTCAATATGAACTTAAATTGAAGTGACCCATTATTCCGACTTTCAAATAATTTTGTCTCACACAACCTTCACAATAGCTTCATTTTCAAGCGATTTATTGCAAAAATAACAAGAGTTAGCTGGGTGGTAAATTTTAAACGCGGTTACATGAAGAGCGGCGGATGCGTTTTAAGTCAACGAAGGCGCAAAATTGTAAGACGCGTTTCAGGTACAACGTTAAAACCGCGAATCGGAATACGACACAACGATTGCTTGT
Source organism: Leiobunum rupestre (assembly GCF_980474605.1). Lineage (NCBI taxonomy): Eukaryota > Metazoa > Arthropoda > Arachnida > Opiliones > Sclerosomatidae > Leiobunum > Leiobunum rupestre. The sequence continues at coordinate 16,419,436 of NC_143394.1, forward strand.
ATGTAAAATGTTCATAGAACATTTTTTGTAGGAAATAGCCGGACCCTAATGCTCATACTTGGGTTTATAGCCGTACATACAATACTAACGTAGATATTCGCGATAAACCATTACTGTGCACCGGTTTTCCCCATAACCATTGCTCGTAAAACAACTATTTCTAACAGTAACCTTTGAAAAGATATGTTTTTAAATATTTAATTACGGAATTTTGAACCATTCTTCATTTTTTATTTAAAAAAACTATCTTTCTATGATTTGAAAGAAACGCGTTTTCTAGTGCGTTCTTAGCGATTGGAAATTATGGTAAAAAGAAAACTATTTCTAACACTAACCTGTGAAAAGATATGTTTTCTTTTGAGTATGTACTCTTACACGATTTGATTACTTTAATTAAACATAAGTTACTTTAAAGATGTAAAAAAAACCGCATTAGCATCGAGCTAAAGTCGGCCATTTAATTTTAGGCGAAATAGAGTGTTAGTTCACCAGTTTGGCACCGATGGCGTGACTTTCGTTGCCAGCCAAACGAAAAGCATGGGCCAAAGGCAGGGTTTTTTAAAAGTTCTAATCGGAACCCACGACAAAATTTCAAAAATCGTTCTAGTTTGTTATCCGATTTCTATAAGCTTGCATAATAGTCTAGTGCTATTGCCCCATAAACCCATGCCTTCTACGTCAAGTATTTCGGGGGCGTATTTAAAGATATTAAAAAAAAAGATACCACCAAAACATTTTGAATGTATAAGGTGAAAATATGTTTCTTGTAACTATATGTTTATAATTTTTCCATAAATTTGTCAATAGACATTTCCATAAAATTCTCGTTACGGTAAGAGGGGGAAGGAACACTGTTTTTGCAAGGATGATATTTAGATCAAAGTTATATCAGAAGTTTATAATAAACCCCCCGAAGGGGTTTATTATAAACTTCTGGTTATATACATTACTCTTAGTTTTTACCCTCGCTCGACTCTAAAGACTTGAGCTCGGTATGTCTTCTGCTACCGAGTGTAAGTATTTACAAAACACGGCGTATTAAAATTAATCCAATTGATATTAATATATTTGTTATATCAAATGTTTAAAGTAAAAAAGTATTTCGTTTACTTAACTAATCATAAAAGGAGAGGATTTATATATTTAAAATAACTAAAAATTTTGCACGGTTTCGATGATGTATAACAGTTGATCTTTATAGCCTTGTGAACTAAGGCTTAACATTTCATTGACAGCCACCGTAGTGTATCCGGTAAAGATTGTTGTTGTTAACAATTCATTTAATTAGTAACGAAAATAAACTAAAATCAGTTTGAACTCCAAAGTCACTAAGACTAACCCGAGCTCCGTGTAAAATGTTTGGGGAAAACTTACCGGAAAATGCAAAAAGTACAGCCAACTTTTTGTTTAGTTTTAGCGATATTGGGGGTGGGTGACGTGGAAAAAACAGTGAAAGTATGTAGAAATATTTTATGGAAGGGCCTATTAACCGAAATAATTACTATTAACATGAATTTTCTTATTTCAAGCATAAATATCGAACTGTCTAAGGCAGTATGCCCTCAGTTGCTGGATGGAAGCTTGGATTAATAATAGTAGTGCCTACCAGCGTGGGAAATAAGGCAGTGGCAGTGGGCAAATGACCGGTTTAAAAATTGCCCGGACCAGTTTATTAATTAAATCGGAGTGGGGTTAGTGGTCCACTGGACCACTTAATTAATTCAAGGTGTTTTAATTTTTTTAGTGGTTCTGCTTGAATATTTTGCAATTGGTAGTTCCAAATGTTATTTAGAGGTCTGTGTAACGGCGGCTGCGGCCTTGAAAAATGCCCGCTTGTAAGTGAACCGCGATTCTGCATTAAAAGTCGAGAGAGGGTGTCTGGCAGCTCTAGCTTCTGGAAGCTTCAGCCGGGGTCGCCCAAGGTCCGTAGAAAATAGACTGGCCGCCAGTCACTTTGGCCAGTCTATCACTCAAGTCCTTAAGTATAACGTTTTCATACCATAGTTCCTAAACGTTTCTAAAGGTATATAGCTTTAAACTGCTAAAAAGTAATAAATTTTCATATACATTTTTTGTAAGCTCATAAATAGGCAATAAAATACTAATTAGTTATAAACGATATTTTACGTTTAGTTTAGTTAGTTTGTACACTCCAATTTGAATTTACCCTATTAAAAACGGTTGAAAGTTAACATAGTAGTACAAGTACATACAATGTAGCAGACGATCTGCACTGGTCATGGACCAGTTTATTTATTTTAGGCCAGGGGGGTCACTGGTCAAATGTCCACTTTAAAAAAAATCCTTATTTCCCAGCCTGGTGCCTACCTAGATATATCACTTGGAAAAAACCTGACAAGCAAATGACTTTTGCGACAGCAGCGCCGCTTCGGCGAAGTTAACGGAGAATATCCGAAACTCCTGTAACACGTAGCCTTCTACAAGGCAGAACCCGTAACAAACACTTCGGAAATGTACGCGGAACGCTAGAGTGATATATCCAGGTAGGCACTACTATTGTTAATCCAAGATAGAAGGGGCTTCCTTAACCGCCGCTAAGAAATTAGCCAGTTTCAATAATGATTGAGTACAGCCAACTTCAATAGTTTTGACACGCTCTTTTATTTTATCGCAATTGGTCAAGATGGTACTTTGGCGCGAGACTAACTTTAAGAACGATCTGCCTTATTCAGATCTAAATATTTGAAATCGATGTTATTGAAACTGGCCAATTATTTTGAGGAGCCGTTTTCAAATATTAGAGCGAAATTTAATTTGTAAAATTAAAATGGACATTTTTTAAAGAAAAAAGTTAAAAATATTAACAGCAATTACCTTTATTTGTGATTATCAACTGATTTGGTAGTAGTACAAGTATTTTTCTGAGTAATTTTCAATATTCCTGGGTAAAATTAATACATTCATACTAATAGCTATGTGTGTAGTGAATTGATGGCATACCCAAAATTGGCACTGAAAAACAATTATCATGCTCTGGTCTTTACACGCCATTTTAGAAATGTTTTTCAGTAAAAATCTAAAATTTGGAAGATATGGAACTAGCCCATTTATGTGAAGAAATAATTATAAAGTTATGTTGTACCTTAGCAGACCCATTAATTGTTGTATTTGAAACAAGTCGAGCGAGTACTGATCGAAAAAGCAAACCAATGCACAAGACAATAAACGAAGTCGGAAAAAACTAAATAAAGAACTTGAGAATGGCAAGAAAGGATGTAGAATCGTAGAGATAGAGGAGAGACGGTGAGGTGTAGGAAACGTTCGAATAGAGACCTAAAAGGTATAGCGCGAAGCGAAGGAGTATATAAGATAATAAAGAAGTACTTGGGAAGCAATCCCTAAATGACTCTAGCCAGGAGGAAAAAAGCCCATCCGTGCTCAGAATCCTTTTTGGGCCGTTTCGCGAGTTCTACGTTATACGTAACGTACGGAGGAGTAAAAATGACCGCTTCCCAACATATTCGTTTTAGCATTCGATAGTAGTTATGACCTGTGCAGGGGGAGAAAGCTTATAGGCTAGCTATAGCTATGATTCTGAATTACTACTTTTTTTCTACTCCCGAAGTGAACGAAAGAGGGCGCCAGCTCTCGGTGCTGGCCCTACAAGACGTATGGCTGGGATGAGCGTTCTAGGCATATTGAAGAGTTCTGGGGCTTTATATCCCCGCTATTTCTGGGACCGGAGTGATATTGGGGTAGGCCCTACCCCCAAAAATAACGGCTAGAATTACTTTCTTCTAATGGAAATAGAAATAATGGAACCATTACGAAGGTCCCCCCCTCCCGCCTGCTTTGAGTAGAGTTGTTGGGAATACCACTACGGGACGCCTATTCCGTTCTGTTTCCAAGTTTCCAACTCTTTTAGCGCGTAAGTTTTTTTGCAATGTAAGTGTGGTTTTTGCTTCGTATTTAATGCTTAAACGTGTCCCTTAAATATTTTGTTTTGCTAAGCGTACGGTAAAATATTAATGTTTCGAAAGATAAAGAATTACGCAATCTGACTCTGTATTTTGTGTATTATCAGGTCTTACGAGATAATTTGCGATATTCCTATTTTCACCAAGATCAAGACATGTGCTATTTTAAAAAAGTGGAAATCTGCTGAAAGTAAATCTGACTTATGGGAACCATCCGAAAGCTTCCGTTATCCAACCTCTTTAAGTTAAATAACCATGATCGAAGGATAATTGTTTTAGCGTCACGAGTCCAGCGTTAACTTTAATAACCGAAGTTCTTCGCGATTCCACTATTTTATAGAAAGATCTATTGGCATACTGCTAAAATTTCAGCCTTTTTTGCATATATTTAGAGTTGGTTATTAGGTCAGGACAAAGCGCACAAAACTATTCCTCTCTCAATCAAATATTTTGGTAATTGCAATTATTATAAATCGTTTCGACGAATTTTTTAATTTTGAATTCTTGATTTACTTTGACAGCGCGTGCTTACAAATTTTTGTAATCTTCGAAAGTCTTGCAAAGTATTCTATTTCAAGTTTTCAACTTAACGTAGACCAGAGCCCCTAATTTTGATAGGTATTTCAGCCTCTACACCATTAAGCCAATCAATCATTTCTCTTGACGTTTATACAAAATAATTAAAGTATCTTTTTTATTGTAATAAAATTAATTTTTTCAGTAATATAAGAAATACCGTGAACCATGTTTTATTTTGTAAAGTGCCTACGTTATATGACGATTTGTACTTCGTCTTTTAAAAGAATGTAGACCCACTGATAGCCAATTCTCGTGCCTGGCCTTTGCAACGAGAAATCGATTGAAATCTGTTCTAGTTTCGAGGAACATTGCGCGGTCTATCGGTGCTGTATATAAACTAATTTGTATTGGTGTATATGGCAGCAGAAGCCTTCACACCATTATCAACACGCATAAGAAGTCAACGATTGCAAGAGTAAAATAATATAGATACACCGTGATCATTTTATCCTTCTGCAATTAATCGAAAGATGGCGCTGGGATTTTTTTTTTAAATAATAGGACTATGTGGTTATGAATGAGATCTAGTGGTGGCGGTATTTTAATGGAAACATTTTTGTCTGCTATGACAGAAATGTGCGGTAGTTCATTAAGCATGAGTATTCATACATCAATTCACAGTAGACTAGCTCATGCAGGCATACTACGTCATTTCAATTGTAGCGCCCGAATCGCTATCTGTTGAAATTACCGCGAAGCGAAAATTCAATATACAGTGTGTTAACAGTGAAGCGAAAATTTTACTAAAAAAACGATTCAGGGCCAATAACTCAAAATGTGTTTTAGCTAGGAATTTGAAATATTCACGACATATAGAACGTGCAGGGGATCACTTGACAACAGAAAATTCAATGACCTTGACCCTTGTCTTCAAGGTCATTAAAAATTTATTAGAGATACAAAGTTGGTTTCAATTAGAAACGTGTTCCCCGTCATATTTTAGGACCCAACTAATTGGACCAATAACAAGTCGAGGGGTTTTAGACAAAACCGGTACGTCGTGATGAACTTTAGTTCCGATGAACTTTAACTCATGGTTCAAGGTTATTCAAAGTTCATCTCGAAAACCAATGGAAAATAACGTATTTATCCTAAGGAAAATAACGTATTTATCCTAATGATAAATAGTTTATTTACCCTATGAGAAATTGTTTATTTATCTTAATTATAACGTTTATTTACCCTAATGATAAATAATTTATTAATGACAAATAGTTTATCCTAACGATAAATAGTTTATCCAAGTGAGAAATAGTTTATTTATCCTAATGAGAAATAGTTTATTTATCCTAATGAGAAATAATTTATTTATCCTAATGATAAATAGTTAATTTATCCTAATGAGAAATAGTTTATTTATCCTAATGAGAAATAGTTTATTTATCCTAATGAAAAATAGTTTATTTATCCTAAGAAAATTATTTTATTTATCCATTTTAGTTATCAGCAGCTAATCTATATTACTTGTCTATGTTAACTGAAAATACTAAAATAGGCTCGGTGCATAGATTGAAAAGCGCTATCCAGTTTTCAAAACTTTATGTTGACAAATTTTTAGTTTTCCGAGAAGTAGCTAATCATACAATCTTTCCTGTACTATCGCTGGCTTGAAGTTCTTCTCAATAAACTGATCCCTCTCTGTCATGAGGACTAGCGCGTTACATTAATTGCCGCACTATTAATAGACACTATAGTAAAATCGTCCCCGACTGCCGATCCAACGCCGCCGCCGCCGCCGCCGATGTTTTCTCTGGTGCCGAACCGCTGCCGCCGAGTCATTTACTATTCGGCGCGCCGCTGACGTCGCCGCCGATAAATTTCGTTCCAGACGCCGAATTGTTTTTGGATTTTCCTACGTAACTTTATTGTTTTTTTCTTGCGAGCATGCTGTAAAATTTTGTATAATCAAATTTCTGATTGTCCCTACCTTGAATTAAATAAAGTCAGAAATTTTGTAAATAAGCAACTTATACGAGCTGAATGCCAATTCAAAGTATTTCCTCCGATGGATGCTCGGATAATTTTTCTTTCATACATATAAAAATACCGAAAATTGATGTACCGGGTGTTTCAAAAGGTTATGCAAAAATTTGAAGGAGTTGTAGGGGGTGAGTTGAGAAGTTTGCCTGTTTTTTCCCATTTTCCTACGATGAGTTAAAAAAGCGCCAGAGAGCTTCAAAGTGTGACCAACTCGGGCCTACTAGCCCCTGGATGTAGCTGCAACAAGCTCAACTGAACATTGCGGGAAACCGGTGCTTGACCTACTTCGTTCCTGTTCTGTAAAACGAACAATACGTTTGTAACGAACTAGTCGCGGAGAAGTTCAAGTAAAACATTAAGTAACGTACCCAGAATTTGCCTCTCTCACGTCATCGACGATGGACATTGGTAAAGGTCAGTGAGACGGGGATGCGCTTGTTCGGGTAGCTTTAATAACAAGGCCCTTAGCAGGTCACGGTGTACAATAACTGATGGCTTTACCGGGTAGTTGGGGTCCCGCTCCTGTAACTCATAAGGGTGGTGGCGCACTGGGAGATGTTAGCTGTGATCCATTGGTCGTATATCCACCTCCGACTTCAGTCGCGTAGGGTGTAGCGACCAATTTTAGTAATGTATTAATGTTAGTTAATTCAGAAGCCCGATTTAATGTTTATTCTGTAATAATGTTTTCTTTCCCACGTTAGTCAGAATTTGACCTTGACGTTTCCAGGAAAGTTTACTGGTTGGGGTAATTTTGGGCCACCTGATGGGGATGCTGGTCGTCACCACCAGGGGGACCCGTGAGAAGTTATTCTTAGCCTTGACTGTTCTCATTGAAGTGACCGCGCCGCGCTTCGGACGGTCACTATGTGAGGGGGGTTGTAAAAGGTGACCTTGTGGACAGAGGTAGCCTAAATTCCCCCTTCGTTATTTTATCTCTCTCCGTACATACATCTTCGGGATTAGCGAATCCCCCTATTATATGAACAATTCACCGCAAACCCCCTAAAACCTTTCTCTTTTTCCCTGCAGTTTCTTTTACAACAATTCCTAATTAAGGGTAGCCAATTATCTTCTTCGGAATATTTCTCCTTTTTGTGTTATATTTTTAAAAATAGCTTTAAGTGATGTGTGATATATGCCTGGCGTCTCGATGGCGCCAGGCTTGACATAATTGCAAACGACGATTTAGTGGTGACGCTACGGCTGACCCTTTGAGGTGTCCCGCTTGTGGGAACCAAAAATTTAAAATGAGCGTGATAACGCTTTTCTGGCGATTGGTTGGGTCCAGCCAGGACTTAGGGTCCGGCTCCTCTGATTGGAGTGAAAGTGCGTGCCTCGTGAGCCACGTGAATTTGGCAACGAACAAAACCAGGGTGTTCGCGCCCTTTTGGTCAGAACTGGCTTGGGTCTCACGTTTATTCCATAAGGTCGAAGACACTCTCTAAGTTGTCCCAGAATCGGACTTTGAAAATGCGAAGTTGCGGTGGCGGGTAAGAGTGAATCCGCGAAATTCTCGACCGCAAAGTGCGGGTAACTTTACGGTCTCGCGTAGCTAGATAAGTTCTCGGTCGGCAATGACAAAATAAAGCTTCAATTATTTGTTTCCAGTTACGGGGAAACTACCGAGTATGTGCGCGTGATCAGGAACAGCAAGAGGTGCGGTTAAGGACCCCGACCAACATGGACCGCCAATCCGGACCGTCAAAATAAGTATTTTGAAATAAGGAGGACGGCTTTGGCCATCAGGTGTTATGTAAATTGAATTCTTTCATAAGTGTCATATTGTTAAAAGTGTTTTATTTAGTTTGGTTACCTTGGTAACCTGTAGCGCTCAGTATGTGTTTAGTTATTGTAATTGTTTTCTTGTTTTAATTTGGTTTACCTTCTTTAATTAAATGTTAATTATTAATTTTGAATTTCGTGTAATGGCAACTCTCAATTTAATGTTTAAGAAAATATCCCCTAGACATCCCTTTTCAAACTCGCTAACCCCGAAGGTTACGCGGGAGGGAGGATCAAACTCACCATTGTAGGCTTGGTCGCTGGGTCTCCTTTAGGCTAGGAGGGCGACGCAAAGTTTTGAGTATAAAATCCCTACAAGGGGCAGGAAACTGGATTTCGGTTCAGCTTAACGGAGATGCTCCAAGCATCTGTGATTGCCTCGACGGATTTGGCCCTTGCTTCCCAGCATTTTGGACGAATACAGGGTCTCTGGTGCCAGCTGAGTGTGGTTGCACTGGGTCACAGTGTGCCCGTTGTCCGCCTTTTGGTGCCTTTTCTGGAGGGCTAGTGGCTCTTTACCTAAGTAGGTAGGGTGTCGGCTGGAGATGCTAGAGCATCCGCTCTTATTCCCACAGCTGTGTGGGAAATGGGGATGGTTGTTCCGTTGCTGCACCTTTTGGAGGGTTGGGTGGCTTGCATCTAAGGTGTGAATGTCTGCGGTAGAGTTATCTTGCTGCCCTTAGCTGTATTGTCACCCGTTCGGGCTGTGGACGCTGGCGTAAGGCATTATGATGAGATCATGGACGCTATAACGTGCATGATAAGACTGCCGGTGATATGGGATGATCTGAACCGGTAAAGAAGTGCTGACCCAAACCTTTAATAACAAGAGGGCTTTCATAAATTCCTAAGTAAAGTCAGATTTAGTTAACATTAGGAGGTTTTATTACGGAAGCTTACCTCAAATTTTCCCTCTTTTATTTATTGTGCAGGAGTGCCATATTGGATTTTTACATTTAGTTAGAGCTCGGGGAAACGAATAAATTAAGCGCCAAAATTTCAATTAATCATAATTAATTCGATTAACTGTTTTTTTATGGATATTATTCGCGACTATTATACCATTTTATATGAACAAATAAGTTTTTATTTGAATAATTTTTGCGAGGGGTCGGACATTTGGTCAAATCCACAAATCCAAAATTCAAGAATTTCGCTCCCATAGACTTTGTTTGACAAATCCACAATAAAAAATCCTGGATTTTTAAAAAATTCAAAATCCCGTGCACGAAAGAGGCAAATGTCCGACCCCTCGAATTTTTGGATATGGATATAAAAGAAATGAACGGAAAATTTCTTATCCGAACGCCGAGCCCTACATTGTGTAAAGATAGACACAATAGTTAAAATCTATTAGTTACTTGTGCAAAAGTACTGAATAAAAATAAAGGGAGACAATAATAATTAAAAGTGCACAAAAAGATGTTTTTATTTAAAAATATTAAGCCCGACTAGTTACGGCCGAGTTATTGCGCCGTCATCAGGGCTATGACCCGTTTACAAAGAATTAAGTTATTTATAGTTTTTCCAGTTGTCTAGTTTGTCAATACCAGGTCCTACGACCTTTGGGTTACCGTCCCAACGCCACTACTGAAGATTTTCTCTTTAGCAAATGTTTAGAGCGCGATACAGCAAAGTATAAAAATAAGACATTTTTTGAGAAGTGGGATGCGGAATAGTTTCAATATGATTGTTGACCTTTTTAACAAGCACGTCGAGATAGGGTAAAACATTATTTTTCATGAGTTCTAGTGTGGATTTAATATTAGGATGTAAATTGTCCAAGTAGTCTTTTTTTAAGGCTTCAATGCTGTGTTGCCAGACTAAGAAAATGTCATCGACTTAGCGAATCCACGTTAGGGGTTTTTGGTTGGACTCTCTTATTGCATTATAGTTTCAAGATTATCAAGAAAGATATCAGCCAGAAAAGGCTTAAGGGGGAACCCATTGGCAAGCCCTCAATTTGTTCGTAAAATTCACCGTAAAAACATAAAAAATGGGGCTTCTTCACAAAGTCTGGTTAAAGTTAGGAAATCGTTAACTTCTATTTTAGATAACTTAGCTTCACTTTTAATTATCATTGTCTCCCTTTATTTTTATTCAGGATAGACACAATATTAAATAAATATTCAGAGAAAATATTTTTTTCTAAATCATAAAAGAAAATTAATTTTATTAAACTCAACTTTGAAAACTGCTCAAAATGATTTGCCTCATCTTAGTACGATCAAAGCTTACTTTCTTGGGGAGGTTGGGCCGAGTATTTACTGTCTAAAAGCGAAAACGTGCAAAATAAATTCCTTGAACTCGACCACATTTATTTCCTGAACTGAAAAACCTGCCTTACGACCACGGCTATCTTCTCGACCACTTGTGGTTGGAATCGATAGAAATATTCGCTAAAAAATAACAATGATTATTTCTAAAAAACCTTTTTGTAACTCAAACAATAGTTGATTATATAAAATAAAAGTGTTCTTTCCCAACTGGTTCAAATGTTGCTCTTACGTCACAAGACACGGTTTTATTAGTATATTTTTCCGCATAAGCGATTTGCCCGCACGCTAGAAAAACCTCTTTTTCATGATAAATACAAAACATTTAAATTGCACTGTATTGAAAAAGTGACCTCTATATGCAACATTACAAATTAAAAATATTTTTTTTTTTCAAAATAAAATAAACTAACGTCGTAAGTGTTATACTTAAAATAAAAGTTTATCATCGTTGATATTTTAAATATAAGTTACTTAAGTCAGGAGAACTAACATATAAAAAAATTAAAAAAATCGAAGGTGACGTTATTTTCGATTTTTGGGGGTCAAATGAACCCCCCTAATACCTTAATATCTTCTACAATAATAGTCCGATTTAAATTTCATTTCCAGATTCGGATGTCTTGTCGAATTTGTGATAAAGTGACTCATTTATTAGTATTGGGTAATTTCACTGCGAGTTATGGAAAATAATTGAATTTTTCGGGCCGCGAAGCCTTCGTTGTGTGTAAATTTCAATAAATCATAAAACACCCAATTTTACAGCTAGAGGGCTTAAATTTTGGGAATTGTCATTATTTCAAGCCTACATTCACACAAAAAATCATGTAAAAATCGGTGTGGTAGTGCTCCCAATCTCTCGATTTCACATGGAATGACCCAAGATATCTTAAAGTTTAAAAATTGATTTGTCAAATGTATGTATAAAATTCTGAATTTTTATTTATGAATGTTTAAATATTCTATTAATGTAGCGAATATGATTTTGTAAATGAACTTAAACACTCTACAAAAACCTATAACTTAGTTTAATTTAACGGTTTTTTTGTATCGACATAGTGATAACTGCTGTGTAAACTGTTTTATTGCACAAAAAATAACAATTCTATTCTATTATATTCTTTTAGCTTCTATTTATTTGCAACAGAGGGCGCTCTTGACAAATCAACATAATTCCATCTCCTTCACCCGGCGTTTCTATAACTGGTAATCTAACCTCTTATTTATTTATCTATTAATCATCAAAAATAGTTTTTTGTCACGAGAATCCGATATCTAAATGGATTTGATATAGACTTCTTTTGAAATAAAAGCGCGTCCAAAAAGCAAAGGCGAAAAGCCTGAAAAATATCGTAATTGAAAACGGGGCTTAAGACCAATATTGAAAATTAAACAACTAGAATATAAGAAAAAAAATTACAACGGCAAAATATAATAAAATTAGATAAAATCTAGGATATAAATGTTTCCGCAGGCACCAGCGAACAGCCCACCGAGTTTCACAATCGGGAGATAGTAAGGTAAGCGAAGTGCCATGGGCGGACGGTTGTTTTAACGCGGGGTCTGACAATTTTCACATTTTGGAAACGTGTTTTATGTAGAATTTCCAGTTTGAAAAGTCTGGTTAATTGAGGGCTGAGTCCCGCGCGCAATATATTCCATAACTGTATTACATCATTTATTGCATGCCGCGTGAGTTGCGGGTCGATGTTTAGTTGAGAGTTTCTTTGGTCAGGGGATAAGGTTTCGAGGCCTTTGGTTAGCTTATTAAATCTATTATGAGCTTTTGTCAGTTGGGTCTGGTCACCTACGAGCGTAATTAATTTGTGGGTATACGATTGCTTGGTAGAGGGTGCGCGTAAGTTTCAGGCACCTGAAGAAAAATGACCGTCTAGAACGCTACCCTGAGGGACCCCACTCTTAGGTGAGAGTGACTCAGACGTGCGACCCTGCAGAACAACAGCGTGCTGTCTATCTGTAATGAAGTTAGTAAGTCATTTTAAGGCATTACCACTCATACCAGCCATTTTAGGCGCTTCGACATGACCCTGTGCAACGGTTTAAACTCACCTCTCTTGGTACGCCACTCTAAAGGCTGTCATTTAATCGACGACCACGAATTATCGAATGTGAAGAGCTAAGGGTATGCTAAATGACTACGATAAATTACCATGCCTATGATCATTTAATACACAAATTAAACGCTTAACAAATACAATACTAAGCACCTACACAATTTCAATCAATATCGACTAATAACGTTGCAATTCCCCAACAATCCCAACCCACATGCATCATCATTCCAAACCCTCATTAAAATAAACCCCGACACTACTACTATATGCAATCATTAAACCGATACTAGTAAAATCTTATAAAAACTATTTGCCAAGCCAGCCATGTATAACTTATAATTGTACTTATCACAATTGTCGGTACCGATCGCTGATGCGTCACCTTCGGAAACGGAATTTGAAGAGTTGAGTACAGTTGGACACAGAGGAAGACTAGACGATTGAAGATAGCAGCGACGAACGAAGGCTCCGACAACGACACAGGTGGTGTTCGCGCATAGCGCGACTTACGAGCGAATAACTTATTATTTTACTTATGGTTCAACTACGAACTCTTTTAAACGCACATTGGACCCTAAGGTCCAAGCCCCATACTAGTTGGGCTTGAGGATTAAGTTGAGATTCCGGATTGATAGAAAAGTAAAAATAATAATAATGATATTTTCCACAGAGTTCCCTGGTTTTGATGTCAAGGTTCATCCGGAAATCTTGGGTCACGTGTAGGTGAAACAATCGCTGACCATGGGTGGAGTTTATACTACCCAATCCAAAAATTACGAGTAGTTACACTAGAGTTCTACAATTATTTGTGATTTACAACTGATACTAAGAAATTTTAAAAGTTATTCGGAAGATGGCTTTATGGCTTATTCATCATGGCTTGGCAGTTGGCTTGGCAATTACCCCAATTACTAACCCACCAAAATACACTAATAAATTATATAAAAAGTAAAATCCCCTGACAAGTAAAAATATTCCCACAAAAACCTAAGCGTACACTTTCAAAACAAAGTCATAAATTCGAGCATAAATTCGTCCACATGAAAGGTAAAACATTTTTCCCGAGAAACTCGGACGTTTGGCGATTTGACCATCGGCACGGTATTTTTTTTTGAAGAAAGGATTAAAAAGAAAGGTTGGGGACTCCCTGACGGCCATTAAGTGAGGGAAGGGGGAGCACTTAGGACGGCGACCAACAAAGGCTATTCTTATCTTCGCCGACCGAGCGGGTTCCAAGAAATGGGCCCCACACAACTTTATCTCAAACCTGGGGAGGGGTTATTCTACTACTTTTCCTCCCCGTATACAATTAGCACTCTTATTTAAATAACTCTATTTAATTCAAAAATTTCGTTGCATCTGGTGAGGGATTGTGTTGAAAGCCTTATATAAGATCGAGGTATATCACATCAACTGGCTTTCCCTCGTCCAACCAGCAGGTCCATTCATTAGTTGCAGACCATAGGTTAGATCGTTGAGAGCGTAAACCGTGTTGAGCCGGGTGGAGGAATTTAGTATCGTCCAGGTAAGAACGGCCGGAGGGGGCCATCTGCAAGCCGTTCTGCAACACGAGTGACATGACTTGTTTTAACGATTGGTCTGTAGTTCAACGGGTTTGAACGCACGCAAGTCTTGTGGATAGGTTTGATGGTTTCATACTTCCATGAACGATGTACGACATCAGTGTTAAAGCTCTTGTTTATGATAATGGAAATAGTAAGGTCGATTAAAGGGGCTAGTTGTTTTAACATGAAAGGATGGCGATCATAATTTCCAGCAGACTGATTCTGGTTCAAATCTGACAGTTGTTGGATGACGGAAGTGACAGTGAAAAAGAGCTCAGTAAGGCCAATCGCAATCGCCCCTTTTATTGCCCCTTTTATTAGGCGTTCTAGATGATGTGGGCGGTCCTGAAAACGGTTTAATCGAGCTGCATGGGGTATTGCTTCGTTTTGGATCAAATGTATCGGCGCCATGCTGTTGCTCTGAACTGACGGAACTTTAAGAAACGTGAGGAGAAGTGTGCTGGACCCAGTAAGTTAGTTCGTCGGTAAGGGAATACCATGGCTAACCGTCTCAAGGTAACTAAGCCAATATAACTCTACCTCTTCAGCTCTTCTACCCAATTCCATTGAAGTAGGTATGAATAGAACTCTTCATAGTTTCCTTTAAAATAGTCTCAACAGAGCCTGGTAGGATGAGCTTTAACGGTCTGGTTCGGGCTACGGCGTTATGGTTCCTCTTCCCAAGTGCGGGGCCCCCACTCAAATCTTCAATTTTTTTATAGGAAAAATAGGATTATATTTCTAAAAATATAGGACTTTATAGGACAATTTTTACAAAATTATAGGACTTTATAGGACAATTTTTACAAAATTATAGGATATTTAATTTACTAACTTTATGCATTTAAAAACAAAATCTATATTTAGTTAAATAAATCTTTGATTTTCACTTAAAAAATAGAAACTATTTAACCATTTTATCACAAAAATATACTATTAGCTAACCGTGTTAACAATGACAAAAGTATAGACTAGAATGACTTGGTATAGGAATTTATCCTATAGCTAAATCTAGCAATTTAACTGAGTGGCTGGATTTGAAATGGGCAAATTATCAAAATTATAGGATTTTATAGGACTTATGGGGGATTTTGCTAAAAATATAGGATGTTATAGGACATTTTGGAAAATATAGGATTTTATAGGAATTATAGGACCTCTGGGGTCCCTGCAAGTGCTGGTAATTGTACAACATCGTATAGTAGATGATCATCAAGTAAAGTATGATTGGACTCTGAAATAGTTGGCTATGTCTTGTGAACTCATGTACCAATTGGATTAGGTAGATTAGGCAAAATACCAGTATCATGGAAGACAGCTAGCTGCTAGAACATCAAGACCATACATCTGCAGCGAGTAGGAGGTCCACTATTTGGGCATTAATCACTGTCGGGAAAAATAATGCAACACCGCACCCTTTATGAGGGCCACAACGATCCCTGAGGAATATACTGAATTGTGGTTATCTCACTTCGCTGTCAAGAATGTCTGGTGTAAAACCGGTTTCCGTGATGGCCACGATATCAGTTTTAGTAGTTTGTAGAGGAGAGCTCAGCCACTTTATGCGCAGTTAGGGTGCTTGCGTTTGTCAAGAGTACGTTGAGGTTATTAATTGGCGTAACAGCTTCATGGTTCAGAATAATAGTAGTAGGCAGTGAGAATACATGTACACTTATACCCAATTCAAACTTAGGGGGTCTTGTTAGGTTTATGGTTTAAATTGTTGGTGTAAAGGAAATCACAGTCTAGGCGAGGTGTATTTACAATATTTACATCATTGGAGCAGGGACCATTAATGATTGATTCCTGCTGGATAGTCAGTTTTTGGGGCTGTTGAGGATACAGTAGTAATGGTCTGTCACAGTGTGTGACGGTTGGGCACTTTACCATTACGGATGCAGAGGTTTTTCTCACACTTATCCAGGCGTTGTCATAGTTCAGCTACAGCTAGTTTGTGGGCTAGTCTTTTAGCTGGAGAGTGATCGATCGAACAGGAGATTTTAAGATCACTGTTATTAATTTTTAGGTCCTTAATGCCACGAGGGAAGCTATAGACTGTAATGATGGGAATACAAGCTTAACAGGGCAACGATAGTTAGAAGTAGACTGTTCGGCTTGGTGTGGGAGCAGTCGAGGGTGTTTTACATAAGCTATGATTACGTCTTCTAATTCAACATCTCGCAATCAGTAGCGGCGCTAAGGTTTTTTCACAGATGGGCTAAGACTTTTGTGGCCCTTACAACTTTAGTGACCCCTTATAATTTTGGGGCTTGCCCTCCCAAATGTCTCTTATAACGTATACATATTTAAAAATTTAACTCGAAGTATAAATTGCACTCTTCTCTTTTTTTTACTAAACTCGTCAAGAACCAACTAAGGATTGTCTCTCAGCCTATTAGATAAATCTCTATTTATAGAGAGCAAGGTTAAATTTGTTAATCGATTTTCAGACATAGTTGTTCTTAAAAATGATTCGAGTCCATTAAGTGTACTAAAACGATATAAGTTATATAGTCTTTGGCGGGAACCTTGGATTGACCATATTTTGCAAAAGTGGTGAAATCGAAAAAATCCAAAATTTTCCAGGAAGCGAGAAGAGCAAGGTCGTTTTATTGTTGCTTCTCTCATCGCGTTTACTGGACCCCCTACTGACCTTGTATCCGTCCTGGAGGGAACACGTGCATGCCAGGGGTATTTCCCTAAATTTCCTTCATCCCCTTTCTTTTCTTTCTATTGTCCATTTAACTTTCTCTCAATTTCTGCTCCCTTCCTCTATCTGTTTATGGTCTACTAATACTATCTTCTTGAATAAACGAATTGATTTTGAAATATTTTACCCCAGAAAACGTTTCCAAACAAATTTCTAGAGATAAAGAAAATTCATTAATTGAAATATGTGGCCTCTTAATCATAAATATGTGGCCCTTTTAATATAAATATGTGGCCCCTCTCAGAAATGCAGGGGGGGGGGGCTAAAGCCCACTTCAGCCCACCCTTAGCGCCGCTACTGCTCGCAATAGATCCTGAATCTTTGTCAGGGTTAAATCCTTTAGTCATTTTGTGGGCTGAAAAGGTGGTTGGAGACTTGGTTGCACAGGAAGAGCACCTCCAATTAATTTTTGTATTCTGAAGGTCTTTTAACAGGATATTTACGCAAGCAATGTAGAAACAGTGTAGTGGTTTTCAGGTTGTACGGTTCCCACAGCGCGAGTCTTAGCCGGATCTTGTGAGAAACAGTTGTGGCAGGTATTAGAGCGACTCGATGGCATATCAGTTACTGTAGAGTATACAACTAACAACAATGGTATTTACCTAAGTAGTACAATGGACGCCTTTAAGCCTGAGCCAATGCATACGGATACGGCATGGCCGCTCTTGCCATGTGTATATCCACTCCACTAAGCCTAAGTAACCTCAGTAGAAAACTGAGTTTACAATTAGGCAAGGAGTGACGTAGACAAGAGCGATTTTCGAATCGCACATCATAATTATTTTTCCACTCTTAAATTTTGTAAATAATCTCTTAACATTTATAGAGTTTATTCTGGATAAACTTTGCGTACATTTTTTTGTTATTATGTTTCGTAAAAACATGAATTCTAAATTTATTTTAATGTCTGTCCCTTCTTAGCTGTAACATTTACAAGAATAAACACTGTTTTTTCAGTTCGTAGAACTGGTTTTTGTATAATTAGTCATTGCCATAAGAATTTTACTTTTAAACTTTAAGGTAATACTTTACCCAAAAAGGGATTTATTTTTAATTTATGGGACAAAAGAATATTTTATGTAAATTGTAGGGACAATGGGCGTTTACTAAAAAATTTGCCATTAAAGAAACTATTATCTTAAATATTGTGTTTAAAAAAGTATTATTTTTATTAATAATCATATTAATAGTACAAATGGGAGTTCTTTTTAAATTTTTTTTCCAAAAGTATTGTGGGATAATAAATCAGGGTTAAATGTACTACAAGCTTAAATCTAAACAAACAAAAATTTTTGAGTAAATTACACAGATTAAAAAATAAGTTGTTGACCTAATAAGTTAAAAATGACAAAATGGAATGCCGTATTAGTAATAAACAAAAATTAAATCACAAAACTGGAAATGTTATCACTGTTCGTGTAAAATTGGAGTTAATCCTCGAAAAAGCTACTTTGATTAGCAACATTTGAAATCCTATACAGTATAACTACCTAGAAATATCTTATTTTAGTTCTCAAAGTAAAAAATGTACAAGATTTGTTTCGTTTAGTTTCGAAAAATTGACATACTCCAGTTTGATAGGGTAAATACGGGAAAATCTTAGTATCTTGCCATTTCAAAAAAAATTATTTTCTCAGCACCACAACTAGTTATACTAATTTTCCATTTAGCAGTCACTGTAAATACTTTTAGATCTAAAATTTTTCAACTTATTAGGACAAATTCCCAAAATGTTTTTATCACTTTCACATAAATTTTAAGACTACTTTTCATTCTACATTGTGCGATTCCCACTTACCCGCTTTTAGAAAAATTCCCTGACCACGACTTTATGTAACGCAATTCAGAATTCTTTAAGTCTAACATGATACGTCTAGGAATTGCAATGGTTAAATCGATCTTTGTTTCTCATTCTGGCTGTTTTCTTGGCTTTCATCGCTATTAAGAAACCTCACAAATGCGAAAACATGGCTACATTTTTCAAACATTACGATGTAACTTGTATAATAGCAGGATAGAAACCTTTACACGTTCATCTGCACTCGCGACAACCAAAAAACCATTGACAAATAGATTACCAACAGTTTTGAATACAAACATGGGGATAGTTCAATTGTACAATTTCAAGTAGTTTTGAAAGATTTAGTTATTAAGGCTTGTAAAAATATTACGTCCAGAACTATTTCAAATTTGTATAAATACCAAATATTCTACGACACTTCCTTTCAACAAATTTGACCAAAAAAACCTTTCAAGAACAGTGACACTCTATAAAAATATGTTAAAATGAGATTTTCCTAGTAACATTATGGCTTATAGGTACTTTTAACAACAAACTTAACCAAAGCTCATCAGCTAAATACTGCGAGTATATTTAATAAGAGTAAAAAAATAGCTAAGAGCTAAATCTACGAAATACTAATGAAATATAATTAATCACTGCAAATGGCACGAGTTTCTTTGGAATGCGATACAGGAATTTAAGTAGGAGCAAATGTAAAATTGAGCCACAAAATATCAGATTCGTTGCTGACTAGTAACTTTCCCCTTTTTTACTTCTTGCGTAAAGCTTTGTTTCAATGGACCAGCGAGGAGGGGAAAATACCCATGGCAGCGTAATCCCTTATGATCTTAATAAAATAAGGGTTATTAGTATAAGCATAAGTGGATAATAAACATAAGTATGACACTTCCAATTCACAAAAAGCAAATTTTTAAATGATTGTCTGTTTCGCCAATGACAACGTAAACCATTACGTACCGACGGACTGACAACTCTCCACGATCTGTTACTAGTGGAGGAAGCCCAGAAATTTGCCCGCAGCCTTTTTGACAGACCAGCCAGGGACTATTGAAAATTGAACTGCTTTCAAAAGTGTAAATAACGCTTACTTTTTTAAAATAATGATGCTTTATTTCAAATATAACGCGTGTACGCTCGTATTTCTCGCCATCCAACTAACCAACTATTTTGCCAATGGAAAGAGTAGGAAGGGACGAGTTTCATGTTAGGAAACTTCCTATTTCGCAATCACTCCACGACAGACTATCATTACCCGAATTCGTTTGGTGCCATACTTATGTTTATTACCCACTTATGGAATAAGTTTATTAATATAAATATTAATTTATGTTTTACTTCTTTCACTTTATCTTCGGATAAATTAGGCACCAAGTACTGAAATCCAAGACTCTCTAGCTTGCTACCATCCAAATTGAGGTGTTTATTGTACAAAAGCTCTTGATATAAGTAAGGATTTAGGGGAGTATTGACTATTCCGTCCTTGTTACACGCTTCTGCCCAAGGGCCCATGTGTTTATCGTTAATATCATCGACCAAGCCAGTCATATCGGTCTATATAAAAAAAATTTAAAGAAAAATTATTACGGAATTACCGCAGCAACACTTAGGCATAAACACTTACTAGTACCTTGGCGAATGTGGATGCGACGGATCCCAAGTAGTCATGATTAATGTTAAATATTTCCGAAATTATTTCACTTATTCTTCCTTGAGTTGTGTTTCCCTTATCAACCACGTTGTAAATTTCACCAGATTTTCCATTCAAACAGAGGTGCCAAATTGCGCGGCACAAATCCGATATGTGTACAGTGTGCATTTTTAAGTCTTTGGTCCATAGAAGCTGCAAGATTTTAGAACTATTAGAATGAATTCCTAGTACTCTACTGATATAACACACATTAATTCGGGTGAATATCAACACACCAACGCATGTTCGGTTTTTTTATTTTAATTTGGGTACTTTAGACGATATTGAACATTTCTGTGTCAATATTATTTAGTGGAAATGAAATTCACCAAAACTAACATTTTCTAGCGTTACTATTCCGTTTGTCGTATAGTAGAGTACACAAAATTTTCCATTTTGTGCAATATTGGGCAGGGACAAAGAATTTACTATTTTTTCTTGGTTATATGACCTCTAGGTAGCGACGATAGCCGGCCCATCGTGATTAGCAAGAATGGGGTTTATGGTTATATTTTGGTATTTTTCCACGATACCTTTTTACACTCGTCTTGTGTTCGGAGATAGGTGCTTTACCATTCTAACATTTAATTTCAGCTAATGTAACCATTTCCTCAAATAAAATTTGGCCAATGCTTTACTTTTATTGCATATTTATCTCTTTTAAGCCCATTGCGTATACTACTTCACCTACAACAATGAAGCAGGCTGAATTTTGGCGAAAGGCAACGCTAAAAACGTTAATTTTACAAAATTAATTTCTCAACAAATTTTAATTTCCGCAAAATAATTTTCAAGCTTCCAGAAAAATCAATTAAGAAAAATCACACTTGTGTTGGTGTGTTGATATTTGTCATTAATTCATTAATAAATATCAATGGGTCAGAAATACACGAAGGAAATTATATTATTATAATAATAATAATAATCAGCTAGGTTAATGCCCAAGGCACCACCTTAGGCCTAACTCATCTAGCGACTTATAAAGCCATTAATTTAGGTGTGCCGGGTTACAACGCGTAGGAGGGTGGTGGGAGGCACAGAAGCCCTTCATGCCATTCGAGCCAACAGCTCCCTACACTAACTATTACCGTTAACCTCGACAAGGTATTTATTTCCTCTGAATCCTTATAGCACAGAGTATACCTAAAAATCGTGAAGTTCCAAGGTGAGTGACATACCATGACAAAGAAATTGAGTTTAGTCATGAAAAAAGCTCCCTGATATTTCAATTAGAGTATTTCTGATACTTTATTGTAATTTCAACCATACCTTCATCATTTCTCCTAAATGACGATAAACAGCACCAACAACTAAACGAGGAGCTGTGAAAAACCATCATTCTTACAAATATCAAACATATAAGATTGTAAAAAACTAAAATATTTACTTATTCCTTGTTTATCACCCGTTCCGTACACTATGGCTGGTCTTATAATAACGTAGTTTAGATCGGTAATTGTGGCCAGCTCCTCCTCCACCATTAACTTAAAGCGAGCCATTCCCGTCCATGGATCAGTTTTAGTGTTCTCTTTAATTGGAGTCTACAAACATTAAAATAAATTTAAAATTATTAAAAATTTTAAAACATTCTTACCTTTTCACTTGAGTACATTTGCCCTGAGGATAGTTCAACGTATCGTTTCACTTTTCGTTTTGCAGCTTCCTTTGCACAATTTAAGCTTAATTTTACTATTCCTTCTTTATAAACCTAAAAAATGAGTGATGATTGTGTAAGAATTTGTGATTCCGTGAAGTTTTCTATGATTTTTATGTCTCACTGGGTCAGATTGGCCTGGTTTCATTTCAGCAGCTAAGTTGATCACATAGTCGTAATTTATATCAGGGTCGTCAAAGGCATTTTGACATGAGCCAGGGTTAATCAAATTTGCACTCTTAAATTCTAGTAACGGATGTGCAAAAATATCTTGATGTTTTTTATTCATCCAGGCCATTTGTGGAGGCACTTTGTCAGATACACGAACCTTTAAAGCGCAATATAAGTTTAAAATTAACAAATGATAAAACTGAACTTAAATATAAAACCTTCAGAAATAAAACAAATCGTTCTACCTTTGATACCAATTCATTTGACAACAAATATTCAACTAAATGCCGTCCAATAAATCCACAACCTAGTGTCAGGAAAAAATTCAAAAATGCAAATATATTGTAATGTTTTTTGACTCATTTTTGTTCAAAGATCTTAATTAATTGATTAGTAAAATTATTAATTTTAATTTACACTATTTCAAATAAATATGCATTAGTTTTAAATAAAATATAGAATACTAGAATACATTTGACAGCTCATTAGCATTAATCTAAGGAACAACGCCCAATAATTCTGAACGCACATGCTTTCTACTGTACCGGTCTTTGTAGTTTCAGCTCTACTAATGAATGGTAATAAAAATTTGAATACCGTTAAGCCTTTGCCCAACTAAATTTTTAAAAACAAAATTTTACCCAGGTAAATTGGAAAGGCAAGTAATTAAAATACATAAACTACTTTATTAAATAATTCATGCACTAATTTAGCTTATAAATTAAGCGATAAATACCTCCTAATATTAAAACAGCGGGTTTTTCTTGTGAACTTGACATATTGCCGTTCTAAAAGGCTAAAACAAAGATGGACCCGTTATTTTTTCCAGGAATTCTGTTTTAGAGTGCAGTAGGTTCGATGACAAGGTAGTATGACAGTATACTAGGGCGATATTTTCGAGTGAGTATAGGCGTTCTTCCTATATTTAACATCACGTCACACTAAGGAAATAACATTATCAAGCCTAAAGCTTAGTCCGGTCTACGATGTAAAATGCAATAGACCTAAGATTTAATTATACACTGCCTTCTACCGGTATAAGTTCTCAAAAATAGTTTCGCAGTACAACCCTACAAACGGTGTAATCAAGCCACCCTAATCTGCAATAAATAGATGAGATATAACACAATTATCTGCGAGTCTATGATTACCGTTATTTGTGAATTGTGGAGTTGTAAATTACACTACTAGATGTCACGGCGATATCATATTAAAATATGGAAGCGGAAAAATCGTATATTATTGTTTTAAATTTCTCTGTTACTTTCTTTGTTAAAAGTTACGGATAAATTTTTAATCTAAAGTAGATCGATATCAAAATTCATTGTACCGTTGAAAATAGCACTAATGAAAATCTTTCATTGGGGTAAAGGTGCTAGCTTCTCAGAGATAGCGCCTATGATCTAGCATCTTCGGTATGTTAAATATTAGCTGACAGCCATTTAAAGAATGACCGTACAATTTTGGAGGACTACGCTCGTCGAAGTAGTTAGCACATCGAAAGAGCCATACCAAAGCTGAAACCGGCGCGCTATTATTAGTTTCTAAAGGGAATAGGAAGTAAATCGAATCATCGTCTGCTAACACGCACCGCGACTTGTTTTTAACGTAACTAGCACCAATCACCCTTAGCTAGCTTCTGTTAAACCAAGGACAGTAGATACAGGGACGAGAAAGTGTATTGGCGGCCTCTGTGGGAATATATCACCTAAAACGACCTAAACGCAAGGAGAGTTAGTTGTAAACAAAACAAATGGTCACCTAATTTTAGCGGTTCTTGACGAGGCTTAAGTGTTCAAAACAAATGGGCATTTTTTTATTTACGCTCGTAGTTTTATTTTTAATTTAACATCAAAATGGTAAAAACTAACTTCAATAATACTGTCCATGGTGAACCACGTCTTAACAATGGCCGCGGTTTGTTTACATCTAACTCCCCGTGAATATGAAGACGTTTAAAATCAAAATTTTTTTTCCTGCTTTCTCGTCCCTGTATCTACTGTCCTTGGTTAAACTTAGTAGCAGAAATATAAATTTCGTTGATCCTCCATGAATATGAAGGCGATGGGTATGACGTCAGTCCTACATCACTCCACACCAAAGACTATAAATACGCTTCGCTTACTAGACAGGCGTTTTCTTACAAAAAAACCTGTTAACACTTTCGAAACACGGTAGAAGCCTTTGACCAGCCGTTAGAGGCGCCACTAGTAGCACTCTGAAGCGCGGGGAAAATTTTGACCAGCGTCCGCTATCGTATGCAAGTTGAGCCATTGAACACGCCAGTCTATTTATATATAGTCTTTGCTCCACACAACACTAGCAGCAATGATTTCAACCATCTGACACACTTATGGCACGAGTATATAGGACCAACCTCGTAAGTGAACTAGAGTCAAAATCGCAGGGTGGAGTGTAGTCTATGATGAGGAGACTTAGAGCAAGCTTAGAGGGGATGAAAATCCGATGTTTAAGACCCAAAATCGCGGTACCGTAGCGCCACTACCGGATCCTGTGGTAACATCCTCCTCTAAGGCTCCGTCATCTTTTACTGTACCCACCCGGTCATTTTGTCTCTAGTTCACGTAGAGACTCTTTGCTGATGAGAAATAATTATTGACTTATGATGCCCGTCTCCTTTAAATTTGAAAGGGGTCAATCGGTGCCTCCGTAATTCTTAGAGACCAGTGCGCGCTCCATTACCGGAAGGGTAACTTTTTTTGGTGTAGTTGCGATATTTCCCGAGAGGTGGCGCTACTTCTCAAAATGTGTGTGTGTGTTTTTTTTTTTAATTTTGGCGCTATAACACAAGTATTCACGCCCGAAACGAGTCGAGGTGGCGTAACAGCGTTGGCTTCTCTAAGGTACTAACGTCTGCTTCAGACAAATTAAAAAGTCATAAGAACCACCAATCCCCCAAACGGGTGGTCGGAATACTTCCGTCACGGGTGTCCCCACCCCTGTCCCCACGTATCAACCCGTTGGCGGGGCCGTTACACATATCTCGCGCTGATTAATCAGATGGTGTCTTCGCCGGGCTCGCGGTCTTATCAGACTCAATCAGCCCTGTCTTCTTTGAATAAAAAAACGTTGTTTCTTAAATAAACGTATCAAAATACAAGAAAACGATGCCAAATTATATTAAAATGCCAGTTTAATTATTTATTAAGTCAAATTAACGAATACCGATGAGGAAAAACTAATTTAGCGTCTGCTTTAGCCGCTACCTATCTAGGTTTCAATGGCGAATCAAAGGGGGCGTAGCGATAGTTTTTGGTCGCGAATAGACTTTGAATGATATAGCTTTATTTACGGTGAGCCATACAAAATGTTGCTATTTTTAAACAATAGGCATAGAAATATTATTATTCTAGATATTATAGGAATTGATTTCAATATTGTATTAAATTTATTAAAAAATACGCTTTTGAAAATGCAATAATCATGTAAATCTAAGTAAGCCAAGTTTCATCACAAATTAAATCAGTACTTTATAACAAATTAAATATCAGTTCTTTATAACAAATTAAATATCAGTTCTTTATCACAAATTAAATACCAGTTCTTTAGCATTTTTTAAATATCAGTTCTTTATCACTATTTAAATATCAGGTCTTTATCACTATTTAAATATCAATTCTTTAACACAAATTAAATATAACTTTAAATAGCATCGTGGAATCTAGGAGCAACAAACACAAGGAAAACGCAGCTAGCCTTTAAACACGCTGATGCAGTGTTGTGTACAAATTTCATTGGACGAGCCTTTACGCTGAAGTTGGCTGAACGTTTTACGGGCGGGGGGGGGGGGGGATATAATTTCCGAATTTCCACTTCCGTCGGCAGCAGGCGCTAAAGCATCTAACCAATGAAAAATGTACACCGGAAAATGCACGACATTTGACGGATTGCGTTCTCCTTGTGTGGGGTGTTGCTCCTAGATGGAATCACATAATACTTTACGAAGTCTTTCTCTTTCAGGCAGCTTCGTTTATTTGCCGTTGTGTTGTCTAAAGAAGGCTCAGTCTGTGCATGTTCCCTGCGTATAAGCGGTACTGCATGGCCTAGCAATATTTTCATTTTTGTGGACGCACTAAAATCTGATCTTTTAAATGGCTGCTACAGACGAAGGCTTTTCTTTTGATGCTTAGTTGTTTGGACATTTGTGCAAGATTAAAGAAATCAGCGTACACCGGCCTCCAAGAATTACAAAGGCACCGGATCAATTTACAAAATGAAAGAAATTAACCAGGATGCATTAAAACCTCTCTTTTTGGTTATGTTTTGTAGATATTAGGGGCAATAAACCTAACAGCGCGTGAAAGAATGATGAGAGGCCAGTGGTTGTTCGCACCTGTTGTTGGAAACTCTAATCAGGAGAGAGAGGGGGAGGTTTTACCTGATGCCATGCTAGTGACACAATTATTTTCAGTCTGACACTATACCAGCGGAAATGTGAATGGTTGACAAAATAGACAGAAGTTCGTTTACCTGGCATTACAATAATGAATAATTTAAAAGTCTAAACTTTATAACAAAAACTTTTTCTATAACTCTTCCCGCCTGTCATGGAAGATTCCAAAAGGTAAGGGTTGATACAATTATCTTTAACCATTTTGTAAGAGTTAGGACTTGTACAAACCCACACTAATTTATCCAAACTATGTAGGAAATGAGGTAAAAATATATTATATAGTAATTATTTTATTTTAATAAAAAATGGCGGCCATGGCTAAAGATAACCAGCTAAACTACTCTATTTTAGGTTTTAGGACAGTTTTTCTAGGGAATATATTTTAGGGACCATAAATAATTATTTACAGCTGAATGTAAATATAATGAAATGTTACGATCTAACGCCTAAAATACTTGTCTAGGTTAACATTAATAGTGAGTGTAGGGAGCTGTTGGCTCGATCTCGTGGCATGCAGGGCTTGCCACCACCCTCCTACGCATTGTAACCCGGCCACCTGAATTAAGTGCTTCAAAAGTCGCATGATGACTTAGGCCTAAGGTGGTGCCTTGGGTATTATTATTATTATACAACTTCAGTAATAGAGCCTGTTCAAGCACACTTCCTGACGCGCCATCTACTAGCTGAAAAGATAAATTATTAGTATTTAATTTCGGTTTTTTTCGATTTAATGAAACTTAAAAATAACAGTCGATGGTGCGATAATGAATACTGAAGTAGAGTTTTACTTCTGATAAAAGTCAAATATAAAGTTTAAAATTATTCTAGGGAAATCTCTTAAAATTGTCAGGGAAAACAGGGATTAGTCAGGAAATTTGAATCTGAAAATATTGTGGCAACACTGTAAAACACTAAAAATGGTCTTATAATAATTAAAATTAATACCTGATTCCAGTACGGAAAAGTCTGCTTGTCGCCGATGTCCATAAGATTCCATATTCTTCTCTGATTACAAGAAAAACGCGGGTTTTCTTACTTTAACAAAAACAAATATCATGGTTTTTCCCTAAGGTTTAATTCTTTCTTAAACCCAGTGGGATGTCTAAAATAATATTGCGCTTTCTGCTTTAAGCTAGCCTTGAAATAAGTCAACGACCTAAAGCGTAGGACAGTAAAATGTAGAAATATGACCTAATATTAAAAACGCAAGAAGTGATGTTATTCTCTCGAAACATGTACCTTCTTCGTAGGATCCGTTGAGTTTTCGCTTAATACGCTTAATAATAACTTTTTTAAACGTAAAATATGATTTTTAAATAATTAAATATTCATATGCAGTTTAACATTTAACAATCGTAATAATTTAGTTAATAATATTTTTAAGTATCTACTTTGGTCGGTATTTAGGGCGAAAATAGCCAACACTAAGATGGATGCTATTTCAGCCCAAAAATCCATCCAAAATAGACTCGTAGGCTAACATCACCCGAAAAAGAGGCCAAATAGCAACGACCATAAATTTTCATTCGTGATGCGGTGTACTCTTCGGCGATTTGGCGGGGAATTAGCCAAATTAAATTTGGTGTCTAAGGCCTCGGGCCGACACCACTTTTTAACTATAAAAAAAAGCCATCATTAAATACTGTCTTGAGCCAGCGAAGGTACATGTTTCTTCTTTTGTAGCCTCAATGGCTACGGCTTTCATAAAAGTTATATTGTTTATTTTGCCAAAAAACCTAATTAATGTAAAATTCCACAGCTTAATGTTTATTGTTTTGTACCGTAGCGATAAAATCGAGTTGACGGCTTTCATTTTGATTTTGTCCGTGGGAATATTGGTCGCCACCTCCGTCCTTTACGCCCTCTACCGTCAATGCAATCGGAAGAGAAAAACGTTTGATTTGGCCAGAGGAAGTTACCCAAACAGAACGACTCTCTTCGAAACGGCGCCATCAGCCAGCGACGCTCATAAAGGAACGGGGATTCTGTTTGTGGTTCAGAGCAGTCCTCTACCGACTCTGTATACAGTTCACGAAGGTTCCTCGCCTTATTACCGTATTCTAGAAGAATATCACGAAAAGGGCTGCGACGTTTACGACGCTGATTGTAACGGCGAAGACAATGGCCCCATGGAAAGAATATTTTCCAGTCCCTCCAAACCAAGTACTTCTTCCAGTTTGCCGTGTTTGCATTGATGATTGTAACGAATATGATTCATTGTCTCGCAATTACATCTCAAACACCGCCTAAATGTAGATGTTGAATCCAAGCAGCCCCTTTCAAACTGACAAGTGAGTGCGCCCCTAATTTAATAGTTGTTAAACGTGAAACCTTTAATAAAACTAAAAAAACATCTTTAAACTGAAATACAATAAAATTAAATTATACCCAGGAAATTACTTCCCGAAATTTTTAACGTCTACATAAATACCTTTAATTAATTAATTATTCGCGAGTTCAATAATAACACTTTCGCCGATATATTTTGTATTTAAAAATTGGCCAGAAAGGCGACTAGACTCAAGGTTCGTAAAAATACTGTGGACTAGACAGATAATGTTTAAGGCCAAGATGAATACATTTCCTAGTAAAATCATATTTACTGATTTTACCTAGTTTAGTAATTACTTTTACATGGCGTGTGATGTTATTTCGTTAAACTTTCCGTTTTCCACCTGTATTGTACAGCAACAACTGTACTCTGCCCCACATAACGCACACTGATTTTTCTAGTGTAACTGTTGACGCGATGTCTATATGAAAATCGGAAACGAAAAAAACCACAGTAGAGGTAAAATCAAATTATGTTAAATGAAAAATACAGTTTTATTCTATTTTTAATACCGACAATGGTTTTAATTTATCTTTTGTACACAGTAATCTACAATAAAAACTACATTTTTTGTGGTGAAGTTATATATTTTTTTATATTATTTTCCCTCTTCAATATCACGATCATATTTAAACACAAATATTTTACATAGGATAATTTATCTGGACTAGATTTTTCATAATAATTTCCCGTAGTTTTTTCCATTTTGGTTACATTTTTCCACCAAATAAGAATTTTAGGTAAAAACAGACCAACCCTTTTGTTATAACATTGTGCGAAGTGCTGAAATCATTATCATATATAATTATTTATTATAAATTTGGTACTTGAGGTGGTGCTCTATAAATTCCCTGTAGAATCTTTCATTTATATTAGGATCTTTTATTTTTAATTTAAAAAAATCGTTAGATATAACTCATTCAAATATATTTATCTCGTCATTTTTATTATTAAAAAGTACATTATCAATTATTCAACAGTCCTCTTGGTTTCCAAACGTAACATTAAAAAAAAATACTTTTTTTTTCTAATTCGATTTCAACGAAAAATACATTAAATATATTTTCCTTGACGATAATTTTAAATGATTCGAAATTAATTTAAACTTGATGAGGCTTGAAAGCGTTTCACGTCATGCTTGGGTTTATTTCACAATTCCAAAACGCTTTAAAAAACATTTCTTTTTTTTTCGAAAATCCAAAATCACCCATCATGTAGATCACTGTTATTAAGTATTAAATTAATTTTCCACTAAAAAACTATATATATATATAACAGGTCTAAAATAATTTCAAAAGATGTAGTTAAAATATACGTTGAAAGCCGAAGTACAGCGCCATCTAAGCAACCATGATGCCATCTAAGCAAAACCTTATATCTAGTTCCACACCACTTTTGATTTAACATTTACACTCAACACCTCTATTCTATGTTGAGACCAAACTCAATTTTAGATTTTTTTTAATATTTAGGCCTAGTTCAAACTATGGAAATTAAATTTAATTTTCAATTTAAGATTATAATATGCA
The DNA here is from genome assembly GCF_980474605.1 of Leiobunum rupestre. Classification (NCBI taxonomy): domain Eukaryota; kingdom Metazoa; phylum Arthropoda; class Arachnida; order Opiliones; family Sclerosomatidae; genus Leiobunum; species Leiobunum rupestre. The sequence continues at coordinate 16,449,935 of NC_143394.1, forward strand.
GTTTTAGCCACTAACGAAAATTTACAAACTCGAATGTCTATAATATTACCTTGGTAAAGCAGGTGGCATGTTTAGGAAAAGGACGCCAATTTAAGCCCTTCAGCGTATTTTATGTACTACTGTCTAAACATGGATTGGGTCGTCATGTGCCCTATTTATCGCAATAAATATTATTCTGACAGAAATGGATTAATGATTGTCTGCTGTTTCAAATTTAAACGAGTATTTCCCGCAGGTCAAAGGGCAGACGTAAACGTTCGTGTTAATACATAAGAGGTAAAACAAAGCAATCTAGAAGTTTGGGCGACAACGTCGAGAGTTGCATGACCATATTCGGGGTTCATGCTTAGCACTTAAATACCAAGAATTTATTTATTTATATCAAGAATGTATACTTAGGAAAAATGATAGATTGAATCCCTCGTGCTCGAAGATTTAGCTCTTTCCCCCGGACATTAAACAAATGAGCCCTTAACTCACTGGTTTCTTAGAATTTACGTCATCCGACATGCATCCGACGCGATTGAAGAGCACACCGGTGACGTTAATCTCCCACACTCTCGTGCCGGGGTAAATTAGATCATAATGCCCATGGACGAATTATTAATGGTTATAATTCGTCCATGTAATGCCCAAGGATTGGGGAAGATGCTGAAAATCGTTTCAACATTGTCTTTTTCCTTAAGCATAAATACTTGATTCAATACTACATATAATTATGCTTGATTAAAAATTCTGAACATTACAATTTTCAAGCTCAACAAATAGGGATATAATTATGGTAAGCTCTTCTTTTATCAGCTGCATATATATGGTAAAATGCATAAAGGTGTAATTTGTTCCTATGCCTTAAAAGAAAAAGGAGGGACATTATGAGGTTAGCCAGGGTACACGAAAATGAACCTTTCTGTTTAGACAATACTCACAAAAATACATAAGGCGCGTTTAAAAGGACTTTCAAGTGAGAGCCGTGTGGGGGATTGAAGTCAAATTAAAATACGTCTTTCGGTCGCCGTACGTCGCATTTACAAAGTTACACTCTAATGACGTTTCAGTGACGTTTTTTGAATCAACTTTCGACCCCTCACATCTCCATTGAAAGTCCCTTTAAAGGGAATATAACCTCAGGTATTTGGTGTGGAACACCAACGTTTGCAGCTCTGGCCGCTCTTGCCTTTGACTTTAGAAATGTTTGGCGCCACTGTGCAAGGAAATTTTAAAAATTGAAGGGGTCTTCCATAAAGATTGCTTTGCCAGTTATATTCCCTTTAATCTATTTTCGAGAGTGGTCAAGACTGTCTGTTGTGATGACTTTTTTATGCTACATAATGTCGACGATTTAGGAATTTATGGCAATTCAACGACAAATTTATGATACGAAATTTGCACGAGATGAGAAAAACGATTACAAAACGTTGCAAGGCTAGTTTGGAAGGAAATTAGCCACGGTCCCAAGAATATAGCCTCAACGCATTCTATATGGAAGACCCCTAATAATTTGAGCAAGAAATCACTAACTAGCGCCAGAAATATCTAAAGTAATACAATGGAGAGGCCAATATTGGTTTCAATGCTATTTAGAGTAGGCTATACGCGCCTTGGAAAACAACTAGCATTAGTTAGGATGGTAAAACAGGATACTAGACAACAAAGTTGTAAACATTAATTGCGGTAGTATCGTCCAAAGAATTGTTCTTTTTCGTGTACACCGGAGTATCGCCAAAATAAGTGGAAATTGCTTTATCCTTCAGAACAAATTCGCCGAACCATGTTCGAGTTGCTTCCCCCAACCAACATAGCCTAAGTGGGTTTACAACAAGTATGTTCGCAACTTGTTTTGAAGTCAGTAAATAACTAGTTAGTTATTGGGTTTTATTTAGCCAGGGTCACACTAGAGCTAAAACCCAGTTTATGTCGGTTTAAATGTCAGTTTTGACTGCCAACGATAATTCTTGGTTCACTCGTGCGAAATCGCTTCATCCCGGTTCGCTTCTAGCCAAGGCTTAACGTCATTTCAAATTATGACCAGAATTTTGAAAATACTAAAATATATCCCAAAACAATTAGTTAATCTTGTTTACTATACATACAGTAATGTTATTGGATATTATTTATAGTTATATTCCTATTATTTTTGGAAATACATGAATTTTACTTCCCCGCCTTGTCGTTTTGAAAGCGATTCTAAGCGAACCGACTTGGACGAGTTGCTTCCTGTACCAACACGAAGTGATTTTTCACGCCTGTTTTGAAAACTAGTTATCTAAAACAAAGCGATTTTAGGGGTAAGTGTGAACCTGGCTTAATTGTCGTATGACCGTGGTTATAGACTGTTCAACAAGTGGAAGAGGTTTTTGTTAAATATTACAACTAGTTAATTACTACCATTGAAAATTACCAAAACTATTTTTAAAGGGCAACAAAAGTGGTACGGGGGAAAACCACGTGGCAGAACCTTCTCAAATCGCACCGGGATACGGAAACTAGTATACCTTTGGCGTTGTACTACAGTGCCACAGGCGGACTTTCTTTGAATTAGATCTGACATCTAGTTTTCTTAACCCTACTTTTGTTGTCCGTTAATTATTACAAATAGTAAAGTACTAAAATTTAAAATTTCCAAAACTATTTTTAAACGCCTGAGGTGTCTAATCTATATGTGAAAATTAGATTTTTGAGTGCAAATGCAAGTGGTACTGGAACTAAATTGCTAGGATGCAAAAACGATGATAGCCTTCTATTTAATCTGACTCATTACTTGAAAATATCATGAAAATAGTCGATAGTTAAAACAAATGGCCGACTAGTTTAGGAAAACATTATCAGTTATTCCAGGCAAAAAAACATTATCAGACGCTCAAAAAATATAGCAATGTTGTCAGATTATATTCTTTGATACACACCGAAAACGAACAACTTTTGTTTTCCCGCCAAATATGTAGATAGGACGATTTGTAGCGCTACTTGAACAGCAACACCGAAAACGTATATTTTAGCTAATCATTTGCTTTCAAGGTTGTTCTATACATATGCCCAATGTAAAATCGGGTACCCGACGACGAAATACTTGTGTATCGATAATACTATTTCCTTATTTCACATAGTACTTTTCAATCGGTACGATTCCATTAACTCAACTTTTGTTATACAATGGTAAGAGTGGTCTTCCATCCAGCACGAAAGAGTTGGGTGTGTTTTAGGGAACATATGAGATACTTGGAAGGTTTGGTTGATGAGCATACTGGAAGACCGCGAGGTAGATTGGTAGAAACATTAAAATTCATTTCAATGTGGTCAGTTTCTATAAATAAAATAAAAATTGGTAATACAAAATGCACTGGGGCCATAATATTGCCCAACCACAAGTATTCGTCATTGGGTACCCGGTGTTATAACATATTTTTCAATTTCATAATTGATTGGATAAATGTATATAACTTCCGTTCGCAAAATAGGATAATTTAGAAGGCCTTACCGCTTAATTCCTCTTGTCCATTATCGGGTTGATTAAAATTTTTCGGTATTAAGATTTTCGTCAACGTTGGTGGGAGGAGTGTCTGGCGGGGTTTTTCAGCAGAGGGAATGGCATTGGACCGGATGTAGAACCCCTTGGGCTATGCACTTGCGCATACAGTCGGGACCTCTCTTCCGAAACTGCACCTCGAGTCGCCAGGGGCTGGTGCCCCCCTGCAGCCTGACGTCGCCGGCGTCTTTTTGCATCATTTGATCGTGGTTTCGCAAAAGTAACGTCCCTCCCAGATGGCTGCTCTTCCAGAAATACTGAGCTTTGTCTGGAACTAGAGGAAACATGCGCCGGAAAAGACGGCCGACTTCGTCCAGGGCCAACTGCGTCTCGTCGTCCTCTCGAGATATGCCATCTGAGAAAAATAAAATACGCGGCGAAATATTATTAAGTTGACCTAAAATGGGTTTATAAATAGCGAGCATTAGCAGGCTACACTGTTAAACGTTTCCCGGCTTATATATAGGTCTATATGCAATGATCGCACCGCTAGTTACTCGACTAGGTCTGTGACCAGGGTTGGATATAAGGATACATTTTTTAGTAGTCAGCCTTAATTTGTTTTAATAGTCACTGACTAGTGGGGGTATATAAACAAGAAGGACAGCCAACATTTTGCTTTACCCGTCAGAGTTAAAATAGATATAAACAGTTTATTTTCACTTGAGTTACATGATGTGATTTTTTTAAATAAAATGAGATTGATTAATGATGAATTCATGATAAGCCATATTCGCCATTATTTATGAATATTTAGGTAAATTTTTCACTAGTCAAATTGACTAGTGAGCCCCCAGATTTCGATTAATTTTAGTAGTCAGAGCATTTATTTTAGTAGTAAAATGCCGTGACTAGTGCCTTATGTCCAACCCTATCTGTGACTGACATGAACTGATATTGTGTATGTTCAGTTGCATTTGTGTCGCGGGTACAACGACGACCAAGATAATGTTGTAGACTTCATCCAATTTATTTTTGTAATTTTGATATATTAAGTTCTGAAACTTAATACTTTTGTATTAAATTAAAAGCAGGGCAGCAACACTTATAGGTAAGGCCAAATGGATCAAATTTATACTACTGTCATTCGACGATGACGGTCCGGTTTTTCATACATATTTTAGAGGCTCACTTTGGTTTATATAAATACGGTTTTAGAAGCTTCATTTGAAAAGGGCACAAGCCTTCATGCATATCGGCTAATAGCTTGTTTCGCGACAAACTACTTACAAGGAGACATCCCTAGATTTATCCCCGATTTTTTTCAAACTCGGGAGTTAAGTAGACCTTCATGTACCTTGAAAGCTCCTAAAGGGAAAAGTTTCAATGGCCATTCGTTTTGCCATGCCAACCAAAAATGCTTTTCACAACTCAAGTTTAAACTTTCTCTACGTAAAATAATTTGGCAAAATCACGATTTTAACGAAATTTTATTGATTTTAGCCATTTTTATCGATTTTACCCATTTGTTTTGATTTTTCTTAATTTTTTTGAAAATGTACAAACCGTGATTTTGCCATGCTATTTTACGTAGAGAAAGTTTAAACTTGAGTTATGAAAAACATTTTTGTTTGCCATGGCAAAATGAATGGCCATTGAAACTTTTGCCTTTAGCCGCTTTCAAGGTACATGAAGGGCTACTTAACCGCCGAGTTGAAAAAAAACCAGGGGGAAACACCTCGGGATGTATCCTTGTTAGTTTGAAGGTATTTATATTGTAATTAGCGAGTACGGCGTAATCAACGGAAGCCAAGAATTTAAATCAACGTCCTAAAAACATTAAAGGGCCCGGGCCCTATTAACAAGCGCTGAGGGACGGTCACTGATTAAGTGCCTGGAGCGGTCGATACCAGAAAGAAAGGGAACGGGGTTTCCTTTGTTTGCGAAATGGTTGAGTTTTACTAGAGATAATCTAATTGCCGACGCCTTTCCCGAACTCCTCTAAGAGAGACCTCGAAACGTACCTTTTCTTTACTAAGTTCCGATACCGCTACCTCACTTAGTCGTTTCAATAATCGATTAAAAGGTGACAAAATATACTATTTTATTCGTGTTTCTTTGTACGAGTCTTAGATCGTGACATCGTGTCACAACGGGCAAGATACAAATTGATAAAATGTCACGATTGTTCAATGTTGATAACAGCGCCTTTCGACGGATTAAGCTAAAACTCACCGTTAGTAATAAAGGATTTTAAAATGAACTTCCTTCGATCGCTGGGTAAAGACGGTACGACGAAGTACTTAATTTTGAAACCAGGCCGATAGAGCTAATCAAGTAAAGCGAAAAACGGTTTAGAAACCTTAAAAGGTTCGAGTGGGCCCTATTTCGTACATCGCTATAGGAGTGGGGGGAATAATTTAGTGATTAACCGTAGAACCTAAGGAAGGACCCTTAATTTTTTCGACTCGTTTGATACATAAAATCGTCATTAAATTCTCAATTTTGGTTATTAATTTCAAAAGAAAACCTGGTTAAGCTATTTTAAGGTTTTGGCCAAGCCCACGTTTGTATGAACGTTGTAACGATAGAAATCAGATGTAAGACTTAGAATCATTTTCGGAGACCATGGAACTATGGAAAATCATACGATTTTGAAAAAACATTCCCGTACTGGCCTTTATTAGCGAAATCAAAATGTCGTTTTAAGAGCGCCATTTAGCAGCCCTGCACTTAGCGTCGTCTGGTTTCAAGCGAGGGTAGACCCAAGAAGCGTTTTATGAAGGCTTTGGGCATTTTTGAAAAAAGTCAATGTTCATGGTTGTTTTCTTTACCCGTAAAACTAAGAACGTAATAGAAGGTTAAATGCGCTCTTTGGGTGCCCACAGCTTAAAGAGTCTATTTTTGTTGCACTTTTTTCTTCGGGTTTTCTATGTTTACTTTATACCCTGAGTTTCTATAAAACCTTGAACGGCGACGGGAATCTATCCTTCGGAGTTTAAACCCAATCGTGAGCTGAATCCGTTTCCGATCAACAGCGAACGTGACGTTTAGATGAACGCTTATTGGCTCGCGGTCATTTCTGTAAAACCCATACACTGTATAAAATATAAAACGGAATAAAGTAGGACATTTCCAAAGTATTAGGAAGTAAATGCTTTTACAAATACTTTTCAAAAAGCAGAATATACGTGAATTACATTTATCCATTTTAATTAACTATAAATAATGTTAAATTATTAAGCTTTATGAGGTTTAAGGCTAAAATATAGATACATAATAAACGAAATTTATCAATCAATGAATAACAGTAATAGCGTAAGTAACATAATAACACTAAAGCCCAGTTCACACTATACAATTAATTGGGCCACTTAATCGAAACCAACTAATTGTAGGCAAGAAAATTGTACAGTGTGAACAGAAAAAGTTTTTTCTGTTCACACTATTCAATTTTCTTGCTTACAATTAGTTGGTTTCAATTAAGTGGCCCAATTAATTGTATAGTGTGAACTGGGCTTAACAAGGAGACTACCCGAGGTGTAACACACCGATTTGGTTGAAACTCGGGGGTTAAGTAGGCCTTAATGAATCATGAAAATTCCCAAATGGAAAAGTTTCAACGGCCATTAGTTTTGCCATGGCAATCAAAAATGTTTTTGACTACACAAAATGGAAAATTCCTTACCGAAAAAAAACATGGGATTTTGAATAAAATGGTATGACAGTGGACTGAACCGCCGTCTTTTACAATGATTTTATCATATACACTACTGTTATGATAGATAACTTTGTTAATATCGGCCGATATTACCGCTGTATAAAAAAACCGATGCATCCCTAGAAGCTACTATAGTCCTATTAAATCCAAGGTTTCCTCGAAGGAAGAAATTACCGCGCATTTTCCATAATTTAATATTTATGGTCGTAAATATAATTTAAGTGTAACGTGCTAACTTTTGAAAGTTTAATCGATTTCGTACATAATATTAATTACTTCTTGCTAGTTCAGCTTCGTTTGATAATGACATGTAGTCCAACCCATAAACTTCGTATGTGCCACTTTATTTTGACCACGAAACCACTTATTTTCCTTTCAATATTTTTATTCCGGGTTTAATGGCGGGGTTTAAAAGGAAATGACGAAGAAAAATCTTTCCTGGTCCCTTGATGATAAAAGGGATGAAGATGTTTGACATTGATCTTCGAGTACCGGGAGTAGAGTGATAGCGTAGGTGAGGTAGAACTGACGAAGGGGCCCGAGGGAGAAAAAAGAAGGAAAGACTAATACGTGTGCGCTGGCAGGCAGATTCCATCTGGTGGTCAAAGAAGAACAAACATGACCGTGGTTTTCTGGTCAAATATAGCGATCCGCACTCCAAGTCTCCAACTTCTAAAGCCATAACGGGGCTCTATATATTAAATATTTCTGAGAACATTTTATCGGAAGAAATTCGGCTTTAAAGCTTTCGTATTTGATTTAGAGATTCTGTTAAATATTTTAAACACCCCACAAATATTTATTTTATTGGAATTCGTTTCAAATTTTTTGGTTTGTTTTGTATATTTTTTTATATATTTAAAAAGTGTTTATATCTAGATACAGAGGCTTACGTTTAAAAAGTGATAAAATATATTGGGGTCAGAAGTTTAAAAACACTCTTGGTAAATATTTTTGCCGGATATTTGCTTTTGCGAGCTAATAAAAGTGACCAATTCGAATCGAGAAATCGGACTTTTAAATAATACGTAGTTGACTTTATTTACCCGAATTGGGATAACACGAGCATGTGATAAACAGAAACTTCAACCACCCAAATTTGAAATTCTGCAAATAAATAATGGTATTTTTGTATTTTTATAAGATTGAAACTGAGTATTTAGGGGCAATACCCTCTTGGTTGTCTTACTACGACGGTCGTAGTAAGACATCCATCCTACTTAGCTATTGCCGTGTCTCTAAAGTTTTAAACGAACCGTGTTACGCCTGCCCATAACATTTCGCAATATTTTATCAAGATATCATTCCTAGTAACAGATTTGAATTCTTGAGGCTTACTCACGCGTTTAACATTTAAACAAACCATCATGGTTCGGCAACACAAGTCGTACACTCAATTGCTCCACGTGTGCGAATGAGGGTCCCAGTAACACTTGTCTCAGTCAAGTTTTAACGAATGGTGGTTTTCCTGAGATGTTTGCTGTCTTTGGAGGGGGAATTATTGCTACCGTTGTCATACTCCTCTCTTCCTTTTGTAACGTGGACTCAAATGGAAAATTCCGCGTACATTACAGCTTTTGCTACCCGATAACTTAACTTCATTAACTTCTGAATGAACATTAAAGTTAGTCGAAAATGGCGGCTGATAGTGGACTTTAAATTGAATTTATGCAATTTTCATTTGAGTTTGCCATTACGTTTATGCAAGTTGGTAAGCAATATGGAGTGTTGAAGACAGTGGCGTAGCCGGGGGGGCACAGGGGGCACATGCCCCCCCGAAATGTATGGTCGTACGTACAAATATTTTTATTTTTTTACTTTTTTTTTCAATGGCGTGCCCCCCCCCCGAAACAAAATCCTGGCTACGCTACTAGTTGAAGAATCGACCGAAGAAACTTATTGCTTTGGGTTTAAAGTAGGCCAATAAAACATTCGTTTATAAATCCAGAATTTTCGAAATACTTTGGCCAAAGTTTCAAAGTCAAGCCTGACATTTCCTATATATCTATATTGTTCGATATGGTCCTTGTTAAGGGCGGACCCTGAACTACGGCGACTTGGTCCTGTAGGTTGGCCTTTTCTCTTCGACGAAAGATGTAGTTTGGAGACGCGCTTGACCGCTTTCGCTTTGACCACGAGGCTGAGTTACGAGCACTTCATCTTCTAAGGGCAAATAAATGTCGTCAACTTTCTGGGCAAGGCCATTTCTGTGTCCCTTCTCTACCGTAATACGACACGCGTTTCGCGCTATTGATAGAGATGAGGATATGTCCGTGTGTCCCGTAAAACTTTGGATTTCTGAGCGACTTTAGCCATGATCAAGCTAAATCAGTTCAATACTGAGTTTAAAATTACCAATAGGATAATAAATTTTAGCTTAATTTAAAATTACCTTTTGGAAACGTTTTCAATGCTTATTAATAAAAAAATTCTTCTAGCAGGGTCCACGACGACGAGTTAGTAAGAGATCCTATAAGCTTTTTGGCATTTCTGTTGAATCGTCTAATTAATTTGTCGTCTTCGCGTACCCAGGTGTACCTCAAAATTATCAAACGAATGCTTTATTCGTCAGAACTTCCCACGAAACCCTCTTCGCGTAGCTTCCCAAACCAGCATCTCGTTCGATCACATTACGACGGAAAGCGGTAAATAACTATTTACTTATTGGGTTTAAACTGTCGTGCTTTTGACTGTACCTGCCATTTGAATTGAAATTTAAAGCAAGTATTTTCACAGTTTATTTACACGGTGTACCAGAATTGATGTCATAGAGAAAATTGCCGGGAATACCCGCCACTGAAAAACAATAATTGCACGCGGATTCCTACGCGCCATCACAATAACGACAAAGCAAAGAGCACGTGTTAAACCTAATGACTTTCGGCGCGTCAAAATTCTAAGAATTCTTCCCTTGCTAGTGGGAATTCTCACTTCTCAAAATTTTGACGGTCCTTCTCACGTGAGGTGACGTAATCTCTTCTCACGAGTTCTCTTGAGAAGAGTAAGAATGCCTCCGAGCATTCTCACGTGTTCAAAAAGGGCGGGAAATTGTAAATAAAAATAGCAGCTAATATTCTAGTCAGTTTACTTCATAGAAATCTCATAGGTAACTAGAATGCTGCCGCCTACGGCCGAGCTTGACGCCAGTTCGCCTTGAACCTTCAGCCAATGAGAGGCCGTAGAGTGGTTCCGCCAAGGAGGATAATAATCCTCCTTGGATCCGCTACTATAGCCGGAGATAGGTGACGTCATTCTCTCTGGTGACATTAAATTCTTGGCAGAACCACTCTTTGAGCTCTGATTGGCTGATATCTGGCTATCGTCTGCCACGGCGTTTGGCCCATTTGCCAGTTACACGGCAGCATTCTAGTTACCTATGAGATTTCTATGGTTTACTTGATGCTGAAGAAAATATTTTTGTTGTCGAAAATGAATTTAAGAGAAAACCGAATGTTAAGTTAATTTATAATGAAATATTTTCTTTTAAATTATAAATGTTTGTCGTGAAATCGTGTAAAAATAATTTTTATTGTCAATGACGTAGAATTTTGACGCGCCCCAGATGGAGCTTCCCCTTTTATAAAATCAAAGATAATATAGACCTCGTCAGGGGCGTAGGAACCGGGAGTGGCAGGGGGGGGGGGGCAATGCCCCTCCCTAGAATTTTGCTGGGAGGGGCATCTTATGTTATTGCCCCCTCCAACCTTTGGTCAGTTGAAATCTTCAAAAGGCTCAAATTATCATTTTAAAAGCATTTATAGTTTATAGAACCTCAACTGTGTTCAAATTTCAGTCTTTTCCCGCCAATTTACATAGTAGTAACAAGTACACATGCATTCGAAGCAGCTACACGCCATTAAAAATTAAAAACCATTCTCCAATTAACGTTATTGCGCGCGACACCACCTTTACATCAGGCTTATTTACCTGCTTTTATACCCTAACATGACGCACAATGAATTTTAAGATCCACCAACTTGGTTAATGTGACTCTAAAATTTAAGCTTCTCCACCATAATAACGACCAGATCTGGCACTATGGTAACACGAGGAATAATAAAACCATCAATATTATGATGAAATTTAAACCACTATTGTTGAACTTTAACTTCGAAAAAATTATACTTATTGAACATAAAATTGACTATTGTAAACGCTAGCTTCGTTTACGAAGGTTTGGGTTTCCGAATTTGGGACCTAAACATATTTACCAACGGAGGGAATAGAATTAAATTATCGGTTGTTCTTGGAAACTGAGATGGGGATGTCCGCGAAACTAAAGCTAAATATAATTCTCCGTTAAATTGGTATTAATAGATCCATCTTATAAACCGTTAAAATGGAAGGACTCGAGAAATTTTCCTATCGGTTGGTGACCAGTGATGGGCGCGCTCCGCTCATTTTTGAGAGGTTTTTAGTCAGAATGAGCGGTGACTTTCAAATAATTGAGAGGCGAAGAGCCTCTATTGATTAAATATGTAATATGATGGAGTTAGTTTAGGTTTTCAGTGGTTTTTATAGAACTGATTCCGTTTTCTATGTTCGTTGACATGTTTGATGAGACGAGCGAAATTTATTGTATTTTTTTTGGGCTGAGAGCGAGAAAGCTTTGGCAGTATTCAATTCTAAAATGAGCGAATGAGAGAGCAGTCACTTTCCTTACAAAATTTAAATTAGAAAAGACATGAGGTATGATCAGCTATCAGTAAACGCGTTTGATATGAGCTGTTATGAGAGAGAGACATTATCTAAACTGCTCTTGAGAAGAGCGTGAGATATAAATATGTCACGTTAGTACGAGCGGCTTGTGAGCTGAGAATGAATTTTCAAAAAATGCCCATCACTGTTGGTATGATAAAACCATGGTAGAAAATTAGCAGGTTCTAAAAATACGGGTTAGGACTGACTTGGAAATCAGCCAATAAACCCTCTATCTATTAATAACACATAATTTATTACAGTCTAAAATAGTCAGGATGTAAGTAGAAATCGCCGGGGGGCGTTGGATCCTCTTTACCGTCATCAAACTAAGCTGGTAGTCATTCTGCTAACATCACAGTTGCGTTATTTGAACTGACAAAATAATTATATATATATATATATATATATATATATATATATATATATATATATATATATATATATATATATATATATATATATATAACTGAATCTGATGTTATAATTGGAGGGTGGCCCGGTAAATGCCTAAAATTTTATAGAAAACATTTCGGTAAGAAAATGTACAAACACTTTGGAATAATTTTGCGTTAATTAAAAAACAAAATTATTAAAAAATCATCGTTTTTTTTAATCACTTGCGTTAAACCATGATTTAAACCAGCCAACCCTGGCTTAAATATAAGATAAGATGAGATGAGATTAGGTTACTTGTGATAATGAATCAGATACTATTTGAAAGTATTTTGAAAATTTGGGAAACTAATTGTGTCGACAGAAATGTAATTTCAAATCCCCATTTCACACTCAACAAAATCTGCACAACAGTTTACTACGATAGGTATTTGCTCCTATTTTACGAAGTGAGCTGTTTAGTAGAATCTTCTAAGAACGAATCTTCCACTGAGCTAGTAGAAACGCGGTAAAGGCGCACAAGTTCCAGTTTTGCATAAGAACGGGTTTTAAGTAATGCAGAAACGTCACGACGGCGAGCGTCGAGGCAAAAAATTGTATTAGTCCTATCGGGAACTTTTTGCGTCGAATTCTGTGAGCTTTATGATTGACGGTTTTGTAACGAAGCGTTTACCCACTTCCAGTACGTGACCTCCGAAAAAAAAAGGCTTCCATCGGTCGCTGCCATCTGGGGTGTTGTGTTTGTTGCTCCTAGCTGCCATAGTCCTATCACAGCCCACTTTGATGACGAGCTGTTCCGAGCGGGGTCATCAAAGTTGGCCGTGGTCTTATCTACAGTTGTTTACCATGGTAACTATGAAGCTAATGTTTTCGGTGTTCCAGCAGGAAGTGGGTAAACGCTGTTGACAATGCGTGAGGCAGTTATTTCGAATCTGAGGTACGAGGTTGATATTATTTTTGGTTAAAAACCGCCCTTAGGCCCAATATAATTTTTGCGTCGACGCTCGCGGTCTGGCGTTTTCACATAGTGAAAACCAGCCTTAAGGCGGTAGGATCCAATGCTCATACAGAAAAGTCGATCAACAGCGCTCCTAGCGGCGACATATAATCCCTCGAAAGTGTGTATGAACTTCCAACTTTATGATGGATCAATAAATTTAACAGAAACTCGGGTTGATTGGCGCTAGTTACGTTAAAAGCGAATTGTAGTGTGTTAGCAGATTTAGTTCCAACTCCTTTTAATAACGGTCGAAGGACCTCGTTGATTTTTGAAAATTAGTCAGCTACAAAGGCTTAATAGTCTGTCGCTTTTCCGTTGCAAAAATAACCGCCGACGAAAGAGCGGAGATCAGCGAGCGATCAATGTCTACTTAATGCGCTTAACGAAGTTTATTAGGGGCTAAAAGGGCGTGAAAGCTTCCCTTTTGGTTAGGCTTTCGTGGGCGCGCGTTTTCCGTTTTTGCCGAGTGGTTTTAGCGATGCCCTCCGGGTTGCCACTCGGAACGGTAACCCACGCTACGTCAGGCCTCAGGAATCGGATAGATGTCCCGGATTTTCGAGATTGCTTTCAAATCTCTCGGGGTCGGTCATCGGAGGTAGATCTCATCTAATTTAGAGCTCCGGGCTCTCTTTGACAGCTTTTTTTACTTATCTTTGTAATATTCAGAGTTTTACTTCGGTAGTTTTAAAAAGTAGGCTCTGGTTTAGGGTAATGTCCAGTTACTAGAGAGGTTAAGCAGGACACTCTAGACGTTTGAACGACAACATCGGGACTATCTAGGCGTTCGTTAAATTAAATTAAATTAAATGCTTTAAAATCAGTTAAGCGTGCTTTCACTTTGACTGCTAAAGAAAACATGAACAGTTACAATATAATTTTTACACATTTTAGAACTATTTGCTAAACCCGGGTACATGACGAAAATAAAACGTGTTTAACCAATACTAAAACGCACCTTACGTACTGCTGTGAGAATTGTCTAAAGACAAACATTTGTTTTCGTGTACCCTGCTTTACTTTAAATGTTTCCCCGATTTCGAATATAATGTACAAGGCTTAGGAACATTTCATTCAATTAAAACCAGTATTTACGATTGCTAAAACGAACTGCTAGAAAGGGAACAACCTGGAAATAATTTGTTGAGCAGGAAACCTATAATATTCAGTATTTTCATTTAAACGCTGTAGATATTTTTTGGCGTCGTCTTCAAGTTATAAAACGTTCACACTTTGGAATGGTTTTAAAACTCTATCGAAAGATCAAATTAAACATTTTCGGTGATAACTGTATTAAAAGGCATACGATAAACGCGAAAACAAAGCAATGATCACGTGACTCGAATTAATGCGCTCTAGAAGTTTGAGAATAGACGTGTGAGAACAAATATTCATTGAAATGGATTATGCTTTTATTTTCCACGGTAAATAAAAATCAGTGCGGTTACAATAGAATCTTAACACATTTTAAGAAATTGTCTAAACCTGGGTACACGACGAAACGAAAATAATTTTTAAGTTGAATAATCCTAAAACAAGCCTAATGTATGTATGTGAGTATTGTCTAATCACAATTATTTGTTTTCATGTACTAAAAATATATCCTCTTGTATGCGCGTACTGATTTCGCCTTTAATTGTACCAGGCTTATAAGAATTTGAATTAATACCAGTATTTACTATTTTTAGAAGGAATTTCTGTAATTATCTCGATTGTTTTGAGCTGGAAAGTTGCAATATGCAATATATTTAGCTCGACAAAAATTTGGCGTCTTCTTCATATTATAAAAAATACGACTCCTAAGTAGAAACTAGAAAATCAAACAGTCGAAAACCATCATGTGACACTCGATATGGCATTTCAATTAAATGTCAGGCCTTTGACGAAACCAGTAGAATTGTTGATTAAAACGACAGTTGTATAATTTTAACTCCTCCACCAGCTAAACTGTATACACCGACGCGTTTGACGTCATGACAAAAAAAACGGTTTTTTTGACGAGCATCGGATGCCCATCGTGACGTCAAATCGGAAAAGCGAAAAATCGTACAGTAACAAAATGTTGGCATCGATTACTCATCGATGTTTTTGATGGGCGATACCGGACGTACCCCAGATAAGCAACATGACGTAGTCAATGTCGTTTCGTAAGGTACTCGTAAGTACTAACAGTTTATATTTTATAGAGACCGAGTATTTCATACGAAATTAACACATTTTTAATGTGACATATGTAGCTGAAAGTGTCTCTACTTCCATATCAAAGGCGATGAAAATCGAATAACGACTATATACTATGCTCTATGTAACGATCCGTACTGAAGCGACGTTTTTTAAGGTAAAGTAGATTACACGACGATGAATTACGTTTATCTACAAATTTTCAAACTCAGATTTGTACTTACTATTTAGTCTTTGTAACAATATGAGGGTCTTCTTTGCTGTGAGCAGTGTTGCCAAGTTACAAAAGATTAAATATTAAGCGCGAAAAGGATCATTTACAAATGTAGTTCTGTCTACAAACCTTTTTTGTCTTCCTGTAACCTGCTTTATCGATATTTGGAACCAAACTTCTAGAAAACTCCAACGTTTAAGACTTCACGTTTTTTAAATTTCAATTCACTTTAGTAATCGAATTGAAAAGGCGCCGTAAATTAAACTTCTAGGGATTCATGAAAAGACTATTGATGAAGCCCGAAGCTGAGATAAACTACTAGGATTTAGCGAAATCTGGGATACAACTATTGGGTCAAGGGAATATAGATGGTATATATCAACATAATTTTAACGCTAAATATTTAACAGCTAAGGCCAAAATATACTACTTTGATCTCAAGCAAACGACGAAGAAACCGAAGTATCGCCAACGTTTCCAGACGTACGATAATTATCATAGACATCGATAGTTTGAGACAATTGTTTGTCGTGCGATGATTTTCGAATTAAGCCTAAAAGTATAAATCAAAAACGTATATGAATATATAAATTTTTGATTTATACTTAAAATTTACAAAATTTCCCCGTATACTACAATAGGAGGTTTCCCCAACTTTTCACAGTGAAATTTTAGCAGAATCATCTTTGAACGAATCATCTTTCATTAGGCTAGGAGAAACTCCCGCGGGAAAGGCGCTCGCGTTGGAATTTCGCATTTGACAGTAGGAATAGAGGCTCCTACAGCCTTTTCATCCTAAAAGTCAATCAACAGCCTTACTAGTGGCCAAAAACGTGAAATTCGTTGATTCATCATCGACCATTCTACTTTATAATCCCTTTTAATACGACTAGCCGGTTGACCACAGTTCCTACATTTCCTATTTTTACCTATAATTTAACGTCCTTCCTTTTTTTCACCTTTATTTCATTAAATTTCCTCTAATAACCTGTATTTTAACTCAAAAGTCTGGAGAAATTAAAATAGTTGATATTTTACCCTTAGATATTTTCTTTTTTCGAAAAAGTGATATTTTTAATCAATTATTTAATAATAAAGATGGTTCTCACTTTTAATTAATTTAATTTTTTCGGTTATCAACTTTATTTTGAATGTTATACCCCCTTTAAACAATTTTGACAACCGTTTACTCTTATTGCATAATTAATATTATCCTATTTTATCTGTTTTCTCCCAATTTTCTTCCTATATGTAACTATATTTCACTGATAAATGTCCTATAATTCCTTTAAAGGATTTTAAAGTATTATGTGGTCACTCTGGACTAGGTTTCCAGAAACTGGCGTAGATGGCGTCATAATAAATACAAAAATTGTCTCTTTTTAAGGAGATCGTACGTCAAAACAGACGGTGCAAACTCACCAAAGTACCGACATGGGCTGCGTTCAACAACAATCAACGGAGAAAAACCGTTGAGTTGTCGTTGAGTTCTTTTAATCAACGCTACGTCACAAAAATCTAAAAGTTTTTGTACGATTTATAGTTCGCTGACTTAACGAACAAAATATCGTCTGCTACCCCTCCTTCAACTTTGTCGAATGACGTCACGACACCGATGAGCAACGGAAAAACCATAAAATAACGTTGGATTTTGACCGATTTCCCTGTGAAAATATTTTTAAAAATTTATCAAAATGTGACCATTTTTGATTTTTTTCGTCAATTTTTATATTTTTTTTATAATTTAGGTATTTTAATTTTTTTTTTCAATTTTGTAAAATGTGTCACAGGGGGGACCCTTGGAATCGGTCAAAATCCCATTGAATAAAATCCCTTTGGGATTTTTCAAGGTACATGAAGGTCTACCAATCCCCCGAGTTTGAACAAAATCGGTGTGTAACACCTCGGGTAGTCTCCTTGTAAGCACAAAGCATATATAACAAAACTCCGATTGTCAGATATTCCAGGAAATTCGTGCCCAATAAAATCTTCGTTGAGCCTTCGAAGGTACATGTTTCATTTTATAATAATTTTGAATAATTGTTTAGCGTATTAAATGTGACCAAATTTTACAATAGCTATTCCGGTTTTTTATTTTTTTTTTTTTGCAGAATTCAGTGTTGAACACTATGCATTTTTTTGGGCGGAAATGAAAAAAGTTATCATTCACTAAAAATTTGTTTATACTGTCCTAAGTCTTAATAGGTTTTTATTTAAAAAAAAATCATCATTTCCGCCAAAAAAATAAAAAAAAATTCAATTCCGCCAAAATATTACATAGTGTGCCACACTGAATTCCGCAAAAAATACTGGAGTTGCTACTATTACATTTGGCCATAATGTTTTATCTATATTTTTAATCGAGTTTTTAAATATCCTAAGGAAAAAACTAATAAACTTAATAAACGATAACATTTTGAAAATATGACTGTTTTTACATACAATCGTAAGGGGTTATTTGTGTACTGGGCTCACGGACAGTGTAGCCGGTGCCCACGCCGCCGCTGCCGTATTCCACATAACTCTTCAACAATTAGGTCTAGAAGGGTCAGTGCGGTGGTTTTTTAGCGATTTTCGCCTTAAATTAAGAGCCGACTTGATTGTAAATTATATTTTTAAGTAGTACTGATCATTTCTGAACTACACCTTCGGTTGCATTGATAAATTTTAATTTGAAGTGACCTTTCTGGCCAATTCGCGGGACCCCACATCCCGCGTACGCACTATTGTCATATTTGAATTTCGTGCCAATTGATACAAGCGCCATCTAACTTGTTCTCTTTTCGCTACATTATTTTCAAAACCAGGTAACTTGAAAATTTCGGTTTGTCTAACAATTAATTTAAATGAAAGTTTTCGCGTTTCGGTACCTTATTTCCAAAACTAGGTAACTCGAAAAATTCTTTTCGATCAAATTCTTCTTGGGTTTATTTAGTTAATGTACAAGATGATTGGAAATTTTTTTTAAATTTAATTTTAATATTTAAAATATAGTTAATACACCGGGAGGATTGTGTGTACTTAAATGTCCGTGACATCTTGTTTCAGATAGCATTTCATGATGAAATATTGGAGAAATTTAAAATCAGGAATTTGGTTTCTAACGACTAGAGAACCCTAAAAACGAAATTTGAAAAAACTCGACGGGGTTAAGGTGGACAATGTGCACTAATTGCTTAACTAGTTAAGCTTAATGTTTTGATAACTATTTGAAAACCCGATAAAGGATCCAGTACACGTTTAATTCAATTGACCTATTGATTTTCACTATTTTATGCAAATTAAAATTGATATGCTTAAATTTTACTAAGTTAAAATTATTTTGTAAACCGCAGTAAAACTTGACCTTTCGCGGTTTCAATAAAATCAATGATTCTAATGTTTGTACAGAATAAATTTAAAGAATTAAAAGTTTCTCGATGAAAATTGAAGAATCTTCAAAAATATTTCGAACTTTAGTTGACTAATCTAATTAGAGAATTCGATATCTTCAGATCGATCCTATAATTTGTTCTAATTTACCAAACAATATAGTAATATCGGTATTTATTCAACTTTTAAACCCGAGTCAAAAATCGAACTTTACCAACTTAAGTTCCTTCAACGTTCCGTCCCAGAAGATTTAAGATCCAAAAGTTCAGTGGACCTCGCGAAATTCTTAAAATAGACTGAGCAGCTCTATCCCAATAGTCGATTATAGGATGCACATACGGTAAAGGTAATTTGAGATTTAAAAGTATTTAGAGATTATAAGATTTAAAGATAATTTGAGATTATGAGATTTAAAGGTAGCTGGAGATTATAAGAGTTAAAGGTAATTTGAGATTTAAAAGTATTTAGAGATTATAAGATTTAAAGATAATTTGAGATTATGAGATTTAAAGGTAATTTGAGATTTAAAAGTATTTAGAGATTATAACATTTAAAGGTAATTTGAGATTTAAAAGTATTTAGAGATTATAACATTTAAAGGTAATTTGAGATTATGAGATTTAAAGGTAGCTGGAGATTATAAGAGTTAAAGGTAATTTGAGATTTAAAAGTATTTTGAGATTATAAGATTTAAAGGTAATTTGGGATTATGAGATTTAAAGGTAGTTGGAGATTATAAGAGTTAAAGGTAATTTGAGATTTTAAGATTTAAAAGTTTTTTGAGATTTTAAAATATAATATTTTTACAGCAGATGCCTCTTTATTTCCATTTCATATCGGGATGCTTGCGACAGAGAGTTTTGTTTAAAAATAACAACGTTGAATTAAACGTCGTCTTAGCCTAAAGGCCGATAACTCGAAGTACCAATTGTAAAGATACTTGTGTCTTATTTGTGCTTAAGTTAATGTAATTTTTAAATGTAATTAATACAAAAATTAGGTTTTTTTTCAAACATCAAGAGATGGATTTCGGTCCACCAGTAGCAACTAACGAGGAGACTACCTGAGGTGATAATCACCGATTCGGTTGAAACTAGGTGGGTATGTAGACCTTATGGTAACATGAAATTTCACCAAGGGAAAAGTTGCAATGGGAATCTGAGCACTTCTAAAAAATAATAATAATAATTCTAATTAAAATTATTCATTTTGATCAAATTCAAACAACTAAATTATATTCTATTTATTTTGAAAAAATTTATTACCGTCGATTTGGCGATTAGTTGCTAAATACAACTTTTTATTTTTATAATTCGCCTTTCTCAATTTTTACCGATTCTGATCAACTTTTACATATTTTGATCAAAATATCATAAAATTAATTTCATTTGTCAATTTTGATCTATTTTTTTGGGTTTGACAATTTTTACAGAGAGATTCCCATGTTATTTTAAATGGGAAAATATACATACTGTGTTGTCAAAATCATTTTCGGTTGCCATGGCGAAACTAATGTCCATTGCAACTTTTCCCTTGGTGAAATTTCATGTTATCCCACCTAGTTTCAACAAAATCGGTAAGCAGCAGATTTTTACTAAAGTAGGTGCTACTACAGCGCTACTAATATTTAGCTTGACTGGGGGAGGATATAGATAATTTTTTATTTCAAAGTATAAAATCTTTACTCGGGGTTACCGTTGTACCAAAAGTAAATAGGGTGAAGAAGTCTGGAACTGACCGCGTATTTTAGATTTCACTGTGATTTAAAAGAGCCAACCGAATTGCTCCAAATTCGAACACATTTCTGATTAAAAATTTTATGATGCCAAATAAGCGGTTATTGAACTTTGATAATTAAAAATTAATTTAATTTAACTAAAATCTAATATATTTCAATGAAATAACTGCATAAAAGAATTATATAATGCAATTTTGCCAATAGCCTCAAAAAGAAACGAACTATTTTCTACCGCGGTGGAGTACACGTTTTGATTTAAAATCCCTGTAAGTTCGAGACTTTCTCGTTTGTGTTTACCAAGAATATATTTATATATAATTAGAGAGAATAGCTATGTAGAGACGAAGTATCTGAAAACTTATTTTCGTTGAGACCGTTGCTAACGTGACGTAGGATCTTGTTGAACGTTTTTTACGCTTGTTGTAAAATTAGTAAAATATCGTATGCAGCTAGCCTTACTCCGTGCTGCGACGTCACGTGACCATTGAGCAACGGAAAACCTGCTCAAGAGCCGATGACTTCGTTGCTCAACGGAAAGGCAACGTGACGTCAAACCGGAAGTCAAAAAACCCGTTCAGTAAAAAACCGCTGACCGTTGAGCTCAGCGCTAAGCTTTTCTAGAGTTACTGAACGCAGCCCATGATCAAGTTTTTTTCCCGTCACTAGAAAAGGAAAAACGTATTTTTCAGTCACGTCAAAAGACGTATATTTTAGGGATCCAATCGATTTGATTGACGTTTAAGGGGAGGAGCGCACTGGATATTCAGTTTAAATCAATACATTATTGCATTTACTAAATGAAATAATTATTTATAGTTATTATTATCGTTCTTCGAGAACTCGGTTCAATGCGTCTTGAAACGGGCAGACGTATAAAATTAGAGCTGTAATACCCGCGGTTGATCGAGGGGTACTAATTACCAGGCTTAATCAGCGCGTTCCTCCGCAATTACACGCGGAGGGGCCGGAAGTGACGTCATCGCCGTTCTTTTCCCCGCCCCACTAATAGTCAGGGCAGGGCTTCGAATTAATTGGCCTATTCTACGCGCGGCTAGGGCCGCACGCGCCGAGCAAAAATATTGAAATGATGGTCGTGAGGCTTTAAAAGATCGTTTTGCGGTCGCGTACGGGTCCACGTCGTCCTTCTGCCATTTGTCAGCTCGGTTTCCAGCACTATTATTATCCGAGCGCTCAATCTTCGCGCCGGTGGCTGGCGGTAATTAGACACGTTTCATTTTGGAACTTGTTATCATTATTTCTCGTACGAAATGGAGGCTTGCCTTTGATTAGGACTCGCGCGCGGAGCGTGAGAGCCCGATTTCTCATGCTATATTCTTGCTGATATTTGTAATACTGAGACTTTGAAAGCGAAATCAGATCGACGAATTCATTTTTACCCATTAACGAATGAATCGATTTTTACCAGTGAATGAATGAATTTCTACCCATGAATTAATTAATTTCTACCCACGAATGAATTAATTTCTACCCATGAATGAATTAATTTCTACCTATGAATGAATTAATTTCTACCCATGAATGAATTAATTTCTACCCATGAATGAATTAATTTCTACCTATGAATGAATTAATTTCTACCCATGAACGAATTAATTTCTACCCATGAATGAATTAATTTCTACCCATGAATGAATTAATTTCTACCCATGAATGAATTAATTTCTAACCCATGAATGAATTAATTTCTACCCATGAAATAATTTCTACCCATAAATGAATTGGTACGAGCTATTTGTAAGTATTTTAATTTATTCAAATGTGTTTAGGGTTTAGCTTTTTTATCCCTTTTCATTATGAACTATTTAACTAATTCGCGTATCTTATCATAGTACTTTGTTGACAAGTGCAATAATAACCTTGAACCTTTGAGTAAACCGGCAGTCCAATTTGGTCACTGCTATCAGTCTACTACTTTTATAATCAAAGTGAAAAGTATTATCACAATAACGAACATTTCACAGACGCCCCAACTACTGCCCCGGCGAACCAGATGCTTTTACGGGTGGAAAGCCTCTTTAATTTAATGTTCTAGTTCTTAAAATTCACCGGAAATAACATCAAATGTTAAAAGTGTGAATATTTTAAAAAGTCAGGAATCCGATGGTGGTTTTAGAATTTATCTACGACGACTAGTCTCTTCGCTTGATCTTTGCTAAGTATAAAATGTTCTCGCTTAATAATTTCAAATCTGAAACTCTAATGTATTCTTCCAACCTAACAGTGCTCTCTCAGTCTACGAGTTCAAAAATAATGAGGGAAAGGTAAGCTAGAATAACGTCTCAGTTTGTGAGTACAAAAATAAGAATGGAACGGTAAGTTAGAAGAACGGTCTCAGTTTGCGAGTACAAAAATAAGGATGGAACAGTAAGCTAGAAGAACGGTCTCAGTTGCGAGTACAAAAATTAGGATGGAACGGTAAGCTAGAAGAACGGTCTCAGTTTGCGAGTACAAAAATAATGATGGAACCTGTAAGCTAGTATAGTGGTCTCAATCTGTGAGATTTTCTCACATACGAACTATTATGAATAGTTTCACTAACACGACACTGTTCGTAAAAATATAACTCCAATCATGATATGTCAAACGTGCGCAACTGTATTTGAAGACTCGCGGACTTGTTTACTTTGCATGTCACTAGATGGCGCTTTTTGTCGTAGTAATCGTTAAAAAAAGAATGTCCCCCCATTTCCGTGTCACCTCGCGCTATTTTTACGCTAGGGTACACAATTATATCATATTTTTTACGTTATGTTACGTCTATTGAGCAAACAAAGTTACTATGTTTGCTTTAAAAACTGCCCGACTCGTACGGCAGGTGGCGTTGCCTCACAAAAGGCATCTATATCATAATAGAATACTACAACAACAATGTTGCCCCGTTATTCTGTTTTCACTGTAATATGGCTTCTGCTATTGTTATGTTTTGTGTACCGACGCTAGTGGCGTTGACTTGGATATATATAAAAATAATTTTGATCTAAATTTGATTTAATGGTCGAAGAAAAGCGCATCGATTGAATAATATAAATTCATAAATTCGCTACTACGTAATCTGCAACGTGAACCTTTTGATTTTTAAAAATGAAATAAGATATATTTGGCGGACCGAGCGAGAAATACTATAGAAGACTGTAAATCTTGGTTGCGTGTTCGAGTTTTGTTCTATAAGGAGCGAGCGATTGACGTACAGCGCCTCTCGTGGCGAGCTCGCGCGTAACTTGGTTAAAAGTTTTTCCCCGCCCCCATTGAAATTAATGTAAAGTTGGCGATAATTAAACGTTAATTAACCTACCAAATCATATCAGAAATATTCCACTGATAATTTTTCCCGTTAATATGAACTTAAATGTAATATAAAATCGTCTTGAAAAATCGTTTATCGCTTTATAACGTTCAAAAATAATATTTTTAACGTGTCATGTAGATAATCGAACATCTACTCGTTTAGGTAAAGTTTGCGTTGTCAACGCGTGTATTAGAAAGCAAATGAAAGGCAGTAAATCTTGCCAAGTCCTAAGCCTCGGTTTAATCTGCCGCGTATTTTCAAACGGAAAAACCCAAACGCTCCTTGTAATAAGAAACAAATAACGAATTACGTTCTAAGTCCATTTAACGCCAAAAATCCCGCGTATTTCGTTATTTGTTTCGTTTTACAATTAGCGTTCGCCATCATTTAAAGATAGTACTCGGGTTTTTGAGTTTCAAAATATGCGGGAGATTAAACCGAGGCTTAAGGCTGGGCAAGAGTCACCGCCTTCAAATTTTCGTTAACTTTAAAGATACATTGTGAACGAACCAATGGATGAAAACTTATGAAACTAGCTTTTAAATAAACCTGGAAACTTATTTCAAGTCATATTTATAATTCACTGATGACAAAATTCGCGAAAAGTAGTAATATCATTCCGAATTACAACCTACTTTCTAAAATCTCATTTTGCTTTCTAATACGCTCGTTGACAACGCAAACTTTACCTAAACGAGTAGATGTTCGATTATCTACATGACGCGTTAAAAATATTATTTTTGAACGTTATAAAGCGATAAACGATTTTTCAAGACGATTTTATATTACATTTAAGTTCATATAAACGGAAAAAATTGTCAGTGGAATATTTCTGATATCATTTGGTAGGTTAATTAACGTTTAATTATTACCAACTTTACATTAATTTCAATGGGGGCGGGTAAAAACTTTTAACCAAGTGACGCGTGATCTCACCACGAGAGGCGCTGCGTGTCATTTTCGTTTGAAACCGACAAGGCGTATTTGGAACTCATCAGTACCGTGCGGGAAATCTGGCTGGCGACTGTTATATCTAAAAGAGAAACTAAGCCTAAACATTAAAAATTTCAAAACGCGTTGCATAGCAACGGAAAGCCGAAAAGGGGGGAGTGTGGTGGAGAATAGAATATACGATAAGTTAAGTTAGAAGAAACCACCTATGGACTGTGCGAAGAATGATAAAATACGCGAAAAAGTAGATTAGTCCATAATTAAAAGGGATAATATAGCTAAATCCTCAACAAATTTGAAGAAATTAAAAAACTTACTAATAACTCGTACCAATAGGTCTTCGAGCAAACAAAAAACGCGAATCTCGGATCAAATAGTTTTGTTCTGACGCTTTAGCTTAAGGTATATTTCTCCAAAACGATCGAAATGTTTTTGGAAATTTAATAATAAGGTTAAGATTAAAAGGTAGTCTATTTTCATTCATTCCAAATAGGTTCCAGTTTTGAAAAAGCGAATAAAACCATGCCATTCTGGAATTCAGTAGCGTCCTCCGCGATTATATGGAATTTTATTACTTTTTAGCAGCCCCCCATTCAATAAATTCAGGGTGCACCACTGAGTTATCAACTTTACGTATAACAAAATTATTAATAAATTAATTAAAACTTTTGTATTATAAGTCTAAAATATACCACTAGCAAGGACCTCTCGGTGCTATTGCGAGTCCAAGTCAGATACATGTAGTTAACTCTTCCCCCTTCAATAATTTTATAGTCATCAACGGCATACTTTCCGATAGGCTAAAATGGCCCAATTTGTTTTGTAAAAATATTTAATTTTATTTATTTTATTTTATTTTATTTTATTTTATTTATATTTTTTTTTTATTATTTTTTTATTATTTTTTTATTATTTTTTTTTTATTATTTTTTTATTTTTTATTTTTTTTTATGGATAAAAATATTCTAGTTTGAAACCTTTAAATATATGTCGCATTTTTCTCAAAAACATACAGTAGTTAGGTAGAGTTTTTAAATTTTCAGGGTTTACGTATGACCATAAGTGTATAATATTGTATGACGTAGGAAACCGAATCAACTTTATTTGTACGTGTTCAAGAATGCTCTACAACTTTCTTTTTGAAGGTTTTCAACTGTAACCTACCAGTGAAAAAAATATTTAGAACTCGTGACGACAGAATTTTATAAAAATCATTAGGACTTTCTATAAAATAAGCTACGCTTACTTAACTGGTTTTTATGTAACTCATTCGTCAGTTTATACTCAAAAACGGGGTGCCTCTTCGAATTTACTCTTATGTCCAGGGGTTTTCATAGTAAAACGTCATCAATACGTCACCCGTGACGCAACAGCAACATCAAAACAAGAAGGCCAATGTTACTTTTTAAAAGGGCCTAGTCGAAGGAAATTTCTATTAAAAAACTGCCGCTTAAGCCAATATTTTTAAAAAGTGTGCCGTTTTGGGAAATCTCGTATGGTTATAACGTTACTTATGTATAATTACTAAGCAAATCCAGTCTTGCGATTGCTAAAATAGTTGACCTACGAGAATACCTACAAAGACTATTTAAAATTAGGAGCCGATATTTTGGATAAACGTATATAAATACCAAAATAGCGAGCGATTACCAGAATTAAATTAGGATAATTTTAGCAATCCACCTTCGCAATAATCGAATTGAGATAAACCTCTAGCGACGAGCCTCCGTCCGTCTGTTATTATACGTATAGTATCTGTCTGTTTTGAAATTTATTTAAATTCTTATTGACGATCCTTGGCCTAATCCCCCGCGGATTCAGAAGCCAAAACCTTTGTTCGCAGTCCGTTTCATTTGCATCTGTATCCGCCCTCGGCTCGCCAAGGCCTTAAGCGAACCTGTGAAACTATCGCGTCCACCACTGTTTCCGTATCTGCCGACTCCTAAGGCGTATCTGGGAAATTTTAATATTTTGACTCCTTAGTCTCAAAACTACAATTCCCCCACGCTAATCTCTTATCTTCCGCGATTTCTCTAATCTGCGGTCTCTCTTCGCTTTTCAAACCCCTTTTTCTCCCCAAAATTTCTCCTATATTACCATACTTTTTTATTTTTAATGCGATCATACATTTTGGTTTGGATGTAAATTCGCCGTTTCCAACGCAAAAGTTGTGGCTGAAAAATATTGTTTTCAACCAAATAGAAGAAATGTTTGACACTTATATTATAGTAAATTTAACTACTTTAAAAATAACGGTTAGGATATGTTTTTTTCCCGCGACGTACTAAGCTGACGTTACAGTAACTTCTACAATTCCTTTATTTCATTTTAATATTAGTGAAATAGTTCTTTTTATAAAGTAACTTGGCCTTCTTGTTTAAATGTTGCTCTTACGTCAGAGTTTCTTATCCTTTTACAAGTCATTACGAGCGCGTGCTATACAGGCGCGAGGTAAATAGATTATTTTAGCGCGCGCGTGCACTAAGAAAGACCTCTTTTTATTTTAAAAATCAACTATTAGCTTATTCCCAAACTGAGGTTGAAGCCTATAATCAGACTTTAATTATTAAATTACTTATTAATATAATTTTAACCAAACTATAAAAAATAATGAATTTATTTATACTTACAAGTAGAGTACCCGAGGTGTTTATTGCCGATTTGGTTCAAAGTCTGCCGTAATGCAGACCTATATCAAATATGAAATTTCCCAAAAGGAGACGTTGCACTACCCATTCGATTTGCCATGGCAACCGAAAATGTGTTTGACCACTTACAACAAAAATAAGATTTTTTCCTTATTTTACCCCAAAAATGTTCCAACTTGATGAAATTTACTTAAATGTGGTCCAAATTACCCATTTCGTGATTCTAAAATTTTTAAAAAATTTCGAAATCGAAAAAATCCCATGATTTTTAAATGGAGATTTTTTTGTTTTAAGTTTTGAAAAACACTTTCGGTTGCCATGACCAATCGAATGGGTAGAGCAACTCAATAACGTCTCCTTTTGGGAAATTTCATATCTCATATAGGTCTGCATTACGCCCGACTTTGAACAAAATCCGCAATAAACATCTCGGGTACTCTAGTCAGCATAGTAATTCTCCATAAGTAGAAATTAATTACTGTTATAATGTTTAGTTGTGATTTTGAAATAAAGGCTTTATTATTTTTAATAGAGCCACCTATCTCCTTCTTCAATCGTCTTATTCAACTTGTTTCATTTTCCGAAAAAAATTTCCGACAAAAGATTTGAAACTTTAATTTGCGTTAAAAATCACGAACTTAACGGGAGTTCGGATAATTCGGATTTTTGGCTTCAGAACGCTCTTTAATTAACACCTAAGAAGGGTGATTTCTCAATTAAAATCAAACCATTTTTTGGGGCAAAGGTTGAAATTAAATTTCCTATTATTTCTTTCGTACTTTAGTTCGCTAATTGATTCAGCTTACCTAGATAATTGGATTTTCGGGAATTTGTCTTTTACAAATCTATTAGAGTTTAGCAGCGTGACACGAAGGGCTTGCCACCACCCTCCCACGCGTTGTTGCCTGCTCAACTGAATCAAAGGCATTAAGAGTCGCTAGCTGACTTGGGCCTAAGGTGGTACCTTGGGTATTAGCCTAGCTGATTATAATTATTATTACTACTACATGATCAAATATTTAATTAAAACTTAAACAAAAAATTTTCCCCATTCCAAACGACAGAATCTGTGACTTATCATCCGGTCGTATTCTGCATGACCCCTCATTGCCCTCAAGTAAGAAGGGTTAACGACTTCTTGCTTCAGCGCTAAAATTCCACGAGAGCTCTTGCTTGGCCAATTGAAGGGCTGCACTAGTGTGACGTATTACTTGTTGCAAATAAATTTTTAAGACATTTTTATAGTCATTTGTAAAGTGAATTTTTCCGAAGCCAAAGGTACAACATTCTTTGTAAATTATGATTACATTATTAATTTGTAAATACAAATATTTGAATTTCCAGATGCATACTACTGAACGAATTTTGTAAACATTAACTGGTGTCTTAACCAACAAGGGCAGGGGATAAAAATTACGTCAATACAAGGTACATTTACCGTAATGTTTGTTTAATTAAATGTCACTAAAAACATTTATATTTAATGGAGTATTGGAATATTTTTTATCCTGCGGTCTCTTCCATAATTTCCGGATTTAGAAAAACATTGCCCGTCCTGTTACAATTGGTAAATGATTAAAATAATAATTATGATTGAATATTTGTAAAGCAAGAGCACTAAACTCAGTTAATTAATTGCCATTATACTTTACTAACAATTAATAATTATCTACTCGCATTATTAATACCATAAAAACTTGTAGAGGTTAACGGTAATAGTTAGTGTAGGGAGCTGTCGGCTCGCGTGGCATGTAGGGCTTGCCACCACCCTCCTACGCATTGTAACCCGGCCACCTGTTTAAAGGCATAATAAGTCGCTAGATGACTTGGGCCTAAGGTGGTGCCTTGGGTATTAGCCTAGCTGATTATTATTATTATTTCTATCGATGTATTTGCAGATTTTTCACAGCGAGCCCCTATTCACATGTAAATACCATCAGGTACTCCCGCGTACGACACTTATGCAATAATCTGTACAACTGTTTTCTCGTAAGCATATGTTTTAAGTGTTTTATTTTTAAGAATGTCTGGATATTTCTTGCATTAGTTTTTAGGTTGTTCCATTTTTTAAAATCAAATGAAGAATTTTTGGGCGCTAGCAAAGCTGATTAACTACGAGTGGAACTGCGGCCCATCGATTATTCTGCTCATTGTTATGAGCACTGCTTTTACGCAGCTGAAACTCTTCACATTTGAGTGAAATAGAGGCTTCCACTTCCTCCGTAGAAAATGAATGGTCTTCATCACCAATTTTTCATTTTTGGCTCAATAATAACAAAGCGTAACTAAACAATTGTTAAGTGCTTATGAAAATATTTCACAAAACCGAATTGAGTCAAATATTTATTTCACAAACTTCAAACAATACTGAAATAAATTTATTTATTTTATAAAAATTTTGTTTTGTGATTTTCTAGAAAAGCCTGTAGGTATGGCGAATGGGTGAGCGGATTTAAGAACCCATCCCAATTATGCACACATAAAAGGTGTAATTATTATTTACATAAATAAATAAATGCATAAATAATCAGCAAGGCTAATACCCAAGGCACCACCTTAGGCCCAAGTCATCCAGCGACTTATTTAAACAGGTGGCCGGGTTACAATGCGTAGGAGGGTGGTGGCTAGCCCTTCATGCCACACGAGCCAACAGCTCCCTACACTCACTATTGCCTGTTGCGATAAGGCTCCAGCCGCCTGGTAGCTACTGATAGTACTGAGCAATCTACCGTTCACTACTCCTATAGGCCAATTTCTCTATGGCGTATCATATTTCTTGCTTGAATTTAAATCCATAAAGTAAATGATCTAAAGAATATTTCGTCACTTAACGGTAGCTTCACGAACTGAGTGGTCAAAATTGCCTGTTTTATGTAAATTTATTTCAATAAATTGTACCCTAGAGCTGAATATGTAATAAAGATATTGGAAAAAACCATTCTATTTTTCTGCTAAAAATTGTTATTTTTATTGTTATTAGTAAAAAAGATGTTGTTCATAATTTAATTAAATTTAAAGTAGAAGGCATTGTTTCATGGCTATTAATTTTTGGTTTGTAAATAGATGGCGTTAGAAAAGTACGAAAAAAAATGCAAAATAGATGACGTTGCAAACTTTCTTACCTAAAATAACGCTAGATGACAGTGTACGAGTAATTTTTTGAGTAGGGGGCGTTTTACCGTTATTTCCGGAACCCGCGTCATCACGAGTCACGTCACACTAGTGACGTCGCGGCAGGCTTTCAATTGGCCAAGCCAGAGGGGGAAGAAGAGGGAAATCAGCGAGCTCTCGTCGAAAGCAAGAAGGCGTTTCCCTTCTGACTCGCGGGGTCACGCGGATCTTCAACAACCTTATTAATTATTAAAAAGGTCAAGGTTCACATATCTCTTATATCTGAGTAATTTTTGAAATTAATTAATTTTTAATAACCCCGAATTTTTTATACAAATTCTACCCTTATTTAGATTTAATTATCCTATATTTTAATAGGCACAGCTTTAAAAATCTAAATTAATTGAATTTGCATATTTCATAACGATATATCCGTTTTCAAAGTCTATTTCGCTTTTCACCTAACCTTGTACATTTTTACGAGCGTCTTTTCTAATTTAAAATTTTCTTTTCGTCTGGCCCATATATTAATTCATATAAGAATATCAGTTTTTATTTTTAAAATTTCGTCTATTTTAAGTAAATTTGATCCTAGAGTGTCCAATTTTTCCGTTTTAAATTAATAGCCATTATTATCCCTTTAATTTTTTGATTTTCCCTTTAATTAGAGAAGAATTATAGTATTTTAAAAGATTTCATTTGTTTTGAGAGAAGTTTTTTATGTGTTAATTGAAAACATCTTTTATGAATTTTGAACGAGAGGCAGCTCACTCCAATTATTATTAGGACACCCTCGTATGATTAAATTATGATTAGATTAAATTAAATCTGTAGCTTTGGCTGTACAAAGATTAAAAATGATTAAATCATGATTAAATTTTTAATCATGATTATTAGGACACCCTGTAACATAGTGATCTGCCCCTCGATTTTGGATAACGGCATACTTACAATACAATTGTCTACAGTACATATCTTGGTCTTTATGCGGTTCATCTGATATTTTTTAAATGTTTTTTACTTTTTAAAGTATCTAATTTTATATTGTCCTTTTGTGCATACTTGTATATATTGACAATTAAAAAATCGTCTGTAGATATTTTAATATCAATATTCCAAAATTGTTTATTGATATTTTAATATCAATATTCCAAAATTGTTTATTGATATTTTAATTATCAATATTCCAAAAATTTATCATTGAAATTTTAACATTCAATATTCCAAAAACTGTTTATTGATTTTTCAAGTATCCATATTCTAAAAATTATTTGATATTTTAACAATCAATATTCCTAAAATGGTTTATTGATGTTTTAATTATCAATATTCCTAAAATGGTTTATTGATATTTTAATTATCAATATTCCAAAAATTGTCAATTGACTTTTTGATTATCAATGTACCAAAAATCGTGAATCGAATTTTTAATAATCAATATTCCAAAAATTGTCTATGGATTTACTAATTATCAATATACCGAAAGTCTTTTTTTTAAATATCAATGTACCAAAAACCATGTATCGATTATTTAATTATCAATATACCAAAAATCGTGTATTACATTTTTTATTAATATCAAGAATGTATTTATTAAAAAAATCAATATTCCAAAAATCGCGTATCGATTTTTTTAATTACCAATGTACTAAAAATCATGTATTTCATTTTATATTCTCAATATACCAAAAATAGTTTTTTTTATTTTTTAAATAAAAAAACCGTGTATCAATTTTTTTTATTCTCAATATACCGAAAGCCTACACGATTTGAAATAAGATTAGGTAAATTCGCAATTGTTGCGAATTATTTTAAAAGTTGATTTTTAAAGAGAGTAGAACCATCCTTGTTTGCTAGGGTGCGCCATAGCTTCTCTCTTTTCTCGCGCATGGCGCTAGTCTAGAACGATATTAGAAACACCAAACTCTTCTATTAGAGGAAGCGTGCCGGTCCTGAAGAGGTTTTCTCACTTGAAACATTTATTGTTTCTTATTTAGTGTTTATTTTTTAAATGCACCCTTAATTAACATATAAACAACAATATCCGAGCTATAAATTAATTATTTTCATTAGTGTTTGGATGTTTATTCAAATATAATTTCTTAATAATGAGGTACGTGGTTTTAGGTACACGAAAGGCATTCTAGTAGATATGAGTAATTAAAGCACTACCAAAGTGGGGATACTTTTAGTGAGATATACCTCAAAAATCCCTATATTTCACACTATGTATAACAAGTGTATTGTCCCAAATTCCTGAAAAGGTTATGCCCTGTACAAATTCCTTTTAAGATGCGGTGACGAAATGAAATCTAGATAAGGGTTGTATTAGTATAAAAATTCTAAATTAAAATATCAATAAATAATTTTTGGAATATTGATCATTAAAATATTAATAAACAATTTTGGGAATATTGATAGTTAAAATATCAATAATTTTTGGAATATGGGTAGTAAGGGAATAAACACTTATTGATTTATTATAAAACTAGTTAATTAATAATTATTCCTATTTAATAATTATTAAGAAACAAAAGTTCAGTTCTGGAAAATAAACTTGAACAAAAAATAATATTTTTAACGGTTTTTTAATAATATAAAATATTTACGTTTCCGACTGCTGGCGCCATCTGGTAAGACTTAGTGTATTTAAAACTATCCCTTTAATGGCGTTATCCCTGTGAAAGGATCTTCTTCCTTGTCAAATAAGTATCGGTCTATTCACTAACAAAGCGATCTAACTATTTTTTTCTGAGTATTCCATTCATTTTCATCTTTCGAGCAAGTTAATACAATTCGTATAAAGCAGACACTTGTGGCTGAGGAGCGTAGCGGCACTACAGATTTTCCTGTCAGTTTCATATTAGAATCATCCTCTCCCGCTGCGGCTCCGCTCTGCAGCAGAAGGTTCCTCTCACCCGAGGAATCGTAGACGACGAACCGTTACTTCGGTGCTGAAATGTGATTGCTTAAAAATGCTACGACGTTTTCCGTCTAACAACTATGAAGGCTGATTTTCACTAGCACAAAAACGGAGATGGTCTACGCAAAAAAATTCCCGTTAAGCTGGTTTCACCTTGGTTTCACACTCGACGGAAAATATGCCGGAAAGACGATATTAAGGCCCATTTTCATGCTCGCTGGTAGCGGATAAAAATCGTCAAAATTCGCATCCGCCACTCGCAAGCGTGAAAATAAAGCTAAAATATCTGTTTCAAACAGATCGACGCGGAAAGTGAAAAAGTGTGTAGCGGAAGCGGATTTTGTCGATTTTTACCCGCTACCAGCGAGCATGAAAATGGGGCTTCAAAAGCCCAGCTGAAAATTGATTCCCATTCGATATACCGCTAACGTTCAACTTTACGCTGCTAATTTTCCGTCGAGTGTGAAACCAGCTTTAGGCCTAATTTGTTTAGCATCGTGGAAACCAGCCTCTAAAGGACATTTCGTGTTCCATTTCTGATTAAGAGTTCCGAAAACAGTATAAAGTGTTGTCGTCTGATACGATTTTGAAAACTTGTAACGTCACAGCTGTAGTGCTAATAGTGGCCGCCATGACAGTTACCGTTTTTTATCAAAAGGCAAATTACAATGGTGACGTCACAGGGTTTCAGACGACAACACTCTATAGACTCTTTAACGCGCCTTCCCAATCGACCGCCATTACCTTACAGTCTACGGGGAGGGTGATGAAAAAAACTGGTTTTGGGGGATGAAATTTCTGCGGTAGAGGGCTTGCTCGTTGGTTGTCTGTACGATAATGGCGGCGCCCAGTAAACCTTTCTTAAAAGAGTGTATAAGGAAGTTAACTATTAATAATTAAGCACACAATTAATTAAAAGTAAATAAAATTTTGTTCATATAACAATAAATTTTTACGGGTGTATGTGATTCCTTGCTCTTATAACCCTCTTTATACAGTGCGTTTAAAAAAGTTATGCAAAAATTTTAAGGAGTTGTACGGGGTGAGTTGAGAAGTATGCCTGTTTTTTTTTTTTCATTTTCCTACGATGAGTTAAAAGAGCACCAGAGAGCTTCAAAGTGTGGCCTACTAGACCCTGGAAGTAGGCTGCAACAAGCGCAAAACCAACCACTCATATGCAGTAGCAACGCTCATGTTTTGGAGTGTAACAAATTATATAGTAAGAAGGCATTGCAGATAACTGGGAATATTTGGCCGGAACTATATCCTCTGTTCATGATTCCATGAAGTTATTCTCCCGAGGGGTCCGACATTGGTAAAAATCCCGTACACTCTTAAGATTAATGATTTAATAAATCTTGAAATCAACGTGAAAATCCCGAAATCTGCGCAAAAATCAGTCTCGAAATTTCGAAATCAGCTTAAAAGACCAAAAGTCAACTGGAAAATTGTGGTCTGAAATCTCAAAATCAGTTTCTGATTTCTGAAATCCTTTACGCAAAATTTGCAAATATCGCCTACACGGAGAGAGAGCTTGCGATCGTACCTGGTTTCTTCCCCCGGACCAGGACAAATGGTTTCTCTTCCGGCATTCCCGAGGCGAACAGGGTGCTGACCGGATATGCTCTGTTAACCTCAATAAATTCTTTGGCGTGAAACAAAGTCTATATATAGAATTTGCTATATGTATTTGTTTGTATTTAACTTTAATCATAACTAAGCTACTTAATTTATCAGCCTCAGTCATCTAAAGAGTTTTAAACAGGTGCGTAGAGGTTAACGGTAATAGTAAGTGTAAAATTAGCAGCGTGAAGTTGAACGTTAGCGGTATTAGTACAGGCGAAATTGTAATTCCGCTTTGATGCTCTGTAAAAAGCGATTTAACTCTAGATTATAATATAAGGGTCATTAACAAAAAATATAACCAATGTTACCACTTTTGCAGGTCCGTTTAAGGGGGTGAAAATGGGGGATGAAATTGCACTTTTCGGAAAACGGTTTTTAATTTATTTTAAAGCAACTAATTAACTAAAAAAATTGCTTTAAATGGTATGAAATTTTTTTGAAATCGCTCAGTGGCGTCGTTTAGGAGGGGCGCGTCATAACTCTCATCCCCCCTTTTCTTAAATCTCATTCATGGCCGGTGTTAACAACTATATATATTTAAAAAAAATAAATGCTTGTAATATTTACTTAAATAGTTTTCGGGGCTTTCAAAATTATATGGCATTACTCTTTAGCCCTATTAATAACATTTCTAGATTTTTTTTAAAATACCCCCTCAAATCATAAATCTCGCCACTCATGAAAAATAATTGATTTTGTTTTAGGTTTTTTTATTACTATTGAGTTATATTATTGCAGTATCAAATAAATATAGTTAATTAACAATACTACTCGAGATGTTGAAATGAATAAAAAAATTAACATCACAAACAGTACTTTTTAATTTTTATCAGGTACGTAACGCGATTGACTATTTACATATATTGTGATCATTTTGGGGAAAAAAGACACTTTAAAAAAAAGGAAATTTGTTTAAGTCGATA
Organism: Leiobunum rupestre; assembly: GCF_980474605.1. Lineage (NCBI taxonomy): Eukaryota > Metazoa > Arthropoda > Arachnida > Opiliones > Sclerosomatidae > Leiobunum > Leiobunum rupestre. Next base: position 16,486,204 of record NC_143394.1, read on the forward strand.
AACATCAAGAAAATAACTATTCTTCTTCGTCGTCAGATATCTCAAAATTCAATATTGGAACATTTTGGCAATTATCAGCACAAATACAGGCGTCTGTGTAATGCAGGTCATTTTTTCGACAAGAACAGTTGCCTTTACAGCCACTTTTACACCCGCATTTTATAAGCTCTAAGATAGCTTCGAGTGCCAGTAACTCGAAGCTTGTAACCGTCTCGTAGCTTCCCGGGTTGTTATTATTTAGTTTCCATCCTGACCTTTCTGGAAGTGGTAAGCGCGGGTGATTTTCTCGCGAACCTTTCCAAACGCAGCGCAGGTAATATATGGGGTTTCATCGAGGGGTAAGACAGTGTCAGATAATCTGTACACCGAGTTTGTGCATTTAGCACTGTTAAAGGTACATATTTTCAGGAGTTCGCGAGTTCCATTTAGCACTGTCAAAGGTACGCCAGTGTACACCGAGTTCGCAGAGTGTCTTACCCCTCGGGTTTCATTGCGCCCCTGGTAGGGGGAAGGTTTTTACCGTGAAAACTACGCGAAGAATAAAGCTGCCAACGTAGCATTTCGTGAATTGAATTTTGAGATATCTGACGACGAAGAAGAATAGTTATTTTCTTGATGTTTTTCGACTTAAACAAATTTCCTTTTTTTTTAAGTGTCTTTTTTCCCCAAAATGATTACAATATATGTAAATAGTCAATCGCGTTACGTACCTGATAAAACTTAAAAAGTACTTTTTGTGATGTTAATTATTTTTATTTATTTCAACATCTCGAGTAGTATTGTTAATTAACTATATTTATTTGATACTGCAATAATATAACTCAATAGTAATAAAAAAATCTAAAACAAAATAAATTATTTTTCATGAGTGGCGAGATTTATGATTTGAGGGGGTATTTTAAAAAAAAATCTAGAAATGTTATTAATAGGGCTAAAGAGTAATGCCATATGTTTTTGAAAGCCCCGAAAACTATTTAAGTAAATATTACAAGCATTTATTTTTTTTAAATATATATAGTTGTTACCACCGGTCATGAATGAGATTTAAGAAAAGGGGGGATGAGAGTTATGACGCGCCCCTCCTAAACGACGCCACTGAGCGATTTCCAAAAATTTTCATAAATGCGCCACACGTTTTGTAAGCAAATACCATTTAAAGCAATTTTTTTAGTTAATTAGTTGCTTTAAAATAAATTAAAAACCGTTTTCCGAAAAGTTAAATTTCATCCCCCATTTTCACCCCCTTAAACGGACCTGCCAAAGTGGTAACATTGGTTATATTTTTTGTTAATGACCCTTATATTATAATCTAGAGTTAAATCGCTTTTTAAAGAGCATCAAAGCGGAACCCTTTTTTTGACAACAACGCCTGCACTATTTATCGAATGGGAATAAATTTTCAGCTCGGCGTTTATAATCGTCTTTCCGGCATATTTTCCGTCGAGTGTGAAACCAGCTTAAGGAGCTGTTGGTTCGCTTGGTATGAAGGGCTTGCCACCACCCTCCTACGCATTGTAACCCGACCACCTGTTTAAAGGCATTAAAAGTCGCTCGATTACTTGGGCTTAAGTTGGTATTAGCCTAGCTGATTATTATTATTATTATTATTATTATTAGCCTAGCTGATTATTATTATTATTATTATTAGCCTAGCTGATTATTATTATTATTATTATTAGCCTAGCTGATTATTATTATTATTATTATTATTAGCCTAGCTGATTATTATTATTATTATTATTAGCCTAGCTGATTATTATTATTATTATTATTAGCCTAGCTGATTATTATTATTATTAGCCTAGCTGATTATTATTATTATTAGCCTAGCTGATTATTATTATTATAACTTGTTCTGTAACCGCTTTACGACCCATATTATTAATTTTGTATTATATAATACCGAAACATACAAATATTTGTTAACCCATTATTATATACACTACAAACTAACTTCAATATCATGATCCAAGTCCTTTTAAATGGCAGTTTGTTACAGGATTCATATTATAGCATATTTTTGAGGCGAGGATATTATTGAAGCGAATCGTCAAAGAACTTCAGATGGCGAAATGTTTGTCATGTCGTAGCAATCGTCAGAGTGAACCGATTTGAGTGAATGTTTTAACAAAACTAAATCTTAACTGGGCCAGAGTTTTAAATTTCCATCTGTGCTCTGAGATATTAGAGGTTAAAGCTTACACACGCGTGTTTATTTAAAACTACGACTGTCTGAAAAAAATAATAATTGTTTTTATAAACTAGAGAGTTTTTGTAGGTGGGGTTGGTGAGTGGTTATCAATTTCGCCTCGAAGAATGAGGAGCCTGGTTCGAACACAGCTTTTGGCACTGGGTGAAAACTCAAAGGTTCTCCTTTTCCTTACAGTTTGCAAGTTTTCTCCCTACTGATTAAAATGGTTATATCCCGAGTTTTTCCCGTTTCCATAAAAACTTGTAGAGGTTAACGGTAATAGTGAGTGTAGGGAGCTGTTGGCTCACGTGGCACGAAGGACTTGCCACCACCCTCCGACGCATTGTCACAAGGCCCCCTGAATTAATGGCAATAAAGGTCGCTCGACTACTTGGATATTAGTATAGCTTATTATAATTATTATTATTATATTTCAAGCGCTCTGATTGAAGTATTCAATTTTAAATATTAGTCGCATCACTTGAAAAATATGTTTCCTAAATGATTATACTGATATTTGTTCTCTTCAGTGTCTGGTCACCGCTATAGAGACAACCTAGAGCTTAAAACCCAATTTAAGTCGGTTTAAACGCCAGTTTTGACCAATTAAAATGGAGGGAAACTCGCAATGAAAACTGTTGACAGTGTGAACTCGGCTTTAGTAATACTGAAAAGTCTGTCTTTAAGCCAAATATACCGAGAAATTGTCAATAGTAAACGTTTCAAAATTCAACTTTAAATTACAATTTTTAAAACTGTAGGCGTCAATACCGAGTGAGCCTACGAAAATAGCGTATATTTCACTAAAGTAAATATCTATTTCACAGGACCTTCTGGCGATATCCAGTGCAGAGACTCATATCCTGTTCTTTCTTACAAAGTTAATCTTTCCAAAATATTATTACTCCCATCTCTGAAAAAAAGGGATAAACAAATCCAAAAATCTCCATCTATTTGCAACCCTGAAGAGCTTTCTCTCCGAAGAGAAACTTTTCACTTTGAGAACAAAACTTTCGTTTTAAAGTTATAATATGAGAGACCTTAGAAGGCTGGCATTTGTTAGTGTTTTTCTATTCATAAGTCATAGTAATTACACTCATCTAATTTACGCTCTAAATTAGTTTACAATTCTCAAATCTATCTCTGAGCGTTCTGATTGCGGTTATTCAGCATCAAAATTCTCAGATAATTAAAAATGATTTTGTCATTACACTGCTAGATCTTAAATATTACAATATACGTTGTTATTAGTACTATAAAATTAAATATTTTTAAGTAATTTTAAAACTTGATTTTATCATACGTAACATTTCTATCGTAAATGTGGATATTATTTTTGAAACTGCGTATTTGAACGAGCTAATTAAGGGAATTAGACCAAACCATTTGAAAATGGCTGGAATAATTTTAAGCCGATTTAGCTGAAAATATCTGCGTTGGTTGGTCACACACAGCATATGGCACCTGTTTGTTTTGGTTTGGAATTACACGCCATATTGAAAAATGGTGGATAAAACTAAACTGTCTTGACGCTATAACTGACGTAATATTTATCCGATTTTGATGAACCTTTCTGTGTTGGTTGGCCACACCTAGCAGATGGGACTTATGGTTCTAAATTGAAATCCGAAACCATTTTGGAAAATGGTGGATCCATGTACTATAACTGCCTTAACTTTTAGATAATTTGGTTTAAATTCTACGTCATCAAATAATAGGTTAACTAACCGAGTTCTGGCCGAATATATTTGTACCGCAGTTAGAACTAACTCTTATAAGTATAAATATTATCAAGTTCATAATATGTAACTTAAGTAATTTATACCAATCCTATAGCACTTAGATACCATTACACGTTTGTACAATTAATGAAATCACCACTATGTAGCGTTGTTTTTTTTAAGTCGCCGTGAAACTCCGATTAATTATTTAGTAGCCTATCTGGTTTACTTATTAATTTTTATGTTACCTTAGCCCTAAATATTAATTTAAAATGTCTAAAAATAATATAATACCGTATTGAAATTCTGTTGGTATAAATTTTGGATTTCAAAAGAATAATTGTGCTAGCGCAGCTTTTTCTTACAGTATATCGTGTCACTTGCGTTAGGGTTTTTCAGGCTCGCGAAGTCTTCGTCGCTTTGTACGCGAAAAACATTTCAATGGATAAAACGAATAGCTTGTTCTCCCGGTTAAGGCCACTTCAGCTTCTTCTCGCTTACTCCTGGGTGTGTCCGCACACTTGTATTTAGATCTGCCCAGTACCGGCCACTACCACTCCGAGAATTCGTCGAGCCTACAAAGGTTCATAAATAATACCTGGTCTATTTTAAGGGTCGTTGGTTTCTTTGTAATGTAATTTCGTCGTGAAACCTGTTAGATATTAATAAAAAAAACCCGAAATGTATGTTTTTTTTTCATTTTTTAGCTAGGAATAGAATTGGTTTTATTGTTATGGCAGCTAGGAGTGTAAGATAAGTACATTTTTTAGTAATTTAAGGCTCGTGTTCGCTACTAAAGAGATAGTGTCAGAATATTTTTGTATGGTTTATTAGATTTTTGCATGAGTTATATAAATAGATAACGATAATAATCATAATAATAATAATGCTAATGACGATTTTACTTGAAAAATAAATTTACACTAGTAAATCGAAGTTTTTAAATGGAACGGTAGGCTTCCCGGCATTCCTAGTGTGCCTATTATTGACGTCATTAGCCGGTAAAAGTTTATATTGGTTGCTACTAGAGCGAGCCGAGAGAGATTGTTTAGAGGGAAAATAGTAGCATCGAAATTTCACAAGCCAATAATCTTAAGCCTAACTTTGCCATTTTCAAAAATCAATTAACCCTTATGCACACTAATACGACATCGCAATCGAAATTCTACATTTAATAAAATCATATAATTTTTTTTACGTATTCCGAATTTAATTATCAATAAACAGAAATCAATACATTATTTCCAAAACAAACGATAATGTAATAAGCTTTCGAAAACTATAGAGTAGTATCACCTCGTAGCTTTGGCCATGGCCGCCATTTTAGGCGCGTTTTTTTCTCTATTGGAAAAAGCATGGGTGACGTTGCGTGATGTAGCACTGACACTACTATATTGGAGGTTTTCGCTGTTTTCCGATGCATTGTTAAGGCTATTGAGCGCCCGCGTTTTTATTTATTGTTTTTGAAGGGATCTTAAATATTAAGAGCGCGCGCCCAAAGAATCAACTAGAATTATAAGTCGGAAAATTACCGAGGCCTTTCTTCCGGAAAATTTTCCGTATTTTTCCGAAAAAAGAAAAAAAAATGTTTTGATTCCATGATTAGCTTAATATTGTTTGCAAATTTAAATTTCACGGCATTTTCACCTCATTTTGTCGAATCTAAAAGTAAAACACCTCTAGACTAGTCTAGAATAAACACTCTTAAAAAGTAATAAATGTTTCAATATTTATTTTCTCGATTTAAGGAAAATTTTACGCATTTAATTTTTCCGGGAAATTAACAACTCTATAATCAACACTTAATTTTATACACGTAGTTAATCCTAACAAAAAGCAGATCGGTAGGAATTGGGTTACTAGGAAATCTTCTAATTTTTTAACTCTCCGCAACAATTAATGACGTCCACAATAGGCAAAATTGCGTTAATTTTCATAACTAAATACTTGTATAAAGTGCCATAACATATATATTTTAGAATTCTGGACATAAAAATCTATCACAAAATTCACAATGTGTCCAAGCTGACACTATCTCTTTAAGTTCTTAAAATCAACGTAGTAAAATGCAAAGACTTGCTGTTTTCAACTGTAAAATGACAGAAATATAATTTTTAGCGGCAAAATATAGGGATGATGAAGTGTCTTTGAGGAATGGTAATATATGGGAATGAAGAAATGTCTTTTATTATTGGTAAAATATACTAATGAAGAAGTGTCTGTTATTATTGGTAAAATATACTAATGAAGAAGTGTCTTTTATTAATGGTAAAATATAGGATTGATGGGGTTGATGAAGTGTCTTTTATTAATGGTAAAATATACTAATGAAGAAGTGTCTGTTATTATTGGTAAAATATACTAATGAAGAAGTGTCTTTTATTAATGGTAAAATATAGGATTGATGGGGTTGATGAAGTGTCTTTTATTAATGGTAAAATATACTAATGAAGAAGTGTCTGTTATTATTGGTAAAATATACTAATGAAGAAGTGTCTTTTATTAATGGTAAATTATGCTAATGAAGAAGTGTCTTTTATTAATGGTAAAATATACTAATGAAGAAGTGTCTGTTATTATTGGTAAAATATACTAATGAAGAAGTGTCTTTTATTAATGGTAAAATATAGGATTGATGGGGTTGATGAAGTGTCTTTTATTAATGGTAAATATAGGATTGATGGGGTTGATGAAGTGTCTTTTATTAATGGTAAAATATACTAATGAAGAAGTGTCTTTTATTAATGGTAAATTATGCTAATGAAGAAGTGTCTTTTATTAATGGTAAATATAGGATTGATGGGGTTGATGAAGTGTCTTTTATTAATGGTAAAATATACTAATGAAGAAGTGTCTGTTATTATTGGTAAAATATACTAATGAAGAAGTGTCTTTTATTAATGGTAAAATATAGGATTGATGGGGTTGATGAAGTGTCTTTTATTAATGGTAAATATAGGATTGATGGGGTTGATGAAGTGTCTTTTATTAATGGTAAAATATACTAATGAAGAAGTGTCTGTTATTATTGGTAAAATATACTAATGAAGAAGTGTCTTTTATTAATGGTAAATATAGGATTGATGGGGTTGATGAAGTGTCTTTTATTAATGGTAAAATATACTAATGAAGAAGTGTCTGTTATTATTGGTAAAATATACTAATGAAGAAGTGTCTTTTATTAATGGTAAATTATGCTAATGAAGAAGTGTCTTTTATTAATGGTAAAATATAGGATTGATGGGGTTGATGAAGTGTGTTTTATTAATGGTAAATATAGGATTGATGGGGTTGATGAAGTGTCTTTTATTAATGGTAAAATATACTAATGAAGAAGTGTCTGTTATTATTGGTAAAATATACTAATGAAGAAGTGTCTTTTATTAATGGTAAAATATAGAATTGATGGAGTTGATGAAGGGTCTTTTAGTAATGGTAAATATAGGATTGATGGGGTTGATGAAGTGTCTTTTATTATTGGTAAAATATACTAATGAAGAAGTGTCTGTTATTATTGGTAAAATATACTAATGAAGAAGTGTCTTTTATTAATGGTAAAATATAGGATTGATGGGGTTGATGAAGTGTCTTTTATTAATGGTAAAATATACTAATGAAGAAGTGTCTGTTATTATTGGTAAAATATACTAATGAAGAAGTGTCTTTTATTAATGGTAAATATAGGATTGATGGGGTTGATGAAGTGTCTTTTATTAATGGTAAAATATACTAATGAAGAAGTGTCTGTTATTATTGGTAAAATATACTAATGAAGAAGTGTCTTTTATTAATGGTAAATTATGCTAATGAAGAAGTGTCTTTTATTAATGGTAAAATATAGGATTGATGGGGTTGATGAAGTGTGTTTTATTAATGGTAAATATAGGATTGATGGGGTTGATGAAGTGTCTTTTATTAATGGTAAAATATACTAATGAAGAAGTGTCTGTTATTATTGGTAAAATATACTAATGAAGAAGTGTCTTTTATTAATGGTAAAATATAGAATTGATGGAGTTGATGAAGGGTCTTTTAGTAATGGTAAATATAGGATTGATGGGGTTGATGAAGTGTCTTTTATTAATGGTAAAATATACTAATGAAGAAGTGTCTTTTATTAATGGTAAATTATGCTAATGAAGAAGTGTCTTTTATTAATGGTAAAATATGGGGATGAGGAAGTGTCTTTTATTAAAAGTAAAATATAGGGATGATTCAGTTTCTTTTATTAATGCTAAAAATATTTGTAACGGGAAATGTCTTTTTAAAGCAAAAATTTTAGTATCTGGAAGTATCTTTATGAACTGTAAAATATCAGTATCGGGAAGGGTCTTTTATTAGTGAACTTTAAAATATCGGTTTCGCGAAGTGTCTTTTTAACGCTAAAATATTGGTCGTTTTCAAAGCTACTACTTATGAGATCAAAGTGTAGTATATTTTCGCATCATCTTTTAAACGTACCATGTGAGATTCACACGCTATCGATAAAGTAATAGTGACGTAAGAGGTACCCTAGTTAATTTTCACTAGTAACTCTGAAGTCTAGAACTTACGACGTTAGTAGAATATCCTACTTCGTGATTAAATCTCCTAACGATACTTCTATACACCTCGATGCATTATGGGAGATTGGAATTTTCTATACTACCTTCTGGATTGACCTTCCCTTTAAATGGCTAAATTTAGCTAAAACTGAAAGCTAATGTTATATTTTCTAAGCTATTCAACTTATAAATTTGAGCGAACAATTACTCGAAATTATAGAAATAATTCCTGTTATTTGCAGAGATATTTTTAGATATTTATTTAAACGTAGTCCACAATGACGCGGATCGAGAATGGCCTTAACTCGCTCGCTCGGGCAAGTCCAAACAAGTCAATAAGTGGAAACGTCGGGAAGGGCTAGAAGCGGGTACCATTTCTTTTCTAATTAGAATGGCTTTTGTCGAGAAAAGGGGTGAGCGCGAATCAATTGATTGGGAGTGAAAGGAAGAGCTAAGCCTTGGTCCACCTTTTCGAGTCCCTTTCGGCGCTTTTATCAATCGCAAAATAGCCAGTCATCGAGCGAATATTTTTCATTATGAAAATTATATGATGTTCCACCAACGCCACTCTTTTAATTTAACTAGATCAATGACGTCAAAGGTGTGGATATATTATTTCGACGATACTCGGGAAGGTATACGACACTCTCTAGCGTTTAATTACAACTAGAGGTAATAGAATTAGTGTTCCTTCACGCTTTATTATAACAATTAAGTGGAACCTAATTAAAGGTTAAGGGTAGCCTTTTAACACGATGGTGTTATCGTAGAGCGTTAAGCCTAAAAAGGAGCCTTTGGCTACGACGGGTTAAAAATAGAGGGCGCTGTAAATCAACCTTTATACCGGGAATAGGGTTCCATATTTCACGTTTGTGCGGGCTCACCTTAACAATGGCTCGAATTTTTCGACAAGTGTATTGGAGCTATATAGCTTTCGGCCACGACAAAATCGGCCATAATTCTTAAACGTCCGCCCTGATAAGAGGACTTGTTGCGGGGGAATTTTTTGCGCCTAGTTATTAACTGGTACGTGATAAAAGGTGACTTAATCCGAGGCTTATAGCTAACAGTTGGTTTTGTTTGGTTGGGTTTTACAGTGGCTGTTTATTGTAATTGCTTTTACCACAGTAGCGAAAGTGTTTGGTTAGACCTGGGCGCGTCAAGTTGCTAAGAATTTTATACTTTTCTCGCGAGAATGGTTAAATGGAGTGTAATGTAGAAAGGAACCAAATTCTTGTTTTTACCGCTTCTATTCCCACCGCCAAATGCAAAATTCGGACGCGTGCGCCCAGAAGGAAGCTGTTCCAACCAACGTTTCCCAGAGTTGGCGAAATCCAAATTCGACCACCTTGAACACGAAATTTGGAAAAAGTTTTGGCAGCACTGGCACCCTCCCATCTTGAGTTTGGAGTAGAGGTCGGCGTTTGAATGAGAAATTATACGATTGTTTATATTTATCCATAACCGATAATTATTCAGAAATATTCGAAAAAAAATGATTAATTTGCATGTTAAATCGTTGTTTATTCGTATAATTTATTCGTATAAAACAAATAATACTAATTTTAATGATTTATTGAAATTTTTGCGGTTAATTTATTTGTTCCACCGACCTCTAGACTTTGGAGCCTAGAATATCTTTTCCAGTACTGTCGCCTCGCCTCTGGATAAAGTTACCTTCGCATCCCCTAATAAAATACTTCGCTACGACCCTGTGTGCGCCTTTCCCAAGTTCAATCATCCTAGCCTAGAGGAAGTTGATTCGTTCGAAGAAGATACAACTCACTGCGCCAAGAAAATTCCGAAATACCGAGAATATTCAGAAATATCTAGAATATTCCGAAATACCGAGAATATTCCGAAATATCGAGAATATTCCGAAATATCGATAATATTCCGAAATATCGAGAATATTCAGAAATATCTAGAATATTCCGAAATACCGAGAATATTCCGAAATATCGAGAATATTCCGAAATATCGAGAATATTCCGAAATATCGAGAATATTCCGAAATATCGAGGATATTCCGAAATATCGAGGATATTCTGAAATATCGAGGATATTCTGAAATATCGAGAATATTCTGAAATATCGAGAATATTCTGAAATATCGAGAATATTCCGAAATATCGAGAATATTCCGAAATATCGAGGATATTCCGAAATATCGAGGATATTCTGAAATATCGAGGATATTCTGAAATATCGAGAATATTCTGAAATATCGAGGATATTCTGAAATATCGAGAATATTCTGAAATATCGAGAATTATCTGAAATATTGAAAATTACTGGTAAAATATTAAAAATCTGATGTATATTGTAGTATATTTTTGTGGTTCAAGCGGCTTAGGAAAACCTAGCTTTACGCTCAAAACTTAGCAGGAAGGTTTGGTAAATAACGGGTAATGTATTATGAAATCAGATGGAAACAAAGTTGGATCAAAATGTTCGCTCGTTTGAATATGCCATTAAAACCCTGAAGTTTAGCTTATTGCCTTTGAACATATTTTACCTTAAAATTTAAATAATTTATTCGTGCGATGTATTAGTCTCTTTGAAGACTTGATGTTAGAAACGTCGATATCGGACATAACATTCCACGAGCCAGGCGCTAAAATTGGTTTTTGGGCTCATCAGGAGGTACCAGACGAAACTTTCAGGGTTGATAGATGATTCAATGGTATAAACGATGTTCGATTGTGCTCTCTCAAATCCGTAGTTTTTAAAAATTGCAGCTATTTCAAGATGGCGGACAGGCGATAGCTTAAATGCGTTATAACTCCGGTTCATAATTCATGTGATATAATTTTTTTCCGTGTAATTGGTTGTATTAACGTATCTGTTGGCTCGCGTGGCATTGTAACCCTGCCACCTGAATTAATGGTATTAAATTAATGGTATTAAATTAATGGTATTAAATTAATGGTATTAAATTAATGGTATTAAATTAATGGTATTAAATTAATGGTATTAAATTAATGGTATTAAATTAATGGTATTAAATTAATGGTATTAAATTAATGGTATTAAATTAATGGTATTAAATTAATGGTATTAAATTAATGGTATTAAATTAATGGTATTAAATTAATGGTATTAAATTAATGGTATTAAATTAATGGTATTAAATTAATGGTATTAAATTAATGGTATTAAATTAATGGTATTAAATTAATGGTATTAAATTAATGGTATTAAATTAATGGTATTAAATTAATGGTATTAAATTAATGGTATTAAATTAATGGTATTAAATTAATGGTATTAAATTAATGGTATTAAATTAATGGTATTAAATTAATGGTATTAAATTAATGGTATTAAATTAATGGTATTAAATTAATGGTATTAAATTAATGGTATTAAATTAATGGTATTAAATTAATGGTATTAAATTAATGGTATTAAATTAATGGTATTAAATTAATGGTATTAAATTAATGGTATTAAATTAATGGTATTAAATTAATGGTATTAAATTAATGGTATTAAATATTCGATAGAGGACTTGGGTTTAGAGCTCGGTGTTTGGATAATAATTATCCGATTGATTTGATTTTATCCATAACTGAAAATTATCTGACTAAAAACGTATTATTTTGCATATTAATTCGTTTTACAACCGCGAATAATATCCATAAATAAAAAGTTACCCGAAATTTTTATAAATAAAATAATTTATCTGTTCCGCCAAGCTCTACTTGGGTCTAAGGTACCTTGCGGACGTACATTTCGGATTATCATTCAAAACCGTCATCGACTGGGAAGTGACGTCAATTACGTCATATCCTTGCAACAAAGTCTCATTGGGAAAAAGGTCTTGCCGGCACACTTATGACTAATTATGTTACATATGGTACCACTGATATTAGCGAAATGGCGGAGATTCAAGTCTGTCATTTTCCCGATAAAAGTTAATAAAAGAGCGTTCCATTTGTGAGGTTTCCGTCTAAAAAAGCCTTAGTACCTACTCATTTTATTGGACATCTCTATTAAGCTGAGATTTTCAATTAGGTGGGGTCTATCGCGATCCAGAGAGAGTATGGTGAGACCCCGCTGACCCAGTCGAGGAGGAGTGGCTTTGGGGGACACTTTGGCAATTGGGAAAGGCTAATATCGATTCTTAATTTAATTGAACTAACGTCATATATCTTTCCGTAGTTCGTTATATCTGGTTTATGTTACGAGTGATTTGGCGTATTTTATTCGAAGAAAGTCAACACGAGGTTTGGTTCATTGAAATTGCACTCTATAGGAACTGGAACGACATCAAAAGGCACTTTGATTTCCAGTTTATTCATTGGAGTCCAATATTTTATAACTTCTGGGGTGGGGGAGTGGTTAGAACTTTCGCCTCGCAGCAAGAGGAGCCGGGTTCAATCACAGCTTGTGGCACTGGGTGAAACCTCGCAACAACCCCTTCTGCGTTGAGTTTTCCAGTTCGCTCCCCACTGGTAACGGTAATAGTGAGTGTAGGGAGCTTTCGGCTCGCGTGGCATGAAGGGCTTGCCACCACCCTCCTACGCATGGTAACCCGGCCACCTGAATTAATGGCTTTAAAAGTCGCTTGATGACTTAGGCCTATGGTGGTGCCTTGGGTATTAGCCTAGCTGTTTTATTAGTTCTCTCCCCACTGGCTCAAGGGGTTGTCCCCGAGGTCTTCGTTTTTCCCTTCATTAAAAACTTGTAGAGGTTAACGGTAATAGTGAGTGTAGGGGGCTGTTGGCTCAACCGTCCTACGCATTGTAACCCGGTCACTTCAATAAATGGTTTTAAAAGTCACTTGATGCCTTGGGTTTTAGCCTAGTTGATTCTGTCAAGCTTACGTGACCAGTCGTACAATATTTAGAGTGATTGAATAAGAATACGGGATTTTACACTTTTCCAACTCACAAATCGAGAAATAGCTATGGTTAACTGTTCCTTTTCAGCAAAAATTGTTAAAATGCGTAAATACTGGTTTAAATTGAAATCCGTCAAAACCTGAAGCCAGCTGCACACATGAGACTTTCGCACACCCTCCGCTTGCTCGTGCGCGAGCTCGGTTTTTGAAACGATGCGTGCGAGCGCGCTCAAAATTCGCTTGCGAGCTTTATGTGAGCATCCGGCTTTATGGCGAAATCGGTATGCTTATACAAAAAGATAAATTGTGCGGTAAAGCAGGTTACGTGAAACTCAAAATACATAATTATATATTTAGACAATACTCACAAGGAGACATCCCGAAGTGTAACCCACCGATTTTGTTCAAACTCGGGGGATTGGTAGACCTTCGTGTAACGTGAAAAATTCTAAAGGGAATGTATTCAATGGGCAACCGTTTTGCCATGGCAACGAAAAATGTTTTTGATAACAACAAATGGAAATTTTCCCATTGAAAATAACATGGGATTCTGACCGATTCCTAGGACCCCCCCCCCCTGTGAAAAATTTTAACAAATTTAAAAATTTCGAAAATGCCAAAAATTTTAAAAATAGATAAAAATTAATAAAAAAAACATCAAAATTGATAAACTTTTGATCAATTTGAGGTCAAAATCCCATGTTATTTTCAATGGGAAAATTTAACATTTTTCGTTGCAGTGGCAAAACGGTTGTCCATTGAATAAATTCCCTTTCGGATTTTTCATGATACATGAAGGTCTACCAATCCCCCGAGTTTGAACAATATCGGTGGGTTACACTTCGGGATGTCTCCTTGTCAGTCATATATAAAAATATAAGTGGCGTTTAAGTATTTGTCAACAACTCCCTACACTAATTATTACCGCGTTTATTATTTTTTCTAACCAAGCAAAATTTTTTAATTAAACTGTATAAGAATATGAACGATTGAAAGAACATTTTCCTCAATACAATAGTTCTTACTACTCTCGTAAGAGATATAATATACACAGTTGACTTTATTTACCGGAACTGAGATAACAAATTCGTAAAATATTGAGAAGTTACGTTGAATTTTATCACTCTTTGATTTTATTTTTGAAGAATATTCAAACGTACTTTGGAAACTCCACGGTGAAAGCGAAAATCAGTGGCAAGTTAAGTAAAATTTTAATTGAAAACTTTAATTGGAAGCCCTAGATGGTCTTTTAACGAAGTGAAATCGTAAAATACCAAGATGATATTTTAAACCACTCGAAGAGAACTTTAAAATAAGCGCCTCCAAATATACATATTTCTCATAGAAACCTTAGAAATTGAAATGTTCCGGTAACATTTGAACAAAGATACTTATTTTGTGAAATTTCGAATTTGACTGGTTGAAGTTTCTGTTTATCAAATGCTCATTTTTATTGCGAATCGGGTAAATTAAGTCAACTGGGTATTATCAGAAGCAATATAATATAAATCTTGCTAATTTTACTTTTATTATGATTATTACCTACCTTTGGGAAGATAAATAAGATTTATAATTTATTATAATAATAATAATATGTGGACTTTTATAGATTTTTAGGGTTGTTAATTTTCCGGAAAAATAAAATGCGGAAAAATTTCCAGAAAATTTTCCGCAAATCGGAAAAATAAAAAATTAAAACATAAACTAATTTTCAAGGGTTTTTAATGTTTTAAACTTTTTATCGATTTAAAATGACTAATATCAGTTAACATACTACAAAACATTAATAGTGTTACATTTCAACCAGTTTAAACTAGTCTATAGGTTTAGTTTTACTTTTAGATTAGAAAAAATGGGGTGAAAATGCCGCTTTATTTAAATTTGCAAACAATATATTAGACAAATCATGGAATGAAAACGTTTTTAATATTTTTCGGAAAAATACGGAAAATTTTCCTTAAAAAAGGCCTCGGTAATTTTCCGGAAAATTTTCCGAGCGGGAAATTTTCCGACTTACAACACTATAGATTTTACATCTTGAAGTGCAGCAATCAACTCGGGAAATGTTGAGCCGTGGTGCATTGTACACATTCGCGCCCAGCGGAATCTGCTTCGAACCTGCATGTTTCATAAACTTCTGGTATCATTTAAAAGCGATTTCCCAACTAGAATAAAGAGTAGATGGTTTTTTTCCGCGCGTTCTAGGTTTTTTGAGCAGGTTAAAAAGTGTAGCCATATGACGTCATTTCACTTCAATTCTGTCTTGACGAAAAAAACGATTTGGAGTAAGAAGGGAGTAGTTGGAGTAAGAAGGGAGTAGTTGAAGGTTAAAGGTTATTTATAAAAAGCTTGCCCGTCATGTTTTCGTGAAACGAAATTTAAGCAGACGACAAAGCTAGATTACTCCATCTACACCTCCTTTCGAGGAGGAGTCAAAAGTGTAACCTTAGAGCTCCGGAACAAGCGAACAAAATTCGGGACAGGGTAAATCTTACCCCGAGAACAGGCGAATAAAACGTCTTAGGGTAAAAAGTTTACGATTTTTGTCCACGGACAAGCGAAAAAAACCCACCTAATATAGTTTCGTCTTGGCACGTAAAATACGAATTTCATAAAATTCCGCATTATGGTTTTCAAATTCAGGTTAACCACACATTTTATTATTTTCCTATATTTCATAGTTTTTCCTACATTTTATCACTTTCCTACATTTCGTGACACATTTTATAATTTTCACCAATATTTTATCATTTTCTCCAATATTTTATCATTTTCTCCAATATTTTATCATTTTCACCAATATTTTATCATTTTCACCAATATTTTATCATTTTCACCAATATTTTATCATTTTCACCAATATTTTATCATTTTCACCAATATTTTATCATTTTCACCAATATTTTATCATTTTCACCAATATTTTATCATTTTCTCCAATATTTTATAAATTTATCCTATAGTTTATCATTTTATCCTAAATTTTATCATTTTTCATATATTTTATAATTTTTTCTATATTTTATAATTTTTTCTATATTTTATCAATTTCATGCATTTTATCACTTTTCCTACATTTCATCACAGTTCCTACATTTTCTCACCCATTCATCATTTTCTCCAATATTTTTCATTTTATCCTATATCTTTTCATTATTTGGTCATTTTCCTATAATTTGTCATTTTCCTATATTTTATCATTTTTCCAATATTTTATCAATTTCCTGCATTTTTTTACTTTTCCTACATTTCATCACAGTTCCTACATTTAATAACCCATTCATCATTTACTCCAATATTTTATCATTTTCTCTTATATTTTATCATTATTTCCTATATTTTATAATTTTCCACTATATTTAGTCATTTTCTCCTATATTTTAAAATTTTCTCCTGCATTTTATGATTATCTCCTATATTTTATCATTTTCCTAATTTTATAATTTTCTCCTATATTTTATCATTTTCCTACATTTTCTCCAAAATTTACTCTTTTTTTACATTTTCTCCTATATATTATCATTTTCCTACATTTTCTCCAAAATTTACTCTTTTTTTACATTTTCTCCTATATTTTATCATTTTCCTACATTTTATAATTTTCTCCTATATTTTATCATTTTCCTACATTTTATAATTTTCTCCTATATTTTATCATTTTCCTACATTTTGTAACTTTTCCTATATTTTGTCATTTTTATAAACGATCTTTCTGTACCTTCCTGTAATTACTACTAATTAGATTATTTTCAGATATTTTTTCGGAATTTTTTAGGCCTTTTCCCGTTGCCATGAAAAGATTTTATTATTGACGGAAATCCAATGCAACAAAGTTGGAAAGCATTACGCAACTTTTAGCCATACATTTTCAACCCTAATAAAAATCCTCGCTCTCTCGGTCAATTATCAAACCAAATTCCTTTTAAGAACCATGTATTTTCACTTCATATTCATGTATGAAATATATAAACCTATATTTGAAACTTCATTTCAACAGAAATTCTACATTTTTTCCCTAATTTTCCCGAAAGCTCTCCCATTAACGCTTAAAAATCGACTACATATTTTCTATTTTTCGTATCACATTTTTCCAAAAATGTAATATTCAAAGTCAAATAACGCAAGCCACTGTTACCAAAAAACTGGATTTCGCTGCCTCAACCGAAAATTCAATCTGCTGATCGCATTGATGTAATATTAGATTGGCTAAATATATTGTCAGACACTAATATAGATTATAGAGTAGAAACTTTAACAACGCATTATGTAAATGTTATTTTAACTTTAGAACTTTCATTTCAAATTTAATGACGTATCTATTTTGACCGTTCTTGCTTATTTTTCGATAATTAGGGGGATTGCGAGCATAAGGATAATTTATTTGTGACACTAACAAAATGGGTCAGAAAACCACGGGCATTTTGATCACATCCCGCGAAATATAATATAAACAGCAGTCTAAAGATATTCCCGCGAAAAGTTGAAGGAACAGTTTTTGAAGACCGAATCTATCATAAGAAAGACGGACCTTTTGAACAATTCCCACGAAAAGTAGAAGGAACAGTTTTTGAAGACCGAATCTATCATAAGAAAGACGGACCTTTGGAACAATTCCCGCGAAAAGTAGAAGGAACAGTTTTTGAAGACCGAATCTATCATAAGAAAGACGGACCTTTGGAACAATTCCCGCGAAAAGTAGAAGGAACAGTTTTTGAAGACCGAATCTATCATAAGAAAGACGGACCTTTTGAACAATTCCGGCGAAAAGTAGAAGGAGCAGTTTTTAAAAACCGAATCTATCATAAGAAAGACGGACCTTTTGAACAATTCCCGCGAAATGTAGAAGGAGCAGTTTTTAAAAACCGAATCTATCATAAGAAAGACGGACCTTTGGAACAATTCCCGCGAAAGGTAGAAGGAGCAGTTTTTAAAAACCGAATCTGTCATAAGAAAGACGGACCTTTGGAACACTTCTCGCGAAATATATCAGGAACAGTCCTTTAAATACCGATGATTTCATATACGAAAAAGTTTATTTTGAACTCTTCTAGCGAATTATAAACACTAGTCTCAAGATCAAAGCGATCATAAGAAAAACGGTCAGTTTGATCACTTTTCGTGGTTAAAGATAAACATATCGTGCGTTTCACGAGGCGAGGGACACTTATGTCCCGTTGACGCTCTACATAGTTGAATGGTATGTACCTAACTCCTACAATTCGAAATCAACCGATATCAATTTGGGGTTGCCCAAATTGATGGTCAATGTATTTAGATAGCTACCGCCGGCTCGTTGAATATCACCTGTTTGCTTCGAATTTAGTTTGCTAAGACCTTCACTTGTGTTGTTTAAAGCGGCGATAATCTTGCATTTTAGTGTGCTAAGGTCGTATCATGGTAGAATAATTTGATTGAAATGTCATTATTATAAATATAATCGGAAGTATATAGCATATAGGAGATAAGTATTCAACTATGTACCTTCGCACGCCTCGACATTTTATCTCGGGTATTACTGCGCCTACTAGTGTCAAATTTAAAAATTACACTGCGTAGAAATACTTAACTAATTAAAAACAATAATTTGCCGATGCACTTTTAGGAAATCTCTATAAAGTGTATTCATCCGCACATTATTTTTTCTTTTAGAACTAAAAAAATATGGTTATGCGTAATATTTTTTAGACTTGTAGAGTGAAAAAGCAGTTCTAACTTTTAGAACTACACGAACACGGTAAAACTATATAAACTAAAATAGGAGGCAACAGGTAAACTGCAATTAAAATAATTAACTTTTTAAGTTCTTATAGTTGTAATTGTAACCGTTACGGAGTGTGAATTTTATGAACAGGTAATTCTTATGATCTATCATTGAAAGTAAGCATCTTGCATTTTATAAGTTTCAGTACTTCTATTAATTGAGGTGTTGAAATACGAAATTCAACTTAATAAAACGACAATTTTACCCTGCAATTAACCCTTAAGAAATTAGAAAGATTAACTCATAAAATTAGATTGTAGGTCTAAGTTTTTTTGTCATATACAAAAAAGTCTACCAAATAAATTTCACACATTACTAAATTGTTTTTTTCAGTGCCTATAGAAACCTAACCCATATTTATATATAAATTATATTTTTTATTTCGATTACAGGTATATTATACTTTCTATAAAAATACTCACCTGTTCTAAGGGTTCCCCTTGTAAAATTTTCTATGAAATAATATAAAATTCTAATAAATGTCTAAAGTATTCTTTGTTTTATGGAGTGCTCTAGAACCATTTCTATAGAAAGGATCTCGAACTTATCGAAAGAAATTCTACTTTTCTCTTTAGAAATTATTCCGATTACAAGTGAATCCTAATTTCCATAGAAAATGTTTGTGTCTTCCTACGTGCTCTATGAATATTTCTTTAAAAAAACACTAACGTATCTAGAGTTTTTCAATGTCTACAGACAGATACATCTATTGAATTATATAGAATATTCCAATTACAGATATTTTAGAATATAAAATTTCTATAGAATGATATCGAAGTTTTCTAGATTTCTTTTCAATATAGACAAAATGAATAAATAATTGTAAAGAATTTATAAAGATTACCAGTTTTAATTTAAGTTTAATAGAGGAACTCGGCAAACATTTACTCTTAAGTGTTTATCAAAAACATTTCTTTGAGAAATAGTTTATTAACGTAAATTCTGCCCCCTGATTTGATTAAAGGGCCGCTGTAGCCTGACTGTGCTAAGGTAGCATAATCATTAGGCTTTTAATTGAGATCTGGTATGAATGGATAAATTGGGTAAACCTGTCTTTTTCAAATATTTTGAACTAAAATTTTTAGTAAAAATGCTAGACGATAAAATTTCTATAGAAAGACTATATGTAAATAGTATAAAGACTTCCATAGAAAATGCGTCAAAATTTTATACATTTTTTTCAGTGACTAGCTTCAAATAAGCCGTATTTCAATAGAAAGTATGTAGATTTTTCGGATAACAAAAACTAGATAATAGTTTTGTCTTACTACGTACCTATAGAAAATTGCCAGAACCTTTCTAGATTTGTTTTTAAATGACTATCGACATATTTCTATAGAAATCATTTAGATTATTTTGATTAAAATGTCTATATTAAATGTTTCTACGTATTCTATAAGTATTGCTATAGAAAATTGCTATCTCGAATGTTTATTGATTTGATTTTCAATGACTTTCGACATATTTCTATAGAAATTATTTAGATTATTTTGATTAAAATTTCTACATTAAATGTTTCTACGTATTCTATAAGTATTGCTATAGAAAATATTGACAGTATCTCGATTGTTTATTGATTTGATTTTCAATGACTTTCGACATATTTCTATAGAAATTATTTAGATTATTTTGATTAAAATTTCTACATTAAATGTTTCTACGTATTCTATAAGTATTGCTATAGAAAATATTGACAGTATCTCGATTGTTTATTGATTTGATTTTCAATGACTTTCGACATATTTCTATAGAAATTATATACATTACTCAACGTTTATTAGAATTGCTATATGAATTTTGGTCTAAGTACTCTATAAGAACTACTAAAGAAAACATAGATTTGCTTTTCAATGGCGATGGATAAATTTCTATGGAAAGTAATAACATAATTCCTACAAAAATTACTCTAGAAACTTCCTTGGTCTTCCTACGAGTATTTCTATGATAAGATTGTAATATCAAAAGACACAGACCTGTGAGAGTGAAGCAGGCGGCCACGCACGTCAAGAGCCATACCGTTTGCCAAGCGGAACTCGTCTTGAAAACTCTTCCCATACCCGATACAACTTTTTTCGGGAGTATTCGCTTTAGACAACGTTCCCGCCGTATACGTAAAAATGAGTTTCCCAACAGGTGAAAAGTTTCAACTTTTTCTCGAGTTCCAAAGATTAGGGTTGTTATTTCAAATCGCTAACAACTAAAAAAACTCGTTTAAATTTTGGTCTAAAATTACCTCTATAACTTAAATCTTACTGAATTGAAAATGAAACTAAATACGAGTAGCGTCGATATGAATTAAAAGTAAACGTAAATTTCAGAAGGTGATCGAGACTGTTTGGTAGTGTTGAAATGAATCGTTTTGTGATGAATTATCGCGGTCAAAAAAGGGGAGCGTTACCCGCGCTCTTCGCTTCGCCACTCGTCTCGCTCGCTGTCCGGTTGCGGTTTGTCCGGCTGAGCGCGAGGTTTAAGAAGACCCGCTCTCGGAGTTACCCAATCTGAAACAGGGCCGCCTGCCCGCCGACGTATTGAAATCCCCCTCCGGTGCGACGTCACCGCGCGACCCCACCGACCTGCCTACGTCCTCCCCGAACGCTCCACAGGGGATATACTAGATGCTTGTTTTCTCTCTGCTTTCTACACACCTTTATTAAGAAGTTAGCCGGGAAATATTTTCGCGCGTATCTCGTAGAATTCGTCTGCAGAAACAAATATGAAATCGTTTCGAGTTTCTCTTCTAATAGATTAAGGCGTTGTGATGTCAAATGAACAAAAAGTGTAGATGGCAATGCGATTTTTATTGGAAAAGAGCCAAAAAAGTAGTTGGCAAACAATTATAATTTGAAAACATCAAAAAGTGTAAAAACAATTATAATTTGAAAAGAGCTAAAAGCATAGTTGTCAAAGCGATTTTATTTGGAAAAGAGCCAAAAAGGTAGTTGGCAAACGATTATAATTTTAAAAGAGCTAAAAGTGTAAAGGCAATTATAATTTGAAAAGAGCTAAAAGTGTAGATGGCAATGCGATTTTTATTGGAAAAGAGCAAAAAAGTAGTTGGCAAACGATTAAAATTTGAAAACCGCAAAAAGTGTAAAAGCGACTATAATTTTCAAAGATCTAAAAGTGTAATTGGCCAAATGATTTTTATTGGAAAAGAGCCAAAAAAGTAGTTGGCAAACGATTAAAATTTGAAAACAGCAAAAAGTGTAAAAGCGATCATAATTTGAAAAGAGCTAAAAGTGTAATTGGCATAGCGATTTTTATTGGAAAAGAGCCAAAAAAGTAGTTGGCAAACGATTATAATTTGAAAACAGCAAAAAGTGTAAAAGCGATTATAATTTGAAAAGAGCTAAAAGTGTGGATGGCAATGCGATTTTTATTGGAAAAGAGCAAAAAAGTAGTTGGCAAACGATTAAAATTTGAAAACCGCAAAAAGTGTAAAAGCGATTATAATTTTCAAAGATCTAAAAGTGTAATTGGCCAAATGATTTTTATTGGAAAAGAGCCAAAAAAAGTAGTTGGCAAACGATTATAATTTGAAAACATCAAAAAGTGAAAAAACAATTATAATTTGAAAAGAGCTAAAAGTGTAGTTGGCAAAGCGATTTTATTTGCAAAAGAGCCAAAAAAGTAGTTGGCAAACAATTATAATTTGAAAACAGAAAAAAGTGTAAAAGCGATTTTAATTTTCAAAGATCTAAAAGTGTAATTGGCCAAATGATTTTCATTGGAAAAGAGCCAAAAAAGTAGTTGGCAAACGATTATAATTTGAAAAGAGCTAAAAGTGTAGTTGGCAAAGCGATTTTATTTGGAAAAGAGCCAAAAAAGTAGTTGGCAAACGATTAAAATTTGAAAACAGCAAAAAGTGTAAGAGCGATTATAATTTTAAAAGAGCTAAAAGTGTAATTGGCAAAGCGAGTTTTATTGGAAAAGAGCCAAAAAAGTAGTTGGCAAACGAGTAAAATTGAAAACAGCAAAAAGTGTAAGAGCGATTATAATTTTAAAAGAGCTAAAAGTGTATTTGGCCAAATGATTTTTATTGGAAAAGAGCCACAAAAAGTAGTTGGCAAACGATTATAATTGAAAACAGCAATAAGTGTAAGAGCGATTATAATTTCAAAAGAGCCAAAAGTGTAAAGGCAATTATAATTTGAAAAGAGCTAAAAGTGTAGATGGCAATGCGATTTGTATTGGAAAAGAGCAAAAAAGTAGTTGGCAAACGATTATAATTTGAAAACAGCAAAAAGTGTTAGAGCGATTATAATTTTAAAAGAGCTAAAAGTGTAATTGGCAAAGCGATTTTTATTGGAAAAGAGCCAAAAAAGTAGTTGGCAAACGAGTAAAATTGAAAACAGCAAAAAGTGTAAGAGCGATTATAATTTTAAAAGAGCTAAAAGTGTAATTGGCAAAGCGAGTTTTATTGGAAAAGAGCCAAAAAAGTAGTTGGCAAACGATTATAATTGAAAACAGCAAAAAGTGTAAGAGCTATTATAATTTTAAAAGAGCTAAAAGTGTAAAGGCAATTATAATTTTAAAAGAGCTAAAAGTGTAGATGGCAATGCGATTTTTATTGGAAAAGAGCAAAAAAGTAGTCGGCAAACGATTATAATTTGAAAACCGCAAAAAGTGTAAAAGCGATTATAATTTGAAAAGATCTAAAAGTGTAATTGACTAAATGATTTTTATTGGAAAAGAGCCAAAAAAAGTAGTTGGCAAACGATTATAATTTGAAAACATCAAAAAGTGAAAAAACAATTATAATTTGAAAAGAGCTAAAAGTGTAGTTGGCAAAGCGATTTTATTTGCAAAAGAGCCAAAAAAGTAGTTGGCAAACAATTATAATTTGAAAACAGAAAAAAGTGTAAAAGCGATTTTAATTTTCAAAGATCTAAAAGTGTAATTGGCCAAATGATTTTCATTGGAAAAGAGCCAAAAAAGTAGTTGGCAAACGATTATAATTTGAAAAGAGCTAAAAGTGTAGTTGGCAAAGCGATTTTATTTGGAAAAGAGCCAAAAAAGTAGTTGGCAAACGATTAAAATTTGAAAACAGCAAAAAGTGTAAGAGCGATTATAATTAGAAAAGAGCTAAAAGTGTAGATGGAAATGCGATTTTTATTGGAAAAGAGCCAAAAAAGTAGTTGGCAAACGATTAAAATTTGAAAACAGCAAAAAGTGTTAAAGCGATCATAATTTGAAAAGAGCTAAAAGTGTAATTGGCATAGCGATTTTTATTGGAAAAGAGCAAAAAAGTAGTTGGCAAACGATTAAAATTTGAAAACAGCAAAAAGTGTAAAAGCGATTATAATTTTAAAAGAGCTAAAAGTGTAATTGGCAAAGCGATTTTTATTGGAAAAGAGCCAAAAAAATAGTTTGCAAACGATTAAAATTTGAAAACAGCAAAAAGTGTTAAAGCGATCATAATTTGAAAAGAGCTAAAAGTGTAATTGGCATAGCGATTTTTATTGGAAAAGAGCAAAAAAGTAGTTGGCAAACGATTAAAATTTGAAAACAGCAAAAAGTGTAAAAGCGATTATAATTTTAAAAGAGCTAAAAGTGTAATTGGCAAAGCGATTTTTATTGGAAAAGAGCCAAAAAAATAGTTGGCAAACGATTAAAATTTGAAAACAGCAAAAAGTGTAAAAGCGATTATAATTTGAAAAGAGCTAAAAGTGTAATTGGCATAGCGATTTTTATTGGAAAAGAGCAAAAAAGTAGTTGGCAAACGATTAAAATTTGAAAACAGCAAAAAGTGTAAAAGCGATTATAATTTTAAAAGAGCTAAAAGTGTAATTGGCAAAGCGATTTTTATTGGAAAAGAGCCAAAAAATAGTTGGCAAACGATTAAAATTTGAAAACAGCAAAAAGTGTAAAAGCGATTATAATTTGAAAAGAGCTAAAAGTGTAGATGGCAATGCGATTTTTATTGGAAAAGAGCAAAAAAGTAGTTGGCAAACGATTAAAATTTGAAAACCGCAAAAAGTGTAAAAGCGATTATAATTTTCAAAGATCTAAATTAACTGTTATCTGAGTATCGGTTGGAAGCACTATTCGAAAATCATTTCAAAAGAATTTCGAGTACACTTCTGTAGAATTTCGAAAAACATTTCTATAGAATTTCGAAAAACATTTCTGTATAATTTCGAGTACATTTCTATAATACTTTGAGTACATTTCTCTAACACTTCGAGTACATCATTTCTACAAAATTTCGAGTACACTTCTATAGAATTTCGAGTACACTTCTATAGAATTTCGAGTACACTTCTATAGAATTTCGAGTACACTTCTATAGAATTTCGAGTACACTTCTATAGAATTTCGAGTACACTTCTATAGAATTTCGAGTACACTTCTATAGAATTTCGAGTACACTTCTATAGAATTTCAAGTACATTTCCCGAGGCGCTAATCATTTCTTAAAATTCTCTATAACGATTTAAATTATATGAGTACAGCCTTTGGTAATGCTAATTCCATAATCAGCTACGTAATCACTTTAGTACAGACAAAGCTACAAGTCTATTATTATTATTTAATTTAATTTAGTTTTTCACTCGAAGATCTATTTGGTCCGAGTTTCGCGTCTTTTTGTTTACTCGAAGAACTATCGGTACGAGCTATTAGTAAGTTTTTAAATTTCTTCAAATTTCTTTAGGGGTTAGCTTTTTTATTCCTTTTCATAATGGACTAATCTACTTTTTCAGTAATTTTACAAATTTAAACACCGATTACGAGGAGTGATCAGCCCATCGACATTTCCTAGAATTTGGAGTACAATATTTTAGAAAGGTTTAGGGCCAAATATTTAAAACGAGTAATTTTCAACTTAATAATTAGTTATCAACAATCTTTGTATTGGTACGTCAGTTTGGTATGAATAACAAGTAATTTTCTTCGTCTTTTTACGCGAAAGAAACACGAATGAAATGTTGAAATATTCAGTATATTATTCCTAAATAAGATTCTCGTTTTTGGCGAAAAACAACGATCCACGCATTCTTTGTAGGTTCAAATTACGTTTTCAACGAGCTTACGTAATGTGAGCGGCGGAATTGCAGGCTGACTTCCAGGGTTGTTCAAAATGCAAAATAAAAAATGCTTTATCCATAACTCAAAATGCAAAATGCAAAATACTTTATCCATAACTCAAAATGCAAAATGCAAAATACTTTCTCCATAACTCAAAATGCTAAATACTTTCTCCATAACTCAAAATGCCAAATGCAAAATACTTTCTCCATAACTCAAAATGCAAAATACTTTCTCCATAACTTAAAATGCAAAATACTTTCTCCATAACTGAAAATGCTAAATACTTTCTCCATAACTCAAAATGCAGAATGCAAAATACTTTCTCCATAACTTAAAATGCCAAATGCAAAATACTTTCTCCATAACTCAAAATGCCAAATGCAAAATACTTTCTCAATAACTCAAAATTCAAAATACTTTCTCCATAACTCAAAATGCAAAATACTTTCTCCATAACTCAAAATTCAAAATACTTTCTCCATAACTCAAAATGCAAAATACTTTCTCCATAACTCAAAATGCAAAATACTTTCTCCATAACTCAAAATGCAAAATGTAAAATGCCAAATACTTTCTCCATAACTCAAAATGCAAAATGTAAAATGCCAAATACTTTCTCCATAACTCAAAATGCAAAATGTAAAATGCCAAATACTTTCTCCATAACTCAAAATGCAAAATGTAAAATGCCAAATACTTTCTCAATAACTCAAAATGGCAAATGTAAAATGCAAAATATTTCTCCATAACTTAAAATGCCAAATGTAAAATGCAAAATACTTTCTCCATAACTCAAAATGCCAAATGTAAAATGTAAAATACTTTCTCCATAATTCAAAATCCAAAATTTAAAATACAAAATACTTTCTCCATAATTCAAAATCCAAAATTTAAAATACAAAATACTTTTTCCATAACTCAAAACGCCAAATACTTTCTCCATAACTCAAAATGCCAAATACAAAATGCATTTTGAAAATTGGTTTTTCTAAATGCAAAATACTTTCTCCATAACTCAAAATGCCAAATACAAAATGCATTTTCAAAATTGGTTTTTCTAAATGCAAAATGTATAATGCAAAACACTTTCTCCATAACTCAAAATTCCAAATACAAAATGCATTTTGAAAATTGGTTTTTCTAAATGCAAAATGTAAAAGGGTTTTTGAAACTCAAAATAAAAATACAAAATGCATTCCCTTACCAAAAAATAAGTTGGATTTTAGTTGGTTTTAAGTTGGCTAGTGGTCAGAATATTTCAATAAACTAGTTAAAGGGGTAATAAGTTGTTATTAAGTTGATGGGAAAATACTTTTTTCTTTAAGTTGGTAATTAGTTGGTTTTTAGTGGTCAGAAAATTACATATTATTTGAAAGTTGGTTTTAAGTAGTTTTTAAGTTGGTATTTAGTTGGTTTTAAGTTGGTATTTGTTCCAAACTTAAAGTATTTCCTAGACCACTTATTTTTTGGTACGGGTTATAAGGGATTTTCAAAATCATCCTCGCTGTACGAATGTTTGTCTGCTTCTGAGTGAGTAACTGAGTATCGCCATCTATGATTGCTTGGGAGTAAATAGCAGACGAACTTTCTCTACAAGAGCTGCGATGATGGTACCCCAGTAAAAACATTGTGAAAAATTATTTTGCAAATATTTTTTCACACATCAAACCCACAAAATTCAAAATGTAAAATAGTTTCCTAGAAACTCATAATACTAAATGTAAAGGTAAGTTAGGTAACCGTCAAATCACCAGTTTTAATAAAAGCGCCTATTCGGCTTTTCTATAAAATAAGCTACGCTTGCTGAACTTGTTTTTATGTAGCTCATTCGTCACAAAATACGTAGAAGTTCCGTTCAGTTGGTTTAAAAACCAGGTGCTTGGTTGATTTTACTCTAAATCCAGGGCTTTTCGTAGTAAAACGTCTTCGACAGTTCGACACGTCACAGAAACATAAAAACAAGAATGCCAATGTTACTATATAGAAAGGCCATTTCCCGCAATGATGCCAAATCGAGGAAACTTTCCCAGATCTAGGGAAATTTTAACTGCTAAAAATCCCAAAAGGGAAAAGGGAAATCAGGCCAAAAATTTGCGAAATCTAGGGAGATTCGACTTAGGGTTATTTTAAATTGAAGCTACCAATCTAAATAAACACAATATTTAAAATAATTGATTTTTTTTGAAGAAAATATTAATTGAGAGTAATCTTAGCAAGAAAGCGTAATGTTTTCAATGCAATTTTACTTTGCGACGCCTCGTTTGCTACAAGAGATTCTGGAGTGAGATTCGGGTTATTAACGGAGGGGTGCGAATTCATTATTTTTATTGCTCATTGTGCTAAGCTAGGCCTAACGTCTGAATTCTTGAGTTTTTAATTTTCCGGAAAAATAAAATGAGGAAAAATTTCCAGAAAAGTTTCCGCAAATCGGAAAAAATAAAACATTTAAGCATATATTACTTTTTAAGGGTTTTCAATGTTTTTACCTTTTTTTCGATATAAAATGTCTAATAACAGAAAACATACTACTAAAACTTTAGTAGTGTTACATTTTTAAACAGTTTAAACTAGTCTAGAGGTTTAGTTTTAATATAAGATTCGAAAAAATGAGGCGAAAATGCCGCTTTATTTAAATTTGAAAACAATATTAGACTAATCATGGAATTAATTTTTCGGAAAAATCCGGAAAATTTTCCGGAAAAAAGGTCTCGGTCATTTTCCGAAAAATTTTCCGACTTACAACTCTACTGAATACGATGTTGGTTTAGGCTTTTAGCCAGTTATAAATTATAACTGGTTAAACTAGTTCATTAGTTTAATAATGGTTATGTAGAAGGCGCTATGTATTCAATATCACTCTCTGAAGGACAATAAAGAAAATTATTATAAAGTGTTATAGTTCTTAGGGTTTAGGCGAAAAAGGGAAATTTAAGGACCCCTTGGCATCACTGATTTCCCGTGAAACCGCATCATAGCTAACATTTACCGTATTTTACTACTTTACCAAAAATATAAAAATTACACTGCGTAGTAATAGTTACTGATTCGTAAATCATGTTTTCCCCATGTGATAATTTCTTTAAGTATTTCGACAGAAGTGGGAACTGGCGAAGGCATATGTTTCAAGCTAATAACATTAGCGCCTTAGCGGTATTAGAACATGGATAATTTTATTCTGGTTTTCAAAATCATATAGGGTTAATCTACGTACGCCGTATTTTGCAATGAAAACAGATCTTTTATTTTCTCAAATTACTGCTTTATCTCTTTTGCGCAATATTAAATAAAAAAAACGGTGGGTGTTAATGTAATATTATTAGGACCCCCCGCAACAATTTTGAATTGAAATGAAATGAAAACAAGTGGGCCACGTCATCAAATGGTAGTTTCACACAAGTGCGTAGGCTAAAAATCACTTGGTTTAGTTTTACTTTTGGATTCGAAAAAATGAAGACAAAATGCCGCGAAATTTAAATTAGCGAACAATACTAGACTAATCATGGAATGGAAACCTCTGGATTTTTCTGGAAAATTTTCCGACTTACAGCTCTAAATAGTTATCTTTCTTTAGTAATCACGGCTCTCTTGGGGGCCCTAGTTTATAGTTTTAATGGGGTCTCGACTCACTCTCGGGGGCCCTGAAGAAGATTGCTATCAGCTGATAGACCTCAAATGTCCTGAGTTCGTAAACTATTCCGTGGTCTGTTGAGTTATTTTATATTTTAGAAATTATGCAGTTGTTTTAGATTGTCACAGAAAAAAGGGGATATTGAAGACCTATTTATCGTAACATTGGATATAGAGTTCTTATCGATATTATATGGCTTTGACATTTCTTATATAAAGACTTATAATAGTTTTATACATTTCACTAAGGTATTTGTTTACCTGAAATACAATCTCAGAGGCCTATACTGTGAAAAATATTATTAGATTGAATCGGACATTTTCTGTCATATCGCAATGCTCCCAAAGTTTTCGAGTAATACAAGACGTTTTTGAAATGAAATTTATTTGGTATTTGTTTCATTTTAACCTTAAGTGATATCAGAAGTATATAGTAAATCTCATAACAATCTCCGGATCCAGCGAATGTCATTCGCAGGCTATGTGTTAATCACTCTTGTTGGGGAAATTATTCAAACATGCGGTCTAAGGCGAGAAAAAAGAGTCATGAAATTTTAGTATAGTCAAAAACGGGGCGATTGGGCTCTAAGAAGGGTTTGAAAGCAAAAAGCTACGTCACTGCCAGTCGTAAGTGTCCTAAAAGGATATGGTTAAGTGGAAATAATTATATTTCGAGTATTCGTCTGAGGAGTCAAATCAGAAATAAAAATTTCAGTTGAAATGTGTCTTTCAGTTTTGGAAAGACACATATCCTCAAGCTACTTTGTTCCTTTTGAGCAGTAAGATGTACAAGAATTAACATAGTTTTCAGTTCAAGGAACTGGTTTTTGTACAATATATCTCCCTTTTTAAAAAGTAGCTCATCTCACTATGTCCTGCTTTCATCATTTTGGTAATTTAATCCCAACACAAAACTCGCTTTGATAATTATTTTAATTAGCATTTAATATGATTTTAGTATTATCCACACATAAATATTCATCTTATTGTGTCTTACTTTATCCCGATTTTGGTCATTTTCTCCCAAAGGAAACTGTATTTTTATCATTGAAATCGATTTTAGTATTGTTCACACCAAAATATTCATCTTATTGTGTCCTGCTTTATCTTGTTTCAGATATTTTCTCCCAACGAAAAATTCATTTATCTAACTAAGGCTTTATAACTACTTAACTTTTTCTTGACCAGTATGTACTAAGAACAATAATTAATTGTAAAATTGCTATGACAAACGCTTGAGTAGATGGGACAATTCAGTCCACTAACCCCTAAGCTACTAATCAGGGGTGTGATATCCCCACTTGGGGATAGGGACAGGACACCCGTGGCGGAAGCGTGACAACCATCCGTTGGGGTATTGGTAGTTGTCTTTACAAGGCCGTCCACATTATCTGCCTCCCAGAAGATTCGGATTACAGGACTACGCCACTTGTCCCGGCCATAGAAATGAGACTAGAATCACGATCGGATTGGGAGAGAGGCACCAGCTAGAAGGCCGCCATTATAGTAGAATCGCGAATATCCGCGCCATCTAATAAGAAAAGTTGAAACTAAATATGATTACGTGGCAACGTCGTCTGGTTTGTTTATGTTCTTAGATCGGTTTTCGACATTGTTGAGTTGTAAAAAAGACATTATATAAGTTACTTCGCAAGAATCTACATTTGCGTAAATTACGGGTAAGCCACTTTTATAAACGTTTTAAGTTTACTGCTCTTGAAATAAAATAAGCTTAGAAAGCTTATGTCTAATTGCTTTCCCTTCCATTTCCAGGTTTTTGTCTCTGGAAATTTTATTCAGGCAAACTTTGGAATATGAAATAATTAGTTTTCTAATTAAAATATTGCGTTGATGGCCCATCCCCAACTCAGCTTCAAACATATGGTCTTGAAGTTGGCTGAAAATGAAAGACATTTATATTCCGAGATTAGTATAAAATAATTCCTATAATATTACATACTTATGGAATGAGTATTTTATTTCTTTCCGAAATCGGTTTTTACAGTACAAAAAAAGCGCAATTTTTTAACCATTTTTAATTTTCCGCGGTTATGCTTATAGACGCGAAAAACGCAAACAATTGGCGTTTTTCGAACTTAAGTCTACAGAGCCCTTCGTGTTCAAACAAAACCCTCCTTGACAAAGAATTGAAAAACAATAGAACCATAGCCCTAGAAAAAGGCTAGAACATCAAAATAGTAGAAAAAGTAAGTACTTAAATCGTTTTAACCTCTAAATTGTATAAATTACTTATGAAACCCTTTTCGTTTACGTTATAATTGTTAATATATAGGCTCTTTCCATGAGCGCACCCAGAGCGACCTTTCGGTGTCGACGCATCTGAACGGTCATGAAAATTACGCGACGCGATATCGCCGCCTGTTTCCATTGTCGAATCGAACCCCCACTGATGAGTAGATCGCTCCATTTGTAGTGCTACTAACTGGCACTTTGAAGCATTTATCCTAATATCATCTTTCTAGCCCAATGCGGTGGATTAAGTCAAACTCGACTTTCACCCAAACTAATTTGACTTACGCTTACGCCCCAAATTTATACGTTCATATAAATGTAAATTTGACGGTGAAATTAGTGAAGCAGTTTGGATATATAATTCAGATTGTACCTGATCATGTGAGAAAAAGATAACGGATTGATATGTTCAGATAGAAATTAGAAGCACTAGATTTACCAGTTGTTTTTCAATTTGGAAATTGGCTAAGAGGCACACCGAGTATAGAAGGAATAAGGAGAGAAACACCCAAAATGTAGTGAGAACGATGCGATGACCGTTTCCAAGAAACAAAAAGGAGCGATATTTTCTCCTAGGAACACCTCTTTTGTCGTGCCAAGAAGGTCGAACACTTTTATCGCACTAACCCGTTTCCATGACCGTTCAGATGCGTCGACACCGAAAGGTCGCTCTGGGTGCGCTCATGGAAAGAGCCTCATAATTCTTACAAACCAAAAATAAATATATTTAAAAAAAAACTGAAACATAAACACAATGGCACCATTTGTATAATAAAAAAATATAAATAACTATCGGAATTTATTCCGGAATATTTATTGCACAAAGGTTGCTTTAATTTTGCCTTATAAAATGTCACCGATCTCGCCAGGAAGACTTTGCGGACCTCTGATGATGATGGGCTAAGCTCGGCTAAGCTAGTCGAAACCGGAAACATGTCATTGTTTTTAAATAATAAATATGCAAATCTAACGAAGTCTTAAAATTTTCCTTTAATAATTATTCCTATATTTTATAAATTTTCATTGGATAGATTACACCATCTACGGTAGTTTTTCTATTAACTATTTTAACTTTGTAGAACGTGAGGAAAAGAAATCAAATACTAATTATTTACCTTTACTGATAGTAGATGGCGCTGCAATTTCTCAGTCCGTATTGTGGATTGCCGGCGGAAAGTGCATTATGTCGTTGCCTTCCTCCCCTCGGGGGCAACGAAATGAGGAACGGGGTAAAAATATTTTAATGACTAGAAAGACAAAACTAAGGAGTTGAAAAAAAAGGCACTCGCTAAGTTGCTTGTGATTTCGTTTTAAAGCTAAGCCTCAAGCCGTCCGCCTGTGAAATTTAATCAACAGCGAAAATTGTTTTAAGCTTCTTCGAATCCTGTCTGGGGTTTTTTCAGAAAACGGATTTGGTTTTCTTTCTCTTCAATTTTTATTTTTGGGTTTTCTTTAATTTGATATTCTCAGTCTTGATCGATTTTTGGTTTTTATTCCAAATTTCAGTAATTTATTTAAGAAAAACGTCTTTCGAATAAATGTAAGTAGAGCTTCGGTCTAGTTGAAAGGTTTTTTTTTTCATTTTTGAAGATATCCCTCGAGGGGGTAAGAATCATTTTAACTAAACTATGTGTATATTTTCTTAAAATGAAATGTTTTTATCGAAGCTAAAGGGAAGCCATTACAAACGCTAATCCTCCGCAAAGATCAAATACTTATTTTCAAACATCTTAATGTTATTGTAATTTATTATGTTTTTACAATATTTTTACACAGGTAAATATTTTTTTAAGTATATTATATAATATTAATATATTTAATGTGTAATTAACATATAAATTCAATATTTTAAATATCATTAGTAAATTTGTATTTGAATAAAATTATAAATATTATTACCTTATTTAATATGAATATTTAACTATTTATAATTATAAACACATGTTATGTAGTTCCCTAATCAGTAAATAAAGAACGCCACCAATTCTTTAGTAGTCGGTGGAATGGTAGTCTATCATTTTCAAAAATTAATTAACTTCTGTTAATACCTGTAACTACAGTATATCATCTTTCTTCATTCATGGCTAAACTACTTAGTCCTTTTAAGGGAAATTAAAATACTCCTATTTTAAAAATTATTACTCTCTTTTTTGGAAAATGAACATTTCTTTGAAAAGAAAATACTCGCTTTTTTGGAAAACTAATATTCGTTATTTTGAAAAACAAATACTCAATTTTTTCGAAAAACTAATACTCGCTTTTCAAAATAATCTGTTTTTTTTTGTAAAACTAATACTTGCAATTCGAAAAAAATTATTAGATCTTTGAAAAAATGAAAACATAATACTCCGTTATTCGGAAAACTAATATTTCTTGAAATAATTAACTAATACTGATCTTAAAATAACTGAGGTTTTTGGAAAACTGATATTTCTTGAAAAACTAATACTCGCTTTTCAAAATAATCTGTTTTTTTTGTAAAACTAATACTCGCAATTCGAAAAAAATCTGGTTTTTTTTGTAAAACTAATACTCGCAATTCGAAAAAAAAATCTTTTTTTTTGTAAAACTAATACTCGCAATTCGAAAAAAAATCTTTTTTTTGTAAAACTAATACTCGCAATTCGAAAAAAAAATCTTTTTTTTTGTAAAACTAATACTCGCAATTCGAAAAAAAAATCTTTTTTTTGTAAAACTAATACTCGCAATTCGAAAAAAAATCTTTTTTTTTTGTAAAACTAATACTCGCAATTCGAAAAAAAAATCTTTTTTTTTGTAAAACTAATACTATAGCTTTCTTAAAAATTATTAGATCTTTGAAAACATAATACTCGGTTATTTGGAAAACTAATCTTTCTTGAAATAATAAACTCATTTCTGATCTTACAATAATTGAGGTTTTTGGAAAACTAATATTTCTTGAAATAATAAACTAATACTGATCTTAAAATAATTGAGGTTTTTTGAAAAATAAAATAGAGTTTTTGGAAAACTAATATTTGAATTTTTAAATTTTAAGGAATCTATTTTTCTAAATCCTAAAGTACTTCTTTGAACCGTAATGACGTAAATAAAATTTTTCGTGAATATTATTGTTTTATCGTTTGTACTGTAAAAAACGCAATAATGAAAATTGAGCAACCTCTACGTTGAAGGTTTTTTCCCAAGTATAATTTCTATAACTGAACCTTTAATCCAGTTCTAAATTAAGCCTTTTTAGAACTGCGGTAGTGGCGTTTGGACGATCGGACCCCGCGGGCAGGGGTAGTGACACAAGGTGATGGCCGGCGAACTTCAGACCTACGACTGTCCCCTCTAGTCCTCTACTCGCCTACTCGCGACCTTTCCGAAGTAATGAATGTCCGGTGCCTTTCTATTTTTGGCCTGAGGTGATTCCGCCCCCGTTACTCCCCCCCAACTGACCAGTGACCGGGAAAACTTAGCACGCTGACAAACGGCTTAGACCAACAAATAAGGGACGGTACACTCAATTTGGAGTTAAGTTAGTACAACGCCTGACGCCAGCGCTGTGGTGGCGGCTTTTGGCAACTTGTGTACGCAAACGAAACTGCGTGATATATTTTAAAATTATCAAATAATTAAACTCATTTAACGAAAGTGTTAAATTACTCTCCATAGGCATCACTTTACACGATAATTGATATATTTCGCACCATTTCAACGAGAGGG
Organism: Leiobunum rupestre; assembly: GCF_980474605.1. NCBI lineage: Eukaryota > Metazoa > Arthropoda > Arachnida > Opiliones > Sclerosomatidae > Leiobunum > Leiobunum rupestre. The sequence goes on from NC_143394.1 coordinate 16,521,872, forward strand.
TGCTTGCTAAGCTTTGCCATTCGGAAAAGCGGGTATAAAATTGAGTGTGTCGGGGTGACATTTGAGTCGGGGTCGGGGTCGGGGTCGGGGTTGGGGTCGGGGAGAGAAAAAACCCCGAAAAACCGGGTCGGGTCAGGGTTTTTTGGAATTTTTATAATTAAGCGTTTTCTAATTACAAAAGTGACGAGAGTAGTCGCTTCAACGGCTGACTATTTAAAAGTAACAGTAAAACCATAAGTGTATAATATTGTTCGATAAGTGTGACACTTTCTATTCTTCACATGTAAAATTTTTACTGAGAGCTATTCACAAGACAGACTGCATTACGGGCTTCGTCGCCGTTTTGCGTCCGCTTGCTCCCGCGTCACACGTAGCCTTTGATTTTCTTCTTGTGATGACATCACTCCGTTACTAGCTCTCAGTTAAATATTCCTTAAAATTATGGAACAATATTATAGACTTATGCTAAAACCAAAAACGAAATGAAAACCAGCGACCTTTGTACCAAAGAGTATAAAAACTACGTAACCTAGAGATATAATGACGGCCGAAAGCAGTAAAGGAAGTTGTAGCAACCGGGGGGAAGGCACTCAGTGAATTTGCACTTCAAATTTCGGTACCGCAGCGCCACTACGGCAGTTTTAAGTGGCAATCATTTTGATTTAGTTCAACATTCTTGAAAATTCCTTAAGGACTTGGCTACCTTTAGGACTTGGCAAGGTTAGAAAACAAACGCCTTATTCTTCAATTTTTGAAAATAAACACCGAAACAACGAATCCACAAATTCTAACTAAAAAAATCACGAAACAGTAACCAATTACTGTCACTTTTTTGAATTGACAGATATTAGACAATTAAATATCCAAAATGCCAAATTTAGCACCTCCGCAACACCGTAACTGCCATTTTTCTCCGGTATTATTATTTATTGTACTAAAAACTGCCGTAGTGGCGCTGCGGTACCGAAATTTGAAGTGCAAATTCACTGAGTGCCTTCCCCCCCGGTTGCTACAACTTCCTTTACTGCTTTTGACCGTCATTATATCTCTAGGTTACGTAGTTTTTATACTCTTTGTTTGTACCTTCGAACGAGAGGCGTCTCTGAGAGAATAGGCTGCTGGCTTGCCCAGTCAATTTTTTTATTTGGAAAACCCGACTTAAAGGGAATATAACCTGCAAAGCAATCTTTATGGAAGATCCTTTAAATTTTTCAAATATCCCTGTACAGTGGCGCCAAACATTTCTAAAGCCAAAGGCAAGAGCGGCCAGAGCCGCGAACGTTGGTGTTCCACACCAAATACCTGAGGTTATATTCCCTTTAAAAAAAACCCCGACCCAAAAATTAAACAACTCGACCAAACCCGGGGATCCCCGACTTACCGGGTCAGGGTCGGGGTCAGGGTCGGGGTCAGGGTCGGGGTCCCCGTGCGATCACTAGTGTGTCTAGAGATCGGCGTTTGAATAAGAAATTATCCAATTATTTATTTTTATTCATAACCGCAAATTATCCGAAAAATATACGAAAAAACCGAATATTTTTGTATGTTAAATCGTTGTTTATTAGTATAAAATGTTAACCAAACTTTTTATTTTTGATCGAAATTTTGCCGGTTAATTTATAAGTAAATAGTAAACTTTGGAAATCTGCAACGACAGAACACTATAAGTAACAGTTACCAATGGAAACGAAATTGGTCGCTAAAAACAAAATTATTACCGAAGGGAAAATGAATGAAATGGAAAATGAATTCGTGCTTAATTTAAATTCAAATAAATTTATGCGGTAGTTGATCAAGATTAGAATATTTAAAGGAACACGTAGGTGTTTAAAAATCTTGGTGAAAGCTAAATAGCTCCTTCTCTTACGTATTTCGAGATTTCAGATCGGGCCAATCATATTCTGTTCCCTTTCCAAACCTATTTCCGGAGTTCGTTTGAGAAACTAGTAAAATTTAAAGGTCGGCGGGTCTTTTAACTTTGAGCCGCGTCTGTCGGACCGGCGTCAATGTTGTTACAGTGGTAGTAAACCACTATTTTTATTCGTGGGTCAGCGTTGTCAGATCGAAAATTTGAAATAATCGTATCTAGGCCAAAAAATTATCGATTTTCCTGGAAAATTATCGCACATTTCTTTTTGGCGCTAAATTTGAATTCATATTTATGCGTTCATTTTTTTTAAAAGCCTTATAGGAGTTTTATTTCAGGGAAATAAACAAAATGCCTATTATCATTCTTAACTGTACCTAATATGTTTAAAAATGTATAAATGCGGTAACAGCCAGGAGAAATAAACTCACACTCAGGACTACGCAGAGCGTTCGGCAGAAAATGTATAGAATTCATTTTTAAGTAGAAGTTATATAAATTAATAATAAAATTTAAACCGTTCGTAGGTTTTTAAAAAGATTTGAAAATTATCGTACGTTGAGGCAGAATAATCGAAATAATGATACGATATCGTACGCCCTAAAAATTTCGATGATATTATCGCACTGTGTGATAATTATCGTACGTCTGGCAACACTGTCGTGGGTTTTTCGAGCACCGTTCCCCCTCTCTACATCTTTGGACAGAGGAATTCCGAGAATCAACGGACACCTGGTCAATCATGACGATGGACATTTTGACCCGTTGTGAAACAGGAGCGGAAACAAAGGAACGGGTTGAACGGGAACTCGAGAGCAGCGTAGCCAGATTATGGGAACTTTCCCATGTTGTGGGAATTTTCAGTCCATTTTACCTCTGTGAGGAAAAAGGTTTTTTTTTCAGAAGCTTTGATTTTGTGGGAATTTTCATGTCCGCGGTTATTTATCCTATATTTTTTTAATGTGACTATCAATAGAAAGCTCAAAATTATCTAGAGCTGTGTATTTTCGTGAATCTTGGGATTTTAGATATAATATAAAGGAGACGCCTCCTAATAATACAATAAAACAATGTATAGGCCTAACAAACAAAATTTTTAAAAAATGAAATTTCAATATTTAATTTTAAAAAGTTGATTTTAATTTTCTTTTTGAAAATTATAGCTGGTTTTTCGTTGAGGGCCGGGCTAAATAGGGGTGTGGGAATTTGTGGGAAATTTACTATCCAGCAATAGGAATTTCGACTTTCGACCATTGGCAACACTGCTCGAGGTTGGTTGGAGACGTGACACGAGAGAGGGGAAGTTAAGGATTTTTGTTACGCGAAATTGTCCAAGTTAAAAAGTCATTTTTCGAGTCGAATTGAATTAATTCTACGAACCCTACTACGCGGTGTTGTTCCAAGCGGTACATTTGTACCATTTTATTACGTTTTAAAATTTTTAGTACGAAAATACGTTTTGATATTTTCCTTTTGTATGGCCCTCTATTGAAAGCGACATTTGCGCTTTTTTCAAGGGAATTGTAATAGGCCTTTCTATAAAGTAACATTGGCCTTCTTGTTTAGATGTATCGGGGGCGTCACTCGTGACGTAGAAGTGACGTTTTACTATGATAGCCAATTGACGCTAGCATAAAATCTATTTATGTCTTATTGAACTTGTTAAAATGTTCCACGCGCATCTTGATATTTTTGCGTAAATGGGCTCGAGCGATTTCGCGCGTGCTCTCTGAAATAAAAGAAACGCGCGAGCCTTTTACGCTAACATATTAAAGAGCGCGTGGAACATTTTAACAAGTTGAACAAGACGAGTCGCCCTTTTTATAAAGATCTAACCTTCAAAACTGAACTGAACTCCTACGTATCTCGTGACGAAAGCGAAACATTAAAACCAGTTCGGCAAGCGTAATGACTTTATAGAAAGGCTTATTAAATCTTTTGACATTTAAAAACGAAGAAAATTGGTTTCATAGATGGCGTACTAAGCGGAAAATCGAAAAGTACGTTTTCCTCCAAAAAAATGCTTCGGAAATTCGATCTGTGATGGGTTTAAGTTCGTTCCTGAAATCGCTGGGAACAACACTGCTACTACGAAACAAAATTTAGGGTCAGAAGTGGGGTCATAACACAGACGCCTTGTTACGTCAGTGTTGATATTAATTATAATAATAATAATAACAATCAGCTAGGCTAATACCCAAGGCACCACCTTAGGCCTAAGTCATCAAGCGAACTCTCACAACGGACGCCAAAACGGATTCTGAAAGAAACGCCTCGACGGAGGTCTACGATCCCGCAGTCGAAGACCACGAATCCGAAAACGACGATACCGAAAACAACGAAACCGCGCTAATCCAACGCTTCAAATAAGTTATTTTTCAGCTCGCCACGCAACTCAAATGGACGACCGAGATAAAACTAATCGCCCAAGCCGGATATATGGTACCAAACAGCACGGCCTACAACTGACATCGAGTTGTGTGAGGAACTTCCAAAGATTTCGATAGATGGAAAGGGAGTTTTATAGCGGATTTTCCCGAGCGATTTTCCAAAGAAGAATGGAGGATTCAAATGCGAGACAGATTACAACAGCCGAATGGAACAGTTGAGTCGTAAATCTTCGTCAAATTGGATCTTTGTAAAAGACGTGGTTTAGCTACTGACGCACGTAATATCTCGACTCGCAAATCGTAACCACGAGGCGGTAATTAGCTCCTCAAAGCCAGCAACTTCCGACGACATTTTGATGCTCGCGAAAGAACCAAAAAAAATTGGACCGATTCTACAACGTACACGACTCGGCAACTACGACGAACTGCACCGACTGCAAGTATTCCGCCCCACGTCGCTGCCCCTCATAAATTTTTTCCCCGCCCGCGCCTTTCCCCGGGTACGGTTATCCACCCTTTACGATGATGGCTCCGGTCGCCCACCCGCCATCCTACGGACACCCATTCGGAGGTCCGAGAGCTTCTGTACCAGCTACCACGGTGGAAGATCCAAAACACAAGCTACTAACGGACAAGATTGAAAGACTCGGGACACTGATGGAGAAGATACAACGTGATATTGATAACGCGTAATATCGACGACATTATCAAAACTCGAACAGTTATCGCCAAAACGTTTCTCCCCCGCGGTAGAAACTCCTAAAATTGTGGGCGTTTAGGACACCTTTCGGTTATTTCGAACAATAGCCCCGCCAAATCTTTTCCACTTTTTAGTTCCACCTTACCAACGTACTTAATAAAGGGAACTAATGGTGCCAAAATTATTAGCCGCAAATAATTAATTTTAAAGATTTTATAATTTTAAATATGTACGACCGTCTTCGGGCAATTTTTAATTAACTTTTTAAATAATGCTTCGCGGGGAATAATTTTTGCATCGTGATAATTTGGTTTGGTTTGGTTTATTTTGATTACATTTGATTACATATAGGTACATATATAACCCGGTGTGCCCTCTTCGATCGACAAATGGTTTTAACAACGGCTCGACCAGCGGTGCTAATTCGGGGAAACGGGACCCAAACTTCGTTGAGAGGGGTGCGGAGTGGTCGCCGGCGGACTAACAAAACCCTTCGCCAGACATTCGAAATGAAAATTTTGCTGTGCCTATAATAGACGTTTCCGTTACGAACATTGGGACTATTCGTGATCTTTTGGACACTGGTGCTCGAAAATCTGTGATCGACGAATCATACGTAATCCAAAATCAGTAATTAGGGACCCCCGATCATCAGCTTCGACAAACGCCTAGCTACGCCGAAGGGATTGGTAGATGGCGGTTTTGACGCGATTACGGTTGAGTGTTTCGAGGTCCGCTACTCTATTTTGCCAAACCGGCATAATATTCGCCCACAACCGTTTTCATCTCTTCTATCGGGACAGTTGTCACCAATTCTAATATCGCAATCCGAACGCGAAGTACTTGACGTTCCTCCGGAGGGGTTGCCAATTTCCGACACCCCGGACAATCGCCAGATTGGAATCTCGAGGATGCCTTTGCCGCCGACAAACAAACATCCAACGTCGCCTGTATACAATGTATGGGCTTGAGCCAGCGCTACATCTTTATTCATAACTATCAACGTCACGATCCATTGCGATCCTTCAACGTACCAGCTAGTTTAGCGAGCTTTGAAGATTGGTCAGACGAGCGTATTTATTGTAAACCCTACCGATCACGGAATTCCGTTAAAGACAGGCAACAAACTTGGCAAAGCCAGCGAATTAGCCAACGCTTCGAGCAACGTTGGCGAACCCTTCGTTTCTTCCGCGATTCAACTCGAAGACTCGCAACTCGCGTACAACGAAGACAACGGGAACGTGATTTTCAACGAAATCCACAGAATAGAATTGGGCTCCCATTTAACCGAGGTAGAATCGCAGAACATTCGCTCACTTCTAAGTCGTTTTCGCGCTTTATTCGCCTTAACTCTTAAAGAATTAGGAAAAACGGATCTCGCGGAACACAAAATCGATACGGGAAACCATCTTCCGATCAAGCAATAACCTCGACGAGTATCACCGGCTGAATCACACCTGAGCAGATTACCGAGATGCTACAGGTGGGGGTTATCAGAGAATCGTTTAGTCCGTGGTCAAGCCCAGTGATCCTCTTGAAAAATAAAGAAAATTCGTGGAGTTTCTGTGTAGACTTTCGACTATTAAACAATATAACCAAGAAGGCAGTTTACCCATTACCGCATATCGACGATACCTTTGATAGGCTCGGTGGATGCAAGTACTTCAGCTCGTTGTATTTACGCAGCGGAGGTCGGTATAGTACCCTCCGACCATGGGCAAACTACTACAGGACTCGCAATTCTATACTAAGCTCCCATAGAGTATTTATCTTCAAACTGTCGCGCTATTCGACTGGAGCGCTACCGTGCGTAATTCGCGAGAGCTAAAAATCGGGTACAAAATTTCCATGGAAAATTTAGCTTTACCAGTAATTAATGAAGTTAATATTACGCCTTGAGCTGTACTCTTTACTTGCAAATATTCTATCGAATATCCATTCGATATTACGTAATTTAACAGCCTTTTCGAAGATTCATTAAGAGGGATATTTTGCGCATCCTCGAGTTTTTCAACCGTTTCGCAAAGAATAGATTGATACCTATTCTCAAGAATATCTAATATCCAAAAATACGTATCATACTAGTTAATAAAATAGATTAGTATAATGAAAATTCGGAGTTAATTTTACCTTTCAATAATCTGATCTAAAACTCCATGGACGCTGCCATCTTGTCCCAAATTTTTAAATTCAAAGAACTTCACTAGGTGGCGCTGCCCTTCACGTAAAATTTCAACGTGACATTTGGAAGACGAAGTTTTATAGGCTTACATTACGAGTCCTGTAGTAATTTGCCGAGATCGAGAAGATCGATTTCGCTATTTTCCTGGCTTCCTTTCGGATTATGCAACGATATCATCGTTTTTTCAAAAACCTTCCGGGAACATCTGGTACTTTCGGCAATCATGTCGGAGAGTCTCACGCTTCAGCCATCCAAGTGCATTTTCGTGTCCGAGAAGATTATTTTACCAGGTCACATCTAAGCGCGCTGGGCATTTTCCCCAACTCCTATAAAACTTGGGCTGCACGAAATGGGCATGGCTGTACGAGACTTAACCGTTCGCGGCTTCTTAGGACTCCACGTCGTACTACCGTTGGTTCATTCGAGGCTACGCTGAAAGGTCACAACCGCTTACGAACTTGCTGAAAAACAATTGTCCGTGGTGTTGGGGCATAGCTCAAGAACGATCGTGCGAGAGCTTAAACGACGCGCTCCAGGAATCACCGATTCTCGGACATTTCGCGGAAGGTGATAGAGCAGCTCTACATACGGATGCTCCCGGCCACGGCCTGGGAGTGGTTTTGGCCCAATACGACCCTCAGGACACCGAGCATGTTATCGCCACCCGGCCAACTACAAGCGCTCTTGCAACCCATCCCACCACTGACGAAACTTTTCGAAGTTGTCGGAATCGAACACGCTGAACCTCTCGTGAAATCAAACTCCGGAAATCGCCACATTCTCATCGCCATGGATTATTTAACAAAATGGATTGAAGCAAGCCCGTACCGAGTACAGAGACGGTACGTCAATGACTTTATTAAAGACTACATCGTACTTCGCCACGGGAACCCTCGCCTATTGGTAAGTGATCGTGGGACCGCCTTTCTATCTGCTGAAACCAAAGTCGATCTGGGACGGTGGGGCATCAAAGCCGCGCCAAGTTCCAGTCACCATAGGCAAACCAACGGGCTCGTGGAACGGGCTAATCACACCATGGCTGACGTGATCTATAATTACGTAAACCCCGAACACACTGATTGGGACGAGCATCTTCAATCGTCGGTTTTTGCAAGTAATTCATCCGTGCAAGCGACAACGAAGAAGACGTCGTATGAATTGAACTACGGAAGATCTTGTCCCGCTTCTCCCGGGCCAGGGAAATATCATTTAGCCGGAAGAGGTCACGTTCAGCAAGCTCAAGAGACTCGTGCGGGAGTGAAGGAGCGCATCAAAGCGAGTCAAGTCAAACAAAAACAACGATACGACGGAATTCTACATTCGATGTCGGAGATTTTGTGTTGATCCGGAATTTCGCTAAAAAAGGGCCGCACTACCAAGCTCTTACCGCGTGACAGGCCCCGTGAGTTACCGTGTCGAGGACCCACCATACCTAAGAACTCGACGTCGTCAACCACATGAAGCCCTACCGAATACGAAACTGTGATCACGAAAGCGACTTTGTCATCGATGATTGGGAAGACGACGACGTTTACGGAAGTGACTCCAACGAGACCATCGTGTACGACCACCCTCCCAATTTTTCGCAGCCAGCCGACGAGCCCGTTGCAGACAGCACTGCAACCAACCTTATTCCGTGTTTCCATGCTGACTTAGCCCTCGTACCACAAAATAAATTGTAAGAAATTGAAATAAAATGATTGGATTCGATTTGATTTGAACCACATGATTCCCAAACCGATCGATCGGTATGGTGGCCCAATTGATTTCTCCGCTCAACCGTTTTTCTAACTTCACATTTAAAATCGTTTATTTTCGTGTATGTCTTATATCTGAATATGTACTTTTCTTTTTTTTTGTATTTGTGTTTATTTTTGTTTTCTTTTTCTTTTATACTCCAAATGGGGACATTCGGTTCACAGGGTGGCCGAAATTGTTACAGTGGTAGTAAACCACTATTTGTATTCGCGGGTTTTTCACATGGTCTATCGTGACAATGGACATTTCGGCCCGTTGTGACACAACGCACGAATACAATCAAGGCGACTCCAATACTGATTCTCAATAACGTGGTCAAAACTGCTTACACAATGATAACGCTTTGCCTCGGGCTGCCATCTGCGAACACCGTGCTAACACTTTTCACCGTGACGTTAACTGCGAGCAAGGTGCTGACACTTTTCACCGTGAGGTTAGCTGCGAACAACGTGCTAACACTTTTCACCGTGACGTTAACTGCGAGCAAGGTGCTGACACTTTTCACCGTGAGGTTAGCTGCGAACAACGTGCTAACACTTTTCCCCGTGACGTTAACTGTGAACACCGTGCTAACCCTTTTCGCCGTGACGTTAACTGAGAACTACGTGCTAACCCTTTTCGCCGTGACATTAACTGGGAACACCGTGCTAACACTTTTCGCCGTGATGTTAACTGCGAACACCGTGCTAACACTTTTCCCCGTGACGTTAACTGCGAGCAAGGTGCTAACACTTTTCGCCGTGACGTTAACTGCGAACAACGTGCCAACAGTTTTCCCCGTGACGTTAACTGGGAACACCGTGCTAACACTTTTCCCCGTGACGTTAACTGGGAACACCGTGCTAACACTTTTCACCGTGATGTTAACTGCGAACACCGTGCTAACACTTTTCCCCATGACGTCAACTGCCAACACCGTGACATTCAAAGACAAACACGGTGAACAAGTTCAATCGGAGAATGAAATATAAAAATAGCTAAATAAGGGAGCGGTGAATCAAAAGGGGATCTGAATTGCCTTGTTGGTTTGTGGCTAAATTTTAACGGTCATTTGAACTTGTTTATTTTTATATTTCGTCCTCATTTTAAAGCGCCACCATAAGTTTTTCCATTTAGTTTCGCCTTTGCTTGATAGGTAGCGCCTTGGTAGAGGGTTTTTCCTGAGTTTCAACGTTACATTCTTTTTAAACATAATTTAATAGCATTTTAAAAGGAGTAGGAAAAAAATCGATAAACCGTCTGCTAACAGTGCTACGACTTGTTTTTGTTGTAACTAGTGCCAATCACACATAGATTGTGTTAAACCTGGTGGCAGAAATGTTAAATTCGTTGATCCAACATAACCTGGTTTTTGATGTGTAAGTAACGTCAATCACTCATAGATTGTGTTAAACCTGGTGGCAGAAATGTTAAATTCGTAAATATGGAAGTTCATAGCCCTTTAATCAAATTTTAAGTATTATGATATTCAAAATTAAAATTTTGTCATTTTGATAATTAATATAAATTACTTTTTATTTTTTAAATTGAACTTTTATACAAATATAAATATTTAAAGTTTTATTACAATTAATTATAATTTATATTGGAATTTATAATGTTAATATTTAAAAAATATAAAAATCTAATTTCCTTTTCAATCAAGAGAGGTTACCAAGAAATTTTAAGTGGGCGGAGCCTGAGTAATAAGTAGTAGATCATTGCCCTAGAGTGCAATGCTGTTATATGATTTCAGTCTACTCGTTCCAATATAATGTTTAATCTTCTTCCAAAATTGTTGATCTTTATTTCGCGGTGTGTATTAATTTATTTTAAGTAATGAGGGATCTATTTGCCCAATCTGGGTCGATAAAAGAAAGTCAAAACTGACTAATACTGACTGTTAGCATAAGTATTTGAAAAATTGTCTACACTTCGTACTAAATCTTGCTATACTCGTGTAAGATATCTAGCTATATTTTTTGTAATGAATCTTTCTATATTTTTGTAATGAATCTCGCTATATTTTGTAATGAATCTAGCTATATTTTGTAATGAATCTAGCTATATTTTGCAACATATCTTGCTATATTTTTTAAATGAATCTTGCTATATTTTTTAAATGAATCTTGCTCTATTTTTTAAATGAATCTTGCTCTATTTTTTAAATGAACCTTGCTATATTTTTTAAATGAATCTTGCTATATTTTTTAAATGAACCTTGCTATATTTTTTAAATGAACCTTGCTATATTTTTTAAATGAATCTTGCTATATTTTTTAAATGAATCTTGCTATATTTTTTAAATGAACCTTGCTATATTTTTTAAATGAATCTTGCTCTATTTTTTAAATGAACCTTGCTATATTTTTTAAATGAATCTTGCTATATTTTTTAAATGAATCTTGCTCTATTTTTTAAATGAATCTTTCTTTATTTTTGTAATGAATCTAGCTATATTTTTATAATGAATCTTTCTTAATTTTTGTAATGAATCTTTCTTAATTTTTGTAATGAATCTAGCTATATTTTGTAATGAATCTAGCTATATTTTGTAATGAATCTAGCTATATTTTGCAAAATATCTTGCTATATTTTTTAAATGAATCTTGCTCTATTTTTTAAATGAACCTTGCTATACTTTTTAAATGAATCTTGCTATATTTTTTAAATGAATCTTGCTATATTTTTGTAATGAATCTTGCTATATTTTTGTAATGAATCTTGCTATATTTTTGTAATGAATCTAGCTATATTTTTATAATGAATCTTTCTTAATTTTTGTAATGAATCTTTCTTAATTTTTGTAATGAATCTAGCTATATTTTGTAATGAATCTAGCTATATTTGGTAATGAATCTAGCTATATTTTGCAAAATATCTTGCTATATTTTTTAAATGAATCTTGCTATATTTTTTAAATGAATCTTGCTCTATTTTTTAAATGAATCTTGCTCTATTTTTTAAATGAACCTTGCTATATTTTTAAATGAATCTTGCTATATTTTTTAAATGAACCTTGCTATATTTTTTAAATGAATCTTGCTATATTTTTTAAATGAATCTTGCTATATTTTTGTAATGAATCTTGCTATATTTTTGTAATGAATCTTGCTATATTTTTGTAATGAATCTAGCTATATTTTTATAATGAATCTTTCTTAATTTTTGTAATGAATCTTTCTTAATTTGTGTAATGAATCTAGCTATATTTTGTAATGAATCTAGCTATATTTTGTAATGAATCTAGCTATATTTTGCAAAATATCTTGCTATATTTTTTAAATGAATCTTGCTATATTTTTTAAATGAATCTTGCTCTATTTTTTAAATGAATCTTGCTCTATTTTTTAAATGAACCTTGCTATATTTTTTAAATGAATCTTGCTATATTTTTTAAATGAATCTTGCTCTATTTTTTAAATGAATCTTGCTCTATTTTTTAAATGAACCTTGCTATATTTTTTAAATGAATCTTGCTCTATTTTTTAAATGAATCTTGCTCTATTTTTTAAATGAACCTTGCTATATTTTTTAAATGAATCTTGCTATATTTTCTAAATGAATCTTGCTATATTTTTGTAATGAATCTTGCTATATTTTTGTAATGAATCTTGCTATATTTTTGTAATGAATCTAGCTATATTTTTATAATGAATCTTTCTTAATTTTTGTAATGAATCTTTCTTAATTTGTGTAATGAATCTAGCTATATTTTGTAATGAATCTAGCTATATTTTGTAATGAATCTAGCTATATTTTGCAAAATATCTGGCTATATTTTTTAAATGAATCTTGCTCTATTTTTTAAATGAACCTTGCTATATTTTTTAAATGAATCTTGCTCTATTTTTTAAATGAATCTTGCTCTATTTTTTAAATGAATCTTGCTATATTTTTGTAATGAATCTTGCTATATTTTTGTAATGAATCTTGCTATATTTTTGTAATGAATCTTGCTATATTTTTGTAATGAATCTAGCTATATTTTTATAATGAATCTTTCTTAATTTTTGTAATGAATCTTTCTTAATTTGTGTAATGAATCTAGCTATATTTTGTAATGAATCTAGCTATATTTTGTAATGAATCTAGCTATATTTTTCGAAATATCTTGCTATATTTTTTAATTGAACCTTGCTATATTTTTTTAATGAATCTTGCTCTATATTTTAAATGAACCTTGCTATATTTTTTAAATGAATCTTGCTCTATTTTTTAAATGAATCTTGCTCTATTTTTTAAATGAACCTTGCTATATTTTTTAAATGAATCTTGCTATATTTTTTAAATGAATCTTGCTCTATTTTTCAAATGAATCTTGCTATATTTTTAAATGAATCTTGCTATATTTTTTAAATGAATCTTGCTCTATTTTTTAAATGAACCTTGCTCTATTTTTTAAATGAATCTTGCTATATTTTTAAATGAACCTTGCTATATTTTTTAAATGAATCTTGCTCTATTTTTTAAATGAACCTTGCTATATTTTTTAAATGAATCTTGCTATATTTTTTAATGAATCTTGCTCTATTTTTTAAATGAATCTTGCTCTATTTTTTAAATGAATCTTGCTCTATTTTTAAATGAATCTTGCTATATTTTTTAAATGAACCTTGCTATATTTTTTAAATGAATCTTGCTATATTTTTTAAATGAACCTTGCTATATTTTTTAAATGAATCTTGCTCTATTTTTTAAATGAACCTTGCTATATTTTTTAAATGAATCTTGCTATATTTTTTAAATGAATCTTGCTCTATTTTTTAAATGAATCTTGCTCTATTTTTTAAATGAACCTTGCTATATTTTTTAAATGAATCTTGCTCTATTTTTTAAATGAATCTTGCTCTATTTTTTAAATGAACCTTGCTATATTTTTTAAATGAATCTTGCTATATTTTCTAAATGAATCTTGCTATATTTTTGTAATGAATCTTGCTATATTTTTGTAATGAATCTTGCTATATTTTTGTAATGAATCTAGCTATATTTTTATAATGAATCTTTCTTAATTTTTGTAATGAATCTTTCTTAATTTGTGTAATGAATCTAGCTATATTTTGTAATGAATCTAGCTATATTTTGTAATGAATCTAGCTATATTTTGCAAAATATCTGGCTATATTTTTTAAATGAATCTTGCTCTATTTTTTAAATGAACCTTGCTATATTTTTTAAATGAATCTTGCTCTATTTTTTAAATGAATCTTGCTCTATTTTTTAAATGAATCTTGCTATATTTTTGTAATGAATCTTGCTATATTTTTGTAATGAATCTTGCTATATTTTTGTAATGAATCTTGCTATATTTTTGTAATGAATCTAGCTATATTTTTATAATGAATCTTTCTTAATTTTTGTAATGAATCTTTCTTAATTTGTGTAATGAATCTAGCTATATTTTGTAATGAATCTAGCTATATTTTGTAATGAATCTAGCTATATTTTTCGAAATATCTTGCTATATTTTTTAATTGAACCTTGCTATATTTTTTTAATGAATCTTGCTCTATATTTTAAATGAACCTTGCTATATTTTTTAATTGAACCTTGCTATATTTTTTTAATGAATCTTGCTCTATATTTTAAATGAACCTTGCTATATTTTTTAAATGAATCTTGCTCTATTTTTTAAATGAATCTTGCTCTATTTTTTAAATGAACCTTGCTATATTTTTTAAATGAATCTTGCTATATTTTTTAAATGAATCTTGCTCTATTTTTCAAATGAATCTTGCTATATTTTTAAATGAATCTTGCTATATTTTTTAAATGAATCTTGCTCTATTTTTTAAATGAACCTTGCTCTATTTTTTAAATGAATCTTGCTATATTTTTAAATGAACCTTGCTATATTTTTTAAATGAATCTTGCTCTATTTTTTAAATGAACCTTGCTATATTTTTTAAATGAATCTTGCTATATTTTTTAATGAATCTTGCTCTATTTTTTAAATGAATCTTGCTCTATTTTTTAAATGAATCTTGCTCTATTTTTAAATGAATCTTGCTATATTTTTTAAATGAACCTTGCTATATTTTTTAAATGAATCTTGCTATATTTTTTAAATGAACCTTGCTATATTTTTTAAATGAATCTTGCTCTATTTTTTAAATGAACCTTGCTATATTTTTTAAATGAATCTTGCTATATTTTTTAAATGAATCTTGCTCTATTTTTTAAATGAATCTTGCTCTATTTTTTAAATGAACCTTGCTATATTTTTTAAATGAATCTTGCTATATTTTTTAAATGAATCTTGCTATATTTTTTAAATGAATCTTGCTATATTTTTTAAATGAATCTTGCTATATTTTTTAAATGAATCTTGCTATATTTTTTAAATGAATCTTGCTATATTTTTTTAATGAATATTTCTTTATTTTTGTAATGAATCTAGCTATATTTTTATAATTAATCCTACTATATTTTTGTAATGAATCTTTCTTAATTTTTGTAATGAATCTTTCTTAATTTGTGTAATGAATCTAGCTATATTTTGTAATGAATCTAGCTATATTTTGTAATGAATCTAGCTATATTTTGCAAAATATCTGGCTATATTTTTTAAATGAATCTTGCTCTATTTTTTAAATGAACCTTGCTATATTTTTTAAATGAATCTTGCTCTATTTTTTAAATGAACCTTGCTATATTTTTTAAATGAATCTTGCTCTATTTTTTAAATGAATCTTGCTCTATTTTTTAAATGAATCTTGCTCTATTTTTTAAATGAATCTTGCTATATTTTTTAAATGAATCTTGCTATATTTTTTAAATGAATCTTGCTATATTTTTGTAATGAATCTTGCTATATTTTTGTAATGAATCTTGCTATATTTTTGTAATGAATCTAGCTATATTTTTATAATGAATCTTTCTTAATTTTTGTAATGAATCTTTCTTAATTTGTGTAATGAATCTAGCTATATTTTGTAATGAATCTAGCTATATTTTGTAATGAATCTAGCTATATTTTGCAAAATATCTTGCTATATTTTTTAAATGAATCTTGCTATATTTTTTAAATGAATCTTGCTCTATTTTTTAAATGAATCTTGCTATATTTTTGTAATGAATCTTGCTATATTTTTGTAATGAATCTTGCTATATTTTTGTAATGAATCTTGCTATATTTTTGTAATGAATCTAGCTATATTTTTATAATGAATCTTTCTTAATTTTTGTAATGAATCTTTCTTAATTTGTGTAATGAATCTAGCTATATTTTGTAATGAATCTAGCTATATTTTGTAATGAATCTAGCTATATTTTGTAATGAATCTAGCTATATTTTGTAATGAATCTAGCTATATTTTGCGAAATATCTTGCTATATTTTTTAATTGAACCTTGCTATATTTTTTTAATGAATCTTGCTCTATATTTTAAATGAACCTTGCTATATTTTTTAAATGAATCTTGCTCTATTTTTTAAATGAATCTTGCTCTATTTTTTAAATGAACCTTGCTATATTTTTTAAATGAATCTTGCTATATTTTTAAATGAATCTTGCTCTATTTTTCAAATGAATCTTGCTATATTTTTAAATGAATCTTGCTATATTTTTTAAATGAATCTTGCTCTATTTTTTAAATGAACCTTGCTCTATTTTTTAAATGAATCTTGCTATATTTTTAAATGAACCTTGCTATATTTTTATAATGAATCTTTCTTAATTTTTGTAATGAATCTTTCTTAATTTGTGTAATGAATCTAGCTATATTTTGTAATGAATCTAGCTATATTTTGTAATGAATCTAGCTATATTTTGCAAAATATCTTGCTATATTTTTTAAATGAATCTTGCTATATTTTTTAAATGAATCTTGCTCTATTTTTTAAATGAATCTTGCTCTATTTTTTAAATGAACCTTGCTATATTTTTTAAATGAATCTTGCTCTATTTTTTAAATGAACCTTGCTATATTTTTTAAATGAATCTTGCTATATTTTTTAAATGAATCTTGCTCTATTTTTTAAATGAATCTTGCTCTATTTTTTAAATGAACCTTGCTATATTTTTTAAATGAATCTTGCTATATTTTTTAAATGAATCTTGCTATATTTTTTAAATGAATCTTGCTATATTTTTAAATGAATCTTGCTATATTTTTTAAATGAATCTTGCTATATTTTTTAAATGAATCTTGCTATATTTTTTTAATGAATATTTCTTTATTTTTGTAATGAATCTAGCTATATTTTTATAATTAATCCTACTATATTTTTGTAATGAATCTTTCTTAATTTTTGTAATGAATCTAGCTATATTTTGTAATGAATCTAGCTATATTTTGCAAAATATCTTGCTCTATTTTTTTAAATGAATCTAGCTATATTTTGCAAAATATCTTGCTCTATTTTTTAAATGAATCTTGCTCTATTTTTTAAATGAACCTTGCTATATTTTTTAAATGAATCTTGCTATATTTTTTAAATGAATCTTGCTATATTTTTTAAATGAATCTTGCTATATTTTTTAAATGAACCTTGCTATATTTTTTAAATGAATCTTGCTCTATTTTTTAAATGAATCTTGCTCTATTTTTTAAATGAACCTTGCTATATTTTTTAATTGAACCTTGCTATATTTTTTTAATGAATCTTGCTCTATATTTTAAATGAACCTTGCTATATTTTTTAAATGAATCTTGCTCTATTTTTTAAATGAATCTTGCTCTATTTTTTAAATGAACCTTGCTATATTTTTTAAATGAATCTTGCTATATTTTTTAAATGAATCTTGCTATATTTTTTTAATGAATATTTCTTTATTTTTGTAATGAATCTAGCTATATTTTTATAATTAATCCTACTATATTTTTGTAATGAATCTTTCTTAATTTGTGTAATGAATCTAGCTATATTTTGTAATGAATCTAGCTATATTTTGTAATGAATCTAGCTATATTTTGTAATGAATCTAGCTATATTTTGTAATGAATCTAGCTATATTTTGCGAAATATCTTGCTATATTTTTTAATTGAACCTTGCTATATTTTTTTAATGAATCTTGCTCTATATTTTAAATGAACCTTGCTATATTTTTTAAATGAATCTTGCTCTATTTTTTAAATGAATCTTGCTCTATTTTTTAAATGAACCTTGCTATATTTTTTAAATGAATCTTGCTATATTTTTAAATGAATCTTGCTCTATTTTTCAAATGAATCTTGCTATATTTTTAAATGAATCTTGCTATATTTTTTAAATGAATCTTGCTCTATTTTTTAAATGAACCTTGCTCTATTTTTTAAATGAATCTTGCTATATTTTTAAATGAACCTTGCTATATTTTTATAATGAATCTTTCTTAATTTTTGTAATGAATCTTTCTTAATTTGTGTAATGAATCTAGCTATATTTTGTAATGAATCTAGCTATATTTTGTAATGAATCTAGCTATATTTTGCAAAATATCTTGCTATATTTTTTAAATGAATCTTGCTATATTTTTTAAATGAATCTTGCTCTATTTTTTAAATGAATCTTGCTCTATTTTTTAAATGAACCTTGCTATATTTTTTAAATGAATCTTGCTCTATTTTTTAAATGAACCTTGCTATATTTTTTAAATGAATCTTGCTATATTTTTTAAATGAATCTTGCTCTATTTTTTAAATGAATCTTGCTCTATTTTTTAAATGAACCTTGCTATATTTTTTAAATGAATCTTGCTATATTTTTTAAATGAATCTTGCTATATTTTTTAAATGAATCTTGCTATATTTTTAAATGAATCTTGCTATATTTTTTAAATGAATCTTGCTATATTTTTTAAATGAATCTTGCTATATTTTTTTAATGAATATTTCTTTATTTTTGTAATGAATCTAGCTATATTTTTATAATTAATCCTACTATATTTTTGTAATGAATCTTTCTTAATTTTTGTAATGAATCTAGCTATATTTTGTAATGAATCTAGCTATATTTTGCAAAATATCTTGCTCTATTTTTTTAAATGAATCTAGCTATATTTTGCAAAATATCTTGCTCTATTTTTTAAATGAATCTTGCTCTATTTTTTAAATGAATCTTGCTATATTTTTTAAATGAATCTTGCTATATTTTTTAAATGAATCTTGCTATATTTTTTAAATGAATCTTGCTATATTTTTTAAATGAACCTTGCTTTATTTTTTAAATGAATCTTGCTCTATTTTTTAAATGAACCTTGCTATACTTTTTAAATGAATCTTGCTATATTTTTTAAATGAATCTTGCTATATTTTTGTAATGAATCTTGCTATATTTTTGTAATGAATCTTGCTAAATTTTTGTAATGAATCTTGCTATATTTTTTAAATGAATCTTGCTATATTTTTTAAATGAATCTTGCTATATTTTTAAATGAATCTTGCTATATTTTTAAATGAATCTTTTTATATTCATATAATAAATCTGGCTATTTACTTGTAAGACAATTTACTATATTCTTGTACGATGTCTGAGAATTGTTAACAAGTGAGCTAGCTGTTTGGAAAGCGACCTCGAAAGCCTCGCGACCCAACGAAGGCCGAAAGAAGCAGAACTGCCCGATCAACTAGTAACGAAAGAGGTCTGTTTTTGGTGTATTTTTAGCGCGGCCAGCCGGGTGGATTTGACGTCTAAATACGCCGGCAAGGTCCGCTACTAGCGTCGTGTGAAGTTAAGGACCGGTAATTTGGGGCGGCGTTACGTCCAGGAAATGGCAATACAGTCGCGTGTGCGCCTGTGCCTAGAAATAATATAAAGATAGATTAAGTCAAACGTCAAATTTCGGTGACAAAATAAGTTAACTCGAAAATGCTAAGTCTCGAAAATGTTGTCTTATTTTAAAGAACCACACTGGAATTTGAAAAATCTGGGTGAAAATCCGGTAGCTCCTCCTTTTCCGTACCTCGTGATGCAGATCTGGCCAATCATATTTGGGGCTTTTTCTCAGCCTACTTTTGGACTTGAAAATATAATTGAAATTTAACTGATAAGGGAATCTCCAAAATATTTCGTTTCAAAATGGTATATCTACGTTTTTCAAGAGTTGCAATATACACTATTTTAAACGCCCCTTTTGTATTTATTGTGGCGCCATCTACGGCAGTTTTTGTAAATTTAAGTGATAAAAGGAAATTACACACTAAGCGTTTCTCTTTTTCGATAGTAGATGGCGCTTCAAACACGGCGCTTTTATTTACAGGGCTGAAAGCACAAGATAGTGTCAAAATGTCTACAACAATTTTCAACAAAAGATATAACGATATCACAGTCCTGGTGGTGGAATATTTTGGGAACCTAACAAGAATACATTTCATTTACGTTTTGAAAAAGTCGGCATTCGATTCTGATAAAGTTGGAAATTGTTTTCCCAAACACCTCAAAATTTACGTAGAGCTCACTCAAGCTCACAAGACTAAATTATTCATGTTAATAAACGTAAAAAAATTAGCGCCTTCCAGTTCAATTTGGAAATTATTCTAAAAAAAATAAAAAATAAATAAATAATCTATTTCGACATTTATATCATTAAAAAAACTTTTTAAAACTAATGTGCAAAATTTCTACAGACATTTGAGTCATTTTTATATAGCAATTGAAATTCCTACAGAAAAGGCGAGGTATTTTCTATATCAATATTAGTTAGAAAACGTTAGGCAATCTATAGTTTTCTATAAAATGTCATAAAGTTTTCATAGAAACGTTTCGTAAATGATTAGGATCATAACTAATTTTCTAAATCTATATTTATACGGCATACATATAAGCTCAAAAAAACGTAAAAATTTTTAGCTTCAAACTTAACAATCTATAACTAAAATTCGCAAAAATCTCACTTACAATATTATGACATTCGGTTATCCGAAAGGTAAGGTTATTTTCTGTATATATTAGTCTTTAGTAACTCTAATACGATCTCGTTTATTTTTGACAACTTCACTGAGCTTCTCCTTCGACCGCGCGCTAGACTATTATTTATGTAACCCCCTTTTTAGCCCCCCCCCCTCCGTATTTCTTTGGCTTAATTTTCTCTCGTAATTATTTTTAGAACTTAATTTCCCTTTCCTTATTTTTGTCAGAAAATGACACACTCACCCGACCTCGTCACAAAAGAAATACGCGCTATTTCAAACTTTCTTTGTTTGGATTTCACTTCATTTCCCATTTCAGAGAATAATAATTAATAAATGATTCCACTCGTTCTTTTTATTGTTCATTGTGTACCAAGAACATAATTATTTATACTTAGAAAGAATGAGTACGTTGAGACGATTTTTTTTAAATAATTGATTGAAATCCAAGTATCTTTCTGAAATAATTGATTGAAATCAAATATATTTTTGAAATAATTGATTGAAATACAAATATCTTTCTGAAATAATTGATTGAAATCAAATATCTTTTTGAAATAATTGATTGAAATACAAATATCCTTTTGAAATAATTGATTGAAATCAAAATAATTTTAGGAAATAATTGATTGAAATCAAAATAATTTTACGAAATAATTGATTGAAATCCAAATATATTTGTGAAATAATTGAAATTCAAATATCTTTTTGAAATAATTGATTGAAATCCAAATATCTTTTTGAAATAATTGATTGAAATCCAAATATCTTTTTGAAATAATTGATTGAAATCCAAATATCTTTTTGAAATAATTGATTGAAATCCAAATATCTTTTTGAAATAATTGATTGAAATCCAAATATCTTTTTGAAATAATTGATTGAAATCCAATTTTTTTTAAAATGGTTGATTAAAATCCAAATATCCTTTTGAAACCAATGATGTTTGAAATAATTGACTTAAATCAAAGAATTTTTGAAATAATTGACTAAAATCAAAGACTTTTTGAAATAATTGACTAAAATCAAATAATTTTTGAAATAATTGATTGAAATCCAAATATCTTTTTGAAATAATTGATTGAAATCCAAGTATTTTTTTGAAATAATTGATTGAAATCCAAGTATTTTTTTTGAAATAATTGATTGAAATCAAAATAATTTTACGAAATAATTGATTGAAATCCAAATATCTTTTTGAAATAATTGATTGAAATCCAAATATCTTTTTGAAATAATTGATTGAAATCCAAGTATTTTTTTGAAATAATTGATTGAAATCCAAGTATTTTTTTGAAATAATTGATTGAAATCAAAATAATTTTACGAAATAATTGATTGAAATCCAAATATCTTTTTGAAATAATTGATTGAAATCCAAATATCTTTTTGAAATAATTGATTGAAATCCAAATATCTTTTTGAAATAATTGATTGAAATACAAATATCCTTTTGAAATAATTGATTGAAATCAAAATAATTTTAGGAAATAATTGATTGAAATCAAAATAATTTTACGAAATAATTGATTGAAATCAAAATAATTTTACGAAATAATTGATTGAAATCCAAATAATTTTAGGAAATAATTGATTGAAATCCAAATATCTTTTTGAAATAATTGATTGAAATCCAAATATATTTGTGAAATAATTGAAATTCAAATATCTTTTCGAAATAATTGATTGAAATCCAAATATCTTTTTGAAATAATTGATTGAAATCCAAATATCTTTTTGAAATAATTGATTGAAATCCAAATATCTTTTTGAAATAATTGATTGAAATCCAAATATCTTTTTGAAATAATTGATTGAAATCCAAATTTTTTTAAAATGGTTGATTAAAATCCAAATATCCTTTTGAAACCAACGATGTTTGAAATAATTGATTGAAATCCAAATATCTTTTTGAAATAATTGATTGAAATCCAAATATCTTTTTGAAATAATTGATTGAAATCCAAATATATTTGTGAAATCATTGAAATTCAAATATCTTTTCGAAATAATTGATTGAAATCCAAATATCTTTTTGAAATAATTGATTGAAATCCAAATATCTTTTTGAAATAATTGATTGAAATCCAAATATCTTTTTGAAATAATTGATTGAAATCCAATTTTTTTTAAAATGGTTGATTAAAATCCAAATATCCTTTTGGAACCAAAGATGTTTGAAATAATTGACTTAAATCAAAGAATTTTTGAAATAATTGACTAAAATCAAATAATTTTTGAAATAATTGACTTAAATCAAATAACTTTTGAAATAATTGACTAAAATCAAATAATTTTTGAAATAATTGGCTTAAATCAAATAATTTTTGAAATAATTGACTTAAATCAAATCACTTTTGAAATAATTGACTTAAATCAAATAATTTTTGGAATAATTGACTTAAATCAAATAATTTTTGAAATAATTGACTTAAATCAAATAATTATTGAAATAATTGACTTAAATCAAAGAATATTTGAAATAATTGACTTAAATCAAAGAATATTTGAAATAATTGACTTAAATCAAAGACTTTTTGAAATTGATTAAATTCAATAGATTTATTTTAATTATTGATTAAATTCAAAATAATTTTTGAAATTATTGATTAAATTCAAAATAATTTTTGAAATTATTGATTAAATTCAAAAGAATTTGTGAAATAAACACTGATCTCGTTTCTAAAGTTATTTTTCGCAAAACGTTCTGAAAGTCCAAGCCTGTTTAAAACCGAAAAAATCATGATTGGCTGTTAAGGCATGATAAAAAGCCAACAGAACCTAATTCTATCGTTACTCACATTCTCTTTATCAATTACATTTAATTTATAAATAATTAAAACTTCCGAGATAAACGTGCTTTGGCGATATTGACCGCTCTCAAGCTGATTTCTACCGTATGTTTGCTTGCCAAATAAACGATGCAACAAAAGCCAGTGTGGGTCGCCGATCTTTGAGTGGCTTGATGGTAACGTGCTCGCCTCTCACGCGACAGGTTGGGATTTTGAAACCTGATCCATCTAGTGAACATTTTCAGTACTATAATGTTATTAATAAATTGTTTATTTGAATTATAGTTACATTATTACGCGAACAATACAGGGTGTTTCAAAAGGTTGCGCAAAAATTTTAATTAGTTGTAGGGGGTGAGTTCAGAAGTATGCCTGTTTTTCCCCCATATTCCGATGATGAATTAAAAGAGCGCCAGAGAGCTTCGAAGTGTGGCCTACTAGCCCCTGGAAGTAGGCTGCGATCAGCGCAAAACCAAGCAGCAGGGACTTTAAATACTGTTTAAGTTTACTTTTTTACGCTGGTTACCTCGATTTGTTTACAAAATCCTTTTTTACCTTAGCTATAACACGAACCCAAACCTTAAGGGGGAACGGCCAAGCTTTTCCAAATATGGCCTTATTTCCGTATCAAAAGATTAACAAGACGTTCAATATACTAACACGTACCTTTTTTTGTCTTGAAAAAATTGATTTTGGCCCAAAAAATTGAAACGAAAAATAACGCCAGGTGTTTGGGTTTGAATTTTCGCCGCCATCTTAGGGGCTGCCGCCAGCGCCCCTAACCCCGTATGAGCGATTTGCGAACTATCCTAACTTTTAAAATCGCGCAATTTAGGCTTAACTGGAACGCGCCGCGCGTGCAAAACAATTTTTTTTTTGCGTTTCAGCGCTTTTACGTAGCTTTTCTGTCTCACCGACTTCTCACCAGGGGTCGCGGCGGACGCGCGCTTTTCGATTTCCCGAAATTTCTTTATTTTATTAAAAATTAACCACTCAATATGTTTTGATGCGGTTTTCGCCATAAATTTTATTTTTTAATGGGCTATAGGGCTATCTAACTGGTTAAAGCTTGACCGTTCCCCTTTAATGTTCGCATTTCCCTGCTGCTTGCTTTTGTAATAAGTCGAATATTCATGTTTGAAATAAATTAATGGTAGGGGAGCTATTGAGATTATATCCAAATAGACGCGCTATATAACTTCTCTTAGCTAGTGCAATAGGTCTGCAAAAACCGAGGGGTAAGACAGTCTCAGATAATCTGTACACCGAGTTCGTGCATTTAGCACTGTTAAAGGTACATATTTTCAAGAGTTCGCGAGTTCCATTTAGCACTGTCAAAGGTACGGCAGTGTACACCGAGTTCGCAGAGTGTCTTACCCCTCGGCAAAAACTCCTCTCAAACCAAATGCCATGTTGGGGTTCTCTAATCTTTGTAGTACCATAGGAAACTAATGGGTCTTTGGAGTATTTTATAGAAAGTTTTATTTCTGTGTTAGTAAAAGCTATTTTAGAGTATTGGAAAGCAAATACTAAAAGTATTCCGACTGGAAATATTTTAGTATGTTTGAGTGTTTTGTCCAGACACGATAAGTAAAGCTAATTTAAATTTAAAAAAGTATAACTTTTCTTTGCTGTGACGTTTTTGATATAATTTTGGAAACTATTTTTCTAAAACTTAAACAAAACCTATATATTTTTTCGTTTTTTACGAATGAGATGACTTAGTATAAATTATTTGTTTTTGAAATTTAATAACAAGATTCTTCGTCGTTTGACTAAGATCAAAGTGTAGTATATTGTAAACATATCTCACAAAGTCAACCATTTCAGAAATAGCTGCGCCGTATTAGTTCAACTAAAAAAGGTTATCTATTGAAACAAATATCTTTAACATTTTTTTTGTAAAACGTTTGTGCGGGGGTGGGTGTCGTATTTTAAAATTAAATTTACCGTGCGTCGTCAGTCCAGCAGCATTTCAAAGAGAGTTCGACAACCGTACAAACTTTTATTTCAACATACCGCTGTTTTTCCCCCATTGTCGATCCGAAAATAGTTTCTCTCGCTCCGCCGAGCCCACACC
Source organism: Leiobunum rupestre (assembly GCF_980474605.1). Taxonomy (NCBI): domain Eukaryota; kingdom Metazoa; phylum Arthropoda; class Arachnida; order Opiliones; family Sclerosomatidae; genus Leiobunum; species Leiobunum rupestre. Next base: position 16,547,455 of record NC_143394.1, read on the forward strand.
TGTTACTTTATTGTTACTCGTCCAGCTTCTAGAAGAATTGAAAGAACCGGTGCTAGAATGCCTCACTTAAAGCGATATAGATGCCTTTAGTAAGTGATTCGCTATTGCGTCTTTTCGTCGATATCCGTCCGTCCTTATAAATCGTCTGTGGAATTGATCAAAGATCGTCTGGCCCAGTTGCGACGAGTTCGCGCGAAACGAAGCGTAATTCGATTTCTGGTCCTCGCGTCAAATTGAAGCCGACTTTTGGGCGATTTCTTGGAAATAGCGTTTGAGCCAGGTTAATTTATATCACACCGAATAAACGGGACGCGTTCAATGAAGATAATTTACACGTTTAAGGAAGTCCATTCGTCAAGGCTCGCTTGCGTTACTTCTTCTTTTGTTTGCTTTGTTGCTGGGGGCAGCCATCTTTATTTGGATGCGTTTCACCCGCGCTATTTTTGGGGGTTATCGACCGAGTTAATTTAAGGTGCAAACGGTGTCGCGAAATTCGTTTATAAGGACGTAATAACGGACCAATTTTTCCGCAGAACGCCATTGTATCGCGTTTAAATATATATCGTCAATTAATGGTAATTATATTAGCGAATAAACGTGGTTTGAACGTTCAAGTACGTAGGAAAAAGCGCGCGTTCTAAAGGGTTTTATTTTAACCAAAATTCGAAACGACTTTTCAGTTTGGCGAATATCAAGATCAAACTCACAACGTCTGGATTGAAAAAGAGACAACTTGAACATTCCAAAATTTTACACAACTAGCTAAAAAAATCAGTTATTTGCCTAGAACTAGTAATACAGAGAGCCAGGACATACTTTAAAAGCGTTATATTTTAAACCGCTTCAATATAGAAGGGCTTGTTCAATTTCAATCGCGCCTTCTGAAATAAAACAAGTTCGCCAAGAAGGCTAGCATATTATTTCGTTCCTCGTGTACCATTTAAATCTGACAATATAATCAAAAGCCTGCACGATATTTTCCATTCAAGAGAGACCCTTAATGGCCTAGAACCTTTTCTACATGTCACCCTTGAAACTATCTTACCCTCAACGCTACCTGCCTGCCTGTTAGCACACCCCTCCTTTTCAAAGGATGATTCCCACTCGCCCATTCTTTCGACCTTTCCCCTCATCGCAGGACAATCGACCATTGTACCCCCTTCGAGATAGATCGAAACTAGAAACAGATGAGAGGAGCCAGAACTGACGCCAGAGCTGCCTGGTATTTTTGACGTCCCATCTTGCTAGCTGGCCAAGAAATTAGGAATAAAATATTTTTGTGGTGGCAAAATACGAACCATTGACAACTATATAATTGTAATTCCATCGGGCGGCCAAATTAAGTTTAACCCCCAAAAGTTTTCTGTATCTATCTCGTAGCCTCCGGCGCATAGAGAATGGTTCCCCTCTTCACATCCATTATTCCTTTATAGCAGAACTTTGTACTCGCACTGGGAGCGGCGGCAGAGACAGATCCAGATTTCAATTTCAACATTTTTTTCTCCGGGGCAACGAAATTAATATGCGCGCGCGCTATCAACTTTAACCTTTCATAAACACGTGACTATTTTATTCAGTGACTCGCGCATGCGCGTAGGGGAGGAATGAAAAAGAGAGTGGCATTTATGGAAGCGCCTATTCTCAGTAAAATTTTGTACTCGCATCTGGATTGAAAATTATTCAACTTTCCAAAATTTTAGCACTTATAGGGATTTGGCAGTATGATGCAGATTATACGTCATCCATGCTTTTTCCAATTTTAAATAATGGCCATGGCCAAAGGTACGCCGTGACGTAATGCTGTCAAGTCCTTATAGAAACCAAGAATGTATGAGATTATGTTGAGACGATTTGCAGTTTCCAAACCCCCTCTATGCTCAAAAATTAAGCAGCTTTCTCCTTGGGTACGTCAAGTTGATAAGATTTCTTGTGATCTCGCGAACTTGACGGATTTTAAAACCGGTAGTAAGAGCGATTGACGTCAGAGATCTTTCAGGATAACTAAGATCGCTTTAGAGCAGCGGTTCCCAAAAGGTGTTCCGCGGAACCCTAGGGTTCCGCGGAAGGATCACAGGGGTTCCGAGAATTCGCAGTGCGGCCATCTTTGTTTGTGTCAAGAGTCTTTTAAGATAAGTAAAAAAATTAGTTGGGGTTCCACCAGAATTAGGTGGATAATTTAGGGTTCCATAGAAAAATAAAATTGGGAACCGCTGCTTTAGAGGTAGTTTTAAATAAGAATTCAAGATGGCGTCGAATGGCGTACTATTTATGAAATAGCATTTGATGACAAGGCTTAATGAATTACTTGCTACATCCATGCTTTGACACAACCGCCATTTGGTTTGGAACTTCGCGATCTTTCCAACTTGACGCAAAACTCGCAAAATAAAAATATTTTTTCTTGTTACACCGTTTCTTTTAATAAGGAAAATATCTTCTCCACTTGACGTAACCCAGTTTAGTACCCTAAAACTGACGTCTTCCGACGCGATTGAAGCACACATCGATGACGTGTTTCCTTCCCCCTCTCGTTCTGGGGGGAACTAGACCATGGTGGCCGCTTATCGTCTTAACACAGCCATTCACACTAAGTTTAAATTCTTTTAGACACTAATAATAAATTCAGGCATGGAGGAAAATTAAGGACAATTATTGGAACAATTTTGAGGGGTCACCGTAAGGGGAGAATTGGGGCGGGCCAAAAGGGGGTTCGCATCGCGAGATGACGTCAAAGCAACTATTTCTCCAGCTGGCGTCTTCATGGGCCAATAGACTTTGCTTCGCGCCAAAGAAAAGTGACTCTATTATTAAAAAATCCTAACCAGCAACACTGCTATCACAATTGTTTTTTTATATATCCTTTACACCTAGTTGCAGCAAGAAAAATTATATTTTTATTTTTCTGAAGTTGGGTATTTTCGCAATCGTAAACCAGGGAGTCGATTTCTTATACAGCTAAGGTAACTTACGTGAAGAGATAATTTTTCAAAATATAGCATAACCAATAACAGGAATCCATACATCTACTTGGAATGCTTATCTCGGCCGATTTTCGTCTCGATGTGGCTGACGGTTTTTTGACGTCACTATGTTAACTTAACGAACAACTAAGTGAGAGGGGAGCGCGCGCAAAGAGGACTTTTTCTCTCGTAGGCGGGGCCAAAGCCGCCAGAGTGATCTTACCATACGCGATACGGCAGGACAAGCATTCCAAGTAGACGTATTGCCAATAAGTTAGCGTTATTTCAATGTACACAAAAGTTTGTTTAAAGATTTTACCGAATTCTTACACCTTATTGACTTGAATTGAAGCAATGATATTACAACAGCGTGGGTAGACGGTTAAAAAACCGGAAATATTAAGTACTCGTAGATTCTTCGTTTACTTGGGAACTTCATTGGTAGGTGAGCAATTCAAATTATGTAAAATAAATAGTATATAGCTCCTTTAAAACTTAACAAACGAAGTGAACGCTTAAAATGAAACACCCTAAAGAGAGGGGCTGTTGACTGTGTAAAGTCAGGCTTCATTGATTACGTTAATCGATGTACACGCCGCCTTAAATTGGTTATGGTAATCGATGTACACGCTAGCTTAAATTGATTATAGTAATCGGTGTATAATGGCTTAAATTGGTTATGGTAATCGGTGTACATTATGGCTTAAATTGATTATAGTAATCGGTGTAGATTATGGCTTAAATTGGTGATACTAATCGGTGTACACTCTGACTTAATTTGGCTTGGTGTACACTGGCCTAAATTGATTGTAGTAATCGGTGTACACTGACTTATTTTGACTCGGTGTACACTGGCTTAAATTGATTATAGTAAACGGTGTACATTGACTTAATTTGACTCGATGTACACTGGCTTAAATTGATTATAGTAAACGGTGTACACTGACTTAATTTGACTCTGTGTACACTGGCTTAAATTGACTATAGTAAACGGTGTACACTGACTTAATTTGACTTGGTGTACACTGGCTTAAATTGATTATAGTAATCGGTGTACACTCTGACTTAATTTGGCGCTAAAATGGTACTCAATTTACCAGTTGACGTCAGTAGATGAAGTATATAGTGTTTCACGCCAAAACGTAGGCGCCGCCTTCGCTGCTCATTACTGTGAGAGTAGTAGGTGATTGCAGGTTTTGATTTTAGACACATTCGCCCAATTCACCTTTTACGATTAAGTAGTAGTCAACGGAAGGAACTGTATTTTCGCCTGCTCAGAGAAAGGTTCCTAGACTAAGCCAGTAAGCCGTGGAAAATATTTTAACTTTAACGTCAATGCTAAACAAAAGCTTTGTGTTTTTATAAAATATAACCGTCCGCTTATCAATGATGGAACAGTTCTTGAAATTCTCGATTTGGCCGCTACGGGTCTCTAAGTTATCTGAAAAGGTGAATTATTCATACCTACATTTTTTGTTACTTTCCAGTTGTTGAGCGATTACGTTCATTTTTAGAATATATCTGAGGTTTCCAACGTGACGTGACTGGAGTATATTCCAAATCAACCGTTATTTTAAGTGGACTATTTACTCTAATAATAATAATAATAATAATAATCAGATAGGCTAATACCCAAGGTACCACCCAAGGCCTAATTTAGTCATCAAGCGACTTTTAAAGCCATTAATTCAGGTGGCCGGGTTACAACGCGTAGGAAAGTGGTGGCTAGCCTTTCATGCCACGCGAGCCAACAGCTCCGTACACTAACTATTACCATTACTATTATTATCACATTTAGATATTTAATTGTTTTACTTTGATTTATTTAAAAATAATTCCGATAAAAATTAAGTGAAATATTAAAATTATCATTTGATGATCACCGAGATGATTCAATTTTATATTTTTTTGGGGTAACGAGGTCAGTGGCGTAGCGAGAAATCCTTCAATGGAGGTGTTTAAACTATGTAAAATACCTAAGGGGTCGAGAAGGGGGTTACATTTTAGTACAGCCAAAGTTATACCCAAGGGGGGGGGGGTAACACGGAACCACCCCCTTGTCTACGCCACTGAACAAGGTGCAAATTAAACAAACTATTACGGTATAGTGTTGCCACGTTTTGGCGTGAATCAAAGGGAATAGAGCCTTTAAGTATCCACTTAGTTGGAACGCGGGAATTTGCAAATCTAATAATAAAATTCTTTGGGTTATATTTAGACTGCAAAAAAGCGTTCTTTCGTCGGTATTCTTGTAAGTAATTACCAAAGCTTGGCCTTATTAACGCAATTGCTAAAGGTATAAGCGTGAAACTATAAGGCAACTGTTTGGTATGTGTTACAAATGTCCATTAGGCAGCACGGCGGGCGTGAGTGAAATGAAGACTTCAGAACCTCGCTTGTTAAGAGCGCGGGCAGGTCCGGGCAGGTCTCTCTCTGCCCACGCGGCTACCCCCTTTTTACCGCCACAACTACGCCCCCTCGTGTCAGGTACGGACATTAGAAAGGTGTTAAAAGTCGGCAAAGACATGAACCGGACTCGGCCCAGCGCCGGAATTCGAAGCGTACACGCGCCCGATAGGAGCTATAATAAGAATGGTCATATCCGTTATAAGCGGAAACAGAATTTACTACGCAACGTGAAAGGCGGCGGAAATTCATGCCCCCCCCCTCCTGGTTCATTAGCTTTAAATGTTTTTACGGTAATAAGGACCCCCGAAGTTAACGCCTTTTGTAGTTATGGCGTTTTAATTCTTTGGGAGATTTTATGAACGACTATAAATAGCGTTTCATCAAGAATGAATCTATTTATATTTATGTAGAATGACAATGCTGGGACGATCCGCGGGCACCTTGGTCTCGTTTTTAGCGGCCACGAGAGGGGGCACGAACAGCGTGACCCACGTGTGCTTCAATGGCTGATTTGATTAATGTGTAAAAGGCGGAGCATACTGAGGTTGTTTTGCTCGGGTTGGCCAAGTATACAGGGTGTTTCGAAAGGTTATGTAAAAATTTTAAGGAGTTGTACGTGGAGAGTTGAGAAGTATGCCTGTTTTTCCCCAATTTCCTACGATGATATAAAAGAGCGCCAGAGAGCTTCAAAGTGTGGCCTACTAGCTTCTGGAAGTAGGCTGCAAGAAGAACAAAACCAAGCAGCAGGGAAATGCGAACATTAAGGTTTGGGTTCGTGTGATAGGTAAACAAGTGGGACCGGCAGTCCCAAATAATAGTTTCACACGAGCCAAGCTTTGCGAACACAACGAATAGTAGTATAACCGGTAACGGAAACATGATCAAATAAAATAAACGGTCGAGAAAAACCGCTTGAAATATTTTTGTAGGAAATATGGGAATCGCTCTAAATATGTTTGTGGGAAATATAGTTGTGACAATCTAAAAAATTACCCAGAGTGGTTGGGCTAAAGGGTTACAAAACAAACAGAAGCGATTTCACCACTTTTATAGATGCACTTACGAAAATCCATGCCGCCCCTCCCCTCCCTTCACACCTGGGGGCTCTGTAGAAAGGAGCGCTCGGTGGGAGAACCGCCTTATCTTACCCTCCCCCACCCGAATGGAAGCGAGAGGCAAGCGCTGTTGCGGAAACCGTGTGCGAACGAAAACGCCAAAACGCCAGATACGGAAACGCCAGAAGATTGCCGAATCCCGATTACCCGACTTGCTTGGTTGTTGGTTGTCGAAGGCACGTGAATTTTAGGGACGAAAATCTGGTTTAACCTAGGAGGATGAATGTTAACATTCATATTCCTAGGTTTAACTATAGGAAAATATGGCTAGCTTTCCCTCTCTGGTTTAAAACGCGTGCGTAGGAGGATTCTACCGTGGCGTTCGAACACGGCGTGTTTGCGAACGGCGGAGGCGGCGGCGGCGGCGGGGACTGTAGGGGCTACGGGAGTTTTACTCTAGCCTATACTAGGCTCGTGTAAAACTAAAAAGGACAAACAAATCGAGGTAACCAGCGTAAAAAAGTAAACTTAAACCGTAGTAACAGTCCCTGCTGCTTGGTGTTGTGTTTGTTGCAGCCTACTTCCAGGGACTAGTAGGCCACACTTTGAAGCTCTCTGGCGCTCTTTTAATTCATCGTAGGAAAATGGGAAAAACAGGCATACTTCTCAACTCAATCCTTACAACGCCTTCAAATCTTTGCGTAACCTTTTGAAACACCCTGTATTGTTCGCGTAGTAATGTAACTATAATTAAAATAAACCATACAATAGGATTTATTGTTCACCAAAAAAATACAAAAGCACCAACTAGTTAGCGAATGCAAGTCATGCGTGTTGTATACAGTGACCAAAGGTGTACTACAAATATACTACAGGAGCATTAAGGCAACCACAATTGATGTCCACCCTTTTTGATTAAAAAAAAGCATCGAAGTCTTATTTCGAAACACGCCAGGAATTTTTGCCAGAGTTCGTGAAGCATGCATGTATTTGAGCCGGTGGTGGTCATTTTGAACAATTCCTGTATTTGTTGTTAATTGTTTCTTTAAATAATATTAATTTAATTAGAACCATATGCATTTTGGTCAAAAATAAAATTAACAACTTGGTTTTTAAATGGTATCGAGTAATTTAAATTAGGTTGGAATTAATAAAACGATCTAAAAGGGTATGTTATGTGTCAGCCGCATTAGGTAGAGGCATTGCACAGTTAGAAATAAGTTTTAGACAGTAATTAAGTTTACATTTTATAGGCCTACCACATTCAACTGATATACATTGACAGTGTTTAATTAAATATTAATTAGAGATCCTTCTCGTTAATTTCCCTAGAATTAGTGCTTCGATTTAATTAGATTAGTTATACTCAGGGCCGGACTTAGAGATCCTGGGCCCATAGGCAAATAAGGAGTCTGGGCCCCCTTTTCACGCGCTGCATTTACTCTTCTCCCTGGAACTAGGCTGTGCCTTAATTTCCCTGATTCAGCGTAGAAGTCTGAGCTCTACGGTTATATTACTAAATAAAAGCTCTTAACAATCGTCGACTAAATGTGCGATAATTATGCAACATTGTGATCTAAGGCTGCGTCCGTAAACTTCCAGGCACAAATTTTGGTAATTTAAAAAAAAATATTCTACCTAGGAATTTCTCCAATATAAATTACGATTGATTTTATAGATTTATGACTTTGAATACAGTAATTACGGTCACTGGAGGGCCCCTTCCAAGGATGGGCCCCTAGGCCACGGCCTAGGTTGGCCTAGGCGGAAATACGGCACTGGTTATAATCTTGATTATACCATCACGGGAAAAATTGGCTTCATCATCATCGGCTTTTAACAGAATACTCGAGAACTGATGGTCAACAAACCACTGAGAAAAGTCAACTCGCGTCGTTCAGAACTTGAACATTTTGAAGTTTATACGGGTGAAATTGATGATCATGCAGAATTCGCCAAACGATAAAGTGAGTTACACCCAATTGTCTCCCAACTCGCTGGGTACTTGTTCCAGGATCGCTTTCGGCAATGGTAAGAACCTAAACTAATTATTGTTTAAATCCACTTGGCTTGAAGTAATTTACTTAACTAAAAAGTAAGACGAATCATATCGAATAACACGTTTTCATCAAAAACTAATTGAATAAAATTGGTGTAAGTACCTGTTCCTCAAGGTCTTCCGAATACTTTTTGCACTCGCTCACGAGTTTGTCTTGGTTGAATTTTTCCATGTTCTCTCAAGCGTCTTTCACCAGAGGCAAATGTGCGTCGATCTGGTAATGGTCTTTGAGGGAACTGCACTCGGAGCCCGCCCGTTCGTTGGGTGCATATTCGCGTACTCAGAATTAGTAAAATGCGCCATACTAATAATGAATTGTCGATATAACGCTTTATTTTGATCTTTAAAAAGCACGCTGACCTTCAAAAAAGTCAAATAACGAAATTGAAATTTATCCCCCTGATCTTCAAAGTTAGGTGTCATTAAGGGGGAAGAATACAGTAAACAAGTTTATGTGTATTTTGTAAATGTTCGACCGTTGCGGGCTTCTCATGTTAGAATACAGTAAAAGCCTCTTTTTCGTACAAGCTGAACGTTTCTGTTTTAACAATTACATAATTTAATTATAATTTTCTTATTAGGCTGAACCTTCCTCTAGTGCTTAAAATAATTTTGATAATTATAATATTAATAGTTAACGAGATATAAGGTCCTAACTAAAGGGTAGTTTGGGCGCTTGCCCAACTTGTTTAGCTCCGGGGGTCCGAATTAAAACGTAATAACTTAATTATTTTTTAATTTAAAATTGTCAAAATTATTTTAAGCACTAAACAAGAGGCTGTTCTACACTTAAATATTAATTTTATAAGTTAAAATACAAAATTAAAAGAGTTCAGCTTGAAATAGCGCGAAATTAGACAATGGCCACTATAGTCTTCCCCCTTAAGTACAGCTTAGGCCAAAACGTTCGATGTATTATTGTTAGAGTAATTTTTTTCTTCCGCCTAAGCTAAATGGTCGGGCTTTACGCTAATCAGACTGTATCAGCACCATTCCGTGTCTTCAACAGTTTCATTAACACTCTTATTTCGCTCTTCTGCGCTTTCCAAAATAAAAAGCGCACTCACGTCGTACAAGTTGCTTATTTACAAAATTTCTGACCATGTTTAACAGTGTCGTATAAACTCGCTTCTTTGAAATAATGGAACTTGGCATTCATAAAATCATTGTAGGACTAAGCACACCTCTGCTAGTACAATAATGAACTTTTGGAAACAATTGGGTTCAAGGCAGAATACCGAACTTCGCAAAACTGGCTATTTATTTGTTTTGGGGTCCGGTTTTGTTGGGCATAAAACTCTGAAACAAATCATTCTGGGTCCCATGTTCATAGGACATATTTGACTCATTAGGACCCAAATAGCACGCCCTAAAATTTATGACATTCTTATCCGTAAGACCCTGTATATACGTCGGCATATTCATGAACGAATAGTGTTTTAGGGGGCGGAGTTTAGTTTGGCCAATTGGTGAAGGGGAGACACCCCTTGCACTGGAAGCACCGTGTGAGCCGACAAAGCACGCGCTCGAGGAAACGTGAAAGAAAAACATTTCCGTCTTGGCAGTAAGGAGCTCGGTTTAATTAAAGCGATAATAGTGGATACTAGAAATACAACAACATATGGCTGCAGCAACAAGATCATTAAGAAAACACGTGGCAATCCTTATTTTCTTAGAGGCAATGAAAATGTTAAAGAAATATTGTAAGTTCGCCCAAGGATCCTATATGTTAGAAGGATAGGTAGCCCTCCGGCCAGCCCGTGTTTTCAAAACGCCGGCAGCACCGTCGATATTAAGAGAGCCTCTAAACGTGGGACGTCTTGTTTCTATTCCTTCAAGGACAAAATTTGACGGTGCTTCCTCCATGTTTTGTCCTTGACGGAATCTAAAGACGGATTCTCTATCGCACATGACCCACCGACGCCGCTGCCATTTTTCGTCCCTCGCCTCATATCCTTCTAACATATAGGATCCTTGGTTCGCTTTTTATTCAATAGGAATTCTTTAAGAGAGAGGATACCGTGACGGCGTTACTACAACACAGAAAGACAAGAGAGCAGCCCCCAGGCCTGCGGACTCGTCTCTTCCCAGAATTGTCCCTTCGACAAAGCGGCTGTACAAACATGGCCAATTACTCCACCTAGCGACCAGCGCCTGGCTTCCCGCGTGAACCCCACATGCAAAACCACTTTCCCAACTACGAGTAAATGGCATTTCTAAAAACTAAATTATCAGTTACGAATATGCAGTAGCACAGCGAGGGTTTGTTGCGCCATGGGCAAATCTCTTAAAGGGTTCCTATTGCTTTAAAAATATCTAAAATGCCACTTTGTTCGTTGACAAAAAGGTCGTCAAACAGTTTTTGACTCCCCTAATAAATGGCGCCCGGGGTGGGTGCCCCACCTGCCCTCCCCTCGCTACGCCACTGGCTTACGGATAACTAAGAACTGTTACCATCTAGCTTTACAAATTACTATTTAAAGAGTTTCAATTTTTCACGGCTACCTAAAACCTACGACCTTCGACACCATTGACACGATAATGCCCACGGATCGTTTCAACATATACGTGTACAAAAATACATTGTTGGTATAAATAAATACGTATTGTAACCCAGCCATCTGTTTAGAGGCATTATAAGTCGCTCGATGACTCGGGCTTAAGATTGTGCCTTATGTGTTAGCCTAGCTGATTATTATTATTATTTAAATACATTCTTGGTATAAACAGAGTTCGTACACTACCTGGAAAACCTGGAAAAGTCCCCTGAAAATGTTACGAAAAGGTCAGGGAAAAGTTAGGGAATTTTAAAATGTTTCGAAAAGGTCACGGAAAAGTTAAGGATTTTGAAAATTATTCCAAAATGTCAGGGAAAAATCAAGGCATTTTAAAATGTTCCCCAAAAGTAAGGGAACTTTAAAATGACCTCAAAAAAATCAGCCAAAAAAATTTATGAAAGAAAATATTTTTCAAGATTTTTATTTCAAACCATTCATTTATTCTACAAAAATGGTCAGGGAAAATTTGCCAATTTGATTAGGGAAAAACTCGAAATGTCAGGGAATTTAATTCCTAAAATTTTGTACTAACCCTGATAAATAAATACATTCTTGGGACACCCGGCGATCTTTTCCAAAGTGATCTATGATTGGCTAAATAAAAATATTATCGTGGAAAGCGGATCACATGCCTACTCCCCCTATTTACTCTTGGTATAAGTTATTTTATAGTTTTTGGTCTCCCTTAAATAGTAGATATATTAACGGGTGGCGTAATTTACGTACAATTTTTCTTTTTCGCGCATGCGCAGACGTTGTCAAGCCTATCTTTTCCGCCAGCAAAGGGAATTTCAACGATACCGGAACACCCCTTTGCGTTAATTAATCCAAGCTTCGACCAATTAAGACGAAATTGGACCCGGATTCGATAACGTACCAAACTCGCTCTCTTAAATGAATTAAAAAAACCATACATTTTGTAAAGACCATTTTTTCTCCGAACAACTTGGAGTCGCAACCTTTTATAACGTCCCCATAAGCAAAGGTCTAGGCCGAATTTTTGACGATCACATATACCCGTTATTAAGAGGTAGGCATTCATAATCTGCACCTCCTAGTGGTTATGTTCTCAACTAGGCATTTCTCCAAATGAATTTGGCGCGTTGCATGATGAATGCGCAGAAGGCGTGCGCGAACGTTTTTAAACTTAGAACCACGCGGGAGAAATCTTTGCCGCGAGCCTTTAGCATCGTAGCCAAGGCTTATTCACTTAAAACTAACACTTATCGTTGCAAAATGATTCATCAGAACCTAAAACAGGCTTTTAGAAACAAGAGAACTTGTTTCTGAAGGTATTTATTTTTCAAATTTGAGATTTAGACCAAGTAAGATAATATTTTAGATGTAGAAATTTTGAAAACGAAGATAACGCTACTGCTATATCGTCATACCTTAATTTTCTTACTTCCTGGACAACGCCGTTAACATGGGCCTCTATGGTAGACCCTTGGCTAGACATTTGCTTTATGGGGACCTTATGATAGGCTTATGATAATATATATAGCGTTTAATAAAAATACTGAATATTACAATTTTGCTGCTCAACAAATCGAAAGATAATTATGGCAACATGCATTTTAGCCATCGCAAATTCTGGTTTAAATTGAAATGTTCCTAAGCCTTGTATATTATAGGCGAAATCCACGAACTTCGGGTGAAAACATAAGTTTATAAATGAGACTAGAACCACTTTGCTTTCCGCCAATTCGAAAGTAAACGGGCAAGCTAAAGGACTGCCATTAGGGTGAAATTGAGTTATCCGCGCCATCTGACAAGCGCCTTAAACATTGTCGCCATGGTTACGGCGGAAATTTTGAAGGCGGCGAGCCACTGCGCATCACGTCGTGTGCAGTGACGGTACTTTTGCGTTGGCGTTTAACGCGGAAAATTAAAAATGATAAAAAATGGCGTTTTTTGCACTGTAAAAACGGATTTCGGAAAGAAATAAAACGCTCATTTCATTAGTATGAAATATTACAGGAATTATTTTGTACTAATCTCGGAATATAAGTGTTTTTCATTTTCAGCCAACTTCAAGACCTTATGTTTGACGCTGAGTTGGGGATGGGCTATCATCGAAATATTTTAATTAGAAAACTAATTATTTCATATTCCAAAGTTTGCCTGTACAAAATTTCCAGAGACAAAAAAATGGAAATGGAAGGGAAAGCAATTAGACATAAGCTTTCTAAGCTTATTTTATTTCAAGAGCAGTAAACTTAAAACGTTTATAAAAGTGGCTTACCCGTAATTTACGCAAATGCGAAGTAACTTATATAATTATAAATTTTAAAATTTTGTTCCATGGTTATTTTGAATAGTTAAATTTTTTTAAAAAAGACTGATACTTCATGGAGTTTTACAAACTAATATTTGTAAATAAATAAAATATTTTAAAACTCCATGAAGTATCAGTCTTTTTAAAAAATTTTAACTAACTTATATAATGTCTTTTTTACAACTCTACAATGTCGAAAACCGATCGAAGAACATAAACAATCAACGACAACAATAATAATAATAATCAGCTAGGCTTATACCCAAGGCACCATGCACCTTAGGCTCATGTCATCAAGCGACTTCAGGAATCCATACATCTACTTGCAATGGTTATCGCGGCAGATTTTCGTCTCGATATGGCTGACTTTTTTATTGACCTCACTATGTTAACTGAACAAACAACAACGTGAGAGGGGAGCGCGCGTAGAGGGGATTTTTTTTTTATCGTAGGCGGGACCAAAGCCGTCAGCGTGATCTTACCATACGCGATACGGCAGGATAAGCATTCCAAGTAGAGGTATGGATTCCTGGCCATTTATAATGCCTTTAAATAGGTGACCGAGTTACATACACGACGTTATGCCACGTGATCATATTTAGTTTCAACTTTTTTTAATAGATGGCGCAATTCTACTCTAATGGCGGCCTTCTAGCTGGTACATCTCCCCCAATCCGATCGTCGTTCTAGGCTCATTTCTATTTCTAAATGTGAAATCGGACTACGGAGACACATTTAAAGTAAAGTAGAATACACGAAAACAAATGGTGCGTTTTAGTATTGGTTAAACTCTTATTTATTTTCGTCATGTACCCGGGCTTAGCAAATATTTCTAAAATTTGTTAAAATTATATTTGTAACTGTTCATGTTTTCTATAGCAGTCAAAATGAAAGCACTAGGGCTCGAACTTGTCCTAGAATAAATAATGCGAGAATACTCGTCGATTACCGAGTACCATATTGCATATTCGGGTACTCTCTAAACTCGTCGAGTATTTGTTTTTTCTATCCTCGTTGCTTCAAAGTTCTAGGAGGGTTTTTTACAACTTTTTGGGGGGCAATAAACGGTACCTACAAAGTTGTGGAAACTGTGGTTCATTTAAGTTAAAGGCATTTTTTTCATCATTGAAAGTTACATTATACTCCTTTTAAATTTAATTTCATAATTTCATGAATAAAACCCGCTCCTAATTAAGTGCTCGATAACCCGACTCCTTAAAACTATTACTCTAGGTTTTTTTAGTTACTCGATTCGAATAAGATAAAGTTTCCCCTTAATCAAGTACTCTGTTACTCGACTCGATTTCAATATTATTCGACACGAATACTCGATGAAAAAAATTTGATATTCGATAACCGATTCGATTTGCCTAAAACCACTAATCGCACAGCCCTAGAAAGCACAGGCCAATTTATGGCGCCTAGACGCGTTTTACTTGCGTAGTTCCCCCTCTGGGTTGTATTCATCCGCGTTAAAAATTCAAAAAAGGCTGGAAAATTCATGATAAGTGCCGTCTCTCAAAAATATCAATGATGCCCATATTATTTACTCCTGCTTATACGTCCAGTCCTCTTGGTTTTAAACTCGAGAGAATAATTAACTATTATTAAGACCAGTTTATTAACGAAAGCGTACAACAAAACACTAGCAAGGACGATAATATAAAAGTCCAATTTGTAAAATAAAACAAGTTGGCAAGCCAAAATATACCTCTCCTCGGAAGAATTGTCCCTAGTGGTATTAATTTCTCGAGATGACCCTTAAAGATATATCTCCGCAATTCAGAGTTATTTACTAAAAACGTAATCCCGGTTCAATCCCGCCCGGTATAAAATTTTAATTATAATTAAAATAATTGAGACGAATAATTTTTCTCGCTTACTTGCCGCATCTTTAACGCTCATTTTATTTCAACACTCGCCCTTGATGAAGATACCATACCGCATTAAAAAGACCAATGCCGTCCAATTTCCAATATCATATAATGACTCGCACACCCAGGAAATCAATGACTGCATTAGGAATCGTAGATATCCAAATATCCACACCAAATGTATTAACAAAAAGCAAAAACCTTACCATTAACAAAGCACAGAGAGCCACTTGACTAAACGGCCGCTCGTATAGTAATAAACGATACATAAACGCCTTTACATTAATACAACTATATTTTAGTCGATAATAAAACCCGTAAATAAATAAATAACAAAAAAAACTAACAAAGTGGACCACCCACAGGTTCTACCCTTTAATCCTCTTATCTCTGCTGACTGCGCTAAAACAAGATTTGACCCTAAAAATTGCATACGTAAGAAATGTAGACATTAAAAACCATAAATATACTCTTCCACTAAGCTGAGTTTATAATTTTCAAAGAAACGTAATATATATCGGTGGTTCTGTGGTAGATCATTCGCCTGTCATGCAGGAAGGCTCGGGTTCAAAACCTGGGCGGCGCATCCGTTTTTAATCAACAAAGTAGACAGTACATTAGAATATCTTCGATGCAATAATTTAAATGGAACACGAAATTTCGTTCTATTTTAATAATAATTTCAATTTCAATTCTATTTCAATTAAACCAAAATTTCGTACTCTATTAAATACGCTTCCGATAAAGCTGAAGGTCTAATTTCAATAAAGCGTAACAAGTGTCGGTGGTTCTGTGGTAGAACGTCCGCCTGTCGAACAGGAGGTCTCGGGTTCAAATCCCGCCCGATGCGATCGCAAATCGATACTAAGACGAATACCGTGAACAATTGGTGGAAACCCTGCCATTGGATGTTGAGAGGTAGCATTACACTCAGCACTCGGTCCGTCCCAAAAGTCAATAAGAAGGAGTTGGAGAATACGCACCCATAACAAACGTAGCGACGGTGGGCGTTAACGAAAAATAAAAACTCAACGCAATCGCAAGTTTATCCGTTAACGCTTACCGTCACACGGTGGTTTTGCCAACCTTTAAACTGCTAAAACGGTTGTTCGACTGCGTACGCAGTGATTACCCTTTGCCCCGAAAATACGAACGCGTTCGCAGGCCACACACACACACAGACTGACACGCTGGTTGTATAACCTCTCCTAGGGTACAAAGTCCCCTCGGAGAGGTAATTAGCATTTAATCAATAATTACCCATCAATAAATTTACAAAACCAAACGGGTATGGATACAATTTTAAGCAAAAACGGAAATTTGATCTAACTCCCTATGTCGCCAACGTAAAACTTTTGAATCATCATGTTTTCGACACGGAGCAAAGAAGAAATGAACGCGGCCTAGGACTAGCAAATCTAGTGAGCGCCATATTTAGTCTTTGTAGCGAAAAAGTAGTTTGCTCTCCAAAACGTCGGTTGGCAAACCTGAAACGTAGGTATAGATCATCCTTGGTTTAAAACTATAATCGCAAAAAGCGGGCGAGGCTTAAGGTTTTTCAAAGCGTATTGAGAAAATTATACGGAGATATCGCCTTCGGAATCACGATTATTGTTCATTAGTATGTAAATTTATGATAGCAAATAATAGTTTTAACATTTAATACCTTTATAGCGTAGAAATTACCAAGTTCAATCAAAACGAGTCGAGTCTCTTAAAATTTAAAATAGCCAGCAAAATCCTATGGGAATTCTACGAGCTAAATTGGAAAGAATCGTCTGCATTTTTCAAATGTTTTCTCCGCTACTGCTCGCGCTACCCACTAGCTACGTTATTTAATCAAGCCCCTTGAATGGTCGCCAAAAATATTTTTTTATGGTTTTTTTACTTCGCCACGTTTTCCCTCGAGGGGCGCTAAAGAAATCACGTGATCTTCTGAATTCTAATGCCAAAAAGAATGAAGAACCTGCCCCGCTCTGTTTAATTTTTAATGTTTAGGCTTAGTTTCTCTTTTCGATATAACAGTGGCCAGCCAGATTTCCCGCACGGTACTGATGAGTTCCAAATAGAACGAAACCGGTCTACCGTTGGAATTTCTGGCTATTTTATTTAGTTTTTATGTAGTTTATTACTCGAAGATCTATTTGATCCGAGATTCGCTCGAAGGACTATCGGTACGAGTTATTAGTAAGTTTTTTAATTACTTCAAATTTGTTTAGGATTTAGATATATTATCCCTTTTAATTATGGACTAATCTACTTTTTCGCGTATTTTATCATCCTACATTTTCATCCCTCCCCGGCTTTTCTGTAGAAAAAGCCGAGCCCACATAAACAACAAAGATGGCTGCGGTTAGTGCGGTTTAAAACTAACCCTCGGTTCGTATCGTTGTTTTACGTTACAAAATTACTAAAGGTTTTAGTCTAAACAAAAATGGATAGTAATGTTAGGAAAGGGAAAAAGAAAAAATGCGTGTATGGTAGTTGTAGGAGCAATTCCCGGTATATTAAGAACAACGATATCAAGTTTATACCATTTCCGAAACCAAGCAAAAAATTGGGAAAACAAGAGAAATGCCTCAAGTGGATTGAACATTGTGGTAGATTGGATAAATTTGACGTGAATAGGCAACACGAGACAACACTCTTTAACTCGATTTATTATTACCTATTTCATCCATTATATCAGGTACATTTAAATTATCACAGTATTTGACTAGGACGGTAATAAAAACTTAAAAATAAACCTAAGCCTTGGAACGCACATGGCAATTAAGGTTTGACGTCAGAGATTGTTTACATGGGCTCGGGATGCGCGGGAGAACAAAAAGCGTTGCGCAGAACTGAGGTACATTTTTGTCTAGAGGGGGGATCGCTAGTTTCTTCTGCTTGAATAGAAGCTTCATGCAAAAAGTCCTACGCGTTAATGGCGTAAGCGAATCGTACGGAGTGGCTTAGACCATTTATCGTTTTTCTAATTTTTGTAGTATTGTTTAATATATTTTACAAATATCTCTCATAATTATCAGTACGGTCAGTACCAGACAAATTATTTATTCATTCATGTGTCTTGAACGATATATTTTTAGCTTGCTGTAGCAAAATTTATGTTGTTTACCATGGCTTAAATTTCGAGACTTTCCTGTCTACCTTTTACCACCTTTATTTAAAATACCTAAAAATTTAAATGAAATTTATTTTCTAGGGCCTAGTGTAATCCCACAATCTGGTCTAAATGATCAAATGAAATGATCAACAAGAGATCTTAAAAGTAAATATGTGTCTGCCGTACTAAAGGAAAATACTGATTCATCAGACGCAACAAATATGAATTTACAAGGAGCTTGAGTTTGTTGTAGGCATTTTCAGCAAAGTGATTACACTATTAGTTGCTCAGGTCAACGAATAAGACATTTATCAAACGCAATTCCATCAGCGAATATATTTGATTAGAATAATAAATTAACGACGTTTGAAAGTATTCGTATTGATAAATCTTTAGTCGCTAGCACTCCTAAAACCGTTCGTGACTTTCCTAGTCGAATAGAGCGTTCCAGTGGCGCCGATCACCTACGCATTAAATAATGTAGAAACAATACTATAATGTAGTATTATTTTGAATGTTTTGGAAAAATATCTAAAATTTTTAAAGTCTAAAATAAAGATAATATTTTGAAACAATATCTAAAAGTTTTCAAGTTTAAAATAAAGATTTAATATTTAAGTACTTTGTACTTTTAAAATCTTAAAGGGAATATAACCTGCAAAGCAATCTTTAGGGAAGACCCCTTCAATTTTTAAAATTTCCCTGCACAGTGGCGTTAAACATTTCTAAAGTCAAAGGCAAGAGCGGCCAGAGCTGCAAACGTTGGTGTTCCACACCAACTACCTGAGGTTATATTCCCTTTAAATGATGATATCTTTATGAAAATAAAAAATAAACCCCCGATTTCAAACGTATGTGCGCCATCTA
Source organism: Leiobunum rupestre (assembly GCF_980474605.1). Classification (NCBI taxonomy): domain Eukaryota; kingdom Metazoa; phylum Arthropoda; class Arachnida; order Opiliones; family Sclerosomatidae; genus Leiobunum; species Leiobunum rupestre. The sequence continues at coordinate 16,566,621 of NC_143394.1, forward strand.
TCGAGAACTTTCGAAACTAAAGAGGGGGGAGAGCAAAATGTACTCACTCAACAATGACTATGCGCGGGCCTTGATTAAATAACGTGGCCTATCCAATTATTCCAATGTTGGAAATTTTGTACATCTGTTTTCAGATTTCAAGTGATTTAAAGTTATTAAAGGTACTAAATCTACGTGTTTTCAAGTGATTTCACTGCTGATTTGTACACCCGAAGTCCCTCGGTATGAATATATCGAGAGGACTATATTTTGTGGCCACATATCGCCTTAACAAATCTGTATCTCTCCGAATACTTCTAGTTCGAAAACGAGACGTTTCACGATTTTGGGCGAGTTAGAGGCTTCTCTTATTACAGCCTTTTACAGGCTTCTACTTTTACTAATTATGTTATTTATAGTACACATAAATATATTATTGGTTGTAAAATTACTTTTATCATAAAATTAGTGAAATAATCTTTCAAATGATGCAGCTAGTCCATCGACCAGGACAAAGAGACCTGGATAAATGTAGTTTTCCCCTTTTCCTTGTTTGTTTTTACCCGGAACCGTAGCCAGTCAATTTGGAATCACTGAAAGAGACAATTTGCTATTAGCGACACGTCTTTGAGTAACGGGAGTGGTTTGGGAGCGATTGTCCACTCAATCTGGCCAGTGGTCCGACCAATTTCGCTTCTACCAGACTTCTATAGTGATTTCGCCACAATTCGGAGCTTGGAATAGAAATTACCCTTTGTGGCCTCTTAAAACGTTCGAAAAGTACTTGGTAAAAGAATTAACGCCACCAAGATGTTCCTAAGATTGCCTTCCAAATGAAATGGCTTTTTCTGGAAAAATATTCTGTAGGAAAAACACTTTTCAAAGAATTCCGTGAAACAACACAACTACTTTAATTAGAGGGGAAAAAATTCTACAACATATTGAAATTATAATTATCTATTTTATTTTATTTCTATTCTACTCTTATCCTTGAGTAAAATTGTCTTTAATAAGGAGTGAAAATAGCCCTTAAGATAAGGTGAGGATAAAACCCGAGGGGTCGGACATTCCCAAAAAAAAGCGTACGGGATTTCGAAATCTCTGTGATTTCGCGATTTCGTCGGAGATTTCGCGATTTCGTTGGATATCTCGCGATTTCGTCGGAGATTTCGCGATTTCATCAGAGATTTTGCGATTTCATCAGATTTCGCGATTTCGTTTTTCCGCGTTCCCAATCATACCCGATCACACACACACACTCATGGACGACACCAGCCTATAATGACTCGTTTACTAAAGTACACGATTCATAAAAATGGATTCTCAAATACTAGTTTTTGACAAAATCCATCTTCATTAAGTTTAGTTAGAGGTTAAGTTTGAATGACCACGTCGAAGAAAAAGTCTTTAAAATCAGTTAGCACGCTTTCAGTTCGACGGCCAACGATAACGAGTGTGGTTAAAATACAGTGCTAACTCATTTTGTACATTTTGCTAAGCCAAGATACACGATGACCAGAAGAATTTAAAAAAACGCCTTATTTTTATCTATTTTTGTGAATATTGTCTAAACATAAAATTGGTTTTCGTGTAACCTGATTTATCATACTATGTTTCTTGTTATATAATCGAACCGATTTAGCAGTTATCATTTTTATTTAAACGACAATTTATACTTTTTAACTCGCATGCGGATAGAAAACAAACCAAGCATAACACTCTTATTTGTTGAACTGGAAAATAGTAAAAAATGCATACCCTTTAAAATTTCTCATTGCTGTGAGTATTGTTTAAATACACATTTTGTGCGCGTGTACCCTGCTTAACCAATCATTCGTGAATTTAAAAAAATTTAAAAACAAAAAACTCCGGAAAGCATAAAACCAAAACCGAAACCAAATCGAAAATCTATGAATATTGTCTTAACTTATAATAATAATAATAATAATAATAATAATAATAATAATAATAATAATAATAATAATATTAAATTAAAAAGAAAATAACAAAAAAATAAAATTTACATTAAAATCCTACAACTATACACACCATACCTTACGGCTAGTCATTGATTTTTGATACAATTTCTCTACATTTAGATTTAAAAGTAAAGTAAGACATATTTGTTTTAAGCTCCTTGTAACCCGTGTAAATACTTGTCGGTCACCATTGATGTACTGTTTATTTACACGAAATAAACCACTATTATTATTATTATTATTATTAACACTCATTTTGTCTTCGTGTACCCTGCTTTACCAAACATTCTTCCCTTTGGAAAATGGTACCGATTTCTTTAGGCGTCTCAATAAAAGCAGATCAGCGAGTCCCCAAGGAGTAATAGAACTGAGAGCGTAGAATGCATTCTTCCCTTTGGAAAATGGTACCGATTTCTTTAGGCGTCTCAATAAAAGCAGATCAGCGAGTCCCCAAGGAGTAATAGAACTGAGAGCGTAGAATGGAAAGCTAGGTTTTATTTAGTTCTTGTCTCTTGGTTTTGAAGCGATGCCGAAAATAAGACCGCATTTTAGACGGTAAAAGTTATATAAAAGTTTGAAAAAGGTAAAATTTTACCTTTATATCATATAAAATTTATCATTTACTTCGACCAGGACGCACACGTGTGCAAAGGCTTGTCTCTTTTGTGAAATCATGGTGAAAGTGAAACACAAAATCTATTTTACAAGTCGAATAGCTTACCGGTTGAATTGGCAACCCTGTTACCGCCGAACCGAAAATATTTCAGATCAGTGACTACGTCATGGGAGAAGCAAAAGGAGAGCGGCGTTTAATAAGACGAGAAGGTTTAGTTGCGATTCAATTTACAACATAATTTTCGTTATTTAACCTGATAAATAATTACTTAGAATAATTCTCTAAAGAAATCAGTTTGAAAATTTAATTTTTATCTTTTGAGTATGAAGGTGCGAAGGTAAATATCATTTATCTGGTCATTGATGACTGTCAACAATACTATAGCTCTATCTTCAGTGGGTGATTTTAGAAAATACCAAATTAAAGAATTAATTTATATTTTTTCTTTTGGCGCGAAACAAAGTCAATTTTAACTTGAAACCTCTCAATAGTATCGGCGTTTCCAAATTCAATTGAATTAGGATAGCGGAATTCAATACGTTCAGTTATCAACGACCGCTTTCAATTAGCAAAGGCGTATTTTATGGGTTTAGGTAAACAACGACCTACCTATACAGTGTCTATTGAGAGCCTGTCTCATCTCCGAATGCAGACGAACAAAGACTCAACTACGCCGGAGAATACGACGTTGGGAGTTGGTCATTTTCGTTGAAAAACGACGGTCAATTTGGAAAGACGAACCCGTTTTCTTTAACTTAACTTTATTGCAGTGATGGCCACCACTCAGATCGTCGGAGGGGCTTTTATCATTTTGAGCGAACCTGAGCCCGCGCATTAATTTTCCAAAATTAGGACACCTCTCGAATGAGCATCTATTATGGATTTTAAATGACCGGGAATATTAGAAATATTAATAAATAAATGTATAAATAAATTTAGCCAAAATGCACATTCGTTTGAGCCCTTTTGGGAAATTTTGAGCCAAAATGAGCAATAACTCTCAAAGGATCGCGATATGAGAGGAGAACCGATTTCGTCTCAAAAATGAGCACGAAGTGAGAGAAGTGGGGATTTTTCTTCTCAAATTAGCTGGAAAAGAGAGAAGCGCTGATTTTGTAACTCAAATGAACTCAAAAAGAAAGGAGCGCTGACGTTGTCCATTTAATGGAAAGAGTGGACCTCTCCATTTCGAATCTCAAATGAGCGCTTTGTGAGACAAGCACCTATTTCCGATTTCAAACGAAAGTTTTATGAGAGGAGCATCTATTTCCACTCACAACTGAGCGCTTTATGAGAGGAGCATCTATGTTCACTCTCAACCGAAGGCTTTATGTGAGGAGCACCTATATCCGTTTTCAAACGAGCACTTTATGAGAGGAGCACCTATGATAAATTTCAAACGAGCACTTTATGAGAGGAGCACCTATGATAAATTTCAAACGAGCACTTTATGAGAGGAGCCCCTATTTCCGCTTTCAAACGAAACTTTTATGAGAGGAGCATCTATTTCCACTCACAACTGAGCGCTTTATGAGAGGAGCATCTATGTTCACTCTCAACCGAAGGCTTTATGTGAGGAGCACCTATATCCGCTTTCAAACGAGGGCTTTATGAGAGGAGCACCTATGATACATTTCAAACGAGCACTTTATGAGAGGAGCACTTATTTCCGCTTTCAAACGAAAGTTTTATGAGAGGATCATCTATTTCCACTCACGACTGAGCGCTTTATGAGAGGAGCATCTATGTCCACTCTCAAACGAGGGCTTTATGTGAGGAGCACCTATTTCCACTTTCAAACGAGGGCTTTGTGAGAGGAGCACCTATGATACATTTCAAACGAGCACTTTATGAGAGGAGCACCTATTTCCGCTTTCAAACGAGTGTTTTATGAGGGGAGCACCTATTTCCACTTTCAAGTGATCACTTTATGCGAGGAGCACCTATTTCCACTTTCAAATGATCGCTTTATGAGAGGAGCACCTATGTCTACTTTTAAACGAGGGCTTTATGAGAGGAGCACTTATTACCGCTTTCAAACGAGGGCTTTTTGAGAGGAGCACCTTTTACCGCTTTCAAACGAGTGATTTATGAGAGGAGCACCGAATTTGCCTGTTAAATTAGCGAGAGCGTGAGCGATTATCTATCCAGCGAGTGGTGTGTGAGCTGAGCGGCTCTTTCAGTAAAATGTCCATCACTGCTCGCTACTGCTGCTCCAGAAGATAAGCGTTACTGTGACAAACTTCAGCACATACTTTAGAGCTAGAGATAATACGAGATTCCCAACCCACGACCATAAAGGAAAACCGTGTTATGTTGCAACGGGGATTGTTTTCCGCTCCTTAAAATGAAAAGTTATTTCGACTGCAGTTGAATATTTTAGAAGGGGGTAAAAGGAAGCGTTTCTTTTTTGCTCGTGAGCCGAAAAGTATTATTTTAAATTGAGAATTTTACAGGAGGTTTCGTTTCGTATGCCTGAGAGAGAACGAAAAAATTCTTCTATTTCACAAACTGGATTTTTCTTTCTTAGCTTAAACTAGGATTTGAATTTTACAGCAACGGGAATAACCCGTGATAAATATGGTGTTTCGAAGTTTATTTTAGGCTTCGTCTTAATTGAGAAATACCAATTAAGGTAATGAGTTTTTTTAACCATTTGCTCGACGCAATTGAAAAGCCTTTTATCTTAAAGAGGTTATAACTGTACGCTAAATAATTAAAGGTGGGGCCATGTGCGGTAGATTTTTGAAAGCGGGTACAATCAGAAAAGTAGTGCTGGTTGTAGACCGTCATATGTGGATATTCTAATACTTTTTCATACTTCTATCGTAAAATATATTTTATAAACTTCTGGAAGAGACGCTTAAATAAAACCTGTTCAGCGATTTGCCAGAACATAGGTGGTTTCTTTTCGCTTGTTCCGGAGTATCAGGGCTACTCTTTTTACTCCTTCCTAACAGGGGCGGATTACCCCTTTGGGCGCCTTTAGGCACAGAAAAATTTGGCGCCCCTTGGCATTGGTCAGCTAAGGAGGGGCGTATCGGTTTTTGAAAATTAAATAAATATATTTTAGTTTCCTCAAATCTTTTCGGCGTTATTTTGAGTATGGGCAAGCCAAGTACATGGACCGTGGGGCTTTATCAGAGTTTTGGGGCCCCTAGAAAAATGGCGCCCTAGGTACGTGCCTACTTTGCCTAATGGTTAATACGCCCCTGCTTCTGAAAAGGAGGTGTAAATAGAGTAAATCGGATTTTGTTATCTGCCAAAAATCCTAAAAAGTCCACAGGCAGCCATTTCGGAAAAACGTTTATACTCCGACTCAAACTATTCGCCACCACAGAATCGGAGTAAAATGACGTCATAGCGTTACTCTTCTTACCCTACTCTGAAATCCCGGAACAAGCGGGGGGAAAACACCTTCTTCTTAAGAAGGGTTCGTTCAAATTCGCACGCGCCTTTTGAAAGATAAAAATGCGCTCGCACTATAAAGTTTAGGATTTCAAATAAAACTTATATAAAAACGTGACTATTTTATTCAGTGACTCGCGCATGCGCGTAGGGGAAGAATGAAAAACAGAGTGGCATTTATTGAAGTGCCTATTATTTACTTTTCTCAGAAAAGTACATAAAGGAAAAATACTTAATAAGCAAAGGGTTACGCAAAGTCAAAACTTTCATAATTAAAAATAACGTATATTTGAGCAAAATAACGTTGAATTATAAATTATTAAAATTATTTCTTATAAACCCTCGTTTCGTCTTTTATAAGTCAATATCATTTTTCCATAAGTATTCCTCTTTGTGGAATATTTTACTGAGTGACGTCATAACTGGAAGAAAATCGCCCTCTAGCGAGACGCTGTCACAGTGTCGTACTTAGAGTTGTTAATTTTCCGGAAAAAGAAAATGCGGAAAAATTTCTAGAAAATTTTCCGCAAATCGGAAAAACAAAATTGAAACTAAAATTACTTAACATAAGGGTTTTTAATGTTTTTATCGATATAAAATATCTAATAACAGTCTATAGTGAGTTGCAGGCTAAGAAAGACAAAATATATAGTACAATCGGCGCAAGGATGCCTCATATTGTTTCCGGTTATTCCACCGCGCGAAATTTTAATTTGGCCGTTTTACGGTCAAATTCGAATTTTGCTCTATTTGTCGTCTTTTAGCGCCATCTAGAAACTGAAATTGGAATCTTTATTTTTTAATTTCATAATTGTGGTGGCAAGCAAATTTAAAAGATAAGGCTTTCCTATCATTCTTAAATTTAAAATAGTATGTATAATTATTTAATTTTGTAAATTTATTTCTACGTCTTACCAGTTAAATCGGCAGTTTCTTTTAAAATAGTTACCATGCTTTCTTGGGGGTAACGTTGTCCTAATGAGCTATAGACGTTTAAAATTATATTTTTCTCTTTACTTGTTAACAATAAACTTTATCATGCTTTTTATAGTAACCTCTTGGGCTATTTAAAATATTTGGAGCTTCAATTATCGAACCTTCTTTAGCTGCATTCAGTAATTAAATTCATGACAACATGAAATTAAAAAATTGATTCCAATTTCGGTTCCTAGATGGCGCAAAAAAAAGGTTGAAACTCACGAAATTTGAAATTGACCGTAAAGTGGTCAAATTTAAATTACGCGCGGTCGACTGGCCGGAAATGGTCTGAGGTATCCTTGCGCCGACTGTACTATATATTTTGTCTTTCTTAGCCTGCAACTGACTATAGAGGTTTATTTTTACTTTTAGATTCGAAAAAATGAGGTGAAAATGCCGCTTTATTTAAATTTGCAAACAATACTAGACTAATCATGGAATGAAAACGTTTTTTTGTTTTTGAAAAATACGTAACATTTCCAGAAAAAGGCCTCAGTCATTTTCCGCGAAACATTTTCCAACTTACAACTCTAGTCATACTTATGTAGTGATATGATCATCTTCTGTTTTTGGAAGGAAATAATGATTTAATTTGACACCTCAATAACTAACTATATTTCGTGCAAACTTGTTTAATTTCGTATAACTGCCAAAATAATTTAAGAAAATTTAACAAAATCAAACCTTTAACTAGTATTAGAAGTATATAATATCTCTTGAGAGTGAAGGATCTTTTCCCCGGTCCTGCTAATAGTATTTGCTCCAAAACTGTCCCTGCGTAGGCTTCCGTAGATTTTTCAAAATACGATTTGGAACGAATAATAGTTCCAGGCTAAATTCGTAATTATGGTGATTTTCTAAGACTATTTTCAGAAAATATGGTTTATAAATAAATACATATTTATATGCAATAGAGCGTTCTATAAAATCGGTGTGGTGTGCTTTCCGCCTTTTGAGTTCGGAGGCAGTGAAGGTTTTGCCGGTTTTTTGTGTGAGAGAAAAATATTTATCTGGCAAGCCCGTAAGAAATTGAGAGCAGTCGATTTTTAGGAGTTGCGTAGTTGCCAGCCTAGGCTTAACTAATTTCCGGCTTTCCGCGCCATTTTTCTTATTTTAAATGATTTTTGTAATAAATGTATGATGGCAAATAATCAAAATACTAGTCCCAAATCCACGGGTTTAAAAACTTAGATCATGAAAATATGCTTAACCCCAAACATACTTCAACACCTAGTGTCCCTCCTACAACTCCTAAAAAGTACGTTATAATTCATATAAAGATAGGACATAAGCCGAATTCACTTAAACCAAAGAATAACAAAAGTTGTTAGTCCTGCTGAACTAGCTCTATAGTCTGTATGAAAAGTTTGGCCGGTTTTGGGCCGATTTTATAGAACGCTCTATTTAATTTCTACATTTTACATTTTAGCCCAAAAAATCAGATTTGGCGTTTATATTTTAAGTTCTTAAATTTTTGCTGAAATTTATTAATTAAAAATTAATTATTAAATTAAAAATTATTTTAATTTATTTATATTTTGAGGATGAACTGCCATATTTTACTAGCTCTAGGAAATAAAAGAGAGCTCCAAAATTAATTTAAGGGGGCCCAAAAAAATTTGTGGGGTTCCGTTACTTGGCCTACCAGACCAAAAAATCTTGCAGCCGCCATTGTTCATTTTTATAGCCTAGACGTATAATTCTCTCGTAATTACTACATTTGGCACTTCTGAAAATTACTAAGAATTTAAACTTATAATAAGATATATTTTTTGTAAGACCTTTATTTTGAGTAGTTCCCAAAATAACCCGCCGAAAATTCAAAGAAAATCTTGTCGTATTAAAGTGACAAAACCAAAATTTATCCATTTAAAAAGGTAAAAATAATGGATGGCGAAATCCCGGACTAGAGTACCTTAGTTCACCGATAGATGGAGACGGATGGTGTAATCAGATTAATGAAGGCGGCTTCCCTAAGCCTTTGCTCGTTCCTCCCGTGGATGAAAGAGCGACGAAAAATCCCATTCAAGTCGTCGCTATCTCCGCGATCTACTTTTAACTGCGCGACGCGCGGCCCTCTTCCGCTTTAATTAGTGAACTCCGATTGCCCTTTGACCCCCGCCAGAGCGGTGCGCGGATTGGGGCAGGTTCTCCGTCAATTTGTTTTTGCGACCCGACGCCAGGCGGTGGTTTGGTATGTTTTTTTTTCGCGTCAAACTTTTCAAGATTCAAATATTTGGTTGCCAGCCAATTAAGGTTGCTTTAGGAAAGTCAGTTAATCCCCTTATAATGAGTATGTGTCAGATATAGCTTTTAATCCGTTGTCTATTGTGTTTTTATAATCCCACGGAGGGTTTTGGAAGCTGTGAACGCCACGAAAGTCAATCAACGGGTAACGAAAACTACTATCCTTTCTCGAAATCAATGTTAGCTAGCTAGGACTATCCATGATTTGCATTTAGGCCTATTATACGGGTAAACAGCCAAAGGAACTTCAGTAATTGTTCGGTAGATGGCGGTAGTCATCCACAGTGCTTCCATTTGTAGGGATTTCTCCCTTTGTAGGGAATTTTCAACTATAAAAATTAGAAAAGGGATTTTTATTTGAAAAAAAAGGAAAAAGGGAAAAAAGGGAATTTCCCATTTTTCTGGAAAACAATGTAAGTTACCATTATTATGAGTAGAATATAGTTCATTGAAAATAAATATAGTCTAGTCTTTTCTCCATCTTGAATGATTTTTTGAATAGTAAGGGAATCAGCTGCACAGTTCCTATAGTTACTAAACACGTTGTGATTAATTAATCTTCACCTGAATATCATGTCAGTCACATTGACTATAAAAGAAATTTCAGGAATACTTTTTGGACTCTTGTTGCTAAAATAGACGCTTTGAAATATTTGTCTGTAATTCTGTATCGTGTTCTTTTCGGTTTCATTTTAGTTTTACGGAATTCGGATGTAAACTTACAAATTGTTATCTTTAACATTTATATTTTTAAAAGTCATGGTTTTGTATATCATTAAAAATAACTCAAAGGGACACGATATTATGAATATATTTAACATATATTCATGACGATACTTCATAAATAAAATTTTTTTTCCTTTGATTAAAAGAAATTTATAATTATTTTGGCGAGCCCCTTTTCAAGCCACGTGGTCTATAATAATAAAATAAATTTAATTGAAAATATTCCTTGACTTAAATATTAGGTGAAAATATTCTATTTAACTCGTATTATGTTAGCTATCAATAGGGATAATTTGAGGGAATTTCTAACATTAAAAAGGGAAAAAAAGGGAATTTCTTTGGTTACCTAATATTGAAAAAGGCAATTTCAAATTTCCCAGAGTGAAAGCACTGGACATCCGACGTCGCTTAAGCGAGTGAAGACTTCTAGTTAATCTAGTAGACCCGATTTCTTTAGCTACGTTCACACAACGTAAGCGGTAGAAAATGGTTTGAATCGGTTTCAAACGATTTAGCCTGGTTCAAACATCTTCGAAACGTTTAGAATCGATGTCACGGCAAAGTGTGAACGCTGTTTTTGTGTTTAGTCCTTAATACGTTAACTAACTCTAGATTTCTCGAATATAGTTTAAAATTTTAGAAATACATCAGTTGATTTATTTGGTGTAATTCCATACTACGTTTTGCAAAACTTAACTACGTTTTTTTTTCTCGTTTGGGTAAGATAAAAGCTTAGCTGTTCAATGGATTAAATAACCTTGTAAGGATATTTAATCCATGGCTTTTCAACATATCTCACCAAGTACTCTATTAAAGTATTAATATTTTCGATAATACTCGTTCGTCCCAAATTTTACGTCCAGTAGTGTCATTACTAACTGCGGACCATACCGGGTGTCACCCTCAGACACTAACTTTTTGAGTTGGTTATGTTTCGAACTGTTAAAGGGGCTCCAAAGTTCGGTGGCAAAAAAAAAGAAAATTGAGCATGCTTTTCCTCCCCCAACCCCTCACTCGGCCTTGGTAGAGGCGGGTAGAGTTAACCGTAAATTTCGCACTTTACTGACTTTACACACAATTTGCCACCGAACTTTGGAGCCCCTTTAATCCCATTCTTTAGTGTTTATTTATATTTTTGGAAAAGAAATGTTGATTTTGATAAACTTTGTGTAGGTGCCTTAAGTGGATTTTAAGCAAAATATTTTTTTGGAAATATAGACATTGGTATGACCATAAATAACATAAATAAATAAATAAGACTATTAAGAAAAATCATAAAATGATAAATGTGGAAAATAAGTTCGGTAAGAAAATTATAATTGAAATAACAGGAAGTATCAAACACTAATAGCTATTATGTTACTATCCCGCGAAATTTGTATTAGCATATGGGCCGTCCATAACTTATGAGGATAAAGTCATAGACTTATGAAGTTATGATGACACTTATATCCTTTTCTGTACAATTTTTCTTCCACTTTTCTTCGCCACTGTCAAATTAGTATTATAATTAGCATGCAATTCGGAGATTTAGTTAATAGTTAAAAAATAGCAGTAAAAAATTTCATTCTTATTTTTCATAAGTTACTTATGGTATGAGTAGTGTGCCCAAGTATTATTGTAAAACACACTAAAAACGATAGCACTACTTTACCAACCAGTATTGATCGTGAAATAACACGGCAAGTTTAGTTATCGGTGTACGACACAGCTGTGTTTATTTAATGGTTCTTCGTGAGTTCTACCTAATCCGATCAAAGTTTCCTTCCACGTCGATTTTTAGCTGTGAACTAATTTCCTTGTGTTTGGCCACGTTCGTGAAGTACCCTAATCTACCCGTAGATGTCGCCAGGGACTGACGAGCGTTCTGAGTGGGTCATAAATCGTTGGAACGGTTTCGAACAATAATTGCTACTGGTCCCAGAATAGTTTCTTATCGGATCGTTGTTTAACAGTAAAAATTAATGTTGTTTTCCTTCCGGTTTTTATTTAACAGGTGTTTATCTTACAGGAGTATTCAATAGCCATTTATATTGTTTACGAGCATGTGCCAATACGCTTTGTTATGGAAATTGTAGTCTCCGAAGAACCATCTTTTGAAATTTATGTTAAGCTTTAGCTGAAATAAAAAGCCACTTGATACCCTTTAGCTACCTACCGTGCAATAGATGTGTCAATGAAAATTAATTTTAAGAATTCGCGACCGAAACGTCTCCGAGGTAGCGCGTATGATCTAGCGTCCAGGCGCGTAGGAGCGTTTTGGATTAAGGGTGGTACAGCTTGGATGCTAAATTTGGCGCCCCTTTCCAATTTCAAGGGGGGTACATTGTACCCTTGTAGCCCCGTTCCTACGCCACTGCTAGCGTCTGATATTGCCAAGTTAAGGAAAATGCCTAAATCTGGGTGTATTAATTGCAGGTGTTGCCATGGAGGAAACACAAAACGGTCTAAAATTATAAGAAAATGTAAATATAAATTAATCGCGACCGAAAATTATATCTACGCCCCCTTTGATTCGCCATTGAAACCTAGATTGGTAGCGTCTAAAGCAGACACTATTTTTTTTTCTTAAATTTGACTTTATAAATAATGATACTTGCATTTTAATATAATTTTTTCATCGTTTACTTATATTTTGATAAGTTTATTTTAGAAAAAACCTTCTTATGACTTCTTAATTTGTCAATAGCAGACGCTAGATCATAGGCACTACCTCGGAGAAGCTATCACCGTTACGCCACCTAGACTCGTTTCGGTCGCGAATAGTATAGTTTCATCATACGTATAATTGTGTACCATAAAATGTCCTTACGCTACTGGCTGCCAACAGCAAATTGCGTCTGCTAATACTCTACCTATCTAGTTTTCGATGGCAACCAAAAGAGGGCGTAGCTATAGTTTTAATCAATAATCAAACTGAACAAGATTGAGCGTGCGTTTTCTCTAGTGAACGCGGAGTTCGTCATTAAAATAACTAATGGTTTGATATGATCACTAAATTAAAGGAACGTGCTTTATAATAAAAATATTTATCACAGAAGCAGTTCTCCGAGCTGAAAACACAGTCTAAAGCTCAATAAAGTGTGAAATGTGAATGTAAACTAAGACTTTCCCCGCTGAGCTGATTCGTGACCAGACCACATATATCATGTATCATATGTAACATAATCACTCATAAGTATGCCATAAAAGCATTTTCGTTAATGAAACCTTGTTCAAGGGATATGACGTAAATTACGTCACTTACAATTCCGTGATAAAATACGCGTCATCAACTTTAGTGATTGGAAACGGAAGTTAGTGAGAATTCCTCGCGCGTTTCTGGCTTTGCCCATGTCAAGTTTAGCTCGTGTCTCGCGATCACGATATTTTGTTTCCTGGGTAACCTTTTCAATAGCGCAAGGATTATAACCATTTTTGCATTTTTGGGTCCGCTTAATGTATGTTCCGCGTGAAACAAGGTTTCATTGAATTTTTTTCAATGGAAATGTTATACAGAGACATACTTATGAGTAATTATGTTACATATGCATATAATAATAATAATAATCAGCTAGGCTAATACCCATGGCACCACCTTAGGCCTAAGTCATCATGCGACTTTTGAAGCCCTTAATTCAGGTGGCCGGGTTACAATGCGTAGGAGGGTGGTGGCAAGCCCTGCATGCCACGAGATCGAGCCAACAGCTCCCTACACTAACTATTGCCGTTAACCTAGACAAGTTTTTATGGAAGGGGAAACCGAAGAACTCGGGGGAAAACCCCTTAAACCAGTGGGGAGAGAACTTGCAAACTCAACGCAGAAGGAGTTGTTCCGAGTTTTCACCCAGTGCCACAAGCTGGGATCGAACCCGGGTCCTCTTGCTGCGAGGCTAAAGTGCTAACCACTCAGCCACCCCACTGCTGAGGACTCGTAAAGCTACACTCATGGATAAATTTTGCTGACGCTATCATTTGTCCGTTAATGTAACTATATACAATGCCCATTAAATATAATTATTCACAAATAATTCATAAAATATTTAATATTGTCATTAAATTTTAATTTAACAAAAACACTGGTCTAGAATCTCGAGAAAAAGGTATAACCACAGACTAAGAAACGAGTACACCTTTATTAGTCTAGGGTAAACAGCGCTTTCCATTTGAGTGCAGCTCGAGATCACCCCGATCATCATTTGATATTTCATTAGCCTGCTCTAATTATCGAAAATTCAATTTACTTCTCTCCAGCCGATTTCAACTGAACAACGAATCGAGATTTTGCGTGCTTCTTTTCAGTACGGAAATAAAGCACTAGAATTTTCTGAAGATGTTCCATTTCTCTCTCGTTAGGGGTGAGATAAAAGACGCCGCAGCCCGCAGGCGACTTCAGAAATAATCTTGAGCAGTCAAATAGTGGAAGCTTTGTTTTAACGCGACCTTCCTCTAGAAGAGTCTAGATACTTGAAAAATATTCGATTATTTCCATTTATAGTGGAACGCCTGCCATCTGTCGATGAAACTAGTAGCTTGTGTGTTCGAGTTCTGTCTGCTTTAGGTTCTGCGACTCTGCGTATTATTTTCACAGGTTTTAAAATATCGCTCACTAAAGTATCGCGTAGCGCGCGTCCGCCGCGACACCTGGTGAGACACTCCCGGCTAGATTAAAATTGAAAAACAAAAGCTTGTGCAGCTGTAGATACGAAAGATTTTAGTTTTTTTTAATTTGCACGCGCGACGCTTTCCAGTTATAAGAGACCTAAGCCTAAATTGAGCGTTTTCGAAAGTTACGCTAGATCGCAAATCGCTCATACGGGGTTAGGGGCGCTGGCGGCATCCCCTAAGATGGCGGCGAAAATTCAAACCCAAACACTTGGCGTTATTTTTCGTTTAAACTTTTTGGGCCAAATGCAATTTTTTCAAGACAAAAAAGGTACACGTTACTATATTGAACGTCTTGTTAATCTTTTGATACGGAAATAAGGCCATATTTGGCCATAAAAACTTGTTGAGGTTAACGGTAATAGTTAGTGTAGGGAGCTGTTGGCTCGAACGCGTGGCATGCAGGGCTTGCCACCCCCCTCCTACGCTTTGTAACCCGGCCACCTAAATTAATGGCTTTAAAAGTCGCCTAGCTGATTATTATTATTATTTTTATTATTATTATTATTATTATTATTAAAAGCTTGGCCGTTCCCCTTTAAATGATTCGAAGCAAATGGCTTCATCCACAGAAATTTCACTGGATAGTGGTAAGATTATTCAAGACTGCAAAAAGGTCATGGACGGTTCGAGTCTTTTTTAACGAGAAGTGCTACTAACAATTCGCCCTCAGTCATGTCACCTGTCAGCTCTGTTGCCCAAGATAAAACGTCATCCGGGATTTCATTAGAATCCAAGGCACTGACCAATTCGTCCATCAGCCGCACAATTGATACGCCATCTTGCTCCGATATTTCAGTGTTTACCTCTTCATCGGCTGCCTCTTCAATTAAGGAACTGGATTTCCATAGCAAAATTAAACCGCCAAAAGTTTTACAGAATAGCAGTCGCAACATCGGGAGCCGAATAGCCACAACCATTTCTAAGCCAAATCCCACTTTTAAATGAACCAGAGTTGTTTCCAGAAGATCAATTAATGCGCCTTTTATGAAGACCGGATATTAAAGGAGTGTCAAGGTGTCAGTACATCAAAACGTAACCAAAGAGAAGACATAATATAAAAAACAACCCTCTTAGAAATTTGGCTGTCCCATACCAAAACACCATAAGGGAATCAGTGTTAATGTTCAAAGCAACAGCGTTGGCTTAGAATGTTTGAATGTTCCCCCAAGAATTAAGTCTACGTTCAGTAAAGCTGCTTTGATGTGAGAATTTTTTATAATAATAACATGCTTCAAAATTTAAATATAGATTAAATAAGAAAAATTGAAACGTGAAATTATTGTAGTCCGACGCAAACCAGGGTCCCATCTCGCCCTCGAGGCGCAGATATTCCGGCTGCGGGATTCGGTTATACGAAAGGGGAAACATTGTCGGCATGATCCAGATCCAGAGCAGCAAATTCCACAAGTCTGGACACATCCCATCCACTGTCCTGATCCAAACCCAGAGGTGCAGATGCTTCGTCTCAACTACCCAGTTCCAGATCTAGATTGCCAGACTCCTTGGTTGCGCCATTAGAATCCAAAGCTACAGCCGCAATTGTAACTCAAAGGTGGTTTAATCTTTTTATTACAAGAACGTTTTTTTTGTTATGAAATGAATTGTAAAGCTTAAGCAGTGTTAGGCCCATTTTACTTGAAAATTTCAGTGGTCCTTCTTTTATTCTGCAGCTATTAAGCGACCCACGTTTATCATTTCATTATTTTTGTAAAAGGTAAAATTCCTGTTGTATTTGGACGATGTCGCAACTTTGGAAGTAGAATTGCAATTTCGTCTAAGGTAGCTGGGCCTTTTTTCCCTCCTCCCAACAGACCAAGAACCGCTGAAGCTGCAGTTGCTAGTAAGTGATGTGTGGTCAATTCATTGTTCAATAAATCAAAAAGTAATAATGTGATCTCTGGCACATAAATGAAGCTTCACCATCTAAGACGGCATCAGCGAAGCATTTTCCTGGAATCCGTAATCTTTCAAGCCGGAAGGGAGCAGCCCCAAAGAGAACAGGGCTGGAAACTCAGCTGCAGCCACAACTAGCGCGGCAGTTGTTCGAAGACGGCCAATCACTAAACCGACCACAGTGGCCAATACCTCGAAACCCGAGTCCTCGGGAGTTCAATCGGCCTGATTGATGAAAAAAAAAGCCTTAAAAAAATATTCCCTGGTTAGATTCTAAACATCATTCGTTGTTTTTATCGTTTTACTATAGTTTGTAACGATTTGTTGACTGCCTATGGTCGAGACCCCTATTGCAATCAATTTCGTTGACAAAATAATTACACTAATTCTGAAAAGTTATTAAGGCTAAGGGTTATAATGAAGGATTTCGAAAAAGACAATTTACTAAGAGCAATTAAAAGTTGTAACACACTAACTGAGAATAATGAAATATAAACACTCACGAACAAAACAATAATGATATAAAATATACTAAACGCGACACTAAAATACTAAGTTTATTAATGGTACCATACTACTAAATCCCAAGGGTTAAATACAATATACACTAGTGCACTGCGGTTAAGAGTACCTTAAGGGTAATTAAAAACAAATGTGGTCGTTAAATGGTTAACACTAATTTATATTCCGAAAGTCTCGGGCTCATGAACTTCTAGAGCGCTGACGCGGAAACCGTCGGTACCTCAGAGAACGACTAACACAGCGTCACGAAGACACTGAGGCAAACTTAGCGGGACGAACCCGTTGCTCGTTCCGGGACGTTAAAATAATTAGATCCACGTGAGTACTTATCTATACATCGTCGTTACGGAGGCTTCTTGCGGCAACAGCTCACGAACTTTCTTCTAGTTCACCTTCATTTGGAACTTAGCACTGGAGAGGGCACAAGGCCGACTGAAGTCGGTAGCGTAACTAGCGTTGAACCATTTTAGAACAGGATATTTGGAGACTGACTGTCTTATCCCTAGCAGAGCGTCTCTTCGAATGTCCGAGCTTCTTTTTTTTAATAACCCTCATTCACTCGCGCACAAAACTCACGTGACACGAGATTTCACAATATGGGTAAACTCATAGAGATAGAAAAGAAATAGAGGCACTATTGTATCTGGCGAAGTTGACCGCGAGTGCCGACCCCCTTTTCGCCAATGTAGGAAGCCATTAGATGGTCAGATTACGTGGCGCCATCGACGCGCGGTGAAATGAAATACATTATGATTTTTGGAAAATCAACTGTCATTTGATGTAAACAAGATTTAAGATTTAAGATTTATTTACTGGCAACCCTTTTGGAACAGGGCGGCTCACTCACAAACGAGGAGCACAGTCGAAAAAAATAAAAAATACAAAACCAGCATCGAATAAAATCCTGGAAATACCAAAAACCCAATCCAGAATTTTACAGCAGAAATAAAACCCGCCAAAAATCCAATTCAAAATAAGCATATAAATAAAAAATACATATATATAATACGATAAGAGCGAAGGAAACCGATTAATTATTATTCAAATGACGCCAAGCGTCCTTGGCCTTCTTCCACAACCCAAGAATCCATTTGACCTGATGTACATCTGAACGAGCATTACCGAAGCCTACAAGCACCTCATGGTTACAGAGTTTGCATGCCAACAAGTCACCGAAAAGTTGGGCCTGTCGTTGACCAGTTAACAAAGCACCACAACGGGCATCAAAAAGTAGGCCACTCTGCCACGATCCGTCGTAGAAGGGCTCTGGAGCTGGAACACTTTTCAACTGATATAGGCAAAGGCTACGCTTCTCTCTTATTTCAGCCTTCCACAGTTATATATCTCAAAAGAACTGTGGTTCAGTTCTAAGGTTTATCAAAATGCTCCAGTGAAACCAAGGCCCTTAGAAAAAACTAATTAATTCGTCCATGATTCATCTAGCGTGTTTTTATAAAATTCGATGAAACTCGCAAATAAAAAAATTACGAACACACTACTACCAAAAGATCTTATCGCTCAAATGAATTTGACGTTAAACATTTGTTGTTCACTAAACTAAATCTCATTAAAGATTAAATTTTAAAACTTCCTACGAGCTCAGCTAACACTAACCAAGACCACGCTGGATTTCGTCATACAAAAATCCCAACACAGCGGTGCCTGTTTACGTCTTCGGCGAAGACGTAAACAGGCACCGCTGTGTTGATTCCTCTATTGATTCCTTCGATCCAAACGACGACTTTTGCTGCTTCTGTGGCGGTGACTAACTTAGCTTCGTTAGTAGTTAACGCGTCTGACTGCTGCTTTCGGCTTGCCCATGTGACTAGCGTTGATCCCTACAGATACTGTCCCAGAAGTTGAACGATGAATCTACTCGCCAACACCGCAATTAGCGTCGCAATAAGGAATTGTCGTTGTAGAACCATCGACATTGAACAAGAGACCCAAAGTTGATGTTCCTCGTACATAGCGGAAGATACGTTTGAAGGCGTTCCAATCAGCGACTGTTGGATTTGCTAGTGTCTGTGACGCTCGATTTAATGCGAAACTCGATGTTGGGCCGTGTACCCAAAGCTGCATAGCGTAGGCTTCCGATGGCTGAAGAATATACGGTCTTTGACTCAAATTTATCTCGATCTTCTTCGCTCGTGTCTTGGTTTACCTTTTCAACGTAAGCGCTCTGATGAAAGAAAACTGAGCCATCATTCATGAAGTCGATCTTCAAACCAAGATAAGTAACTCTACCCCAGATATCGTCTCTTAGTCATTTGGCACTAGTTCCAGCAAGAAGCCAATCGCCAACGTAGAGTAGATGAATAAGATATACGTCTCCCTTTGAATAGATATTTAGGCAATGATCACCCTCCGCTGGTTTGAACCCAAAGTTTTTTTAAATTGTCAATAAACTCATTCCAACAGCGCGGCCACTGCTTTAGACCATATAACCTTTTCCGAAGTCTCCAGACTCTTCGGCTGCCATTGTCAAAGCCATCTGGTGTTTCATCTAAAGCTCTTCAGGTAACTTCCCGTGAAGAAAAGCAGTATTTACATTGAACTGCTAAGGATAGTCTTTTCTGGGCAGCGAAGCTGAGGAAAATTCTGAAAGTCTCGAAGCACGCCACTGAAACATACTTTTGGTCGTAATCGACTCAATACCCCCTCTTTGGGCCTACCTTTGACTGTACTAAATTTCCACCCCCTTCTTGACCCCCCTCTTAACATTCACATAGTTCGACCCCCCTTGACGAATTTCTGGTTAAGCCACTGAAGCCTTGTGCTAACAGTCTCGCTTTATGATTGGTACTAGAAACAACCATCTGCTTCCAATGATTCTGCACCTTTGAGAAGGTTCGAAACAGGTCGGAGACTACGTGCTCGTTTATGGATGATAATTCATCATTCATCGCCTTCTGCCACTCGAAGGAATCGACACTTGAACGTGCTTCTTCGGCAGTTTGTGGCAATGCATCATAGACCAGAAAGGCTTTATTCGAAGGCGAACAGCTGATGCATGGATGAGGTTTCTTACGCTATGAACGATCTCTTAGAACTGGGCCGTCAGATGGTTCTTCCGTAGGGAGATAGACGGGTCTTCGTTCCACGTCGCTTAAATCCGAATCTTCTGACAACTGCTCGCCCTGGCTAAGAATTTTTTCGGGGTCAACATCAGGTTTTGAAGATTGCTCATCCTGATTCGACAAGCAATCAGATGTAGGCAAATACGTGTCGATGATGCACCGATCTTGATTTAATCTGACATCTCGATCGCAGAACATCATCACACTCTGGAACGTAGATTCTATTTCCATCATCTTCGCTTTCGTATCCGACGATAAATCCCTTGTAAGCCTTCTTTGACACTTGTCTTCTTTCTCATTTGGTATATGTATGAAGCATTCTGTTCCAAAAAGTCGGAGATGTTAAATGGACGGATTTAGTTTTCCTTTTCATAGCTCATACCGTGTCTTCCAAGGAATTTCCGTGTTGACCGCTTCAGCCCAGAGCTTCGGTGGTTACTCTGTTGCAGCTACTTCGTTCTGTTCGGACGTACATGGCATTAAAGCACGATAATTTAGACCCTCCTGCACTTTCATTCGATGGAAATCATTGTTGACGTTCTTCGTACTGTTATCAGATTGGGTAGCCTGCTGTGGGGTGGTGGGCCTCC
Organism: Leiobunum rupestre; assembly: GCF_980474605.1. NCBI lineage: Eukaryota > Metazoa > Arthropoda > Arachnida > Opiliones > Sclerosomatidae > Leiobunum > Leiobunum rupestre. The sequence goes on from NC_143394.1 coordinate 16,587,286, forward strand.
ATATGCGGGCACGGCGGTCCTGTTTCCCGGCCTTTTGGAACAACACCGGGATCTCTGGTGCCGGCTGTGCCGGGTTACTTGGGACTGCTGTGTGCCCGTCGTTCCCCTTTAGGAGCTCTCTCCAAAGGGTTTGACTCCTTACCTGTGTAGGTAGGGTGTCGGCTTGAGTTGCTACAGCATCCATTCTTAATCTCACTGCTCTGTGCGAAGTGGGGATTGGTCCACCCATTGCTGCACCTTCTGCTGGGTTGAGTGGCTTGCATCAAAGGTGCGACCATCAGTAGTAGGGTACTACTACCCATGCTGGATTTGTCACCTGTCCGGGCCAGGTGGACGCTGGCATAGGGAACTATGATGATAGGCCTCCGGTGGTATGGTCTCTGTTACTAGGTACACCGGGCTATAAATTCTGACACACTGTTGTCAGTGACGAGCTTTTGTACTGTGTGCTCATGGTTTCTGTACAAGGCCAGAAAATCTTTGAAATGTAAGACGACTTCTGATTTCTTCGTCAGGAAATAAGCGAACCGTATTCCAGAAAATTCATCCGTCAAAAGAAGGTAGTAGGGCTTTTGTTCATAGTCGGCGTCGGTGATTGTCCCCAGATGTCGGCATGAATTCGTTCACCTGGTTTCATAGGTTTCTCCAATCGGGCCACAAAGGTATGTCTCGTCATAAAGCCATAGAAGCAGCCTTCACAGAGCTTGCCAGTCTTGATGTCAATAACTTCGTAGCCAAGTCTTTTCAGTGTGAACGCTACGTGGCGCTTTAATTGGTGTCCCAGCCGTTCATGCCAGACTTGAAGATCTGATTTCTTCTCGTTTCTGGGATCATTAGCAAGATAAGCTGAATTTTTCGGATGGTCAACATTGATTTCAAGTCTGAACAGGCTCTCAACTCTTCCAGGTAGGCTCAGCTTTCTTTGACATTGTATATTCTCATACAGCCTGCATGACGTTCATGCTTGTGGCAATTGAAACATCGTAGCCCTTTCATCTGGTTGATCAGGTTTGGTTTCAACTGATTCATCAGTTGACCCACGCCGTTGCGTCGCGCTTGTAAGCCCTCCGATTTTTCAAACGCAGCCCCGTCTTGAGTTGCACGGCTGATGAGTAGACGCTCTAGTTCTGCTTCTATTCTGCTAGAGCATCCCATAGTAAACCGAACTCTCATTACTCTTCTTGTGGTAAAGACCCGAAGATACAGGCGATCAGGATGCAGTCGTTGAATGATACAACTGTTCCTTCTTCACAGTCGTAAGTATGTCAGTCCATAACGACCTCCTCTGCGCTAGGTGGGTGGCCATATCAACTTCTGGTGAATTCACCGCCATCATCAGCTGTCCAAGAAGCTTTCGGAGCCGATTCGACGACTTTTGCTCTAATATTTCAAGCAACAGGTCCCACATCTCCCGTGGCGTGTAGCAGTTCGTTATCTTGTTATGGACCCTTTTGAACAGAGATGACCAGATGATGGTACGGGCCGTGCTGAATCCTCCACGACGTTCCATGTTATGCCTCCGATTCCGCAGTCCCTTGCTGAGGCGCAGTCAGCTCCACACAGTCTTCAGTCACAATCGTGAGTGTGTCGACTTGTCTTTTCCAGCTTCGCTAACTGTCAGTTCCGGACAAATTCTCAAAGTCATGGCATCAGGAAATAAGATACTAGTCTCAGGAATTGTTTACTTACGGTCGTACTAAGATCAGCTCGAGCCTGATGGAGCAGTGGAAGCGTGCTAGACCCATAACCTTTTTAAAATTAATTCAACTAGCAGCAAAGCGCAAACATTATCGAGATAACCCAATACAGTATATCAAAGAAAAACTTTTATATAATTTTTTGTATTTGAACAAATTTAAAACACCGAACTCTTAACTGTTAAAAAAACTATATATATACAAAAGATATAAGATAAGAAAAAGTCTACATAATTTTTTCAACATTAATATTGTACAATAAAAAGCGCTCAGGTAGATCTTGGATTGACGTGGCGTGTAGCTGTGCCCTCGCTTTTGACGAAACAGTAGTTAATTACTGGTGTTTTGCTAAGCGAAATTTATTCCAAGTGATATAATTAAAACACAAATACTACAGGTATAGAGGTCGAAGTTTTATTTATCAATTGAAGACGAGCTAGATCAAACGAATTTTAAAAGAAGAGCCCTAAACATTTGCAACTCTCAATGTCTAGGTTAATTTGAAAACAAAATACAAAAATTTAACACAACTTGTAGAAATAAAAATTAACCAATAAATGATAAAAGCTCCCAAATTTAAAAGTTTAAAAATAAATTAAATACAACACATAAAAAGCTAACAAAAAGTTTGCCGTATTTTAAAATTAAACAGTTCTTTTAATTTGATGGGAGCTGCAAAACCATTCGCGGTACTACAAAAAAATCCCTAATGGAGATAATCCTGATCTAAGAGACCAGTGCCAACGAGATATTTACAATTAGGGACAGCGTTATATCATTGTGAAGTTTTTAGACTTTGACATCACTAAAAACCAATTTGCCTTGTCGAATGTGAAGGAAGTCCAACATTACTTCGCCATGTCCAATGATGACGGAGATAATTTATCAGACATGACCCGCGAGACTACAATGTCCATTCGGTTTTCTTTGATTTAACAAATGAACCGGTTTCGAAATTTCTCCAAGAAAAAGAAACAAAGTACTTACAACTTAACCATAGAACGTCCGTGCCTTCAAGATTACGCGATGAAAAGGGAGCCGAAAACATTCGCGTATTATTAGGGCGCAGAATTCCGAGGTTTAAGTTGCATTATTATCCAGCTAACGAGTAAACTATTCAAGGACACTTGCGCAGTCCCTCATGCTTCTGAACTAGTTGAACAATCGACGATAGAGTGCAGAATAGCCCAAGTTTTACAAGAGATGTTCCCGATGGATCAAATCCTAAAACTAAATTACATTAAATAAAATTAAAAATAGTGAAAGAGTAACATCATAAGTCTATAATATTGGTTAGTTTGTCACTTTGGGTAATATTTTACTAAGAGCTATTAACGGAGTGACGTTATCACAAGAAGAAAAGTTCCCCCTAGCGAGGCTCTGTCAAAGGCTACGTGTCACACTTTAGCAAGCGGACGCAAAACGGCGACGTAACCCTTAATGCAGTCTGTCTTGTAAATAGTTCTCAGTAAAACTTTGCCATTTGAAGAATAGGAAGTGTCGCACTTACGTTAAAATATTATACACTTATGGTAACACTGATCAATCTGGAACTGTAAACAAAAACTAAAATTAACTAAATAGCTTTGAGTTAAATAAAGATTTCATTCTGATCAGAGGTCTGAAATTATATTAAAAAAAATTTATTATTATAATTCTTACTGGTTAAATCAAAGGACCACGATATTTCAAAAGTGCACAAGAAAATTTTATGAAAATTTGTTTAAAACATTATTAAAAAACCGACTAGTTTCGGTAGCGTCATCGCTCCATCATCAGGGGTATAATCCGTTTTCAACTTTAAATCGAGACTAAGGGCCTGGAGTTGAACACGTTAATAATTGGAAAAAACTATTGTTCTAAAAAGTATTATTGACTGTAACTTATAAATAAGAGTTGTAAAGTTGAAAACGTATTATACCCCTGATGATGGAGCGATGACGCTACCGAAACTAGTCGGGTTTTAACAATGTTTTAAATAAATTTTGAATAAAATTTTCTTGTGCACTTTTGAAATATCGTTGTCCTTTAAAGGGCAACGCAAGTGACCATGCAGGGGGGTAAATTATCTTATAGATAAAAAGAACGACTGCGCATGCGCTATCTGCCATACCCTTTCCCTCTGTAAAAAAAGCAGAACCATATTTTCCGAATTTATTTTGTATAAATGCGCCTCTCGCGGTTTTTACGCAAAATCCATGCATTCTTTAGTCGCGAAAATGGCCGAGGAAAGTGAAGTCTCCGTGCTTACCGACAAATCGGATCCTAAACTTCTACAAAATAAATGTAATAAAAAAAGATAAATATTCTGTCGGGGTATAATGATATGGAAATTGTTAAGAGAGACGGGATATAGGAGTGTGTGTGGTGTTGAATTTTCTTAATCCAATGTGAGGCTAGCGGCAGAGATTTACCGCGTCCAAGGCCTAATGTTTCAACTTCCATTATTAAAAATATTCAATTCACAAATAATTGTATTCCAAAACATTGTTAAATCGAAAATATCAAAGTCCAACTCTCGGAAACTAACCCGGTTCTTTTCTCCATAATAAATAAATTAAGCTAGTCCTAAATTCCTGGGTTCGTTGATTGCGAGCTAACTCAGCGAAGAAAATCGAAAAATTCGCGAATGAGAGCGAAATTGCGCTGTATAAAATCAGCCTTGGAAAACCTACTTACGGCTTGTTGAAGAAAACATAGTTCCCCCCCTGCATGACCACTTTTGTTGCCCTTTAATTTAACCAGTATCTCTGTGCAAGTCGCCAATCAAACACTTAATATTATAATTATTATTATTATCCTAGTTAATTAAAGGACCACTTAGTCATATGGGAATTGCACATCCAATTTAAGTAAGCTCTTCACGTGATAGCAGATCTATACTGTGTTTCTTTACTTTACCTTTAGGGCCAACTATCTCTTAACTCGAGTTTCAGTAATCAAGAAAGCCAATTCTTTTAGTTCGTTGGTAATTAAAGCATCTTATAGCTGGAGCTTTTGAATATCCTTTCCTTGGCTGCTTGCTTTTCTTAACTGCCGTTGGAACAACGCACCGATGTGAATCATCGGAAACTGGACGACCCAAACGGTCAACGTTTTGAAACTGAAATGAAACTTCGAGGCCAAATTAAAACCAACAAAAAATTATTATGTGAGAAAAAAGCGCCCTTTTTTATCGTTCATCAGTGTCGCTATGAAATATCTTAATTTCAAAGGTTGAATATCAAATATTTGTTTATCTCAAACAAATTGTACACCTTAAAATCGACCTAACCGAAAACCCTTGCGTGTTTTTTGACCAAAAAGCTAACCAACGTTTGCTTTTCACACTGCCAATTAGTTCGACAAGTTTACTGCTTTAATAAATTGGCCTTTAAGACGTAAGTCTGATTTCTCTTGTGAAACCTTAAAAACGAAAATTTATCTCTTTTTGGCTAAAAATACCAAAGATATGAAATCGTTATTGACTTTACCAGATTTAAAAAACATTTGAATACACACAATTCCATTGATGTGTTGAAAATATGTTGCATGTTAAAGTTAATAAAATAATCACCCTGTACATAATATAAAAAGCGCACTGTAACATACTAATTTTTTTTATTGAAAGTAGCTTTAGCTCAACTACCCCGTACATACATTAAGAAAAAGTCTTCAACATCTTGTAATTGATTATAATTAGCCAAATTATTAACAAACCTCGATTATTCATAAACATTTCTTCGAAAAAATTATTAGTGCATTTCAAGGCCAGAGTTCAAATTAAAGATACAATTCGCGTACGCATAGTCCGTATGTGAATTGGCATAAAATGTCATTTGAAATTATTTATGAAATTATAGACTGAAATTAATATATCGAGGGTCTGTTATATACTGTATTGTGACGTATCATCAGTACCGCATTATACATAAGGATAACTAGGCTGAAAAAAGGGGTCTATCATAAGCAAGGGCCAACCAAAGCAGGGCCCTAAAGAAGCCCTAAGGTGGGGCACTAGGCAGATTTTGGTGGGTGCCTATGTAAGGAAAGCATAAAAACGCAAAAACTCGCGTGTCCCGACGCTTGTTAAGCTACGGTGTTTTTCTAAAAAACACCTTGGCGAATGTCCTTTATTTTATTCTACATCATTTTAAATATTTATAAATTATATTAATCTTATATTTAATTAAATATTTATAAATTATATTAATCTTATATTTAATTAAATATTTATAAATTATATTAATCTTATATTTAATTAAATATTTATCAATTATATTAATCTTATATTTAATTAAATATTTATCAATTATATTAATCTTATATTTAATTAAATATTTATAAATTACATTAATCTTATATTTAATTAAATATTTATAAATTATATTAATCTTATATTTAATTAAATATTTATAAATTATATTAATCTTATATTTAATTAAATATTTATAAATTATATTAATCTTATATTTAATTAAATATTTATAAATTATATTAATCTTATATTTAATTAAATATTTATCAATTATATTAATCTTATATTTAATTAAATATTTATAAATTATATTAATCTTATATTTAATTAAATATTTATCAATTATATTAATCTTATATTTAATTAAATATTTATCAATTATATTAATCTTATATTTAATTAAATATTTATAAATTACATTAATCTTATATTTAATTAAATATTTATAAATTATATTAATCTTATATTTAATTAAATATTTATAAATTATATTAATCTTATATTTAATTAAATATTTATAAATTATATTAATCTTATATTTAATTAAATATTTATAAATTATATTAATCTTATATTTAATTAAATATTTATCAATTATATTAATCTTATATTTAATTAAATATTTATAAATTATATTAATCTTATATTTAATTAAATATTTATCAATTATATTAATCTTATATTTAATTAAATATTTATCAATTATATTAATCTTATATTTAATTAAATATTTATAAATTATATTAATCTTATATTTAATTAAATATTTATCAATTATATTAATCTTATATTTAATTAAATATTTATCAATTATATTAATCTAATATTTAATTAAATATTTATCAATTATATTAATCTAATATTTAATTAAATATTTATCAATTATATTAATTTAATATTTAATTAAATATTTATAAATTATATTAATCTTATATTTAATTAAATATTTATCAATTATATTAATCTTATATTTAATTAAATATTTATCAATTATATTAATCTTATATTTAATTAAATATTTATCAATTATATTAATCTTATATTTAATTAAATATTTATCAATTATATTAATCTTATATTTAATTAAATATTTATTAATTATATTAATCTTATATTTAATTAAATATTTATCAATTATATTAATCTTATATTTAATTAAATATTTATCAATTATATTAATCTTATATTTAATTAAATATTTATCAATTATATTAATCTTATATTTAATTAAATATTTATCAATTATATTAATCTTATATTTAATTAAATATTTATCAATTATATTAATCTTATATTTAATTAAATATTTATCAATTATATTAATCTTATATTTAATTAAATATTTATAAATTTTATTAATCTTATATTTAATTAAATATTTATAAATTTTATTAATCTTATATTTAATTAAATATTTATAAATTGTATTAATCTTATATTTAATTAAATATTTATAAATGTTATTAATCTTATATTTAATTAAATATTTATAAATTTAATTAATCTTATATTTAATTAAATATTTATAAATTTTATTAATCTTATATTTAATTAAATATTTATAAATTATATTAATCTTATATTTAATTAAATATTTATCAATTATATTAATCTTATATTTAATTAAATATTTATCAATTATATTAATCTTATATTTAATTAAATATTTATCAATTATATTAATCTTATATTTAATTAAATATTTATAAATTATATTAATCTTATATTTAATTAAATATTTATAAATTATATTAATCTTATATTTAATTAAATATTTATAAATTATATTAATCTTATATTTAATTAAATATTTATCAATTATATTAATCTTATATTTAATTAAATATTTATCAATTATATTAATCTTATATTTAATTAAATATTTATCAATTATATTAATCTTATATTTAATTAAATATTTATCAATTATATTAATCTTATATTTAATTAAATATTTATAAATTATATTAATCTTATATTTAATTAAATATTTATAAATTATATTAATCTTATATTTAATTAAATATTTATCAATTATATTAATCTTATATTTAATTAAATATTTATCAATTATATTAATCTTATATTTAATTAAATATTTATAAATTACATTAATCTTATATTTAATTAAATATTTATAAATTATATTAATCTTATATTTAATTAAATATTTATAAATTATATTAATCTTATATTTAATTAAATATTTATAAATTATATTAATCTTATATTTAATTAAATATTTATAAATTATATTAATCTTATATTTAATTAAATATTTATCAATTATATTAATCTTATATTTAATTAAATATTTATAAATTATATTAATCTTATATTTAATTAAATATTTATCAATTATATTAATCTTATATTTAATTAAATATTTATCAATTATATTAATCTTATATTTAATTAAATATTTATAAATTACATTAATCTTATATTTAATTAAATATTTATAAATTATATTAATCTTATATTTAATTAAATATTTATAAATTATATTAATCTTATATTTAATTAAATATTTATAAATTATATTAATCTTATATTTAATTAAATATTTATAAATTATATTAATCTTATATTTAATTAAATATTTATCAATTATATTAATCTTATATTTAATTAAATATTTATCAATTATATTAATCTAATATTTAATTAAATATTTATCAATTATATTAATCTAATATTTAATTAAATATTTATCAATTATATTAATTTAATATTTAATTAAATATTTATAAATTATATTAATCTTATATTTAATTAAATATTTATCAATTATATTAATCTTATATTTAATTAAATATTTATCAATTATATTAATCTTATATTTAATTAAATATTTATCAATTATATTAATCTTATATTTAATTAAATATTTATCAATTATATTAATCTTATATTTAATTAAATATTTATTAATTATATTAATCTTATATTTAATTAAATATTTATCAATTATATTAATCTTATATTTAATTAAATATTTATCAATTATATTAATCTTATATTTAATTAAATATTTATCAATTATATTAATCTTATATTTAATTAAATATTTATCAATTATATTAATCTTATATTTAATTAAATATTTATCAATTATATTAATCTTATATTTAATTAAATATTTATCAATTATATTAATCTTATATTTAATTAAATATTTATAAATTTTATTAATCTTATATTTAATTAAATATTTATAAATTTTATTAATCTTATATTTAATTAAATATTTATAAATTGTATTAATCTTATATTTAATTAAATATTTATAAATGTTATTAATCTTATATTTAATTAAATATTTATAAATTTAATTAATCTTATATTTAATTAAATATTTATAAATTTTATTAATCTTATATTTAATTAAATATTTATAAATTATATTAATCTTATATTTAATTAAATATTTATCAATTATATTAATCTTATATTTAATTAAATATTTATCAATTATATTAATCTTATATTTAATTAAATATTTATCAATTATATTAATCTTATATTTAATTAAATATTTATAAATTATATTAATCTTATATTTAATTAAATATTTATAAATTATATTAATCTTATATTTAATTAAATATTTATAAATTATATTAATCTTATATTTAATTAAATATTTATCAATTATATTAATCTTATATTTAATTAAATATTTATCAATTATATTAATCTTATATTTAATTAAATATTTATCAATTATATTAATCTTATATTTAATTAAATATTTATCAATTATATTAATCTTATATTTAATTAAATATTTATAAATTATATTAATCTTATATTTAATTAAATATTTATAAATTATATTAATCTTATATTTAATTAAATATTTATAAATTATATTAATCTTATATTTATTTAAATATTTATAAATTATATTAATCTTATATTTAATTAAATATTTATAAATTATATTAATCTTATATTTAATTAAATATTTATAAATTATATTAATCTTATATTTAATTAAATATTTATCAATTATATTAATCTTATATTTAATTAAATATTTATAAATTATATTAATCTTATATTTAATTAAATATTTATCAATTATATTAATCTTATATTTAATTAAATATTTATAAATTATATTAATCTTATATTTAATTAAATATTTATAAATTATTTTAATCTTATATTTAATTAAATATTTATAAATTATATTAATCTTATATTTAATTAAATATTTATAAATTATATTAATCTTATATTTAATTAAATATTTATAAATTATATTAATCTTATATTTAATTAAATATTTATAAATTATATTAATCTTATATTTAATTAAATATTTATAAATTATATTAATCTTATATTTATTTAACTATTTATAAATTATATTAATCTTATATTTAATTAAATATTTATAAATTATATTAATCTTATATTTAATTAAATATTTATAAATTATATTAATCTTATATTTAATTAAATATTTATAAATTTTATTAATCTTATATTTAATTAAATATTTATAAATTTTATTAATCTTATATTTAATTAAATATTTATAAATTTTATTAATCTTATATTTAATTAAATATTTATAAATTTAATTAATCTTATATTTAATTAAATATTTATAAATTTAATTAATCTTATATTTAATTAAATATTAATCAATTATATTAATCTTATATTTAATTAAATATTTATAAATTATATTAATCTTATATTTAATTAAATATTTATAAATTATATTAATCTTATATTTAATTGAATATTTATCAATTATATTAATCTTATATTTAATTAAATATTTATAAATTATATTAATCTTATATTTAATTAAATATTTATCAATTATATTAATCTTATATTTAATTAAATATTTATAAATTATATTAATCTTATATTTAATTAAATATTTATAAATTATTTTAATCTTATATTTAATTAAATATTTATAAATTATATTAATCTTATATTTAATTAAATATTTATAAATTATATTAATCTTATATTTAATTAAATATTTATAAATTATATTAATCTTATATTTAATTAAATATTTATAAATTATATTAATCTTATATTTAATTAAATATTTATATATTATATTAATCTTATATTTATTTAACTATTTATAAATTATATTAATCTTATATTTAATTAAATATTTATAAATTATATTAATCTTATATTTAATTAAATATTTATAAATTATATTAATCTTATATTTAATTAAATATTTATAAATTTTATTAATCTTATATTTAATTAAATATTTATAAATTTTATTAATCTTATATTTAATTAAATATTTATAAATTTTATTAATCTTATATTTAATTAAATATTTATAAATTTAATTAATCTTATATTTAATTAAATATTTATAAATTTAATTAATCTTATATTTAATTAAATATTAATCAATTATATTAATCTTATATTTAATTAAATATTTATAAATTATATTAATCTTATATTTAATTAAATATTTATAAATTATATTAATCTTATATTTAATTGAATATTTATAAATTATATTAATCTTATATTTAATTAAATATTTATAAATTATATTAATCTTATATTTAATTAAATATTTATAAATTATATTAATCTTATATTTAATTAAATATTTATAAATTATATTAATCTTATATTTAATTAAATATTTATAAATTTTATTAATCTTATATTTAATTAAATATTTATAAATTATATTAATCTTATATTTAATTAAATATTTATCAATTATATTAATCTTATATTTAATTAAATATTTATAAATTATATTAATCTTATATTTAATTAAATATTTATAAATTATATTAATCTTATATTTAATTAAATATTTATAAATTATATTAATCTTATATTTAATTAAATATTTATAAATTATATTAATCTTATATTTAATTAAATATTTATAAATTATATTAATCTTATATTTATTTAAATATTTATCAATTATATTAATCTTATATTTAATTAAATATTTATAAATTATATTAATCTTATATTTAATTAAATATTTATAAATTATATTAATCTTATATTTAATTAAATATTTATAAATTATATTAATCTTATATTTAATTAAATATTTATAAATTATATTAATCTTATATTTAATTAAATATTTATAAATTATATTAATCTTATATTTAATTAAATATTTATAAATTATTTTAATCTTATATTTAATTAAATATTTATAAATTATATTAATCTTATATTTAATTAAATATTTATAAATTATATTAATCTTATATTTAATTAAATATTTATCAATTATATTAATCTTATATTTAATTAAATATTTATCAATTATATTAATCTTATATTTAATTAAATATTTATAAATTATTTTAATCTTATATTTAATTAAATATTTATAAATTATATTAATCTTATATTTAATTAAATATTTATAAATTATATTAATCTTATATTTAATTAAATATTTATAAATTATATTAATCTTATATTTAATTAAATATTTATAAATTATATTAATCTTATATTTAATTAAATATTTATAAATTATATTAATCTTATATTTAATTAAATATTTATAAATTATATTAATCTTATATTTAATTAAATATTTATAAATTATATTAATCTTATATTTAATTAAATATTTATAAGTTATATTAAACTTATATTTAATTAAATATTTATAAATTATATTAATCTTATATTTAATTAAATATTTATCAATTATAGTAATCTTATATTTAATTAAATATTTATCAATTATATTAATCTTATATTTAATTAAATATTTATAAATTTTATTAATCTTATATTTAATTAAATATTTATAAATTATATTAATCTTATATTTAATTAAATGTTTATCAATTATATTAATCTTATATTTAATTAAATATTTATCAATTATATTAATCTTATATTTAATTAAATATTTATCAATTATATTAATCTTATATTTAATTAAATATTTATAAATTATATTAATCTTATATTTAATTAAATATTTATAAATTATATTAATCTTATATTTAATTAAATATTTATCAATTATATTAATCTTATATTTAATTAAATATTTATCAATTATATTAATCTTATATTTAATTAAATATTTATCAATTATATTAATCTTATATTTAATTAAATATTTATAAATTTTATTAATCTTATATTTATGTAAATATTTATAAATTTTATTAATCTTATATTTATGTAAATATTTATAAATTTTATTAATCTTATATTTAATTAAATATTTATAAATTTTATTAATCTTATATTTAATTAAATATTTATAAATTTTATTAATCTTATATTTAATTAAATATTTATAAATTTTATTAATCTTATATTTAATTAAATATTTATAAATTTTATTAATCTTATATTTAATTAAATATTTTTAAATTTTATTAATCTTATATTTAATTAAATATTTATAAATTTTATTAATCTTATATTTAATTAAATATTTATAAATTTTATTAATCTTATATTTAATTAAATATTTATAAATTTTATTAATCTTATATTTAATTAAATATTTATAAATTTTATTAATCTTATATTTAATTAAATATTTATAAATTTTATTAATCTTATATTTAATTAAATATTTATAAATTTTATTAATCTTATATTTAATTAAATATTTATAAATTTTATTAATCTTATATTTAATTAAATATTTATAAATTTTATTAATCTTATATTTAATTAAATATTTATAAATTTTATTAATCTTATATTTAATTAAATATTTATAAATTTTATTAATCTTATATTTAATTAAATATTTATAAATTTTATTAATCTTATATTTAATTAAATATTTATAAATTTTATTAATCTTATATTTAATTAAATATTTATAAATTTTATTAATCTTATATTTAATTAAATATTTATAAATTTTATTAATCTTATATTTAATTAAATATTTATAAATTTTATTAATCTTATATTTAATTAAATATTTATAAATTTTATTAATCTTATATTTAATTAAATATTTATAAATTTTATTAATCTTATATTTAATTAAATATTTATAAATTTTATTAATCTTATATTTAATTAAATATTTATAAATTTTATTAATCTTATATTTAATTAAATATTTATAAATTTTATTAATCTTATATTTAATTAAATATTTATAAATTTTATTAATCTTATATTTAATTAAATATTTATAAATTATATTAATCTTATATTTATTTAACTATTTATAAATTATATTAATCTTATATTTAATTAAATATTTATAAATTATATTAATCTTATATTTAATTAAATATTTATAAATTATATTAATCTTATATTTAATTAAATATTTATAAATTTTATTAATCTTATATTTAATTAAATATTTATAAATTTTATTAATCTTATATTTAATTAAATATTTATAAATTTAATTAATCTTATATTTAATTAAATATTTATAAATTTAATTAATCTTATATTTAATTAAATATTAATCAATTATATTAATCTTATATTTAATTAAATATTTATAAATTATATTAATCTTATATTTAATTAAATATTTATAAATTATATTAATCTTATATTTAATTGAATATTTATAAATTATATTAATCTTATATTTAATTAAATATTTATAAATTATATTAATCTTATATTTAATTAAATATTTATAAATTATATTAATCTTATATTTAATTAAATATTTATAAATTATATTAATCTTATATTTAATTAAATATTTATAAATTATATTAATCTTATATTTAATTAAATATTTATCAATTATATTAATCTTATATTTAATTAAATATTTATCAATTATATTAATCTTATATTTAATTAAATATTTATAAATTATATTAATCTTATATTTAATTAAATATTTATAAATTATATTAATCTTATATTTAATTAAATATTTATAAATTATATTAATCTTATATTTATTTAAATATTTATCAATTATATTAATCTTATATTTATTTAAATATTTATCAATTATATTAATGTTATATTTAATTAAATATTTATAAATTATATTAATCTTATATTTAATTAAATATTTATAAATTATATTAATCTTATATTTAATTAAATATTTTTAAATTATATTAATCTTATATTTAATTAAATATTTATAAATTATATTAATCTTATATTTAATTAAATATTTATAAATTATTTTAATCTTATATTTAATTAAATATTTATAAATTATATTAATCTTATATTTAATTAAATATTTATAAATTATATTAATCTTATATTTAATTAAATATTTATCAATTATATTAATCTTATATTTAATTAAATATTTATAAATTATATTAATCTTATATTTAATTAAATATTTATAAATTATATTAATCTTATATTTAATTAAATATTTATAAATTATATTAATCTTATATTTAATTAAATATTTATAAATTATATTAATCTTATATTTAATTAAATATTTATAAATTATATTAATCTTATATTTAATTAAATATTTATAAATTATATTAATCTTATATTTAATTAAATATTTATAAATTATATTAATCTTATATTTAATTAAATATTTATAAATTATATTAATCTTATATTTAATTAAATATTTATAAGTTATATTAATCTTATATTTAATTAAATATTTATAAATTATATTAATCTTATATTTAATTAAATATTTATCAATTATAGTAATCTTATATTTAATTAAATATTTATCAATTATATTAATCTTATATTTAATTAAATATTTATAAATTTTATTAATCTTATATTTAATTAAATATTTATAAATTATATTAATCTTATATTTAATTAAATGTTTATCAATTATATTAATCTTATATTTAATTAAATATTTATCAATTATATTAATCTTATATTTAATTAAATATTTATCAATTATATTAATCTTATATTTAATTAAATATTTATAAATTATATTAATCTTATATTTAATTAAATATTTATAAATTATATTAATCTTATATTTAATTAAATATTTATCAATTATATTAATCTTATATTTAATTAAATATTTATCAATTATATTAATCTTATATTTAATTAAATATTTATAAATTTTATTAATCTTATATTTATGTAAATATTTATAAATTTTATTAATCTTATATTTATGTAAATATTTATAAATTTTATTAATCTTATATTTAATTAAATATTTATAAATTTTATTAATCTTATATTTAATTAAATATTTATAAATTTTATTAATCTTATATTTAATTAAATATTTATAAATTTTATTAATCTTATATTTAATTAAATATTTATAAATTTTATTAATCTTATATTTAATTAAATATTTATAAATTTTATTAATCTTATATTTAATTAAATATTTATAAATTTTATTAATCTTATATTTAATTAAATATTTATAAATTTTATTAATCTTATATTTAATTAAATATTTATAAATTTTATTAATCTTATATTTAATTAAATATTTATAAATTTTATTAATCTTATATTTAATTAAATATTTATAAATTTTATTAATCTTATATTTAATTAAATATTTATAAATTTTATTAATCTTATATTTAATTAAATATTTATAAATTTTATTAATCTTATATTTAATTAAATATTTATAAATTTTATTAATCTTATATTTAATTAAATATTTATAAATTTTATTAATCTTATATTTAATTAAATATTTATAAATTTTATTAATCTTATATTTAATTAAATATTTCTAAATTTTATTAATCTTATATTTAATTAAATATTTATAAATTTTATTAATCTTATATTTAATTAAATATTTATAAATTTTATTAATCTTATATTTAATTAAATATTTATAAATTTTATTAATCTTATATTTAATTAAATATTTATAAATTTTATTAATCTTATATTTAATTAAATATTTATAAATTTTATTAATCTTATATTTAATTAAATATTTATAAATTTTATTAATCTTATATTTAATTAAATATTTATAAATTTTATTAATCTTATATTTAATTAAATATTTATAAATTTTATTAATCTTATATTTAATTAAATATTTATAAATTTTATTAATCTTATATTTAATTAAATATTTATAAATTTTATTAATCTTATATTTAATTAAATATTTATAAATTTTATTAATCTTATATTTAATAATTTAAATTAATCTGGCGTTTTTCAAGGCTGTTCAGAGTGGGCCGCGCTTTCAACGTATGACCAGAAGTAACAATTCTATCTGATCTACCTAGTCTTTGGAGTATGACCAGAAGTAATAAGTGTGACACTCAACGTAACAAATAAGTGTGACACTCAACGTAACAAATAAGTGTGACACCCAACGTAACAAATAAGTGTGATCAGAAGTAACAAATAAGTGTGATCAGAAGTAACAAATAAGTGTGATCAGAAGTAACAAATAAGTGTGATCCGAAGTAACAAATAAGTGTGATCAGAAGTAACAAATAAGTGTGATCCGAAGTAACAAATAAGTGTGATCAGAAGTAACAAATAAGTGTGATCAGAAGTAACAAATAAGTGTGATCAGAAGTAACAAATAAGTGTGATCCGAAGTAACAAATAAGTGTGATCCGAAGTAACCGTGATATATTTTGGTTGTGATACCGGCGTTGCAGGTTGCTGTGAATAGCTCAAACAAACTTAACACATTAGAAGGATTGTGTGTATTCTGACCGTCGTACGTCTTGTTTTTATCTATTGTGTATTTAGCGTATAAGTTTTCAAGGGTAATAGTTCATTTATGAAGAAAATATCGAGTTGTTTACATAGTGGTCGGGGTTTTTAACTGGGTCGTCATTACTTCGTAATTTATTTTAAACGTTTTCTCGACTGATTAAGATGTTTAATGCAGTTCATCAATTGGGTTCGTTTGTTTTATTTATAAAGAGCCGTAACTATTCCGTCTACGGTCATTTATTGATGTACGAGCTGTCGTTTAGTGTGCTTTGTGAATGGTAAGTTTTTCGCTTCTTGTTAATTGATTTTTATTGGTGTGGATATTTGGACATCTACGATTCCTAATGCAGTCATTGATTTCCTGGGTGTGCGAGTCATTATATGATATTGGAAATTGGACGGTATTGGTCTTTTTCATGCGGTATGTGTCACAACGTCAACAGGAAGTCTACGAGTCATCCACTACCAGATATCGAATATAGCTATTCTACGGTATCTTCATCAAGGGCGAGTGTTGAAATAAAATGAGCCTTAAAGATGCGGCAAGTATGCCGTAAGCGAGAAAAATACAAATACCCTCTGTAGATATTTCTTTCATTAAAATTTGCTTGGTATTATATTTAAATGATAAACTTGTTCTGTAAATAGGGTTAAATTCAATTGTGCATTGTTTTAGTACGTCTAACTCGCTGTTGTAACTACTTAATTTATATTATTATGAATAAATTATACTCGGTTGTTTCGTCTCAATTATTTTAATTAAAATTAAAATTTGATATCCTGCGGGATTGAACCGGGATTACGTTTTTAGTAAATAACTCTGAATTGCGGAGATATCTTTAACGGTCGTCTCGAGAAATTAATACCACTAGGGACAATTCTTCCGAGGAGAGGTATATTTTGGCTTGCCAACTTGTTAATATTATACAAAAAAACTCCCGTGAAAGAAAAACCAAACAAAATACATTTTTCAATAGGTGGTATCTCCATTTATATTTCAGAATAGTTAAAAGGGGTCGGGCCCCTGTGGCAAGAAGAAAGTAGCATCGAACCAGGGTCACTAAGTTTTCTTTGTTTTAAATTAAGAAGGGGAAGAGGAAATTATTTTCCCTCCGGATTTTGGATATTATTTTCAAGTGCTTTAGTAGTTGCCAATTATACATTCTGGGTATCAATGAAAAGACTGAATATTTCACTATAAATTTTTAAGTAAAAATGGCTTTGCGTTTTCTTTTTGCAAAGAAACATTCGATTACGTATTGTAATTAAAACCCTATTATCGGACACGTCTTATACTAATTTTCGGAATGTCTGTCAGACATCTATCATGCCTATTAGTTCAGGGAAATAAGGAATTAACATAAAAAAAATTATAAACAAGGGAAAATAAACGGGAATCGATTCATTAAATAAAGTTAAATAAGGGGGCGGTCATTTTCCGACGTAAGAGGGGTGAAACCCCCCAGATAACGACCGCCCTCTATAATATTTGGTCTTTGTTTAACTTTAGGACACTACCACGAGAGATATTAAAATTAACGAAAAACTATTCATGTGGCATAGCTCGCTTACGGGGTCACTGAATAACGAAAATACAATGACCTTGAACCAAGTCGTCAAGGTCATTAAAAATTATTACTAGAACGATTAGACTAGTTACAATTAGTAAAGTGTGAACCAGATCATTTTACATCGAAATATCTTTAATCCGAGGTGAATTATCGAGGCTCGATGATGTCTAGGCAAAGAATATAAAGCCCCAGGAATGGAAGGATTGATATTATTGGCCGCGTGTTTTGGTTGCGATAGAAACTTCCGGCAGAGCAAATCAGAGTAACCGGAAACGGTTAACGCAACCCGGTCTATCTTTAAAAACGAGAGGCGCAAAAACTCCACTAGACGGTGCTACACCTTCCATTCCTGGGGCTTTATATTCTTTGGTCTAGGGGCCAAAATAAAGGACCAATTCTTTTTAGAGCCCGCAATGAGGTTTGATGCTATCTGGGGCCCGTAACGAGTGTAATTGATATCTGGGGCCCGAAACGAGGTTTAATGATATCTGGGGCCCGATAACAAGGTTCGATGAAATCTGGGGCCTGTAACGATGCTCAAAGCTTTCTAGGGCCCGTAGCGAGGTTTGATGATATCAGGAGCCCATAAAAAGTTCTGATGATACCGTGGCTCGTAACGAGTTCCCATGATATCGATATGAAGAGCTAGTATTAATAGGGCCCGCATCGAAGCCCGATGATGTACAGGGCCTTAAAAAAGCTCAATTATTAATAGGGCCCGCAACACGCTCGATGAAGTCAGAACCAGTGGAAATGTAGAAAATGTCCGGTTTTAAGGTCCCTTTGTCCGGTTGAAAGGCACCGGTGTCCGAAACTTAAGTTCGTGTGTCCGGTTCTTAGCTTCTTGTGTCCGAACCAAAGGTACATCGTCCGATAAAAGGACCAGTGGTGTCCGATTCATTATCCAAATGTCCGATAATAGGTACTCGTACTAGCCAATTAATTTTTCAACTTAGCACTAATTTACATATTTTTTTAAAAACAATTTCGAAAGCATGTGGTCAATAATGTTCCATATTCCATAGTTCTGAGGTTTAAAAAAGGTTCTCTCAATTTTCTTCTTTTTTTTGCCACCGAACTTTGGAGCCCCTTTAAACATAGTGGAAACCAGTGTGAGAAATAAGGCACTATCACAGGCCAATCTCCAGTTTTAAAATTAGCTGGGCCAGTTTAAAAATTAAATTGGGGTGTTAGTGGCCCTGGTGACCACTTAATTAATTCAAAGTTTTTCCCTTCAAGATTTATATTTCTTTATTTAACACTCCAAAATTTTGAAATACCCATAATAACTAACCTACTAAGCCTACGCCCTAGCAAATATTGTCAAGAGCATAGATGTAGAAAATAAATAGAGGGAAGATTTCCGCATTAAGGCACCCCTGTTTTTGACCGGGAAAATTTATCCCCCCCCTCCCCCCGCGCATGTATGAAAGCGGAGATGGGCAGAATTTGCAACGCCATCTATCCTTTCTTTGTGTATATCAAATGACAGTTGATTTTCAAAAAGTAATAATGTATTTCATTTCTTCGCGCGTCGATGGTGCCATGTAATCTGCCCATCTCATGGCTTCCTACATTGGCGAAAAGGGGGTCGGCAATCGCGGTCAACTTCGCCAGATACAATAGTGCCTCTATTTCTTTTCTATCTCTATGGTCAAGAGTAGATAATTTGACCATAAATTATGAAAGCCTGATTTTGAAGGTTAAAAATGGTAAGTGGCCAGTGGCCAGTTTTTTAATTAAACTACCTAGGCTCTACTAGCCACAGTTTCAGTTTAAGAAAATTTCTTATTTTTCAGCCAGGTGGAAGCTTTGTTTTAACGCGACCTTCCTCTAGATCCTTGAAAAATATTCGATTATTTCCATTTATGGTTGAACGCCTGGCAGGGTGGGAAATAAGAATTTTTTAGAAAGTGGACAGGTGACCAGTGACCCCCCTGGCCTAGAATAAATTAACTGGACCACGACCAGTACCGGTCGTCTGCTACATTAGAATAGCATGTTTAACTTTTAACCGTTTTTAATAGCTTGAATTCTAGGGCTGTGCGAGTACTCGAACATCATCGACTACTCGGCATTTTCTGAAGTCGAGTACTCGAACTGGACCTCGAATAAGTAATTGGAAAGTAATCGTCGATTATCGAGTACGAAAAATTACATAGTCGGGTACCCGATAACTCGATTAAGCTGTTGTAAGTTCATAGAGGGTTTTTGCAACTTTTTGGGGTGAAAATAATAAACGGTTTTTAATACGAACTGCGCCTGCGCGGTTTTTCTTCAAACAATATTATTAAGTTTTAGTTTCGGATGTCGGCCGGCGTTAGAAATTAGGAGTCTTAACTTCCTAAGCAATATACGGACAGACGGTACATTAATAATTTAAAAAATACATATATTGTATTGTTATTTTACTATTAATTACTATAATTAGGCTAGTAGGCTAGTATACTAGTCTTCTATATCGCACTAGTCACTGTATTGTTACTAAAGTTGTGGAAACTATGGTTCATTTAAATTGAAGGAATATTTTTCAGCATTGCAAGATAGTTTATACTCATTTTAAATTTAATTTCCTAATTACTCGAATAAAACCAGCTCCTAGTCAAGCATACTCGATAACCCTACTCGTTAAAAATATTACTCGAGGTTTTTTCTGAATTACTTGACTCGAATAAGATAAAATTTCCCCTTAATCAAGTAATCGAATACTCGACTCAACTTCAATATTACTCGCCTAATTTACTCGATGAAAAAAAAATTCGTATTCGATACCCGACTCGATTGCCTAAAACCACTACTCGCACAGCCCTAGTGAATTCAAATTGGAATATACTAACACGCCGCAGCCGCCGTTACACAGATCTTCAAATCCAAAGACTCATAATATAACATTTGGACCTACCAATTATTCACCTCGAATTAATTAAGTGGTCCAGTGGACCAATAACCCCCCCTCCGATTTAATTAATAAACTGGTACAGGCAATTTTTAAACTGGTCATTTGTCCTCTGCCACCGCCTAATTTCCCACGCTGACGCCTGCCATCGGTCGATGAAACTAGTTATTTATATGTTCGAATCCTGTCTGCTTTAGGTTCTGCATATTATTTTCACAGGTTTTGAAAGTATCTCCATGGAGTTTATAGAAGCTCCATGGTATCTCGTTGAAATATATTCGATTATTTCCATTTCTAGTGGAACGCCTGCCATCTGTCGATGAAACTAGTAACTTGTGTGTTCGAGTTCTGTCTGCTTTAGGTTCTGCGATTCTGCTTATTATTTTCACAGGTTTTGAAATGTCACTCGCTAAACTATCACGTTTATTTGCATCTAATTATACTTCACGTAAGTTCTCAAACTGTCAATTTTTAATTTATGGTCTAATATTTTGAAAAATATCAGGTAGTAGCTGGTGTACCCGAGCATTAACATGTACAACACCTGTTTCGGATATTGTACAAAATAACAAGTATGCCTTGGCTTAATTTTTTACATACGTGGACTGCTAATGTGAGCATTTTTTTTATTTTTTTAGGGATAACAGTCCTGGAAAGGTTAAAACTGGCGTTTTTATGCTGAATATGGGTGGACCTAGTACTCTAAATGAAGTTGAGATGTTTCTAACTAGACTATTTACTGATAAAGATATTATTCCACTTCCGTATCAAAGGTATAATTTTTTTATTACAGCTTTTAAACCAATTTAAGTTACTTTTCAACCTTGCAGTAAATTAGGACCACTAATTGCTAAAAGAAGAACGCCAAAAGTGGCTGAAAAATATCGTGAAATTGGGGGTGGTTCTCCAATTTTGAAATGGACCAAAATACAAGGATCCCTTATGGTTGATATTTTGAATAAAATTAGTCCAGAAACAGGTTTGTAAAATAATTTCACTTATGGCACAAATTCTGATATATATAAATTTAGCTCCTCATAAATATTATGTTGGATTTCGATACGCTGATCCTTTAACGGAAGATGCTATTGAAGAAATGGAAAGGTATACAAACTGCCTTAGCGAAGTAAGGACCCTAAAAACACAACAATATAACGTTTTATTTTCATAAGGGACAAAGTTGAGAGAGTGGTGGCATTCTCACAATATCCGCAGTACAGCTGTAGCACCACTGGAAGTAGCTTAAACGCCATTTACAGATATTACAAAAAGAACCCAGATTCTAATATGAAATGGAGTTTCATTGATCGTTGGCCCACGCATCCTGGATTTGTAGATGTAAAATGATTTTTATTTTTCAACATTGAATTTCGATAATAATTTATCATCTTGACTAATAACGCTGTAGTAAATTGGTATCTTTACTATTATTGGCGTAATAAGAAGCCTAAGTTGACTAATTATAACATAATATTAACATAACACTGTTATGTGTTGTTTAATAACAGCCAAAATACATCGTACCTTTGACTGAAAACAGCAGGGTTGCCACATGTCAGAGAAATCAGGGAATTTAAAAGTGGGCCTAAAAAGTCGGAATGTTAAGAAATTGTAAAAATTCAGGGAAAGGTCAGGGAATGTTAAGAAATTGTAAAAATTCAGGGAAAGGTCAGGGAATTTTAAAAATTTGTAAAAATTCAAGAAAAGGTAAGGGAATGTTACGAAATTTTAAAAATTCAGGGAAAGGTCAGGGAATGTTAACAAATTGTAAAAATTCAGGGAAAGGTCAGGGAATTTTAAAAATTTATAAAAATTCAAGGAAAGGTAAGGGAATGTTACGAAATTTTAAAAATTCAGGGAAAGGTCAGGGAATGTTAACAAATTGTAAAAATTCAGGGAAAGGTCAGGGAATTTTAAAAATTTGTAAAAATTCAAGGAAAGGTAAGGGAATGTTACGAAATTGTAAAAATTCAGGGAAATGTCAGGAAATTTTAAGAAACTGTAAAAACTTAGGGAATTCAATTTTCCATTTAAATTCATTAACTTCTGATAAAAGTGAAGTATAGCATAAAAATTTTGGCCTTAAAAAGTCAGGGAAAACAGGGGATTTGAATCTGAAAACTTTGTGGCAACCCTGAACAGCGTTATATCTTGACATTATCATTATCTTTTAAATAAATTAAGAACTTTAAAATTGCGCGCAAAATGGTTTCATTAAAAACATTTAAAAACCGTCAATACGTACTGAAACTTTGACGGATTTTAAATGTTTTAAATAAACTAATTTTGTGCAATTTTAAAATTCTTAATTTATTCAACCATGCATGTGAAATTAAAATTTGGTGGCTATTATTATTATCATTTCAAATATTGATTAATAACAGTGTAATCATGTTTCACGTTACTAACATAGTAATAATGCTGGAATATTTGATGGTACTGAATAATAATCAGGGTTGCCACGCGTCAGCGAATTTAAAAATGGGCTTAAAAAGTCAGGGAATATTAAGAATTTGTAAAAAATAAAGGGAAAAGTCAGGGAATTCAATTTCATCTTGACACTTTTTGAAGGTAATTTTACTCTAGATTTATGACAAATTCTATGATTATCAATTATTTCCTTGAAAGTGTGACAACTTTTTCAACATTGAAATAAACTTTTTTATTGAAATATAAGTTCATTTTGACCTTAAAAAGTCAGGGAAAATCTCTTAAAATGGTCAGGTAAAACAGGGAATTGTCATGGAATTAAACCTCAAAATTTTGTGACAACTGAATAATGGTGTAATCATCATTGTACATGGTTGCCACTTATCAGGGAATTTGAAAAGAGTCCTAGAAGATCAGGGACCTTTAAGAATTTGTTAAATGCCAGGGAATTCATGTGAAAGTAATTTTACTATAGTTCTGGGACAAAAACTTATATTAATACATGAGTTGAATAAAATTTATTATCTTTATAAAAAAAAAGTACAAAATTGTATTATTTTGGCTTTAAAAAGGTCATGGAAAATTTATAAAAATTGTCAGGGGAAATAACTTGGAAGTCAGATAATTTGAATCTGAAAATATTGTGACAACCCTGCTGTATTTTAACTAACATCTGTGTAATAATATTCTAATGACTAATTCCATAATTGCATTGTTACAGTGCAGCAATATTGTATTATATTCATTAATAACAGCATAATAATTTCATCTTTCTCCAGTAAACTATTTATCTCTATACTTGGAATGTTGAAGGGTCCATTGGCACCAGGCTGCTAAATCTGTAAAATGTTCTGCGTATTTTTAAAATCATTGCCTGGCCACTATGTTGGTCAAATCCCTCACCGGGTTTGTACCTGACCGTTTTAATGTGGAAAAGTCGGGGAATTTGAAAGAGGTATCAAAAAGTCAGGGAATTTGAAAGAGGTATCAAAAAGTCAGGGAATTTTCAAATGATATCAAAAAGTCAGGGAATTTTTCAATGATATCAAAAAGTCAGGGAATTTTCTAATGGTATCAAAAGTCTAGGAATTTTTTAATGGTATCAAAAGTTGGGGAATTTTTAAATGGTATCAAAAGTCAGGGAATTTTCAAATGGAATCAAAAAGTCAGGTAATTTGAAAATGGCCCCAATAAATCGCGCAAATAACTTTTTGAAAGATGTATTAAAAATACATTAAATATTTTGCAATATTTTGCTTCAAACCTTGCATTTATTGTGTAAAAATGTTCGTAGAAAACCTGGGGAAATTCATTAAAAATATTTCGTACGAGTCGTGTCTCAGCTTTAAATTACGAACATTTCTATGAAAATCATCAGGGCCACCATAGTCTTCCTTGGACATTCCAAGTATACACATATTTAGCTTCCTGCTTTCACTAATAACGATGTAATCATGTTCTAAAATTAACTAATTATATCATAACGGAGTATTCTTGTGATAGTTTGACTAGTATCGGCGTATTCACGTGAAACATTGACTAATAAAAGCGTATTCACGTGAAATATTGACGAGTATCGGCGTAATGACGTGAAATATATACTAATAAAAGCGTATTCACGGGAAATATTGACCAGTATCGGCGTAATGACGTGAAATATTGACTAATAAAAGAGTATTCACGTGAAATATTGACTATTATCGGCGTAATGACGTGAAATATTGACTAATATCGGCGTAATGACGTGAAATATTGACTAATATCGGCGTAATCACGTGAAATATTGACAAATATTGGCATAATCACTTGAAATATTGACTAATATCGGCGTATTCACGTGAAATATTGGTAATTTTCGGCGTAATAACGTAAATTTTTTACAAATATAGGCGTAATCCGGAATTATTGGCTATTATCGGCCTAATCACGTGAAGTATTGGTTAATGTCGGCGTAAAGACGTGAAATATTGACATATTAGCGTAATCACGTTTAATATTGACATATCAGCGTATTCACGTGAAATATTGGCTATTATCGGCGTAGTCACTTGAAATATCGACAAATATCGGCGTAATCACGTGAAATATTGATTAATGTCGGCATAATCACGAAGTATTGGCTAATATCAGCGAAATCTCGTGAATTTTTGACTAGTATCGGCGTAATGTTCAAAATTAACTAATAACGTCGTAATAAAGCCATACTATTGTAGAACATTGGTGTACTCATAATACCAAAAGTGGATATCTATTTTTGATAATACCCTAATGTGCCAAGTACACCCTATCTATTCATGTTCACTGAATCACCCTGTCCAGTAATAAGCCCAATTTAAATGACGTAAAATGTTACGTAGCGCTATCTGCATCCAAACTTCGACTGTCCTTGAAAAAATATAATATCAGATTAACAATAAACACAGAAACCACCAACAGTAGTGAAATGTCATCAGAGATAAAAATACAACTTTTTACAAATGTAAGCATAAACTACGGATAAAAAGTGTTCGGAGATTCAGGATACAATAATGTACAAAAAATGTAATTTAACATTAAAAATTAACAAATTAAACTGTAAGCTAGGTCGGAATTGTCAAGGCCTAACCAAATATATAATTTTCAATGAAATTGAGATTATTTTAAGAAATGTGTGCAGATTTCTAAGTGAAATTTGATAAATCATTTAAAATTGTAAAGACCCCGTTTGCCAAAATTAATTTTTGTAGAGGGTTTGGTATTTTATATCGATTTATATGATTGAACAAAACTATTTTTCCTAGGAATTTGATATTTCCAGATCGCATAGCACGCGCAGGGGTCATTAGATGATACAAAACTCAATGACCTTGAAGCTAATAATATAAACACCAAAAACAAGAAGATCATAAATAAAAATGTTCAATGAATAATTATAAACATAAAATGTATTTCAATTAAGCTCAAATTAGGTCGGTTGAAATTATTTGGACCTCAAAAGTGGTGGCGCACACTTTTCGAGTTGGAACCGACCTTCCAAACCTAATGGTTTTCGAGATTCATTTTGAATGACCTTGAAGACATGGTTCAAGGTCAACCAATTTTTAATAGCGTAAGATATCTTACCAGAGTGAGTTTTTCCTGAAAATGTCGATGGACATCTGACCTTCTTGTTTTGGGTATTTATCTTCTTGGTTTTGTTTTGGCCAATTTACATGGGTTCAGAGCCACGTTGACATAAAATGCGATGGCGCACACATTTCCAATTGAAATGGAATCTCTGAACCCAACGGTTCTCAAGATAGTTTGTGAATGACCTTGAGGACATGGTTCAAGCTCATTGAGTTTTGTATCATCTAATGACCCCCTGCGCGTGCTTTGCGGTCTGAAAATATAAAATTCCTTGGATAATTTGCTTTTCGATTATTAGCTCTGGATCGTTTTTTAGCGGACATCCTGTATATAATTTTATATACAGGGTGTTCACGAAAATGATAAATAACTGAAAAACGTTTTTTTTAAACTCAAATTTCTATGCAGGGGGACATTTACTGGTGTAAAATTGAATGACCTTGAACCATGTCTTCAAGGTCATTCAAAAACTATCTCGAGAACCGTTGGGTTTATGGATTTGGTTCCAAATAGAAAGTTGTTGCTCGCCATATTAGTAGTTCAAATAACTTTGATTTGACGAAATTTGACCAATCAGAAGCCGAGAAATTGAAAACTATTTAGTATTAGTCTAAACTAATCAGATTATTTTATTATCGAACACTAAATTCATTAACCTTCAATTTCTCGGCTTCTGATTGGTCAAATCAAAGATATTTGGACTACTAATATGGCGAACAACATCTTTCTAGTGGGAACCAATGTTTCTCGAGATAGTTTTTGAATGACCTTGAAGATAAGGTTCAAGGTCATTCAATTTTACACTAGTAATTGAATACGTCATCAAAATAAAAAAATTGAGACACTGCAGCGCCACCAAGTGTAGCGTTTTAGAACGTATCTCTATGCGCGAGTGAAGGGAAGACAAATTAGCCCATAGACCAAACAGAAAGCTTAAAATACATTGCCATCTAGTTGGCTTTGTAGGTATTTCCAAAGGCGTTAAAAAATGGCTGTCACACTTTTGGGCGTTATGTTGCTTTTGCTAATATTGAGAGATCGAGGCCATGTAATTTCCTGTCGATTTTAAGCCTAACAGTTGAAAAGCCATGTGTAATAGGGTGGCGGAAACTGTATTAAACATAACCACTCTCTAAGTACGCTATAAAGGTATTTTCTTTATTGAAACCTTGTTCACGAGATATGACGTAATTTACGTCACTTCCAATTCCGTGATGAAAAATGCATCGTCAACTTGGCAAACGGAATCTAAGGAAGCGGAAATTGAATTTGATAAGTTAATAATCTTCTGGATTAGCAGACGAGACTCCAACCATTTAAGTGCTGCTCGTGTTGGCTCTAATTTATGATTTTTGTATAAAAACGCCTTAAAGGCCGACTACATAAATCTTCGGTTTACTCTGTCTTTCACTGGAAGTAGGCTGACTGCATGGCACACGTGTATTGCAGTAAGCCTACTTCCAGTGAAAAACAGAGTAAACCGAAGATCTATGTAGTCGGCCTTTAACCCTGTTGTAATTTAAATAATTAACGGCTTAATTATGTTCTAAATTAATTTATTTCATCCTAATAACGCCTTTAAACCAAATTGATTAATTACGTCGTTATACTGTGTTATTTTTAAATTATGGCTTTGTATTGTACCATCTTCGTTAGTGCTTAGATTTAATTAATAGTTGTTATTTCTTGAGTTAGTACGTCGTTATATATAATAATCAGCTAGGCTAATAGCCAAGGCACCACCCTAGGCCCAAGTCAGCTAGCGACCTTTAATGCCTTTAAACAGGTGGCCGGGTTACAATGCGTAGGAGGGTGGTGGCAAGCCCTTCAGGCCACGCGAGCCAACAGCTCCCTAAACTTACTATTAGCTTATGCTTGCCAATTAATATAGGTTGTATCATATGTAACATAATTCCTCATAAGTATGCCATAAAAGCATTTTCTCTAATGAAACCTTGTTCACGGGATATGACGTCAATTACGTCACTTCCAAGTTCTCCGTGACGAAAATCTATAGTTTAGCTCGTGCTTCGCGATCACGGGATTTTTTTTCATGGTAACTTTTTGAACCCTTTTCAAGACCATAAAGATAATAATAATTTTAAATTTTTAGGTCCACTTATTGTATGTTATTATGTTACATGTGGTTGTATTGATAAACTCCACACAAAACTCTTGGTTCTGAAAATTTTAAAACTCTTGCCTCTAGAGATGAACGGTATTTTCATGTTCCTATTCGCTAATTCTTCATTCTTTTGCTTAAGTTAAATTTAGATTAAAAGAGTTAAATTTCGCTAAGCCTTGGCGTCAAAGGTTATACGTACGAACGGAAGCGATTAAGTTTTCACGCATTCTCTACCGGATGACGATATTTCCTTCTTTGGCGTCACTAGAAAGAAAGGATGTAGTTAAAAACTAACCCAAGTGTTAAACTTATGTTACTTATGACCGTACATTAGGCCTTTCTATAAAATAAGCTACGCTTGCTGAACTAGAGGCTCTAGAGCTCATTCGTCTCGAAATACGTACAAGTTCAGTTCAGTTTATGCTTAAAAACAGGGTGCTTCGTCGAATTTACTCTTATGTCCAAGGATTTTCGTAGTGAAACGTCATCGATACGTCACCTGTGACGCAGCAGCAACATCAAAACAAGGTGGCCAATGTAAAATTCAAATGTTGGTTCATTTGTACGAAAAGATAGAACTACATTTTTGTTCCGTTTCTTGTTATTTTAACATTGAAACCCGTTGTATGTCAAAACATCCACGATAAATAAAAAGTTATCACTGGGCCACATGGAATTGTACCTAGTTAAATCGTGCAAACTGAAATAGTGCTACGTTGAAATACGATAAAAATACCTAACCTTTTAAAAGTTAGTTAGCCCTCTATAAAAAATATATATTAAAAAAATTGTGGTGGGGAAGCTATTTTTATCTTTGGCTCAATTTGTTTCTTGATCATTTCAAATTTATTATGGAATATTTTTATTATAGTCGATCACTGATCTCATCCAGAAAAAACTATTGGAATTTCCCGACAATATCCGTTCTAGAGTGGTCATTTTATTTTCGGCACATTCGCTACCCATCAAGGTATGAAACGTTCACCTTAAAGGGCCACACTGGTGTTGGAAAAATGTGAGTGAAAGTCGAGTAGCTCCTCCCCATTCCGTACCTCTAGAGAGCGGATCAATCCAATCATATTTTGGGATTTTTTCCAGCCCTAATCCCGTAGTTCACGCGATAATCAATTGAAATTCAGAGGGGCAAGTCTTTATACTTTAGGATGTCTTAATGATCATGATTAAATGATGACAAATTTAATACATTTAATCACGATTTAATCATTCATATGTCGATTTGATCATTTTATTTCACGATTTAATCATTTCATTTCACGATTTAATCATTCGTATGTCGATTTGATCATTTTATTTCACGATTTAATTATTCATATCTCGATTTAATCATTTCATTTCACGATTCAATCATTTATATCTCGATTTAATCATTAATATCTCGATTTGATAATTTCAATCATGATTAAATATTTTAATCACAATTTAATATTTTAATCACAATTTAATATTTTAATCACAATTTAATATTTTAATTATGATTTAATATTTTAATCGTTATTAACGGTTTAATCATTCATATCTCGATTTAATCATTTTTATCGTTATTAACGATTTAATCATTTCGTTTCATAATTTAATCATTCATATCTCGATTTAATCATTTAAATTTCGATTTAATCATTTAAATTTCGATTTAATCATTTAAATTTCGATTTAATCATTTAAATTTCGATTTAATCATTTAAATTTCGATTTAATCATTTAAATTTCGATTTAATCATTTAAATTTCGATTTAATCATTTAAATTTCGATTTAATCATTTAAATTTCGATTTAATCATTTAAATTTCGATTTAATCATTTAAATTTCGATTTAATCATTTAAATTTCGATTTAATCATTTAAATTTCGATTTAATCATTTAAATTTCGATTTAATCATTTAAATTTCGATTTAATCATTTAAATTTCGATTTAATCATTTAAATTTCGATTTAATCATTTAAATTTCGATTTAATCATTTAAATTTCGATTTAATCATTTAAATTTCGATTTAATCATTTAAATTTCGATTTAATCATTTAAATTTCGATTTAATCATTTAAATTTCGATTTAATCATTTAAATTTCGATTTAATCATTTAAATTTCGATTTAATCATTTAAATTTCGATTTAATCATTTAAATTTCGATTTAATCATTTAAATTTCGATTTAATCATTTAAATTTCGATTTAATCATTTAAATTTCGATTTAATCATTTAAATTTCGATTTAATCATTTAAATTTCGATTTAATCATTTAAATTTCGATTTAATCATTTAAATTTCGATTTAATCATTTAAATTTCGATTTAATCATTTAAATTTCGATTTAATCATTTAAATTTCGATTTAATCATTTAAATTTCGATTTAATCATTTAAATTTCGATTTAATCATTTAAATTTCGATTTAATCATTTAAATTTCGATTTAATCATTTAAATTTCGATTTAATCATTTAAATTTCGATTTAATCATTTAAATTTCGATTTAATCATTTAAATTTCGATTTAATCATTTAAATTTCGATTTAATATTTTAATCGTTATTATAAATTTAATATTTTAATCGTTATTATAAATTTAATATTTTAATCGTTATTATCAATTTAATATTTTAATCGTTATTAACGATTTAATACATTTTAATCGGTATTAACTATTTAATACATTTTAAACGGTATTAACTATTTAATACATTTTAAACGGTATTAACGATTTGATACATTTTGATCATTTTTAAAGATTTTATACACATTTTAAATTTTAATCGGTATTAATGATTTAATACATTTAAATTTTAATCGGTATTAATAATTTAATACATTTTAATTTTAATCGGTATTAATAATTTAATACATTTTAATTTTAATCGGTATTAATAATTTAATACATTTTAATTTTAATCGGTATTAATAATTTAATACATTTTAATTTTAATCGGTATTAATAATTTAATACATTTTAATTTTAATCGGTATTAATAATTTAATACATTTTAATTTTAATCGGTATTAATGATTTAATACATTTTAATTTTAATCACTATTAATGATTTAATACATTTTAATTTTAATCACTATTAATGATTTAATACATTTTAATCAGTATTAACTATTTAATCCATTTTAATTTCGATTCAATATTTAATCGTTATTAACGATTCAAGCCATTTTAATCGTTACTAACGATTCAAGCCATTTTAATCGTTATTAACGATTTCATCCATTTTAATCGTTATTAAATATTTCATCCATTTTAATCGTTATTAAATATTTCATCCATTTTAATGGTTATTAAATATTTCATCCATTTTAATCGTTATTAAATATTTCATCCATTTAATCTTCGATTAAATATTTTCATAGTTATTATCGATTTAATCCATGTAAATTTCTATTTAATATTTTAATCGTTATTAACGAATTAATCCATTTAGTCATGATTCAATCTTCGAAGGTGTCCTAATAGTTATGACAGTGACTTTCTGACTTGCCCCCTCGATTCAAACAGCGGTGTGGTTCTTGGGCTATCAAATATGTATCAAATCTTGAAGCTTTTCAAAACATATTTAGGCAGTGTACAAAGGCGATCCCTATCCAACCGAAGTAGCGGCCACGGTTTTGAAAGTCATGGAGAAACTGGGTAATACTCACTCTTATCGATTAGTTTGGCAGTCGAAGGTTGGCCCTACAGCGTGGATGGGCCCTCCTACTGATGAGGCCATGAAGGAATTGTCGAAAAAGGGTATCAAGGACATCTTACTAGTGCCAATAACGTTCGTCAACGAGCACATTGAAACTCTTCACGAGTTGGACATCGAGTATGGACAGGACGTGGTGAAAGAGGTTTGTGTTCACCTAGATACCACATTGTTCTTGTACCACGGACCAGTCGCTGAGCAGGGTTGCCAAACGTCAGGGAATTTAAAAATGGGCCTCAAACGTCAGGGAAATGGCAGGGAATTTTAAGAATTTGTAACAATTCAGGGAAAAGTCAGGGAATTCAATTTTATCTTGGCACTTTTCGAAGGTAACTTTACTCTAGATCTATGACAAATTCTATGATTATCATTCATTTCCTTGAAAGTTTGCCTAATTTTTCAACATCGCAATAACCTTTTTACTGAAATATAAGTCCATTTAAATGAATTAACTTCTGATAAAAGTGAAATATAAAATAAAATTTTGATCTTAAGAAATCAGGGAATATCCCTTAAAATAGTCAGGGAAATCAGGGCATTTTCTGGCAACCCTTTTGAGTGACGTCATTAGAGTTAAGGAATACACCCTCTAGCGGGGCACGGTCAACGAAGCCCGCTGTAGCGTCAGGGTCGCGATATGTAACAGCTAAATGATGCATACAATATTATCTTTCTGGCTTTTGTAATAAACCAGGGTACACGAAGTAGAAAAAAGTGGTTGGACGATACTACTGTAATGGTTAAAAGGAAATAGAACTCCAATCATTGCTTCAATTTCGTCGTCGTGTACCCTGCTTTATCAAAACAATTGTTCGTCCTAGTTCAATAGTTCGAAACTCGTAAAAATTATTGATGAGAATGAATTTATGGTACCAGTTTTAATTTTTTTGTTAATAATTTACAGGCTGGAATCGAAAATTTTAAGAGAGTCTCATCACCGAATGACCACCCCATATTTATACAGGTTTAATATTTTTAATTATTTTACTTTATTCGTGTATTTCATTCCAAAAATGGGCCAATCCAAAATAAGTTATAATACTATTGAAAGTATTCGATCATTGTAAATAAAATTTTCAACTAGGCATACAACTTCAAATTTATTCAGTTAATGGTAATTTTAAACTTAGTGCAACATCAATAACCGAGGGTACGCAGAGCCGTACCTAGTCCAAATGGCGCCCTGGGCCAAAAACCAAAATGGCGCCCCCAGAACCTAAAGAAGAAATTTTTCAATTTTCAATATCTAACTTAAATGAAAATCATCGATTTTGCGCCCCTAACATTTTGGCGCCCTGGGCCCCGGCCCCTCTCGTCCTACCCAAGGGACGGTTCT
Source organism: Leiobunum rupestre (assembly GCF_980474605.1). Classification (NCBI taxonomy): domain Eukaryota; kingdom Metazoa; phylum Arthropoda; class Arachnida; order Opiliones; family Sclerosomatidae; genus Leiobunum; species Leiobunum rupestre. The sequence continues at coordinate 16,622,056 of NC_143394.1, forward strand.
GAGGGTACATTAATTTTTAGGATGTGTCATTGAATTGACATTTAAATTCGAAAAAACCGTAAGCCAATCTTCAGGACGTACTTACTGTTAAAAGAAGTACAAATTGTTTTGAAAATTAACGGTAGTAATTGTAGGAGCAGTTATTTAATTTCAAAATATTCTTTGAACCAATCATCTTTCACTATATTATAGTGGGAAAGGCGTAAGCGTACGATTTTTTCCTAACGCGGTAGACTTTTCACCCTAGCGCCAAAAACTAGAATTTGTTTACTTTCTTGGATTGGTCCATTCGCAAATAACGGTTATTTTTTTACCTGGTTTTCTAAAGGGCTTAGCTGACATTGTTAAGAACCATTTGGCTTCTAACGAAGTGTGCTCCAAGCAGCTGCCTCTGCGCTGTCCACTTTGCGTAAATTCCACCTGTCAATCCGCTAAAGATTGGATATCATCTCTGCAATCGCGATTAACTTAAGACGACTTCTATGTTATCAACCAACTCAATAGCATTTATCTGGGATTTGTGATACATAAAGAATCTTGTTTATGGTGGTTGATTTTTGTAGTTTATAGAAAAATATAAATTATTTTATATTACATTATTTTCGTCTTCAAAGTTAAAAAATCACGACGGACTTCCCCTTGTTTGAGACAGTATTGTGGCGTCATCTACAGTAGTTTTTCAAAAGTGGGTACCTAATGTTTATAATTATGGTTCGATTCCCCATGAACCGCGTGTAAAAGTTTTACTGAAAGCAATTTCTAGAATAGAGTAATGGCAGTGCTACGTCACACAACGTCACCCATGCTTTTTTATATTCATAAAAAATTCGCGCCCACAATGGCGGCCATGGCCAAAGCTACGGAGTGCTACCAGACTTGTAAATAGTGTATATTTTTAAGAGAGTCCACTGGACCCGAACCCCTCCGCCGATCTATTTTTTCGACGAGTCCAGGACTCTTCCCTCATTCTTGCCCCCCCCCCCCACTCGTTTAAATTTATATGTTTTAATCTCTCTGTATTCCTCCATATTGTATTCGAAAATAAATGGCACCTAACCAGGCAAAGCCTGTAAACTTTATATGGTAATTATAAAAGAGACAGTCAGTAATCGAACTACAGCATTATTTCATTATATTACCAACATCAAAGTTTACATATTTTCATATATAATCGTGATCGGGTAAATTAAAATGCTCGTAAATATTATCCCAATTAATTTAACCATTAAAGTCTTCATTCCAAACCCATAGAGCTTAATTTTTTTTCTACCTTTATTCATTTTAATAAAGCAAAATTTTGGTCTTCAATGGCACTGTTACAATTACTGTGCCTAATGGAATACAGTGCAAGACTATTAATTATGGACTAATAATTTCCATACTTCGTTAGTCTTAGAGCCACGTAGTGGCCAAAGCGATAAATTCATAAACTGCTGGATTATCGTTAGCTAAATTGGTGGATTTTAAAATTCATTTTGCGCGTGAAAATACGCTGCCATCTAGGAGCAACAAACACAACACCCGACACAAGGAGAACGCAACCCGTCAAAAGTCGTGGATTTTTTGTGTACATTTTTCATTGGCTAGACGCTTTAGCGCCTGCTGCCGTCGGGAGGGTGAAACTTCGGAAATTTACTTCCCCCCGCCCGTAAAACGTTCAGCGTAAAGGCTCGTGACGCTCGTCCAATGAAATACGTACTCAACCCTTCGTTAGCGTGTTTAAAGGCTAGCTGCGTTCTCCTTGTGTTTGTTGCTCCTAGCTGCCATGTTAGGGTATAAAAGCAAGTAAATAAGCCTGCTATACCTCATAATGTAAAGGTATTGTCGCGTGCAAAAACGTAATTTTGAAATCGGTCAATAGACGCTTCGAGTTTTAAATAATAACAAATTATCTGTTAAGCAGACTAAATTCCAGCAGTTTTTGAACTTCTCGCGTTGGCCGCTACGTGGCAGCCGTAGCTCTATGCAAACAGCATTTCTCTTTTCTGATAGTAGATGGCGCGTTAGTCACTCCGCCCACGTAGTCCGTTTCACCCAAGCGGTGTACTTTTGACTTTTTGAGTCATAAAATAACTTCATAACCATTCCTACACCAGCTACTTGGCCATGTGTTAACAGTCATTTGGTAAAGCGTACATAACATTATGGAATGTAGATACCAAACAACGTGTGTTTGTAAGTTCCAATAGGCAAGGTCGTAATTTACGCCTGCTGATTTTGGCAAAGGCGAAGGGAGAGAATCTTTTCATCAATGACGAAGTGACGTTGGTTTTCGTTTTTGCGTCATTGCGGAAGCGACTCGCCGAAGTCGTTTAAGAAACTTACGTCTAGGGCAAATTTAGGTCTAGAAATAAAATTGATCTTTTGTCCCGGTTTTAATATAGGACTCTACGCAATTTGAACATACTTATTATCACAAAACACGTGTCCTTTAGATGCCTTCCCGTTGATGAGGAACCAATATTGGCATTGTTGAAAAACATATTCAACTAGATAGCGCATCCTCCGTTGATAAAGTTTACGTTTTACGAGGCTAGGAGAAAGTAATCTATTTGATACGATAACAAACGCGATAATAACTGAAATTGGGGTCAATTTAAATCGATGTTTATTGTAAATTTCACTAAATTTCTTGCGTTGGGGCATAGATTTATGTTTCACATAAGTATGTCAGTTATTTGTGTAAATTTTTTACCGAGAGCAATTTCTAGAATGACCATTATGTTATTTACGCTATCGGTAAATATTTCAGCTATCTGGAACCAGGCCCGTAACCAGCCGTCAACCCTCGGGGGCGCTCAAATTTTATTTTGGTGGGCGCCAATACCTGGATACTAAAAATCGTAATTTTTAACTCCCACTCCTGAAATTAGTAAATATACCGAATTTGTCTTTATTTTTATTTTTTAATTATGAATTTCGACTTCGTTGAAAACAGAATATTTTATTAAAAATAGTAGATGAAATAACAAGCATGAACTGCAGTCCAATGAACGTTTTACCGTTGTTGTAGTATAGTATAGTCCAATCACTTTTCTTTATTTCGTGTATCCTGGGTGTAGCTCAAAAGGTACCAAGGCAATGTTGCAAAACACTTTTGATTGACTAGTTCGGTATATCTTCAATTCAAATATTTAAACTTTTGGTGCAGTAAAAATCGCGAAAACAAAATTTTCCAAACAATAGTAAAAACGTTTTAAATATTTACTGAAATTAAATTGTAATGTAGCTCTCCTTTTTGATTATAGAACATATCGATATTTTTTTGGGATGCGCTAGTATTCATTTTGGGCGCTGAGCATCCCCTGCCCCCCCCCCCCGCCCCCCCCCCCCATATACGGGCCTGACCTGGCACACTTACTTTTGTAAGATAATTATAAACTCATGTTAATAGCGACGTTCTCTGAAAATTTCGCTTAATTCTTCGCTTTGGGGTGATGGGATTTCGAATGATCTAAAACAGGGGTGCAGGAACTTGAGACATTGAGTTACGACGAACTCTGGCAATCTTTCCACGTAAGATGCTGCCGAGAGATGGAGATGATTTTGCTTCGCTTCGCAGTTGAGATCTTCTCTCCGTCTTGAGAGTAATTTTTTTATATCAGCGTCGTCCTAGGGACTCCAAGCGCAAGAGGAGTGGGTTAACTTTCCGAGAGGCCATACAACTTTCAACCGGTGTGGGCAAAATACCAATTTCACGAGTTGCCAGTTGGGCGCTTTTCCCGCCCGATTTGGCTTCTTTTTTGAAAATGTTTGGGCGGCAGGTCGTTCCTTGGGTTTGTATGATTACAAAGATTACTAACTTCGATAATGAATATCTTTTTAACACTGTAACAGTACAGTAATTGTTTCTAATATTCTAAAAATAAAAGAAAGTTTCAAATCTTTGTTATTGTTAATAATCATAAACTTATTTAGTTGGTAATTAAAGGGAGTATACAAAGCATTGAAAATTTGACGGCTTACTGGTGCTATGACTTGTTTTTAACATAACTTGCGCTAATCAGCACTAACTGGTGTCTAGGAGCAACAAACACAAGGAGAACGCAGCTAGCCTTTAAACACACTAAGGCAGTGTTGTGTACAAATTTCCTTGGACGAACCTTAACGCTGAACGTTTTACGGCGGGGGGAAGACAATTTCCGATTTTTCCCCTTACGACGGCTGCTAAAGCGTCTAGTCAATGAAAAATGTACCCCATGACTTTTGACTGGTTGCTTTCTCCTTGGGTGGGGTGCTGTGTTGGTTGCTCCTAGCTGGGGTTACAAGTGGCAAAAATGCGATTCATCATTCACCACATATATGAAAACACTACTCACTTTAAAGATATGGGAGATAATTTATGCAATTCTTAGAAATACAATTTCAAACGACATTTTGGGCTATTTTCATTCCCACTTGGGCTGAGAGGGATTTCACTTTTCCCTGGCAGCTCTGCCAATTTCTTTCTGCTCTTCTGTCTCTGGCGAGGACGCGGCAAGGAGAAGAACGCCGCAATCGAATCAAAGACTCTTTCTTTAGAAAATTTCTGCCTTCAGCGTGTTATTATTTTAGAAACCCGAAAAGTTGCGTAAGCTGGGATGGAAGCTTAGTAAATATAATCTACGTTTTGTGGCGTCACTCGAAAAATATATAATTATTGTGACATTTCGGTGATAAAGCTGAATAAATTTTCGCTTGCCAAGTGATTGTCGCCTTTTTTAAAAAAAAAATAACCTTTGAAAATTCATCGGTTGTCGTCGCAAGGACACTGTGGGGGTCTTTTCACCATCGTTTCAAATCCACCATAGTTTAGCTAGTTAAAAAACATTACATCCACACACACGTGGCCTTCGTTGAGCGCGAGGATTTTCCTTTTTTTAAATGTCGTCACGTGATATCGTGACGTCACCAGTAAAGTTACTTGCCATCTCGATCTCTCGCCAGCTGGAAGAGTTCGGAAACCGTTCGTTCAGTGGAGGTGTCCGACGCCCCAACGCGCCGTTTATGTTTTTTACCCCCGCGGTTTTAATTCAGCTAGTCAAACGCGATACTGTCATTATACGGCAACTTCGTAGGCCCAAGTCCTGGCACTAGCGAAATTAAAGTCAGTCAAAGTTATTCCGTCCTGGTTTGCACGCTTCTCAAACGGTGTTTCACTTTGGTTTCTTATTCACTATTGCCGAAGAAAGGTGTAATGTGGGTGAGTAATTTTATATCCTTTAATAAATTTAACGGTTAATGTTTAGTTATTGCGTAATACGTAATGAGATATTTGGTTTAATGTAAAGAGTTATGAATCAGTGTTTTTCCTGGTAAATCTATCCTATCTTACAAACTTACGTGCGTCACTGGTATTTTATGAGATGAAGTCACTGGCGTTTCTCATCTCATTTAAAATTTTATCTAATCCCTCTTTGAATAACGCGTTATAGCACGATTGTTTAGATAGCATAGAATGGCTACGTTCAGCAGCAGTCAACGGGAAAAAACCCGATGGATTTGATATTTTCCACCGATGAGCTTTTTCGTCATAATGACGTTGTAAGTTTCTGAACGCTTTTATTCAGTCATCGGTGTTTTTTAAAATGGCGTAGCTTTTATAGTAGTTTTACGTCAGTAAGGACGTCAGTCATCGGAAAAACCGACTCTTCCAGCCGATGACTTCGGTGAGTAACCGATGAGCATCGTGACGTTAAAACCGGAAACTCGAAAAAGCGTACAGTAGGAAACCGAGGTCACCGATTAGTAATCGGTGAGTCCGATGAGCTCTGCTGAACGTACCCTAGGAGAGTTTATACGTTTATTTACGTGTTTTTTTTTAGGTTATAGAAATATGTAGAAATTTTCTAGCTCACAGCCTGACTTTGTGTTTTCGGATTTCTACGATCAACAATTATCTATTGACCATTTAAAAACTTTGGGTGATGATTTTTTTACAGCATCCTTAGTGCAACTGCAGGCGGTACTACCGAGGTCACAATCCTTTCTATCAGTGTGCTTCTATGAAATCGTTCGCTTTTCCAATCAGCGATTGCGTTAAAGTCACGTGACAGTAACTGAGTGACGTGAGTGAGTGACGACGTTAATCATCATTTCGAGTCGGATCGGGGCAGAGGATCCTTAGGAGGTGCTTTGTTCTTCGGGCCATTTGAGGTTAGATTTTTAAATTACTGTTTAAGTATTTCGGGAATCTAAACTGCGTATAATTAATCGCGTATTATTTGTGGAATCGGATTGTGAAATTAGGAAATAGTTCGTAAGTTGTTAAAGGTGGGGGAAAGACGCCATCTTGTCTTGTTCGCAAGCTGGCCACAGAATTCAGCCCTAAGGAGTATGCTTTTGTAAATTACTTACCATAATCAAGGTCATTAAATTCACCTTTGTTAAATTCAAGTTAAACTTTTGAAAGTGGAATAGTGCTAGGATAGGCCTAAATCTCCACTTTGTATTGGGATTAAGCCTAGGCGTATCTTTGGCTTCTAGTTTGTATGAATTTTTGGACCTTCAAGCCCTGGCAGGCGTACAAGTTAGGCCTACAAATTGTTGTAAAATTCCTTCCGTCTTCGCCAAGGCTAGTTTTGTAATCTTGATTTCTAGTTACTAAGAGTATATTATGTGTGAAATTATTGTAGAAATTAATATAATGTACCCTTATTTATTCATTCTTCTGGCTATTAACGAAAAATATTAATGTAAATTAACCCTATTTTCCACAAAGATGTTATATAGCTTGTTTGTTGGCTTATCTATCAACTATAAAATTGTATGTATATTGCTATGCAATTTTATTGAAATCAGGTTTCCTTCTGCAGCCAAGCTTTGATCTAAATTTTTTCATGCATGCTTCTTTCATTTGTAAACGTATAGGCCTAAGCCATTTTCCTTGAAATGTTTTGCTTAAATTTAAAAACTTTAATTGGTTTGATTCACAATATCATTTGTAGATCTAAGCCTAATTATAGTCTCTTTTGTTTAGCAAAGCCTTTTTTGGTAAAATTTAGTTGGCTTTGTAAATGCTGACTCTTATCTCTAGGGATTTTTATTAAATTTTAAAAATAGTTTTTTTTATGGAATGTGTCTTGTCTTTTTTACTTTCAGGCCTTTAAATTTTAAGACACAAGCTTCGTAATTGAAATATTTAAATGGAGCGAGACACTAATCAGATGTCACAGAGTGCTGGTGCCTTGTGTCGCTCTGGCTGTGGGTTTTACGGTAGTCCTGCCACCGATGGCTTATGCTCAAAATGCTACAAAGATGCTCTGAAACGAAAACAATCTGCACCCAACGCATCATTAGCTGGCAGAAGTAGCAGTCCCAGTAGTAAGATTTTCACTACACTTCCTGCCCCCTCCTCCAAATTTGCTTGCAATAAATCTTTAACGCTCAAGCCGCATTTTATATTTTGAGCCAAGATAAAAATGGATGAGGTTTTAAACTTATTCATACGAATCCATGTTTGAAGGACCTAAAGAGGAGCCGGCATCCGCTACTAGCCATCCTGCTGAAAGTTTTGGATGGAATGAAAAACTCGCCGATATTGGATCCTTTCGGGTAGCTACAACCTCCAGTGGATCAATGAGTGAAACATCCTTGGCAGCCTCAACGGGTACCTCTGCCGCTGTAGCCTCTTCGTCATCCAGCCTAGCGTCTTCACCTGCCGAGAGCGCCTTAACTACAGCCTCACCTACAGTCCCTGCCGCTGTAGCTATTCAGAGTCCAGAAACAGCAAAAGTGGAGGTAAATATTGAAGCTATTTAGTTGAGGTGTTAAATAAAGACCTTCAAATTGGAGGTAATACTTCGATAATGAATTGAAATTGCCTTGTTATCCTCACTAGCAAAAAATAACTGTAAATCAATGCTAATATTCTAAAAAGCCCAACATTTAAAGGGATAAAATTTAGAAGAACTAGAACTATTATAGACCTTATTGAACTAAGCCCTCCTTTATTTTATCCCTTTCGGAAGTTGAGTTTTCCCTCATTTTATCTGTTATAACTTAAATAACCCCAATTTTTCCCTTGCTGAATTTACAGTACCTAGTAAAACGTATTCCTGGAATAGTCATGGAAATTGAATGTTGGGGAATTTTAAAAAATAGTCTAAAAATCTGGTAATTTTAAAAAATAGTCTAAAAATCTGGTAATTTTAAAAAATAGTCTAAAAATCTGGGAATTTTAAAAAATAGTCTAAAAATCTGGGAATTTTAAAAAATAGTCTAAAAATCTGGGAATTTTAAAAAAGTCTAAAATCAGGGAAATGTCAGGGAATTTAATTTCGGTAGCAAATAGGAAACTTTTACTAAAATATGGGTTAAAAAATATAAAATCTTGACACAATAAGTCTGGGAAAATCTCCAGAGATGGTCAGGGAAAACCTAGAAAAGTCAGTGAACTTGATTGTGAAAAGACTGTGGCAACCCTTGTCTCTTTCTCGATCTATAAACAATTAAATTCCTCTCACTTTTGACGTTATTGAACTGATCGCCTCTCTCATTTAACCCTTATTCATATCTACCTCCCCCCACTCCTCTCTTCTGATCGTCATTGTCATAATCCCCACTAATATTTAACTCATTGCCCTTAGTAAATATCTTTCTGAATTAATGTAAATGATCCAATTATTCATTTCTTTTAAAAGGGTTGCACTAGCCAAGACAGTACAAACGAAGGAGTTTCTGGGAACTCTGCGAATGATAATGCGGCCACTTCACCGAATCCTAATGATCAGACGGATGATACGCAACAGAAAGACCAGAAGCAAAAGAAAAAGAATCGGTGTTTAGTCTGTCGCAAAAAGGTTGGATTAACAGGTTAGTATTTGTATTTTTTATCAAGCAGTCTTTCTTAATTAATCTTTGTTCTTCAGATTTTCAGCCATTCACTGTTGTTTTTTTTTTCGTACGCACTTAGTTAGGCCTACCACAATGTCACAAACATGTTTTAATAATATTACACTATTTATACAGGTTTCGAGTGTCGCTGCGGGGGTTTGTTTTGCAGCATTCACAGATACTCTAATGAACATAACTGCACGTTTGATTACAAAGAACTGGGTGCTCAAGAAATCCGAAAAAATAATCCTCTCGTGGTTGGTGAAAAGATTCAGAAAATATGAGATGGTTTAGCCTCCTTAATTGTAGTTTATATATAAAAAATAAGAGAAAATGAAAAAAAAAAATCCACCAGAGACAGTGCTAAAAATTTTAGGGGAAAAAACTGTTCAAGAAATTCCTTTTTGTCTGCTCTGGTTGTTTATTTGGTAAGGGCGTCGATTTATCAAAATTTGTTTTTGGTGTTTGAGGGAAAAAACTATTTCACCTAAATTTAAAAAAATTCCCTCCCATTTTAAATCCTTTAATCCCAGTATGCCCATTCGTTTCAAAAACTACCCATATATATCTTGGAAAACAAAGACGCTAAAACTACGTTTGAAAGTGAAAAAAAATTTAATGGAAAATAAATTTGCAATACCTAATTCATGAACTATATTCTCGGCAAGTAGCCTTGCGAGAGTTTTTATTTACAGATTGTACTTCCATTTTTTTCGTTCATATCATTAGAATTTAGCTCTAAAATATACAGGATATAGGCTTATAATTAAATTTATGCGGAAGATAGTGTCTTCAGGTTAATGTATTTTTTTTTGTCTTATTAATTTGACGTAACTATGCACATCTGCAAAATTTAGGCGTTTAATAAAGATTTAAAGATAAAAATGTTTTGCCTCAGTTCAATTTCCAAGCCTTTAAAAAAACCACTTCCCACTTTGTTCTCAATCACTTGTGGAAAAATTTTGGGTGAATTTGAAGAAAACTGACCTCTTAAAAAAATAAATTTTATATTTGACATTTCTAATGATAATACTACATGAAAGAACATTGCAATACTTTATTATATTATAGCTATTGATTTAACGTTATTTCAAAAGTTTTTTTAAAGAAAATCTGCCTATCTTCTGTGGATAGAAAGACTAATGCATGACTGTACATTTCTTGTTGTAAAATAAAAAGGTTTGCATTGACATAAAGTAATATTGTTTGTTTTACTAATAAGTAGAATGGCTTTTCGTTCAAAGGTGTTTTACATAATCTAGTTCGCATTGGAAGAGAGTATCTAGCTTTGGCCTGCCCCTGGCATCAAGCAATTTATAGCCAATATCGAGCGACATTTTTGGTGGAATTGCATGTTGGTAGTGGGCTTCGCAAGGTTCCTAGAATTTTGACTAAATAGTGTGGGTTTCGGGCTAGTTTATTTATTTGTTTGCTAATGGGCTCGTAGCGCCATCTATTCATTTCACTAAATCAATTTAAAAATGGCGGAAGCTGCTGTGAGTGCAGACCTTTGACAACTGTGTCATTTCAAATGCCGTATTTTTTTAAATAAAATATCATGAAGATGCATTAATTTCTATCGATAGCAAGATTAATATATTAGTGATTTTCTTGGTATGTTGGGAAAATATTATAACTTACCAATAATACTATAAATTCTACATGTACGTTCTACATAAGCCTTGGCCTATGGGACTTGGTTCACAATATGATACAGTTCTAGATCTGAAAGGCCTAGTTTTTGCAAAAATGCTTGACTGTGGTGACCTAATTTAACAATTTTCACATAATGCGGTATGTTTGATCATTTGAATTATTAAATTACTACAAATTGTTATTATTTTGTCCACTAAGTTTTATTTTCTGTCTACAAAATATACTGGATTTGTATTTTTTTCTTAATTTTGCTTTCACTATATTATAGATGGAAACGTGTTTACCTCCCAGAAGACGGCCTTTATTTCCTGGACCTCCTAATGGACTACCTCCCCATCAATCAAGTGTACCTCAAATGCCTCTTGGCTTAGGATTACTTGGTGGACAGCGGGGCCATGGTCCACCCAGGAGTGGTGGTGGTCTTCAAAGTGGTAAGTTTGAGAATGAAAATGATTGGCTAGCATCAAACCTTACAAAGTTATGTCATTATGCTTGCTGTAGATGCTTGAACTATGTATTTTATTGGTCTCCATTCTACTTATTACATCAATTTTACAGTGAGAGTGTCGGTGTTAGTTAGTTTTTGAGTTGAAATTTCTGATTTCTAACTTTAGACATCAATTGTTAACACAAGCCACAAATTCCCCTTGAATGTAACAAAATCAAATTTATCATTCCTTATTTAAATTTTTCTTACTTTATAGAGTCACGGCTCCCATGGTGGAAAGCGTGGATGAGGAAATATGTTATTTTGTGCTTCCTTTGTGGAGGGTTATCGGTTTTGCTTGGAATAATTTTTATAATAATATATTTCATTTTACGATCCTACACAACTTCGCTTCAATTCTTTGAAACCATTCCCACATACATCCCAGCTGTGGTGGTAAGAATATTTTTTTTTATGTTGTTAAACCCTCAACTTGAAACCTAAAATGTTAACTAATCGAACTTTCCCTTGAAACTAATTTTAACCCTTTTTGAATTAATATTTTGTGTTTTTTCAATGCAGCTAATCATAACGGGTCTCACTGTAATGTGTTTTGCCAAACGAAGAAATCGTTACACGTATCTTGTAAGATTTTACATTTTTATTTGTGTTTAGACATTTTTAATTACAGCATTCCAAGAAATTGGGTTAAGGGTCTATCTTTTCAGCGAACGAAATTCCGTTTAATTATTATTTATCTATGTTCAATTGCTTTACAGATAAAACTAGCCGGTGGTTTCTGTTTGATAAGCGCACTGTTATGCGTTGTCATTACTGTAACTACGACAGTTGTTCATATGAACCGTCTTCAGATGCTCCATGAATGCATTTATACACCAAAAGTTAAGACATGCGTTTGTGTATCAGCCATTGCTGATCCTAATGCTCAAGATGGTATGTTTGAATGAAATATAATTTGTCTGAAATAAAATGAAACCCCCAATACTGACATTTACTTGTTTTACTAGGTACTCATCGATTTATTTTTAATAATACGCCAAACTGTGAAGTTGTTCATGGTAGTCTATTCGCATGCCTGCGAACACTTTTTGGGTTGTCCGTCATTGGTATTCTTGCCTGTATATTTTCCTCAATGTTGGTTTACCAACTTTTAACTCATGAAAAGAAGAAAACATATTGGGAACAAGTACGTTCCTTTGTTTCTGAGAGTTTAATTTCATTCTTAACTCAAAAATCTTTTTTGCACACTAGTTGGAACTTAGGAGAAGATTTTTATACCGTCGCTATCCAAATCATGGGTATTGTAGCTGTTGCGAAGAATTCTACCCTTGGCAGTTTTGGGATATGTTAGACTACCGTTTATTAAATCTGCAAAGACCACTGTCTCCAAATATGGATAATGAAGATTTATCACCTACATCAACCATGGAATTTTCTTCGTCGATTGCGGAAAGACCAGACACTGGACCACCACAAGGAATCGCAGCGGGCGTTCAACGTTCTTCTGGGTGGAACTGGTTGCCTTGGCCCTGGCACAGTGGTAATAACTCCAACCACAGAGTTCCGAGTGGACCGAGACAACCAACACCTAATTCTTCCTCAAGACGAGAAAGTATCATCAATCGAATTATGGGTCGTGAGGGCTGGAACCACCTAATTGCAAACTCTACCCTCCCAATGTCTCCCAGAGAACCAAATGGACCTTTAACTGACCCTGAATCATCAACATCCTCACCTTTCCAAAACGAATGCCTACATGTATTCAGAAATCCAAGAAATAATGGTGGTGGAGGGCCAATTAGATTTGGCATGAGGTCCCGAGGAGGAGGTGGCCCTGGGGGATACCGAAGGCATCCTCAACATTGGCATAGGCGTACTAGGTCTAATGATGGAGTGTTTCACCATTTACATCTTAACGCTGGTCCTTCAAGCAGATGCATGGGTCAACAAATGGGATCGAATGAGGCTTCGAATTTCTTTTTGGGATACGAGCTACCTCGTTACATGTGGGGACCCCCTCCACCTTATTCTCATCCTCCATCTGTAGAAAGTTTGGCAGTTGAAAACCATCGTTCAAGTAACAATGTAGGAATTGAGCCTTGCATGAACCTGCGTCTTGGCGACTCTGGGTCTTTACCCCCTCCTGTTCCTCCAAGGGATACTGATATCTATTCATCGGGATCGGCTCATTCTGAGAAAAGCACTCCAATATCCCAGCGGAGGCTTATGTGTCATGATTTTACTGCTGAAAGCATCAGATTAACAATCAGTGGACACTATCCTAACCTCCAAAACAATTACGGGGAAGTTCACCATGGTACCAACACCATTTTAGTTGGAGAAGAAAATGGTAATGAAGAAAGGTGTGTTGTGGAAGTTCATGTCCCATATTTATTCAATAAACAAGAAGTCATCTTTAACACTCTACCAGCAAGGAGCTCCAAGAAAAGGGAGCCTAATCCATTCAAGTCATTGTCTAACATTCCCCTTTCTCTTTCACGAAGATTGAGCACTTTGAAGCAAGATAGAAGAGGTCATAACAGACTTTCCGTTATTGACGCTTGTTTTGAACTGAAAGAAATTTTGGACTGCTCTATTGAAAATCTTCCTTGCGTTAACAATACAAAAATGGTTTTAACACAAGACTCTCCTACCAGAACCCTCTCTGATATCAAAAGTGAATCTCAAGGTGAATACAGCAAGGTTAATTCAGGTGAAGCTACCGATTTTCAACAAAGTTCTTTAGGGTTTCCAGCCACTATTTTGGAGTTGCCCTCAGATTTCAGATCAAGTGTGGTTATTGCTACCAGTCCATCAACACCCGTGACAGAAAATTTGACCCTTTCCGATATGATGTATGCGCAATCTATGCCGAATCTAAGCGTTCCAAACTCACCAGCTATTAGAAGAATAAGAAGAATTCCCAGTAGTGGAAACACATCGACCTCGCAAGATTTTGCAGACTTTGAACTTGAAGAAGACAGTGCACCCATACTCGTTGCCAGTCCTGAGTGTGACATTTTATCCGTTAAATCATTACCCGATGATAATGAACCTGAAACGTACGTAAATAAAATAGCTAGTCCTAAAAAGGAAGATAATGTTAGAGACAATGATAATTCACTGGAGTACCCGGAAACTCCAGTTGCACCAACTCCACCTTTAAGACGACAGAGTTGCGTCTGTCAGAACTGTATTGACAGGGCAGAATTTGCAAGAAGAAATCGAGGAAATATTCATGGTGATCGCCGTTATTTTAGGAAGTTTAATCGCAGACGAGAAAGTTCCACGCGAGACGGTGGATCTTCGTCGACAGCTTCGGAGTCTTTATCGGACTCATTGCCTTCTGGAGCCAAAAATGACTTTGTGATTACTATCAAAAGTATAAATGTGTGAATTTTTACTTGAACAGGTTTTTTTACAATTTTGGATGTGCAGTAGATAGATTAAAATAGGTATGTATTTTTTTACATATTATTTTTACCCATTATCTCGCGTACTTAAAGTTTGCTTTTAGAGTAGATCCCATATTATTTAACACTTGAACGCAAAGCTTAATTCCAACCTTGAGTTAAACATTTTTTTATTTCAAATAATTTTTAATTAATGTTTAAGAATTTTTTTGCAATATACTAAAAAGATCTAAATTTTTTTGGCGAATCTAAAACGTTTTTGTGATCCCTATCACCGAGTAATGTAAATTGGTGGTTATGTGTGTGATGAAATGTTAATAATATATAAGAATAACCTCCGATAATTTCTTTTGATTGAATGTTAAACTTGTCTGGTGGTGTTTTGCGTTTTATAGCTTACATTAAGTGTAAAAGAAACTTGTACATAAGAATAAAAATAAATAGAATGTTTACAATACAAAAAGTAAATAGAAAAGAAATGTCAGCATTTTTATTGCGATTTTTCTTTGGGCGTTTCACGCGATAGCCACAATACAATTACTGCTAAAATTATGACAAATATTCCAGCTGCTGCTGATAATTCTTTATTTTCCTATAAAATTGTATTAAAATTATTCATTTTCTATCATTAACCCACACAAATTTAAATGTATCAATTACTTTTATATAGATTGCTGCCGTTTCAACTAATTTATCACTGTAAAATTAGAATTGTATTTAAATTAATAATCTGCTTAGGCATTCTAATTGCAACCACTCTCTTCTACCAGTTTCTAATTTACCAACCACACTCCCATTTGCATTGACACTGTACTATTGCATTCACGCTCTGGCTCTGCTACTGCGTTCCAATTTGCATTCACGCTCTACTACATTATAATTTTAAACTACGCTTAAGGTTGTTTGCTACTACTTTATAAATGTAACTACCTTCTGCTACCAAAATTATAATTCTCATAACTTACAAAGGAGTTATAATTTTTGGAACTACCAGCCCTTTTGAGTTTTTGTAAAAACCATCCATAAATGATGTTAATGATGAAATTGTAAATGTTGGCAAATCATATTTGAACATTTTACCCGACCTGAAACTATATGAAGTATTAATTTTTAAGTAGGTTAATAACAGTTAGTGTTACTTACTAATATATTGACGGACAAGATTGTATGTTAAATCGTTCTTTTAAACCCTTAGATTCCTCTACATTTACTATGGCTATATTCTTTTTGCCTTTTGCCCTTAAAATTAAATCTTTTAATTATTTGAATTATTTAAATTTAAAATTTACAACACATACTTTAAAGCTATTGTGTCTAAAATGGCAAACATAGTTGTATTTGGAATTGCACATGAATTATCGTAACTGTTGAAATGTGAAATGTTTAGATTGAAGTAGTTATAAGCTTGAAAAATAAAATAGAATTTACAATGAAACAAGCCAGTCCCCAGTTGTAGCTCCGGTAGAAGCTTGGGTTAAATGTTCGAAAGTATCATCATTTAGTTTTTGCAATGCCAAATCTCGGCTTCTGATTAGCCAATCTATTACTTCCTCTTTCTCTATTCTGCCTAAAAATGAAGAAGGTAGTTTCATTCTTTGAAGGAACACTTTAAGAAGAATTAAAAATTCATATTACCATCAAAAATAATTGGCATTTGTTCTCTAATGAAAACTAGAGTTGGATAATCTTTTACACCATATTCTTTAGCAACTTTATCCTGATTTGCTAGCCTCGCAATTGCTGTATTTGAGCGCTCTAACACTTCGAGGTGGATAGCGCCAAGTAAAGCTTCTGCTTCCACACAGTCAAGGCAGTCGCAGCACTTTTTCGCTGTAAAAGTTTTAAATTTTTAATTGCAGGCTCACGTGTTCTAATGACAACATATTGTTATTGTGTTATGTTCCCCTTCTTACTAAACAATACAGCAAAGTATTTTTCTGTTGTAAGCAACTCTTTAAATTGTTTAATGTCATCTTTCTCAACTTCGGCACAATATGTAAATATATTTAAAGAGCTTATGCAAAATATGCCAAAAAGTAAGGAAAATTTCGTTAACTTTTCTAATTTCATGGTGAACGACCTATAGCAACTCAGACTAAACGTCATCACGTCAGAAGTCATGGGAACCGTAAAGTCCAGAGCAGATTTCATTTCCACGTTTGTAGAAAACATATTCGCCATCTGTAGGTACAAAATTGAACAACTAAAGGTTTACCGTGTAGCTAAATAGATGGCGGGTCTGTACCAGTTATCGAAAATAAATTATTAGTGAGCTGAACCATGGATTGGCTGAACGATCGTAATTTCAGGTATACAATGGGAGTGACAAAATACCAGAATAATCGGAACATACCTAAACAGCGTTAACTAAGCCAGAGTAAACCAAACGCCCCTTTATGTAAATTATATGGTTCTAGGTTAGATCGAGTAAGATCGTTGACGTTTAGCAACGAGTGAATAAATCGTGGAGTTAAACCGACCTAACATGAAGCCATGTTATTGTTAAAATATACACCATAAGTAACATAAGTTAAATAAGTTTGACACTGTCTTGTAGATTTTCACATGTATTTTTTACTACCACCATTCTCAGCCACGTGGACTTATTAGTAGAAGCATAAGTATATATTAACTTACTTAAGTTAAACATTTTCTATTCTTCACTTGCAAAAGTTTTACTGAGAGCTATTCAGAAGACAGACTGCATTACGGGCTTCGGCGCAGATTTGCGTCCGCTCGCTAACGCGTCACACGTAGCCTTTGACTGCGCCTCGCTAGGGGGAGATGTTCTTCTTGTGATGACGTCACTTCGTTATTAGCTCTCAGTAAAATTTTCCCCAAAGTGACAAACTTATGGAACAATATTATAGACTTTTGTAAGAAGGATTAGCAAATCCACAATCCTGAAATTTAATTTATTTTTCCTATCAAATCAAATTAAAATAATCCATTCATAATTGTAAAATTTAGGATGATGTCATGGACTAATTAAAGGGGAACGGTCAAGCTTTAGCCAGTTATATAGCCCTATAGCCCGTTAAAAACTAAAGTTTATGGCGAAAACCGAATAAAAAATATTAAGTTGTTAATTTTTAATAAAATAAAGAAATTTCGGGAAATTGAAAAGCGCGCGTCCGCTGCGACACCTAGTGAGAAATCGGTGAGATAGTAAAACAACATAAAAGCGCGCGCTGCTGAAGACGCGAAAGATTTGTTTTGCACGCGCGACGCGTTCCATTTTTACGAGACCTAAGCCTAAGTTGCGCGATTTTAAAAGTTGGGATAGTTCGCAAATCGCTCACTAAGGTGCTGCTGTCGCTGGCGATTCACCTTAAGATGGCGACGAAAATTCAAACCCATACTGGGCGTTATTTTGCGTTTCAACTTTTTAAGCCAAAAACTATTTTTCAAGACAAAATAAGGTACGTGTAAGTATATTGAACGTCTTGTTGATCTTTTAACATGCAAATAAGGAAATATATATATTTGGAAAAGCTTGTCCGTTCCCCTTTAATGTATACACATTAATTAGTCCATGGTGATGTTGATAAACTCCAAAATGATTCCACATTGTGTGTGTCATTTCGCTATCTTCCGCGTGTTAAAGTAAAACTAAGAACTATTTCTAGAATAACTACACGGGTTGTGTCGATTTTACAGCAAGATATTAGGTATAACCAAGTATATATTTATTTATTCTTAGGTATAATGAATTTTTTGAGACGACCTTCGGGCATTTTGGTCATATTTTTCTCCGGCACGAGTGGGGGAAGCAAAAACATCACCGGCTCGTCGCTAGTAGGATCCTCATCGTTATTCGTGAATTTGACTTTATAACTAATGATACTAGCATTTTAATATAGTGTTTGCATCATTTACTTATATTTTATAAGTTTATTTAAGAAAAAACGTTCTTATGACTTTAACTGGTTTTTATGTAGCACATTCGTCACAAAATACGTAGAAGTTCAGTTCAGTTTATGCTTATAAACAGGGTCTCTCGTCAAATTTACTCTTTAGTCCAGGGCTTTTCGTAGTAAAACGTCATCAGCAACATCAAAACAAGAAGACCAATGTTATTTTATAGAAAGACCTATTATAGTTAACCGATTTCAAAAAGACGTTTTCGCGCACGACACTACCCTTACAATGAGGTCTAGCAGGCTTATTCTTTTGCTTTTATACCCTAACATTTAATCTTATTTTTATGAGCAAAATGAAAGGCTTGGGGAAAACTACGTGGCAGAACCTGCTCAAACTGCGTACGGCAAACTTTCTTTGAACTAGATTGCACCGAATTTCCCTTCCACCTTGTTACAAAAAGTGTGCACTTTGTACAATAAAATAAAAACCCTCTCCATTGTCACTATGAAAACTTGAGCCGTTTAGTTTTACCCAAACCACTTTTGTTCTCTTGAATTTTGAGATCCATCGATAGCCAATTATTAATGTTTTATTCAAAAGTCCATGTCCGAAGTTATATTGCCTTTTGATTTTATTACATTAGAATCATTGTCATCATTTCAACAGAACAGAAGCAGAGTACTTATAGTTTATTTATTTGATTTATTTATGAAATCTGAAGTTTCAGAATCTGCTCAAACTGCCCCGTGACATTGGAGAAATTGGAAAACTACTCTACAAAATCTGTTCAAACTGCACCATCACACTTGAGAGAGGGAAACTATCTGGCAGAGTCTGTTCAAATTGCACAGTGACACTGGAGAAATGAAACACTACGTTGCAGAATCTGCACAAATTGCACCATGACATTGAATATAGTGGAAAACTGGTGTTGTCGTGCATCGCTAGAGGAGTAGAGCACGTTTCTACAATCTGTAGTTTAGCTCGTACCTAGCCTTCACGAGATTTGGTTTCCATGGTAATCTTTTCCATAGCACAAGGATTATAAGAATGTTTCATCAAAAACCTTTTCGGTTGCCATGGGAAAACTATAGCCCATTGCAATTTTTCCCTTTGGCAATTTTCATGCTATTATAAGTTCTACCTAACCCCCGAGTTTCAACAAAATCAGTGATAACCTCCTCGGGTAGTCTCCTTGTCAGACTAGGCCACGAAAAGGTTCTGAGATTTTTGAAGTGAACCGGCGAAATTATGGTAGGATCATACTTAATGCAATCCGCTAAACGACTCCTAGGTTTTAATACTTTTTCGATAACGTAGGACTTATGACGAAAAAGAAAAAAGGTTGAATCAAATTCTTAGCAGGTATATCCGCACTCATAACGGAATCCAAGGAAACAGCACATCATGTAGTAAACTAAGTTTGGGCACCCGTACTAAAAAGCTATGGGCCATCTATAACGCAACCTAGAGGACAGCACCAAGCCTTACGCATCAAGTATCGTCAACCCGATATTAACCCTGCACTCCAGCGCAGTTCAAACATTTTATTCCGTTCGTCGTTGGTGAAACTACACCAATCTTTCAAAATATGGCCAAATTCGACGGAGCGGTTTTCGCAGCGTTAGAAAACCAAATAAATGGAACAAATTTCTAAAATATTCTCAAAAGGGGTGGCTTATTCAAAAGGTAACTAAGTTTTCTATCTTTTAATATCTAAATAACACTTTTATTAATTATTATAAAACTACCTCTACTACAACAAAATATGTCAATTTAAATTAATAAAGGTATTTAATATTCATATTATCATTTAGATTTCTTCAATCAAAAGGATGTACATGATAATCATTACATTTAAATTTAAAGTCTATAAGCCTTGGCCCACAATGTTTTTCAAAAATGTTGGCTGGTGTGAATAGGAATTAATAGTATCAAAGACTATACAGCTTTCGAAGGCCAATTTTCAGTGAATTATGTTGTGTGAAGTTGTGAACCGCAAACGTTGGCACAATATTTTGAGGACAAAACTCAACATTGTGACACATCGAGTGCCCCCTATCTTGATTGGATAGAACGCTAATCTAGTCGTTCAAATACCAAGAAGAAGTATCAGGTGTAATTTTATAATGACATAATTACCAAAAGTGTGACAATCCCTGTACTTTCGTATGCTAAAGGTGTGCCAGATTTCCCGCACGGTACTGATGAGTTCCAAATAGAACGAAACCGGTCTACCGTTGGAATTTCTGGCTATTTTATTTAGTTTTTATGTAGTTTATTACTCGAAGATCTATTTGATCCGAGATTCGCTCGAAGACCTATCGGTACGAGTTATTAGTAAGTTTTTTAATTTCTTCAAATTTGTTTAGGATTTAGATATATTATCCCTTTTAATTATGGACTAATCTACTTTTTCGCGTATTTTATCATCCTAATGAATGCTCGACTCGAGATCGACCACATAAAAGACTATGTCGCCTTTTTGGTAAATATGTCACTTTTGGTGGTAGGTAGTTTCCTTTTATCTCGTTTATATCCAATTTATATAAAGTCTGCTTTCGATAAACTGCCGTAGATGGCGCCAGCATTATATCATAATTACTGAAGGGGGATTATTAGAAAGAATTACTGTGTAGAATTGACGTCATACCGATAACCATAATACAAAAGATAATATAAACATCGTACCATAGTTTCCAAATCTGAGAACTTTCTGATGAACAGTTTTCTAACGAAGCGTTTACCACTTCCGGTACGTAACCTCCAAATGTCGACCTCCATCGGTCGCTGTATTATCCTCATGACGGCCAACTTTGATGACGCGCTGCTGTTTCAGCAACGGCTCGTAAGGAAAGTTGGCCGTTATAAAACTATGACAACGACCGATGGAGGTAGACATTTTGGGAGGTCACGTGCTTTAAGTGGGTTAACGCTTTGTTACCAAACCGTCAAGCAGAATCAGAATCTAGAGAACGGGGTTTAAATAATCTTTGATAATGGTGACGAGGCCTAATAATTTCACCAAAAATGTGTGGCTCCGAGTAAAAAATTAACAAGTGGAATAAACTAACACTCTTACGTGAGATATAATTATACTCTTATGGGATAAGGGGATAAATCTTTAAAAAAATGGCGTTCCAAAGCTACTTTAATAACGTGGTCTGTCCACGTTAGTTTATATTTCTTTTGACCTTTGGGTGGGTTACGGTCGATTCGTCATATAGCTAACCCTAGGTATAACCCCGCGCGAACTTTGCCGTAACTTTTCGCCCCTGTGGCCCGTGAGTAAGCCCCCCAAAACTGATCCCTCTAAGTGTTCCCTTTGTTTTCGCCGGCTCACGTTCGTAGCTAGGCCTTTGTCATTATTTTTCGTATCATGTTTCTCACCGGCGGTGGAGCCTTCTAAGACTAATACACTAATGCGTGTTTGAGATAACTATCTTTTTTTTCACCCGGGGAAAAAGATACCATGTACGCAACACTTTTATATAACCAAGGCTTAGCGATTTTGGGCTCCTTAAAACGGCGCCAAAAACTTAGTTTTACGTCTCTCCTTCGAAGTCCCTTCTTTCCCATTACAATCTCCCGGTACGCGGCGCAAAAAAACAGCGAAGCCAACGAAGTTGTTTCGTAAGCGGACCCAGAAAAATTATAATTGAATTAAGGGACACTAATCCGAACTCTTCGCTAAAGGTGAGCTCACGAATCGCCCATAATCCTCGGCCCTTAGCTAATAATAATAATAAAACTTCCGCGCCGGGTTTACCGCCGGTAATTAGGTTTTCGGTCGGATTTTCTTTATGGACACCCCTCATTGGTTAATCCCCTTTGCCATTCTCGATTCTGATTGGCCGAGTGCTTCTAAGACCCCGTGACCACGCTAGTAAAAAGAGTACAAGGTTCGTAGGTCAAGCCAAGGGTACATCTCCGAAAGGGGGTTAGGGCTAACGCAACAATTGGACTCCCGCTAAGCCTTGGATGTAATAAAAGCGTGTACGGGGAAAGATGAACCTCCCAGGGGCTCTCCCCGTTACGAGCGAAGCCTTAATTTTTAGCTTTTTTTTCTCTCTCGCCTCTCGCGATGGCAAAAGTCGTAGCCACCAGTCACGTTGGTCGAACGTGCCTCAGATGTTTAATTACACTTCGGATGAAAAATACGCCCCATTCGAGTCTTGGTTTTGCAGCTTTTGCTAAGAGATAAACCTCGTCGCGATACCCGCTGTACTTAGTAAAGTGGCCGCCGTACCAAATATTTAGGTCTTGAGCCTCGGCGAAATAAAGCAAAAAGTGTTCTAGCTTTTACCCTCCCAAAATATAATAACGCTCGTCTGGGATCATAAACTTGTACCTAACCCTGTCGATCAGGCATAGCCGGAGTCAAAGTTGGTCCGCTCACCTCCAAAAAGTTTAATGGTAAAAAATACATTAAGAAACTCACGAACGCGCTGGGAAATAAATTATTGGTAGACTGTTCGTGGACTGTAACCCCGAGCATTGGTAGGATCAGTGGGAAAACCATTTCCAGGCAGGCCTGGGCCGTGAAATGACCTTGGAGATGACCAAAGTTCACTTAAAGGACCTGTGGAAGACCAGTTAAACATTTAAGGGTCAAGATTTTTGTTCTATACGGTGCTGGTTACTCTTAAAGGAACACAATATTGTTTGAGAAATTCGTGACGAATTTCATTTAGCTCCTCCCTTTCCATCACGTGACTCTGACATACCTACGCGCTTCGGAAAACACGTGATTCTGCGGCCCTACCCTCCAAATTCAAACGATTCCGTGGGCCTTTAAAGCATTTTAATTTTCAATTGGCCTTGGCATTAAGTGCAACTAAGCTGGCGACGTGAATTTCTTGCAATCATTACTCGATAGCTACACAGCGCCAAGTTTGTGTGCGGTATATGTAGGAACTAGTAGACATTTGTTAATTATTCATATTATCACGTGGAAAATCACAAATAATTTTCCGTATTTTTTCGAAAAAAATAAAAAAGTTTTCATTCCATGATTAGTCTAATATTTTGTTTGCAAATTTAAATAAAGCGGAATTTTCGCCTCATTTTTTCGAATTTGAAAGAAAAACTAAACCTCTAGACTAGTTTAAACTGATTAACAATGTAACACTATTAAAGTTTTGTAGTATGTTTACTGGTATTAGCCATTTTATATCGATAAAAAGTTAAAAACATTAAAAACCCATAAAAAGTAATTTATGTTTAAATTTTATATTTTTCCGACTTGCGGAAAATTTTCTGGAAATTTTTCCGCATTTCATTTTTTCGGAAAATTAACAACAATACAAATAAGTATGTCATTGTGTGACGTAATTTTGTTTATTTTCTAAAGCGTGGCAAAATACGGGTATTGAACGTTATTGATAATTATAAAAAGTGCGTACCATTTGTCGTGCCGGTGGCTTTGACAAGCGAAGTTTTTTTAACGCCTTCCCAGTGGCGGCCTAAGGGGGGGTGGGTGGGGGCGGTCCGCCCCGGGTACCAGGGCAGCAGGGGGTGCTATCGGAGAAGCTCGAGGGGGGGGGGGTGCAAATCAAAACGATTAAACTTGAAGAAGACGGACCCGCGAAAACTTCGGCACGGTCCTGGGGGGTGTCACAAAACACTGCCGCCGCTCCGGGAACACAGCCTTCTTAAACCGCCACTGCGCCTTCCGCTCGCGATATTCCGTTAACCTTTAACCATTCTATTTGGTTTTCAGATTGGTGTAACATACTACTATACATTTTGAGAAGTACATGGTGTTTTAGCCTTTCAAGTCCTAACGGTTCTGAAATCTGTTAAATTCTGTAACTATCTGGTTTGTATTTGGACCAATATCAACTGATCTGATAATATCTGATCGTAAATGTGGATAATTTGATATCTGAACTACCTTAATTATTTCGTCGGTTCAGTTTTTTTAATGTCAAGATAAAGAGATAACTTATCAAAATGGTATAAAATTATTAAAGTAAATTATAGTTAATTTATACATCTAACTTTGAAAAAAAAACAGCTCGTAACTTTATTACGTGAGAAAACATAGTTTAGAACCTTCCAAAGTTCGCGCGTATTGCTAGAAGTCTTAACAGTTAAGATTTAATAAGGAAGTCGCTACGAGTTATACTTAAGAGAAGTTCATCGTAAATCGGCATATTTAATTTTAATTCAACGACCTGGATAAGGAGAGCCAGCTCACACTAAAGCGAGCTTCTGATTCGATCTATCCGTTGAAGTCCTTATTTCGCTTAAATTGAATCAAAGGATATAGGAGAAGAAGGAGTTTGCCTCCGAAGGCAAAGGATCCCGGAGTTGGAAGCGCGCTATTTTGATGTACGACCGCTTCCTGCCGGGGGGATTGAAGGGGGGAAGGGGGGTCGCATTTACAGATTCGGGCAGGCCTTCCACTTCGATAGAAATCGTATTTATCCAAGATCTTAGTCGAAGATTCGCCCCTTTGATTTCCTCCGAAACCCGACAGAGGGAGCCACCAGAGAGCGAGCGGCGAAGAGGGTCGCCGCCAATCTTAACAGAACTGTCGACTTATTATATTTGGTCGTTTCCTTTCTACTGTTTCGCGGAGCTGGGAATCAGTCGGCCGAATGGAGCCATTAATGTATAGGGAACTCGTCGCCGGATTTTGCTATGAAGGGTATTAAGTTTCCCTCGCTCGGAATCCGCCAATGCGCTCGTGGCCGGATCTGCAAAGTGCTTCCTCTACTTAGGGGACCCGAGCTCGCACCTGAGGGGGTGGCGACGCCCCTCTTACCTTGGTACCCCCCCTCCACCTATTTACCTCTTCCTCGGAACTATGAGATTTGCGGTTGAAAAATTTGAGATACTAGCCAAATATTTCGACATCTTTATATGGGCTTTTTCAATTTCGCGTCAGTAGATAGATATTTTTTTTATTTAAAATACTGCTATTGCAAAATGATTTCTCGATGTTAGTTTATTCAGCGTAATTTACAAGATCCTTTGAAACGATCAGACGATAGTTAAAGCCCAATGACTAACTAGTTATGTACCGATTACAGCCTTAGTGTGATCAAAACGAGTCGCGAAGATACTTGTTGTAAACCCAGTTCTGTTGCGATGGATTGGACAGCAATGCCGAGAGGATTCTGCGGTAAACTTTGGAAGATTCAGCAATTACTTGCTATTTTTGCGGTAGATCAAGGTACACGAAGAAGAAAAAGGGATTGGAAGTTAATAGAATAATAATAAAAACTCATATGACTGCAGTCCACGCTAACTACTTCGTCGTCGTGTACCCTTATTTATTAATACAAATACAAAAGTACCATTTAGATGTTTTCTAAGGCTCCATTGAACTACTCTGTATAAATACGCATTGAAACTGTTTTCGAAAGTTAGTTCTAAACGCATCATTGAACCGATTCAGTCGTTAGTGTGACCGTCTATTTTATCTAGCGTTTGAAAATGGTTTCAATATAGTTGATATAATGCTATTCACAGGTAATAGCTTGGATGGCCTGCCTGTATTTTATGATAAAGTAGAGTACACGACGACGAAGAAGTGAGCATGGACTGCAGTCCTATTTTTCTTTTACCATTGATGTAGTATCGTCTAGTCACTTCCATACCCGTACGTCATGTACCCAGGCTTATCGCAGAACTCGCGGCTGATCCCCTTCGTGTCGCTCGGTGCTGCTTCCCAAACCAGCGCAGTCGAACCAAGTCTTACACCAAGTACGTTCGCATCTCGCTTAGATCATACGATGACTGAAATCGGTAAATAATTATTTACTTAGTGGCTTAATATTCGTCAGGATGGACTGCTTTTGTCTTTGGATACACTATGACAAAATTGTAAGAATAGACTGGAGTCTATTGCTGTTGTATCGTCGAATTCCTTTTTCGTGTATCCTGGTATATCACAAATGCTAGCAAGTGAGTGCTTTAGTCATCATCAAACCGAATCAGGCGCAAGCCAAGTATAATTTCGCAACTTTCGATGACAGAAATCGGCTAAAAACTTGTCCATTAGTCGTAAATTTTAAAAATAATAATAGTTATTCTAAGTTGTCCATTAGCGTTGTATGGCTGTAGCTTTTACTTTTTAAATTGGTCCATATGTCTTAAATGCTATCCCGTACGTAATTTAGCTCCATGTTGTTTTGTAAGTCTAATATTGTTTCATAACTCTAACAGTATTCCATTAGTCTATAATATTGTTTCATAAGTTTTAAGCTAAACGTTTCTAGCTCCGTAATACCGTTCTGTAAATATGATACTTAATCAAATATTTTAAGTTAATGAAGTGTCTTACTTATGAACCGAGGTGGTAGTCACTTAAGTAATCAGGTGTACAAATCATAGGTAATCACTTAAAATAATCACCGAAAATTGTTGAGAAAATCACTGGAAATCATCGAAAACTTATAAGCTTGTTGAGGTTAACGGTAATAGTTAGTATAGGGAGCTCTTGGCTCACGTGGCTTGCAGGGCTTGCACCCCCTCCGCATTTCAACCTAGTCACCTGAATTAAATGCTTTAAAAATCGCTTGATGACTTAGGCCTTAGGTAGGGAAAATCCGCTAACTATTTCTTAACCAATTTCTGTAATCGTGAGATGCGTACAGGTTGCCATGTTCAGGGTTGTGTTTAGGGCCATTACTTTAAAACGTTTTAAAGAATTTTTTTATGTCGTTCTAAATATACACCGCCCAATCCGGCTAATCTAAAATGATCTAGGTGTCATTTTATTGGATACATATTTACCCTGAGTAATATATTGAGATTTATCTCTATATTTCTATCATATTCGTAATTTATACGTATAGTATAATATAGTATGTATGTATGTATCTGAACTATCTATAATTTCATCTAGCTATCATTTATTTACTTAGTGTGTTCTACTTTACTTGAATATGATTAAGGCCGTTATACATTCAATATTTTTAAACTAAAAATCGTATACAAATCATTTTCGCTCAAGTATGCTGAAACGGAGCAAACAGTGTCCAACGGCTAGTTATAGCTGATAAAGTACTCACTGCTAGTTTTAGTAAGAAACTAGGATACACGAAGAAGAGGAAAGAAACTAGTCGTATTACAGCAATGATAAAAAGCCTAAAGGATTGCAGACCAGGTTTACTAATTCATCGTCGTGCACCCGGCTGTACTAAAAGGCATTAGAAGGCCATCTGAAATTCAGTGTTTGATAATAAAATAATCTGATTAGTTTTAATGTTTGACTAAATCAAAGAAATACTGAATAGTTTTCAACGGTTCATTTATGCCACCGTCGCGTCGGCTACGATACATGGTTGAGCTCGTTTAACGACGGAGTTGCATTATTCAAAAACTGGTTGTCATGACAACCAATCTAACAGAAATCAGGTTCAATTCATTAACCTTCAATTTATCGGCTTCTGATTAGTCAAGTTTGGCCAAATCAAAGTTATTTGAACTAATAATATGGCGAGCAACAACTTTCGAATTTGAACCAAATCCGTAAACCAAATGGTTATCGAGATAGTTTTTAAATGACCTTGAAGACATTGTTCAAGGTCATTAAATTTTACACTAGTAAATGTCCCCCTGGACGAGGAATGTTCCATAGAAATTTGAAATAAAATAAAAAATGTTTTTTAGTTATTTATTATTTTTGGTTTTTTAGCGGACACCCTGTATAACCACGCTCACAAGACAGAAGCGACTAGCAAGGGTTCCCAATTTCCACTATATGTATCTTTTGCGGAGTCTATGAAAATCGCGAATTTATCGCTAAACTAATTTTTTGTGCTGTTTTGATTAATTTAGGTAAGATTAAAACCAGGATACACGAAGAAGAATAAAAGACTGAACGATACTATAGTAGAAATAAGAACCCAATTTACTCTCACTATCTCGTAACACAACAAATAATAGTTGTTTTCTAATACAGTCAGGAGACAAAGGAAACTGGCTAACTCTATAACGATTTATTTAACGATTTGAGTTTTCAAAACTTGTTGCAAACCAGGTTCGGCTGTGCTGGTTTGGGAGGCCACACGAAAGGTATTTGGCGGGTAGCTATAACCATTGAATTGGGAATAATACTGCTAGAATTACAATTACGATTTCGGTTGCCATGGTTACGCGGGACCTGTTCTGATAAAACTGTACGAAATCCATCTTTATAATTAGGCGGTATAGCGCCATCTATATTTTGTAAAGTTATATGGCTAAAAATAAATAGTTATTAGCTAACTCACCGTAACTTGAGTTAAAAAGGATCGTGTTGACAGAATAAAATTATTTTTAAACAACTTCAAAGGTTTGTTTGTTACGAGTAATCATACATTTCAATTTCGCATTAGATTCGCGAAAAAATTCAATTGCAATATAGTTGCCACCACTAGAGACAGATACCGCCACGGTAGAACGATAAAGTTGATAAAGTCTCCTTATTGAAAGAAATTGGTCCCGCGCCAGCCAGATTTAGTTGTACCTCTATTTATTCCCAACTCAATGGCTATAACGGTCAAAACATTATCTTGCTAATTTGCGGTAAGCCACGGTACGCGAAGAAGATTTCAGTGGTTGGACGTTACTACACCACTGGTAACAGCCCATATGAAATTCTAGCGCTATCAAAAAATACAATATTATTAATAATATAACTTGTGTACTAATATTATACTTGTATAAACTTTCATTGAAAAGTTGTGACCGTATCTACGTCATTGTAGTCTTTTTATCCCAAACGCAAAGTTATTGTAATCCTCTGGATTAGTGGAGTGGGTTTTCGCTGGAAAGCTTCCCTATTCGCATTTCTCTGTAGAGCTGATCAGTAGGTAGCGAATGAACTTTCGACCTTTATGGTGGGAGGGGTCATTGCCCCGCCTACGGGCGACCTGCCCTCTGACCTCTACCGACCAACCGGAAACTTTTGCTAGACTGCTTTTTCCCCCCCAATCCCCTCCCGACTTTTTATATAGAAGCACTACAGGTCTAACCCCTCCCCCTCTTGTATTGATCCTAGGACTCTAGCCTGGTTTTCTGCACAATTATTATCTAGACTATAAGACGTATTTACCGCCTTTATTATTGATATGTAGTTAGCTAGTAATTTGTCTACGATTTGCAATTACATTGTAAACTAAATAGCACACGACTATTTCCTAACATAGTAGATAACATAAGAACGACAGTCATAGCATTATAAGTAACATAAAGGGAGTACGACACTTATAGCATTATAAGTAACATAAAAGGAGTACGACACTTATAACATTATAAGTAACATAAAAGGAGTACGAGACTTATAGCATTATAAGTAACATAAAAATAGTACGGCACGTATAGCATCATAAGTAAATTAAAATTAAGTACGACACTTATAGCATCATAAGTAAATTAAAATTAAGTACGACACTTATAGCATCATAAATTTAAATACGACACTTATAGCACCGTAAATTTAAATACGACACTTATAGCATCATAAATAACATAAAATTAAGTACGACACTTATAGGTGGTATTCACGAGAAGATGGCGGCCATTGCTCTAAGGTAGATAGTTATGGGGGAAAGGGGGATGACACTTGCCTTCCACTACAGCGATGATGACGTCACGAGAATACACCCTATATCATCAAAAGTAAGATAAAAATAAGTACGACATTTTTAGCATTATAAGTAACATAAAAATAACTACGACACTTATCGGACTATAAGTAACAAAATAATTTTACACTGATGGCAACATAAACATAAAAAAAATTTAAACGGTAGGTTGGTGTTAATAACCATTTAATAATTGATTCATTAATTGCCACTGTAAGTAACGCTAAATTTTACGATACTTTTACTTTCTTTAGATATGTAACTTCGTTGGTTCCCGCTACTTTTTCAAAATACATTTAAGAGGAAAAAATAAAGAAATAAATATATATATATATATATATATATATATATATATATCTTTGAATTTCACATAAAAATATCTTCAGCCAAATTTAAAGTGGTCAAGCTTTAACCAGATAGATAGCCCTATAGCCCATTAAAAAGTAAAATTTATGGCGAAAACCGCATCAAAACATATATAGTGGTTAATTTATAATAAAATAAAGAAATTTCGGGAAATCGAAATGCGCGCGTCCGCCCCGACACCTGGTGAGAAACCGGTGAGACACTCCCGGCTCAATTAAAATTGATAAAAAAAAAGCTCGCGCTGCTGTAGATACGAAAGATTTTAGTTTTTTTTTAATTTGCACGCGCGGCGCTTTCCAGTTATAAGAGACCGAAGCCTAAATTGAGCAATTTCAAAAGTTACGCTAGTTCGCAAATCGCTCATACGGGGTTAGGGGCGCTAGCGGCAGCCCTAAGATGGCGGCGAAAATTCAAACCCAAACACTTAGCGTTATTTTTCGTTTCAACTTTTTCGGCCGAAAGCTATTTTTTTCAAGACAAAAAAAGGTACGTGTAAGTATATTGAACGTCTTGTTAACCTTTTGATACGGAAATAAGGCCATATTTGGAAAAGCTTGGTCGTTCCCCTTTAAGGTAAATATTTCAGGTAAAAAGGTAAAATTTAACGCCAATTTTTAAGCGTACGATAATTTGTTTTCTGTAATTTTTTATGCCTTTGCACTAAAATTTTATTTATTGGTATTTTATTATTATTTTTATAATTCGACCCAAGTGTACGCCAAAATTAGAAGAAAAAAATTACCGACAACTTTTAAGCGTACGATATCTGTTTTTGAAATCGATATTTCATATTTGATAGCCTTGTGCTATAGTTTGATTTTTACGAACTGGCAAACGCTGGTTCTGTATTTATAATTATTAGTTGATTAACGTTATTTAAATACTTAAAAAAATTACCGACAATTATTAAGCGTACGATATCTGTTTTTGAAATCGATATTTCATATTTGATAGCTTTGTGCTATATTTTGTTTTTTACGAACTGGCAAACGCTGATTCTAATTTATAATTATTAGTTGATTAACGTTATTTAAATACTTAAAAAAATTACCGACAATTATTAAGCGTACGATATCGGTTTTTGAAATCGATATTTCAAATTTGATAGCTTTGTGTTATAATTTGATTTTTACGAACTGGCAAACGCTGGTTCTGTATTTATAATTATTAGTCGATTAACGTTATTTAAATACTTAAAAAAATTACCGACAATTATTAAGCGTACGATATCTGTTTTTGAAATCGATATTTCATATTTGATAGCTAAATTTGTGCTATAATTTGTTTTTTTACGAACTGGCAAACGCTGGTTCTGTATTTTTATTATTGACGCGAAGATCAAATCGGGCGTAGGTATAAGTAATTGCGACAAGCTCGTATTTTCTTGAGGAACGTCTCGAAAAAAAGCCCACCAAAAACGTATTCTTTTCATCCGCAGCGCGTCCTATATTTGTCCATTGTTGTCAGAAGGCGAGCTAGTTCTATAAATTTTATAGCAGTTCTCGCTGCATAATAGAAATGGCGGGAAATAGACTAGAGCGCCGGTGTACGAGGGAAGCCTCGCTTATATTTGGGTGGCACTCCGCTGGTCGTCGTCGTAGGCTCGCAGCGACATCTATTTGAATGCGTATTATCTCGATTCTCCCGTAAGCTTTTCAGGAGAGGTGTTAGAGAAGTTGTCTACTATAACGCGTCATGCCCTTATATTTTAGCGCCCTAACCCTGGACAATAGAACGATCGTTGTCGAGAGGTCCGGCGCGAGGGGGCGCGCAAACTCGTAAGCCTCTATAACATTCATGAATAAAATGTCGACGAATATTGCGTTTTGCCGAGGAAAGTTACGTCTCTCGCGCGCCTTGCGGATTATATTACGAAGTTCGTGTCATCCCGACCGCAGCCCCCTCTTTTGAGTGGGAGAAATAAAAAGTAAATACGGAAAAATGGCGCGATTGTGCGCGCGCGATGACTCACTTTTTTTGCGCGGGCGCCCGTTTGCGCGCTTTGGTTTTCTTTTTTACAGTTTTCGCGTCGAGCGACTTGTTCCTCTCGCGACCGCTAGGGGGAGTCCAAATTCTCATTGTGCACCCCCCTCTCTCCGGTAATGTGAAAAAGTAGGGGCGCTTTTTGCGGTCACCATTGCTGGAAGCGGTCACGATTTGAACCCCCTCTTTCGGTTTTATATTGTCTACTAAACGCTCGTAGAAACCTTATAGGGTCCTTTTTTTTTCCCCAATCGCGAGACTACTGTATAGATTTATGTGGGATTTGACTGTGTTCCGGTTTTTTGAAGAGTCCTTTTTACCAGATTATCGATGTAAACGATATCACTAACCGCGCGACAAGGCCTATAAAGGCAAATTTTTGAAACGCGTCCTTCAAAATTTCTGGTTAAACCTGTTGTTTTTTCGTCAGTTTAACAGTCGTATTGTGAGCTTGTCAAACTAGTTTCGAAATTCAATTTACGATTTCGATTGAGACGATATTTATTAGTTTAAAAAAATGTTTACGGAAATGGCTTTGAAGGTTTCCCATTCAATTGACGCGATGGCACCTTGTTAAGCCTTTTCACTCCCTGGGAACGTTAGCGAATACGTTTTGGTGAAGTACCCTATTTTGCCTGGGCCATTTTCCGATTATAGCTATTAAATATTAAATTTCGTTCAATTCTTTAGCAGTATAAGAGCACAATTGAGATTTAACCGGCTGGTAGTCCTGTTAAATTGTAGCTTCTTTTAAACTAAGATTTTTTTTAAATCAGATAAGAGTGATTTCTTACAAAAGAAAAAGATCACTATTTTAGTTCACTTTGTACATACGCGGCGGCGCTGTAGTTTTATATTTAAACCACGACTACCGTGCCAATAAAATTTTAATCGTTAGTCCCTCTATTGATGTTTTAGTCCATTGTTAGAACGTCAAATGGAATATTTGACTATAGGTTGTTTTAGCAGACGACTTCCAGTTTTTCGAAATTAAACTGCCTATTCCGTTCTCATAAAGAGCTGTATCATAGCTTCAAAACACCCCCGTTAGATGTCGCTTGATAATTTCGCTAACTTTACAATAAAGGACAAAATGAAATTGCGCATACAGTGCGGAGTTCGGCCAACTCTGTACTTTGTAGTATTTGGGTTTTGGTCCGGTATTAGCGCATTGTCTCTGGAAAGTCCCTAGTTTGAGCCCTTTATCCGGGGATAAAAGCCCTTCGTCGGTTCTACCACACCGTTGAAATCCGCGCGTTGCTTTGAAGTGGCGCTGGACTCGCGGCGGCCCGTCTGGAGGCCTACGCGGGGGTAGGTGGAGAGCGGGCCCGGGCCGGCCTCTCGCTCTTACGGCCGCGGATCCCGCTTGTTGACGTACGCGCTTATAGTAGCGCCCTCTCTGGGGAGATTTAGTCGGATTTTCCGTTTATCCCCACTCTTAGTCCATTTTCAATGGGACTGTTTGGCGAGACGCAATAATAAGCCCATCACTAGTCCCTCCGCGACGCGCTCCGCGGCCGAGTAGATCTTGGAGGGCCTACAGGGGCCACCGCGAGAGGGACCGGGTTCGCGTCGCTCCGGAAAGAAACGCCTCAAGATTCTTCTCTCTCCTAGTTGGCATCCTTATCCCGTATTAGCGCTCTTTGTGACAATGGCCGCCCTGTTATATACCGACGCATTGTTGAGAGCGAGACCTTTCCATGGCCATTATGTCTATTTTATAATCTACGACCCATGTCGATTTCTTTCGCTGTACGGTGTGTCAAAATTTGTTCCTGACTTACTGCCTATATTTATTATTGCAATTTTTAACTCACTTTGTGAGTTTAGCTGCATTTAGTGATCGGTTATAATTTATCTAATGCCCACCGTTTTTAGTTAACTTCGCCGGTGTAGCTGCATTTTTTGATCGGCAGATGAATTCTCCACGGGCTATTTTTATTACGATTTAAGTTAATTTCACGAGTGTAGCTGCATTTTTCTATCGGTAGATGAATTCTCCACGGGCTATTTTTATTACGATTTAAGATCATTTCACGAGTGTAGCTGCATTTTTCGATCGGCAGATGAATTCTCCACGGGCTATTTTTATTACGATTTAAGTTAATTTCACGAGTGTAGCTGCATTTTTCGATCGGCAGATGAATTCTCCACGGGCTATTTTTATTACGATTTAAGATCATTTCACGAGTGTAGCTGCATTTTTTGATCGGCAGATGAATTCTCCACGGGCTATTTTTATTACGATTTAAGATCATTTCACGAGTGTAGCTGCATTTTTCGATCGGTAGATGAATTCTCCACGGGCTATTTTTATTACGATTTAAGATAATTTCACGAGTCTAGCCACATTTTCGGACCGTTGGATAAATTATATTTTTATTATATTTTTACTACTTTTTATTTTACTTCGCGACCGTAGCTTTATTTCGCGATCGGTAGGTAAATTTCGTATAATAGATCATATATTTACCGATTGAAAATGCACATGTACACTTGAAGTGAGATATAAATTTAAATAATAAATGTGGGTAATTTACGACTCGCGATATCATCCCACAGTCATTTCAGCTTATATCTGCAATTCAGTCAGATTCAGAAACATTGTAAGGAACAAATCTAAGGGGTATAAAAATAGTTATTGAAGTTAGCATATGACTGTAGTTAAAATGGTCTTTTTTGGCTAACGCTATGCCTTGGCTATCGTGACGATATTACACTAGGAAGATATCTAAAAGCCCCCAATTTTTTATCTAGGGCTTGCAAAAACCTCCGGCGTCCTTTTTTTTTATCAATGTACACATTAAGTTATTTATGATTTAAGGTGATTTAATTGTTTAAGTAGAAGCCTACTCGGCTTGGACCCAAGGGCTGTAATAATTGTACACGTTTTCGGTAATGAGTACGTAATCTCACCGTAACCCGCGTACTCTGAGTAATCTTACGTACTCAGCCTAATCTTTATTTATTTCGTGTTATTTTGGTGTACTCCGTGGAATATCTTTGTATTCTCAACATACTCTAGTGTACTCTCAATGTACTACGTCTAATCTCTTGGTACTCCGTGTGTACTCTGTGTACTCTCAATGTACTCCGTCTAATCTCTTGGTACTCCGTGTGTACTCTCAATGTACTCCGTCTAATCTCTTGGTACTCCGTGTGTACTCTGTGTACTCTCAATGTACTCCGTCTAATCTCTTGGTATACTCCGTGTGTACTCTGTGTACTCTCAATGTACTCCGTCTAATCCCTTGGTACTCCGTGTGTACTCTCAATGTAATCCGTCTAATCTCTTGGTATACTCCGTGTGTACTCTGTGTACTCTCAATGTACTCCATCAAATCTCTTGGTACTCCGTGTGTACTCTGTGTACTCTCAATGTACTCCATCAAATCTCTTGGTACTCCGTGTGTACTCTGTGTACTCTCAATGTACTCCGTCTAATCTCTTGGTATACTCCGTGTGTACTCTGTGTTCTCTCAATGTACTCCGTCTAATCCCTTGGTACTCCGTGTGTACTCTCAATGTAATCCGTCGTATCTCTTGGTACTCCGTGTGTACTCTGTGTACTCTCAATGTACTCCGTCTAATCTCTTGGTATACTCCGTGTGTACTCTGTGTACTCTCAATGTACTCTATCTAATCTCTTGGTACTCCGTGTGTACTCTGTGTACTCTCAATGTACTCCATCAAATCTCTTGGTACTCCGTGTGTACTCTGTGTACTCTCAATGTACTCCGTCTAATCTCTTGGTATACTCCGTGTGTACTCTGTGTACTCTCAATGTACTCCGTCTAATCGCTTGGTACTCCGTGTGTACTCTCAATGTAATCCGTCGTATCTCTTGGTACTCCACGTATACTCTGTGTAATCCCAAAAATCTTTGAATTATTTCGACGTATTCATCGTAATTTTGATGTACTCCTAGTATGCATTCTTTGCATTCTCCCACAATCTGAACCGACCAAAACGAAACCTAAGCTCCTTTAGTCACTCATAGATGGCTTCATAATCAGCGGGTACCGTCTTGGAAATAAAACGGTGCCCTTACCAACCTCAGGGTAAATTCCCTAAAAGATCGAAATGAGGCTGGTTTATGTTTATTTAATTTTTTTTGATTAATATATAAAGTATTTTTTTGAAGTTATCCTATTCTCAGATCACGGTGCTTTTAGATATATTAGACTCGCTTTGCATTTTTATTCGGGGTAAAATAAGCACCGCTGGGTGGAGCTGTGATACGGAAAAGGCTTTCCGAGTAAAAATGCAAAAATGGCGGAGCGGTTTTAATGGCATAAAATACTCGGGAGTTTCTTTTCTATACGTATTTAGAGAGTCACCAGTGGGGCCTACTTTTGGCAGGGGTTCGGAACCCCTTTTTCCCCGTCATATTGTATGTTAATAAGCTTTTACGAATCCCTTTTTAGCCTACCCTAAATATCTTCTTGAGTCTCCCCTAATTCGTCTAACACTCCCAGTCTCCATTTTTTTCTCTACTTAAAAAATTACTCCTCATTTTTTCTCTATAAGCCTAGTCTTATCTTAAGGAACAAGGCGCGCTCCAAAACAAGGTGGTAACGACATCATTAGGCCGTTTCACAAGCTCCTTACCTAAATTCTTTACTTAAAGGGAATATGAACTTTATCAACGAATTTTTCATTTATGTCATAAGATTGAACTGATGCTGGAGATGATTAGCGCTACTTACTTCAAAAGCACGTGTAGGCAGACGTTTTTTTATTTATTTCACACTCCTTTTAAGGGGGAAGACTACAGTGGCCATTGTATACTTTCGCGCTATTTCAAGCTGAACTTTTTTAATTTTGTATTTTAACTTATAAAAATAATATTTAAGTGTAGAACAGCCTCTTGTTTATTGACTAAAATAATTTTGACAGCTTTAAATTTAAAAGTAATTAAGTTATTACGTTTGAATTAGAACCCCCGGAGCTAAACAAGTCGGGCAAGCGCCCAAACTACCCTTTAGTTAGGACCTTAGATCTCGTTAACTATTAATATTAGAATTATCAAAATTATTTTAAGCATTAGAGGAAGGTTCAGCCTAATAAGAAAAATATAATTCAATTTTGTAATTGTTAAAACAGAAACGTTCAGCTTGAACGAAAAAAAGGCTTTTAATGTATTCTTCCAGCTTAAGTAAATGTTTTCATATTTCCATACCCTGTTGGGTAAACTACGCATAGATGTCGGTACTGTTGATGGTAGCCTTAAAGTAGATCGTGCTTAATGGAAGTATAAATGTTTGGTGGATCACTTAATTTAACATCTCTGCCACCAGGCTTATTGGCGCTAGATACGTAAAAACCACTACTAGTAGCAGTGTTATACGACGATTATTCAAAGTCCAATATAATCCGTTTAAGCTTCCGGATAAATATGGTCGTAAAATAACTTTAAGAGTAAGTTAATCTAGTTTCGAAAATGGGCTTTAAATCAAGTGATGCCATCTGTTAAGTAACGGACGAATTATAAAATTTAATAATTGAATAATTCCTTCAAATTTATTTAGCAGTTCTTAGCAGTCCGTGGTTGAAAATTTCTATTCCCTGACTGGTGAAGACTCACTTCCGCTACGTCATAACGTCGTATCCCCTTAAGTTTGAAAGAGTGAGATACCAGACGATAGACAACGTTATTAAATTTTAACAAATTTAAAAAATATTTTCTAAACCAGGGTACACGATGCGCCATTGTAAAAACGCTCATTTTGTCTTCGAGTACCCTGATTTACCGAAACAAAATCCTCTTATTTAAGTTCGTGCCGATTTGGATTTATGTCCGATACTTACCATTTCGTACGCTTTTATCAGACAAAGCGCTAAAACAGAACAACATACATATAATTATCTCTCGATTTGTTCAGTCTTGAAAATGGTAATATTCAGTATTATGATTTAAACGAAATGGGATGTCATCTTTCCTACTCGACCCCGAAAAATAAACATAAAGATAATCGACGTTAATGTTAAAACAGTCTTTAGGTGTACTCTAGTGTAGACTTAGATCAGTGCAGGGTGACGTCTCGGAATCTAAAACGATTTTAGTAGTTTCCTTTGTACTCAAAGTGGGCGATTGATATGCAAAATTGAAGGGTTATAGTCTTCGTATTCGGTAGCGTAAAATAAGCGCCCTCGCTTTTAGGAATGCAGTAGAACCAACGAAGAAGTAAAGGCAATTTGAGGCCCAGTTCCGATCGTAAAGCGTTATTTTTTTTTTATCCACTTCTATTATGCACGCGTTTTAAGAGGTTTTACAATCCCCAAAAACCTTTTTTTATCCCGTTCGGAGCCTTTTAGTCAAAATTTAAGATAGGCTTTTCAGCCAATTTCGTCTACTAATAGAACAGACAAGAACTGATTTATTCTACTGAGAACGCGTGAGTATCTTTAGTTCATTTTTCAGTTTACTTTACCTCTGATTTTGGTACACAGGTCACCTTAGAGCAAGAGTGAAGCAAGTCTGAAAACCCCTATTTGAGAAAAACCAGTTTTAAGTTCGAAATAATAACAATGATAATCTAATAATGAAAATTGTTAAAATAGAGTGAAAATATATATTGAAAATTTTGTACTGACAAGGAGAGTACCCGAGGTGTTTATTGCCGATTTTGTTCAAAGTCGGGCGTAATGTAGACCTATATGAAATATGAAATTTCCCAAAAGGAGACGTTGCACTACCCATTCAATTTGCTATGGCAACCGAAAATGTTTTTGATCACTTAAAACAATAAAATCACCATTTAAAAAAGCATGGGATTTTCTCGGTTTCACAGCTACGAAAATTTTGAAAAATTTTGAAAATCACGAAATGTGTAATTTGGACCACATTTAGGTAAATTTCATCAAGTTTGGGTAAATTGAAACATTTTTTGGGTAAATTTGTAACAAATTTTGGGTAAAATAAGGAAAAAATCTTATTTTGGTTGTAAGTGGTCAAAAACATTTTCGGTTGCCATGGGAAATCGAATGGGTAGTGCAACGTCTCCTTTTGGGAAATTTCATATCTCATATAGGTCTACATTACGGCCGACTTTGAACTCAATCGGAAATAAACACCTCGGGTACTCTCTTTGTGAGTCACCTTAATTTAAAAACACTCAAGGATTCTCATTTTGAATTTCTTTCAATAGTCACGTAACTCGACTTACTTGATTTTTGCTTTCATGTACCGCACAGTCCTGCTCTCAGTTCAGTCCTCAGTGCTCAGTTCACTTCACAGTGCAGCTCATAATGTTAGTTTAATTAAAACAATTTCCCCACATTTTATCAATCTATAATTACTTTATTTATATTGTAAGTAAATAAATATTTCACAAAAAACGAGTTCCATTTGTATTTGCTAAACAGATTTCTGAAAATTTATAAATTTATCAAATTCGAGTGGAAAAAAATCCGGTGTTGTCGGCCGGTTTTAGAGTCGGTGTTAAAGATAATTGGGATTTGCAGATGACATTAAAGATAATTGGGATTTGCAGATGACATTCCACACCCAAATAATTATTATTATTGGACCCAAAACTGCGAATTTTTCTTTGTAAATAAATCTATTGATTTTTGGTCACGAGCTTGAATTGAGAGGTCTTTGTAATACAGACTTTTTGTTTAGTGGCGGCGCTAGGGGGTAGGCCAAGTAGGCCACTGCCTACCTTAAAATTTTGAGGGGCCCGAAAATCACCTTATAAGGGGCCACAAATTGATCTAGAAAGGGTCTCAAAATTGTCCCCAGAGATAAAATTATTTATAAATAACAATGAAACAATTGTCGATAATGTATTTAGAAATTCTTTAGTTATCTCCTAGTAAATAAAACCAGTTCTGTTATATTTGGACTCGTTTTACTGTTGTTAGAACTTTTTTGTTCGTCATGCACATCACTACTTTATTTTATTGAAGCATTTCGTTGAGAAAAGGGGGTCCCGAGTCGGGGGCCCATTTATTTGGTTTGCCTACCCTCTCGAAAATTCCTGGCGCCGCCACTGTATTTTGTTAAGCGTAACGTAAGTTACTAAAGTGGCTCAAATTAGCAGACAACAAAATACATATCTGGCAATTATTTTACTAATGGTAGCGTTCACACTTAAAACAATAACTAAAACTTTAAAAAATAAATAATCGCTAAAATGAAAATAAGATAGTCATGACGTGTTCTCTATAAACAATTTCTTGATAAAGCAAGTTCCTTTTGAACGAAAATGTACGTTTTTAAGATCGAGAATCCGACCACTGGGTGGCGCCAATTTATTAACGCCCTTGTCTTCAATTGTGGATTGGGAGTTTGTCATTCTTCGAATTACGGTTGACCCTTTCTCGTTATCGGGCATATCTAGGAATTACTCTTTTCAGTAAAGTTCCAAACTTGTTAGAAGGTGTCTTGGCGAAGAAAGAAGTTTTGGCCGAAGATGAATTCCTTCCAACATCGTCGAATTGAGAATGCTGAACCGCGGAGCTGCATTCAGTTTTAAACTTAACAAGTTGGGCGACACAAAATTATCTTCCTTCCCTCAAAATACTCGTTTTCAATTTGAAAATCCAGTGCTACCACCTAGTGGCTGAAATTAGAAAACTCTGCTACCATATCGAAAGTTTCTATCGACTGCTTCAAAATTAAGTGTTTTTCCATTTAGCAGACGACAGTCTAAAATTTTATTCTGAATTTATTTTAGCTCAAACGCCTTTTCACAGATGACGCTACATCGTTCGACTCGGGATTTAAACATTACCCGATCCCACACAGTTTTACTGCCAATTTCTGTCAACAGTCTAAATTTTCTAAACTTACCACCGTTTTAGCAGACGACAAGAAATAGCCATGAAGTAAAGATTGGTTAGTTTTTGCTTTATACCCTTGAGTGTTTTTGTATTTGGCAAAATATGTTTTGACCGTTTAATGACATTATTCGTAGTGAACGGTTTATGCCAGCCTTTCATGCCACGTGAGCTAACAGCACTTACTACCTACCTTAATCTCAATAGGTTGTTACGGGTAGCGAAAAACACCTCTAACCAGTGGGGGAACACTTTCAAAGTCAAAGCAATTTTTTTCAGACAGTGCCACGAGCTAAGATCGAACACACGAGCAGTGGCGTAGCAAGGGCACTTTTTTGGGGCGGCATTTTACATGTGAGCTATCCCTGGAAATAGGTAGAAGAGAGGTAGACTGAAACCCTAGTCACGAGGCAAAAGTGCAAAACACTCCACCTTCATTGTCTTTGCAATCAAAAAGTTAAAGGTGCTAGCTAAATTTAGAATGCATATTTTTGACTTTTTTGTTTCTATCTTTAAGTGTGATGTTAAACAAAAAAATTATACAATATATTATTTATCTTTGTCCGGGTTAGTAAAATAAACTAAAATCTGGAATCTTGGTTCGATCTGTATTGACTCTTTCCTGCCACATACCAGGTAATGACGAGTTTAACGCTACGTCCAAATCGCCCAAAAGACTTTACGAACCACGGACGTAGTAAAAATAGCATACTGGGGGAGATTTGTAAATGAAAATGGCGTGCCCCCGTCTGTGGTGTTGCGGGTGGTGGTTGGTGGCGTGGGTGGCGGTAACTCTCCCCGCGTCTGGCCTTCAATGATCTATCAAGTTCATCAACGGGGACATTGGCGAAAACACAGCGAGATACCACGAAGAAAGAAATGTTCCCGATTGGGCGTGTTACCGTTTGAGCGCATAGTGTTCTAAACTTGTTTTGGGTGGGATGACGGGGAACTCGCGAAGAAACCTACTCTTCTCGCTGGGCTATAGCAATTCCTTTTTTTCG
This sequence comes from Leiobunum rupestre, assembly GCF_980474605.1. Classification (NCBI taxonomy): domain Eukaryota; kingdom Metazoa; phylum Arthropoda; class Arachnida; order Opiliones; family Sclerosomatidae; genus Leiobunum; species Leiobunum rupestre. The sequence goes on from NC_143394.1 coordinate 16,663,976, forward strand.
CTTGGCATTCCTTTTGCCTTGACAAGCAGCGCGTCTTAGCAAACCGGATGCCAAAGAAACAACCACCTTTGTGTCCACTTCAGGTATAAAACAATTATGGCCAAACATAATAAATACCTCGGTATGGAAGGTATTTCTGACAAACGCCCACCGGATTTAATTTTTATTATATGGTTTTGTTGTGGTTATGCAATTTATTTAATCCTTGAGGAAAGGACAATTGATCTACAGAATTAAAGAGCTTGAATTATGTTTGTATATTGGCAGGGTATATAGATAATTCGTTTCTGGCAGATAATATTTACATAAGTCTATGTTTTATTTCGTTCTTCGTTAAACCTGTTGTATTTTTAATTTATTCGCAATTTTAGTTCGATATTCTGTACCTAGGTGGCAGCAGGTTGTCTGTAAACATCGATTTTTAGCCGCCGTTGTCTTTTTAAAACACAATGGCAGTAACTGACGGTTTATATGCCGTTCGAGTAATACATTTGACTATACTATTGAAGATTTTTTTATTAGTATGCGTGCTTTAATGTTCTATGGGATTAACTATAGCCACGGTCACACGACTGACTAAATTGGATAGATTATCGGTTTCTATGATAGTTAAAACAAACCAGTTCACATGAAACTTAGAAAACAACTGGTATTAACTGGAATGGCCTGCTTATATTTTTTGATAAAGCAGGATACACGACAACGAAGCAGTACGCATGCACTACGGGTCTATGGGCTTTTTTACCATTGGTGTAGTATTGTCTAGCCACTTTTTTTGGTTGTCGTGGACCCTGGGTTACCAAAAAATAAAACTAAATGCGAAACCCTCTTGGCGTTGCTTCTCTAACCAACGTAGCCGAACTGAATTTACAAGCATCTTTGCAAACGCGATGTCTCAAATCAGAGTTGGCTGTTTAAATCACCATTTAAATCGCGATTTAAATCAATGATTTAAAAAATCATTGATTTAAATCAATTTTTATAACGTATTTTTGAAAAGGAAAAACCTTGCCAATTGCTATAATTTATGTTTAAATATAATCTTTCTTGTACTTCCCCCTAATGCTGCATTGGATTCTACCTGTGGGTGGAGATTCCGCTGATTTCTTTTGTAAAGTACCAAAGTAGGTTTTAAAAAATAAAACTTCTATATGATTGTTAGATTAAATTTAATAAATTCCTTATACATAGATTAAGTCTTTAAAAATTAAAACATATTTGTTTTAGGTAAAATTATGATACTAAATTATATAACTCTTTGAAATTTTAATTAAAATAAAAATGTCAATAAAAATCCGATTTAAATAAAACAAATCGATTTATTTAATTTTTTTTATTAAAATCAAAAAATTGCCAACCCTGACTCAAATCGATATATAACAAGTTATTGGGTTTTAACTGTCGCGTGACCGTGGATTATGAGTATTATAATATTGACTAAAATTTTGTTTTTCCTTTTATAAGAAACATTTTACTTAATCTTTTTAATGGCTCTAAGTCGTCGTTTGCTACTATTTCTGCAACTTTTTAAACAAAGAATATCCATGGCTCGATTTTTTTAGAAATAGCTACTGCTTTCCGTAGAGCAGGGTAAATGAAGAATATGAAATGTTGCATGACATTTGCTGACATTAAGTTAAACCTCTCGAAAGTGTAGGTCTTAAAGCTGCTCAGGAGCATACAAAATGTAGTCACTTGATCAGGCCTTAGACAACAATCACGAAGACTGTTCGGCGGGTAGTTATGAAGGATGAAAAATTTTGTGACTATATTTTTGTGATAAACCAGGGTACATGAAGTGATTGGACGATACTACAATCATGGTAAAGGGCCCGTTGGACTGCAATCTATGCTTTAATACTTCGTCGTCGTGTATCCTGCTTTATTAAAAAATACAAGCATGCAATAAAGATTAATACTAGTCGCTATGCAAGGCCCGTGTGAACTTCTTCGAATAAACTAGCATCGAAACCATTTTCAATAGTTAGTTTTAAACTCGGTATTGACCCGATTTAGTCCGTCGTGCGACCGTGGCTTCTGAAACCTTTTGAACGACATATGCTATATTTACTAAAATTTGTATTTGAAAATTAAGAGAGACACGCGTGGATCTAACTTGTTGTTATAGTAAATAATTTGAAATTTTGTGCATGCTCTCGGATTATATTTACAGTGTATGATTAATGTATTTATATAGTTTGTGGCAGTTTTTAATGTTTAGTTGCTCTTACAAAGACCTTCGGGTTGAAAGCTCAGTGTGTAAAGTATTGGGTTCTATGCACCCCAATACATTTCATTAGATAAATGCGTGTCTCTCTTAATTTTCAAATACAAATTTTTGTTAGTTATTTATTCCATGGATATTTTAAAAATTTCTCAATATATGTTATTTCATTCAGTGGGTTGTATTTCGACTAAAAATACATTTACTCTAGTCACTAAGAATACTTTTGGATCCTACCGGAAAATTTAGGATAACAGGTAATAATGAATGTGAGGGTGGTTTAAACCCCTTTCCCAAACAGTGCAGCGCTCACCCCGAACTGAAACATAAATTTGGGGTAGACCCTAGTAAGAGGCTTAATGTATTTAGTGAGGCTTCGTATTGATAAGTCATCCACCCGCACAGATTGTACGACGCCTAAATTTTTCCCAGAGCCCCGAAAAACAAGATAGCCAAGCATAAATAAGGTTTTCGCGAAGTTTTCTATAAAACCAATATTTAAAGGAATTAAATATAATCAAGAATCTATTTATTTATACTCAGGGATAATGAATATCTCGAGACTATCGACGAACATGTTGAGGCCCTAACCCCGTCACGTTAAGGGGGCGGGGAAAGGAGGCGGTCTTATTTTTTGCGTCCTCGCAGCAGCGTTAATCGCGTCGAATAACGTAATTTTTAAGAACCAAGGAGATTGCAGTATTATTTGATTTTATTAAAGCGGAGGAGCATACCGGGGGCCCCAACGGGTGGAATTGGAGAAACGCTAAAAATAATCTCGACATATTCATTCTCCCTGAGTATAAATAAATACATTCTTGGTATAATTATAATTGAAATAACTGTGGTCACAGGAATTTCGAGGTCTCCGCCGGCAATATAGACTTGTTTTGCGGCAAAAAGTTGGCCAATAAATCATGATCGCGTGGTTGTTTCATTGGTTCGTTATACTCTTTAAACCCGGGTTTAGATCCCGTTTTTGAAACGAGAGCTTATTAGCTATACTGAACTGTGCTATAAAAATTTAACTTTGGTTTACTGAACCCAGTTTTATCTAGGAGCAACAAACACAAGGAGAACGCAGCTAGCCTTTAAACACGCTAACGAAGGGTTGTGTACGAATTTCATTGGATGAGCGTCACGAGCCTTTACGCTGAACGTTTTACGGGCGGGGGAGAAGACAATTTCCGAATTTTCCCCTTCCGACTGCAGCAGGCGCTAAAGCGTCTAGCCAATGAAAAACGTACACAAGAAAATCCACGACTTTTGACGGGTTGCGTTCTCCTTGTGTGGGGTGTTGTGTTTGTTGCTCCTAAGTTTTATTAGCCTCGTCTGAATAGAGTATAAATGTGTTACATGCACCTATTTACAACGAAAATAATAGCTCGCTGACTTAGGCCTAAGATGGTGCCTTGGTTATTAGCCTAGCTGATTATTATTATTATTCTTTAGTTTGCTGTCGTTATATTTAATGATGTTCAAAAGATTAAATTAGTAGAGACACCTAGTGGCCAGCGCTAGAAGCTTATCAGCTACTGGATTATCGACTGCTAACAGTGCTAAGAAACACTGTTTTAGAGGAAAATCGTCCGCTTAGCAGACGAAAATTTAGTAGCTAATGATAATTTAGCTTTCTGTATAAATAGAACTACCACTCTTGCATAGTAACTTGTTTACTTGTAAATATTTTTTTATTTAAAACATGTTCAAATTTAAAAATTGTTTCATTAACATTCGGTAAAATTTACCGAATGGTAATGAAACTAGTAGTATTTAAATTTGAAAATGTTTTAAATAAATAAATATTTTTAAAAACAAGTTACTATGCAAGAGTGGTATATCTATCTATATAGTTAGTTTAATGCATAAGATTGGACCACCCACAATAATAATTTAGCTTTGGCTCAAATGGGCTCAATGTTAACTGAAAAGGGTAATTCAAAATTAATGCCCGATTTTAAAGGCCGACTACATAAATCTTCGGTTTACTCTGTCTTTCACTGGAAGTAGGCTGACTACATGGCACACGTGTATTGCAGGAAGCCTACTTCCAGTGAAAGACAGAGTAAACCGAAGATTTATGTAGTCGGCCTTTAAGCGGTTTTCGTGTGAAGCGTATACGAAATTTTTCATTATCTCAAACAGCAACACGACAACAGCGACATAGGGTCTAAATTAGTAGCTTCATTTTGAAAATATAACTCGGGTGAATCTCATAAAAAATCGTCGTGAGACGGAGCGACTGGTTATTACGTTCTCTAACGAAACGTAGGGAAAAAGTCATTTTCAGCTGTAACGATTTCGCCTAAAAATCAAAAGCCCCCCCAGAAAAGACAATAGACAAGGTTTTAAGCCTTGGCCCCTGCACGCCTCTGTCACGCACTGCCGAAGCCACCGAACATCGCGTGATTCGAGCGCGATGTTACGAACTGACTGTTGTTTTCGGGTTCGACGGGTGGAAAGGTTAGGCGAAGGTTTTTTACGCCATCTTACGGTGGGCGAATGTCAATTTACATATAAATAATGTGACCTAACATTCTAGGTTGGTTTCGGCCGACCACCGAGGCGCTGCGGGTTGTTCGCTTCGATTTTAATGGATAACAGATGGCGTGCCTATCCGCATTCCCCCTTCTATTATGATCACTGATTCGTATCCGTTTCCGGTTAACTAGAATCATCCGCGATATGTTGAACAGACTGGCTCTAGTAATTAACCGTGATTTTTCGGGGCTTTTATATTAGCCATGGGAAAATTTTAAGCAAATAAATGCCTTGTGCTTTTGACATTTTTTGTCCAGTAATTTATGACGCTTTTCGATTGTAAACCCTAGCTTGGTTCCATTGTTTTCAACTTTAACCTTCAAAAGACACTATTTTGTTAACTATTTCTGCGTTTAATAACGGTGTATGGATTGGGAAATGACAGTAGTTGTATGTGAACTTTATTTGGCGAATTGACAACAGTAGGCAACAAATGTGGACATGTCAAAACAATTAACCTTTCAGTTTAAATAGTTTTTAAAGTTAAAAATTAGGTATTTTTCTCGCTTGAGGCACTTATTTTTCTGTATGACGTCAATTTAATTATTTTGATTAACTGAACACTTACGTTGCTATATGTAATTTAAAATTATGATGGCCAAACGTTTTTAAATTGGAAATGTTGTTCAATTTGAGTGTTCAGTACTTAAATTAGTACCAAGGTTGATTAGTGATTATCTGTGACGTACACAAACGGAAGTAGATTTTGTTTAATGGCAACGCCCTGAAATAATTGTTTACAAACAATATAAATAAACTCAAAATGGCCATTGAGCATTTTATGAAACGGATTTCTATCTTTCTAAGGTTACATCTAAATGTGGGGCAGAACTCTATACGTAGTTCGTAACGTTTTTCCAACCCAAAGCCAGACACACCAAAATCCACAGATTATTTTTGCCATTGTATGGAACTAAAGAATATTTTTCGGAAGCTACATTATACCGTATATATATTTTCGTAGGACTCTCAACCCCTGTTTGAATTTTTGATGGTCTTGTCTGATAAAAGCGCCTCAAACTTCTCTACCATTATAGAAATACCTGTTTTGTTCGAACTGGGAAGTCAAAGGAACAGTTACAAGTAGTTCGCGTAAGCCCATAAGGTGACGCACTCAAAGATGTACGCTTATTTTTAGAAAAATCGTTCTCTCTTCTTTTCCACCATGACTGATGTCAGTCTACATTTTTTCATTTCACAAAGATCTTCTTCGTAGTTTTCGAAATACCCTATCGCGGGGAAGAAAAAACGAATTGTCGACCCCTCCTTTTTGACGCCCGTTTCTCGTGATTTATCCCCCCCCCCCCCCCCTCTGTTTAAAAACTATAGTCGAAATTTTAGTCCACATTTCATCTTTTAGACGTTTGGAAACGGATGCATTTTTACTCGCGACTTTGAAGAGCTTATTTTTCTACTCTTCGTCGGTTCGGTTGCGCATTTTTATTTTTGTCGAAAACGATATCATCATCTTGGTCGTTGGCGTCTCTGGCCTGGTAAACTAGATACGTCTGGACGAGACTAAATAATCATGAATTCCCATAATGTTTGGTTTTTATATTTGCGTTCCCTCCTCGTTCTATTTTTGGTTGAATTTTGATTTTTTTGAAACACAAGCTGACCTTTTCAATCGAAATGTTTCTTTTTTGGGCGGTTTATTGGTTTTCCTGATTGGATAAACATGTACAATAATTAAGTTTTAGACGGCTTCAAAAGCTAATATTTTATTTTATATAAATATAATTCTAAATATTTCATTGATAAATTGAGTGCGTCAAATTGATAAGAATTATTGAGATAATAACAGTCCTTTTTTTAATTGCCTACATAGGACTGACAGTCACTGACCTTGCCGTTCTTGCAAGATTTCTCATTTAATTAAGAACGTAAAGTTGATATTAAGATATGAAAGTAAAAAAAAAATGATAAACTGGACGAAAACAGCTTTTCTTTTATAAAATGAAGTCGTGTATAAAATAAGTAGTTTTTAACATAATAAATTATGTTTCCAATTTTGATATTATAGTTCTATAACTGTGACCTTTCTTGCAGTAATAAGTACTTCAACGACCGAAATTCTTCGTCGTTTAAAAAAATCCAAATAAAGAATTTAGTGTTAAAAGTCATCTTTAATAATAACAAAATATGTCTTCGTATAAAATAATTTACTTTAAAATCACAATAAGTTTCTTCGTCCTTTGTCTAAGATCAAAGTGTAGTAAATCTCTTCGCATCAATTGTGAAACAGATCTCATTAAAACTGGATCTATCTATTAGGTACCCGCTCGATTAAATCGTTGTATGTCAGATTCAACTAAATCCCGGTTATTAATCAACCTAATAGAATCAATCTTTCTAATTTAAAAACTCCAGCGTGAACTTTAAGTAAAAGAGTGCCTCCGTTTCCATAATCAATATCTTTCACGGTAATGCTATCGACCTTTAGAAAAGTTCAATATACAAAACAGAGTATCCGGTATTTTAGTGAGAAAACAGGGTTGAGATTTCCTGCCAGGAAAAGATTCTCGAAGATAGCGCTAGAAGAACTTTTTCTTCGCTGAACAATGCGTCGTTAGTTATTAGATTAAGGAGGAGGCAATATCCCGGCTTTCTTTCAAACGATTTTTCTACCGGATTGCTTCTAGCTTTTAAGAAGCGAGCTACGCATCACTACTTATAGAAATAGCTTAATCGAATATGTCTAATCTGATCGGTGAGCGGGATTTTTTCACGGTGAACGGGTTTTCTTCAGAAGCATTCGTTTTATCTACGTGAAGGATGAAAAAATTAGCGAATAAGTAGATAAGTCCATTAAGAAAAGGGATAAAAAAGCTAAATCCTAAACAAATTTGAAGACATTTAAAAACTTACTAATAGCTCGTACCGATAGGTCTTCGAGCAAACCAAAAGACGCGAAACTCGGACCAAATAGATCTTCGAGTGCAAAACTAAATTAAATTAAATAAATTAGCCAGAAATTCCAACGGTAGACCGGTTTCGTCCTATTTGGGACTCGTCAGTACCGTGCGGGAAATCTGGCTCGCGACTATTAAACCGAAAAGTTAAACTAAGCCTAAACATTAAAAATTTCAAAACGAGTTGCGTAGCAACGGAAAGCCGAGAAGGGGGAGGGTGGTGGAGAATAGTATATACGAAATGTAACGTTAAAAGGAACCAGCTATGGACTGCATTGCAAAAGATGAAAAAATTAGCGAATAAGTAGATTAGTCCATTAAGAAAAGGGATAAAAAAGCTTAACCCTAAACAAATTTGAAGAAATTTAAAAACTTACAAATAGCTAGTACCGATAGGTCTTCGAGCATACCAAAAGACGCGAAACTCGGACCAAACGTTTTATCTACGTACCTTATTAGCTATTTTATACTTACAGGCGAAGGTATTGAGTTCCTGTTCTGTTGTTTTGATTTGGGTACATTTGTTCGAATTTCATTCGTCCGAACGGTGGTACAAATGTCCGAATGATCATTTGCCCGAATGCCGGAAAACAGGATCGTATGTCCGAAAACGTATTTCATTTGCCCGAAACATTTATCACAACTTCTGTTGATGATTTAGTCGTACAATTTATGTTAACTTTACTGGCGAATTTCATTTGTTCGAATAATCGTTTGTCCGTTTTGTTCGAACATTAGGAATTGTTTTTTTTAAATAGTGTTAATATAAGAAAATAGTAACATTAACGTGAACCTAACCTAACCTAACCTAACTTAAAATATCCACAACATTCAACGCAATTCCCACTTACTAACAAACAACGATATTTACAATTTAGTTTTTTATTTTTTATTCTTGCACTAAAAAAAATCCAGACGAAAAAAAAAACAGCAATAAGAATTACTAATTTAGCGACAGAATTCGGACAAGTGATGCTACCGATTCGGACAAATGAAACAAACAAGTTGTCCAATTCGAACAATTGAAACATTTGTTATTTCGGCAGTTCGGACGAATGAAATTCGAACATTTGTTCCACCGTTCGGACGATTGAAATTCGAACAAATGTACCTACCCCGTTGTTTTGATATTCATTCACTGCTGAGGTTTGATGCTGGGTTTAGTTGGCTTATCAATTAACTGATGTTTGGTAAAAACAAAACCGTATCATAAGTGTTTCAGTTTGTAGAAATAACCACTAATAGCTACGTGTGCAGTCACAATACCATAAATTAAAAGCGCCTATAGCGAAATGGGTGGCTTATAAAATGTATTACTCGGCAGTTCTAAGACTTGTTATGATTTTTTACACGTGCCGGGAAATGTACACGTTTAATAAATAAACATTATTTTTTATTTTCAAGGCAAAAGATCAACTTTTTGGTGGCCAGTAAATTGTTATAAATATTATCCTAAAATATTTTCAATATATCTTCAATACATCCGATATTTACCAATATTTCCGATATTTGTATAATATTTCCAATATTTTCCAATATATCCGATATTTTCCAATATTTCCGATATTTTCCAATATTTCCGATATTTTTATAATATTTCCAATCTTTCTCAAATATTTCCAATCTTTCTCAAATATTTCCAATCTTTCTCAAATATTTCCAATCTTTCTCAAATATTTCCAATATTTCTCAAATATTTCCAATCTTTCTCAAATATTTCCAATATTTCTCTAATATTTGGGAAATTGTACACAATAAATGCTTCCTATATTTACCCGGTTTTCTAGATTCCCGGAAATAATTATTTTAAATTCTAGATACTTGTTTCGAAAGATTTCTAAAGTGGCTAGCTCTTCGATTCTCTTTTCGCGATCATATCCCACGCTCTCATGTTTTGCGCAGAGTGCAGACCCAGTTTGCGTCCTCTCAATTTTTCCAAATTTGAAGACATAGCATTAACTCGTTATAAATAAATCTGACATTCTAATTTTCATCGTTAACGTTACACAATAAATCCAATTGAAGGAATACACGTGAAACCGTGCAACTATTCTCTTTGTAAAAAGTTAAACTTGATATAAATATATTGTGTAGACTCGGTTGAAAATTGGGAATCACGACTCTCGAGCTCGGTTTTCGTTCTATTTCAGATTGACAAGATAACAATAACAGATAATTTACCTCCGCGCTGAGTGAGTGAGATAGAGAGAAGTTCGCGTTTTCTTTAACCGAAAAGATTAAAATTCTAGATCCGGAGAGGAGCGAGGTGCAGGAGGGAACGCGAAGAGTGGTTTGGGAATAACGAAAACGCTCCGGGCAGAAGCTGGCTATCTCAGTTTTGAACTTCCTCTGTTTTGAAAAGCGTTATTTTTCCTTTTCTTAAATTCATTCGTATTCTGTGTTTAGTATAATTTAACTCGGTTGTTCCGTCACTAGAGGTCGTGCTAGGTCAAACGAAATATTAAATTAGTCGAATGCGTTATTTTTCGCTTTGTAATAAAAAGCCTTGGCCCACATAACAGTCCGTTTAAAACGTTGTTTTAAGCGCCTTTTTTGTTTCAATTTTTCCTTCCCATACTGCTTAGAGAACCAGCTTTTGAGTGGTAAACAATTATTGTGGGCGGAATTTGCAATCGTGGTTGGATACGAAAAAAACTGCCTCTGGGATATAAATTACTAATATCATTGATTACCAGCCGACCTTATGAACTCCGCGTAACTGGTTCTTGTAATTAAATATTAGTTATTCCCTATACCTATTTTGATATTCAAACCAGTAATTATATTGAATCATTTCTAATTTCGCTTATAATGTAATGTGTACTTGTGGGGGCTGTAATTTAATTTTTATTAAGAGGGATTTTAAAATTAATATGTTTTGTATGGTTCTCAAATTATTATAAAATTCTAGGTAATTTAGGGTTATTTTAATCATACGTATTGTGCAGGAAAATTATAATATGATAAACTTAAAAAGGAGGTAGCTTTTACCGTTCTTAATAATAATTTTTCCACCATTAACGATTATTTAAAAATTATTATTTAAAACATATTAGAGCGTTTTAATTTAGCTTGTGTCCAAAATCTTTATAAACTTTTAATACTCGGATAGTTTCCATCCTGATATTCGCTTATATAACTAAAGGAGATAAATTAAAAATCGAAAAATCGTAAAATTTTAACGAACTACGACTTTCCGACGCGCTGGCGGGTTGAAAATTTCTAGACCAATAAATTTACTGGTTACCAAACAAACCTAATAAAACCTTTACGAAGAAGACATTCTTTAAGTTATTCCCTCGGGCGCTCTTATAAGACACTTTACGAGCTTAGGCTGATTACAGAAAACCAAGTTCTAACTTTTACGTTCAAATAAAAAATAATTACCCCATTCTATTAAAAATCACTATTCAACCAGCCGTCTTTTCATACGCGAATATCTTTTGAATCGCGAGTGCTGTTGCATTAAACAATAAAGGAGTGAGGATTATCTTTGCTGTAGCATTTATCCTCCGCACTCCCTCCCCTCCCCTTTTAGAGCCAACACGCGCTGCGATCACGCGCTCTAGCGGCACGCCACGCGGCTGGATCCTTTTTGGCGCGAAAGCGTCGCCCACGCTCGATCTCTTCTCGCACTACAGCTCTGTACAGTAGAACTCCCGATGCAAAGGTAGCCTTAGGATTTTAGGCTTAACTAACTAAATACGCGATGTAGACGTTACGAGGACACGAAATATATCTACTAAATACGTCGTTAATAACAGGTTTTGTTAAGACATTTTTTAAGCCTAATTTCCATTAAGGCGAGTTGACGTTAGGCTTAAGAAATGACTTTTAAACGCTTGATATTCTCGACGTTTTTTCAAGTCGTTGCCGAGTTTCACGAAGAGAGAATAGATCAAAAAATGAATTGTCCGCCTATCATAATCAATCGTGCAATAGTTTCGTCTCGCCCAGTTCGAGGCGATATTTAACCTCTTTCACGACCCCTGACGGAGGAAATTATCCCCAGAAATAGAAAGTCGACAACGAATATTATTCGTAATTGAAGATACTTTAAAGATGGTCCCATTCTGTTTGACAATTTTAAATACCAAATTGCTGGCTTAATTAATGTTTAATGATTTAAAACTAAAAGTTAGTAATGATTATGATTTAGAGTTGTAAGTCTGAAAATTTTCCGTATTTGTCCGAAAAAAATAAAAAAAGTTTTCATTCCATGATTAGTCTAATACATTGTTTGCAATTTTAAATAAAGCGGCATTTTAGCCTCATTATTTTCGAATCTAAAAGTAAAACTAAACATATAGACTATTTTATACTGATTAACAATGTAACACTATTAATGTTTGGTAGTATGTTTACTGTTATTAGACATTTTATGTCGATAAAAAGTTAAAAACATTAAAAACTTCAAAAAGTAATTTATATTTCAATTTTGTATTTTTCCGATTTGCGGAAAATTTTCTAGAATTTTCCGCATTATACAGGGTGTTACGGATAAGAGTACCGAAACTTTCTATATGCATTCTATGGGTCTCTATGAGCAAAAAATGTCAAATCAACAGGGGTCCTAAAGTGCTTCGTTTCAGAGATATGGGCTCCCAAAAACTACCTAAAAAAACCGGACACAGCCTTAAATCTGGCAAACAATATTCTTCCTTGAACCAAATTGTTTCCATTAAACTATCATTTGTTTTTTATCCGTGAGGCGAGAAACTTTAATAACAAGTGGCAAAAGTTCATTAATGTACTTTTAGAAGTAAATTGAGTTTGAAGACAAATACAAGCCATTTTAATTTATTGATATGATTTTAATTATTTAATATAAAGATACAAATGTCATACAAATTCTAAAGGAACGGTTTTAAAATTGTCTAATATTGTTGCTAATATGGCACATTGGTCCAGGAACGCTTATTGCACGGACGGGCTCAAGAAAAATGGGTTAGAAGCTCAAAGATTCAACCAGCAGTAGATTCCTAAAAGACTGGTGTCAGATCGACTGGCGTTTGAGTCTGTAGATAGACGGCTAAGAGAAATACAAGAAATTTGTATCTTTAAATTTAATCATTAAAATCGTAACAATAAATTAAAATGGCTTGTATTTGTCTTCAAACTAATTTTTTTTAAAAGGACATTAACGAACTTTTGCCACTTGTTATTAAAGTTTCTCGCCTCACGGATAAAAAACAATTGATAGTTTAATGAAAACAATTTGGTTCAAGGAAGAATATTGTTTGCCAGATTTAAGGCTGTGTCCGTTTTTTAGGTAGTTTTTTGGGAGCCCATATCTCTGAAACGAAGCACTTTAGGACCCATGTTTAGAAGACATTTTTTACTCATAGAGACTCATAGAATGCTTATAGAAAGTTTCGGTACTCTTATCCGTAACTCCCTGTATATTTCCGGATAATTAACAACTCTCTCTCTCTCTCTCTCTCTCTCTCTCTCTCTCTCTATATATATATATATATATATATATATATATAGTGCAGTTCACAAGGTGACGTCATCAGATAAAGAAAATCGTGAGGTTGTCGATTGCACGTGAACTAAATTAAGTGTCATACTTATGTATTTATATAATTAACTTATGATAAAACGGGTAAACGGAGTAAAATTATTGGTTTTTCGGTTTTTTATGCAAAATGTCATAGATCCGTTAGTGTTTCGTTTTTATGGTCCATTATCATCAGTAACATAATGACATAAGTATGACAATGAGAAAGAAGGATCAACGAATTGATTTTCAGAGTTATTGGCCCATAAATATTAGCTCAGAACAAAGCCCCCTAGCGTCTAAATATGTTTAAAGCGAAATATACTACTAGCAAGATCGGTTGCAAGTCCAAGTCGGAGCGGGGCCAGAATTGCAAAAAGGTTCGGTCAGAAATTTCAGATACAACAATAGGGCTTGTCGTACTTATAGCTATTATATTACTTATGTAAATTTTAAAGTTGAAAGTATTTTCATTAGAGTAAGTTTTAAGCGTCATATGTAAATACAACGTCCCGTATTTTGTTATAAGCAAATATATTCACATAAAATGTGTCATACGTGCATGTTGAACATTTACAACAAATGTTTTATCATTTCCCTTCTTAGGTTTTAAACTATTTGGAGAATTAGTTTAAATAGTGCCTAAGGTATTAGCCTAGCTGATTATTATTATTATTAATATAAATGAGTGCTTGCTTGACACTGTATTTATTTTAAATAACCTTATTTGAAGAATGGCAATTCTTAACCTTACAGTATCGAAGACACATTTTTCGATTTATAAAATCCATTAGGGTATTTTAAATTTGCATTTAAATTATCGGGTACATCGTATAAACAATCCATTTTCCCTCTACAGTTTGTAAATAGCCGCAAAACGATAAAACAAATTACCCTTCGTAAAACATGAAATCAAAACAGGCGATAATTAAAGGTTCTACCTTTTATTTATCCCTCAAGTACGAGCGACAATTACACCATTTAAACGCTCGTTATAGACAGAATGGCACCGTTGGTTTCTCAGAGAAGCGGGACAAATTAGCCAAAGCCGTGCTAAGACGAAATTAAGCAAACGAAAACATTATTTTTTAAATGGTCAGTTCGATGTCATTAACGATATTATATTTTTCAACGGTTAATTAAGCGTCGTATATTTAATACTTATAATAGAGTTTGGAAATTTCTCCTTTTTTGAAGCAGACGCGGTTTTCCGCAAATACCCCTGGGGAGTAACTCTCCAGGGGTGGTTCCCGCTGAACTTTCGTCTCTCGGGGCATGACGATTTCGTGGTTTTTGTGTCCGAGATAAATTATTTAGTCCCCTCTATTTTGCAAAATGGACTCATACGCGTTTAGGAGTAATTTTTAGCGGGGAGCTCTCGGACGAACCGCAAAAAACGAAACCCAACGCTGCCGCCTGGATTTCAATCGATCAGGATGAAATTCGATCCTAGAATGGAACGGCGGTCGCGACCTCTGGTGGCGGGCGCCCGCGGACCACCTTATGACCCGTCGCGAACTCCCACACTTGTAAGGCGGCACCCTATTTGAATGCCCTCATCTGGACCTTTCCAGGGCTGCCTCTCCAGGGATTAGACTCTTTTTTTGGAGGACGTCTCGCAAAAAGATCCATTTTGATCTGATGGACTATGCGGTTAGCTCATTTCTTTATAGGGTTAATAATTTCTGTTATTTTAAAAGGTAATTGCTTACGTAAGTTAACATGAGACCAGTATTTAATCATCTCTTTAGTATGAAAACGAAACATTTGTCGGCGGCTCATGACAAAACCTAATAAACTCCAATTTTTAAATTTTTTGGAATTTGATTTATATTTGATACTTATGGCGAGGGGCAGGTCACTTCTATTTTGGGTTCGTCTTAATCATAGTAAAATTATTAAATCAGGGTAATCGTGATTAAATCAGGGTAATCAAGATTAAAAAATCTAATCAAGATTATAAAATCTAATCACTATTTAAACGAGATTTAATCATTATAATAATGATCTAATCTTTTTAATCAGGATTTCATCATTTAAACTTTATTTAATTATTATTCTAATCATGATCTAATCTTTTTACTTAAATTTAATCATTTTAATCACGATTTAATCAATATAATCGGTTGAATCGAAAATTTATCATTAAAATCAAAACTAAAGTACGATTTAATCATACTAATCACGATATCATTTTTTAATCAGGATTTATTCATTTTAATCAGGATTTAATCATTTTAAACAGATTTAATCATTTTAAACAGATTTAATCATTTTAAACAGATTTAATCATTTTAATCAGATTTAATGATGATTAAATCAGATTTAAACATTCTAATCATGATAAATGTGATTTAATCTACTTAATCGAGATTAAATCGGATTAATCTTTTGAGGAGTGCGTCGTTAATCAAGGAAGTGACCTGCCCCTCGACTTAAGGTAATGTATTTACCGATATGTTTCATCGACGAATGTTTTTGGGGATGGGTGGAATTTTCACCCTAACTCGATATTTTAAAAATTGGTGTTTACAAAGTTTTGTCATGAGACAACACAATTAGTGTAGTAAATCTGGATATTTTTACAACTGTAATGTTAGGCAAAGTTGATATTTTATGATATGTAATAGTTAGTTAAATTTACGGAAATGTTGTTCAGGTATTAATGACCAAATGAGTGTAGTGAGCTAATGGTAAACGTTTAATTGTTTGTCTTGATGCGATAGCTAAAGATGGATATCTCCAAAAACGGTTAGAATTTTAGCTATATACCTTCCTTTTCTGAATAATATTTGGGGTAGTTCTGTAACATACTTTTTGAAAAACTATTAAATAACTTCTAAAATATTTAGTTTCGTATAAAATATATTTTTTTAAATTTCATAACATGGTTCTTCGTTGTTTGGATAAGATCAAAGTGTAGTATATTTTTGCATCATCAAAATAGATGACTTTGTAATTTTTTTTTCAATTTAATAATATGATTCTTCTTTATTTGCCTAAGATTAAAGTGGAATATCGGTTTCACACCAAGCCGATAAACATTCACTACTAAAATTGGATCGAACTAAATCAAAGTAAAATTCTATAGGTAAAAACTATGAGCATGATTTACTTTTAAATATATATATAAGTAAACACTTTTAAATGTCAAAACCATAAATTTCTGAAAACTAACCTTAGCTGACATCATTTCTAATGGCTTAGAAACCTTAAAATATATATGTGCATGGTGTTAGGTGACATTGACATTATATTATATTTTACCCCTGATTTTACATATTATTATTAAATTATAATATATTCATTATTCAATTATAATATATTCATTATTCAATTATAAAACATCATATTATATATTCAATTATGATACATTATATTATATATTCAATTATGATACATTATATTATATATTCATTTATAAAACATCATATTATATATTCAATTATGATACATTATATTACATATTCAATTATGATACATTATATTACATATTCAATTATAATATATTATATTATATATTCAATTATAATATAATTTATTAAATTTATATTATATATTCAATTATAATATAATTTATTAAATTTATATTATATATTCAATTATAATATAATTTGTTAAATTTAAATTATATTTTCAATTATAATATAATTTATTAAATTTAAATTATATATTCAATTATAATATAAATTATTAAATTTAAATTATATATTGAATTCTAATATAATTTATTAAATTTAAATTTCATATTATTACAACGCTTTTGAGACAAAATTTTAAAGTGTTCAAAGTAGAATTAAATAACACAGCCATTATTTTATTAAACAAATTAGCATGTTACTAAATGATTTGATACCACTCTAAACCCGTTACCTATCATTTGAAAAAAATTATTATTTTTTCTAAGTGATATTATGTAATTAATTTCTTTGAGGTTTAGCGCGCTCTTTTAAACAACGACTTCTTCTTTAGTTCTGGAAAGGATTGTAATTTCAATTAAACAATAAGAACCAAATTATTCGTTAAAAGAACTGTCCAATTAACAAAGCCCCAATTATCCTTTACAGTCTACACTGAGCCACGTACGTAGACGCTTTTGGGGTTTATGTAAGCAGACGAAAATCCCTCAGTTTTGGACTAATAATAATAATAATAAACAGCTAGCGACGTTTATTGCCTTTAAACGGGTGGCCGGGTTACAACGCGTAGGAGGGTGGCGGCGAGCACTTCATGCCACGCGAGCCAACAGCTCCCTACGCCTATACTATTTGCTAATGATTCTTCCTTGCCAATTAATATAGGTTGTATCATATGAAACATAATCACTCATAAGTATGCCATAAAAGTATTTTCTCTAATGAAACCTTGTTCACGGGATATGACGTAAATCACGTCACTTCCCTTTATGCCACGAGAGCCAACAGCTCCTTACACTAACCTCAACAAGTTTTTATGGAAGGGGAAACTGAAGAGCTCGGGGGAAAACACCTCTAACCATTGGGGAGATAACTTTCAAACTTAACGCAGAAGGAGTTGTTCCGAGTTTCCCCCCAGTGCCACAAGCTGGGATCGAAACCGGCTCCTCTTGCTGCGAGGCGAAAGTGCCTTTTTTTTGACAACCACACATCGGTGTCGACCCAAGGCCTTAGACACCAGCACACAATAACTGATTAATTAGGGTGAGATATGTGTAACAGCCACGCCAACGGGGAAGGCGAAAGTGCTAACCACTCCGCCAACGCACTTCTCGGCTGGAGATAAAATAATATTTGATATTTGAATAGTTTGATATTTTGACGATTATAGTGTATTGATATGGCATTATTTTCTTTATCAAGCCTCTTCTGAACGTATTGATTTGAATTTAAATGTCTTCGCATGACTTTCTGAATATATTTTCTCGTCATCTGTGCTTTGCAGTTATTATTCCTTCAAAGTTTAACAGATTAATCTTTTTAATTCCTTAGCTTTGTTTCTTTGTATATTAATTGATCGAATTGTATTCATTCGTACAGGAATCCATACCTCTACTGGGAATGCTTATCCTGCCGGATCGCGTATGCTATGATCACTCTGACGGCTTTGGCCCCGCCTACGAGAGAAAAAATCTCCTCTGCGCTCGCTCAACTCTCACGTTGTTGTTTGTTCAGTTAACATAGTGACATCAAAAAAACTGTCAGCCACATAGAGACGAAAATCTGCCGCGTTAAGCACTCCAAGTAGAGGCTTGGATTAATAATTGTAGTTCCTAAAACTTCCTACCTGGATTTATCACTTGAAAAAAACCTGACCAGCAAATGGCTTTTGCGACAGCAGCGACGCTTCGGCGAAGTTAACGGAGAATTTCCGAAACTCCCGTAACAGGTAGCCTTCTACAAGGCAGAACCCGTAACAAACACTTAGCTAATGCGCGCCTAGTGCTCGGCAGTCGATTAATTTTTATCCATGAATAAAATAAGCTCGGCGATAGTTAAATAATATTTATTTAAATAACCGATAGTTGAATAAAAATTGTAAAATGTTTAAATAATCGAAAGTGAATAAGCCTATTATTTAAATAAAACAAACAATTATTTAAATAAATGCCACTTTTATTCAAATAAATGCTTGGTTGCGTAAAAAACATAATTAAATAAGTTAAAATGATATTCTTTTTACCAACGTTTTTTTAAATAAATCGGAAAATTTGTGGATAATGAATAAACAATTCCGAGCACTATGCACTCCGAACGCTATTATTCATCCAAGGTAGAGGTATGGATTTCTGATTAGTACTATTCACCTTTCATTTTCCTTAATTACTTTTTGAAGTTTTAACTGTGACATCAAGGTCAAATTTACCCCCGGAAAGAGGGGGGGGGGGGACGTCAGTCTCAGGGAACCAATGAGATCGCTGATTTGATTTCTTAAGGAGATAGAGCTTATTCTTCGAGCGGGAGATGGTTTTGAATCAGTGGCGTAACTAGAAAAATTGGGTCCCAATGCCGAACGGGCCCCGCTATGTTGACGCCAGTGACAGTTCACCCGTCGTGGTGGACGGCGAAGCTTGCTGGCCCAGTTACGCCACTGGTTTGAAGCAAACGCTAAATTCGTTTCAACACGGTCATTCTCACTAACAAGGAGACATCCTGCGTGTTTGTCCTCGATTTTGTTCAAACTCGGGGGTTAATTAGACCTTCGTGTACCTTGAAAGCTCCTAAAGGGAAAGGTTTCAATGGACATTCGTTTTGCCATAGCAACCAAAAATGTTTTTCACAACTCAAATTTAAATTTTTTCTACGTAAAATAGCATGGCAAAATCACGGATTGTATACCTTTACGATTTTAACGAAATTTTATTGATTTAACCCATTTTTATCGATTTTACCCAATTGTTTTGCCAAAATTTTAATTTTTTTAAAATGTACAAACCGTGTTTAAACTTGGGTAGTGAAAAAAAAATTGGTTTCCGTGGCAAAACCAATGGCCATTGAAAATTTTCCCTTTAGGAGCTTTCAAGGTACATGAAGGTCTACTTAACCTCCGAGTTTTAAAATAATCGGCGAGAAAGCCCCCGGGAAGTCTCCTTGTAAGTAGAAATAAAACCATTATTGATACAACAAAGATGGGATTTGGAGTGTCCTCTGCAGAAAGAACAAGCCTCTGAACCTCTTGCTCATGTGCTCAAGTTGGTAACAAGCTTGAGCAATAATTTGTGAAATCTAACAAGAGGTACAGGGATGAAAACGAACAAGGATAAGCGGCACATTTTTGAGCCACAGATTTTGGAGGCTAACTGGTGTTGGCGTGGGTTAATAACAGATATTCAAATGCCATTGGTAGTAAGTATATCTAAAAACCTTTAATACCATGCAGGCTTTAACAGTTCCAATCAGTTCGCGGAACTGTTTTGGTAATATTCGATGGTTCACTTCTTTCATTTAGAAGAATTTGGCACACATGGTCTCCGCTTTGTACTTTAAAATGGTTGCCTAACCTCAAACCCACCCCTTAAAACGCGTGACCAATTATTGTCGTAATTCGAAACCAACTAGAACGTTAGGTTGGCAATAGAGCGGGGTGAGAGCCGACCTTGTTACCAAGCGTGGTCCAGTTGGGCCATCGTACGTAACGCCGGTTGCTTTTCTGATAATAAGGTATCTTTATATTCCTCCCCTCCGTAATAAAAATGATGGTTGGAGTGGTTGGGGACCAGCGGATAAAGCTTTTTTTAGTGTGTGTACAGGGTGTATCGCTTTCGTTTATTGTGTGTTGGGCTAATACGCAACCGAAGTTTTTTGCCAAAGAACCCGACGAGTCATGCTCGGCGTAGGGTGTGTGAGCTGAACGAGAATCAAATTTGCGAGTCGGATTTTTTTTTCAAATAAATAAAATTCATTGATAATGTATAAAAATGTTAGAGTTTGATTATGTCTAAAAATATTAGAGTCTGATTATGTCTAAAGATTTGAGGGTCTGATAATGTCTAAAAAATTTGGGGTCTGATAATGTATAACAATTTTGGGGTCTGATAATGTCTAAAAATTTTGGGGTCTGATAATGACTAAAAATTTTGGGGTCTGATAATGTCTAAAATTTTTGGGGTCTGATAATGTATAAAAAATTCGGGGTCTGATAATGTCTAAAAATTTTGGGGTCTGATAATGTATAAAAAATTCGGGGTCTGATAATGTCTAAAATTTTAGGGTCTGATAACGACTAAAAGTTTGGGGTGTGATAATGTCTAAAATTTTAGGGTCTGATAACGACTAAAAGTTTGGGGTGTGATAATGTCTAAATTTTTAGGGTCTGATAACGACTAAAAATTTTAGGGTGTGATAATGTCTAACAAAATTCGGGTCTGATAATTTTTCAATAAATAAAATTCATTGATAATTTTAACAAAAGTTTTCAGTCTGATAATTTTTAATGGTAATAATCCGCTAGGCCCAAGTCATCTAGATACTTTTAATGCCATTACTTCAGTTTTAATGGGAAGTAGATACCGTAGAATTCGAGGGAAACCCCTTAAACCCGTGGAGAGAAAATTTTAAAACTCAACGCAGAAGGAGTTGTCACCCACCTCGATGAAAAAGTGCTAACCATATCGACGGGTCGGACATTTACCAAAATCCCGTACAGTTTGTCTAAAATCGCAAAATCTTCCAACTCTCTCTATGGTAAATTAACATTGAAATCCCAAAATCACTTCAAAAAGTAATGATAAAATCGCCAAAGTCTCTACGAAATCCCGAAATCCCGTACAAAGTAATGGCAAGTGTCCGACCCCTCGAACCATATTGCCACCCCACTAATACATTTTTCGCGAAAGACAATTTTTACAAATTTTACGTCCCATTTTCAAATGAGATGCTTTTAAAAGATTTCGTGTTTGATATTTTTGGAATTTTTTAAACATTTTCTGATAGTTGATAAATTTGAAATAATTTATTTTCACATAATTTTACTATCTTTCTAGTCTGATAATTTTACTAACTTTCTAGTCTGATAATTTTACTAACTTTCTAGTCTGATAAATTTACTATCTTTCTAGTCTGATAATTTTACTATCTTTCTAGTCTGATAATTTTACTAAGTTTCTAGTCTGATAATTTTACTAACTTTTTAGTCTGACAATTTTACTAACTTTCTAATCTTATAATTTTACTAACTTTTTAGCCTGACAATTTTACTAACTTTCTAATCTGATAATTTTACTAACTTTCTAGTCTGACAATTTGACTAACTTTCTAGTCTGATAATTTTACTATCTTTCTAGTCTGATAATTTTACTAACTTTCTTTTCTGATAATTTTACTAACTTTCTAGTTTGATAATTTTACTAACTTTCTAGTCTGATAATTTGACTAACTTTCTAGTCTGATAATTTGACTATCTTTCTAGTCTGATAATTTTACTAACTTTCTAGTCTGATAATTTTACTAACTTTCTAGTTTGATAATTTTACTAACTTTCTAGTTTGCTATTTTTACTACCTTTCTAGTCTGATAATTTGACTAACTTTCTAGTCTGATAATTTGACTATCTTTCTAGTCTGATAATTTGACTAACTTTCTAGTCTGATAATTTGACTATCTTTCTAGTCTGATAATTTGACTAACTTTCTAGTCTGATAATTTGACTATCTTTCTAGTCTGATAATTTTACTATCTTTCTAGTCTGATAATTTTACTATCTTTCTAGTCTGACAATTTTACTAACTTTCTAATCTTATAATTTTACTAACTTTTTAGCCTGACAATTTTACTAACTTTCTAATCTGATAATTTTACTAACTTTCTAGTCTGACAATTTGACTAACTTTCTAGTCTGATAATTTTACTATCTTTCTAGTCTGATAATTTTACTAACTTTCTTTTCTGATAATTTTACTAACTTTCTAGTTTGATAATTTTACTAACTTTCTAGTCTGATAATTTGACTAACTTTCTAGTCTGATAATTTGACTATCTTTCTAGTCTGATAATTTTACTAACTTTCTAGTTTGATAATTTTACTAACTTTCTAGTTTGATAATTTTACTAACTTTCTAGTTTGATATTTTTACTACCTTTCTAGTCTGATAATTTGACTAACTTTCTAGTCTGATAATTTGACTATCTTTCTAGTCTGATAATTTGACTAACTTTCTAGTCTGATAATTTGACTATCTTTCTAGTCTGATAATTTTACTATCTTTCTAGTCTGATAATTTTACTAACTTTCTAGTTTGATAATTTTACTAACTTTCTAGTCTGATAATTTTACTAACTTTCTAGTCTGATAATTTTACTATCTTTCTAGTCTGATAATTTTACTATCTTTATAGTCTGATAATTTTACTATCTTTCTAGTCTGATAATTTTACTATATTTCTAGTCTGATAATATTACTAACTTTCTAGTCTGATAATTTTACTATCTTTCTAGTCTGATAATTTTACTATCATTATAGTTTGATAATTTTACTAACTTTATACTCTGATAATTTGAATAATTTGCTAATCTGATAAACCTGATAATTTTCAAGCATGACATACTTAAAAAATTCCGCGTCTGAAAATTTTCGCAAAATTGAGATCATTCTATCGAGTTCGATATTTTTTTCTAATCTTAAAAAAGTCGGAAGAATTTGAAAATAAAAAACGGACAAGTAAAGACTGATTCGATGGTTTGTGTAGCACCCTGTACATATGCTAAAGCCTATCCCGGACCGAGAGATTGAAAGGCACCATATCAGATTTCGTCGGGGCGCGGGTGACGGTGTCCGATACGGAAGACGTATCATTTTCCACCCCTGATTTTCGCGGGAGCGGGCTTCCTGGGATATCTAGTTTTATATCTGCACCGCGAAAATAGGGGCACGCGGCCGGTCACACTTTGAACTGGCGGCTCTCGACCGCGACCATTTTTATCGTCCAGAAACCCCGCGCGCTAGCTTTGCTTTTCCCATAAAAATGACCCTCTCCGGTTTCAGAGACTTCTGATCCCACACCCTCGTCTGCCGATGTTGACTGTTCGATCACAGTTTTGAAAGCTTTGTACTTTGCTGGTTTCTCCGTGCGGATTCGTATGACGTAACCTTCGTCAATAATCCCGAATAATTAACTTCTGTATTTCGATAACGTACATTATTCGTATACGCTTTGGTTCGCCGCCATATGGTTGTTGATAATATAATATATTAGAGTTGTAAGTTGGAAAATTTTAAGTATTTTTCCGAAAAAAAATTAAAAAGGTTTTCATACCATGATTAGCCTAATATATTGTTGGCAAATTTAAATAAAGCGGCATTTTCGCCTCATTTTTTCGAATCTGAAAATAAAACTAAACCTCTAGACTAGTTTAAACTGATTAACAATGTAATACTATTAATGTTTTGTAGTCTGTTTACTGTTATTAGACATTTTATCTCGATAAAAATTACTACCAGCGATACATGTCCCTCTTGAGGTAGGTGGTCTGTGGTCCGAGTAAGTTTTGTTACTTCTTAATTTTTTTAGGGTTTAGTTTTTCTCGCATTATAGAATTTACTACCTTTTTGCGTATATTATTATCATTGCAGTTCGTTGGTGGTTCTTATGAACTGAACTTTTTGTTACAATAAGAAAAAATTCATTTAATTCGGTATTTTCTAACTCACCAACCATAAGGATGATATTTTGTAAATAGCTATAAGGTGACCTATGTTAAAAGAGTACTTTTCATTATAGACTAATATTATTAATGCCTAAGTTATCGTTATTTCACTGTATACAATGGTTTTTAGTGGAAAGGTTAAACGATAAATGAGTTAGATTTCGTTAAAACTGTGCAAACCTTCTGGCCCCTATTGTCGTTTTCTTTTATTTTTATTTTTTTCAATATTTCCCATCCCCCCCCCCTCCCCGATCCAAAATTCCAGCTACGCCATTGGCGCCAACCTAGCACACTTTGTGCTATTTTTAAAATTTTCAATGGCTCGTAATATTGCCATAAAAAGGGTGCAAGATTTATTCTGTCAATTTATCTTTTACTTCACACTGGAAGTTGGCTGGCTGCATAATACTCACGTGTATTGAAACCTAAATAAGAAATTTAACTGCTTAGAACTAAACCTAAATAAGAAATTTAACTGCTTAGAACTAAACCTAAATAAGAAATTTAACTGCTTAGAACTAAACCTAAATAAGAAATTTAACTGCTTAGAACTAAACCTAAATAAGAAATTTAACTGCTTAGAACTAAACCTAAATAATAAATTTAACTGTAAAAAACTAAACCTAAATAATAAATTTAACTGTAAAAAACTAAACCTAAATAAGACATTTATCTGTAAAGAACTAAAACTAAATAAGAAATTTATTTGTAAAGAACTAAACCTAAGTAAGAAATTTATTTGTTAAGAACTAAACCTAAGTAAGAAATTTATTTGTTAAGAACTAAACCTAAATAAGAAATTTATTTGTAAAGAACTAAACCTAAATAAGAAATTTATTTGTAAAGAACTAAACCCTAATAAGAAATTTATTTGTGAAGAACTAAACCTAAGTAAGAAATTTATTTGTAAAGAACTAATCCTAAATAAGAAATTTATCTGTAAAGAACTAATCCTAAATAAGAAATTTATTTGTAAAGAACTAAACCCTAATAAGAAATTTATTTGTAAAGAAACTAATCCTAAATAAGAAATTTATCTGTAAAGAACTAAACCTAAATAAGAAATTTATTTGTAAAGAACTAAACCTTAGTAAGAAATTTATTTGTAAAGAACTAAACCTAAGTAAGAAATTTATTTGTAAAGAACTAAACCTTAGTAAGAATTTTTTTGTAAAGAACTAAACCTAAATTAGAAATTTATTTGTCAAGAACTAAACCTAAATAATAAATTTAACTGTAAAAAACTAAACCTAAATAAGACATTTATCTGTAAAGAACTAAAACTAAATAAGAAATTTATTTGGAAAGAACTAAACCTAAATTATAAATTTATCTGTAAAAAACTAAACCTAAATAAGAAATTTAACTGTTTAGAACTAAACCTAAATAAGAAATTTATCTGTAAAGAACTAAACCTAAATAAGAAATTTAACTGCTTAGAACTAAACCTAAATAAGAAATTTATCTGTAAAGAACTAAACCTAAATAAGAAATTTATTTGTAAATAACTAAACCTAAATAAGAAATTTATTTGTAAAGAACTAAACCCTAATAAGAAATTTATTTGTAAAGAACTAAACCTATGTAAGAAATTTATTTGTAAAGAACTAAACCTAAATAAGAAATTTATCTGTAAAGAACTAAACCTAAATAAGAAATTTATCTGTTTAGAACTAAACCTAAATAAGAAATTTATCTGTAAAGAACTAAACCTAAATAATAAATTTATCTGTGAAGAACTAAACCTAAATAAGAATTTTAACTAAATTAATGTTAATTAAGTACGTCTTTTAAGAGTTAAATTAACGACTTATCAGACAAAGTATCAACACTCAAGGCTGATATTACACGGTATACTTTTAAAACCTTATTTAATTTAAAAAAATTATAAGTTTTACGATAATTTTAAAGATGGGTGTACGCATCGTTTAGATGGATCCAGTTTCAAATGTGGATATTTTGAGATATGTTTAATAACTGATGACAAAATATACTACACTTTGATCTTAGCCTAATAACGAAGAAGATTTTTAATTAAGTTTAATAAAAATAGTTTTATACGTAGTCATCTATTTTCTTAATAAATGATTTATTGCAGTTCTTCAAAATGTATGTGACAAAATTACACCATTCGCTTTTCCCTTTGATCTTAGGCAAACGATGACGAATTTCAACCAAATACGGCAGTACTATTACCGCGAAAAAGGTTACAGTAATATAACAGGAATATAATGTCAATCTATTATCTATTTTGTAGCAAACAATATATTCTAGAGGTACCCAACTGCAACCGTAAATGTTTTATTTATGTTTCTTTCAGACAGTATGATACAGAATTACACCAAAAACTATAGAGCAAATTGAAAACTCGGAACAACTCCTTCCGCGTTAAGTTTGCAAGTTGTCTCCCCACTGGTTGAAGAGGTTTTCCCCCGAGCTCTTCGGTTTCCCCTTCCATAAAAACATGTTTAGGTTAACGTTAATATATAGTTAGTGTAGGTAGCTGTTGGCTCGCGTGGCATGAAGGGCTAGCCACCACCCTCCTACGCGTTGTAACCCGGCCACCCGAATTAATGGCTTTAAAAGTCGCATGATGACTTAGGCCTAAGGTGGTGCTGATTATTACCTTCTATGGCAAATTTAGCGTTTCTTCCCAAGTCAAGACACACGATAAAGTTAGTCTTCACTCTGTCGTCCAATAATTCCCCAATTCGCTTCCAAACTAGAGACCTTCTATGACAAATTTTGCGTTTCTTTCCAAGTCAAGACACACAATAAGGTTAGTCTTCGCTCTGTCGTCCAATAATTCCCCAATTCGTTTCCAAACTAGAGACCTTCTATGACAAATTTTGCGTTTCTTTCCAAGTCAAGACACACGATAAAGTTAGTCTTCACTCTGTCGTCCAATAATTCCCCAATTCGCTTCCAAACTAGAGACCTTCTATGGCAAATTTTGCGTTTCTTTCCAAGTCAAGACACACGATAAGGTTAGTCTTCGCTCTGTCGTCCAATAATTCCCCAATTCGTAGAAATGATATCCCGGCGTTCATTCACAACTTTGGCGGTATAATTTGAAGCATCCTCCAGGCGACCATGTTCCTATTAAAAATAACCTGTTGCCATTATGTATTACGCGGGCATAATTCATATCATCTCAACAACGGAACTGCGCGTTTCAATTTCCATCATTATACAGTTCGGTATCTCTTCAGGGGGAGGGTGCTTCCAGTCAGAATTCCATCGAATGTTTCTCCCTAATTAATCTCATTATCATTTGGCGCTTCCCCTTCCAGTAATTAAGCGCCGCGACACGTCTTCTGATTAGTGCAGGAACACAATTAGCGTTTGTAAGGCTGCGACCGACTGTTCCAAACCGGGTTTTTACTATCATCGTATTGTATAGCCACGAGGGATATATTGAATGCCGGCTGGATTTTAACAAATCCAAAAAGAATCCTTACGCCATTGATGGTGAAGGAAGGCGTAATTTCGAAGATTATTTTACTTTTGAATTTAAAAGTTATAGAGTGGTTGAGCTTGGCAGGATGGATATTGTCCACTGATTTTTTTTAATGCTTTTTGACATTTTTCGAGTACAAAACTAAGAAGGTTAACCGATCACGAATTCAATTTATAAAAGTAACTAACTAATTTAAACCAGAAGTATGGAATTCCCAATATTATTATTAATTTTTAGCGTTCTTATTTAAATTTAATTGATAACTATAGTCTTAAGCCACTATCACACGACAGTAAAAACCCAATAACTCAAATCGGTAAAGTTACGAAGATACTTGTTGTAAGCGCAGATCGGCGGCGTTGGTTTAGAAAGCAAAGGTTTTTCGCGGTAAGTCAAGGCTCACGACGAAGATAAAGTGATTGGAGGATACTATAGTAGTGGCAAAAAGTTCATAGAACCACCATCCACACTTACAACTACGAAGAGTTTAAACTAAAACCAGATTATTTCTACCGCTTGTGTGAGCTGCTTTGTATACTAAATAAAAAGAGATGCTACCGTCTCTAAGATTCATATTTATTTCTTTTAATTTTACCTATTTAAAATCCATACACTCAAAAAATGTGCTTTAGAAAAAAAGTCCCTAATTTAGAATTCACGATGAAAATTAAAAAACAAAAATACAACTAAGAAATAATCAGCTTGGCTAATACCCAAGACACCACATTAAGCCTAAGTCATCTAGATACTTTTAATGCCTTAAACGGGGTGACCGGGTTACAATCAATTTAAGCTCCAAATTTGCCAAATGACGTTGAGATTAGATATGAAGTTTCTTAATTCAGATCACTTCCAAATTGCAAAATACCTTAAAATGAAGATTTCCAAATATTTTTAAGAAAATAACTTTCCTGAAACAAATTTTACTCTATCAATCGTAAGAGGTTACATTTAAAAGTGTAAATTAGCTTGCCCAACTCGATTTGGGTACCTTAATTATTTACGATGATCCGCGCTGGAGGCTATGTTACGTATCCGGCCAAACTTTCTCAGCGTTCAATTTATTCGAGAAAGAAACCTTTTTAATTTATGACATTATTTGCTACTATGGCGTGATGCTTTTGGTCAGGTTCGCCTTATTGACTAGGCAAAACTGCTAGAGCCATACGTATACCTCTAATAGTGCTATGTTAGTCAGTGATGATTTGTATTCAGGGTGTCCACTAAAAAATGATCCAGGGCGAATTTCTCAAAATCTGTTTTAGGTACGATTTTGAAATTTTCAACTCGTATACAAGATGTAGGGGGAAACATAATGCGAAAAGGTTGATGACCTTGAACCATGTCTTCAAGGTCATCAAAAATCTAACACGAGAACCGTAAGGGTTAGAAAGTTGGTTCCAATTAGACACGTGTTCCACGTGACTTTCTAAGTACAATTAGCTTTGACCTGATTGGATTTGACCAATAGGAAGCCGAGAAATGCTAGATGAAAAACAAGAAGGTCGTTCAGGTGATAACGTGTCGAAAGCGATGTTCGGGAGCTGATAACTCTAAAGATACTCATGTTAGAGTACTGAAATTTGTTACTAATCCTCACCAGGATTGAGGGTCTTTAGTTTAAAAATTTCAATGACCTTGAACCATGTCTTCAAGGTCATCTAAAAACTAACGCGAGAACCTTAAGTGTTAGAAAGTTGATTCCAATTAGAAAAGTGTTCCATGTCACATTGTAGATTTAATAAGTTTTGATTCGATCGAATTTGACCAATAGGAAGTCGAGGAACTGTTTTTCAAAATCAAAAAGGTCGTTAAAATGAAAATTGAAAGAAAACACACATAACTTGAAACCAATTCGTGTTACATCGAAATTTGCTAGACATACTCATTACGGTGGTCGTCATGACAACAACATTTAAAAATATTTTCAAATGTCATTTTATTTTACGCCATAAACATAAGGTAGTTTATTTTTGTAAGTACAAAGTTAGTTGTTTCTTTAGAAATAATAAAGTTATGTATACTATTCGAGAAAACGGCGAAATGGTTCAGTTATTTTATGAAAATGGGAGAAATGCAGCGGCAATTTTTCTAACACTTACGGTTCTCGCGTTAGTTATTGGATGACCTTGAAGACATGGTTCAAGGTCATTGAAATTTCTAAACTAAAGACCTGATGAGGATGTGTAGCAAATTTCAGTACTCTAAAACGAGTATCTTTAGAGTTATCAGCTCCAGAACCTCGCTTTCGACACGCTATCAACTTAACGACCTTCTGGTTTTTCATCTAGTATTTCTCGGCTTCCTATTGGTCAAATCCGATCAGGTCAAAGCTATTTGTACTTAAAAGGTCACGTGGAACACGTGTCTAATTGGACCCAAATTTCTAACCCTTACGGTTCTCGAGTTAGTTTTTGGATGACCTTGAAGACATGGTTCAAGGTCATCGACATTTTCGCAGTAGGTTTCCCCCTATATCTTGTATACGACTTGAAAATTTCCAAATCGTACCTAAAACATATTTTGAGATATTCACCCTGGTTCATTTTGAAGTGGACACCCTGTATATGGGGAATAGCCGATTTTTAACTAAAGAATTTAAAATATCATTTCGGACTTATTTACAGAAGTTCTGCACTGGTTAAACCTGGTTTTAATAACCAAGTTTTCATTTTATTACACAAAAGAGCTGTAAATAGCTTTCCTGTAGAATTTTTACCTCTCCGAGGGGACAAAGTCCCCTAGGAGGGGTTATACAATCACCGTGTCTGTCTGTCTGTCTGTCTGTGTGTCTGTGTGTCTGCCCTGCAAACGCGTTCACATTTTCCGTGCAAAGGTTAATCATTGCGTACGCAGTTTCTCGAAATCTCTGCGTTCGCAGTTTCTCGAAGGTTTGGCAAAACCACCGTGTGACGGTGAGCGTTAACGGATACATTTGCGGTTTGGTTTGGATGGTGTTTTTTCGCTCACCGTCGTGACGGTTTGGTGTATTACGTTTTTGTAATGTTTATGCGTAGGTTGTGGATGTTGAGTTCGTGTTATGACGGTTGTGAGTGTTGAGTTTGTTGTGTTTGTGTTTTGATGGTTGTGTATGTTGAGTTCGTGTTATGTCGGTTGTGGGTGTAGAGATGGTGGTGTGTATGTGTTGCGATTTATTAGCGCCGGCCGGGAATCGAACCCGGGTCTGTTTTGTGCAAGAGATTTACTCTAACCACTCAGCCACCAACGCTTGTTAAGAATAACCTAATTATACCCTTGAAATTATCAACTCAACCTGTGAGGCTAATTAAGTAGATTGGAAGATATTAGTAGCTCTCAGCTCTCAGCTGTTAATTAAGACAAGAGTTTATAGTAAGGTAGTTTGAATTTAGTTAAAATTACTCAGTATAATTTATGATATTTACTTAAGTGTAAATGTAAGTGTGTTTTGGTTTATTTTTCAATCACGATGAACTAAGACAAATCTAGTCTTGGACACTTGAGTACCAGTTCTGCACAATTACGTAGGAGGGATATATATTGTTGGGTTATTGATGAAAGTTAAATCTAGAACGTTACATAGACTGTTCTGAATAAAAATAAACATTTATAATTTTGCATAATTCTGGTTGCTATTTTATTTCTTATCACTCGCCCACAACATTAAAGTTCTGGCAATCCCGAATCAACTAAATTTGCGATATAACGGCGACGGGAAATTATTCTCGTAAATTTATCGCGCGGCCTTAGGGAATATTCTTTTAACAAAATTTTTATAATCTATCGTTTAATTAAAATCGGCCCGATTCCGTTAAAATTATAAACCAAAAAGCGAACGGTCGTTATAATACCCTCTGCAGCTATTTCTTTCATTAAAATTTGCTTTGTATTATATTCAACTGACAAACTTGTACTGTAAAAAGGGTGTAATTCAATTGTTCATTGTTATAGTACGTCTAACTCACTGTTGTAACTACTTAACTTATGATATTCTGAATAAATTAAAATTGGTCGTTTCGTCTCAATTATTCTAATTATAATTAAATTTTATACCGGGCGGGATAGAACTGGGATAACATTTTTAACAAATAACTCTAAATTGCGGAGATATATCTTTAAGGGTTATCTCGAGAAATTAATACAACTAGGGACAATTCTTCCGAGGAAAGGTATATTTTGGCTTGCCAACTTGTTACTGTCACCATAATGTGCAATTCAAAGAAATTGAAATCGCGCATCACAAAAAGTCAGCGGCTCTTACCGACCGTGGAAGCCCACGTGACCCGAATTTTAACTCCAGTTGTTACCGCTAAGTGGCGTTTTCAAAGATTTCTAATGCTTAAAGGCCGACTACATAAATCTTCGGTTTACTCTGTCTTTCACTGGAAGTAGGCTGACTGCATGGCACACGTGTATTGCAGTAAGCCTACTTCCAGTGAAAAACAAAGTAAACCGAAGATCTATGTAGTCGGCCTTTAAGTCAACTTGCATCTAAGAATTTTTATATTCAAAGTGTAGGCTCACAAGCAAAACTGCGTAACAAATCTGTCATTCAGAGAAGAAAAACGCTACCTGTTGAACATTGTGCGCTTTTCGACTGTTTTTATCGTACGAAGCCTAGTTACCATGAACACTTCTACAAGAAGGCTAAGATAGGCTGTAACTTATTTATATATTATGAGGGGGCTCGTGAAATAGTCCTCAAAATACTCCTACAAATATTCCCCCAATATAATAAAAATCTTCCACCAATAAATTTTCACCAATTTACTAAAATTTTTGCCTTCAATATCTGAAAAATATTTCCTCAATATCTGAAAAATATTTCCTCAATATCTGAAAAATATTTCCTCAATATCTGAAAAATATTTCCTCAATATCTGAAAAATATTTCCTCAATATCTGAAAAATATTTCCTCAATATCTGAAAAATATTTCCTCAATATCTGAAAAATATTTCCTCAATATCTGAAAAATATTTCCTCAATATCTGAAAAATATTTCCTCAATACCTGAAAAATATTTCCTCAATATCTGAAAAATATTTCCTCAATATCTGAAAAATATTTCCTCAATACCTGAAAAATATTTCCTCAATATCTGAAAAATATTTCCTCAATATCTGAAAAATATTTCCTCAATATCTGAAAAATATTTCCTCAATATCTGAAAAATATTTCCTCAATATCTGAAAAATATTTCCTCAATATCTGAAAAGTCTTCCCCTCAATATCTGAAAAGTCTTCCCCTCAATATCTGAAAAATCTTCCCCTCAATATTCTGAATATTTTCCCCTCAATATCCTAAATATTTTCCTCTTAATATTCTAAAAATATTTCCACAATATCTCAAAAATCTTCCCGTCAATATCCTAAATATATACCCCTCAATATCCTAAATATTTTCCCCTCAATATTCTAAAATTATTTCCCCCATTTCTGAAAAACATTCCCCTCAATATCCAAAATATTTCCCCCTCAATATCCTAAATATTTCCCCCTCAATAATCTAAATATTTTTCCCTCAATATTCTAAATATTTTCCCCTCAATATTCTAAAAATATTCAATAAATATCCTAAATATTTCCCCCTCAATACTCTAAAATTATTCCCCCAATATCTTTAAATATTCCCCTCAATATCCTAAATATATGACCCTCAATATCCTAAATATTTTCCTCGCAATATTCTAAAAATATTCCCACAATATCTGAAAAATATTCCCACAATATCTGAAAAATATTCCCACAATATCGGAAAAATATTCCCACAATATCGGAAAAATATTCCCTCAATATCTAAAAAATATTCCCCTCAATATCATAAGTATCTTCCTCTCAATATACTCAATATTATCCCCGCAACATTCTAAACATATTTTGCCAATATCTAAAAAATCTTCCCCTCAATATCCTAAATATGTTTTCCTCAATATTCTAGAAATCTTCCCCTCAACATCCTAAAATATTATTTAATATACTATAAATGTTTCCAAATATCTTAACACCCCACCCCTTTCTCAATATACTAAAAATGATCAGATCACCGAATATCCTGAAAACGTCCTCAAAACAACGTAAAATTGGCCAAACATATCCTAAAAATGTTCCCAGAATATTTTAAATATGTGCTCTGAATTTCCTTAAAATGCAGTGTGCCAGAATTTATACCTAGTAACAGAGACCATACCACCGGAGGTCTATCATCATAGTGCCCTATGCCAGCGTCCCCTAGCCCGGACAGGTGACAAATCCAGCATGGGTAGTAGTACCCTACTACCGTCGACGCAGAAATAGGCGTCCATTTGCAAGTAGGAGCCTCTAATTTTCTTTCCCGTCGTGCGGTGCCACCGCCAGTTACCCCAAGCTACTGTAAAACCTGGTGACACAAATGTGAAGTTATAGGTGATCGACCACAAATATAGAACTTTATCCTACCCTTTGTCAGGCAAGCTTAATTAACATAGTCTTCTATGGCACACTGTCGTTACGTATTTCGAAAGGTGGTCGATTTTTGAAGAACGGGGGCCTTTTTTCAGCCTTGTACTAATTTTTTCAAAAGCTCTTTCGGGGTTTGAGAAGGTGGAGTGGAGAGAGAAAAACCTTTTACACAACACTCGTGTCTGCGGTAATAACTTGCAAATCAGCCGCGAGGTGGCGTTCATGCGAGGAACCCTTTTTAGCTGCCTCTCCAGTTCCCTATTCTCTATTCTCAGTTTTATTAATAAGCGGAGCACGTAGCCCCGACTCATTCGCGCTGGAAGATTCGCGTTTGCAGGAACCAGAGAAAAATCGCCCGCCCGACGAATACGCCTCGCCACAAGTCCTGACAAGTTGGGCTTGTCCAAATTCAACTGAACCTAATCTTAAGCCCAAAAAGTTACCGTTAATTGGTTTAGATTACTAAAAATTATCAAACTCTCAAATTCCTACATTTTGAGACTCGAAAATTGGCTAAATTATCAGACTAGAAAAGCCTAAAAATTTTCTATTTTAAAAAATTGTAAATTATTAAACTATAAAAAATAGTTTGATATCAGACTCGAAAATTTGAAAATTTTTTAAACTATAAAATCTTATTTTAGTGATCAAACTCGAAAATTATCAGACTCATTTTTTTAATTATGAGACTAGAAACAATTGCAAAATTTATCAGACTTTCAAATTTGTTTTAATTAGCAGACTGGAAAAAGATTGAAAGCTATCACAACCGGAAAATTGTGAAAAATATCAGACTCGACAAAAAACTTAAGTTGTCGAAGCACGATTTTTGTTAAAATTATCAGACTTGAAAAAGTGCCACAAATATCACACTCGAAAGAGTGCCACAAATATCAGACTGGAAAGAGTGTCACAAATATCAGACTGGAAAGAGTGTCACAAATATCAGACTGGAAATAGTGTAACTATTATCAGACTCGATAGAGTGTCACAAATATCAGACTGGAAAAAGTGTCACAAATATCAGACTGGAAAGAGTTTCACAAATATCAGACTCGAAAGAGTATCACAAATATCAGACTCGAAAGAGTATCACAAATATCAGACTCGAAAGAGTGTCACAAATATCAGACTGGAAAGAGTGTCACAAATATCAGACTGGAAATAGTGTAACTATTATCAGACTCGATAGAGTGTCACAAATATCAGACTGGAAAAAGTGTCACAAATATCAGACTGGAAAGAGTTTCACAAATATCAGACTCGAAAGAGTATCACAAATATCAGACTCGAAAGAGTATCACAAATATCAGACTCGAAAGAGTGTCACAAATATCAGACTGGAAAGAGTGTCACAAATATCAGACTGGAAATAGTGTAACTATTATCAGACTCGATAGAGTGTCACAAATATCAGACTGGAAAAAGTGTCACAAATATCAGACTCGATAGTGTCACAAATATCACACTCGAAAGAGTGCCACAAATATCAGACTGAAAAGAGTGTCACAAATATCAGACTGGAAAGAGTGTCACAAATATCAGACTGGAAAGAGTGTCACAAATATCAGACTGGAAATAGTGTAACTATTATCAGACTCGATAGAGTGTCACAAATATCAGACTGGAAAAAGTGTCACAAATATCAGACTGGAAAGAGTTTCACAAATATCAGACTCGAAAGAGTATCACAAATATCAGACTCGAAAGAGTATCACAAATATCAGACTCGAAAGAGTGTCACAAATATCAGACTGGAAAGAGTGTCACAAATATCAGACTGGAAATAGTGTAACTATTATCAGACTCGATAGAGTGTCACAAATATCAGACTGGAAAAAGTGTCACAAATATCAGACTGGAAAGAGTTTCACAAATATCAGACTCGAAAGAGTATCACAAATATCAGACTCGAAAGAGTATCACAAATATCAGACTGGAAATAGTGTAACTATTATCAGACTCGATAGTGTCACAAATATCAGACTGGAAAAAGTGTCACAAATATCAGACTCGATAGAGTGTCACAAATATCAGACTGGAAAAAGTGTCACAAATATCAGACTCGATAGAGTGTCACAAATATCAGACTGGAAAAAGTGTCACAAATATCAGACTGGAAAGAGTTTCACAAATATCAGACTCGAAAGAGTGTCACAAATATCAGACTCGAAAGAGTATCACAATAATTAAGCTCGAATAGTTTCGACATTTGCAAAAAAATTATCGAACTGAAAAATTACGAAATTATCAGACTCGGAATATTTCGAAAATTTTCGTATTCTGAAAATTGCTGCGGAAAAGATAATGGCAAAGCTTCACGAAGATAATCTGGAGGTTTCGAGCCGCTCCAAAAAGTTTCGCGAGCCAGAGAAAAGATGAATCCTTCAGAAAATATTCGAGAATCAGTTTTTCTTAAACTCAAACCTTGGTTTTCTTTATTCTTAAAAATGGGGAAACGGACATGGAAGAATAGCGATAAGAACATCGCTTGATATTTGCCGTTCTTTTGTAGCGCGTTTTGAAATTGTACCATGGCGTTTCGTGTCGCGAAAGAGCCCATCTATTTGAAAGACTCGGTATTATTTCAAGGTCAATCAAGGTGAAGTATATGCACGTGGTGGTGGAAATAGAGCGCCAGCTTTTCGTTTGAAGTCTAATGTCTAAATTGTGAAATCGGTAATACTTAGGTACGCTCCTAGCTCATCTCTGGTCAGTAAGAAAGTTGACAAATTTTTAAAGAAAAGTCTTGAATTTACTGATATGTACCAAATAGTTAATATATAAATGACCATTCAAGCAAACCGAATTATTAATGGTAAATAAATTAAATACAGTTCAAATTTAATTTTACTTTACGTGTCCTTAACAAGCAATTAATTTTCTTAAGGTTATTGAGAAGATTATTTTATTTTTCAATTTATTTATAACGGGAAGCCCATTGAAAATCATTGATAAGATTTTTTATAGTTTGATCGAGTGAGCTCATTTGCCATTTATTACTGCCGTATTTAAAGTTCAACTCAATAAATAATTAAGCTCAAAATATAAATATTAAGCTCAAAATATAATTATTAAGCTCAAAATATAATTATTAAGCTCAAAATATAATTATTAAGCCCGAAATATAATTATTAAGCTCAAAATATAATTATTAAGCTTGATACATAATTATTAAGCTCAAAATATAATTATTAAGATCTATATATTATTACTAAGCTCAAAATATAATTATTAAGCTCAAACTATAATTTTTCAAACTCAAAATATAGTTTTTCAAACTCAAAATATAATTTTTCAAACTCAAAATATATTTTTTCAAACTCAAAATTAATTTTTGATATCAAAATATATCTGTATCAGATCGAAATATTATTTCTGAGCGCAAAACATCTATTTTGAGCTCAAAATATTACTATTGAGCTCAAAACATACTTTTTTCAGCTCAAAATATTATTTCGGAGCTCAAAACATCATTTATAACCTCAAAATATGTTTTCAGCTCAAAACATTTTTTTTAGCTCAAAATAAGTTTTTCTACTCAAAATATCCGTTTTTCATCTCAAAATATATTTAATATTCTTGACGCTATATTACGAAACCAATACGGAATCGATTTTGTTTAAGATATCCTAGTTCTAACCCGTTTACTAATAGAGTGCTATAACTACGTAGCTTATGTTAATGACCGCAATTTTGTACGGTTTTTCTCTACAATAAAACCATGAGTAACTTGGTACGATTGATATTAGTTTACATAAAATTTAAATAACGCACGCGAATACTTAAAAAAATCCAACTGCCAACTATTCGTTCGACCGATCCCAACTCCGGTGCATATCTAACTCTTGACGTAATTGCGCGCACGGAGAGTTATTCCGGTAACAAAAATGATTATTTTCCCTCAATACTCTACAGAGCTGGTTGTAAATGAAGATCGTGATCTACCATTAGGGCCGCGCAAGATAGAGCTCCCAGCGAATCGTCATTTCGTTTAACCCCGTCGCGAACCCACCTTTATTCTGTTCCTTTTTGCTCGAAGTTTCTCCATCCAATCGGAAAATTGTTTTTCGATCTCGGAAACCCATTCATTCCCAAATCACGATTTTTCGAGGATCACGCTCGAAATTTCGCAAAATGTTTATCTTCCATAACCATGTACGCTATTATAAACTGCCCCTTTCATAAATAACCTAAGAATATAAGATTAAAAATAAAATTATCTTCAATTAGTTTTGCTTAAGAGAATTCGGAAAATGAGTTTAGCCCAAGTCCGACGAATTGGAATTTACTGGCAGTCGCTTGTTCCTCCGTATCGAAGGTTATTTGTATTAAGAAAACCTTTATTTGCAAATTACTGGTATTTCTTCTATCTTGATCACTACAAGTTACTTGTACGTCATAGTTCCTCGGCAGTTCCACCATTTCTTGATTACTACAAGTTACTTGTATTTCAAGGTTTCTCGGTAGTTCCACTATATCTTGATTACTACAAGTTAATTGTATTTCATAGTTCCTCGGTAGTTCCACTATATATTGATTATAACAAGTTACTTGTATTTCATAGTTCCTCGGTAGTTCCACTATATATTGATTATTACAAGTTACTTGTATTTCATAGCTCATCGGTAGTTCCAATATCTTGATTATTAGAAGTTACTTGTATTTCAAAGCTTCTCGGTAGTTCCACTATATCTTGATTACTACAAGCTACTTGTAATTCATAGTTCCACTCTGTCTTGATTACTAAAAGTTACTTCTATTTCATACTTCCTCAGTAGTTCTACTGTATCTAGATCAGTAAGGCTTACTCATTTCGTGGAAATCTACAGTACCTCTTTAATTGCGTTAGCTAAGGAAAATCAGGGGTGGCACCAAAAGGGTAATAATAATAATACCACCGTAGGCCTAAGTCATCAAGCGACTTTTAAAGCCCTTAATTCAGATGTCTTGTCCGGGTTAAAATGCGTAGGTGGGTGGTGGCAAACACTTCATGCCACACGAACCAACAGCGCCATATACTATCTATTACCGTTAACCTCAAAAAGTTTTTATAGTTAATTAGTTAAGTGTCACAGCGTATGGTTGCGTGCAGCGGACGAAATCATACCTAGTAAAAGAGTTATAAGTATAAGTAATAATAAGTTTTTATTAGTAGCCATGTTTTGTTACAAAATTTGTTCAGGGCTAGGTCTTTAAAAGACTTTTAAGCCCGTGTTCAAGACAATTTTATAAATTGAATTAATTAGAAATTATTGTACATTGTTTTTGGATACAGAAAGTAGAAAAAATTTAAATGAAAACAAATAAGAAATTTAGGTAAACACCAAATCGCATCACATCTTAATTATAGGGTTAATATACTTTTATACAAAATAGGACATATTCGCGGGCAATTTTTTTCAAGGCCGCTTGAGTTTTTCTATGCTTTTTTTTTTCAAAAATAAGAAAGACTTTATTGGTGTATATGGCAGCGGTGGCCTTCACACCATGTGCATCATACAGAATTAGACAACAAATTTAAAATATAAACAAACAGCGATAAGAAGATAGATAAACAAACCAAAAACAAAACTATTGGACCCGGTAAAGTTAACGAATGCCAAAGGCGCGGTGCAGATTGCACACGTCCGAAATAATCGCTCAATGTTGAAATATAGTCCCGATAGATGGCTCTGATACCCTCATATTCCTTCCATTTGTAACACGAGGAAGCTGAAGATGATCCAAGCATCTTTGATCCTCGCGCGGAAGAACAGCAACTTTTTCTTTCTCTCTCTCTCTCTCTCTCTCTCTCTCTCTCTCTCTCTCTCTCTCTCTCTCTCTCTCTCTCTCTTAAATTTTAGCCCCCCCCCCCGCCACCTACAGCTTCATTACTGCCACTTAGAAATGTTAATTATGGAAATCCAGGGGCCGCTAATTTAGTATTCATACTCTGTGCCATGCTCGGTGGCGCTGGAAAATCGATGGCTCTTCGTGGTTTGTTTTGAGTTGAAAAATTCCGCTTATAAATATGCAAAACGTGGTAATAATGGAGGGCACAAAATTTTGTTTTTATTATCCATCTTTCGCCGAGGGATTTTAGAAAAATTGTTGCCTGAAATTAAAAATTATTTTATATTCGAAAACTAATAACGGCCGCGGTAGAGG
This sequence comes from Leiobunum rupestre, assembly GCF_980474605.1. Lineage (NCBI taxonomy): Eukaryota > Metazoa > Arthropoda > Arachnida > Opiliones > Sclerosomatidae > Leiobunum > Leiobunum rupestre. The sequence continues at coordinate 16,704,302 of NC_143394.1, forward strand.
GGAACTTTCTTAATTTGTGTATCTGGCATATCCTGTATCATTCATTTTTTAATAGGCGCCATGCATGGGCTAAGCTTTTATTTTAAATAATTTTAATTTTGTGGTGCGTGAAACGATTGGTCACGGAGTAAATCTCGAAAATTTTTAAGGTTAAGAATTTTTTATTTCGTCAGTAGATTAAAAGCGAGTTTTTTTCTTAATTTCATTGGCGTTTCAAGGTTATTCTTTTTAGTTGACTTCTGGTTTAATTAAATTTGAAATTAATTGATATATGAGGTGGCGTTGTCATTTTTATTTGGACTGCAATTGGCCCACGAGAACGCGTTTGAACGGACATCCTGTTAGTGGAGGTTTGAACCACGTGACCCACAAAGATGTAATAAATGTTAAAGATATTTATTTAACGAAAAAATTACTAAAATTGGTGATATATACATAATCAAATTCCACACCTTTTAAAAATATTCGTTAAAAATTCTATAGAAAAATTTTCAAATATTTATAGAATCTATAGAAATTTTGTGAATGATTCTACAGACATTCAAAAACCATAGAAACATTTAAGTATTTTTTAATAAAAAATAATTATAGAACACTCTGAAGGATTAACAAAGCCTTAAACTTTCTAAATATTCATATAATAATTTATAAAAAAAGCTTTAGAAATTCGGTTCTCTTTTCTATAAGAATAGAAATTTATAATAATTTTCTATTAAACCCGTCGATTAAACCACTTTTTACGAAACGCAAATCCTTACATTTCCTTAATATTTATATGATAACTTAGAGAAAGACCATAGAAAATATTCGTGGCAATTCTTGAACGTCTAAATACATAACTGCAAACTAAATTGTTTAACCTGTAGGTTTGAAACTAGCTTTCGCCTATTATATATTATTATCACAATAGGCACCCTTGACCATATAATTATTTGTATTTGGAATTTATTCTAAATCTGATTTTTTTTAACTTGACAATTTAACTCTGTAGTCTTTTTCTCGGCTCAACAACGAAGAAGCTTATTATTAAATTTCAAAAACATTGTTTAATACGAACTCAACCATCCAAATAGGTTTTTACAGAATTATACCACACACGTGATTTGCTATCTGCTTCAGAAATATCTTTAAAGACCTAGGTTTTCTTCTGCCTGTCACCCTTTAAATTAACTTAGTGGAGCACAAATACCCTGGTGGTAGGCCAACCACTGAACATGTTGGCCTAATTTAAAGGGGGACAGGCAGAAGAAAACCTAGGCCTTTAACTGATTCTCATGACCCGATAGGCAGAAAAAGCAACTGAAGATAAAGACTGAATGGTGTTTGAGCCGTATAGATATCGAAAATCATTTATAAGTTATACTCCTTTTGGAAATTCCTCCCCTACTACACAGGGGGATAGGGGCTAGCTTTGGAGAATCCGCAGGGACTAGAATCCCCACCTAACCAAGTGATGGGCATTTTGATAAAAGAGCCTCTCGACTCACTCATCGCTCGATTGATATCCACTCACGCTCGCGCTAATTTGGGAAGTGAATTCAGCGCTCCTGTATTAGTGAGGCGAAATCGACATGCTAATATTAGAGGTTAATCTCGCCCTCCTCTCATATCGTGTGCATTTGAGAGGCATTAATCTCTTTTTGCCTCCATTTCCGTTTCACTTTTTTTAAAACGCTAATTTCGTTTAAATTAGTCATTGCTCTGGCTACATTTATCCAACACCCACATTGTCTCTATTTCAGAAGCGATATTGGTGGTTGTGTCTTTTCCCGCTCGTTTGAGAGGGAAATCGGTGCTCCGCTCTTTGCGCGTTGTTTTGAGATATGTAATTCGCACTACTTTGAGAGGGGAAGTCGGCGCTCCACTCTTTTCGCTCTACTTTTATAGACGGAATTGGCACACCTCTATTTTCTCTCTACTTTGAGAGGGAAATCCGGCACTCCTCTCTTTCGCTATACTTTGATAGGGGAAATCAGCACTTCTCTCTTTTTGCTCTTTGGTGAGAGGGGAATTTGGCACTCCTCTCTTTTCGCTCTACTTTGATACGGGAAATCAGCACTTCTCTCTTTTTGCTCTTTGGTGAGAGGGAAATTTGGCACTCCTCTCTTTTCGCTCTACTTTGATAGGGGAAATCAGCACTTCTCTCTTTTTGCTCTTTGGTGAGAGGGAAATTTGGCACTCCTCTCTTTTCGCTCTACTTTGAGAGGCGAAGTCGGCTCTCCTCTCTTTTCTCTCGACTTTGAGAAGGGAAATCGGTGCTCCTCTCTATTAACGTTAGTTTAAGAGACAGAATTGGCGCTCCTCTATTTTCGTTCGACTTTGAAAGGGGAAATCAGCTCTTCTCTCTTTTTGCTCTTTTTTGAGAGGGGAAATCGGCACTCCTCTCTTTTCGTTTTAATTTGAGAGGGGGAAAGGGCGCTCCTCTTTTTTTGCTCTTCTTTGAGAGGGGGATATCTTTTTTATTTTTATTTTCGTTTCGGTCTTTTCGAAAACGATAATTTAGCGCTCAATTTCGCTCAAAATCGCAACCTCTCAAATGAGCAGAGCGTTGCCCATCAATGCCCCAACATGAGAAACAAACACGTTCATAGTTTGCTCAGATTTCTGCCAAAATAGAGCTGACTCTAAGCGGTACAAAGACCGAAGAGTATTACTGGTCAATCGAACCACGTAATTCCATTGACTTCCAAGACGTGCTTCTAATATCGTTGGAACTTTAGGTTTGCCATACAGTCAAATACGAATTTTTAATGCATTCGTTAGAGCGAAGAACATTTTGAAAAGTAAAACTTTCCGTTAAATCTGAAATATACTGTGAAAAGTAAACTTGAACAAGTCGGCCCTCCCATTTTATTAGTTTCACATCGACCAAATGAATGGGGCTCTACGGGTCTCAATGGGCATCGCTATTGATATTTTTTTGATACCTCATGAATCGACGTATCATTTACATATTTGGTCGCAGTGGTTTCCAAGAAATCAATTTCCCAAATTTAAGGGCCCCCGAGGCCCAATGGGTATCGCGATCGAGATAAAATTTAATCACCCATAAATTTACGTAACGTTTATATTTGTGAACTCAGTGGTTGCCGAGAAATCAAAGGCCCAATATTACGGGCCCCAGAGGGTATCTGGATAGAATCGTTTTTAAATTTATATGATCATTGCCTAAACTGAATTGTTTTACATACTTGGTTTTGAAATTAGATAGCGAAACTTGAACGCGTTAATTCTCATTATTTTTAATAAAACCGATTTTTTTAGATTTTTGGTTTTAGAAATTAGGTAGCGAAACGCAAACGCATTAATTGACATTATTTTTTACGTAAACCGAATTTTTTGAGATACCTGGTTTTGGAAATAAGGTAGCAACGGTGACCTATACCACCGCAACTAACTCGAGAGCCATCGCCAGTGCCTCCAAACCGGGAAAGAGGTGCAGTCATTTATATTTAAAGGCGTACTTATTTATATTGATTGTCCTTGCACTTTACGTGTCCGGCTATGATAAAGTCGCAGAATATATTGAAAACTAATTTCAAAAACATAGTACAGACGAAAAATCGGTTCAATATTATCGACAGGAACGATAGTTTTGGTACGTCTGGCAACGCTGTCCTCTACAGCGATTTCGCGCAAGCGCATTGAGAAACCAACGGAGGTAAGACAGGAGGGAGTTCCAAAACGCAATAAAAAATGTCTCTCTTTGCTCGTGAGCGGCACAAGACGACTACTACAACAACAACTACTACTACTGCATTTCGGTCATAGCAATAGTGCCACTCTATATTGATGTGGAACTAAAAACGTTAGCCCGTCACCCTGGAAGTTTTCTGTGCTTCAATATACTTCGCCTGGAATGTAGGCTTTCCTTCGCCTAAAATGATTAAAAAATAAATGTTTATACTGTTCTTAAATCATGAATTAAGTCTTGATTTGTATTTTTTTAAATAAAAATATTTATTTAAATGTCATACGTATTCCAACGACTAAATTATGGACACGACATAAATAATTTTATTTAAAAATTACAATTATTTAATTTATTTAATAAATAAATATATTTAGATAATTTTAATTAACTTACAAACCCAATAATTAATATAACATTCAAATTGAATAGGGATTAAATCCAATTTTACTTGAATTTCCGATATAATTTAAAACTATCAAATATAACATGTATAAGATATAATCATTAATTGTATCAAAATCAATAAATTAAAAAATTCTGATTGAATTGTAATTAGTTCATTTTATTTAATTTGCAAACCCAATTATCAGTATAGAAATTAATTTGAATTAAATTTAATTTCCTTTGAATTACCGATACAATCTAAGAATCAATGAAAAATCATTAATTAATTAATAAATAAAAAAATTCTGATTTAATTAAAAATATGGATTTAAGAAAAAAAATTACAGAAAAAAATTAAGTAAAATTTTTTATGTTTTTAAAACCCAGTATTATTCCTCCCTCACTCAGCTATTATATTTTGTAACTTTTTCTGGTTTAATTCGTGTATACCTTTTGGGGAGACAAGGTAAATTAAGGGTAATTATTTTCCTCACATACTCGCTATTAATCATAACCCATACGGAGCGTAGAGTTGCAGATCTTGCAATTCTCTTAAATTATTTTTCATCGAGTTATAAATTGCTGAAAGTTCAAACTCATTATTTACAAGCAGCTTCGCTATGCAGTTACGTGGGAGGAAAAAATTCTACTTCTCTTGAAACGATTTCGAAGCTTTTCTGCTCGTTTTCCGGTTTCAAACGTAAGCCGCCAGGGGTTTGGGGCTAATTTCCTAAAATTAAGACATTGATTTTCCAGAGAAAAACGTTTTGGCATTGGCCAATTTATCATATTCTTAAAACATATTAGTTTTTTTTAAGTTGTGATTGGTTATTGTAAGAATTCATTACGAACCTGGCTTCATCAACTTACACAGCTTTCATTCTTTGTACATTTAGAGAAGGATATGAAACTTATCCACCTAGCGGCCACCCTTTGAAGTTCGATAACCCGCTGGATTCAATATGCTAAGGTCATTTCAAAACGAAAACCTTCGGTACGCTAATTACTAAATATCCTCGCTTTGACCACTCGCTTAACTAAATCGGTAAATCCATGGGTAACCCGGAAACGCTGACGCAGATGTTTTCGTTGTACAATACTAATACATACATTTAGTTGTGTCCGTGCGTTAATGGCCAGTTTCAATATTGTAAAGGTATTTTAAAATACCACAAGTACAGTAAACTTCAATTGTTTTGTCACGTGCGTTTATAATATCGCAATTGGCCAAGATGGTACTTTTTAGCGAGACTAATTTTAAGAACACGCTGCCTTATTCAATGCTTAATTTTTGAAACCGATAGATGGCGGTAATGTTATTGAAACTGGCAAATTAAATAGTTAAAATAAGCTGTAAACCATGGAATTCTGTAGTTTTGGATTATATGTTCTATAATATAATATAAGTATATACGTATATAACTATACGTAAGTGTTATTTGGAAAGTGATATTCAAGAGCGGTGGAATTTCGCAGACACAATCTGCTCTTTGCTCAGCTGAGAATTCCAGGAACAAGTTGCATTATCATCTGTCATAGAATTTCCGCGAAGCTGTTTCTGTGGAAATTCACGGACGTATTTGAGCGGGCAATTTGGCAGTAGTCGAATGCGCGCCAGTGGCCTCTGATTTCGTTCCTGGCCTTTTTTTAAGGGGTTCGACGTTCCTCCCTAACCTGTTAGCGAGAATACCATTAGAACGGTCGAACGTTAGCCTTCGCTAGTAGTCACTGGTTAAAGTAGATCTTGACTATAGGATGTCCAAAAAAATCTCGTTACTAAAAGATATGCCAACGCGGAGGGCCGTTTAAGAAATATAAAGTTCGGAGGCATGTTATGGCGAACTCAGCGGGGCCCCTGACTTCAGTCTGGCGCGGCGATTCCACGTTTTTGGAAATTGGGGAGTGCTAGAGACACTAGAATGAGGGACGACTCAACGGGGGAAAGCATCGTCTTTAGGAGACGCGTTCGACCCCGGCCACCGAGGGAGGGGGAGTATTGTAGGGCACTTTGGACCGTAGTTTCCTTGGCTAAAGGGAAAGATTATGCCCGTAGGAAGTCTGAAACGCCAGAGGTCAGAGGTCGGACGCCTCCTACTCCATCTACGTCAAAACCCCTCAACTTCGCGCGCGTCCCAACTATGTCCCGGCTTTCTCCTTCAGACTTCAGTCGATCTTTCGTCTTATTACTGGCTGCTGCGGACTGCGGGGGCCGACACTGTGAGAGCCCCCTTCGTTTTAGGTTATAGGATTCGACCCCGAGCCTTTTCAATTAATTGGAGGAGACTATTCCCTAGACTACCGTGCTAATGGCGCGGAAAAAATAACAAGCCAACAATGAGATTACAGTCTTCGTATGGCCAGATTCCTACAACGAGCCCAGTTGAATAGGACGAAAGCTCCCTCGCTACTTTGATCTGTTGGTGTTTTTCGTCGATTAATGGTGTATCGCGCTTGAAATGATTTGTTGCGAACTTGTTTGGCCCAGGGTCGTATACGAACTATTTAGTCAATAACCTTAGAAGTCGCGTTTTTAATTAGCGATTATTAATGCTCTAATATAGTACTTATTTGTTAATGAGGAAATTTGGAGTCATTTGGATAATGCAATTGTCAAAAGCAAAGAAGGCGAGGTCTTTTCCATAAACAATTACCGAGAATTGGTTAATGAACTAGTACTTACCTTGGAGCCAATTTTTCCTAAGGCGTGTTATAAAAACTTCAAGAGCAAATGATTGGTGCGTTACGCAAAATTTAATAACCAGTTGGGGGAAACATTTTGGCCACTAAACGTTCTAAATTTAATTTTGGAAAACTAAGTTTTTGATATTTTGGAGCATAATATTTGTAATTTTATGTTTTTCTATGGGTGATTACTAAATTTTTGAGACTGATTTTTGCCAACCTTCAGGATTTTTGGGATAAATTAAGATTTGTAATTTTTTTGGAGCGTACAGGAGTTTGAAGAATGTCCAATCATTCGGTTAAAATTAACTGTTCAATTTTTCAAGTAAAATTTAAAATATTTAAAAATTATTAAATATTTAATTTTTGGTTTTCATCAGTATACGGGAGTTTGAAGAATATCCGACAACTCAGTTGAAGTGTACTATACAATGTTTAAAATTAAATTAATATTTTTTAAATTGATTCCTAACTACAAAAATAATTTACGTAAATTTTATTCTCAAAAGTATACTGGATTTAAAAAAAATGTGCGACAGCTCGACTAAAATTAACTATTTAATATTTAAAATATAATTTTAAATATTTAAAAGATGCTTTAATTACCACAAGAATAATTTAAATATTTGTAATTGGTTTTTAGCTACAGTGAAAACTCACTGTGGAAATTGACTTTTTAAGTTTTAAATTTTTTTTTTAAATTACAATTATTTTCTTAGTTTGCGAATTCTTTATAAAAATCCAACTCTAATAAGAACGTTAATTGTCTCGTCGAACTAATAAGGTTCAATTTTGTGTAAAAATATTTCCTCTCCACGCCCTTAAAAATTCTCTACTTTCGGAAACAAAAACCAATTGTAATCATTAAAGTTAAAAAAAGATTTCGTTGATGACAACGCAAGATGATAGTGGAAAATTATTTTCTTCCGAAAAAGGAATTCCTTTCAACTAGTATAAAGATAACTTCAAGCATTATCATCTCGCGTAACAAATCTCATTTTAAAAAACCCTTTTTTGTTTTATGATTTTTATTTCAAAGCATTTTTTAACTTAACTCCCGTCGCTTATAAATTTAATATAACCTCAGCGTTGTCTCCCCAAAGTATTGACAAAGAAATTGGCAAACGAGAAACAGCGCGGGGATAAAACATTAGGCTGTATCTGATTTAGTCCTTTGTGTGTGTTTTGGGGGGAAGCCAGACTCTGACAGATAAATCAATAAAGGTTACCCCGCCAACAAAAAACAAGAGAAAACCAGCCTTAGATCCTTGTACATTACGACTTTTCCCTCCCGGGTAACGGAGGAATGAAAATCTAAGCGAAAAGCGTTTCGCTCTTTTAAGCTCTTTTAAATTTTAATGTTCCCGTTGCTTTTATTACTTTGAAATAAAAAAGCGCCGTTTTTCTTGAAAGCTATAGTCTGACATGGCTTGGCAGGATGGGTGAATACGACTTAAAAATAACACGTTGATGGCCGTTTATAGGTGTTGACGTTGCCTGATTTTTGGATAATCTAAAAGTTCAAGTAAAATTAAGAGAGGAATAGACATTTTGCTGTTAATCTTTTCGGTGATTATAAATATTATACAGGGTGTTTCAAAAGGGTTATGCAAAAATTTGAAAGAGTTGTAAGGGGTGAGTTGAGAAGTATGCCTGTTTTTTCCCCATTTTCCTACGATGAGTTAAAAGAGCGCCAGAGAGCTTCCAAGTGTGGCCTACTAGCCCCTGGAAGTAGGCTGCAAAAAGCGCAAAACCAAGCAGCAGGGAAATGCGAACATTAAGGTTTGGGTTTGTGTGATAGGTGAAAAAGGACTTTGTAAACAAATCGAGGTAACCAGCGTAAAAAGTAAACATAAACATAATTTAAAGACGCGAACGTTTTGTTGAATCTACTACACTTGATCCCAAAAATTATAATGTTTGAAGTACCCTATAATTTAATTGGCAAAAAAATTATATTTCAAATTACAATGTGGCTTCCCCATCTTGTTACGTTCTTTCCGAAGACTTTATAAGTGTGGTAGGACTGGTGTCGGAACAAAAAAAATATTTTTCAAACACATTTATAGATTCTATTTCTTTTTAATAAAGATACAACACAGCACATTTTATTGTTTGTTTTGACAATTGTTTTGTTTTGTCTCGAAACACGTTCCCGTATCTCTCCATTTGACGTGGATAATTTTTTGCTTATTCAAATTTGTTTCCGATTTTAAGCTCTCTTCAAATTTGGCGTAGTTTATCTCTTCTAAAAATGGCGGTTTTTTGTTTATTATACATTACGTTTTCGGTTTATGGTTATTATTTGGCTTTATCTCCGACCTTAAGTATTCAGATTTTAACACATTTTTTCAGACTAGGAGGAATCGCTGTAACGTACGGTTTTCGTTTGAGTATCATTGTTTTGTTGTAAAACAAAATGGCACTTTTGGGCAAATATTCGAGCAAATTCGTGTGGGTAACGTAATGAGAGGAGCGTTAGAGTTTACGTCGGTAAATAGAGCGGGTTTGGTTCATATCGGGTATTTTCCTTCATGTACACTCGCTAGCTCCTCTCATTTCAATAGAAACACAGTCGCACATATTTTTTAATTATTGTAATTGCACCATTGCAAATCGGTTTATGAAATAATAGGAACGTAATTCAATATTCGATGTTTAAAGATTTTTTTACTAATTTGTTTTAATTTTAATCGTATAGGGTTATAACGATTCCTCCGTTTTCAAATTAAGTTTAATAAAAACAAAGAGAAAATGCTTAGTGGGCCTTTTTAATTAAACAGATCTTTGAATTTAATATATTTAAACTGTACATTTTTAATAAGTTTAAAAAAGAATAAACAGAACAGTCCCGATATTTTGTATTAGATAAAATCAAGATTGAATTTAATAACTAGTTTATATACAAAAAAATAACCAGGACTGAACTGTTAATTTTGTATAAAAAATAACAATAAAAACAAAAAAAGTTTTTTGTACAAAGATAACCGGGGTTTTAGGTCCGTATACAGTAAGCGAATTGTTACCGTTAAAAATATTAAATTCACCGGCTTGAAGCGACAGAAACTAAAGCGATCAAACTAAACTAAAATACATTTTTCTGAGCTCATTTTAGTAAGGATTACGAATCGGCAATTTTATTATGTCAGTGAGCGTTTTCAGAATTTGTTGTTATAAATTTATTGCTGAGTTTTTTTAAGAACCTATTTAATAGGTTTCTTTATTATTTCGCATTAGTTATTACCCATTATTATTTAATTCACCGGATTTGTGTTAGTTTAAAAACCAAACGTGATTTCGTTGCGAGTCGTTTTCTTGTTAGTGGTCGTACATGAAAAAAAAAATGATTTACTAAATTGGCCCTCCTATTTGTAGCACATTTTTTTGATTATATAAAATGAGTGGCACTAAAATCGTAATTTAACTAAATTAAATTAAATAACTACGTTTCTAATTTGGCATTTTCTACTTTCATTGAGTGTTTGACAAAGAAATACTCCGCCTAATACAGTTGCGCTCGATTTACTGTGTTTTGGCTGTACTAAAGCGACGCCTTTTCATTATTGTCTAAATTAAATGGTCATTTTCTCCTGATTGCTTAAGCTAAAGCGACGTTTTTTCCTTATTGGCTAATCTAAAACGGCGCTTTTTTTTCTAATTGGCTAAACTAAAATGACACTTCTTTCTAATTGGCTAAACTAAAATGACACTTCTTTCTAATTGGCTTAACTAAAACGACGCCTTTTTCTAATTGGTCTAACTAAAACGAAGCTTTTTTCTAATTGGCTTAGCTAAAACGACGCTTTTCTATTATTGGCTTAAATAAAACGAAGCTTCTTTTAAATTGACTTAACTTAAACGACGCTAATTTCTAATTGATTAAACTAAAACGTCACTCGATTATTATTAGTTAAACTAAATGATTATTTACTTTTATTGGCTAAACTATATCAATAGCTAATTATGGCAGTTAAACTTTTGCAATAGAGACTATTTTAGGCGGAATATTTGATCGTCTAGCAGAGAAACCGTTTGATAAAAAGGCCCAATTCGAATGAAAATGTTGCTGCTCTCAGTTCACTTCATTTTTCGCTGTATAGTGTTTTTTATACTATAATATTAATAATAATAATTAAGGTCTATAATATGTCTTAATAATACGATTTAAGGTACGTTTTTATACACCTATTTAATTACACTAGGGTGTTAACTTTTATCATACCTTTCTTTTTCACTTTTTATTTTTTTGTAAAAATGAAAGTTACGCGTATTTACAATGAAAATAAAATATAAAAACCACCCAGGGTTTTTGCGCAATCGCTATTGGGTTTTTTGTATAAACGCAAAAGAAAAAAACCACAGTTTATTATTAACTTTTAGTCGCGCAAAACGGTATTTAATTTACAACCTTTTTTTCGCATCTTTCATACACGCTATATATTTTTATTTTTAGTTTTTTCGTCACTTTTAAAAATCAAAATATTTTCGGAATAAATCCAGGTATTTATTTATTTTGTTCTTCACTGAAATCTACTTTCTATTATTATCTTTTAACGTAATTTAGTCTATTGTGGCAGACTTACTCTGGGAGGTAGTCGTGGAGATTTGAGGGTAAATCTTTTTTTAAACCCTTGTAGGCCCAGTAAAATATTTTATATTTATCCAAAAAAGGGGGCGGGAACTGGTGTATTTATTACATATCTTACCACACTTCTCTTTTCTTCCAAATTTGTTCGATTTTGGTTTTCCGTAATATAAAAATGTTTGCTTTACAAAAACTGTTAATAGATGGGGTTTTACTGTAAGGAACTGGCGGGATATTCGAAATACAAATTAAAACGTGTAGGAATGGTAGCTACGATTCCGTTTTGCTGTTAAGGTTTAGGTGGGTTTTGTATATATTTTCGTAACCACATACCAGGGCGTTTTTCGACGGGATATTTAAAAATATGATATATATCTCGGGATGGGTCGCGTGTTTCCGTTGGTTGGAAGATGTCGGTCCGCTACTAACTGGTGCCGAGGCACATGAGCTGCAACGGTGACGTCATGAGTTTCTCGGCCCAGCATTCGGCCGCCGCGACCACCGCGGCCGTGTTGGGTGGTCCGGGGTACGAGGCACCGGTCAAAGAGGATCCGGACGACGACGACGAGGATGGCACCGGAGATTGGGTCACTGACGAAGCGACGGACAACCCCGGGCCGGCCGCGGGTCACTGCAGCGGCATGTAGGGCCAGTTGAACGAACTGCCGCTGAGCAGCATGTCCCGGATCAGAGTCTCGATGGGCGTCTTGCCGACCAAACGCACGAAGAAGAGTTGCTCGATGACTTGCGAACTGACTGTCCTCAGCGAGGGCAGCCTTAAGAGCAATTTACCGAAACGCGTCGGCTGGTTGGGGTACTGAGTCCTGCAGTACTCTTCCAGGGCGCATTGAGATTTCTCCTGGAGAGACTCGATGTGGTTCACGTCCGATAAACCGCAGGCGTCTTTATCGGAACACCGAAATGAACGCGCGCGATCCAGACACAACACCATTTCCAGACCAAGATGGCGCATGAAAAAGAACAAAGAAAGAGAAAGTTACGTTAGTGAAAGTGTTACAATTGATGTAAAAATTGTTAAATCAATTAGAAAACCCTAATTAGAACAAATAAAATTGTCTTATTGATCTAATGTTTAAAAATACCCGTGCTATCAGTATTTTGTACTCTTACGGGAGTTATTAACTATTGAAGCTATTTAACTAATCCATAATTAGATGTTCAGATATTACGTGAAACAATTGATATTTTAACTTGGTGTTGTAAGTGGCTAATAATATGATAAGGATTGGTGATAAGTGGCTGTTTATAAATGCACATTTTAAAACGTCCGAAAAGCATCCACTGAATTTTTTTCTGACGAAATCGGAGTCGACAAAATGCGTGAATATTCATCTTTGCTCTCGACATGTAAGTGGCGTAATCAGATGTCAACACAATCAAGAACCAGAAATCGTAAACCTTAGTGACGTGGTTACTTTTAATTTTCACGCTATTATTTTTGAGGGGTCCCGTATCTCTCACGCGATACAGCGGACAATCTCCACGTACGATGACGTCACGGGCTATTGCAAAACATCCTAAAAAAAGACCTTGATAATTTTAGCAACGCGATACTCCGTCGAAAAGGAGACATTTAGACCAGACAGCGGTCGGTTACTATCATTTTTATCTAATTTCGAAGCATTCCCGTCTCTTTGCTGGTATTAAGTTACAATGCCCTCCTCCCGGCTTGGAAGTTACCGCCATCTGTTATCAAAACTCGAGAGCGGGTTTATATTTTTATCGTCTATTATTTCGGTCATTAAATTTTTATAAAATATAAAAATCGCAACTCGTAGTGTTTGCGGGGGAAATGTGAAATATTTGGAAAGTGGGCGAGGCAAACTTATTTGAGGTTTTTTCTTCGCGGCACCGTACTGAGGTGTTGGCTCAATTTCCCACCCTCGTATCCGCGATATTAGAAGCCGGGTTCCGAGATCGCCTCTGGTCAGCTACGTTTCATATTTTACGGAGTTATCCGTTCATCACTAAAATTAATGATTCCAGAAAACTGCTAATGAGATAAATATGCTTACTAGGTAGTTTTTTTTATGGCTTCAGATATTTTCTCACGGTTCTTACTATGTATTACCGACAAACTTCAATTTTTGTGAAAAAATTTACAGTAATTTTTATTGGGAAAAATAACTTTCAATTTAAGTAGTGGTACTCTTAGGGTGTCAAAATTTTAAAATGGGACTTTAAAGAAATAATCGCCGAATCGGTTAAAAGAATTTTGACATTAACCGTCCCAAAATTTTAAAATGGAACCTTTTTAGCAATTAAACAGTCAATATACTTTAGAGTTTTAGGGTCTAAATTTTTTGTAATATAACCTCTTTTTAAAAAAATAATCAGTCAATAAACATTTGAGTTTTCAGGCCTCATAATTTGAAAACAGAACTTTTAATAAAAAATAATCAGTCAATAATCATCTGAGTTTTAAGGTCTCAAAATAGGAAAACTGAACCAATTTTGTTCATTAAATTAAACATTTGAGTTTTGGGTTAAAAACTGAACCTATTTTATTATTTTTCGTCCAATTTGGCGTCGATTTTGCTAGTTTGTTGAAATTATATTGTGAGTCCCGTGTTACATATTATTACTCAGAATATCAGATAAAATTAGCAATTTATAAAATTAATTGAGTTGTAGTCGGAAAATTTTTCAGAAAATGACCGAGACCTTTTTCCGGATTTTTCCGAAAAAATAAGTTTTTATTCCATGATTAGTCTAATATTGTTGCAAATTTAAATAAAGCGACATTTTCGCCTCATTTCTTCGAATCTAAAAGTAAAACTAAACCTCTAGACTAGTTTAAGTTGATTAACAACGTAACACTATTAATGTTTTGTAGTTTGTTTACCGTTATTAGATATTTTATATCGATAAAAAGTTAAAAACATGAAAAACCCTAAAAATGAATTTATGTATCAATTTTTTATTTTTCCGAATTTTATTTTTCAGGAAAATTAACAACTCTAAATATTAATTTCCAAATGACTACGCATTAAGCCAAATGAAACGATTAGTTAAAGCTACCATCGACCAGAGTGACTGTAAAAGAGGACCTAACTTACACGACTAGCCTTGGAATATAGTAATTGATTTTTCCGAAGAGGTTTTCTGAAAGGTCTCGACTTATCCTTTCATGAAAGTCATTCATTCATTTTCGCTTGAACTCGGCGGTTTTTCATATTAAATTCTTGGCAATAAGAAAGACAGAGAAGAAAAAAGAAGAGTCGTTTCTAGACTTTGTCTTTTATAAGCCTTATAAGCAACAGAGTCTTAAACAAAGGAGGGGCATTCAGTCATCGTCCGTATCCATACACGTAGTATAGGCTGGGCATCCGAGGTTTTTTCTTCGCTGCTTCGGAGGTTCTGCTCTATATTAAACCCCCATCGCCCTTATTACGGGAGTTTTGGTACTAGGGAGGGGATGGAATGGAAAAGCGCCTATATATACTAAAGTGTGGAGATTGTCTTGAGATGATAGCCAACAGATGGCGTTTTCGCATCCTTTCATCGTTTCTCACATAATACACCCTCCCTGACGCCCCCTAACGGCACTCCCGCTCTTTTTTCTTCTTGGCGGAACCTCCCTCATTTTTCGGGAAACACAACAAGCAGTTTATATACAGTAGAAGCGAAAGTCTCGGCACCGTTTATAAAAAAATGCCTTTATATAGGATAGTATTCCCGTATCTCCGAGCTGAAACACCTTTAGGCGCCCACTGCGCTCCTATAGCGCATCCTTCCTGCCTCCATCTCGGTAGGTTTTACTGCGTCCCAAAGCTTTCGTCGGATTTAATAACGTAGTCATATCTTCGTAACGTCCGAATACGCGCTTTTACGCGCTTTTACGCGCACGAAGAAAAATTATTTTTCCACTATGGTCAAATGAATGGATGGGATTTTCATACTAAAATAATTTGAGATTTTTGCACAGATTACAAGATTTTTAAGATATTTTAAAGTTACAAAAATGGCATACTAAACGCCCTCTAGTGCCTATGCAACAATACCAATTAATCGCAAAATAAGTTTTTGAATTGTACAGGTTCAATTATGTGCTTGAATGGAATCCTGGCTTTGCGAGATATTTACATCCTCTAGAGGCTAAACCATAACACCAATTGATTAAACCATTTTACTAAGTCTTCATTTGTTATACTGTTTATTCGTATTAAATTTGAACAAAATCTGTAAAGCAGTTTTTGAAATGATCAGCACCAATTATATGCTTGAACTGAATCATGACATCACGAGATACTAAACGTCGTCTAGAAGCTAAATCATAATATACATTAATTTGAAAAATGTATTGTATCGTCTGCCCAATATAACACTCGTTGTAACCAAATTCGAACCAAATCTGTAAAGCAGTTTTTGAAATGTTCAGGACCAATTATGTGCTTCAATGGAATCCTCCTAGCGCCTAAGCCACAATGTCAATTAATTTAAAAAATGTACTGTATGTTATGTCTGATATCTCGTTTGTTCTTATTAAATTTGAACACAATCTGTAAAGCAGTTTCTAAGTAGTAGTAAATTATCGCTTGCCCAACTTGTAACGGGAGACGGAGCGGGGGGCGGGGGTGTAAGGTCCGTTACCGCGTCGCAGTCACCTCGGTTGGGAGGTATGGCAGCGGAAAATAGCGTCTAAAATAAGCCGTCTTTATAAATTTGTATTTAGGGGAAGCTCGCAAAGGGGGAATTGTGGCAACTACCATTATGCCCTTGTTCGATCGGTCTCGTTATTCGACTTTTAACTCCAGAACAAAAGAGCCCGTTCAATTAAGAGGGCTGGTCGGGGTCCCCCTTTTCAAAACGCCCAACACTCTCCCTCTTTTTGTGGAAACTAATACCGTCAAAAGAATGTGCACCCCTTTACTTCCCGCAGGTGATTTTGCTCCCTTTTCATCCCTAATAATTTCACCAATGATTTTTTGGTAGTTTAAGTCCACGGGGGTTCTTTATCGTGACTTATTACTTTGACCAAAATCTTAAAAGTTGCAAAGTTTAAAAGATTTTGTTTAATTTATCGTTAAATTAGTCGGCATTTTCAGGAAGTTGATCAAAGAATTTAGGAAGAATTTATTTGGTTTAATATTTAATAATATTGTGGGGTATTTAAGAATTACAAACTACGTGGATTCTTCATCGTGGCTCATTACTTTGACAACATATTTAAGAGTCTACAAATTTTTTTATATTTTTTAAAATTTCTCGTTAAATTACTTGGAACTTGCCGGAAGCTGATCAAAGAATTTACGAAGTATTTAAATTAGATTTGTCTGATAAAATACAAAGAATTAATTCCGTTTAATATTTACTAATATTGTGGGGATTTTAAGAATTAAAAACCAGATAATTCTGCTTTACGCTTGGAATAATTTTTAATTACTACCATTATTTTACCCCCTCAATTCTCTCTATGCAGTTGAGGTAAAAATCTCTTCCTGCACCTAAAAATTAAATCTCCCGCGCTAAGACTGTCCTAAAAGGTACGATACTAAGCTCTTCTGTCGGCATTTCAAACGAAAGAGCAGCCTATACCGTTGCCATTTACTAGTTCTTAAAACCTAATTTTAATAACTGTTATTCATCGAGGCATTTTCCTTCCAAAACAGAGTTTTTGTTATTAGTGCTTTGGAGTGTTATTAGGCCTTGGATTAACGCGATATAAACAATAGCGATAGGGCCAAATCTCTCTATAATTCTGATTCAATTTGGCGAACATTCACGGATCACGAAGCTTGCATCTTTACTCAAACAAAAAAGAGAATCGACGATTTAATCATCCTTTTTGCTTCTTTCAATAATGGTCATGAAAAGTACTAGGTTGGAGATTGGTAGGCGGATGGACACTTTTATTAAGTACCTTAACAGTAACTCCTTCAGCGTTTGGTTTGAGTGTTATCTCTACACTGGTTAAAGGGGGTTTTAGATTCCACTTTCCATAAGATTATAATATCTTTCGGTGATCAAAAAATGAGCAGAATTCGCTTTATATTAACCCAATAAATAATACAATTAGGTTATCAACCACGGTTTTTAAACTTTCTGCTCTACTTTTCGCATTTCCATAAAATAAAGCCTATTGTTTGATTTTTAAAAGAAGGCAATATAGTAATAAGCCACATTTTTTAAAAATTATCATTCTCCCGAGATTTACAAAGAACTCCGATAATTAATCTCAAAAGCATACTTTGGCAAGACCACCTTGTTTTATGATTACAGTATTAAGGAGAATCTTTGAAGGAGGTCTTAGTTTTTGTCTTCGCCACAATCAAGCGTGACCTTCGACCCGTAGAGATGCTGATGGCGCAAACAACTCTATTAATAACGGGCGCGCGAATTCCGTCCCCCTCGAAACGGAGCAGCCTCCTGAACTTTCTTATCGACTGAAGAAAACCCCTCTTCCTTTCTTTGCCTCTCGAGCTGCGATTCTTCTCTGGCGCTTGAATTTGTTCTTTTTACAATAACCCTCGGTATTTACGCGCTGACTGCCCCCCTCCCCCCTCTGCCGCTCTTTCCAAATACATAAAACAGACCCCGTGTTAAAGGTTATCGTCTGAGGGAAACCGTTAATTTTTTTTCTTTCGCAGTTTTTGAATATAGTTTTTTCCCGCTTTTTTGAGCTCCTTTCTAAACGAATTCTAAGTAGGTTCCAACTTGATCTTCTTACTAGTTTTAATAACTGTAGTCTTGTATGGTGATTTTGAGATTTCATTTCGAAATATTTATAGTACTTTTTTAAGCAATTTGAAGTAGCACATATCGTAGATGAAGTATCTCGTATTTGATAAAGAGTAACAAGTAATTTTGTAATTTATATTGGCCTGTTTAAGTTAACCATTTCGCGACTAGAGTTAAAATGGTATTTAACGATTACAGGGTTGCCACAAAATTTTCAGATTCAAATTCCCCGACTATTCCCTGACCATTTATAGAGATTTTCCCTGACTTTTTAAATCCAAAATTAGACAATTTTTAGCTTTATGTTTTACGTTTTTTCAGAAGTTTATAAATTGAAATTAACCTACATTTCATAGCAACGTGAAAAATTAACAAAACTTAAAAGGACCTAATTAATAGTCATGAAATTTATTAGATAACTAGAGTAAAATTACCTGCAAAAAGTGTCAAGATAAATTTAAATTCCTTGACTTTCCCTGACTTTTGACAAATTCTTAAAATTCCCTGACCTTTCCCTGAATGTTTAGGCCCTTTTTTAATATCCGGGACTTTTCCCTGACGTGTGGCGAAACCGAGGGGTCGGACACTTGCCATTCTTTTGTACGGGATTTTGGGATTTCGTAGAGATTTTGGCGATTTTATCATTACTTTTTGAAGTGATTTTGGGATTTCTATGTTAATTTACCATAGAGAGAGTTAAAAGATTTTGCGATTTTAGACAAAGTGTACGGGATTTTGGTAAATGTCCGACCCCTCGAACAAAACTGTATTAATTTCTCGGCGTTTTCGCTAAGTTCAAAGTGTAGTATATGTTCAAAAGATTTTTCTCTTATTAATAATAGTATTTATTTAATTCATCTGACGAAACTCAATAAGTTAAATCGATTGTATAAATTGTAGTCAATCCGCTGTGAACCATCGTATTCAACCGGAAGTGTCTAAAGACCAAACTCTTTCAAGGCCGTCGTTGTTTGGTTCGCTCGCGTGCGTGAGATTGAGCCATACTCGGTCCACCCTGTCCCGCGCTCTGTATTCTTTCATATAATAGTAGAAATAAATTTGCGATTACAAGTTGGCGTGTAGGGCCCGCAGTAAAGGAGGACTGTTATCTGGCGCAGTCTCCTTATCTCTCGTTACGATGGTGGCCATAGGTCAAAAACATCTATTTTCCGAAAGAGATAATAAAAATCCTCTCTCTCTTTCTGGGGGAAGATTACCCGTTTTTATCACTTCACTCAATGCCTTCGAGCTATATCTTCTTCTGCCTTTTTTACAGATTTTTTATACGCCAGATTTTTTTCTTAGATTTTGTCGGGAATAAAAAAGGGCTTCCTTGAAGATGACTTGGTAATGAATTTTTGTCGTATGACCCCGAGCAATTAGGACGATAAGCTTTACTGGTTCGATATTCCTAGGAATTATATATTTATAAATTGCGCCACATTATTTAATGTAATATTTATATATTATATATTTAAAATAATGTAATCACACTTGGAAATGTTTTCCTTTAGTATTTTCAAACAAAATAATTCAATTGCTCTTTTTAAAAATCTTAAACTTTTGGTTTAATTATCGATAAGCTAATTTTTGGACAGATTCAATATATGAAAAATTGCCGTCTGTTATTTTAGTTCCTAAACATTGTCAGCACGAGAAATATCTTTGACTTATTTTTGTTAGAATATAGTGAGATCAGTTAGGCTAGCGCTATATATTTCTATCCACGGTCAAGCGATGGCTTGAATTCTTTTTCAATGTAAAGTTTCTATAAATTCATTGTCACACCACCGCTTGAAAGCAGTTTTCATGACGACTTTCACTAAATTTACTGTCTCACCATCGCTTGAAATCAGTTTTCATGACCAGTTTTTCGAAAGTAACTGTCTCACCAACGCTTGAAATCAGTTTTCATGGCAATATTTCCACATTTTATTAGTGATAACTGACAAGTGGGTTTTAATTTCATTTGCCAAAACTCGACATCAACTGGGTTTTGAAAGCCTGGTGTGATTCTGACAAATCGGCATGCAATCCGCTCTCCCATACAAAACGAACATTCGAATCTTTCTTAATTTTTGCGTCATTTTTCGTTGTGTACCGAAAGTAGCGGGCCACTCAACTTTGTAGCGGCAGGGGTCGTAGTGCTCTCACGTTTTTGGGGTTGAAACCTTCTAATAATCGAAAAATGAACAATGGCGTGGTTCTCCTAATCGCGGCTAACAAAGGAGCTAAGATTTAATTTGATAAAAGGCGCCCGAGTCAGCGCGCCTCACCCTAAAGAGAATAGCCAGCGCCCTCTGACGACTTATAAAAGCGACTCGCGAAAGAGGGGCCGACGTCGCGCTGGATGTGAAGAGTACAAAGCCCAGCGGCGAGGCGTCAGGGGGGAGGGCATAAAATAAGCCTCGTTGGTTCCGAAGCCGAGTGTGTACACGAGTGAAAAGGCCTTAAATTGCAACTCCGCCTTTGACCTTTTAACCCCACCCCCGCGAAAGCAGTCGAGGCTCCCTGGCAGCTTCCTTTTGCATAAATTAATTACCAGGGGTCGCCTTTGCTTACCACTTTCGTCCCCTACTCTCTTTAATACCGTCGAGAGGGGGGGGATACGAAGAGAGCGACCTCTCGCGCCAGTGCTAGAGGTCAAGCCCCAGTCTGCAACCTTTCCCCCTTTCATTTCTACTTTTATATACACTCGCGACCCCCCTCATTCCCTTTAATCTAGCTCTCTAACCGAGGGGGGGGCGCTGCTGCAACCCCCCTTCATTTTACATCCCCCCGTCCGACTCCTTTGACATAAGCGTGGTTGACCCCGCCCATTTTTGCGATTCCGAGCCCGCAGCACCCCCTATCGTCGGCGAAACGAAGCTTTCTGCGTGTGACGACGCGAGGACTAACGCATTATACCAGAGACTAGCGCGTTTTCTCTCTACATTGCCTTTTATGTAAGAGAATCGGTGAGAATGGTTGCTATGGAAACGTCCGAGGGCTGTTCTCTCCTACAAATCAGGAAAGGCGGATTTTTTGCCTTCTTCCACGCGGCGACTTCGAGAAACCTAGTCAACTCGTACAGATTAAGAAAAAGCAACCTTGTCGGGATACTCTTTGAACTTGCGGGGAGTACGTAAATAAAGGTTTTAACCCTCCTCCACCACCAAACCGGGAGGAAAGCCTTAAGGGTATAAGGTTTTTAAAGCTATGTAAAAGCATTAGATTGTATATAAAACTATCTTGTCTGAAAACGCGATTTAGTCCAATCTATATGGATTTTGCTCTTTTGAACTCTCTAGCGTCGTGTGTTCGGCTTCACCCCGCCGATTCTCGTTGATGGGAAAATGATGACCCTGCTATTTCTCTGTATTTTAAAAGCCTGAATCTGCATTTTTGGCCGCGAGAGGTCGGGTCGAAGTCGTTGACTATATAAAGTGACTCCCACCCCAAAACACAACTGCCTTCCCCCTCTAGTCTGGCAACGTTCTACGAAGTACCGTTAAGCATTGTAGAATGTGGCAGATACCTAACGCGCTATATCCCTCCCTCCCAAGGGGACAAGCGAGACAAATATTTCGCGGAGAAAAAGGTGCAATATCGACCTATGAGGAAAAATTCGTGGTAAGGAATAAACGTTTAAATTTTATATACGCGAATAAAAGGGACTAGGAAATATTATATATCGAATTTCATAACAAATGCCAAAAGTACATTGTTATATTTTGAATAAATTTGCGCTCTTATTTTTCAAAATAAGGTTTTTTAAATTAACTAATGGATCTTTAATTCCAATTTCAATTGTTGGAAACTTGGAATAGCAGTTTTCTGATCTCTGAAAATGAACCGAAATGTTCTAAATATCCCAAATGCAATTTAAAGAACAAGAACAATTCTAATAATTTAACATCAATTGCGATTTGTACGAATTGTCATTGCGTGAGATATATCAACTACCATTTTCATACTATAAACTTGAACTTAGCGGTGAATTCTTTGATGAGAGATACACTAAACAAACATCCTAATTTTCAGCCAACAGTTTCGCGTCTAAATCAAATTTAAGAAAACCTGGTAAACGCAATAAATTTTAGATGAGTCTTCGCCCTGGTGATCTAGATGAAATTTTGGAGGGACGAAGGATAGACAGGACCTGAGGGGGACCGAGTGTAATAACTAAAAGGGAAAGGGGGGGGGGATGGCTCATCTACCCGAAAACACACGTGATTTGACGCGTTTGACAGCACAAAAGATATCTCGGGGAAAGTTCGCGCCAAAAAAATTTCACGTGTCAAAAGAGAAACTCAGGGGTGGAGGGAGCAATCTTATTAACATTGGGAGCCCTCCCCGCCATTTTTTCTTTACTTTTTCCCAAAACCGATACCCCTTTTATTAGGGAAGACATACCCCTGTAAGCGTAGTAGCCTTTACCGCCGCCGCGCCGTGGTCGTAATAAGTTAACGCCCCCCTCTTTTAAAGAAGGATTAAGTTTTGGACTCGTCCCTCGAAGGTCAGGCATCGAGCCGACTGTGTTGCGCAAGGTTTCGCGGGACTCGCGAGGAGCTCAAATAAATTACTTGGGTCGTTAGTGCCTAAAGGTCTTAACTTCCAAACGTCGCGTTGTAACAGATGAACGGTTGCAGTATTTTAGAAATATAAGCAATAATATTTACTATTATTATAATTTTTGTTCTTTTCACGTTCGTTTTGTTGCGCTTTAAATTCAAAATTAGGGGTTTATATAATTTTAGTTAGTATAGTTTATTTTAAGAATTATACGCAGGTGCTATGATACCCTTTTTCTTAAATATTTCTTATATTTTGAAGATACATTTGATATGATGAAACAGTTATAAAAACTTAAAATACTTTCATAGAAATTATACTCCATAAAATTTATAAAAGAAAAATCCAAAAATTTTTAAACTCCATAAAATTTATAAAAGAAAAAGCAAAAATTTTTAATTCTTACATTTTCCTAAATCTGACCTCTAATTTATCTATAGTAATAATTGATCACACCCATTTAAAATTACTATTTTAAATTCGAAAATACACATTCTAACGTATCTTCGCGAAGACAACTTAATTATTTTACGTAATTGTAAATATTTCCAAATTTCAATTTTTGAGGATAGAATATTTTCGCTCCGAACAACTCCAAGAAAAGAACGAAGGGGAAATTAAAGCAGGAGGGAGGGGGGAGGTTTTAGAATTATGTTTAAAGCTTACGGGCAAGCTGGGGAGTTTTACGAAGGCGGTCTTACAAATTGTGTGTAGGAGTCGCTTGCTTATTACTCAACAAGTTTAAAAATCATCTCTCGAGGTCACACAAACGCTTTCTTATTTTTTGAATTTTTTTTAATAAGCTAATTCCCGAGGAGGAAAAAAAAAGGCGAGTCTCTCCCTGACCTTTTATTAGCGCTTATTATTCGAGTAGTCGGCGCGCGCCTCCCGAACTCCAATTGATATTTAATTGGCCCGTTGCTGTCCAAATGTCGGGGGTGACTTGTTTTTCGACATTGTCGAACTTTTAACACGAAGCGGGTTTGTTTTATAACGTGTTTTTTTAACGTGTAATTGTGAAATTGCGAAACTTTTAATAATAATTTATTTAAAGTACCATTTTGAATTCTATTGCGTTTTTACCATTACGAAAATATTAACCCATTTTCCTACAGTTAAAAGGAATTTAACTTGGTATGCTTGGTCGAGTTCCTAAGTATAGACCCTCGATTTTGCGATGTTAACTTCCTTTAAAGATTAAATTATATATTTATTATTTAAATTATTTCTTTTGTTAAAGATTTTCGGCTGTCGATGGGGTTGGAAAAGGGATAGTACAAATTTGAAAAGAGCTGTAAGTTTTACGTTTGACTGACGTTAATCTGTCCGACTTAATTATTTTATTTTATTTAATATTTAATAGCTAATTATACCGATTGATTTAAATCATATAGTATTATCGAATGAATTTATCTAAAAACAAAACGATTCTGTAGCTATGGTAGTTTAAATAATTGAAATTAAATGTTGTAATTATATTAAATTTAAGATGAATATATATTTTACTTAGCGATATCAGCAAAATATGATCTTAAAAAAAAAGGCATAAATGCTTAATCGTAACTGAATTTATTAGAAAAGCAATTACGTAGAGATATTGAAATTATCGAAATCTAAGGTTTTAGTATTTATTTAAGTATCGTTAATAGAACGGCGACGATAGCAGACAAACAGTATAGACTGTACTAAACGTAAATCCGCTTTTTTGTACCTTTTAGCGTTTATATAGATAGTGGCTTAGAGGTGCCACAGATATTTCTGGCCATGATCTGTGGTCTTTTTGTGGTTTGGGGCTCGGGGGAGGTTTGAGGGGTTGAACCCGCGACTAGTCCTGGCAAAAGGCAATTCGGAAGATCAAGAGAGTGCTCGTGATTGATGGTGACTCCCGCGCAGATTTCCGGTCCCCCGCGTTGGCCCCCTCCCTTTCGATTCCCCCCGAGGGGGGTGGCAGGGGGGTTGTGGGTGGCCGGATAACCACGGATAATCGTTCCCGAGGTTTTGCTTTTCCGCACAGCGCATTCGTGTCAGATCCTTCGCGAGTCCCCCTTCACCCTCTGATCTCCTCGGCAGCTCAAAGCGCTGCTATAGTCTCGCTCGATTTGTCCTGGCTCCGAAGACAAAGCTCGTCCGAACGAAAGTAATGAGATTGAAACTATATCAAAATCGATAACTGCGGACTAATAACGGTATAAAATATTCACATACCATAGGGGAAATCTTGGTCTATATGCTGACACTGATAGTTTTAGTACAGGGTCAAAGATTCGTACATAACCTCGTTCTCGAGGTCTGTCATTTGTGTAAATTTGTTCGGGATTATATAGCGAAAATACTAAAGACAAAACATGTTCTGATCAATCTGGTAAATCTCTATCTTCAAGTCCTTTGAATCAAATTGAGACCGAAATGCTTATTGTGAAAATGCAAACGCCCTAACACTTAACTAATTTCCAAAGGAAAACGTTTTGTTATAACCATTTTGGTTATTTTGTTGGTTTGGGATGAAATTTTTGCAGGCCCATATTTCTGTTAAACCATTGACATTGAAGACTTAAAATATTTTCCATTCTCTTAATAGGCCTTTCTATAAATTATCGTGGCCTTCTCAATTCTACAATGCTTCCCCAGCTCTCCCACTAAAGAGAGCTACTGAATTCGTCTATAAATTCGACTGCACCATCTCAAGAATTTATGTAAGAAAATTTTTTGTATTATTTATTTAAAGGAAATAGACAGACCCGAAATCTAAACGTGGCGTTATTAATAAAGTTTTCAACTAAACCGAACTTTACATTTTGAGCGGATGTATCGCAATCACCCTGTACGTCCATCGTCGTTATGACGTCTTATACGTCAATTGACCTAGTACGAAATATGGAGTACGGCGGGGAGTGTAAGGATGGCGTCCGGAGCCAGCAATGACAGGGAATCCCTCTCGCCCGCTGTCTCCGGCAGCCGTAAACCATCTTAGGGACTAAATCAAGCGAGCAGATTGCACCCTCCAGACCGGCTCCTGCCCACCCTCGCCCCCTCTGCCTAGATTTTATTTACAGTCGCTCTGTCTCTCCGCTGTTTGTATCGTTGGTTATTGGAGAGAGCGTGGCTGGACGTGCGTGAGCATGGGGGAGTGAAGATACACACACCGCGACCCGACGGAGGCGCTACCACCTGTATTTACCGACAGAGATAGAGCATGCACGCCCGACCGTTAAGGAGGTTGAACAGTTCGGGGAGATCGCTTTCCCGGCCGGAGGGTGTCGATGAGCTCCGGAGGGTGTTAAAAGGATTAAGCCTTTGTATCGATTCTTCTCGCTTCCTTTCCCGCCCCGATATTCGTCCGAAGGGTTTTCACCTATCGCGCCTACAGCTGCTCTCGCGATCGACGGATTTAGTTAAGTCTGACCGTTTAGGCTTAACTAAAACGTTACATAAAAGGGAGTAGAAACTTCATCCAAAATTCGACTTCTATTTAACGTAATTAGCGATAATCATCTCTAGCTTCTGTTAAACCTAGTGTCAGGATCCACCATAAATATGAAACGGTATACTCCCTTTAAAGGAACAATAGATGAGCCGGGTTCGATCTCAGCTTGTGGCACTGGGTGAAAACTCGGAACAACTCCTTCCGCGTTAAGTTTGTAAGTTATCTGTTATCTCCCCACTGGTTAGAGGGGTTTTACCCCGAGCTCTTTGATTTCCCCTTTCCATAAAAACTTGTTGATGTTAACGGTAATAGTTAGTGTAGGGAGCTGTTGGCATGAAGGGCTTTCCACCACCCTCCTACGCATTGTAACCCGGCCACCTGAATTAATGGTTTTAAAAGTTGCTTGAGGAGCTTGATGACTTAGATTTAAGGTGGTGTCTTAGGTGCCTAGCTGATTATTAAATGATGATAGAAGCTATTTACCAAGAACATATTTTTTGTTCTTATTAAGAATTACTATATTGGGACGGTTCAATAATAATGAAATGAAATGTTTTATTTAACGTGCACGTCAACAGTACATAGGCACCTTCTAGGACCTGCACGGGCATAGTTTAAATAATAATAATTATAATAATAATAACGAAAATCAGCTAGGATAATAATAATAATAATAATAACGATAATTAGCTAGGATAATAATAATAACGATAATCAGATAGGATAATAATAATAATAATAATATTAATAATAATAACGATAATCAGCTAAGATAATAACCAAATTAGCTAGCGACTTTTTATGCCGTTAATTCAGGTGAGCGGTTTATACTATTATTTTCTTTTAAAATCCTCGTAAAGATTTGAAACTAAT
This sequence comes from Leiobunum rupestre, assembly GCF_980474605.1. Taxonomy (NCBI): domain Eukaryota; kingdom Metazoa; phylum Arthropoda; class Arachnida; order Opiliones; family Sclerosomatidae; genus Leiobunum; species Leiobunum rupestre. The sequence continues at coordinate 16,731,200 of NC_143394.1, forward strand.
TTTGGATACATGACGAGTCCGTACAGTTGTTGTCTCGGAAGAGAATTTAGTGAAGCCCCGAATGTTGACAAGCCGCTATTCCATATTTACAATCTAATTTCGGGGAAAAGAAGACGACCCTTAAATTTTAATTTTCTCCCCAAAAAACAGAACGCGGGTTATCAAGAGGATTTCGCCACGAGCCTTCGGATGAGAAAAGGCTCAAAAGAGGCCAGAGATGAAATGGGACCAAAAGTCAGCCGTACTCTCCAGTATTTTCGCTTGACCAAATCCATTTTTCACGGAGGGGCGCGGAACAAAGGGGGGTCAGACAACCCGCCAAATCTCGAGCCACAAAAGAGGGGAAAGCGAGCTTCCGACTGTCCTCTTGGCGGGGAGATTTGGAGGACAAAAAATAGTAGGAATTTCCCGGAGTTACTCTTCCAAATATGAGGGGCTAAAAGTAAGCCTTAACCATAGTCCCGAAGAGACGTAAGGGGGCGGGGTAAGTCCCCACCCTCGCCAAATCGACAAAAAAAATATTAAAGGATCAAATCCATAGTCGTTCCAGTGGGGTTTTTTTGAGAGAATGTTGAAATCGAAACAGAGTCCAATAGATCGAGAAAAAATGGCAGAGGGTGAAGGGGGAGGGGAGGGAAAGCCTTCCCCTTTGAAGATATCGATTCCCAGGTGTATGACACGTATGCGACCTCAAACGCGACCCGCCATGTGACCCCCCGTCTCTACGATTCTCATTTTCCCCCCGCCTCTGCTTTAGAGATGGAATGAAGCAGCGCTGAGGGATGGGGTTCGAGGGGTTCGAGGGGGAATAAGCTGCGTATGTCTATAATGCCTGTTAATTTCTTTTTCTCTTTTCTTACAGGATTTTTATTTTTTCTTCTAAAAGTATACTCGAGAGGAAGATTTAAAAGGATTTAGCTTGTTTTATAACGTAACATTTCCGATTTTCCATTTTTATATACACTTTGAAGGGTTTTTACACGAAAATAACGGAAATGTTGGGTTATGGGTAACGTTACGATTGCGATACTGATCTATATTTTAGACTATACTAATATAACAAGTATAAATATGATATGATAATATTGTAAACATCACAATAGTGATCATTGTATTAAGAGGCATCTTAACGCGGGGAATATAAAAATACTTCGTTTGAATCTGTTTAAATAGGAAAATTTCAGCTCGTGATGTGAGGCTTTTGCTTTATGGGTAACGTGGAGATTGCGATGGTGATCCGTGTATTAGATTCTACTAATATACCGTGTATAAATATGACATAATAATGTTGTGAACATCACTATAGTGAAGATTGTTTAAAGAGGAATTCAAATGTAGGAAATAAACAAAAATCTACTTTTTTACCATAAATGAAAGTCATTTAATGGATAACGCGACGCTCGCGATGCAAGGCCTTCACTTTAGATTATACTAAGATTGATAACAACAAATATTACATCTAAGAACTTGGGATTCTACCGCGAATCTCTGGCTTTAGTGGACTTTGGGTTATATCTTTATGTATTTATGTATGTATGTATGAATGAAAGGCTGGAAACAGCTGTTTCAACACCTATTGCGCATACCTCTATTGAGTCTTCTTGAAAAGATTTCGGTGGCGGCCAAATCTACACTCTGGTTCCCGTTTACATCCTTATTGAGAAATAACCGGTGAATTATTACACATCATTTTCTAGGACGGGAAATTTTCACGTCCTTTTTTCCGCCTCGCAAAACAGTCTTAGACACATATGGATGTAATCTAACAAAGTTTGATTTAATTTCTAAAATGTATGACTATGAACCATTATTTAGTTCACAGGGTGGCCACGGTATCAGGAAAACCTGTAATTGCTGGAAAAGTCTGGGAATTTGAATATGGGTATAAAAATAAGGGTAAAGTCAGAGAATTTTAAAAAATTGTCTAAAAATCAGGAAAATATCAGGGAATTTAATTTTGGTTGAAAATAAGAAACTTTTACTAAAATCTTGGCGCAAAAAAAGTCAGGTAAAATCTTTGGAGATGGTCAGGGAAAATCTTTGGAGATGGTCTATTAATTAAGCTATGTCAGTAGATCATAAAGTTAAATATCAAATTAAATGCTTACTTCATATTTGAAAACCATCCATTTAACATTTGTGCAGGTACTTTAAATATATTTTCTAAAATTACAAATCCGAACTCGCGAAAAACTCATAATGGTTTAAGCTGTACTAACATATCTTAAACTATACCAAATTATCCGGAACATATAGTATTAATAACATTATTTAATACCCGTATTTTTCATAAGCGTTATTTTAAAATTTCTTAAATTTGGCATCTTGTTTTTTGAAAATATATTTCATATACGAAACACCATTCGTGAAGAAACTGATATGGTTTAGTCTATACTACCATACCGTAAAACCATAACTATTTAGTATTAATAATTAATTTCCTAACCGGAATTGCCAAATACGTTCATTTAAAAATTAACATTTGAAATACTGAAAATATAATTGACCGATTTAGATTATACTCCCGTACCGTGACGTATGTATTTTATAAAAATAATTAAATTTCCATTTAAATCTGACGTGAATTAAAATAGCCCAAAGATATATAGAAATATATCAATCCAAAAGCGAGCAAAAAAACTACTATTTGCGTTTAAATCGCGTTTAAACAAACAAATGCTCCTAAACTGTTCGTAAAACGGCGGATTTTTCGCTTTCCCCAAATAGCATAAAGGGGTTCGGTTTATTCCGTGCCTCTTTTGTTATGTTTCGGGCCCCACCGAAAAAGAATTACAAATATAAAAGCGAAGTCAAACATGAACCGGGATTTCTTCCTATATATTTATAGTATATAAATAAAAAGAAATGCAGACAAACAGCTGAGGGCTTTGAAAACATTCGCGGCTTATAAAATTCAGGCGCGCGCATCGCCGTGAACTAATCATACAATTTGCACCTGAGTAAATAATAAAAAAAGTCGATTTTTTTAGCCCCCCCTTTAGGATGCAGATTTGACTTTAAAGGTTGAATACGTTTTTTTAACGTATAAAGAGAAGCTTAGCCAAATAGGAGCGCTTTTTTTGGGAGGAGAGGGGGGCTTAAACGGCCTCATGCATGGGCGTAGGAGCGAGTAATAGTCTAGGATGTTCTCGCCATGGACGAGAAAACGCGAGATCTGTTTTCTATTGAGAGCATAGGTGTAAAATGCATGGCTACGCTTAGATACATTTTGACGGAAGCGTTATGGGCCGAGAAAACGGCTGAAGGACCGTTAAGTAACCGCTTCACGGAGTTCCGGATCTATACGATGCTTTTTCTAGTTTCTTTAAAAAAAGTATTTTTTTAAATATGTAGGGATATTTTTCCCTCGGTTTGTTATTTTTTTGGTTTAGATGAAATTTATTTTATGAAAATTGTGAACTAAATATATTTCAAATGGTTTTAATTCTAAAGACCTTAGATTAAACAAAAGTGAAATTTCTGATTATTTGTAACGTTAAGATCGCGACGAAATGCGTTGTTTTAGACTATAGCTTCAAACAATTCATGGTGTGCGTTAATTTATTTTTCCCACGGGTTTAATCCAACCTACTTTAAAGAAAAATGTGATTTACGAGAATTTCGTATTAGTGGTTACGTAAAGAAGGCGACGAACGTGTGTGGTTTTAAAATGTATGTTCTAATTGTGCCCCATAATATTTTTACTACGGATATTAATTAATTAAGTAGAAAAATATATTATTGGTAATGCTAATATCCTGACCAAGAGCGTTATTTCTGAACGAACGCCATTTGGGCTTTATTTTAAACAAGTTAAAATTATTTAATACTAGAAATTGGTAATGGCTAATTGAAATCTTAATTTCAAAAAATCTCATGGGTAACGCGAAGTTCCCGAAGAAAGACGAAACATTTTAGTCATAATTTATATGGTTAGACGTAAAATTTATATTTCTATTAAGCATTTTTTCTCTCGAAAGTACTCTCAGTATGTAAACATATATAAAATAGTTATAATTACAAATATGCACGCAATGTTGAATCGTTGGTACAAAATTAACTTCCAACGTTTAATTCGTACTTACTAATTTGGTTGTAAACTATCAAAATAATGTAAGACATAAATCAAACAATCTCCAACTACAAAAATAATTGAATGACTGCAAAAATAACAGAACTATTTTCGCGATAAAAACATTCCCTTTAAGCCACGGTGGTTCAAATGTGTTCTACGCGGAGTTAGCACACGGAATAACTGAATAATAATAATAATATTTGCGTATTTGCTTAAGGCTTTCCACTTCGAATAGCGTTGTGGTTTTGCTTATCAATGGAGCTTGTCTTATCAGCGTGCGTTTTTTCTAATGGTGGGTTGGGCTTCGAGGAGGGAATCTTAAACGCTGTACTTGACCTTTGGCCCCGACTAACTTCCCGTGTTGAGACTAAACGCTTAATTCAATCGATAACATTTCCTAGTCTTTTATCGACTTAATTCAATCCAACGCATCTTTTCAGACTATTTATTAAATCGTTGCACGTGCTTGGCGCCTGATGCCAATTTGATATATTTTAGAGATATTCAAATATCCAGGATTTATCTGAGGTTTTATCGATTGTCGCTGCTTTGAACTTTTTAGCGTATATTTAATTTCACGCGGCTGTGGCGTTATTGGCTATTCACCAAATTAAATTTAAGTACATTAATATAAAAGAGTTATTAATTTTTCTAGGAGATTATTCGAAATTTTTGATTTTTCAGCATTTTACTTCTGATACTTTTGTATATGGTTGAAGAATGGTTGAAAGAGTAATTATGGTATTTTTAAAATACAGCGATATAGTAACTATATGACATTCGTAATATACAACTATGGCATTTTAATATAAGTTGGTGCTCTAAGGAATAACTTTGACACTAAAATACGGGAGTAACTATGACACTATATATATACATGAGTAACTATGACGCTATTAATCTAAAGGAGTAACTATGACGCTATTAATCTAAAGGAGTAACTATGACGCTATTAATCTAAAGGAGTAACTATGACGCTATTAATCTAAAGAAGTAACTATGACGCTATTAATCTAAAGGAGTAACTATGACGCTATTAATCTAAAGGAGTAACTATGACGCTATTAATCTAAAGGAGTAACTATGACGCTATTAATCTAAAGGAGTAACTTTGACGCTATTAATCTAAAGGAGTAACTATGACGCTATTAATCTAAAGGAGTAACTATGACGCTATTAATCTAAAGGAGTAGCTATGACGCTATTAATATACAGGGGTAACTATAGCTTAGTGTAAAGGCTGAGCTGATCTTACGATGATAACTCAGTTATAAACATATAATTACGTTTGTATAAAAATTTAAATTATAATTCAACGCCAATTATCAGTGAATTCTGGAGTAGTATGTAACTAGTAAAATAATTTCTTTTTGATCTAAAAGTGAGGCTGATCTCACGAAAAAATAAACTTGCGTTTAGAGTTAATCAGAACTCAACTCAGCGTAAAAGTAAACTTGACGCACCCTTCGCAATCGAATAAAAATTCTAGAGGAGGCTACTGCAAAAGGAATTTTTCCAATACCAAAAAATTATTTCTTTTGATCCAAAAGTAGGGCTGATCTCGCGACGACCGCACCTGCGTTTAGAGTTAATCAGAACTCAACGCAACTCGTAAAGCAACATAAAAGTAAACTTGACGCACCCTTCGCGTTCTAATAATAATTCTAGAGGACGCTACTATTTAAAGAATCTTTCCAAAAATAATATCGAAGCGTATACCGCAAACTGGCAAACCGCAAAAGTCTGAACTGTCAGCGCAGAGCCCTTTTTCTCTTCGGGTATTAAAAACGCAAAGACTTGGCGGCGCGGCGTCAATTTTAACGTGACAAACTTGGAAAGGGCTATTAGTGAATTCATCTAGAAAACGAATGTGCCGACGCAATTAGGAAGGAGAACCTTTTCTCTCTCTGTGTATGTTACACTCTCCCTAACCTTCGTGTCGCTTTAACCTTCACCTGTACTGGGAGCAGTGTTGCGTCAACAAGAAAGCTACCACGTGGCGGACTGAGACGGGGGGAGCTAAAAGACGTAAAGGGGGGGTAGCGAACGATTCGCGTAATAACACAAAAGTCATTTTTGCTCGTCCAAAGGTAGATCTAACCTTTAGCCCTGCCCCTAATATCAGCCCCCCTCCGGTTCGCGTTGGAGAGGGACTTTAGTCGTCGCTACGCGTCGCTATCGACCCGGCCAGTGCCACGACCCCTTCAATGTCCTCTTCCCGCGCTAGCTTTATCTTTCTCTCGTGGCTCGCCTTTTAAACTCTAACACGGGGGGGGGGGGGGAGATGAGTGAGGCGAACCACCGCCAGGGGGAGTAGCTAACGGTATGGAAACAGTTCCCTGGCAAATAGGCGAGGGTATGGCTGACGTGGAATTTAATGAAATTCACCGAAGCTCGACTTCGCTCTCGTCGACAAAATCGACGAAGCTTTACAGGGAAAGCTCAAGCCTGCGGCCCCCTTTCCTATCCCCCGCCCACACTCCCTTTTTAAATTCAACACGCTAAATTGTAGTCCAGAGCCGGTTGACACTTTGTTCGAGCCTTAAAACGAGTTGGCCGTACCCGAACCGAACGTCTTTGGCAGCGCTGCAGAGAAGGCCGAGGCCTAACGGTATAGATTTCGCGTTGGTTGGGAGGTTTAAAGCAAAAAAGGACCTTTTTCGTTATTCTCTTTGCCTCGCAAATTGTTTAGAACGCTGTTTTGAAAAATTGACCTTTAATGTTTTACGTTTCCCGATTGTATATATTCCTTTGTTTCGACTGCGACACCTATCGCGCTCGAAGCTCTTCGTCATATTAGTTACATTGTGGAATGAATATTGGTTGTTAGGGTGGTTTGTTTTGTGTTAATAACGCTAAGTGGTCAGTGTGATTATGAAGTCACTTATTACGCTGGTATGCTAAAACCGCCAGACCTGAATTAACCTAACCTAACCTAACTTTACATTCAATAAACTACAAACAAAATAAAAAAAACTATTATATGAAACGTTAAATTTATAGATTCATACAAATACTACGAGTACCTCGTTAAATTTGATAATTTGACTAATTTTTAGTTAAAATGAATTCGAGCGTTTGTAAATAAATTCGAAAATTTGTCAATAAACTTGCATATTTGTAAATAAATTCGAAAATTGGAAAATAAATTCGAAAATTGGAAAATAAATTCGAAAATTAGAAAATAAATTCAGAAATTGGCAAATAAATTCAGAAATTGGCAAATAAATTCAAACATTTGAAAATAAATTCGAACATTTGAAAATAAATTCGAGCATTTGAAAATAAATTGGAGCATTTGAAAATCAATTCGAGCATTTGAAAATAAATTCGAATATTTGAAAATAAATTCGAACATTTGAAAATAAATTCGAGCATTTGAAAATAAATTCGAGCATTTGAAAATAAATTCGAGTATTTGAAAATAAATTCGAACATTTGAAAATAAATTCGAATATTTGAAAATAAATTCGAACATTTGAAAATAAATTCGAGCATTTGAAAATAAATTCGAGCATTTGAAAATAAATTCGAGCATTTGAAAATAAATTCGAGCATTTGAAAATAAAGAAATAAATTTGAACCTTTGAAAAGGAAATTCAGCATTCGTAAATAAATTAGAAATTTTTTCAATTAATTTGACCCTTTTGAAATAAATTCGGACATTCGTAAATAAATTAAAACGCATATATATAGTATATTAATTCGAATATTTTCAAAACGATTCGAACGATTTATATATTAACAAATAATAATATGTATTTCAAATATATTAACTTAAAAAATATTTAAGTTTAATTATTGTCTAAAACAATCTTATCTTAAATCTTTATAGTTGGAAAAACCTTAGAAATAGTCATTTGGTTATAAAGGAATTTTAGCAATAAATTAAAAATAATTAAAACGTTAATTACGGATAACATTAATTGGTCTATGCAGCATTGTAGATGGCCTACGTAGGTGTATAATTATTGAGAAAAATACAATTTAAGATTAAAAAAAACCCGCCAATCTTAATATAGACTACGTAGCGATAGCCCAAAGGGTTTTTCGAATTAAAGTTTCGCATAATGTTTAAAATAAAGAGGCATAGCTCGGAGACATACAAGTCGCGAATCGCGTCTAAGAGGACGATTGGCTGATAGCCCTAATGACTTCCATTCGAAAGCCTTTAATTACGTTATTTTCCAAGTCAGTTTTTTCCGTTAGAATTAATTTGTCCAGACTTGGTTTCAAGGGTTTCGCCAATAGTCCTCCAATCAAATAGCTGTTCGCGGTTTTAATGGGTGGGCCGTCTTCCACCCCCCTGCCCCTGCACCCCCCGCCCCCTGGCGTCACCGTTCTGCTTAATTTTGTACTCTGGTGTCCTATAAAAACTCAGCTACGAACACCAAAAAATTAACTTCTAACAATAAAAGAATTGCACTAATTGGGTTTTTTTTTAACAAAAAATACAAGTTAGCGAGTGATGTAGCGGGGCTCGCGATAATGGTATCGGAGACATACCTAATAATTAACTGGAAACTATTATAAACACATGATATTTTTCGGCAAAATCTCATTAAATAGTAAATTATAACCAATGGTATTTTTCCCTTAAAAATCTGATGGTTTCAGAATCTCAGAACGTGTTTCATTAATGAACCCACTTTATTCGCATTTCTTGAAACAATGAATGGTTTTCATAGTTATATTTTTTACTTTGAACCTAGTAAACAACAAAACATAGGGTTTTATAATTAATTTTGAGCACAATGAGCAAAAATTTATCAAAATAATGAAAATAAGTTTTTGTAGATGGCATATTTTTTACTTTTAAATTTTAATAAAGCGTATAAAAGATTTAATTTAAAAATGCAAAGGTTTTAATGACTTTAAACACCTGGAAAGGATTCTTAAGAAAATGATAAGTGGAATTAAATTGACGCCTTTCATAAAATTCAATCCCGTCTTAATTGCTATCGTTTTAAAGAAGACGACGTCATTTTAAAGGAAAGGTCACGTGGCAGATGTCGCCACTCCCGACCATTTCACGAAGCTATTATAAAAGTAGACACTGACAATATTTTTTTTAAAGTTTCCTAAACAAATTTTTAAATGATAATATTTCAGTAGCTTAAATTATAATTTTCAGATCAAGGCAGATGTGGCCACTAGTGCCCGAGAATTTTACGAAACTATTATTAAAGTAGATACAATGACGAACTGAAGATGTTTAAAGTTTCAAAAAATCTGCAAAATTATTTTCAAAAGATAATATAGGTTTTCGAAAAAGTAAAACAAATATATAATCTAAGTTGTTTTCGCTATCATAAAATTTCTATATTTCTATCTAAGCACGGGCTCGTCTCAAAATATTGAGAAACTGGGTTCGATAGGTATCTCTCACTTACTGAATGGTCAGCTCACTTTCAAACCGATAGTGACTCTCATCTCATCGGAGTTTATTTAACCAACTGTCAATCTCGAGTTTCCCAATCAGCCCAATCATTAATCACTAAATTAAAAGGTAATTACTCTAGTCCTCTAGTCTGAATGTCTAAGCCCTTAATACACATTTTGATACAGAAATTTCACGAAATCTTTCAGAAGAATTTTCGAGTAGCTGATCACTCACGAGGAGACTACCCGAGGTGATAATCACAGTTTTGGTTGAAACTAGCTGGGTATGTCGACCTTATGGTAACATAAAATTTCACCAAGGGAAAAGTTGCAATGGGCATTAGTTTTGCCATGGCAACCGAAAATGTTTTTGACAACACAGTATGTATATTTTCCCATTGAAAATAACATGGGAATCTGAGCAACAAAAAAAATAGATCAAAATTGACAAATTAAATTAATTTGATGATATTTTGATGAATTTTGGTCAATTTGATAAAAATATGTAAAAATTGATCAGAATCGGTTAAAATGGAGAAAAGCGAAATGTGAAGATAAAAAAGTTGTATTTGCCAACTAATCGCCGAATCGAGGATAATAAATGAATTTTATCGAAATTAATAAAATGGAATTAAGTTGTTTGAATTTGATCAAAATTAACAATTCTAATTAGAATTATTATCATTATTTATTACAGGGGGGGGGGGACCCTTAGAAGTGCTCAGATTCCCATGTTATTTTCAATGGGAAAATATACATACTGTGTGGTCAAAAACATTTTCAGTTGCCATGGCAAAACTAATGCCCATTGCAACTTTACCTTGGTGAAATTTCATATTTCCATAAGTTCTACACACCCACTTCGTTTCAACAAAATCGGTGATTATCACCTCGGGTTGTCTCCTCGTCAGCGTAATCGTCTAGGCAAAGTCTAGGATATAAAGTTTCGAATGGATGGTTTCGTACTTTCCTTACACAGTTAAATTTTTAAAATAATATAAAGGTTTACAGTTAATTTATCTTAAATCTATTGAGTATCCTTTCAGGTTTCAGTTCTATTGAGTATCCTTTCAGGTTTCAGTTCTATTGAGTATCCTTTCAGGTTTCAGTTCTACAGCAAACGGGTCATACAAGAACGGTTTCTAAAGAATATTAACACCTTTTTTACATTTCAGGTGAACCAGGGTACATGACAATAAAAAGGGTGTTTAAACGATACTAAATCGTGCCTTTTTGTCTATCGATAAGGCTGCGTCGAAAAAATAGACACAAGTCACACAAAGAAGGCTTATTTTCATCGACAAATTTGTTGAAGTTAAAAATAAACTCATTTGAATTTTGTAAAATTACTAAATTACTACTATAATGAAATACGTCCTATAATCTGAAAAAAAAAGTATGGGGGGCCCGATTCGAATACTTTTACTAGGGCCCGGATAACAGCTGATGCGGCCCTGGTAAACGTTGTAAGCTAGGCTAAGCTAATACCCAAGGAACCACCTTAGGCCCAAGTCATCTAGCGACTTATTATGCGTTTTAACAGCCCTTGGAGAATTTCTTAAGTCCTGCTTTATAAATATTTCTAAAAAAAGACGTCAACCTTTCCATAGAATTTAGACTTGATGTACCGAAATGAGTCAAAATTGCGAGTACCGAGGCCCAGATTGAAAATGAGCGGAGCGTGCCCAGCGCGGGCCTTTTTAGGATTTAACCGGACTGAACGGGGTTCTAAAAAGATTTATATAAAGACTCTAGCTTGTCCATATATTAGACTCTGTTGGATTGTGCAGTCTGGGGTGTATCTGAAAAATGAAGACGCGCTGGGGAGGGGGGGGGGGGAAGAAGTGCAAACGCGTCAGTGAAGGGGGGGCAAAGCGGGGGTAAGCGAGGAGGAGAAAAGGCGCATCTTATATCTCGACCTCCGATCGCGGCAGTCGATTTAGACCCCCTTTTCCCCATTAAATTCCACCCCCTTCTTCATCTTTCTACTTTAACTTTAGGCTCGCTTTTAGCCGCTTCAGAATCGATCCCTTATGACCTTTCTAGCCTTTGCCCCTTCGCTGCCCCCCTCTTCACGCCGCCCTACTCATTTCCAACCCCCCCGACCCTCCGCTACCATCTTAGTAGAAAAAAAAACACCATAAAAAGGGGGTGCCGGGAATGGAGTGCGGTGGGACCCGCGACGGATCCTTTTCCTAGTTAGAAAGAAACCACTATCATCATATCCTATATTAAGGTTATGGGCGAATAACGGCGAAGCCATTCACAACGTGGCCGTTATAGAAATGTAAGTCTTTGTCCGCGCGACATGCCGAGGCACAGGCACAGGTTGTTCGTTGTTGACGCCACAGTAGCGACACGGAGCTGTTTGTGAAAGACTCGGTTGTCGCTGGTCGCGATGCCACTTATTTACCTTTTGAGGATGGCCTCGAGTAAAGCCAGCCACTCAGTGCTCTTCGTAACATCTCCGTCCTACCTTTCACAAGCCTTCGCTTCTTGTGGAAGGCACGACGGATACGAAACGGAGAGCCAGTGGGCGCCTAGCCTTAGCGCGAATCCACTCGCGTTTGTTTTGTCGAAAGATTTTCGTTTGGACTTCCATAGCGTCAATAGTTATTGGTTTTCCACTAAGCCAATTCTTGGAATACAGTCATTTTAATTCTACGACTAATCCTAATGTTTACTAAATGGGTTAGCTTCCATTTACGGCATTACTTCCTCAATTACATCTAATCTCGGGCCTAATGGCGGTTCTAATAAGGCTCGATCACTTCCATTAAGAGGATCTCCTTAAGGTCTAATCTTTGGCCAGTATTGCCAATATTTACTATATGAGGCGTAGTCATTTGCCGTTAGGACAGTATTAAATACTTCAGGCTTAACCATAATATTTACTATGCCAGGCCGGAATTGCCTTAACCATAATATTGACTATTTCTGGTCAAATTCTTTGGTTTTAGGTCTGAAATAGCAAATATTGTCGTAAAGCCAAATGATTAGGTCTGAAATAGCAAATATTGTCGTGTAGCCAAATGATTAGGTCTGAAATAGCAAATATTGTCGTGTAGCCAAATGATTAGGTCTGAAATAGCAAATATTGTCGTAATCATTTGGATTTATGACAATATTTGCTATTCCAGACCTAATAATTTGGCTTTACGACGATATTTACTATTTCAAACCTAATCCTTTTTCTTTACGACGACATTTACTATTTCAGATCTAATCCTTTTTCTTTACGACGATATTTACTATTTCAGACCAAAAAGCTTTAAATTCATATTACCTTTAACTTATACAAATAGCTGCATACTACGTGAATGAGTTTCTTCAAAAAGTAAATGAAAACTTTATTTAAGTAAATCTCAGTTTATGATAAACGCGTATTTAGTCTTGAGATTTTTATTACGACAGTGTTACCATTTTAGTTTCGTTTTCTGTGTCGTCATCGCGTACTTCTCGGACTTGACACGGGCAACCATTTTGATAGAAATTCTTATCACCAGGGTGTGTTTAGACGCGTCGAGGGATGCTTCGGCGGAGGGGTACAAGAGGATCATACATCACCCCATTACGGCACTGACTTGACCACCCCCGCGTGGTATAGCCCCCTTTATAGACCTCTTTCAATCAGCCATTTCTCTCCGCACCTTCCGAGGCTGCGGTTGTGATGGTGTCGGTCTGAGGCCTTGGAATCTTTCTCAATTCTGGAGGGGACGCGGGGCCAAACGGCCCCTTTTAAGATGATCATCCCTCCCGCGAAACGTATCTGCGCATGTGCTGTAGCGTCGCAGACAGATAGGACCATATTTCAACAGTATATACGCGCCCTTCTCATCTACTCATTTCTATCCGCCACCCCAACAAACTAACTATACAAAGGACTATTTGGGGACATAAGTCAACCCGAAAGTGTTCATCGCCAAAAGAGTCTTCGCGCAATGTGGCTGTTGCTACAAAATCACCTATGCACGGTGCCATTTTTTATATACAATATGACTATTCTTACTAAGAAATCGAAAAATTTTCTAATTACATTTTGACTTACAAAGTCCAAAAATTATAAAGGTTCATACTAAATAATTTTAACGGTTAAAATATATGGGATAAAATAAAGAATAAACCCGTTAACTAAGGATAAAAATAAAAATAAACTATTCTTCGTAAACTTATTTATTTTATCCTATAAGTCAAAAAATATTTAAGGATAAATATTTAAAGATCCAATAAAATAAATATTTTAAAATTTCTTGATTTTCCAATATAAAGTTTACAAAGTAAAACGTTTTGGGTATATCATTAAATTAAAGAAATGGATAAAATCATCGTAAGCTTGCGTGCAACCTCATTTTAGAACTTGGTTTTAATGGTTTTAATATTTGGGTTACCTAATATATATAACCAAAATGAGTCAATAATAATCTTAAATTTATAATGTAAACTAAACTGATAATCTATAAACTGTAAATATAAAATAAACGATGTACTGATAATCTATAAACTGTAAATATAAAATAAACGATGTACTGATAATCTATAAACTGTAAATATAAATAAAAGATTTACTAAACTAAACTATTATTTATAAATATCACTAATATTTATAAAGTAAATGGTTAAATGAGTTAATAAACTAATCTTAATTTTATTAACAAAACGATGTAATGGTTATCTAAAATCTTGAAATATAAAATGAAGAATTAAATAAACTAAATTAATATTTGTAGAGATAAATAACATTTATAAACCAAATGAGTTAATAATAAACTAATACATAAACGACGTAATGATAACCCATACACGTTAAATATAAAATAATCGATTTAATAAACTAAACCAATATTGTCAATCCGTTATTAATATTTATTATAATATTCCGAGGCGAGCTAAAAGAACTTTAACCCAAATATATAAATTTACGCATTAGTAAATTAGTCGGACGCATCGATGTAATTAAATTGGATTTGTTGAGCGGGGGCCGTTTGCAGCGAAGCGTCGCAATCGGGACGAAAAATGTCTATTCGGTAATTTGGTCGGAATTATGTTTATTGTTTTAAAGGTATTAAAAGGTGTTTCGCTCAGCGCTTCGGAGCTCGGTGGAGCGCGTCGGCCGAACGATCAGTTGCCCGAGAGTTTCCAAACCGCAGATATAATATCCAACTATATAATTTTCTCAGACGCGGCAACGTTACACTTTATATATACGTATGTAGGTGGCGTTGCGAACCGCTTTGATATTAACGTACGGATTTTGATTTATAAGTATCTAGCCTTTTGGCCCGGGCACTACCCCCCCCCCCCCCCGGCACTCGCTTTTCTCTCGAGTGGCTGAAATTTAATATTGTCGAATTTCGATCTAGAGCGCGCTAAGACAATTAAACAGAAGGTCTTAATATAAGGAGAGAGCATCCTGGGCCAGGTCGAGTCTATAATACCTCCATTGGCCTTTGCGAGACGCGAACATTTTAATAGGAAAGCGGCGCTCGGAAATTAAATCCCAAATTTATGCCCGAAATCGGAAGTTTTCGAAGCGAGCGCCCGCCGTCGGAATTTTGAAGACGCGATTTATTTATTACGCGGTGACTAGGCCCCCCTCTTCCGAGCTCCTTTCCTAATTTACGTCCCTTTTCTAACGCTTGGTTGGTCTCAGCGCCAGTCGCCACCGGCTATGGCTACGTATACGCGCCTTTTGAAGTCTACTCCAGCCCGCCTTGTTTAGACGCGCCGTTTTCGCGAGTCCCGCTTTATCCGTGTCACGCGTCTCTAAAATCAAATTTAGAACGAAGATGGGTAGAAGGGGACACTTCCACCGCCGTCGAAAGACGTATTTTAAATTTGCATTATTTATTTGTTTCTCGATGCGTACTCGATAAATAACGTGTAACAAAAGCACTTTTCTAATAACGTATCATGGATAATTTGCTTTATTTTTAAATGACGTTAAAAATTGTCATCGATTTAATTTCCTATTAGAGAGAATAAGGTCGCGGAGATACGAAATGTGTAGGGATAAATTGCGCCCTTATTGTACGCGAACGTTAATGTTAATACCTCCGTTAAATAATATAAATAAAATATATCTGGAATTCGTTTATTTAGAATTTTAGTTACTGCTAAACTTCCGACACTGCCTAAGCTAGTTTTTTCGGACCTGATAATTACTTACAAAACTTAATATTTGCTAGGGGTTAGCTATTTACCAATTGCTCTAATATTATCGTAAAACACCCTTTACTAAATTAATAGTGCCATTTTCAAACTTGGCCATTTTGCGGGAATATTTTTCTAAGGTGACAGTTTCACTTATATTTATTTTGAACTAAACTAACTATAACGAATGGTCTTTACTTTGAACTAAACTTACTATAACGAACTGCTTAAACGTTGAAATAAACTATCTATAACAAAAAATCGTTGAACTACAATATTGCCAACTGCCTAAAATTTGAACAAAACTAAGTATAACGAATTGTTTGAACGTTGAACTAAACTAAATAAAATTTCTGAAACATTGAACCAAACTAACCATAACGCACTGTCTAAACTGTCTCAAATTGCCTAAACATTAGACAATTCTAAATCTACATTAAAACCTAAAGTTCCTAAACCGAACATTCAATGATACATAGACGACAGTCCAAACCAAGCTAGACCTCTCCTAAAATACCATTAGAATAATCAATAGGCAAAAAATTCAATATCATAATCAATTCAGGCAACTAGTTGATGTCGACGGTCGAAACGTTGAAAAACCGTTACGTAAAATAAGCAAAGCCCAGCAGAATTCATACACAATCGCAACACTCGAAATAAAAAAGGAATCGAGTAAAAACGAGCGAAAATAAAATGGCACAATCGATGTACGCCAGAAAGGAAAATCTCCATATAACTGCTTTTCTAGGGCCATCTCGCCGTTCTCCCAAACAAGGTGATGATAACATTGCTCTTCCTTTTTAGCACTTCATCCACCCCATCTTGCGGGATTCCCCTCCCCCCTATCTACTATTTCTTTTTTATTTTTATACGTATTTTTTCTGCCTTTCGATATAGACGAGTCTATTGTAATGGAGTGTTAGCTATTTCCCTCGTCGTGGTCTCCGCCGCAGCCGGAGCATTATCTTTTCGTGCGCGGCTGAAGCTACGAAATTTTATAGGCCCCGACGCTGCAGTCTAAACGCGAGCACTCGTGCGTCCCAGACACTGACTTTCAGACTCATTTTTTGCCCATTTTCCAACGCTTTAAGGGGTCGTCCATATAGATGCTATTTCCACGCCTATATTTAGCGATACATACTGTATCAATTACTGTAAAACTAACTACGATAAAAAAGCAAAGTTAAGTATCAATTACTGTAAAACTAACTACGATAAAAAAGCAAAGTTAAGAGTTTATTTTCTTAATTTTATTATATTTTAACTGCCGTACGCTTTTGATAATAGTTCGTTTTCTTTACTAACAAGGAGACATCCCGAAGTGTAACCCACCGATTTTGTTCAAACTCGGGGGATTGGAAGACCTTCATGTATCATGAAAAATCCTAAAGGGAATTTATTCAATGGGCAACCGTTTTGCCATGGCAACGAAAAATGTTTTTGACAACAACAAATGGAAATTTTCTCATTGAAATTTCGAAAATGCTAAAAATAGAAAAAAAATTGATAAAAATTGACCAAAATAATAAAAATTGACAAAAATAATATAAAAATTGATCAACTTTTGATCAATTTGAGGTCAAAATCTCATGTTATTTTCAATTGTAAAATTTTATATTTTGTGTTGTCAAAAACATTTTTCGTTGCCATGGCAAAACGGTTGCTCATTGAATAAATTCCCTTTAGGATTTTTCATGAGACATGATGGTCTACCAATCCCCTGAATTTGAACAAAATCGGTGGGTTACACTTCGGGATGTCTCCTTGTAAGTTTCGGGCACAAAACTGGAATAAAATTTAAAATGAAATCCAGTTTTTTAGGCCAATATGTAGTTAAGTTTGTAGCATAAATTAGCAAAAGATGTTACGAAATATTAAAAGTATTCTTGCATTGTTAAAAAAATGCAAACATAACATTTCGAACAAAATTAAGCACAAATTTATTGCAAGTGCCAATTTATAACGCAATGACTTTGCACAACGCAAATATTGAAAATTGCCTTAGCTAAATTATAATTTTTTAAACGCAAAATATTACTTAGCAGGCTATATAAACAACGCAACAAGGCAAGTAGCTTTAAAATGAAATTGATAAATATTTTTAAAAAGTTTACCTAATTAATCACAAATAAATACATAATAAATTTCGTTAACTGGATTTAAACAATTATAAGCAAATTTAATTAAAATCATAACGCCGATTACCCAAAAATATGTATTTCTCATAACTCGGTGTTTTCAATAAATAAATTGTTGCAACGTCTTTCTTAACTAAGTTATTAAAACGTTGTCCGGTTGTAAACATCCGTATTTGTTCACAGTCACACTTAGTAGATTAGGTGACGAACCATGACCCTATAACCACGTCGTATTATAGACGACAAAAGAGTATTTAGACCAACCTGAAAAAATGGCAGCGTGGCCCAAACCGTCGGAGAGCTAAAATTCGTACGCGTTCCAATTCGTTGCGCTCGGGTGAAGCCGCACTCCCGACGCTACTAAAGAAGCGACATTCTCAAATCAAACATTAAACTCAGTTATTACTATGGCCGTTTAAAGGATGGGACAGAACACAAACCCCCCTCACTTCCTTCATTATACAGAAAATCCTTACGCTGTAGGCTCCGCATTCATTTTCGCAGGCGCTAGTCTCAAATTCATTCATAATTATCTTACTATTTTTTTTATACATATTCTTAACTTTTTACGTCGTAGTGACGAATTTAATTTGCGCTGTGTAGCCATTTTGTCATAGCTACTCGTTTCCGAAAGGAAGCTGGTCTCCGAAAACCTGTAAGGGGACATCGGACCAGTTTGGAGGGTCGCTCAACTATTAATGAACGTCAATTTCCTATTTTAATTTAAAAAAAAGAGATGGCTCTAATTACTCTATCTTTATTCTAGATTAAATCGCTATTCGTAAAATCCTGTGGAAGTGTATACGCTATTATTAGCGTACTTAGAGAAATAAAAAATATACCGGCGGGAAAACCCGAATGAAAGAAACTTTTACCTCGCGTAGTTTTACTTATGAATGACTTTCGTATATATTTTAATTATAAACCACAGACACAATAGATTTAAAAAAAACCAAAACAGTAAGAGCCCGGTGTGCCCACGTTTAGCGTGGGACCTCTCAAATCAAATTCGTCCACCTTTAATTTTTTTAAATAGTGTTTTTGGGTTAGTTAATTAGGGGCGGATTTAATCAGTAAACAATTATTAATTAAAAATTTATATAATTTAAAGGTACCATAGAGGCGCGCTGTAAAATTTACTAATTACCTTGTTTTTTGACGCGTCACTGATGACTCATAAAAATCTACTTCAATACAATCATCTCTCTATACATCGTGAATTAAAACGTATTGTCTACGGACGGTGTTTAGAATAGCTATTTGATTGAGTCGCGGGTCGCTAACCTCTCAACAAGTCTCTATGAACAGATGGCGATACTGTTCTAAAATGGCGACTCAAAGAAACGCGTTGTTTTTTGGGGGTCCGCTTTTTCATCAGCTCGGAATTATTTAATCGGTGACCGTTTACACGCGCAATTAGGCAGTGTGGGAAATTATCTTTTTTAATTAAAGGACACGTTGTAGTTGTTTTCAACAGTAGGGGGCCTCTAATACGTAGTTCTTGGTAAAATAACACGAAAGCACTTCGACTAATTATGAGAATCGTCGGATTAATTGCTCGGGGTTCGCCTGCATTTGCAATTTTAATACTCGTTTATTGAAAGATCGACATTTTCGGAATTTTCGCGATTGATTAATAATTATAGCTCTCCCCCGTCATCATATAGAGATATAGATCAATTATTTAAAGCCTTCAGTATAGTTGGAAAATAGAACGAAATTACTAAACGAGTAAACGAGGACTTCTAATAATTGTTTGTGTTTGGTTCCGAAGCTACTAACTTTAGATTTCTTTAGTGGCTTCACGTAAACTGAGAAGACTAATTGATATACGTTTATTTACTGTATTTTATTTGGTGTAATTCTGTAACAAACTTTCGAAAAACATTTCGATGTAAATAAACACCTCTAAAATATTTTGTTTTGTACAAAATTGATGATTTCGAATAAAATAGTATTTTAATATTAAGTGTCTAACAGGGTTCAACGAAAATTTCTTATCTAAAAACCCTGACTTTTCCAGGTTATCCCTAACCCTTTTTCCCCAATATTCCTGACCTTTTTGGTATATATTTTTGGACATTTTTTTTATTATTTTAAGTCAAAAATTCTTTGTTAATGTGTGGTTTGGTTGGCTAACTAAAATCCCTGACTTATCCCTGACTTTCTACGAAATTATTTAAATCCCTGACATTTTCCCTCCATTTTACAGATAACTGACTTATCCAGGTTTTCCAGGATATCCAGGTTCTGTACGAACCCTGTCTAAGGTTGGCTAAGATCAAAGTGGAGTATATATTCGCATTAGATGATAAACACGTTCAGCGTTGAAATTGAATCGATATTTACGATATTCGAATGAGTTTTGACTGTCCCCCTAAAATTATTTAACCCCAAATTTGAAAGCCTTTATATTCCCTTTAAAGGTATCGCCTCCAGCGGGTAGATTACGAAAAGATTTATTTTAAAAATGAATTCGTAGAAGTATTCACGAGTTAAACAAATAGTTTATGGCTAATTTCCTCGTGATCTTGTACAAGCATATCTTCGCAACGTTTTTCATTATGCGTGTTCTCAACTGATGGGAAAGGGGGTCAAGGCTGTCTATTATCATTTCGAAGAAACGAGAAAGCTACTCAGTCAAATCATAAGAAAAGCAAAATAAATTCCCAGAATGAAGCTAAAACGACTCTTTTATGAGAGAGCTTATTTCCACGGTGGAAATTTATAACCACAATGATTTTTAACTAATTCTCGCCGCGATAAATAATTAAGAAAACACCCTTTTCTAACGGATATTTATTTCGAAGGGTCGTAAATTCAACTGTCAGTATGGTCCAAACTAAAGGGGAAACAAATGTGTTGTTCAATAAATGCACACGCTCTTTCAATCGAAAATTTATCATTTAGTATTTCTGAAATATTATTATTAAATTACACCTCTTAATTTTTCCAAGAACTAACGTTTTCCTAAATTTAAGAGCCTGGAGTTTTTCAACATTTAAAAACTTAGTTTTTCGAAAATGTATCAATTTGTTTTCTTTCTCTCATTTACTTTTATCTAAATTATATCACTTAGTTTTATCTAATTTCTTTCACTTGGTTTTATCTAAATTCTATCACTTGGTTTTATCTAAATTCTATCACTTGGTTCTATCTAAATTCTATCACTTGGTTTTATATAAATTCTATCACTTGGGTTTATCTAAATTCTATCACTTGGTTCTATCTAAATTCTATCACTTGGTTCTATCTAAATTCTATCACTTGGTTTTATATAAATTCTATCACTTATAAGGAGACGACCCGAGGTGTTACACACCGATTTCGTTTAAACTCGGGGGATTGGTAGACCTTCATGTAACTTGAAAAATTCCAAAGGGAATTTATTCAATGGTTAACGGTTTTGCCATGGCAACGAAAAATGTTTTTGACAACATAAAATTGAAATTTTTCCTATTTAAGCCATATCGGTTAATTTTCACCCATTTGGTTCAAATTGATCAAAATGTGATCTATTTTTATTTTTTTCGTCAATTTAAAAAAAAATTATAATTTTGGTATTTTAAAACTTTTCAATTTTTTAAAAATCTTTCACAGGGTATCGGTCCAAATCCCATGTTATTTTCAATGGGAAATTTCCATTTTATGTTGTCAAAACATTTTTCGTTGCCTTAGTAAAACCGTTGCCCATTGAAAAAATTCCCTTTAGGATTTTTCAAGTTACATGAAGGTCTACCAATCCCCCGAGTTTGAACAAAATCGGTGTGTAACACCTCGGGTCGTCTCCTTGTTAGTTTTATCTAAATTCTATCACTTAGTTTTATCTAAATTCTATCACTTAGTTTTATCTAAATTCTATCACTTAGTTTTATCTAAATTCTATCACTTAGTTTTATCTAAATTCTATCACTTAGTTTTATCTAAATTCTATCACTTAGTTTTATCTAAATTCTATCACTTAGTTTTATCTAAATTCTATCACTTAGTTTTATCTAAATTCTATCACTTAGTTTTATCTAAATTCTATCACTTAGTTTTATCTAAATTCTATCACTTAGTTTTATCTAAATTCTATCACTTAGTTTTATCTAAATTCTATCACTTAGTTTTATCTAAATTCTATCACTTAGTTTTATCTAAATTCTATCACTTAGTTTTATCTAAATTCTATCACTTAGTTTTATCTAAATTCTATCACTTAGTTTTATCTAAATTCTATCACTTAGTTTTATCTAAATTCTATCACTTAGTTTTATCTTAATTATATCACTTAGTTTGGTCTTAATTCGATCACTTAGTTTCGTCTAAATTTGATCACTTATTTTCGTCTACATTCCAAAACGAAGTATTGTTTACAATTTCGCAATTAGTATCGTAAGTAGTACGAAAGAAGTATTGTCAATTGCGCGTCAAAGGGGGAATTGCAAATATAAAGTAACCCGCAGAAAAGGCCCTTCTTGTTTCAATGGCGGGATCCCAATGTTTTTGGGGCAAGGTCGTTGGTTCCTCGTGCTAGGCGAATTATCCCATTTATAATCTTATACATACCCGTTAAAGCAAAAGATAAAGAATATAAAGTACAGAGTAGGAGGGGGTCTGCCGTAGGAACCGAGGGGGGGTTTCGAAACGCGTAACCTTAAGTCCTTAACACAGAGCGCGGCCATACGACGGACGGAATCTACAGGAATCCCGGATGAAGATACGAGAAAATAGAGAAAAATATTTTTTTCGCTCTTTTCTTGGATGCTTGTCGAGAGAGAATAAGGTTGTATTGAGATAGAACCCGTTACGTGCTTATCGGACCTGAACGACCAGCATCGACGATTTATAAAAAGGCAGAGTTATAAACCACTATAATAATGCCAATTTTTTTCAATAGGGGCTTCCTATAGCCTCTCAGCTCAGTGTGATGGTTTTTTTCATAAACATTGTTCCATCTTCTTTCGCTGAACTCGTCGCGAGTCCGATTGCACTCGTACCCTCTCGTTTTTTACGGGGTCTTCTAAAAAAGCCCGGTTGTCGCTGTTAGAAGATGAAGTTAATCAAAGGGTTTAGACGGCACTCAAAATATCTCGAGTTAAAATGGATTAGAAAAATTTAATTTGGGCATTTTTAATAAAGATATGTTATTCAGTAATAAGAAAGCAGACAAGGTCTTATAGACAATTCTTAATGTGTTATCTGATTTTATTGGTATGGGAAAACTGTGGTCGTTCATTTCTAAATGAAACTACGTTTCTAACGTTACAGCTCTTAACGAAACTATTTTATTATCGTTATAGTTCTTAACGAAACTATTTTATTATCGTTATAGCTCTTAACGAAACTATTTTATAATCGTTATAGCTCTTAACGAAACTATTTTATAATCGTTATAGTTCCTAACGAAACTATTTTATTATCGTTATAGCTCCTAACGAAACTATTTTATTATCGTTATAGCTCCTAACGAAACTATTTTATTATCGTTATAGCTCTTAACGAAACTATTTTATTATCGTTATAGCTCTTAACGAAACTATTTTATTATCGTTATAGCTCTTAACGAAACTATTTTATTATCGTTATAGCTCTTAACGAAACTATTTTATTATCGTTATAGCTCTTAACGAAACTATTTTATTATCGTTATAGCTCTTTACGAAACTATTTTACTCTCGTTTACGTCTTAAAGAATCTACCATTATATCGTTAACTCTAAAGGAAACTAGTATTAACTCATAACAAAAATTCCTTTTACTGTCGTTAACTCTTACCAAAAATTCCTTTTATTGTCGTTAACGTTTAACGAAAATAGATTTCGGTCGTTAACTCTTCCAAATCTACTTCTCTATCGCTATATCTTTAAACGAAACTATTTTTCTGTCAACAACGTCTTACTGAAACTCCTTTTCAATCGTTCACTTTTAATGATTATTTTAGAATAAGCTTTTGATTATCTTTTAACTGGCCGAATAGAGATGGTTTTATTTTTGGTTTAAAACATTTGCTTTAAATAATTCTTTGAAATGCAAGCTGACGTCACCCTTAGTGTGTAATTTCCACATAAATTAAAAATAACTCGGTTAACAGTGAACTCCACCAGCGGTTGTGTTTCAGTTGTAAATCTAAAGTAACGGTCCCTTCTTCCAAGGACTTCAGTCGGTGTATTGGTAGGCGCGATTTCTAGTTTCTCGGTTGCCATCCCCCCACTTGCCTGTTAATTCCTCCTACATCATTGGCAATGTCATCTTTTTACATCTATGGTTTTTACCATCCCCCGCCGTGTGAGATCTCCCTTACAAAATTTCCTTTATATTTTGTAAGCTTCAACGTCTTCCCATTCATTTCGAGTTGTGAAGGTGTTCGAATTGGAACGTATTAAAACCACGGAGGCCCTGGTGTCCCCGGTTAAGAAATATTAAGCTTGTCTTTTTTCTCCATCGCGAGTGCCACTATACTTTGTAAACTCCGGCGATTTTTATATTATTTCGATGTTGAATAGGGTTAAGGTTGCTTCACTTCTTTTAGGATGTTACTCGCGAATATTTCGAAAGATCTGATCGAGGGGTTTTTAGCCCGTTTTTACGTAATCTTTTTTTTTAATATTTTTAACAAATGCCACTTTCTGAAGCAACACGGTAGATTTTTCAGTTTTTATAAACGTTCGATTTTTCCTATTCAATGTTAATATTTGATCATATTTGTTTAGATTACTAACAGCAAACATTGGGTCAAATCTTAATAAAGGATTTATTGGAAGTCTATAATAACCCTTTTCGTGGAGAAGTATGACAGTAAAATCGAATAAGAACACATTTTGTCTGTTGGAATTAAAAATTTTTGGTTTTTTTAAACGTTTTTTAAAACTTTAGATTTGTTTTAAAACATGATTATATTTAAAAATATATTCATATACATTATAACGAGTTTTATTGTTTTAATTTCCAGTTTTCACAAGTTGTAATTGTTTTTCAAAAAAGACAAGAACTTAGTTTATGACAAAAATCTGTTTACTATTTTTAACATGGCGGTTATTAGAGCTTACATACTCAATGACGTAATTACTATAGACTTCTGACAAGGTTATTTGCTATTTATTAACTGCATGATATACATTCACTTCCTGTTTCGCAAAGTTTTGTATTATATCCATCAGTAAATTAAGAATGCTTGAACGACATTTTCAAATTGTTTTAACTAGAAATGAAATAGCCAAGGCTTACAGTACTATAGCTACTTGTAGTAATATTTACACCATTTTTATTTCCATATACGCTTTGTGGTCCTAATACAGATTAAGGGCTGCTGTGGTAGGATCGCGTGCGAGCTGCATATTGCCCGCGTCTACGTCCTTTAAAAATCCTATATTTTGGTCATACGAAATACAAAAGCTATGATATATTCTTAAACGTTGTTTTATTTATGTAAACCACGCGGGATTAAAACATTTTATCGCAACTGAGAGCCGAAGAAATATAAAAGTCACGCGTTAGTTAGAATAATAATGTATTCGTATTAAGGTAGAATATGTAGGTAGAACCCGGTTCGGCTCGTGATGGCCGAAAGGAAAACCACGCCTTCTATCGTATAATGTTAACCCCGTTCTCCCGGTGTGGAGGGGGAAGACAGTGTCGTCCCCCTCCACACCGGGGGAAGGCACTACAGTCTCTCCGTGTAGGCGTGGAATATCTTCCTGAAATCATAAAAACCGACGCTGAAGTTAGAACTTCATATTATCCTCTAACCAGAATACATACTCGGTTATTGTAATAATGGTATTTATTTATATGAATCGTGAACCAGCAACTATCTCACGGATGTGAAAATATTCAGCTCGCGGCGAATAAATGAACATAAGCAATAAGTTTTAATAACGTTTTTTCCTCGAACGTATTTTTAACGATATAATCTTTAATTAGGCAGCTTCTTAAGACAACGAACGCGTCGGTTACAATACTGTTCTTTCTTCAGTCGCAATTTATATTTTTAAATTTATACCGTGGTCCATTAAAGAAGACGGTTGTGCCCGAGGCCGCGGAGGACTATGGGTTTTAATTTCACGCGTAATAAACGCTATTCCGTTTTGGCCAAGAATTCATTGAACTTTACCAAAATCACGATTTGCCATAAGTAAAATGAAAGAATGCGTAAAAAAGGGGATATTATATTTTTTTTAATGATTAGCATAACAAAGTACGGACGCCGGTTTGAGAAGCTATTGTGGGAACCAAAAACCGCGAATAAATTGTTGAATTTTTTTATAATTTTTTTCAACCAGTCTTCGTATTTTTCTTTACTTTCGAAGAAGGGGCCGAAGAAAAACAAGATTTTCATTATTTTAGCTGTTTAGAAAGATGAGTAGCTTTTACCCACTCGTATACGCCCCGTCGTGTTTTATCCTGACTTTTGTTATTTGCGCTGCGTATAATAGAACAAGCCTTCTTGGCCATTTCGCTTCTGCGCGCTAAGTTTTTGAATTTCTGTTTTCATTTTTAACAGTTCCGCGTCACCCACGTGGTCTGTGGTCATTTTTAGAATTTTGGTTCTTGTTAGTTCCAAAATGTAGGGTGCCCTATATGTGAGCAGTCCATTAATTGCAATTTAAAGTGAAAATTTCACCAATTATTGCATGACGGTCGCTATACAGCAGACATCTTAGAAAAACCTACGTTAATCATTTACGCTCGGGCTTCCGTTGAAATCCAACGTTAAGATAATCATAGATGTATATTAGATTTACCGATATCGGCATTTTCCAGAAAAAGGACAGAGTTCCTACACAGTACTGATGAGCAACCAAACGGCGAAACCGGTCTACTGTTGGAATCTCTGGCTGAAATTTCATATTACTAACGTTTGCGAAACGTTTCAAACGGGAAGTTTAATTCTCAGAATCGTTTGACACCTAGCTGTTAGAACGTTATATGTCTATTGAAATTGTTGGCTGCACTTTATTGTCATGAGATAGAGCAGGGTACACGACGTCGAAACTAACGCCAAAATCCATATTTTCTCGGTATCTTAACTACTACTACAACGATACTCTCATTACACAATTTTCAAAATATTAAATTCGGTAACACCAGCACAACATGTTTATGTGTTTCTTATGCAAAGACTACTTAATATGTATATAAGTTCTATTAAAAATGGTATCGCATGGAACGATAATTTAATAAGACAAAAGGTACAATTAATCATGTTTCTGTGTTTCTCGTAGAATTGCAAATTAATATGACCAAAAGTACAATTAAGAATGTTTCTGTGTTTCGCGTGGAATGACAATTTAGTATGACTAGAAGTACAGTTAAGAATGTTTCTGTGTTTCACGTGGAATGACAATTTAGTATGACTAGAAGTACAATTAAGAATGTTTCTGTGTTTCTCGTGGAATGACAATTTAATATGACGAAAAGTACAATCTAGAATGTTATTGTGCCTCGAATGGAAATAATATTGAAACCGACCAAAAGTGCAATTCAGAATGTTTGTTGTGCCTCGCATAGAAAGAATATTTATACCGACGAAAAGTGCAATTCAGAATGTTTGTTGTGCCTCGCATAGAAATAGTATTGGAACAGACGAAACGTACAATTCAGAATGTTTGTTGCGCTTTGCATGGAAAGAATATTTAAACCGACGAAAAGTGCAATTCAGAATGTTTGTTGTGCCTCGCATAGAAATAATATTGGAACAGACGAAAAGTACAATTCAGAATGTTTGTTGCGCTTCGCATGGAAAGAATATTTAAACAGTCGAAAAGTACAATTCAGAATGTTAGTTGTGCCTCGCATGGAAAGAATATTTAAACCAAAATCAGAAGGTTTCTGTGTTTCTCGTGGAACGATAACTTAATAAGAAAACAGTACAATTCAGAATATTTATGTGTTATTCAAGTAACGAGTACTTAAAAACTCAAAAAGTAGAGTTCAGAATGTTTTGTGTTGCTCATGTAACGGCAATTTAATAAAACCATAAGTCCAATTGAGCATGTTTTTGTGTTGCTCATGTAACGGCAATTTAATAAAATCATAAGTCCAATTGAGCATGTTTTTGTGTTGCTCATGTAACGGCAATTTAGTAAAACCATAAGTCCAATTGAGCATGCTTTTGTGTTGCTCATGTAACGGCAATTTAGTAAAATCATAAGTCCAATTGAGCATGTTTTTGTGTTGCTCATGTAACGGCAATTTAGTAAAATCATAAGTCCAATTGAGCATGTTTTTGTGTTGCTCGTGTAACGGCAATTTAATAAAATCATAAGTCCAATTGAGCATGTTTTTGTGTTGCTCATGTAACGGCAATTTAATAAAACCATAAGTCCAATTGAGCGTGTTTTTGCGTATCTCATCACGCCCTTAGATCTGAAAAAGGGCGGCCTTTGAAAGCTGTCAAAGGGGTCAAAGGCCTCAAGGGCACGTTATTTACAGCGCGAATGTACAAAAGGATGAAATTTTCGAAGCGTTGGCATTGTTGTCAAGCGGAGGCCATAACAGGGGTGTTTTTGAATCGCCTCGACAATGACGGGGGTATTACGGGCCCCGTGTTTTGTTAAAAATCTCTCTACAAGGTGCATTCCCGCTGATAAATACAATGGTCAGTTTTGACTTTAGATTAGACCATCGCTTCTCCTGGTCCTTTCCACGCTACCACCTTAACTAGGTTTTCCCTCGCTTCGGAGCCGCGCCTCGTACCGTGTGAAGACGAAAGTACCCGTCCCTTCTTTACGGCGAATTTCCTAAGGCAATAATACATCGTAAACTGTAGGGGGTTGTTCCGTAGGTACGAGGGACGTCACCTGATTGCTCCGGGAAACGTTATAAGCCGAGTCGAAGGCGTAGGTTTCGGCCGCTACTAAGATGGCAAGTAACTATCGAATTATCGGCCCTTCTGTATAAGAATTCCAACAGTGTTCTTTTTTACGTAGGATTTTGGCTCGAGGGTCTCGGAAAATTGGAAACAATGAGAACGGTCGTTAAAACATCAAAAGACCAGCCACAACCCCCACTACTATATTGGACAGTTTACAACCGTACTTATTTGGTCGCCTCTCCTCCCCGATTCTACCAAGACCTAAGCGTCAGTTTCTGTGTCCCCCCCCCCCCCCCATGCTACGGAAAATCGCATTCCAGTTCGACGCGAAATCTTCCCCTTAAACACAGGGATAGGGCCATTTTGGCGGGGCATCTGGGTGATGTCTTCTAAAAGGGCCTATAATAAGGGGATAACTAGGCGAAAAAGGCTATAACTAAGAAGGGGGCATCCCCTGGGGGCCAAATCGGAGACCCCTAAAGGTCGACGACCCATTCCGATAGCAAAGGTCAAAGAAATAATAAATATAAACTGGGTTCGCTTTTCTCGAAGACTTTAGAGTTGAAGTCACGCCCGCTTGTCTTTAGTTCTTGAGCGTTATTTTTTTTCGTGATCCAGAACAAATTTCTCGCGGCCACGGAAACAAATTTTAGCCGATCGCAGCGTTTTCGGATGATTTGGCTTTTGTATTTTGTACGTGTGAAAGTGGCAGGAGGTACCGGTTGAACTTGATTTTTATAAATGTTCCTCCTTTGTATTTAGCAGTCGAGTGTTAAGTTCACAATTTCCTAGAATATACATGTCTCGCCATAGTATACCCTTGTCGCCAAATCTGGTCTCTAAGAGTTAGAATGGCAGCCGTAATATTCACAATATTTGCCCCAAATTAACAACTGAACTATTAAAAGATATGTATTTATTCTAACGTCGTACGTAATAAAGCTATTATTTTTCACTTTGGGAGTTAAAGTTATTGAGTAATTTCGCGTGGCAGGACGGATCATCTTTACAACTGTCATTATAAAGATATGAATTGTACAATGGGAACTGTAAATGTCACATATATTGTGTATAAAAATAAAATATAACCTTTCGAAATTAATGTTTGAAATGAAGTATTTACATTATGCGCAGTAATTAACTTGATAAAACAGGTTTGGCAATATATTTAAAAAAAATACTGATTTCAAATTTCAAAGAATAGTTTTGTTTGCCTACCTTGTCTGTTAATTTATTTAAAGGCCGACTACATAGGTATTCGACTTACTCTGTCTTTCACTGGAAGTTGGCTCGCTGCAAGACAAATAAGCTATGCAAGCAGCCAACTTCCAGTGATAGACAGAGTAAAACGAATAACTATGGAGTCGGCCTTTAAGAAACTTAAAAAAAAAAGGGTTATCAACTTATTAGTAATTAGTTAGTCAGTCTTAGAACTTGGAGGGGCTTCTTATGACGTGTGTTAGGCGTTGCCAGTCGATAAAGTTTTGATGGACAACGTTTTAAGACTTAGATTAATTTCGCGGGCAAGGCTTAAGGCCAAGTTCCATATCGTATTATAATTTTTTAGACTGAACAAAAATAATACCTTTATTTATAATAATGTATAGATTTTTTAAATTAGACGTAATTATATTCACTGGATAAAATACGCAATTAGTGTTGTAAGTCGGAAAATTTTCCGGAAAATGACCGAGGCCTTTTTTCCGGAAAATTTTCCGTATTTTTCCGAAAAAAATAAAAAAGCGTTTTCATTCCATGATAAGTCTAATATTGTTTGCAAATTTAAATAAAGTGGCATTTTCGCCTCATTTCTTCGAAACTAAAAATAAAACTAAACCTCTAGACTAGCTTTAAACTGATTTAACAATGTAACACTATTAATGTTTTGTTTAAAAAACCATAAAAAGTGTTTTATGTTTCAATTTTTATTTTTCCGGAAATTTTTCCGCATTTTATTTTTCCGGAAAAGTAACAACTCTATGCACAATGAAGTTGCCTCCTGATTGGTTTAAGTGATTAGGTAATACCCAGAAAGACAACGGCCGCGCAAGATCCCGATGGTGGAAACGAGTACATTCGTAATATTAGATTTTAATTTAATCAAAACTGTATTTAATCGGAATAAAATTGCTTTACTCGAATAATTGAATTGGTACTCGGTTGAAATGTAATTTAATTAAAACGAATCTTTTAAACATTATATGCCAGGTAAATTGTTCGAAAAATTAAAATAAACGTAAATCAAGTTCGATGAGAACGTTGGTTAAGATTTCGACTTAATATTTTAATTTCCTCCCAAGATTTGTCTTTGTTATAATTTAAATAGCGCTTGCGTTCTCTCCTAGTTCTAGACTCTAAACCACCAAAATAAAATTATAGTGACAGCGCAATTTCCTTTGTTTTTGAATTTTGTTTATACGGACTCTGTTCTCCCGCAAGGTGGCGTTTCATACAATACTTTTCTGTCCTGATAAATGAGCCCCGCATTTCCTGCTTGGCCACAATTTACTCTGAATAGTTATTAATTACCGCGGACCACCGCTAAGTATTCATTATCATTAATTTCGGTTAGGAGACTTAAATAATTAAAAAATATATACAGTTCGCGGTGTATCAGCGCTTATATGAGCCACCAATTTATAGCTACGATGAGAGAAGGCCCTTTCATATTTTTTTCTACGCCTCTGCTTACGTTAAGTAGTTTAATGAAATATTATTTGACGTAATTATTTCCAGGAGTGCAAAGCCTATAATTAACCAGTTATAGCACTTTTTATGGCTTTGTATTCTTCTTAAAGTCCCGGAATTATATTCGCGGATATTGCGTTTTCACGCTGGATGCAGATTTTTCATTCGGAACATTTCATGTTTTCAGTAATCGGTGGCTATTTTTGGGTGTCGAAACCCAGGATTTAATTTATGCAATAAAGTGTTTAAAATAAGGATTTTAAATGAAATGTTTTGTAAAAAGAGAAAAAGCTATAGTATTTTCTTTAGTTATAACAAGCGGAAATTTAATAGCTTTAACTGGGTTGCCACAATAATTTCAGATTCAAATTCCCTGACTATTCCCTGACCATTTTAAGAGATTTTCCCTGACTTTTTAAAACCAAAATTAGACAATTTTTTGCTTTATATTTCACTTTTATCAGAAGTTTATAAATTGAAATCAACCTACATTTCAGTACAAAAGTACTATTGCTATGTTAAAAAAAATTAGAAAAACTTTCAAGGAACTAAATAATAATCATAGAATTTGGCAGATAACTATAGAGTAAAAATTACCTTCAAAAAGTGGCAAGATAAAATTGAATTCCCTGACTTTTTACAAATTCTTAAAATTCCCTGACCTTTCCCTGACTTTTTGGGCCCATTGTTAAATTCCTTGAATTTTCCATGATTTCCCTGTTTAATTTAGTTAAAACCGTGATTTTAAGAATTTTATGGTGCCGAAACCCGAACTTTTTTTTAAAATTTATTTAACTATGAAATCACAGAACGCCATATGGGCCTTATCCTATCAAAATTTCGATAACGTAGATTACTATACATTTAATTTATTTAAATTCAATTACATTTGCAGTTTCAACATTCCGAACTAAAGTTTCGTAGCTTCTATTTCAGATAACTTGTTGTTTTTAAATAAAGCCCTACAATTTTATTGAACATAATTTAAAACCTTTGATTTCCGAGAACTATGAACGGATGTGAAACACTTCTCATCGTGTGTATATTATTATTGTTTGAAAAGAGTACATAAATAATGTATAATGGCAAAGGTTAAATGCTTGCGCCGAAATTCTACGAGTCTAGGTTCTAAAGGGCACCAAATGGATTTCGCTCAACTCTATTAATATAAGGAGCGTGATCTTCATACGTACAAAACGAAAGTTTGAAGTTCGTCATGCGCTATGTAAAACCGGTACCGCGAAAACCATTATAATACAAACAAATAGACGACCTCTCGATTTTTTTCCTCCCCAAAGGTACAAAGTGTAACTTCAATTCGCGTAACTTACATAGCCGATTATTCCTGTTATGTTTTTGGAATTTTAACTTCAACTTTTCTACTAATAAAATTGTCCATTTATACTGTGGTTGATCAACAACTAAATTCTACTAAAAATATTAACAAATTGTTGGGGACATATTTTAATATTCTTAATATATGTTTTATTATTATATTTAATAATAATAATAATATAATAATAATTATATTTAATTAATTTTGAATTTATTTAATTTAAATTTGTTTAAATACTTAATGAAAATTTATATCTTTAAATACTTAATGAATGAAATTGAATTAATTAGTTTATGTTGAAATAAATTTAAATCTTTGAATACTTAATTAAATTTGTTTAAATACTTCATTAAATTTAATTTATTTAAATTTGTTTAAATACTTCATTAAATTTAATTTATTTAAATACTTCATTAAATTTAATTTATTTAAATTTGTTTAAATACTTAAATTTAAATAAATTTAATTTATTTAAATTTGTTTAAATACTTAAATTTAAATAAATTTAATTTAAATAATAATTATGTTTAAATACTTAATCATTATTTAAATTAAATGTATTTAAATTTATACGTGTAAATACTTAATTAAATAAAACGTATTTAAATTTATACGTGTAAATACTTAATTAAATAAAACGTATTTAAATTTATACGATTAAATACTTAATTAAATAAAACGCATTTAAATTTAAACGTTTAAATACTTATTTAAACTAAATTTATTTAAATTTATACGTTTAAATTCTTAATTAAATTTAGTTTTTTATGCATAAAAAATCGCTAGATGACTTGGGCATAAGGTTTTGACTTGGGTATTATTAGCCTAGCTTATTATTATTATTATTTTATTTATTAATTAAATTTATATGTGTAAATACTTAATTAAATTAAATTAAATTTTAATTTTTATCTTTAAATGACTTCATTTAAAGTGTTTTTTATAATTTTTCAAACTTATAGTTTTAAAGGCAAAAAATATTATTTATTTAAAATTAATTTAGTTATGTTATTAATCTATATACGTATTTCGGAATTAACGAATTTTGTAAAATGTATAGTCAAATAAGCTTGTAAATGAATTTCAATTATCCATAATGACTTTTCCCGTCTCTTTGCAGTATGTCTTTAGTGTCTGCGTGACTTCCACTCGTCAAAAGATGCATCCTGAATTAAAAGACGAACGAATTTCCGTTCTGGAAGACACGGATACCAACACCCCTTCCTGCTATCACCGCCGGCCAAAAGGTTAGCCACCAATAAAGCTTTTAATACAACTCGGACCTTAAGCCAACCTGACACTTTATCAGGGATAGCTGCCTAATGCTTTGAAAATCCCTTTTCAGAATTGCCTCAAATGGGCCCTACGAATGTACTAGTTTCGCTACCTGATGTAGTATAAGCAATTGTTGAGATATATATATATATATATATATATATTGCGATTTAAAAATAGTAATGAATTTGTTTTAGTTTTTTTAAATTTACGTCTATTGTAGCACTTTAGCGATTTTATGTCCAATAATTTAATAATAATAAATAATATTAATAATAATAATCAGCTAGGCTAATACCCAAGGCACCACCTTAGGCCTTAATCATCAAGCAACTTTTAAAGTCATTAATTCAGGTTCAAATTATTTCAAATTACGGTTAGTTAAATTGACTATGTTTTTGGATTTTGAAACCTTTGTCATGTCTAAAATATTAAAACAAAACAGTTACTATTATTATAATCATTAGAACTTGATATTCTGCTTCAAATTGTTGACAAGCTCTTTGAAAAATTGACCAGAAATTTCGTCTGTGATTTTATACTTTTTACTCTTAAAAGCCTTACTGTGAATTGCGGTAATAAAAAATGAATATTAACCTAACATACTTCAAAATTTGCTTTGATTTTCAATTTTATATTCTACTTTCAAAAATATTTTGAGTAACCGAAATAAATTTCAAGTAATTTAGCAATTCAGACGAGTCTCTTACGAACATTTTCTATAGACTTTCTATAATATATTTTCATAATATATTTTTATAAGGGGTTACTACAGCGATTACCACGACAGTACAGATTTTAAATCAAAATGTAGCGGTCAGTTTTACAAGGAAAAAGTAGCGTTGTAAGTCGGAAAATGACCAAGGTATTTTTCTGGGAAGTTTTCCGTGTTTTTCCGGAAAAAAAAAGTTTTCATTCCATGATAAGTCTAATATATTATTTGCAAATTTAAATAAAGCGACATGTTCGCCTCATTTTTTCGAATCTAAAAGTAAAACTAAACCTCTAGACTAGTTTAAACTAATTAACAATGTAAGAGTATTAATGTTTTGTAGTATGTTTACTGTTATTAGACATTTTATATCGATAAAAAGTTAAAAACATTAAACACCCTTAAAAAGTAATTTATGTTTCATTTTTTATTTTTCCGATTTGCGGAAATGTTTTTAAAATTTTTCAGGAAAATTAACAACAATAGATAAAAATGTAAGACATGCCTAAAGATTTTAATGAAAAGCACGTTTGATTATATTCCAGTCTGTGTGTGTCGAAATATGGATACGTGTGAAGTTATTAAAAAGTAATTTATGTATCAATTTTTTATTTTTCCGATTTGCAGAAAATTTTCCGCAATTCGGAATATTTTCCGGATAATATTCTAGAAATTTTTATTTTCTTTTTCCGGCAAATTTAAAACACTAGGAAAAATCTCAGGAGTGACAGTTAATAAGTAACGGTGCCATCTTGTTTATACACGATACAACTTCAGTATCAGGTGAAACATTTTGCAGGTGTCCGGATGTCCCCGAGAAAGGTTGTTCAGCCACGCTAAAGTCCCAAAAATGCTCGAACGGGAGGAATTTTTCCCGGGCCAGTTTTCGGTTGAAGGATGAAGGTTGCAGTCAGTGGCGGGAGGGGGCGATGTTATCTTTAGTTTGGCCCTGACAGGGACCGAACATTTTTGGCAAAACGCGTCGGGGTGATGAGGTGGCGGTCGGGTGTCACGGTTCGTCGACCCCGGACCCACTCGCGAGAGGGCGACATATAATGAGCCACGAACTACGCGCTTAATCAGAGGCATCCCCCCCCCCTCTGACACCATCTCCCCCTCCTCCCGTCGTTTCCCGAAAAGGCCAACTTACGTAAAGTGACTGTAGCCAACACGCTATCGCCAGATTTCACGTGAGGGTAATCGAACCGGGACCCGAAACGTCAAACCGCGCCGTCAATACAATGCCTCTTTTATTCGCTATTTTTCTGTTGTAATCCGGGTAAATCTCTACCCTGTTTTTTTACACCTGAAGTAGGACCCGCGAAGAGCCGAGCATTGTTCCTTTTTTTTTCATCAGCGGGTGTTAAGCCGAGAGTGAAAGTATACTCCGATTAGGGCGCCCTCTACTTTACGCTTCAGAGATTAATGGTTTAGATTTTTCTGGGTAAAGTAAGTGCGCCGACGAAGGGATGGAATGTTGTGTGTGACGCCTGTATTGGTTTCCTTAAAGGGGGCGCTTTTTTATTAAAGGATACTATAATATTTGGGGAAGCGCGCGAAGTAACCGGGTCGGTGCGTGATCCTTATCGCCGGATTTTACGCCTAATGAGTTTAGAGGTGAAATCCTGTTTCGTATTATAATTTTTAATTATTACTTAATCTTTTTAATTTGCAACCGGAATTAGATATCAACTGATGAAAATAACCAAAGCCGAAAATGTAATTTAAATGAAGGTTAGTTGGCCGTGTAATGGATCAAAATAGTGTTGTAAGTCGGTAAATGACCGAGGCCTTTTTTTCCGGAAAATTTCCGTATTTTTCCGGAATAAATAAAAAAGTTTTCATTCCATGATTAGTCTAATATATTATTTGCAAATTTAAATAAAGCGGCATTATCGCCTCATTTTTTCGAATCTAAAAGTAAAACTAAACCTCTAGACTAGTTTAAACTGATTAACAATGTAACACTATTATTGTTTTGTAGTATGTTTACTGTTATTAGACATTTTATATCGATAAAAAGTAAAAAACATTAAAAACCCTTAAAAAGTAATTTATGTTTCAATATTTTATTTTTTCCGATTTGCTGAAAATTTTCCGGAATATTTTTTGGAAATTTTCCGGAAAATTAACAACACTAGATGTAAGACATGCAAATAGATTTTAATTAAAAACATGTTTGAGTATATGCCTGTCTGTGTGTGTGTGTGTGTGTCGAAATATGGGTACGCGTGAAGTTATTTAACGAAAGGATCTTTCATAGTTGTCATTCTTAATTATTTATAGAGAAAGATAACGGTTTATCTGTTGAGAGCTAAAACAGTTGATAAATCCGAGTGCAGTTGAACCCGCGATAAAACTAATTGCAAAATCGTTTATATTATATTATACATTTTCGTCGTTTGGAAACGAAAGATATAAAAAATTAATGAAAGAAATGAAAAAAGCGGCAGTTCGTTATCGCTCTATTTAGTGGATTCGGGTCTGCGCATCGTCGTGGCAATGAAAACGGCCAACACGTGGATCATTTTTTTCTCGATGCAGTCGGTGCCGCGAGTTAAAGATAGGGATGATAGACGAATAGACCGAAAGGGAGCAGGTTTTGCCACGCTCGGTCGAGCAAATTTCGAGTTTTCCCCCCTCCCGAGTTTCTCCGAACGAGAGGAAGGAGGGAGATATTTTGGCACTCGCGCCTCGGTGTCAGAGACCCTTCGCCCGGGCCAGGTCCGTCTTTCTCCCCCAAATTAATAATATACGAGCGCGCGGTCTATCCAGACCTAGCCGCCTAATGACGGTCGCAGTTCCGAGTTCAATAACGTCCGCTTTTGGGACGTCCCTATTGTTTCCTACGAGTCCATTCATCGACGCCTCGATTCAGGAAACCCGCGGGTTCACTCAATGCCCGCCAGCCCCCTCCCGCGTCACCCCCCTTAAATAGGGAACAACAAGAATCTCTCTCCTCGGTGGCACCCTACTCTCTTCTCTTGTTCGCCGCTTAACCTTTTACTTTTACACCCTCATTTATAAAAGCTTCCTCGGAATTTATTAATAATAATCAAAGCGTGAAGAATGGCTGGTTTCGCTGTCGTGATGGGGGAGATCGCCGGGTGAAGTTGGACTGACGACGGAAGGTTTTTATGTTTGACCTAAGCCTTGATAATCTGTAGTGGCGTTGTTTATTTTCTATTTGTGATGGGGTTTAGTTCACTAATAAGGACATGCCTTAAAGAATGGCGTGGTGTCGTGATGAGGAGATCGATGGGTGAAGTGGGACTGACGACGGACGGTTTTTATGTCTGGGTTTGACTATAGCCTTGGTTATCTGTACTCTGTAGTGGTGTTGTTTATTTTCTATTTATGATGGGGTTTAGTTCACTAATAAGGACATGCCTTAAATAATGTCGTGATGTTGAGATCGGATGGTGATGCTGGACTGACGACGGACGGTTTTTATGTTTGCGTTTGACTATAAACTTAATCTTCAGCTCTGTAATGGCGTTGTTTGTCTTCGGCTTGACTACTGAAAACATGGTTTTGAATTTCCGATTATTTCTTCGTGTTGTACTAAATAAGGTTTTTTATTTAGATAAGTTAACTAAAATGTAATGTTTCATTTTGTCGTTGAAACATATTTAGCCTGCGCTGATATTTTTTCCATTCGCACTAATATCCCTGCCACTAAAAGTTCTATTTCATGATAGAGGTTATTTTAACTTAAATATTTCGGACAAGTCGGTGTTAAATCGTTAGTTTTAAAAAATGGTTCTGTAAAAAATATAATTTCTATTTATTCTAAAAATAAAAAGCATCCATTTAATTTTACAGCGCCTAATTTTACAACGCTTAACGAAGTGACAATGACTCTGTTTATGGTGATTGGATATTTATCGTTTCTTTAGGACAACACTATGATGTTTCAAACTAAGGAAATTAATCTTACAGCCTGATACTTATCTCTAGGCCATATTATATACTTCTGGTTGTGATAATGGTTCGAGAAGATTATTAGTATATCAAATAAACGAAAAAATGGTAGAGTTAAATAAGTGAAATCCCTATCCACATTTCCGTAATATCAAGCCAGTATTTTTATCTGTACCCGTATATAGTATCATCAAATTTTTGTAATACGGAAATCCAGAGAGTTCGGTAAATACAATGTTGATAAAAAAAATTATCGAAATATCAGTTCGCTCGGTGTTGATACCACAAAAAAAAACCCGTTAGTTTATTAACCCCTTTAAGGTATTAAGTACGTATTTTGGAAGGCGAATTTATAAAAATAAAAACAAAATATGGTGTTTACGAGACGGACGTTCGGACCAAACCTCGTATATTCCGAGAAGCGAGCTCGAAGGGTGGTTGTTACGTCCATTGTTTACCGCGAAGTACCCCAAAATTAGGCTCCAAAACAAACTAGATGAGTATCGGACGTAGCTCCCGCGCTTAGCTCGTGAACGAGGAGCGGCGCTGGTGATGTGACTAATCCTCACCCTTTTATCTCTTTGGCCCGAGATGAGATACGAATTAAGAGTTTGAGGATGGATCGGGTGGGTAGCGAGGGGGGATTTTGGCGAAGACCTTAAGTTGAAGATAGCGAAGAGGGCAAGGAGTGTGTGGGGGGTTCTCAATGAGATCTCGCAGTTCCTCAATGTCCCAAAAAATGCTTCTGCGGGTCTGGGGTCGATGACCCTTGGCCCCCCGAGGGCGAAGCTTCCACTAGCGACAAACTTCGGCGCTTTTTGGTTCCTCTCACCCCACAGGGACCAAAAGTCGCTCGTCTTCGCCCCGTTTCAGCGCGCCACCCTCCCAGCCAGAAATGGAAGCCGCGCTAAATCGCTGCCAGGCCTCGGTTGCTCGTTTGATTCGACCTACGATCTTCTACGCCCGGTTAAGGAAAATTTAGACCCTTACTTACAATCTAGCCAGCGTCAATTTTTTATATTCGCTATGCCTACAATTTCACCCTCCGTTAAATTCCGCTAGGACGCGTTGAACCTAGTAAAATGGTTTATAAATAGAGTGCGAAAGGTTTCGTTTCGAAGGATTTTAACACGGACCAACGGTTACACTGCCCTCTTTTCAAAGAAGGTTCGCTGTTAAATTATTAACCCTTGAACTAGTAAACGCGCCTGTTCATTTTATTCTATGGATGAATTTTAGCAGGTGAATGTTTTCTATGTCCTACGAATTCTATGAGTGAAGAAATTGATATTTATAATTCTGTGTCAATGTTATTGATTTTTAAATTCTATAATAATCTAAGCGTACATATTATCGATCCTATTTACTCTATCAATATGAATTAATATGTATTCCTTCCATTTGAATGATATATTTTAACCTTTCAATTAATATCATATAATAAATTTTAATCAACGATTTAATAATTCAAATTTTAAAATGTCATGAACAAAATGATGGATTTTCGTCCGTTAATGATTTTTTATATCATAAATATTATAACACCTTAGTTTATTTCTAGGCCTGTAAGGTATTCTGTGTATGAGTATAGAAACATAATCTATGCATATAACTCGATAATGGAATATATTCTATGCATATAACTCGTTAATGGAATATATTCTATGCATATAACTCGATAATGGAATATATTCTATGCATATAACTCGATAATGGAATATATTCTATGCATATAACTCGATAAAGGGATAAAATCTATGCATATAATTCGATAAAGGGATATAATCTATGCATATAACTCGATAAAGGGATAAAATCTATGCATATAACTCGATAAAGGGATATAATCTATGTATATATCTCGATAAAGGGATATAATCTATGCATATAACTCGATAAAGGAATATAATCTATGCATATAACTCGATAAAGGAATATAATCTATGCATATAACTCGATAAAGGGATATAATCTATGCATATAACTCGATAAAGGGATATAATCTATGCATATAACTCGATAAAGGGATATAATCTATGCATATAACTCGATAATGGAATATAATCTATACATATAACTCGATAAAGGGATATAATCTATGCATATAACTCGATAAAGGAATATAATATATGCATTTAATACTACAAAGGAATATAATCTATGTGTATAATCCTACAAAGCAATACAATCTATGAATTTAATTCTATGAAGGGATATAATATGGATATAATTATGTGAAAGAATGCAATCTATGAATTTAATTAAAAGAAGGAATACAATCTACCCTTTTAATTCTACGAAGGAATATAATCTACGCGGTTAATTCTACGAAGGAATGCAATCTACGCTTTTAATTCTACGAAGGAATATAATCTACGCTTTTAGTTCTACGAAGGAATATAATCTACGCAGTTAATTCTACGGAGGAATATAATATACGCATTTAAATCTACGAAGGAATATAATCTACGCAGTTAATTCTACGGAGGAATACAATCTACGCAGTTAATTATTCGAAGGAATACAATCTACGCAGTTAATTATTCGAAGGAATACAATCTACGCAGTTAATTATTCGAAGGAATACAATCTACGCAGTTAATTATTCGAAGGAATACAATCTACGCAGTTAATTATTTGAAGGAATACAATCTACGCAGTTAATTATTCGAAGGAATACAATCTACGTAATATTACATGAAGGAATATAATTTATGCTACAATACATAGATATCTACGAAGAAACGTAATAAGTACCTCAATTTCAATTGATAAAAAGGTTTATAATTATTTACAGAATTATGATTATATCATATCTAATGAATGAAATTGATACCATATCTCTTCACTTATATCGAAAGTACCTTTTCAAAAACCATACGGATATAGCGTAAGCGCTATAAATCAACGTATAACAACCGTAAAATAACCTGGGCAACCGTTTCAATTACAATAACGCGACGACAAGAAACATTTATCATTTTATAATTCCGATCCCCCGAATTTGACAACGTAATAAAAACAGTTAATAATGTCTCTCCGAAAGAAGTTGCGCCGTAGATGTGCCATTAGTGTTTTTAAAGAGCCGAGATTGAGAGTGCAAATCAGCTATTTAATGCCATTCGATTTAGCCCGCGGTCAAGCGCCGAAAATTATGTACGCCCCATCTGATTAAAAAAGAAGGTTCGTGGAAGGCGGAAACTACCACCGAGAAGAGCAATTTTAGGTTAATGCGCGATCTTTCAATGCCTGCCCATTGTGGAGAAAGTGTGCACCCTACGTGAGCTGGATTTTTTACGAAAACGGAGGGGGGTTCTACACCGTAAGGCCCGGGGTACCCCCGATGATTTTAGACCCTATAAGGAGTAGTAGGACCGTGACGAGTGACGATTCTTTATTTACGAGCCGATATTACCAACTCGTTTATAAATGAATATGATCACATCTCGTGGACAGAGGAATTTGGTAGAGTGTTATTTTATTTTATCTGTGACGATTCACGCGTCCCAATCGATACTTTAATGGGGTATTCATTATGCCGCTCCCTTCGTAACGTCATTCACGCGTACATATCAATAATTCGACGTCTTGTATTAAAAGATATTTTTCAAATATTATTAATTTGAATTTATATTGAGCCTTTTTTTGGTCAATTTAATAACAATGTAGTCAATGACCTTTACTGATGGGGTTAAATGTAAACTAGTGCGTTTATTGTAGAAATATGATACTAAGTTGGAATTAATTAGCCCGTGTAGAGTAAATTTAGGTCGACAATTTCTTTTGTGACCGACAGTTTTCAAGAAGACTTAAATACTTAGAGATACAATTTTCTATCCTGAAAATTTTGCTTCATTTGTATATTTGTTAACAATTTGCGTCTTCACATCAATGTACCGCAACTTGTTTTGAAATAAGGCGCGAACCAAAGCTTATTTTTTGAAGGAGCAAGCTACTATAATTATTTCACGCTTACATATGTTTCTCACTGTAGCTTACTTCACGATAATGGTAATCGACCTTAAGGCCTAATAGAGATTAAAGTCAAGAATTTGATTTACTTAGTTTTAGTTTTGCTAAGCTAGAATCAGTTGAATACGGTGCATTACTTTCAGTATTTTCAATGGATGTTTCGAACTACAAATGTTACTATAAATTAAATGTCCAAACATTTAGCTTGTTCTTCTTGCGGGCGTTGCTAATCGCTTAACTAATGGAACCCGGAACCTAACCTTACATTAACCAACCCATACTAACGTAACTAGGCTCTTACGAATATTATTCTAAAAGAAGACAAAATACACGGCATTGACATTGCGAACAAATGTCTGATAAGATGGTGTAAATATTGCGAAAGATGGACTCACCCGTCGTGAAGAGCACGATGGCTTTGAGGCAGCTATATTCGGCGGCGTCGACGTGCAACGCTTTGAGCTTTTCCACCTGTTCCTGGAAAATCCGTATATGGTCCATAAAGGCCACCACTCTGTCCGCGGCCATGGGGGACGCGTGCAGTCCGGCGGCCGCCAGTAAAGGGGCCACGTGCAAGGGCATGGAACACTGGCTAGCGTTGAGGACGAACAGTTCGCTCCAGACCAGCCTGAGCAGGGCCACTTGGTCGGTCACTTGGAGGTCGGGGAAGAAAGGAATGTTGCGCGCCCACTCGACGGCGCTGAAGAGCAGTCTCGCTGCCAACTCGCAGATGTTGTCGATGCCCATGATGTTGTTGGGCTGCATGCACTGGGCGTACCTGGAAGGCGGGTACGGCTCGGCTCTCAACAGCAGCGAGATGAAGCTGGACAGGTACGTGTGTCCGTTCAGCGTCTCCCCGTTGGTCAAGGCCATCTGGCCGGGCAGCGCGTGCTGGCTGGGAGGTACCCTTCCCCTTTGCACGGCTGATGCGGCGACGAAGGACGAGGGCGAAGAAGAGTTGGAAGAAAAACGAAAGTTATTAGAAGCCGGCGTCATTAAATCTATCCGAACGCTACTTAGGGTCGGGGTCAGAGGACAAAAGCCGCTGCCCGGACACGGGACAGTGGGACAACGGCATTGCGCGTTGTAAAAAGCCGACATTATCATCGTGACTGCCTTCTCTATTCTTTCAATTTACATTTACTAAATAACTAAAGAAATTAGTCTTTTTTAATAAGCGTCGTTCTTTAAGGGTTCAACTCGACCGGGCGCCCATTAGACAACGACACTATCAACATTCGCTGACTCGATGCGGTGTAAGTGACGGGGGACCTTAATTAGGGAAAAGGGGGTCAAGCGTTATATAGTGTGAGGGTCCCTTTAGGCCCTGATGATCGGCGTCGTGGCTGGAGCGAGGGCCGCGTCTAGCAGTGCTGGGGACCTGGATCTCCGGGCTGTTGTATCTTCCCTGCTCTGGCCGAAGAGAGAGAGGACGCTCGATAGGGCCGCGCCGCGAGGAGAAGCCCAACTCGCGATCCTGCCAGGACTGCGCCGGCGAAATTCAGCCGACGCTGCGTTTGTTCGTCAGGAGTGCGGCGACACTCTCTCCTCTCTTTTCCCGCGCGCGCCTCCACAGCGACGCGCGCTATTTTTTAAAAAACCAAAAATCGACCCCTCCCACGACCGATAAAAAATGGTACGCCTCCTGTCGATTTTCGAGCCAAAAATGCCTCGTAACAAGCGCGACAAAAGCCCCACAGAGGGGGGGGGGGGGGGCAAAAGAAGCCCCGAATGCCAGAACAAAAACATCACGCCGGAAAAAAACACACGGGGAACCTTTTTCTAGACTAATCGCTTTTGGGAACTTCAACTTGGTCATTTCGGTCATGAAATGTGTTTTTATTTATTTGGTCATAGGGGTTTTTTTGGGGGGTCCCAAGTTATGTTTAATTATAAGATTAGTGTGAAATTAGTAACGAAAAGTAGAAATTATATCATATCAACGTTCAGCATATTATCACAGTAAAATTTTAACATGCACCATCTTAATATCATCGCAAAAC
This sequence comes from Leiobunum rupestre, assembly GCF_980474605.1. Classification (NCBI taxonomy): domain Eukaryota; kingdom Metazoa; phylum Arthropoda; class Arachnida; order Opiliones; family Sclerosomatidae; genus Leiobunum; species Leiobunum rupestre. Next base: position 16,775,655 of record NC_143394.1, read on the forward strand.
TCATATTTAATCGAAATTTACATAATTTGAGAGCATTATTTCCAAAAACATGCGTAACTTTGTGCAATTTCATATTATTTAATATCATACGCTTGTATGTATTATAACAAGAACGTATTTAGGTTACTGAAACCCTACGAGTCAGGCCCAAAGTTAATATCTCAATTTTAAAACTTTTCCTAATTGCCTCACGCCATCTAGTATCAGTCGTAAAAACGTTTTCCTTTATCTTTTGAAAATCGCCTATAAATCGTTAAATTAAACTATGGAGTTAGTTTAATTTAATTACAGCTGAATTTAACGATAATTTTTTAATTCATCATAAGTAATAAAATAGTTGGTAGATAGTAAATTTTGGTGTCAAAATAAAATATTTTAAAACGAGTATTTAACAGATGGCGTTACTAGTACAGTTTGTACAGCCATTTTTACTCAGGCCTAGGTAGTAAAGTTTTGGTTCTCTAAACACGCATGTTCTTAGTACCCTAAATACATTCTTGACTATATTATCGTTGATTTAGTAAAAAATCATCTTTCTATTGGAAACCTTTCTTGTTGCCGAATATTTTAACAGTAAAATGTGTCAAATACACACATGCAAACCATTACTTTATAATATAATGCACATTAACTCCACCTTATAATGGTATATTTATTGAATTTTCTAAAACTGATTTCTACACTGGACAAACTAAAAACAAACCATCTGTAGCATGTTCTAACGGACCATTTTCAATGTTACTAATTACTTTTTTAAATTACCTAGTAAGTGAATGACATGCAATTAATTTCGCTTTTATATTGAAATTGCTCTAAATTACAACTAATATCTTGATTGTTTTACGGTTTCACGTTTAACATTCCCTAGAAAACTAACTAGACGCGTGAACTATCTTCAGCGTTTTATGAAAAGTAAATGAAGCAAATGTTATCCTATGAAGTGATATTTAACTAGAAATAAAATGAGACGGGATGCAATTTTGAACGAGACAGCCTACCTTGGTTTTTCTCACGAAAATGATCGCTAAAAATTAAACGAAGGGGACAAAAATTACGACAATATTTCGAGGAGTGTCGTTGTCAAACCCCGGTGGGTTGGGCGTCTGGGATGGGCCACTCTTTTGTATAGAAATCACCTGACCTTGGCACCTACCCTCCCTCCTCATGCCCATCTTGAGGCATTTCTTGAGCCTGCAATACTGGCACTGGTTCCGATGGTGTTGGTCGATGGGGCAGTTCCGGTTGCCCCGGCACGTGTAGGTCAGGTTGCGGCGGACGCTCCTCTTGAAGAAGGACTTGCATCCTTCGCAGGTGAACTGGCCGTAGTGTTTGCCGCTGCTTTTGTCGCCGCAGACCACGCACTCGATGTGTTGAGCGTTCTTGTCGGAGCCCTGCGACGGCGTGCTCGACTGGGGCGGCTGGTGGGGCGGCGCCCCCGGCGGCGTCGACATATCCGGGTCGGCGCCCGCCGCCAGCGCGCTCTGCGCCGTCGGGTCCCGCCAGGGCGCCACCGCGAGGGCCATGGGCGGCGGCGGCGGAGGTCGGCGCAGCGTCAGGGCGCGAGCGGCCGCGGCGTCGCGCGATTCGAGCGAGAAGAACACGGCTGCGGTCTGTCTGCGAACCCGCGACCGAAAGAAACGAACCCGAGATGCCGAAACGCGGACGCGAAGGTTTCGCGGAACGCCTCGACGATTTTACGCGTGCTCTTTTTTCTTTTCCGGCTCGGATGTTTGGTCGCCGCTTCTGGCGCGCGGATGTTTACGAGACGCGGACTGACAAATAAAAACCTACATAGAGATTCTCCCGTTATCGTTCGTTACTGACTTTTAATCACTTCTCGAGGTACTGATAATTTAATTCGCTTATCACTAAGAAGCACTCTTGGTCGGTTTTAAAACGTATGTCCTTTTCGTCCGTATTTTGGAACGTGTTGTCACTGCAAAAAAAATGAAAACATTTAAAAAAGAGTAATTACGTGACCCGCTAATAAGGTTACGTATAAAGCTAAGGCGGTTAAACTTTGGGTGAAGAAAAAAATCTAGTCGGCCTGTTATAACGTAAAAGTATGTGAAAAAATAAAAATAAAATACCCTGGTTGATCGTGTGAAATGAAACATTGAAGAAATGTTTTTGGTGTCAAGGAAAGGCCTTCCGAATCGCGTTGAGCGAAAATACGACGCGGCGTGTTGCGTAAATGCGGTACGTATATCTATCTATCGAAACGTTTTTACAAACTAGGGTCGACGAGGGGTCGACCCGCGAGCGCGCGCCTGGAGGTAGCGCGAAGGCGAGGGCGCACCACCAGAACCGATCGTACCTCACGGACCGAAGACCGCGACCGCACTGAGTCGTAGGGTCGAGCTAGCCGACTAACGGGGCAAACACCAACGTCGCTGGCTTCTTTTGCCACGTTGGACGGTTCATTATCCAGGCGACGAGTCCTCGGCCCGAGATCTCTCTCCGCACGCACCAGCGCCGCCGCCGATGCCGCGGGAGGGGTGCGAACGGTCGCGGGGGGCTTGACTTCTAATCCCCCTCCTTTGAGCTGGCAAAAACCTTATAACTCCGTAACTACCCCTTCCTACTAGTGGTCGCGCTTAACCGTGGCCCCATCTCACTCTTCTCCATGATTTTTTTGCGCGCTCTTTTCCGCCCTCCCCGCCCTTCAGCGAGGAGGGAAAGACACCCAAACTTGAACCGCTAGCTTCGCCTCGGGGCGGCGGTGGGGGTGAGGAGCGTCGCGCGCGGGCGTTCGCGGAGAGAGGCTGAACTACGGCACCACTTCTCGAGCGCGGGTTTCGCGCGCACACTCGCCCGCCGTTGTTCAGTTTGCCCTCTTGCCATCCTCGCCTTTTCCTCTCCGTCCGCCACGAGGCACGGATGCAGCGCGCCACCGCGGATTCCCAGTCCGGCTCCGACTCGTTCCCGATAAGTATCGCGTCATCGCGTCCCTCGCGTTGGAGATCTTAGGCCTATCAGACTTTTTCCTTTTACGAAATGGTAAATAAATATTTTTCAAAAATACAATTTCTTTGCTTATTTCCATTCCGTCATAAATCATAATAATATAAAATAATCTTATAAATAAAGTGATTATTTACTTCCCAAAACCTTGTTAACTACTAACATCGCCTTTGAGCGTCGTCTTTTTGTTTAATACCGGTCACTTTGAATTTATTTACTCCACAACGTGTCTTTACTTTCAAGGAACGCCGATTTTTTAGGATCGGTCACGTGCTCCGTCATTTTCGAAGTTGGCGCGCTCCCGGGTCAAACAGCGAGGCCCTGGGCGAAGCGCTCTTTGAACCCGGGGAGCGGCGGAGTTCCGAAGGCTAAAAAGAGCCCTCTTTGCGCTCCTCGACTCCGTTCCTTCGCTTGAACTCTTGACACGGCGCGCGACGGTGGCGCTTCTAACCGGTGGATCGCCGCTCAGACCGAAACGGTTGGCATGGCAACGGAGCTACTCAGTGTCTCTCTCTGAAAGGGATAACTCTCTCCCGCGTTGTCTGTGTGTGCCCGTGTCTCCCGCGTGAGCGGTACGAGGGCGCGAAAAACGTGTCATTAAAGTTCAAGAAGCCTATTAGCGGCCGATAATCCGCATCCCGGTGAGGCGGTCGCGCCCCCTATAGGTCTGCGCCGGCGAAAGTGGCGCGGGGGGCAGGGCGCGCGGACGATTTCTCATTGGACGACGCCCTAGGGCGCGTGCTTGATGTTTTCTACTCCCCCCCCCCATTTACGTCTCATATTCTACTTCCTCCAGCCTTACCTTTTCGGTCAAGGAAATAGGGGGGGGGGGACAAAATAAAATAATTATGCCTTGCCCCGTTTCTGAGCTCTGATATCTGTCAGAGGCTCGCGCGCCTTTTTCGAATCGCGTATTAAGTTTAATCCCTTAAAAATCTGTTATTTTTTCTTATTTCGGACGGATGGCGTAGGTTGTGGCCAGCTCTCTAACAGTGTTCAATTTCTATCAAATATATAATTATTTTGTTTCACCGCCCAACGTAAGCGCCGTCGCAGACACCGGAAGTTGTTGTTCATTGGACAACTTTCGACTACGTTTGGAAACGGCATGTTGTTTGGAAAACATTTCGTGAAAGCGTGATTCCGGATTTGGTGGGTCTTAATAAATTTTCTATTGAATTGTAACCCCAGAGTTTGGTGCCTGCGTAGGACCGCTCTGATGATAAAGCTGCTTATCAAAATACGACGAATTAAATGTTCTGAGTCTACTTTCGTACGTTAATAGTGAGAGGTATTCAATCTTAGATATTTTGTGTAACTTTTTATTGATTGTTTAAATATAATCTGTGATATTCAGTGATTTATTATAATTTTTCGCTGACGTCCTGTGATTTATAATAATTTTTCGCGGACGTCCTGTGATTTATAATAATTTTTCGCTGATTTCATTGATTTGTCATACTTTCTCGCAATATTTTTCTAATATCCGGTGCTTTTTCATAATATTTTTAGATTTCCAATGATTTCTCACAATATTTTTCTGATTTCTAGTTAATTATTAGACTTCTTCGCGAAGAATTATCATATTATCGCTGATTTCCAATGCTTTGCATTGCTTTCTCACAGTAATTTTCTGATTTTAATGATCAATTTCTCATAATGTTTCGCTGATTTCCAGTTATTCATCACGCCTTTCGCTAATTTCCTGTTATTTTTCACACTTTTTTGGCAGATTTCTAGTTATTTTCTTAGGTGATTTCCCATAATTACTTATCATTTATGTACCTGATTATTTAAGTGACAAACCCTTGGATTATGGAAATGTGTAAAACTTTACACGCCCTCATAAAGCAATGAAACCACACGACATTCTTTTGTGACAATTGCAACTGAATCCCAAAACAATTCTAAGCTAAAAAGCAATAAAACCATAATGTGTTGTTTATTTGGGATCCGATCCAACTTAAAAATTTTCACTATGACCAAATAATGGATGCAGCCGAACTTTTATTACGGCTTTACATAAGTAACAGCAGAAGTGTGACTCTTCCTATTGTTTTATCTGTTCCGCCGAGAAATAAGTTATGAAAATAATAATAATCTAGGCTTATACCCAATTCACCACAATAGGCCCAAGTCATCTAACGAATTTTATTGCCTTTTAATTCAGTTGTACTACAATCCAAGTTAGTTGACATATTTTAGACATTAGGGAAGTCTTTGCTGAAATAAATGGTCCAAAATCTCTGAAAATCAGTTCGGTAATAGTTTTTCTTAATAGGCGGTTAAATAAACCCGTCTCTGACTGTCTTGCCCCCTAATGAAAAATGCAACCAGATCTATGGACAGAAAATTCTCAGCTTTGGCAGGATAAAAAGAAATAATAGACAAACACGTTATATGTCCAGTCGCAGCACCACAAACTCTATAATTGACTATGAATAATAATAATCAGCTAGGCTAAGTCATCTTGCGACTTTTAATTCCTTTAAACAGGTGGCCGGGTTACAATGCGTAGGAGGGTGGTGGCAAGCCCTTCATGCCACGCGAGCCAACAGCTCCTTACACTAACTATTACCGTTAACCTCAGCAAGTTGTTATGGAAGGGGAAACCGAAGAGCTCGGGAAAACCCTTTAAACCTGAGGGGAGAAAACTTGATAACTAAACGAACAAGTTGGGATTGAACCTCTTGCTGCGACGTGAAAACGCTAACCACTCCGCCACCCCATTATCTTTTATTTAATGGACTATTGTCATAGTTATATTTATTATAATCTTCGCAATGTTGGCGAAATCATCACAAACATTTCAAACTCGATTTCAGATCAACTTTTTTATCTATCTAAAATGAGTGTTTGTAAAGACTTTACGACAATTAAGAAGTGTCTGTCGGAGCGTGCCCAAACGAATAGGGGCCAGAGGAGAAGGGTCGGGGCGCTCTCGACGACCCGCCAGTGTGTATGGCCGCTAAGAGCCCCTGCAGGAAACATAAAACAGCTCGAGGGTGGAATATGGCTGTTTGCCACGAGATACGGACCTCCGCAATTTTGAAAAGACGAGCTAGCAGGGTGAGAGACTTTGCCAGGGGCGCCTCTTAAAACCCACACGACACAGTGCGGTCGGTTTTCGCCCCGCTAAACAGATTATAAGCGGCGGTCGGTAAAAAGGTCTTTAAAAATATTTCGCGGTGGCGGTAGATGAGCGCCCTCTATGAACGGGGGTGGCGTTATGAGGAACAAAAGTGTCTCCCCTTCCCCGCTCCGATGAGTCATGGAGTTATAAGCTCATCCTCCTTCGACGTTCCCCTCCTGTCTCCTAAGCGTTGGGCTTCTCCCCGACGTTCTAAATGGAATGAGGCCAATAATTCTCTTTCCTTTCAACCGACGACGCTATCAATTAAATTTGGAATGTTTTAGTGACGCGCGTCTAGATATGACTTTATAAGTTTTACTTTAAGGCTACTACGAAATCGAAATGAATGAGCTAAACACTCGCTAAAAATCTGTTCAAGGATTACAAACCTATGATTTGGTAATGCGGAATCTGTAATCAGTAACGAAATCAATTTAGTGCAGTTATAGCTACATGCTTGCACACTGAGTCACAGCTTTGGTAATGCTAAGTCAGCAATCAGTTGAGTAATAATTGGAGGACAGGCTTACGAAACTGATAACAAACTTTTGTGGTGCTAATCTGCCATTAGTTAGTTCATACCTAGCTAAGTACAGTCAAAGCTACATGCTTGTACAACGATTTCAGGCGTACGAAACTGACGTCGTGAGTACAAACTTTTGTAGTGCTAATCTGTAATCAGTTAGTTCATACCTAGCTAAGTACAATCAAAGCTACATGCTTGTACACCGACTACCAGCATAATAAACTGAATACCAACTTTTGTGGTGCTAATTTGCAATCGTTTAATTCATACCTAGCTAAGTACAGTCAAAGCTAAATGCTTGTACACCGACTACAAGCATAATAAACTGAATACAAACTTTTGTGGTGCTAATTTTCAATCAGTTAGTTCATATCTAGCTAAGTACATGCTTGTACAACGATTACAAGCATACTAAACTGAATACAGACTTTGGTGGTACAAATCTGCAATCAGTTAAGTAATTACTTTAGTTCAGTGAAATCTTGTACAACGATTACAAGCATACTAAACTGAATACAGACTTTGGTGGTACTAATCTTCAATAAGTTAAGTAATTACTTTAGTTCAGTGAAATCTTGTACAACGATTACAAGCATACTAAACTGAATACAGACTTTGGTGGTACTAATCTTCAATAAGTTAAGTAATTACTTTAGTTCAGTGAAATCTTGTACAATGATTATAAGCATACGAAACTTAGTACGGGCTAAATCTGCAATCAGATAATTAATCACTTTAATGTAGTCTAAGCTAAAGGCTTATGCAACTGTTACCGGCTTTGGTAATGCCAAGAATGCGTTTATTTCAACTTAGGTAGAATGAGTATGCTGTAGCGTTGTTCCCAGTTGCCCTCATGCTTGAAGAGTAACCTCCTTCTCCCATAAAACAATCAAATCAGTCCAGAATCTCATTGGTTCCCTTCAAACTGACATCTACCGACGCAATTAAAGCACGCGCCGGTGACTGATTTACTAATTGTGATTTCTATTATAGGTGGTTTCGTTTCGCTTGTTCCGGGATTTCGGAGTAGGGTAAGAAGAGTTAATCTATGACGTCATTTTACTCTGATTCTGTGGTGGGAAAATAATTTGAGTCGGAGTAAAAATGTTGTTCCAAAATGGTTGCCTGTGGCCTTTTTAGCGGATAAATTCTGGCTAGCAGACGACAAAATCCGATTTACCCCTTTACACCTCCTTTTCAGAAGGAGTAAAAAGAGTAGCCCTAATACTCCGGAGCAAGCGAATAGTTTATGGGCCGGAATAATTCTTATCCCCGGAATAGGCGAATAAAACGTTTTAGAGTAAAAAGATAACACTTTTAGTCCGAGAACAGGCGAAAAGGAACCACCTATATTGTAGTACCGATTTTAGGTCATATTTCTGGATTTTCCAGTAAATTTCAAGACCATATTTAATAATAATCAGCTAGGCTAATATCCAAGGCACCACCTTAGGTCTAAGTCATCAAGCGACTTTTAAAGTCATTAATTCAGGTGGCCGGGTTACAATGCGTAGGAGGGAGGTGGCAAGCCCTTCGTGCCACGCGAGCCAACAGCTCCCTACAGTAACCATTACCGTTAACCTCAACAAGTTTTTTTTGTTTCATTGGTAAATAATTAAAGTTTAAGACAACGTTTTATTTGGTGACAAACCTTCGTCGACGAAAGCACCGGCGACTTGTCCAATATGCGACGCAATATTGCACTAAGTATTTTCATTTTTATCTGTCGTTGTTAAGCGATCTCGTCACGAGCTACTCGGGTGCCCCCCTGCGGAGGAAACCCGACCATACAGCGCGTGCTAATATAGCGCGGCCCGTCGCGGTTTCTACCGCGTGACACGTCTCTGTGTGTGTGTCAGGAAAGCAAACCCTAAAGGGAACCAAAAAGGGGCCTTCGAGATATCGGCCGCGCGTATTCCGTATATAACTTCCATAACCGCTTCTTCGCCCCCCCCGGGTAACCCCTCCCTTTTGTAATAAGCTAATGCGAAGTTCGGGGGTGCGGGGGGTGCGGGGTGGCCGCAAGAAGCCACCGCTCGCTTGAATATCGGGGAGGTAATTCTATATCCCAGATAGGAAACATTGTAGGCGTCGCGCGAAAATTGTTGACAGTTAGCTAGAATGGGGTTCGGCGGTCGCCTTCCTTACAATAATTGGAAACAGTGCCCGCGTCGCGAGTCCGTCAGTATTAGATATACTGGAATATAGGGGGCGCTAGAAGTCACTAGGGCCTACGCCCCCCTCCCCTTCCCTAGCCCCGTCTCGAAGCGCATTATGGGCCGCCGATGTCTAAAACGAAACTAACATCTGATGCCACGTGAAATTTACATCTAAATAGACAGAATGTTATATACGTCCACGTGGATATAGCGCTTTTCGAAATCGTCGCGGGTTCCACTACACTAGCTCTTTATTCTAGCCGGGTTAATATTGAATTTTCTTGCCGTCCGGGCCGAAGTAACTGATTTAATCAACCGTATTGTTTCTCCAAACGAGGATTTTAGTACGTAAATTGTATTTGTTAACACTGGAGGCTTGCTTTCCGAAATGACAGTAAATTGGGAAATTTACGATTGTAGAAAATAAAAATTTAACCTTTGCTGTTAAAAGACCAATAGGGTTTTTTATAACAATAATATACGTATTTGATAATGGTTTTAACAACTAAAATTTAACTATTTAGGTAATTTTAAATTCTTCACTAGAAAAACTTAAATTAAATTATCGGACGAAAAAATTAATAATTAAAATAAAATTTGTTTTTGCGCCGATTCTGCACCGTTTTAAATTTTACGTAATTTCCTTTCAGAATATATAAATTTTGTAAAATTTTCCGCAAAAAATATTTTTTTAAGTTATCAATATAATAATTATTTATACTTAATTTAAAAAAAAACTAAAAATTCTAAAATTCTAAAGGTAACAAAGCTACGCATCGAAACTCGGGAAATCTATGTCGCTATTCTCCGTCTTCAGATGTCGCTACCTTCGCGACGGTAGCCGCCATTTAAGAAATCGATTTCACGAAATTCGAATCCGTCCAATATCCGTAAAATAAAATATAATAATTTATTTTCCTTCGCGTATAGGATGTATACAAAGACGTTTTTCAACCGACTTGAGACAGGTTAGTGTCTTCCAAACAAATACGCTACCTAGTCGATTGTCTCGGTAACATATTTTGGGAAAGGACAGAGTTACGCTCCCCTATTATGAAGTCAGGGAAGAAATGGGACCAAAATAAACCATAAAGTTTCCCATTCTTACGAGCGAAACAAGAAAACCGTCTCAAACTGGTTTTTTGGACATGACCACTTCGTGTCCGCCAATTCATTTTTTTATTATTACGCGAAGAATTTTCGGTTTTATTTTTTTGAGTTTTTATTTTTGAGGAACGTTTCTCTGTACGTCGAAGTTTTTTCGATAATGCATCGTGTCTCTTGTTGTTGGAAGGCTACGAGGAATGGTTTAGGGTCCGCGGAATCCCGCTGGGAATCGAAGTCCCCCCCCCCCTCCCGTTACCTGCAAAAATGGTTTTTACCTGAATCGGAGTTGGCCTCGCATGCCAAAAATCCCAGAATGCGACTACGAACGTATGCGCGATAAATGTTAAGACGAATTTATGAAAAGTCTTTCTTTGGCATTATCGAAGAAATAATAGAGGTTGAGCTGGAATTTCAAGTTACTCTGCCGCCTTTTTGTTATGACGGACATTTTGTTTGACTAACAAAGTCGATTAATATGGCAAAATGCTGCTATTGTTAGTTGGGGCCATTTATCATTGTTCCGAGCTTTTATTAAAATGTTGGTTTTCATTTATTTCATTGGTAATAGTAATTGTATGAACCCAATATCGTAAAATTTGCAGTAACTTCAGGATTAATCAGATAAATTAATCATTTTAATATATAAATTAACGAAGTCACAATAACAACAGCTAAAATAGGTAAATTATGTTTCTCTTTGAAAGAGTAAATTATGTTTATCTTAAAGAAAGTAAATAATGTTTAGCTTAAAGAAAGTAAATTATGTTTACATTAAAGAAAGTAAATTATGTTTACTTAAAGAAAGCTAATTATGTTTAGCTCAAAGAAAGTAAATTATGTTCAGCTCAGAAAGGTAAATTATCATTTGCTCAGAAAGGTAAATTATGTTCCGCTCAGAAAGGTAAATTATGATTTGCTTAAAGAAGGTTAATTATGATTTGCTTAAAGAAGGTTAATTATGATTTGCTTAAAGAAAGTTAATTATGCTCAGCTCAGAAATGGTAAACTATGCTTAATTTAAAGAATGTTGATTATGTTCAGCTTAAAGAAGGTTAATTATGTTCAGCTTAAAGAAGGTTGATTATGTTCAGCTTAAATAATGTTGATTATGTTCAGCTTAAAAAAGGTTAATTAAGTTCAGCTTAAAGAAGGTTAATTATGTTCAGCTTAAAGAAGGTTAATTATGTTCAGCTTAAAGAAGGTTAATTATGTTCAGCTTAAAGAAGGTTAATTATGTATAATTTGAAAATATAAATTATGTTAAGCTTGAAAGATTACCTTATATTTAGATTAATAAGGTAAATTTATGTTTAGCTTAATAGGGTAAATTTATGTTTAGCTTAGCAAGGGTAAATTATGTTTACTTTAAAAAGGTAAATTATATTTAGCTTAGCAAGCGTAAATTATGTTTACTTTAAAAAGGTAAATTATGCTTAGCTTTAAAAAGGTAAATTATAATTAGCTTAGAAAGCGTAAATTACGTTTACTTTAAAAAGGTAAATTATGCCTAGCTTTAAAAAGGTAAATTATATTTAGCTTAGCAAGCGTAAATTATGTTTACTTTAAAAAGGTAAATTATGCTTAGCTTTAAAAAGGTAAATTATAATTAGCTTAGAAAGCGTAAATTATGTTTACTTTAAAAAGGTAAATTATGTTTACTTTAAAAAGGTAAATTATAATTAGCTTAGAAAGCGTAAATTATGTTTACTTTAAAAAGGTAAATTATGCTTAGCTTTAAAAAGTTAAATTATATTTAGCTTAAAAAAGTTAAATTATATTTAGCTTAAAAAGGTAAATTATCTTTATCCTTAAAAAATGAGCTTAAAATATTTTAGATAATAGGTCGAATTAATGAGATACAATGTCATAAACGAAAGCTAGTTTTGCTGTATATTACACACACTAAAGAAAAGTTGAATCTAGAGATAAAAATTAGTTATCGAGTGTAAAAAGCAAATATAATTAAGATTTAAATTTAAAGCAAAGGTCTTCAAATAGAGAAAAACAATTTATTTATCGTTAGTGCAATTTTTCGCTATAAGGTCATAACTAGAGTATATAGAAAGCGTTAAAGATTTTACGCGTTTTACTATCTTCATTTCACGGCTTAAATTCTTCTTTACTTTATTCGGAATTCGTTCGTGAAGTCCTAATCTTGATTTATCAAGTTACGCTCGACCAAACCCGAAACCGCGTAATCCTCGACTGCCAATTTGAAGGGTTGGGAACATTTTCCTGGTCAATCTTTTGATGAATTCTCACGCGCTCTACGTTTCATCAATTTACATTCCCGCGGTATTAGCTATATTACAAACTGGGTCTTGCCAATATAAAAATTAAAAAAATAAAACTTCGTGTACGCTTTCCATAAAAACGAGGACATATAGTAGTCAAGGCTCTCGCGGCGGAATCTACCGTTGGGGGAGGGCTAACGTATTTCAATTCTGCCTGACAATAGTGTCTTTGACCTTGCTCTGGTTTTATTTGCGCAGCGACGCCCCCTCTCGACGATATTCCGCAAAGTTTTAAACGAAATTGTTGAAACTCGTTTCGACCGGGCTTTAAGAACCTTCGTACGAAGGCAGTTTACATAAAAATGATCCAATTTACTCTCTTATTCATATTGCTCGGGTCTAATGATTGCTTTCTTCCACCTGATCCCTATCATGACCTTCTCAACGGTATTGTCTTGTAGCTATTAACTTGATTTGCGCTGTTTTTTTTATTAACGTAGCCGTTAGTCGTTTAAAGTTAGTTTATATTGTAATAAATTATTATATTTAAGATAAATATACTGCTTTAAATTTTTACTCATTCCGTAACTTTTGTTTTAACTAAGCCAATTTTCTAGAAAAAGAAATACCAATAAATTATTGAATATGCTCGCGATAAATTGTTGAAATTAGTTTCTTTTGTATTTAATTGTTATATATAAGAAAAATTTGTTGATTTGACAATTTAAATATTTTACTTTCAATTTGTATACTTATAAAATGTTTAAAACAAAATTTAAGAGGGAATTTTGTACTTATAACATTTGAAAAAAAAGCGAAGCTAAGTAAAAAAAAAGACCAACATTAGAAAAAATGTTAAACTAACTAAAAAGACCAATATTAGAAAAAAATGTGAAGCTATTATAAAACATGAGGCTACGTTAAAAAGACCAACATTTAGGGAAAAAACGCGAAGCTTAGTAAAAGAAAGACCAAAATTCACCAAAATTGGGGAAAAAAACACGAATTTAAGTCAAAGAATGTTCAACAGTAAAAAACAACTCGAAGCTAAGTCAAAGAAAGTTCAACATTGGAAAAAAAACTCTAAACTAAGTCAAAGAATGTTCAACAGTAAAAAACAACTCGAAAATAAGTCAAAGAAAGTAAAAAATCAACAGAAAAAATGCGAAAATAGGGTATAAACCAAGCGTTTATTTGGAGAAACAATACACAACAGTCTAAAATAATAACCAATAACTAAAAAATTTTTCTTAAATGGTTAGCTTCGAAAGTGGTGCTATTTTCAAAAGCCTAGGTAATTTCTTAGCAATCTTTTGGTAAACAAATTTAAAGTCTTGTATTGTTACTGATCTAACTATATTTTGAACGTGTGTAATTTGGTTGGTATGACTTCGAGGGACTAGCATTCTGCTTATCGCGGTGATTGAAAAATATCTAGCGCCATCTCCGTGAAGAGTAACAAGCTGAACCTTCTCAGCCTTGCACCCTTTTAGGCCGTCTAAGGAGGGGGTTTTGGGGGTTCGGGACCTCGCGGTTTCAGTTTACACCCTTTATACGCCCCGATGATGGACTGCGCGTAGAGTACGGAGTGTCCGCTGACCCCCTTAGCCGGCCACTTCCCGTTCGGAGGTTTTCTGGGAGAAGTATTTCGGGGAATGCGATCCGGGTTCTTCACGGCTGCGTTGCCTTTTCAATCGCCAGTTGCGGGAGGGTGAGTTCGCTCTTTTCCGCTCCGGTCAACCCGTTGCGGGTCCCGCTTTACCCCTTTCCCCCTCCAGACCTCCGTTCTTCTTTTTGCCATTTGACCCCGAGCTTTCGTTCGAGCTACGGTTAAAAGGAATGAATTCGACCTTTTTTCAATAAAGCGCGGTCAATGGCGGGGGGCCTTGGTTCCTCTTACATCCTTTACTCGATGCGCTATTGTAAGTAAATAACCCCCAGTTGGTACACGAATGTTTGGCGAGATACCCTCTTACGCGTTACTTCAATGGCTGAGGTCGTGAACTCGAACTGGAGCCTTGTTTATGTGTTTACGAAGATTAAAGGTCATGATCGAAGATATTTCCAATAGGGTATTTTATCCGGTTTTGTGATGGGTTAATTTTTATGGTAAAAATGTCAAAATGAAGTGGTAACAAATAGTAATCACAGTAAATCATTTGTAATCAGCATACGTGTTATTCAAATAGTAATCACAGGAAATCATTTGTAATCAGCATACGCGTTATTCAAATAGTAATCACAGGAAATCATTTGTAATCAGCATACGCGTTTTTCAAATAGTAATCACAGGAAATCATTTGTAATCAGCATACGCGTTATTCAAATAGTAATCACAGGAAATCATTTGTAATCAGCATACGTGTTATTCAAATAGTAATCACAGGAAATCATTTGTAATCAGCATACGTGTTATTCAAATATTAATCACAGGAAATCATTTGTAATCAGCATACGTGTTATTCAAATAGTAATCACAGGAAATCATATGTAATCAGCAAACGTGTTATTCAAATAGTAATCACAGGAAATCATTTGTAATCAGCATACGCGTTATTCAAATAGTAATCACAGGAAATCATTTGTAATCAGCATACGCGTTATTCAAATAGTAATCACAGGAAATCATTTGTAATCAGCATACGTGTTATTCAAATAGTAATCACAGGAAATCATTTGTAATCAGCATACGTGTTATTCAAATAGTAATCACAGGAAATCATTTGTAATCAGCATACGCGTTATTCAAATAGTAATCACAGGAAATCATTTGTAATCAGCATACGCGTTATTCAAATAGTAATCACAGGAAATCATTTGTAATCAGCATACGCGTTATTCAAATAGTAATCACAGGAAATCATTTGTAATCAGCATACGCGTTTTTCAAATAGTAATCACAGGAAATCATTTGTAATCAGCATACGCGTTATTCAAATAGTAATCACAGGAAATCATTTGTAATCAGCATACGCGTTATTCAAATAGTAATCACAGGAAATCATTTGTAATCAGCATACGTGTTATTCAAATAGTAATCACAGGAAATCATTTGTAATCAGCATACGTGTTATTCAAATAGTAATCACAGGAAATCATTTGTAATCAGCATACGCGTTATTCAAATAGTAATCACAGGAAATCATTTGTAATCAGCATACGCGTTATTCAAATAGTAATCACAGGAAATCATTTGTAATCAGCATACGCGTTATTCAAATAGTAATCACAGGAAATCATTTGTAATCAGCATACGCGTTTTTCAAATAGTAATCACAGGAAATCATTTGTAATCAGCATACGCGTTATTCAAATAGTAATCACAGGAAATCATTTGTAATCAGCATACGTGTTATTCAAATAGTAATCACAGGAAATCATTTGTAATCAGCATACGTGTTATTCAAATATTAATCACAGGAAATCATTTGTAATCAGCATACGTGTTATTCAAATAGTAATCACAGGAAATCATATGTAATCAGCAAACGTGTTATTCAAATAGTAATCACAGGAAATCATTTGTAATCAGCATACGCGTTATTCAAATAGTAATCACAGGAAATCATTTGTAATCAGCATACGCGTTATTCCAATAGTAATCACAGGAAATCATTTGTAATCAGCATACGTGTTATTCAAATAGTAATCACAGGAAATCATTTGTAATCAGCATACGTGTTATTCAAATAGTAATCACAGGAAATCATTTGTAATCAGCATACGCGTTATTCAAATAGTAATCACAGGAAATCATTTGTAATCAGCATACGCGTTATTCAAATAGTAATCACAGGAAATCATTTGTAATCAGCATACGCGTTATTCAAATAGTAATCACAGGAAATCATTTGTAATCAGCATACGCGTTATTCAAATAGTAATCACAGGAAATCATTTGTAATCAGCATACGCGTTTTTCAAATAGTAATCACAGGAAATCATTTGTAATCAGCATACGCGTTATTCAAATAGTAATCACAGGAAATCATTTGTAATCAGCATACGTGTTATTCAAATAGTAATCACAGGAAATCATTTGTAATCAGCATACGTGTTATTCAAATATTAATCACAGGAAATCATTTGTAATCAGCATACGTGTTATTCAAATAGTAATCACAGGAAATCATATGTAATCAGCAAACGTGTTATTCAAATAGTAATCACAGGAAATCATTTGTAATCATCATACGTGTTATTCAAATAGTAATCACAGGA
Organism: Leiobunum rupestre; assembly: GCF_980474605.1. Classification (NCBI taxonomy): domain Eukaryota; kingdom Metazoa; phylum Arthropoda; class Arachnida; order Opiliones; family Sclerosomatidae; genus Leiobunum; species Leiobunum rupestre. Next base: position 16,791,999 of record NC_143394.1, read on the forward strand.
AATCATTTGTAATCAGCATACGTGTTATTCAAATAGTAATCACAGGAAATCATTTGTAATCAGCATACGCGTTATTCAAATAGTAATCACAGGAAATCATTTGTAATCAGCATACGCGTTATTCAAATAGTAATCACAGGAAATCATTTGTAATCAGCATACGTGTTATTCAAATAGTAATCACAGGAAATCATTTGTAATCAGCATACGCGTTATTCAAATAGTAATCACAGGAAATCATTTGTAATCAGCATACGCGTTATTCAAATAGTAATCACAGGAAATCATTTGTAATCAGCATACGCGTTATTCAAATAGTAATCACAGGAAATCATTTGTAATCAGCATACGTGTTATTCAAATAGTAATCACAGGAAATCATTTGTAATCAGCATACGTGTTATTCAAATATTAATCACAGGAAATCATTTGTAATCAGCATACGTGTTATTCAAATAGTAATCACAGGAAATCATATGTAATCAGCAAACGTGTTATTCAAATAGTAATCACAGGAAATCATTTGTAATCAGCATACGCGTTATTCAAATAGTAATCACAGGAAATCATTTGTAATCAGCATACGCGTTATTCAAATAGTAATCACAGGAAATCATTTGTAATCAGCATACGTGTTATTCAAATAGTAATCACAGGAAATCATTTGTAATCAGCATACGTGTTATTCAAATATTAATCACAGGAAATCATTTGTAATCAGCATACGTGTTATTCAAATAGTAATCACAGGAAATCATTTGTAATCAGCATACGTGTTATTCAAAAAGTAATCACAGGAAATCATTTGTAATCAGCATACGTGTTATTCAAATATTAATCACAGGAAATCATTTGTAATCAGCATACGTGTTATTCAAATAGTAATCACAGGAAATCATTTGTAATCAGCATACGTGTTATTCAAATAGTAATCACAGGAAATCATTTGTAATCAGCATACGCGTTATTCAAATAGTAATCACAGGAAATCATTTGTAATCAGCATACGTGTTATTCAAATAGTAATCACAGGAAATCATTTGTAATCAGCATACGCGTTATTCAAATAGTAATCACAGGAAATCATATGTAATCAGCAAACGTGTTATTCAAATAGTAATCACAGGAAATCATTTGTAATCAGCATACGCGTTATTCAAATAGTAATCACAGGAAATCATTTGTAATCAGCATACGCGTTATTCAAATAGTAATCACAGGAAATCATTTGTAATCAGCATACGCGTTATTCAAATAGTAATCACAGGAAATCATTTGTAATCAGCATACGCGTTATTCAAATAGTAATCACAGGAAATCATATGTAATCAGCAAACGTGTTATTCAAATAGTAATCACAGGAAATCATTTGTAATCAGCATACGCGTTATTCAAATAGTAATCACAGGAAATCATTTGTAATCAGCATACGCGTTATTCAAATAGTAATCACAGGAAATCATTTGTAATCAGCATACGCGTTATTCAAATAGTAATCACAGGAAATCATTTGTAATCAGCATACGCGTTATTCAAATAGTAATCACAGGAAATCATTTGTAATCAGCATACGTGTTATTCAAATAGTAATCACAGGAAATCATTTGTAATCAGCATACGCGTTATTCAAATAGTAATCACAGGAAATCATATGTAATCAGCAAACGTGTTATTCAAATAGTAATCACAGGAAATCACTGATATTCAGCATACCCACGTGGTATTCAAATAGTAGTCAAATTAAAATCGTCAGTTTTCAATTTTTTAATTATGAAATCAGCAGCAGTATTCAATTAAATGATAAACCAATCACTGACATTTAAGAGAAATCGCAGGAAATCGAAACAGAATCAAAGATACAGGTGCTCAATAAAACCATTTAATTCCTATGGAAAATAAGTTACAAAGCGAGTGATAGTGGTAATCAGTAAAATGCATAAGGACATCAACGGAATTATTCAGTAATTAGTAATCAGGTGCACAGGTGATTTCATATTGAGTTACCCTTCAATAATAAGCGAGCTATTTTTGATAAAATCTCTGTTAAACGGTATGAGCATAAATGAAAAATAGTGGACCCTGGAATTTAAGACTTTCTTATTTACTTTTGTTGACGTCATGCTTAGATTTTTTTTTAAATTTCCCGTAAATTGAAATCAACGAAGACGCTATTGAAAATTACCGTACTTTTTTTTCGCAAATGACATAAATGCTCTTTGAAATACACCTAAACGAGAAAGGCTTTCATATATTATAATAATTGTTAAATAAGTAACTAGTTTTTAATATTAGCTCACCTCGCTAACATGCATTATAAGCGTTTACTTTCTGTGGTGTTTGATAGATGTACGTTGATTAAAATTTCTGCTTTTTAGATCCGCGAAAGGTGTCGGATCGAGGAAAAAATCTCTACCGAGCTCTACCAACTTTATGAAACAAGTTTTTTTTATTTCTGCTAGCCATATAGACTTTATGAATGGGAATTTGGCAAATGAATTATGGATGTAAAGGTGTTTAAAATGCTGAAGGTATTGCGGCTCTTCTATCTTTTATTTTTCGAGGGGTAATATTTCTTATTCCCCCATCGCGCTCATCAGAAGGGTCAAAATGTTTAAAAACACACCCAGTATTTTTTTTAACGCGAGTTTATGGTGATTTAAGTTATAGATAGCTGTACTATACGCCAGACGCGCTTGGTGAATAAGATGGATTTAAGAAACTTTTCATTTCACTTATTCCACTCGCTCGCACTTTGTCCCAAACATTTAGGTACACTTCCTGGAGAAATGGATTTTGTACACATTTTTCAAATCATCTTGAAAATTTCGAATTACGGTCTTTAAAAGTCTCCAAAATCTCAAAAGCAAAACTAGAAATGGTCTGGAAAAAATTCTTAAAATGTAGTTTTAATTTATGAATTGTTTTGAACACCTCAAAATCATTTATAAAAATTTAAAATCAACTTTACCTAAAATTTATTCTAGAAAGTTAGAAAGCCGTGCTAATAATTTCAGAAAAATATATTTTTCATTTATTAATAAAAATTTTAGAAATAGTTCGGAATTATTCTAAATATCGTACAATATTTAGTAAATTTTTTAAACCAATTTCAAAATCTCGCTACCTGTCTCTATTTGAACTAATTATTTATCAAAATCAAAATTAAAAAAATTAGAAATGGGTGTAGAAATTTCGTAAAACGGTTTTAAAATTCGTATTGATTACTTTGAAACAATTTTTATGCAATTCAAATATTTTTCATTATTGTCATCTTTCACGCAAAAATTTTGAAATCTTAATATATGAATTTTACACTAATGTTTTCGGATGGAATTTGCGAAAAACTTCGCGAGTTTTGAGATGGATCTGAAACGATTATCTTCGCGAGATGCCGGGAAATTATAGGGTGTGATGTTTCCGAGATTTGGGATCGGATTAAATTTTGATAATGGATTCGTTGGAAACGGCGTTGCCTTAATAGGCGTGCACCGCTCCATCAAGCAGCGCCACCTACTAAAGTATTGTTCACTTTCTCGAAAAATGGCCGCCGTTAATAGAATAAATTAAGGTGTAGAAGGCCCCTTTTTTAAGAAAGCGCAGATCATCTTAAAGATTGCGCTGCGCTTAAAAAACGGCGAACTCAAACACGTGTCTTGAAGGGTTGATTGTTCTATAATTTCTTAGCCATTGCGTTTTTAATTTATTCTTCAATTACTTACAAGGAGACATCCCGAAGTGTAACCCACCGATTTGGTTCAAACTCGGGGGATTGGTAGACCTTCATGTAACTTGAAAAATCCTAAAGGGAATTTATTCAATGGGCAACCGTTTTGCCATGGCAACGAAAAATGTTTTTGACAACAACAAATTTAAATTTTCCCATGTCTCCTTGTTAGTATCTTCGTCATATTACATATTTAATTTCGAAAAATGTTGACGGGCTGCAGATTACAAATCATAATTGGTTTATTCATGAACGAACAGATGAAAAAAGATTTCATCTTGTATTTTAAAAAAAATTCCAATTTTATGGTTTTCGAACTTTTTTAATCTAACAGTTTTACTAATTTTCGAATCTAATAGTTTTCCAAATTTTCAAGCACGGTGATTTTTAAAATTTTCAAGCACGATGATTTTTTAAATTTTCAAGCACGATGATTTTTAAAATTTTCAACACGATAATTTTCCTCAACACAATAATTTTAAAAATTTTCAAGCAGAATAATTGTACAAATATTTGAGGCAAAACTACATCGAGTAGTATAAAAAAACGTTTAAGCTTTTCAAATTACTTTCGACAGGGTATTTGAATACTCTAAACATTTTGGTGCGCATTTGTTCATTTGAGTATGAATAATATGTGAAAAAGAACTTGTCAAATAATATCAATTCCCTAGACTTACGACACAATGTTACCACAAAAAAAATCCCTTCTCTAAAATGTGGAAAAAATCTCAAAATTTACCGTGTCCAAAAAATTTAAATTGTCCATATTCACGCGTTTCCATCAACACAAAACAGAGCTGTCCATTCCGGGAGAGATTATGTCACTTCTCTATATATTCTATAAATAGTTCAGTGTACTCCAAAAGCACTATACCCGTGATTTGGTTTGAAGAAAAAAAATCGATACAATTCCAAGTGTAACGTTCTTGATCCCTGGGTAGTTGATCCCTGGGTATGTGATCCATAAATTAAAGATCTAAACGCTCTTGCACAATCGTATACGCAGCGTCAAGTAGCGCTGATTGTAGGAATGTTTTTTGTCCGTTCGTAACGCCCCCTTACGATCGAGACGAAGAATAAAAAATTTAGAAATGTTTGCACGTGTTTTCATACTTTAACACCTGTATTTTCTTCATTTAACAATAGACTGGGGGGTGCTGTTCCCAGTTTTTTATCCCGCATTTCATATTATTCAACATGGTCCGTCTCTGGAGTTTTATTATAGTTGAAACCTTACAAAGGAAGACCCTTGTACCAAATTCCGGGGATTTTTAAAAGACACGCCGAGCGCTGTATAGTTCGACGCGCCCCCTCGTGCGAAGAATTTGCGGCGCGAAGAAGAACGACAACCATGTCGAGTGCACGTGCGATCTTGTCAGACCGGTTTGAACTTCGCCCCCCCCTCCATTTACGCCCCCCCCTTTTGATATAAAAATGTTTGTTGAATGCTTGAGAGGTGATTTTTATGGATAAAAGTCGACCTCTTGGTTACCGTAGGGCTGAGGTCAAGGTCGGATCAGATAACGCTTCTAATGAAACAATGCATCAGTGTCTCATTTGGGAATGCGCTGGTAATTTTGGTCGGAAGTTGGTTTAAAGTTATACAATCCGTTTTCGATCGTTTTCCGTGTATGGTTGACTTCCATTTTTTTTAAAGATACGCTTATCTATGCTTATTAAATCTTTTCTGAATCAATGATTTAGATTCAGGAAAAACAATAATATCATTATTATTTGATAATTTTTCTTAATATACAGGGTGTTTGAAAAGGTTATGCAAAATTTGAAGGAGTTGTAGGGGGTGGGTTGAGAAGTAGGTCTGTTTTTTCCCCATTTTCCTAGGATGAGTTAAAAGAGCGCCAGAGAGCTTCAAAGTGTGGTCTACTAGCTTCTGAAGTAGGCTGCAACAAGCGCAAAACCAAGCAGCAGGGACTTTAAATACTTTTTAAGTTACCTTTTTACGCTGGTTACCTCGATTTGTTACAAAGTTCTTTTTTCCCTATCACACGAACCCAAACCTTAAGGTTCGCATATCCCTGCTACTTGCTTTTGAAAGAAAAAACGTTTTTCAGAAATTATTAATTAAAATAAAATAAAATAAAATATGTAAAGCATTTTCTAAATTCATATTTAAGTTTAATTATTTGATAATAGACAATATCATATGTTTGAGTTACCTCTCAGTCACTTCATGGCGTTTTCTGAAAGTTTCATTATAAAATTTTATCATTATCTGAATCTGTCCGAAGTGTATTCCTTTTAACATTATTTTTTTAATTTTATTACAATCACTAAAAATTTTCTATAATTTCATAAGCATTGTTTTTACCTCTCCGAGGGTACTTTGTACCCTGGAGGGGTTATACAATCACCGTGTCTGTGGGTGGGTGTGTGTGTGGGTGTGTGTGTCCTGCGAACGCGTGCGCATTTTCGGGGCAAAGTGTAATCACTGCGTACGCTTTGTGTTGAAATCACCGCGTTCGCAGTTGCTAGGAATTAGGGAGCGAAGTCTAACGGATGGCAAAACCACCGTTTGACGGTGAGCGTTAACGGATGACAATGCGGTTGGGTTTGGTTTTGATGGTTTTACGCTCACCGTCGCGACAGTGTGGATGCAGTTTGATTGGATATTACATTATTTTAATGTTTATGTGTAGGGTGTGTAAGTTTAGTATGTGCTATGACGGTTGTGGGTGTTGAGTGTGTTGTGTTAGTGTTGGTTGTGTTATGTTAGTGTTGGTTGTGTTATGTTTGTGTTGGTTGTGTTATGTTTGTGTTGGTTGTGTGTACGTGCATTTTCTCTCCAACTTCTTCTTGTTGACTTTTGGGACGGACCGAACGCTGAGTGTTTAACAACCACTCAACTTCCAATGCTAGGGTTTCCACCAATTGTTCACGGTATTCGTCTTAGTGTCTATTTGCGATTTATTGGCGCCGGCCGGGAATCGAACCCGGGTCTGCTGCGTGGAGAGATTTACTCTAACACCTCAGCCACCGACGCTTGTTAAGCTTCGGTGTTTTTCAAAAACAGCTAAGCGATAGTCCTTTACGCTGTTATAAAGTTATTAACGTTAATTTTCCCTGTACCATTTTATTTTTTTGATATGTATAAAATTTTCAGTTGTGGAAATTGTTCAATTTGTAGTTAAATACGATCGTCGTCAGGAATCGAACCCGGGGCACATTCTTAGAACGCGGACGTTTTACCGATGAGCCATTGACGTTTACGTTTCTAAAGTTTAAATACTAGTAAAACCGGGATAAAAATAAACGTAATATTTATTTGGGTGGGAAGATTATAAACACCTTACGTAGATTTTTATTTTGTTTTTAAAGTCTACATATTTTACGTATGAAAATTTAAAGTTCAAATCTTGTTTTAGCGCAGTCAGCAGATAAGATAAAGGGTAGAACCCGTTAGTTTTTTGTAATTTATTTAGTTTTTTTCAGTCGTATATTCTTATCTATTGGGTTTAGCGTATTTGTTTTCAAGCTTAATAATTCATTTATTAACAAAATATCGAGTTGGTCTGGTTTTCAACTCGGTCGTAATTTATTTTAAACGTTTTCTCGACTGATTAAGATGTTTAATGCAGTTCATCAATTGGGTTCGTTTGTGTTTATTTATAAAGAACCCTAACTATTCCCTCTACGGTCATTTATTGATATACGTTTAGTCAAGTGGCTTTCTGTGCTTTGTGAATGGTAAGTTTTTCGCTTCTTGTCAATAAGTTTTTTGTTGGTGTGGATATTTGGATATCTACGATTCCTAATGCAGTCATTGATATCCTGGGTGTGCGAGTCATTATATGATATTGGAAATTGGACGGTTTTGGTCACAACGTCAACAGGATGGCTACGACAGTCTACGAGTCGTCCACTACCAGATATCTATGGTATCTTCATCGTTGAAATAAAATGAGCGTTAACTATGCGGTAAATACAAATACCCTCTGTAGATATTTCTTTCATTAAAATTGGCTTCGTATTATATTTAACTGCTAAACTTGTACCGTAAATAGGGTTAAATTCAATTGTGCATTGTTTTAGTACGTCTAACTCGCTGTTGAAACTACTTAATTTATATTATTCTGAATAAATTAAACTCGGTTGTTTCGTCTCAATTATTTTAATTCAAATTAAAATTTGATACCCTGCGGGATTGAACCGGGATTACGTTTTTAGTAAATAACTCTGAATTGGGGAGATATAACTCTGAGGGTCATCTCGATAAATTAATACCGCTAGTTGTATTTTAATTTTTTGATTGTGTTGAGCTTTTGGGCAGTATTGTTAACTTTTAATTATCATTTTTTCGTGTGAAGTGGTTTAAAGAAGGTTTTCTGTGTTATTTCGTAAGCGAGAAAAATAAAAATACCCTCTGTAGATATTTCTTTCATTAAAATTTGCTTCGTATTACATTTAACTGATAAAATTGTTTTGTAAATAGGGTTAAATTCAATTGTGCGTTGTTCTAGTTCGTCTAACTCACTGTTGTAACTACTTAATTTATAATATTCTGAATAAATTAAACTCGGTTGTTTCGTCTCAATTATTTTAATTATAATTAAATTTTATACCGTGCGGGATTGAACCGGTATTACGTTTTTAATAAATAACTCTAAATTGCGGATATATATCTTTAAGGGTTAACTAAAGGGATTAATACCACTAGGGACAATGCTTCCGAGGAGAGGTATATTTTGGCCTGCCAACTTGTTATTATAGTTATATACTCATTGATGATCCGAAATGCACGCGAGTCCAGTTCAATCGAACCGCATAATACACTGTCACTTTCAATATTTGCCTCTGAACATTATAGACCCGCGAGGGAGATATTTTTTGCGGTTTGGATATTCTTCGTTCTTACATTGTTAGTAAGAAAGGCATGATTTATCGAAGAGGGGGGGGGAGGTGACCTTAATGACTGGCCCCTGCGCGGACCTGAACTCTTTGGCCCCCTTTTGGTCCTGCGAGCAGAGATCACTCTCGCCCTGATCTTGCGGATTTCCCCCCGTCTCCCCCCCCCCCACTCTTTACGAGGCTAGCAAAAAGAGAAAAATAAAAACAAGATGAACAAGACAAATTACGCTTTGGAGTCTTTAATATTACCCAAATGTCTTAATTTTAACCGATAACCTTTTATGAAATTTTTCTGTCAGTATTTAAATTAGTACGTAATTAAATAATAATCAACATTGTGTCTGAAAAAAATTAGTATTAGAATTAACAATTGCGGCTCTTCTATTTTGAAAAAATTTCAATTTGCGTTAATCATGTTTTAAGCCAAACCAAGTTTTCAAGCTTAGCGCCCAATTTTCGTAAATTGGAATAAATTTATTTTTTATTAAACAACAATAAGTTGGAAAGTAATCAACTATGCAATTTTTTATGAACAGAGATTTGTGTTCTTCAGTTTAACCTTTCCATAAGAACCTGTTGAGGCTTGCGGTAATAGTGAGTGTAGGGAGCTGTTGGCTCGCGTTGCATGAAGGGCTTGCCACCACCCTCCTACGCATTGTAACCCGGCCGCCTGTTTAAAGGCATTAAAAGTCACTGTCGCTAGCTGACTTTGACCTAAGGTGGTGCCAACGGTATTACCCTATCTGATTTTTTAAAGAATTCAGAGTAATTTTCTTGTGCGGTTAAACTTAAAAATAGTCGCAGCTTCCCGTTGTGTAACATAAAATAAAATATTTAGTGCTACCGAATGTATTCGGTGTAAACCGGAAAAGCTTCCAAAGTGTTTTTCTTAGAGACACCAATTACTTTAAACGAACTCATAAGTTAAGCATGTATGGTTTTTACATTTGAAAATATTGGATAAATTGATAAAAGGTTGTAGGTAATTTTCAGAAGTTAATGTTGGGATTTTTAAGACCAATTAAAGTTATTACGGTATGGTGCGAATGGTCCCTACTCAGAACAAAATAGAAAAAAAAATGCGAAAAATAATTCGGCCAAACTGAGCTTTCCGTCCATCCGTCTTACCAATCCATATCAGACTATGACTTTCGCGCATAATACTTTTGATTTCTAAATATAAAGGAAAGCGACTGGCCATTTCTTCCTGTTCTCAACGAGTGTTAGGGCCCAAAACGAGGTGCTAATTTCTCTTCTCCTGGGAGGACGGGGGTTCCCACTTTCGATCTTCCCGATGCGCTGACCCTTCGTCTCTCCGCGCTAACAGATGGCGTTGCTATAGGCAAGGTGAGCAGCCCCGAGTCGGATCGAAATCGGCATCTCGTCCCAGAAACGCCTATTTTTCTCTCGTAACTGATGCCCGCTCATTACCAACTTCTGACGGCCCCAAAAAAAGAAATCATTCGAAGACGCTTGATGGGGCCATAGATTTAATTCGCTTACAATTAAACAATCATCTTTTTTATCGATTTCCCTTCCCAGTTTCCCTTCCCAGGAAATGCGACTTGGTGAAGAAGGATTGGGCTGCTGGCAGGGCTTGCACATTTGATACCTAAAATTTCCCTCTTGCGATAATTTCTATAAAGAAAAATCACTTTTATCCCTTTTTTGACTTGGAAATTCCCATTTTTATCCCTCGCTATATTTTGGAGTTTTAAATACTGATTTGCTTAAATATTAAGTTTAATTCTGAAAATAATTTCAAATATAAGATTTTATTTATTACAAAATTACTTACATTTGAATAATTTTGCAAAAATATATCCTCAAAAGTCGCAAATGGATATTTAGATCATGAATTTTATTACTATTGAAAATATATTTTTACATCTGTGACTCATAACATATCCATGGATTAATATACAATTAAAGTAGACCAGTAATCCCTTTTGGTTGAAAATCCCGGAAAAGGGAAAAATTCCCCGCATGTGGCATTCCAATTTGACTCAAGCTCCGTTTGCTCCGAGTACTTCAGTGCTCCCAGGATGAGGCTAGAGTTAAAAAAAATTGAACAGACTGCGCCTGCGTTTGATTGGCTCATACGCTCATCATTATATTCAATATAAGTCTGTCAGTTCCTTAAATTCATGTTAAATTTTAACAGAGGCCATTTGTAGAATGACCACACAATTAGTTATAAGGTTTAATAGGTACCCTTTGACTCGCCGTCGTAGTGGTCCTGTTGAGGTGTTGGACCGGCCCGTGATCATTTGTTAAGTCGCTTATTTTTATCGCTAGTGGCACTTTCCATTTATCAATTAAAAATCACTAGTCTAATATATTGTTTGTAAATTTAAACAAAGCGGCATTTTCGCCTAATTTTTTCGAATATTAAAGTAAAACTAAACATATAGACTAACTTAAACTGATTAATAATGTAACACCATTAATGTTTTGTAGTATGTTTACTGATATTAGACATTTTATATCGATAAAAAGTTAAAAATATTAAAAACCCTCAAAAAGTAATTTAAGTTCCAATGTTTTATTTTTCCGATTTGCGGAAAATTTTCTGGAAATTTTTCCGCATTTTATTTTTCCGGAAAATTAGCAACACTAGTCTAAATAATAACTTAATGTTATCTTACACGTTTATCGAACGTACAATTTAAAATTATTTCAATAAATGTTTCGTTTTCATCGAGTGTTATCGTTGTTTTCGTTCTGGTGTTTCGCGTATAGAAATAACTAGTTCTACTATAGCTGATACACTTAAGGAACATATTAATTGACATAGGGTTGACTGTTATTCAATAATAACAACACTTTCATCACGACGGTCCAAGATAAATTATGCTGGTTTATGGGTAAATACCTTTGGTGGTCCCGTGAACCTATGTCCATTAGACGTTTTCGAGATGTTGGACTTACTTTTTCCATTTAACATTAATAACTTCACGTTCGTTGGAAAGTTCCAGTCAAAAGTGGCGTTGGCCAATTTTCAATGACCAACTTGCGAAGGGAATGTCGGATTATCGACCACAGAGTACGTCACGAAGAGCAACGTGTCGTGAGGTCAAATGTAACTGAAACGTCAATACGATCACGACCTTCAATCAACTGAAGCAAAACGCTTCGATAAAACGTCAGTTTCACAGAGCTCTTGATACACGGGTATTTTCCGAATGTACTCTAATGTTTCTGTTCCAACCAAACACTGTAATTTTTCCCTCTCGCTTTGAAACGGCCAAACTCGACGGACAGTATGTAAAAGTATAACGACTATAGCGCGCTCTGTCGGAACAAAACGGCTATAATTTCATAAAATTGGTAGATAAACTTCCCTTTAACCCGCAAAAGCATTCAGAGCGGCACGACGCCGACGGAAAAGGTAGCCACAGCCACACGGCAAACGCCAAAGACACGATTCGTATCTCTCTCCGCGTATGGCAAGGTCAATCATCCCGTTCTTTTCAAATTACGAGAAATCATATCCGAATCGTCACGAGTTCGTCTTCATCTTCTGGCCGAGTGTAAAGGTCGAAAGGGCGTCTGCTATTTCTTTTCCTCGTTCGTTTTAAAAGCTCTCGCCGGGTTGTCGAATTGAATGTTCAAAGTAACGAAAACGCGCTTAGAGGGGTCGCCGAGTTCCTTAATGGCGAGGGTGGTGGCAATCAGCCACGGGATGATGCACCCTTGAATAGGCGATCGTGACCCGACTCTCTTCGTAGTCCAAGTGGAAGGGGAATCTACTGGTCTGTCTACAGACGGATGAACATATTTTGAGCTTATGTCATTGGAATTTCGAAAATGACTTGGCTCGCTCGAATGCGCTAGTGACAAATAAGCAATTTTATTATCTTTCGATAATTTATTGGATTTGCAGAATCTCATACCAGATTGGTTTTAGTTCGATTATCTGTTTATTACCAATTCTCTTTAAATAAATCAAACGTTCAGTTTCACGGTTTTCCATATAAAGATAAATTTATAATAATTTTACTCATTGTAAAGGGCTAAATTTCTATTGGTCCGTCTGGAGAAATAAAAGGAAAAATTTTTATTTTCCATTTTCGTACATGAAGGATAAATTTGTACTGGTCGTACTGGAGAAATAAAAGGGAAAATATTAATTTTTATGGGTCGTTCTGGAGAAATAAGAGGGAAAATATATATTTGTACGGGTCGTTCTGGAGAAGTACGGGGAAAATATAAATTCGTACGGGTCGTTCTGGGGAAATACGAGGGAAATTATAAATTTGTACGGTCACTCTGGAGAAAAACGAGGGAAAATATATTCGCATGGGTCGTTCTGGGGGAATACAAGGGAAATATAAATTCGTACGGGTCGTTCTGGGGAAATACGAGGGAAATTATAAATTTGTACGGTCGCTCTGGAGAAAAACGAGGGAAAATATATTCGCATGGGTCGTTCTGGGGGAATATGAGGGAAATATAAATTCGTACGGGTCGTTCTGGGGAAATACGAGGGAAATTATAAATTTGTACGGGTCGCTCTGAGGAAATACGAGGGAAAATTCGCATGGGTCGTTCTGGGGGAATACGAGGGAAAATATATTCGCATGGGTCGTTCTGGGGGAATACGAGGGAAATATAAATTCGTACGGGTCGCTCTGGGGAAGTACGAGGGAAAATATAAATTCGTACGGGTCACTTTGGGGAAGTACGAGGGAAAATATAAATTCTTACGGGTCGCTCTGAGGAAATACGAGGGAAAATATATTCGCATGGGTCGTTCTGGGGGAATACGAGGGAAATATAAATTCGTACGGGTCGTTCTGGGGAAATACGAGGGAAATTATAAATTTGTACGGTCGCTCTGGAGAAAAACGAGGGAAAATATATTCGCATGGGTCGTTCTGGGGGAATACAAGGGAAATATAAATTCGTACGGGTCGTTCTGGGGAAATACGAGGGAAATTATAAATTTGTACGGTCGCTCTGGAGAAAAACGAGGGAAAATATATTCGCATGGGTCGTTCTGGGGGAATATGAGGGAAATATAAATTCGTACGGGTCGTTCTGGGGAAATACGAGGGAAATTATAAATTTGTACGGGTCGCTCTGAGGAAATACGAGGGAAAATATATTCGCATGGGTCGTTCTGGGGGAATACGAGGGAAATATAAATTCGTACGGGTCGCTCTGGGGAAGTACGAGGGAAAATATAAATTCTTACGGGTCGCTCTGAGGAAATACGAGGGAAAATATATTCGCATGGGTCGTTCTGGGGGAATACGAGGGAAATATAAATTCGTACGGGTCGTTCTGGGGAAATACGAGGGAAATTATAAATTTGTACGGTCGCTCTGGAGAAAAACGAGGGAAAATATATTCGCATGGGTCGTTCTGGGGGAATACAAGGGAAATATAAATTCGTACGGGTCGTTCTGGGGAAATACGATAGAAATTATAAATTTGTACGGGTCGCTCTGAGGAAATACGAGGGAAAATAAATTCGCATGGGTCGTTCTGGGGGAATACGAGGGAAAATATATTCGCATGTTTCGTTCTGGGGGAATACGAGGGAAATATAAATTCGTACGGGTCACTCTGGGGAAGTACGAGGGAAAATATAAATTCGTACGGGTCACTTTGGGGAAGTACGAGGGAAAATATAAATTCGTACGGGTCACTTTGGGGAAGTACGAGGGAAAATATAAATTCGTACGGGTCACTTTGGGGAAGTACGAGGGAAAATATAAATTCTTACGGGTCGCTCTGAGGAACTACGAGGGAAAATATATTCACATGGGTCGTTCTGGGGGAATACGAGGGAAATATAAATTCGTACGGGTCGTTCTGGGGAAATACGAGGGAAATTATAAATTTATACGGTCGCTCTGGAGAAAAACGAGGGAAAATATATTCGCATGGGTCGTTCTGGGGGAATACGAGAGAAATATAAATTCGTACGGGTCGTTCTGGGGAAATACGAGGGAAATTATAAATTTGTACGGTCGCTCTGGAGAAAAACGAGGGAAAATATATTCGCATGGGTCGTTCTGGGGGAATACAAGGGAAATATAAATTCGTACATGTCGTTCGGGGGAAATACGAGGAAAATTATAAATTTGTACGGTCGCTCTGGAGAAAAACGAGGGAAAATATATTCGCATGGGTCGTTCTGGGGGAATACAAAGGAAATATAAATTCGTACGGGTCGTTCTGGGGAAATACGAGGGAAATTATAAATGTGTACGGTCGCTCTGGAGAAAAACGAGGGAAAATATATTCGCATGGGTCGTTCTGGGGGAATACAATCGAAATATAAATTCGTACGGGTCGTTCTGGGGAAATACGAGGGAAATTATAAATTTGTACGGTCGCTCTGGAGAAAAACGAGGGAAAATATATTCGCATGGGTCGTTCTGGGGGAATACAAGGGAAATATAAATTCGTACGGGTCGTTCTGGGGAAATACGATAGAAATTATAAATTTGTACGGGTCGCTCTGAGGAAATACGAGGGAAAATATATTCGCATGGGCCGTTCTGGGGGAATACGAGGGAAAATATATTCGCATGGGTCGTTCTGGGGGAATACGAGGGAAATATAAATTCGTACGGGTCACTTTGGGGAAGTACGAGGGAAAATTTTAATTCGTACGGGTCACTTTGGGGAAGTACGAGGGAAAATATAAATTCGTACGGGTCACTTTGGGGAAGTACGAGGGAAAATATAAATTCTTACGGGTTGCTCTGAGGAAATACGAGGGAAAATATATTCGCATGGGTCGTTCTGGGGGAATTCGAGGGAAATATAAATTCGTACGGGTCGTTCTGGGGAAATACGAGGGAAATTATAAATTTGTACGGGTCGCTCTGGAGAAAAACGAGGGAAAATATATTCGCATGGGTCGTTCTGGGGGAATACGAGGGAAATATAAATTCGTACGGGTCGTTCTGGGGAAATACGAGGGAAATTATAAATTTGTACGGGTCGCTCTGGAGAAAAACAAGGGAAAATATATTCGCATGGGTCGTTCTGGGGAAATACGAGGGAAATTATGAATTTGTAAGGGTCGCTCTGGAGAAAAACGAGGGAAAATATAAATTTGTACGGGTCGCTCTGGGGAAATACGCGGGAAAATATAAATTTGTACGGGTCGTTCTGGGGAAATACGAGGGAAATTATAAATTTGTAAGGGTCGCTCTGGAGAAAATCGAGGGAAAATATAAATTTGTACGGGTTGCTCTGGGGAAATACGCGGGAAAATATAAATTTGTACGGGTCGTTCTGGGGAAATACAAGGGAAATTATAAATTTGTACGGGCCGCTCTGGAGAAAAACGAGGGAAAATATAAATTTGTACGGTCGTTCTTGGGAAATAATAGGGAAATTATAAATTCGTATGGGTTGTTCCGGGAGAATACGAGGGAAATATAAATTCGTACGGGTCGCTCTGAGGAAATACGATGGAAAATATAAATTTGTACGGGTCGCTCTGGGGAAATAATAGGGAAAATATAGATTCGTGTGGGTCGTTCTGGGGATATAAGAGGGAAATTATTCATTTGTACGGGTCGCTCTGAGGAAATACGAGGAAAAAGATAAATTTCTACGGGTCGTTCTGGAGAAATAAAAGGAAAATTTTTTATTTTCCATTTTCGTACATGAAGGATAAATTTGTACGGGTCGTTCTGGGGAAATACGAGGGAAAATTTAAATTCGTACGGGTCACTCTGGGGAAATGCGAGGGAAAATATATATTAGTATGGGTCGTTATGGGGATATAAGAGGGAAAATATAAATTCTTATGGGTCGTTCTGTAAAAATAAATGGATAATTATAAATTTATATGAGCTATTCGGGGAATATCTAAAATGTGAAATATTTATACATTTCTGGGTGTATAGATAACATTTCTATTGGTCGTTTGGCTAAAATGTTAACTTCCTTTAAGTCTTTTGGAAATGAAACATTTCTATGGATCGTGTGGGTATAAGGAAAATTTCCATGACTTGTATGGGTAAACGGGAAGTAGTTGGGGATAAAGGGAATGTTCCAGGTCGTTTGGGTTAAGTCAAAAATGTTTGGGTGAAATGGAAAATATCAATGGGCTATTTAAGGAAATGCAGTTTTTAGAGGAAATGGAAAAAAATCGAAGTCATTTAATAATCTGTTTTTGTATCAAATGAACGCTATGGCCCATGGGACAAAAAATAGTCTTTTTTCGAACCCCAAATGATTCAATTCCCATGCACTTCATAAAGTTTACTTGCTAATATGAAATTAAAATTTATTTCAATAGGTATATTATTCTACAGTTAATTTATAATTTTTTTTTCTCGAACGGAGAAACGCTTTTAACCCGATCCGTTCATCCGAAAGCGGTCTCGGTTTATAAATTTGAATCAATTTTTATCCGAAATACACGGCGCGTTATCCGCCATTTACCCGTTTCGCTGATCGCGGATAGATGGCGTTTGGGTATGTTTATCCCTGCTTAATACACACCGCTTTTCAAGCTTTTTAATTCAGCGCGCCAACCCATTGAAATTACGCGTCGAGAGGGTGCGGATATTAGAAAAAAATTTAAATCCTTTTAATGTAAGTTTTACGCAAATCTCGAGTGCATTTCTTTTTGAAAAGCTAAAAAGCGAGGAACTCAATTTTTGACGCCGACGCGCGTCCAAAAATTGATAATATTTGCCAAGGCGTAGCGCACAGCGCGACGGAAAAACAAACACGCAAAAATTTCCTGGCTCCCGAGACGCGTTGCGTGGTTCCGGACCGTGGCTTGTAAACTCCCAGTTGACGCCAAGACCCGTTTTTGCGCGGACGACGTTCGAAGGCCCCAAAACCCCAAAAGTCATATTTTTATTTACCTACAAAAATGAACTCTTTTCATCGCGATAATTTTTTTCCTCGGCGTCGCGAGCTCCCGCCAAAAAATCCCCAAACATAATTTTTGCGTCGGGCCTTCATCGCGTCGAAGGATGAGTTTTATCATTGTATTCCGCGCTAAAGAGTGACTTCGGGCGATGCCCGTAGTGACTCTCCGGGATAACCGGGGTGTTACGGCGCGGACTAGGCGACTTTTCAGGACGCGTTGTAACGGAGTCGCCCATCGCTTCGGGTCTATCGGCCGGTCAATTGAGATTGACTAGAGCGACCGTACGTGAGTCAAGCATGGTGTTCGCCTCTATTCAAAAGCCAGGACCCAGCTTCCGCCCTTTCAAAAAGAAAGTATTTTTCTCGTTTTCTAAAAAGGTCCTCCAGGGGCGCGATTTTCCGATTTTTTTCCTCTCACTCTCTTCTGCTTTAGCTTCTGCTCGTCCGGGCCTTTCCATCTTTTTAAAAAGTCGACTCGGTGCTGTATGCTTGGCGCAAACAGCGTGCTAACGGTTTCTATCTATTTTCCAACCACGATACCCCGCGGAGGGGCTGCAACCACCGCCTCCTGGAAGTTGGTTTTTCGTCGCTATCATTGCAGCCTCGATCCCGATTCTCTCTGTTATTGTGTCTCCACAGTGCCAGTTCCCCGCTAATGGTAATTCCTCGAGGAATTGCGCCGCCGACCTGTTTAAAACGCGTCTCGGATTTTGGGGTGATATTTTCTAAAAGGCTTCTGTCGCCTAGGAACGCCGTATCTTATTCGCCCTCGTGACTTACCAGAGGTGCGGAAATTGATTTGAAAATAAATTTCTATTCCGGACGCTTTTTTTTTCGTTTTAATAAGTTAAATTTAGGTTGGAGAAATCCATGATTACAAAAAGTTCTGTTACGAGTCACTCAAGCTAGTTAAACTTATCATCATAAGGGAATCATTTTGTACACTTGACGACTTATTTAATTTCGAAAACATTTCGGGGGTTACCAATGCATTATCACCCTTTGTCGGTGATTTACACTGATTTCTTACAATATAGGTGCTTCTATAACATACTGGAGGTCATGTGGCAATGTTTTGTCTACGTCACTAAGCTGTAAATTTTGAAGGTAGATAGCTCACGCTGCCGTCGTGAGACCCTTCGGAATGTGAAACCCGCGTGCAAAACTCGCGTGCAAGTAAAGCACTTAAATAACTAACGCTCGTGACGCAGATAAAAACATTTTATACTTCTAATTTTTATTGTTTTATTTTATAGAAACACCCATTTATCTCCGACTTTCAATTTATCACAAGTTGTCTATGACTTTCCTTGATATCTCACAATTGCTCTGTGATTTCCATGTATTTCTCACAGTTGTTTTCTGATTTCCGGTGAGTTTCTTTAGTGAATTCCTTTAGCCTACAATTTGTACACGTGCTTATTACTGAACCGTTCAGTTGTTGTACAGACAGTTTTAATCTTTTCAACATTCAATTTAAAACTCGGTCACAACTATGCACGAAGTATGTAATAGAGAGGTTGAAACGTTGTACAAAGTTCAGTAAATGGTTTCTCACAGATGTTTGAACTGCCTTGTCAATGAACAAATAAAATGAATTGGGACATCCGTAAAAAGAAATGTCCGTAATCGCAGCCTGAGAAAATCTGGCTACTGCATTCTTATTCTCTTAAAGGGCCACAATGTCATTTGAAAAAATCAAGCTGAATCATAAGTATTTCTTCTTCATCCGTACCTCGTAATCAATTCTGGTATTTCCTGGAGCAATTTTCGGAGGCTAAATGGAAAACTAGTGAAATTGAAACTACTCTGCAGTATTTCATAAAGCTGGTGCTAGAAAATTTAAATCAGATAATCCACAATTACTTTATACTACCTTTCATATAATCCTTATGATGAAATAATTGGAATTATGGTAAAGATCAGCACAGTTTACTACAGAAAATGTTTCGGTCGTGTGAAAATAGCAGGGATACAAACTACAAATTGTGTTAAATTTCATTTATTTGAACTTGGTGAAAATCCTCACTTGACTTTTCAAATCCAAAAACGAAACCAGGAGAAATTGCTGTTTATCTTAAACCGTTTATTGAAAATATCCTTAAACTGCAAATATCCTATTTTAGGCGGCAAAACGAACGTAGAATCAATATACGTTTTTATCTTTCAAGATATGATTGAATCTTTTCAACGATCCCGAGCAATTTTCTTTTTCAAGTGCGTAGATTTGGATGACTGAACTTCTCGACTCAGTTTATTAGATCATTGAAAAAAGCCACGGCACTTTTTGCGAATCTGTGGGCGTGTAAATGAGGTGCAAGTGTCACTCAAATAGTTGCGTTTTGCATTTGCTTATGCCTTACCAACTTTTTTCAATGGAAAATAATAGACGAGAAAAATGTATGAACCAAGGACCTCTTACTCCCTTTTTTTAATAAAGAGGATGAATCCTTCCCCCAGGCTACTCCATTTTCTAAATCTTCCTCGTCCTCTCTCTCTCTCTCTCATACACGCCGTCTATTTGGTACGCGTAGTGCCATCAAGTGCTGCAACAAGTTATAGTCCGGCTAAAAACGATCGCCATGCTAATTATGAATTATCTTTTTGGTTTCTGCCATATCATCTCCATTTAATAAAAATTTTAACAAGAAATTAGTCTTTAGAAATATGATTTACTAATAAAAAGTGAACAAACGAAGATTACTCAAATTTTTCACACCCGAGCAAATATATGTGTATGTATGTAAATATTTATTAATAAATTATAGTGTTGTAAGTCGGAAAATTTTCCGAAAAATGACCGAGGACTTTTTTCCGGAATATTTTCCACATTTTTCTGAAAAAATAAAAAGGATTTCATTCCATGATTAGTCTAATATTGTTTGCAAATTTAAATAAAGCGGAATTTTCCCCTCACTGTTTTGAATCTAAAAATAAGATAAACCTCTAGATTAGTTTAAGCTGATTAAAACACTATAAATGTTTTGTAGTATATTTACTGATAGTAGACATTTTATACCGATAAAAAGTTACAAACTTAAAAAACTCGTAAAAAGTAATTTATGTTACAATTTTTTATTTTTTTAAATTTTCCGCATTTTATTTTTCCGGAAAATTAACAATGTCACTAATAAATTACAATTAGTCCATGTGTGTATATTAACTAAAAATACCTTACCAAAGTTATAAAACTTTGTTTAAATATTGATTTAATTATCTTCTAGAAAGGAATAGGACTTAAATTGAAAATTTGTTAATTCACTGTTATACGCTTGGGATCGTATCAATCGACTATTTAAACATTTTAATACCTTTTCGAACACCAAACGTTATTTTGATCTAAGGCCGTATTGTTTCCTATCGCTATTCGTCGTCAAATCGTTTTCTCCCGGATTTTGAGACCATACTCCGGTTCAATCTGGGCTCGCTACGCTCTTTTGGACACCGTAATAGGTTGAAGATTGTTGACTTTTGGGACGACAGTTTATCAATTCGTCTGAGGCGAGGAATGTCTTCTTCCCAAAAAATGTCTTTCTTCGTGACTTCCTCACAGACGTTTTAGAGTCGAGCAAAACCCCAATTTTAATAGGCCTCAATTTGAGTGTCAAATCTCTCAATTGTTACCTGCATTCAAATTATTATAATTTTTTTCCTCATTCTCGTTTTAGGAACGAATACTTTAAAACATAAGTAACAAAATAATACTACTAACTTTCTTGGTAATTGACAAATTAGTAACTCTTGTGGGTTTCTTAATTTTCTTCTATTCGTCAGCCTAATTGAAATTTTACCAATAAGAATACACTTCAAAAATGTGGGTTGATGTTTCTCCAAACGAACTTATATCTCAAATTCGGAAAACATTTATTTCTAGAGGTATGCCTGTTCCAAATCAATAATTTTAAATTGTTTGGCCAAAGTAAGAGTTCGGTTTTACTCTGAAAGAGTTTGAAATTTTTAAATAAGACTCAAATGATAAACATTGGAAGTATATTGTTAAGAAAAGGAAAATAACTATAACTATAACAGTAAAACAATTACAATTAAAATAGTACAAGCCCTTAACTAAATTCAACTAATAAAAAATTATTTAGAACATTGGAAAACGTTTTCACTTTTTGTTTAATATCTCTGAAATCTTTTAATCGTAATATTATATCAAAACTAAACGCTGACTTTAATTTAATTTTTTCGCATTTTAAATTTTATTATTATCAGAGTTCAATTTTTCTACCCTAAGTCCTCTGATTATATCTTTTAATTTTTAATTTAATTTATAAGCGGAACAAAATACGTGAACTCAATAGAAACAATGGCAGTTGAACTCGAAGAGATAATTCGGAAATTTGAAGGCAAACTCCTAAAAACGAAGTTATAGCGTGAGTTCAGTCACCCATTATGGTTTGCCGCGCGCGGGTCAAATATCTCAAAAAGTTGACGTTATTGTTCAGTTTGGACAATTTTTGTATCTTTTTTTCCACCATTGTTTCCACTGTAATAATCTTCCGTAATTATTAGTTTTTTTGATAAAATAATGACTAAGCGCGACCGCATTAGTTTCCGGTTGTATCAGGGTGTAAAATACTCTCTATTCTTTAACCCATTTATGGCCGTGATCGAGACATAATAGACCCATGAGGTGACTGCGAGGGTCGCCCTGTTAATTACTTCATTCCTGCCGGTCCATTTGTATCATACGCGTTTGATCGTAATTTGGATGATCATTATCAGTTCACGGCATTGTTTTCAAATCGCAGCAAAAGGCATTATCCAAATTTAAGTTATTATTATTAAAGTTCATTTTGGTAATTAATTTTTATGTTGTTGAGGTTTTACGCGTTAAATACCTTTAATACGGAAGTGAATATATTACTAGTTTTCATAATTCTTTTTAATTTGAAAGCTTTTGAAATTCGTTATGGAATGATTTCATTTTAAATTTGGCCTGAAGTTTTATTGGCTAGATTGCTTTTTAAGATTTTCCAAATTTAAACTTTTTCATTAATTAATTAGGTCAGTTAATAATTATACTTTTTCTGATGGAAGTATTCTTCTCCATTTGAATTACCTCTGGTGGAAGGCTTTTTATTTTGAAACATACTTTCTGAAATCTCGTGAAATACATTTTCAATGGAATCATTTCCTGGTGGAAGGCTTTTCCATTTAAACCATTTTTTCTGGTGGAAGACTTTTAAATTAAAATCATTTTTTTTCTGCTGGAAAGCTTTTCCATTTGAACAATTTTTTCTGCTGGAAAGCTTTTCCATTTCCACAATTTTTTTGGTGGAAAGCTTTTCCATGCAAACCAATTTTTTTCTGGTGGAAGGTTTTTCCATTCAAATAATTTTTTGGTGGAAGGCTTTTCCATTCAAATAATTATTTTCTGGGGGAAGGCTATTCCTTTTAAACCATTTTTCTGTTGGAAGGTTTTTCCATTTAAATCATTTTTTGGTGGAAGGCTTTTCCATTTAAACCATTTTTTGGTGGAAGGCTTTTCCATTCAAATAATTTTATGGTGGAAGGCTTTTCCATTTAAAGCATTTTTTGGTGGAAGGCTTTTAAATTCAAATAATATTTGGTGGAAGGTTTTTCTATTTAAACCATTTTTTGGTGGAAGGCTTTTTCATTAAAAGCATTTTTTGGTGGAAGGCTTTTCCATTCAAATAATTTTTTGGTGGAAGGCTTTTCCATTCAAATAATTTTTTCTGGGGGAAGGCTTTTCCATTTAAACCATTTTTCGGTTGGAAGGTTTTTCCATTTAAATCATTTTTTGGTGGAAGGCTTTTCCATTTAAAGCATTTTTTGGTGGAAGGCTTTTCCATTCAAATAATTTTTTGGTGGAAGGCTTTTCCATTCAAATAATTTTTTCTGGGGAAAGGCTTTTCCATTTAAACCATTTTTCTGTTGGAAGGTTTTCCATTTAAACCATTTTTTGGTGGAAGGCTTTTTCATTAAAAGCATTTTTTGGTGGAAATCTTTTCCATTTAAACCATTTTTCTGTTGGAAGGTTTTCCATTCAAACCATTTTTTGGTGAAAGGCTTTTCCATTTAAACCATTTTTTGGTGAAAGGCTTTTCCATTTAAACCATTTTTTGGTGAAAGGCTTTTCCATTTAAACCATTTTTTGGTGGAAGGCTTTTCAATTTAAACCATTATTTTCTGGTGGAAGGCTTTTCCATTTAAACCACTTTCTACGGAATAAACTATTTTCAAAGAAATAATATAACGCACAGCTTTCTCAACTGTTGTCGGTTTAAAAAGATTAATTGTGAGACATTTTTACCGCCTACAATGTGATATTTAACAAAAATTTAATTAAAAATCGCTTATTACCTTAGAAAAAATAATGACGAAACAAAAGTCTTGATTGAGTTTACAATTCTTAATAACTTAAAAGTTTATAAATAGCCAAAGCAGGTGTCGCTAGTGATTCGTGAAAGCAAGATACTTAATTTTTAATTTAGAAAAACCAACTCGTCCATCTTGAGTCAGTTTTGAAGCACCTGACGCTTGGGTTTTTTTTTGGTTTGCCTTGTTGCCACCATTAAGTACACGGTGTATAAAGTAATATTGCTTTTGTTTTTAGCTAAAAGATAAAGACCTATTAAAGCTTCGATGGTTAAACACGGAGTTAATTATACCTCTTATTAAGCACCTATAGTCTAGCGCCTTCTCGTTTTTTTTCAGGAACAGGGATACTGTTATTAGTGGGCGCGTATTAGGCTGGTTATCAGGGGAGGATCGCCGTTGCTATTACGAGGAGCAGTTCATTGTAGGCTTCTTTGTCATTAGCTTCCGAGAAGAAATTACCCATCGATGAAGGGATATGGTTTTTAGGCTAATGGGCCTCATTTTCACAGACGCGTTTACTCTTACAAATTACCTCATTTTTAGAAACGTTGTTTTTAATCATAATCTTCGGTGATCATTTCCCCCGTTTGCCCTAGAAACGGACCGCGCAATTTTCTGTTATTTATGGAAAGACAATTCCCGGGCACCATGAAATAATTTTCCCCCGCCACGAGAGGGGGAAGGGAAAACGACACCGGCTTGCGCTTCAATGGCGTCGGAAGACAAGTCAGATTTGGGAATTAAATTGACGCTTAAAGGGAATATAACCTCAGATATTTGGTGTGGAACAACAACGTTTGCAGTTTTGGCCGCTCTTACCTTTGGCTTTAGAAATGTTTGGCGCCACTGTACAGGGTTATTTGAAAAATTGAAGGACTTTTCCATAAAGATTGATTTCCAGGGAGAGCATTCTGCTAGACCAGTGGTTCCCAAAAGGTGTACCGCGGAACCCTGGGGTTCTGTGGAAGGGTCACAGGGGTTCCAAGTATCCGTAGCGCGGCCATCTTTGTTTGTGTTAAGAGTCTTTTAAGATAAGTAAAAACATTAGTTGGGGTTCCACCCGAATTAAGTATATAATTTAGGGATCCAAAGCGAAAAAATTGGGAACCACTTTGTGAAATTCTAACAACGTATTGAAATTCAAGGCCACATAATTGTTTGAATTACATTAGTTACACGTTCTAATATCCTGAAATAGGACCGGAAAAGTGTCACAATATGATTGGCTGGATCAGCTATCACGAGGCATAAAAGAGGAGGAGCTACTCGATTTTCACTCAGATTTTTGTAAACACTTGTGTAGCCCTTTAAAATCTAGCCTGGGTTAAATCCTGTGATCGTTTTTGAAAAACATATATACTATTAGTTTAACATTTATAAATGAAAAACTTAAAATATCGGTTTGTGGTAATTCTATTCCAAACAATTAAGAAATAGCAACCAATAAATATTTTAATTTAATAAACATTTAATTAAGTTGCTAAAAAATTAGAGGGGGAAATAAATTAATCAATTATATTGATTCTTTTTAATTTTTAAAAGCTCAACCGTACATTAAACTTAATATTTTTCTACTAGATATAAATTTTGAAAAATATTGCTTGAAATATTTGAGTTTGGCATAGTGTATTTGTATTTAATTGGAATCATAATTCATTATAGAATTGACCTAACTCATTAAAGCAAAAAGCACGTAATTAATTTTACGTACTTTTCGCTTTCAGGCGACGAATCAATTCCCCCCGAAATCTATTTTAATATAAATGGGAAGCAAAAAATGGTTGATGCTGTTGCGATCAGCGAAGAGGCTTAACTGGGGGAGTATTCAAATTGGGAAGAAGCATCGCGCTTTGAAACGAAGCTGCCATTAAAAACAGATGTCGAAAGTGCGAGAGAAAGAGCGGTAGAGGGCGCTTTTTACAGAAGCGAAAGAAGAAGGAAAGCCTTACCGCGTCGATTGGGGACGCCACCTAGCGGACGCAAATCTCATTACGGGTAATGAGCGAGAGTTGGAGAAACCTTCCCAAAAAAGGGGCTGATCTAGTTGGGTGGGCGAGAGCCCCAGCTTCAATTCAAAGACGTGGCGCTGATCATTCTCTTTCTTTAAAGGAGAAGTGGGAATTAGAACTTATTGGGAATTTAGTGCATCTTCAAGCGAAGGCAAGACAGATATCCTTTAAAAAAGGCTTTTACGATAACCCTAATAACTTAAAAGTATATCGGTCATCTTGAGACTTATGTACTCAAATGGATCTCTTTTTTCTCAAAAAGACTCTTCTGATTAACATTAAGATTTAGTTGGATCTACCATCCAACTATTGGACCGAGTGGAGTATATATCGCGTAGATCGATACAAATTTTATGTAGGACTTGGCTACATTTCAATCTTAGCCAAACGACGAAGAAGTTTATTATTAAACTTAAAATTTTATACATCTCCACAAAAGTGCACAGTCTTGTTACAAAGTGGTTTTCTATTAATTTTGAACTATTGTCTAAGCAGTCGTTCATTTTCTTATTGTAAGAGAAATATATAGCGAGCTTACTTATAGCGAGGATAATATTAGTCACGTTACAAAATGGTTGGCTATTTACATTATACAGCCAGTATACAATATTGGTCAAATCAAAGTTTTTATTGTAAGTCTTTATCACAGTTTCAACTTTCCTCAAGAACAATTGGGCTGTTTCGCAACCAAAAAACAAATGTTTCAGCACAGAAGGAAAAAGCGGGACTAAGGTCATATAGTTTGAAAGCCAATTTCGGAGTTATAACGAAGCTATACATTAAACGCCACAAGATATTGTTTTCGTGATGGTTTAACGAACTAAACCAACACACTTTACAATTTATCGCGATATCGTTGATTTCATCTATCGTCCCACAAAAGATTTTTATTATATTATATTATATTATATCAGGAAACTATAGAGGTATACACTTGGAATGTCTAAGGTTCCATTGGGACGGTGATACGAAAGTGCGTCGAGAAAAAGGTGGGGCTTAACTACGTCAAGTGTATGACGTAACATGACATTTCAAATTCATTGGATCGAGGTTTGACGCGAAAAGAATGCGTCGTCATTGTAACAAATAGGCGATCTTCCCGCGCTAAATAGGCTTATAAAACAATGGATTTAAAAACTTCAATTTGTTATCGTACTTAATATTTTGAAGTAATTATAATGTTCTACGCGAAAGAAGTGTAGTGATACCTAATTTCAGGTATTTGTATGGTTATAAAAGAGATAATCAGGTAAGCTAATAGTATAATAACCATGACTAGGCTTAATGACGAGTTTTCATCGAATTAGGGTAGCGAGGCGCGAGACTTTTTCTCGTAAGTTTTCCCGCTTTAGGACACGCCCGTTTCTACGAGCTTCATCACGGCCGTAAAAATCTTCCTTAGACATTCCAAGTGTATACCCATATAGTTTCCTGATTATATTATAGTTATGAAAATTACAGTTAAATTTATTTTACACGGTCAGGTAATAATAGATCAAGAGATAGTAATTCGTTTTTGATTTGTTTTCGTCGTTGATCTCGTCCAATTTTGGAATTTGTCGCCTATTGTGCGCCTTTTCCTAATAAAGGCGCCTCGTAAATGGGGCCAGATCTTCTTTACGGTCGTACGACGCATTATATTGAGCTCGCGACCACAAGTCTCTTTATCAGACTTACGACCGCGATTTAGACTAAAAGGTTTTTCTTCTTGCTTCTTCGCGAGTCCGTCCCCACTTATTCTTTTTCCCTTTTCGCCCTTCGGTTTTGAGTCTCTCCTGTTGGCAGTTTCTCCCGCCTCTCATTGAAGCCAAGGGGGGGGGGGGGTTTCATTCCTTTCGTCTCCATCTCCTCCCGAGCCTCCTCTCTCTGGCAAATTGAAGCCATCTTCAACCCCATCCTTGATTGGCGCTGTTGGAGGCGATGCCTTCTCTCACTTCCCAATGAAATTGAGGACGCCACATATTAACCTTTTTCTTCCCAACCCCATCTAGAGACGAAAATCCCCTATTTATCCTTGCGCGCGCGTTTGAAATTTCAGTTTAACCACTAACTAGTTGATTGATAAAAAAGTTATATTTTATGTGTCAATATTACTAAGAAATTAATTTTCCAAAAATTTACTAAAATATAATTGATAGCAGAACTGGGTAAAAACTTTTATTCATTTCCGTTGATAGACATGTGAAGGCAATAAGAGAACCAAAAATTCGAATACGACTCAACCAGTTTGGAACTGTCATTTGACACGAGATTGGT
Organism: Leiobunum rupestre; assembly: GCF_980474605.1. Classification (NCBI taxonomy): domain Eukaryota; kingdom Metazoa; phylum Arthropoda; class Arachnida; order Opiliones; family Sclerosomatidae; genus Leiobunum; species Leiobunum rupestre. Next base: position 16,820,066 of record NC_143394.1, read on the forward strand.
ACCATCGTTTGAGATCTCATGCCTGACTGGTACCATCGCTTGAGACCAATTTGAAACTGTCGTTTGAGAACTGACTGGTACCATCATTTGAGCCATTCTGAAACTGTCGTTTTATCACGGACTGGTACCATCGTTTGAGAACGGACTGGTACCATCATTTGAGCCATTTTGAAATTGTCGTTTTATAACTGACTGGTACCATCGTTTGAGCCATTTTGAAACTGTCGTTTTATAACTGACTGTTACCATAATTTGAATCACTCGTTTGAGAACTGACCGCTACCATTGTTTGAGACCACTTTGTGAAACGACTGGTACCATCGTTTGAGACCACTCTGTAAAATGGTTGGTACATTGTTTGAGACAGTTTCAAAAAATGGTTAGAGAACTGAGTAGTACCATAGTTTGAGACCAATTTAGATCTATCGTTTGAGAGCTGACTAGTACCTTTTTTGGAGAGCGGTTTGAAACTACCGCTTGAGAACTGACTGGTAACATAGTTTAAGACCGTGTTGAACTACTTTAATTAATGAAAATCTAAAGGACAAATATCGCTTTTGAAAGTTATAAAATAAATTCCATTGAGAGCTCGCATTAGCAAAACGGGAATATCCTGTTTTCAATGGAAAGTAATAATTCAAACGAGCTCTTGATCAAGACACAAAGCGACAAATCGTAAAGGTACACCTTCAACCAGGTGCCAATTGAAAGGCTCCTGGTAATTAAAACCGTTCGCTTTCAAAAACGAACCGAATGAATCTCGAAAGTAACACGTGTTACGCGTAACAATGAATCCAGGAATCTGTCTCGAGCAATTGTGAAGGAACAGCGAATTCCAACGTTTGCTCAACGATTAGCGATTGCGTTTCTCTTTTTTTGGGGAGTCCGCGAAATCGTTCCAGATCAGCGGAGACAAAAACATCCTTTTTTGTGGCGCTCAGAATGGATTCAATGGAAGCTCGAGGACCTCATGGTGCGCGTTTCAAGTTAGTGAAGCGTCAAAGTGGCCGTCTTAAATAAGGAGATGATGAGGAGCTTGAAGGGATGGATGACGCGAGGTGGGGGCGGCGAAGGTTCCTTTTTTGGGAAAGTCGTTGGTAACAGATGACTGATTATCGCTCCAAACTGGTCCTCCCGGCTTCCACCCCTTTTCTCATTTCTTACTACTAATCGCCAATGACCCATTTTTCGGGAGTCAGTTAGCAGCTGCGCAAAAGGACGCTTAATTTCTACCACACCATAAGGCACTTGAAAAAACTAACACCGAAGTGATTTAACTCTTTTATATTTTAGCATAATTATGAAATTGCTTAATTAAATTTCAATTAAAATTCATTGATAGTTAATAGGGATGACCTTGGGGTTAGTTGGGTTTATAGTGGAGGGGTGGAACTAATGGACTGTGTTCGATCAGAAGAGGTCAATCTCAAATCTTAATACATAGCGCAAATGGAATGAAATATATATGGATTCATATAAGGGAATGTTTTTCTCACATCCATTCTGTTTAAGATCATTATTTAATTTATGTCAGATTTTGATTTGATGATAAATTCTCGTGCGTTTTTCTTGTGGCTTATTTCCTTCCTCACTACGTATTTTTTTCTTAATACATAAATATTTTGGTGGGACATTTTGTTGTGGAACAAAATTCCCATTCTTGTAGGGAATATCGTCTTCCTCGAGTGGTGTAGCTTGTTTCTTATGGGGCCTTTTCTCTTTTATCGCGAATATCTTCCTTCTAGGACATAATTTCTTTGTTATGGGAGATTTCTTGTTTCTTGCGAGGAATAATATCTTTCTTATGGAGGATTATTTCTTCCTTCTGAAAAATATTTTTTTCCTTATGGAACATATATCTTTCTTATAGGACAAATCTTTCTTACGGGACATATATTTCTTACGGGACAAATTTTTCTTAAGGGACAAATCTGTCATATGGGACAAATCTTTCTTATGGGACATATATTTCTTATGGGACAAATATTTCTTGTGAGACATATATTTTTATGGGACAAATATTTCTTATGGAACAAATATTTCTTATGGAACAAATCTTTCGTATTGGACAAATCTTTCTTATGGGACATATATTTCTTATGGGACAAATATTTCTTGTGAGACATATATTTTTTATGGGACAAATATTTCTTATGGAACAAATCTTTCTTATGGGGTAAATCTTTCTTATGGGACAAATCTTTCTTATGGGACAAATATTTCTTACAGTGATTTCTTGTGGGGCAGAATCGTATTCCGGAAACCTAATTTTAATATTTTCCTACGTGCAATTTAATTAATTAAAATTGAATACCCTCATAGAAAAAAATATATTAGAATTTTCCACTTTTCCAAATACGATCCCACAACCATTTCAAGGCTACAACCAACGTGAAATAATAAAAATAACTTATTGCTTCGGACAATAGGTGGAGTTAAATAGTTTTGTTAGTCTCTGATGGTGGCCTATGGGGGGAGACACTATAATAACACGATTTTATTTAACGTATACGAAACCCCCTTGAAAATTTACTTTTTAAAAGCCGGGAAAACTACTCATTATATATCTATAGAAAATGAAAGGAGGTAAAAAATATCCCGGATGCAGCCGGTACCGCGATATTCAGTCTACTTTTTGAGTGGGCGTAAGCACGGTTCTTCGCGCGCCTGTTTCTCTACAAAAGAAAAGTTTTGAAAAATCGGACTTACGAGCGGATCGGAAAATATATGTACGCCATGGGAGCCCCAAGCAGAGCCAAGGGCTGATAAAAAATTATTACATTACGCAGGGGCGGACGCGCTACGACTTAATTTACAGTAGATTGTGCATTTCAAGGTGTAGGGATCCACGGGGATATGCACCTTTTTTTACTTTCAAATGTAGTCGTGGATTTATAAACTAATACTCTGATGTAGTCTGATGAAAGGAACGGCTGGCTGGCTGGCTTACTTTGATCTCGCGCTATAAAGTGGCCAACCCATTCGGCGAAATTTCGTGAGCAACTCATACAGTTTTTTATATTAGCTTCAATGCCAAAACTATTCTAAAAATATTATTCCGTTGAGATCGCTCAACTCATACAGATATCTTTTGCTCGTAGGTTAACAAAGAATCTTCAACGAATGGGTTGGCCGCTATGGCACAATATCAAAGTTGGCCGTGGTCCGTGTCAATTACATACGCTTAGAGAAAACGTCAATAATATTAGCCTCTTAAGTGATTTTGTTATGCAGTGTTTTTAAGTGTAAATTTACAGGTACAAAATAGTGACCTAGACAATAAAGGATATGGCCTAGAGTTGGCAATATATTTTTAATAATTTCAATATAATTGCTAGAGAGTCAGCGTATAAATATCAGGTCTTGACTACTTGTTTTCTCTGTTGTACTTTTGCTAATCTAATGCCAGAATTTAAAATTCATGGTTTAGAAAAATCAATTGTTAAAGTTATTTTAGCGTATTAAATGCAATATCCTTTAATTTGCAAATTATGATATTCTTGTATGGTTAAATTAGGATATTATCGAATTATTCAATTAGGATATTCTCGTTTGATTAAAGATGGATATTCTCGTATGATTAAAGATGGATATTCTCGTATGATTAAAGATGGATATTCTCGTATGATTAAATTAGGATATTATCGAATTATTCAATTAGGATATTCTCGTATGATTAAAGATGGATATTCTCGTATAATTAAAGATGGATATTCTCGTATGATTAAAGATGGATATTCTCGTATGATTAAAGATGGATATTCTCGTATGATTAAAGATGGATATTCTCGTATGATTAAAGATGGATATTATCGTATGATTAAAGATGGATATTCTCGTATGATTAAATTGGGAGATTCTCGTATGGTTAAATTAGGATATTATCGTATTTTTAAAGATGGCTATTATCGTATGATTCAGTTGGGATTATCTAGTATTATTAAAGATGGATATTCTCGTATGATTAAAGATGGATATTCTCGTATGATTCAATTGGGATATTCTCGTATGATTTAATTTGAATATTCTCGTATGACTCAATCAGGATATTCTCGTATGACTCAATCAGGATATTCTCGTATGATTCAATTGGGATATTCCCGTATGATTCAATTGGGATATTCTCGTATGATTAAAGATGGATATTCTCGTATGATTTAATTGGGATATTTTCGTATGATTTAATTTGAATATTCTCGTATGACTCAATCAGGATATTCTCGTATGACTCAATCAGGATATTCTCGTATGATTCAATTGGGATATTCTCGTATGATTCAATTATAATTAAATCACGATTTAATATGATTAAAATCTAAGCTGTAGCAATAAAAATTGTTAAAAAATGAACACATTTTATTACATTTATAATCTTGATTAATATTATATCCTGTAATAGAATAATCTTAAGACTATCGTGAAAGATATTATTAGACACAGTTTTATGTGAAATAAATTTTGGAGATTTAGAATGATGTTAAACGGTAAGAGTAAAGAAAAATAAAACATTTTAGCTCCTTTTTTACTCTTTACTCTTTTTACTATTTTACTCTTTTTACTATTAAACACCCAAATAAAAAATCGTAAGCTTTTCAAAAGCGTATTGCGTCTTGCCCATCTTGTTCTCAAATCTGTATTTCTAAATCCAACTCTGGTATGGTAGAGAACACGTCGAGGACACGCCCTCTAGTCTTAGGTGATGAAATTAATCTTGTACATCCGATGGAGAGAAATAATTATGAAAGGGAACCAACAGGTAAGAGGTACGGTCCTATTTTAGGATTCAAAGACCATCTCGGTGCGGTTGGAGTTGGAACACGGGACCTCCAACGATGTTGGACGAAACGCGCTTTTAAAGCTAGCGATTTACGGCCATTATTGACCATTATTTATTAAGGGTTTTCATTTTTCATGAAATTATGACGATTTTACGTGGTTTCATGCTTTTTATTTTCTTTCGACAAGGATCGTTATCGTTTTAGTAATGGCGTTATTTTTGTAAAACAAAAATGTTTTATTTTATTTTCTGATTATTTGGATTTTACCACTGTTATAAAACATTTTTGAATTGAATAAGCTATTTATGTAGGTAGGTGTAGTGTGTAGTATCTTCCAGGAAATATATACCACAGCATTAAAGTTATTACTCCGAAATTACGGTATTACCTTGGTACGGCCAGCTTCGATCACTCTAAAAATCGAAGTTGGCTGTACATTTATAGCGTGCCGGTACAGCCAACTTCGATTTCACGCGTAATCGAAGTTGGCTGTACCAAGGTAGCGCCGCGGTTTTTTTTTCTAGGACTACTATACACCACTGTATATCAAAGTTATTTAAATATAGCTTCGTTTTTCTGTTACACATTTTAATTTTAAACACTGCACTATAAATCTCAGATTATGATATTTCATGAACTCTCTGCACTATTGTTTTTCTTAGATTTAGTTCTTTGGATTTAGTTATTATATATGTAATATTTTTAAATCGAAAACCAATGTGCGAATTATCCTTAATTTTATTTTGATTAATTGGAAAAACTACAATTTTTTTTAAAAATTGCAACCAGCCGGTCTAGAACTACCAAATGATAAATTTTTATTTCGAAATATTAAAACAATTGGCAACTCTATATCCAACAATTTACGCTAGTGTCTTAGATAGCAACCCATATTTTCTTCAAAGTCTAGCGCGCCATCTATTGGATAATGCTCTCAAGATAAATTGAAGAATAATGGTGACGGGGGGAAGAGAACTTTTCACGGGGGCTTGATCTCAATTCTCGAGAAGTTTGATGGTAGTTTGGGAGAAGTTGACGCCAATGCAGCGTGGCCCCAAGAATATAAGGGGTCGGTCAGCCCCCGACGTCCCCCAGTGGCGTTGGCTAATTACCTTTTGACGACGCGGCGCTCTCTAATGCGCCTTCTCCCGTGGTCAGCCTCATTACGTCACTAGGACCCATCACAATCACCGCCCACTCTTCTAACCCAGTCTATTCACGCTGCTTAATACTTATCCCATATCCGGTACCGTGCGGACAAAATCACTTTTCCTTTATCGTACGGGAGACGGAGCCTTGTCGGGACTCTCCTGGACATTCGGCTAACTAGTCTCTGCTTGATAGCAACAATGTACTATGTCAGTTTTTGGGCTCTTTTTCGTTATCGCTCGTGTGTGATTCTTGTCACCATAACTAACGCTAGAAATGCTTGAAATTTTAAACATAGACTAATAAATATACGGTCATTTTCTGAATAAAATTATGTTTAATTTCACTTTATACTTTTTGAATTAATAACGTTTAAATATTTTGCTGTTATTCTGGGTCTCGGGTTCAATTTCTGACTACGGAAATAATATTTTTACTTTTAAATTAATGTGTCATTGTGATAATTAATTAATGCATTTTTGGACTAAAGTTGTTTACGCATTTAACTGTGGTTTTTGTAATTAATAGCGTTTTAATTCTTGGCGTGGCCTTTAAAGCGTACGCTCTTGGGAGTCATTAGATTCAAATACGAACTCCGAAAATAACATTTTATTTTTAAATAAAATATATTCGTTTCATTATCACGATAATTAATAAATTACAAAGCCACAGAATTGTTTGAAATTTTTTGTCCGAATTTAAGGGGCTCCACCCCTATGTCTGTTATTATTTAGCCCCGTCCCCAATATTCAAACTTTGTAGTCCTTTAATTGATTAAAAAATATTTTATGGGCCTTTATTTGATCCAAAAATGCTTTTGTGGTTTTTAATTAATTGATGAATGTTTTATGGCCTTTTATTTAATAAATAAATGTGTTTATGGCCTTTTATTTAATAAAATAAATAAATGTGTTTATGGCAATTTATTTAATAAATAAATTTGTCTGTGGCAATTTATTTAGTAAATAAATTTGTTTGTGGCAATTTATTTAATAAATAAATTTGTTTAAGGCAATTTATTTAGTTAATAAATGTGCTTATGACCGTGTATTTGATTATAAGGACTTTATTTGATTAATAAAAGTTTCCATAATCCTTTAATTGTTTAATATATATTTGAATACAATTTAATTGATTAATAAAAGGTTTAATACCTTTTAGTTGATTAATAAATTTGGTATAAGGACCTTTAACTGATTAATAAAAGCTTTCATGATCCTTTAATTGTTTAATAAATTTTGTATAAGGACCTTTAACTGATTAATAAAAGCTTTCATGATCCTTTAATTGTTTAATAAATTTTGTATAAGGACCTTTAACTGATTAATAAAAGCTTTCATGATCCTTTAATTGTTTAATAAATGTTTTAATACCCTTTAATTGATTAATAAATGCTATAAGACCCTTTAATTTATTGATTAATGATTTATTGACCTTTAATTTATTAATAAATGTTTTTATGACCCTTTAATTGATTAGTAAATGTGTTTATTTGGACTTAGGTTGTTTTGGCTGTTAGCCCTAGTCCAGTGTCCCGGGTAATATTTTGGCCGTCTGTTCGAGGGAAGGCGGGCTTCAAAGGAAAGCGGACCGCTCTCGGAAAAAGTTCCTCAACCTCCCGAAAAAGTAGTCCGCGCTGGCAGCGTAGAATACGGCCGTCCGACAATGACGCATCGCGTCGCGGGTCAAAGGTCATTTCGCGGGGAAAAAGCGGGCAAACATATTATAGCCGTGGCCGTATTCACGAAAGGGGAAAGAATGCCGATATTAGGAGAGTGAGGTAACCTTCATTAGCGCCCAAATCTCTCCCTTTTTTGCCCCGTGTTACTCGGAACCACCGCGCGCCCCCGGTGCACCCCCGATGCGCGGGTCGAGCTCCCCTTTCGTCTAATCACACCCCGTCGTAATTCGCTTGATTCGAAGATGAAAGATTTGCCGGTATTTCGACGTTTCGAGCCCCTGTTCTAGTTTTGGCGGGACATACTCAGTCACCGCCGATTTGATTTGGAAGTTTGACCCCTATCTGACCCCATCCTTTCGCAAACATCATATTTCAAATAGATGATTTCTCTCGGTGCGTGTGGGTAATTGGGTTCGTGTTTGTTACGAGAATTTCGAAATACTTGCTTTTAAAGCTCACGGGGGAAAATTAACGTTGCTAATTGGAACAGCTAGCTAGGACTATTAGTCAACTCGAAATCTTTGTTGTGTTTGCGTGTTTTAACCTGACCCTAAAACTATTTCTCCAAAAACGGTTGAAATTTTAGCAATAGTCTTAGTCGATAATTCAAAATAACGGTCAAAAACGCCGCCTATCAGTTTAGTAAAATATTTTCGGCGGCGTAATCGTCGGCCATTTTCGGTATGGAGATACAGGCCGAAAGGCAGGCAAGGCTGCCAGATTTCGATAGACCGAAAACGGCCAACTCTCTCAAATGTTTTCGTTTTCAAAGCGAAAATTTTGCGGCGTAGCTATCGACTATAAGACTATACTGGTAGGTGCTGATTTTGGAAAATTTATCTCACGTTCCTATAGTACCCCTGCAGGATTCTAATAGATCTAATAATAATAATCAGCTAGGCTAAGTGATTTCTCACTTTTAAGAATGTTTCCTTTTGAGTATGAAAGGCCCAAATGGTTTGACCCGATTTTAAATATGAGAATCAAACTGCACTCATTTACCGAAGACAAATTTATAACAATTTTTTGTACACGATAAAAAAATCAACATCTCAATGTTGTGTTAATATTACATTTATAACAAAGCTATATTCTGAAAAAATATTGTACAAAAAAATGGTCACCTCACATTTGACACTAAACAAAGTCTAGTTTTTAGTGTAATTTTGTAACACTCTTTTTAAAAAATTAATTGTACAAAACAATTTCTTTATATATTAATTTTATATTTTATATCGTTTGTCTAAGATCAATGTGTAGTATTTTGTCGCATTAGTTCACCATTAAAATTCTAGTTTCAATTTCAAAATAATTGTTTGCTTAAATAAAGTGTGTCTATAAAATAATATCAATTTATAAATCTTCAAAAAATATTTGCAATAAAGTTGTTAATTTTCCGATAAAATAAAATGCGGAAAAATTTCCCGAAAATTTAAAATTGAAACATAAATTACTTTTTAATGTTTTTATCGATATAAAATAACTAATAAGAGAAAACATACTACGAAACATTAATAGTGCTACATTGTTAATCAGTTTATACCTAGTCTTTTCCTTCTAGATTCGAAAAAATTAGGCGAAAATACCGCTTTATTTAAATTTGCAAACAATATTAGTCTAATTAAAACTTTTTTTATTTTTTTCGAAAAATACCTAAGTAGGTAATTTTTCTGGAAAATGACCGAGGCCTTTTTTTCTGGAAAATTTTCCGACTTACAACTCTAATTAGCAATAATATTAAGTTTCATGGTTAAATGGTAATTGGTTTTCATAAACCTAACCCATATAGAACTCTCCCTTGCGTATTTGTGAAATTCTGCATTGTTGTCTGCTAAAATTTAAATTTCACAATTTCCAAGCTTTTCACTTCAGCTAGTGAAGACAAGGAATACCATGTCCATTTCGGAGTCATTGTTAATAGTTAGTGTAGGGAGCTGTTGACTCACGTGGCATGAAGGGCTTGTAACCACCCTCCTACACATTGTAACCCGGTAACCCGAATTAATGGCTTTAAAAGTCGCTAGATGATTGTGGCCTAAGGTTGTGCATTGAGTATTAGCTTAGCTGATTAATATTATTATGTATAAATATATTGACAATTCCTTTCTTCAAGAATTTCACTGGAAATTGCAAATTTTTCTCGGGTTTGTGTTACAAATCTTTTAAATAAATGTAAACACCTTTTCACACAAACCCAGCACTGCCAATCGTACGATAATTTTTGTTCAGTACGATAATTTCCCCTATTTTCAATAAATTCGACTTCAGCGTTCCATGATTTACTATAATATTTAAATTTGAAAGAAATCATGTTAAAACTGTTTTAGTTGTTCTATTTTAGTCAAAACAATTTCCAATATGTTCAACTCGATTTAAGAGTTAATATTTTTTTTATTTATCATCAATATAACTTCGATAGGGTTCCACAAATTTAAAACTTTAAATGAACCAAGAATTTTCAGGCGTATTGTTAATTTTCTGAACCCTGTACGATAATTTTCCGGATGCTGGCAAATCTGCCCCGGCGAAACGTTCACCAAAGACCAACCTAATGAAAGTGGAATTCCCACAATAAAACACTGTCTTCTTAATTCTCCAGCGCCATCTACATTCGCGCAATCAAGTTATAAAGTGGCCATCCTTTTTCCCACGAAAAAACACCACCTCAAACGCTATTTATCTCATTACGTATTTATTAAAGGGTCTTCCTCGCTCGAAAATGTATCCAATTAAATCTCGCGGATATCCGAACCAAAGACCCAGTTAATCGCAAACTCTTTTAATGATCAACGTATGTTCTAAAAATCCATAATTACTCTAATTAAGAAGATAGGATGTGAATCAACATTTAGCTTTTAATGGCAAACATTATCTCGTAAACCACGGTGACGGTATAAGAAGAAAAAAGGGGTTTCGTGTGTAGTATTCACCATTTCCCGCGAGCTGTTACGCCACCAGCGGACAATCGTTGGTCGCTAATGGTACTTGGCGCGCTGGTGCGAGCTGGAAGTCGCGGAGGGGCGGGAAGGTGACTGGCCTCCGCGTGCCTCCGGGCCAGGAAACGACCAATTACCATTTCACATCTTCGTCATCCTCCTTTCTTTAGCTCGTCTTAAAGGACTTTCGTCCTAAGACGTCTCCCCTGTACTGGGTGATCGTGGAAGCCGTGTCTCAACATCCTCGATATAAGCAGACGCCGGAAATTGAAGCTTTGGTGGAGGTACTGACCATTAAAGTCTGTTCTTGTCAACCAACATTTGTGTTTAAATTTTTTGCTGAGTATAGATTTAGCAAAACAAGTTTGCGTTTTCATCCATACGCTTCAAGAAGTTTTCTGCAAGAGAGGGGGGGCAGTACAAATTACCGGGGCCCGAGCAGCCTAGGGGCCCTTGCAGCCTAGGGGCCCTTGCAGCCTAAGGGCCCAGGTTTGAACAAACGAGCTATACTTATCCCAGGTTTCTCCTCGATGAAGTAAAGCTATGTCCAGTAGAAGAGGCTCTCTTGGGGCCCGGAATTACAATTTTACTTAACCCGAGCCCACTGTTGATGGCCCTGAGATTTCACGAATTAACCGGGTTAGAAAATTACTCTAAGTCATTAATAAATAATAATAATAATAATAATCAGCTAGGGTAATAACCAAGGCATCACCCTAGGCCCAAGTCATCAAGCGACTTTTAAAGCCATTAATTCAGGTGGCCGGGTTACAATGCATAGGAGGGTGGTGGCAAGCCCTTCATGCCACGCGAGCCAACAGCTCCCTACACTAACTATTACCGTTAACCTCAACAAGTTTTATATAAATACCTTTTCTAAGACAATATATGTCAATTTCTTTTAAATAAGGTATGTAATATTAACATTCTTCAGTGGCGTAGCTACCATGGGTGATACCCGGTGCGGTAATTATAGTGTGCTACTTACTAGTCAAAACGTGTAAAAAACGTTTTTTAGAATTTCTCTAGTTTGTGTAAATTTTTATTTTTTTAACGGTCGGGTGTCACCCCCAAAATGCCCCCCCCCAGCTACGCCACTGCATTCCGATTCGTTTTGTTAGATAAAGCATGTACCTTTTCAATGGACTAAAATTTTCTCTTAATGAGCGCGGAAGCACAGTGGTGTAGCTAGCATGGGTGACACCCGGGGCGGATATCATGGTGTGCTAAATACTAGTCTCTAGTTTATGTAAGTGTTTATTTTTTCAAATAGAACCTTTGAAGGTGCATGTTTCAATCTAATAAGATTAGCCATATAGACCGATTAATACTTCTCTGTACGAGGTATATTATATGCTTATGCTGTTACCCGCGACAAAATGAAATATAATTATCCTAGTTAATTGACCGAGTGAGCGAGGATAATTAGTAGACTTGAAATCTTTTTTGTTTTGTCCGGACGCGAAATTCACCAAAAATGTAGAAATTTTAGAAATACGTCAACAGTCGATAATTCAAAATATAGGTCGAAAAAAGCCGCTCAGCTTATGATAATATTTCGGCGGCGCAAACGTCCACCGTTTTCGGTGAAGGCAGCGCTGCCCGGCGAACCAAATACAAATCCAGACAAAAAGATAGCACTGTTGTCAGATTCATATTATTTTGTTTGAAATACACCGAAAATGGCCCATTTTTAGTGCTCGGAATTGTTTATTCATTATCCACAAAATTTCCGATTTATTTAAAAAACGTTGGTAAAAAGAATATCATTTTAACATATTTAATTATGTTTTTACGCAACCAAGCATTTATTTGAATGAAAGTGGTATTTATTTAAATAATTATTTGTTTTATTTAAATAATATGCTTATTAACTTTCGATTATTTAAACATTTTACAATTTTTATTCAGCTATTGGTTATTTAACTAAATATTATTTAAATATCGCCGAGCTTATTTTATTCATGGATAAAAATTAATCGAATGCCGAGCACTATACACATTTTCGTATTCCGCCAAAATATTAAGAAAGTAAATTGATATTTTTCGGCGAAAAATATTATATTTTGCACAAAAAATTAAATATTTGTTAAATTAATAATAAGGTTAATGAGATTATTATATATACATATAATGGTAGTGGTGTTAGGACGGTAACCCAAAGGCTGTAGGTTCAAAAACCTGCCCGAAGTGATAGGATTTTTCTCAGTCACTCTGGTATGGATTCATGGCGCAGAAGTAATCCTTGGTTTAAAAGAAACTTCTATAATAATAACCAGCTTCATCATCATTTGTCTAAGATCAAAGTGTAGTATATTTTTCGCACTAGCTGCGAAACAAAGCTTGGAACACACTGTAATATATTGGAGAACAAATTTCCCTTTAAAGTCGTGATAACCTTTTTTTGATTCGTCCCTGGGAGCACTGTGGCGACGTACCCGTTAACAGTGGAACAATCATTTCAGATTATGAAAGATTAAAGACGAAGTAGTTCATTTCTACGGAATGCCCTCTCTACCTACTTACGGTTCCGAGGCTTACGTCCCCGCCCCTCTTAGTGACGGGGAAAGGAATTCCCATTTTCAAGTCCAAGGTTTCTTTGTGTAGCGAACGTTTTATTGAGAAATCTTCCGAAAATTTCTCCCCGTCTTTGACATATCAAAGTAAATCTTTCTAAGATAAGAAATATATTTCTCTTTTTTTTTCTATTTACTCCTCTAGCATTCTCGCGTAGTTACGTTTTTTGGCAACCTTGGGTATAAATTTTTCCATCGTCGCGTTCTCTACTGTATCCGCCGGATCGCTCCGTCTTCGTGTTCACGCTCAGGGGCAACAGATTTTGGCGTTCAGTCGACCAGATCGACCAATCGTAAGCTCCACTGACCTCCGTAATGTGTAAAAAAACAGCTCCCCCTCTAGGGATTTTTTTAAAGAGCAAATTTGTTATAAAAATGCCAAAGAGCGTTTTGTGGCTTGTTCGTTAAGCTCGCTTGTCGAACAAAACACACTCTTGTATTTTGGAGACCAAACGTGAAAACACGCGCGTTAATCGCCATAATTCATTGTCTCCGCTGGATATTCGCGCATCATTTTCACTCTGGAATGCGATTCTACGCTCGTAGATTCCTTACTTTTCAAATAATTCCATTCGTATCTCAATTTGTTTTGACACGATCGCGTAAATTTGTTCTACCAGACGTTTTCTTCAAAATCTATTCAGTGTGTATATAAAAGTATTTTTTAAATTTAAAAATATTAAAAAATTTATTTTTATTATTTTGTGCTTTAGTAGAGCATTTATAATGACAAATTAAGAAAATATGTTTCTGTTGTCGAAAAAGTATATTTTTCACCTAAATAATTTCAACAAAACAAACTGTTCAAAGATTTTGGACGATACAAAATTTGAGGCGACCGAATAATTTTTCTTAAAGTCATTTAAAAAACCCTAAAGAAGGTTGAAAAGTAAATTCCAATCTTAATTGTATGGTTTTTATTTTTTATACTTTTTCCAGTTTGCGTATAAAATCACAATATAAAAAAGACACTTTACAAATCGACGTTCTTCCGTAAATGAAAAGAATGAATAATTCAAACGAGTCTGTTAAGTGTGAACAAGGTCGTTAAAATGTCCAACGCGTATTACAAAGTCATAAATTCATTTCTTAAACGCAGTCAAATTGAACGGAGTTCATTAACGCGGCCGGAAATAGTACACCCGAAGAACTGGACTCTCGAATCTCTGGGCGTAGCGAAGCGACTCATTGGGCACCTTCATTGATAAGAAAATAAATGAACGTCGACACGGCCGAGTGGAAGTCTTATGTCCTTCATTGAAGACTCGACCAGCTCCTAAATAACGTATCTGGCTCGCTCACGTAGCCCCTTCCACCCCCTTTAATAGAAGATGCACCCTGCAGGGTATCAAGTAGGGTTCCATCGAATGTCCGGGAGGGTTCGAATGGAATAGTCGGGCTCGGGTCAGTCGCCCGGATCGGAACGGTCAAAGTGTTTGACTTGATGGCGAACTCACTTTTTTGATTTTAACGACATTTTTTTGTCATCTTCTTTTTGGACGAAGCTTATAGCGCGTCGACAGACGAATGATTATTATGGGAGGAGGTGTCCTTAGAGCCGATATGAGGGGACCGACTGACAGAAAGATCATTTATTTTTCAGCGTGTTGTCACCGAGAGAAATGACTGGATTTAACAACGTTCGAAACGATTTTCTCGGACAACACGCTGGATTTAAAGATAGCATTTACTTCTGAAGATGTTCCTTCGTAAATTATTGTTTCGAAAATAACATAGTCCAATTTCTTGATAGAAATTATAATTCTATAAAAATTGTACTAGTAAGAAGGTTCTATTAAATTCCGGTCATTAGATTGATTTACCAAAACCTTTTAATTATTACAGAATATCTTGGAAAAAAATTTAATTTTGAGAAATTAAGTTTACTGCTTTCCTTTGTCCTCTAAATAAATTGAAATTTTAAAATATTTTCAAATTAATATCAAAATTTGTTAAAAATTTGGGAGACAAAATTTTCCCAAAAAAATATTTAGGGTAAAATTCTGGTAAATTTGGATGCATGAAATTTGGTCTCATCTGATTTTTTCCCCGCTAAATAAAACTTTTCTATAATATATAATTATTTTCCAAAACAAATTAAATACCGATCAAAACATTAATCAAACCGTTTAATCAGAACTGACCGTAAAACAATTTTCAATAACGTCCCAAAAGGAAATTGTCCGCGCGCCGGTTTAAATCATTGTCCTCTGCGAGATAGAAACATTACACCAGGCGTTGATTATTAACATTAAATCGGATGGCGAAGTTTAAAGCGACGAGAGCGACCACCCTACGTGAAAATGCATTACTTCGAAGCTTTACCCGCGAGAAAAAAAGCTTAAAGTCAACTCCTGTAAATAGACTTTCCCGCCTTAATTATAAGCTTAGCTTGGAAAGCGACTCCGCCGGGAAATCTGCGCGCTGTTTACCTTTCCCCGCGTGTAATGGTTTTTTGATAACTTCATAAACAAACTGTTGTTCACGACGTTGTAGCCCGCCATTATTCTAAAAGACAGTAGCCCGTGGCAACTTCGTACCGTACCTGGGACGATACCGCACCGACGGCGCTACGGCGAGGTGCTGGGGTTGCAATGATCGTCAAAGTTGCGACTATACCATTACAAAATATAATACAGTTTCTATTATATTACTAAGGGGCAGATATTAAGGAAAAAAGGTGGGCAAGCTACGTTATACTTTGCGAATCATAAATGAGCTTGTATTTTGATTTTTCGAGCGTAACGTGAAGTTTACTTAAAATAGCGATAAAATACTATTTATTTAATATAAATTTAATATAAGTTAAACTAGTTCGTATAATACAAACAAAACTACCTTAATTTAATATAAATTACCTTAATTTAATATAAATTACCTTAATTTTATATAAATTACCTTAATTTAATATAAATTACCTTAATTTAATATAAATTACCTTAATTTAATATAAATTAGATAAATTTAATATAAATTACATTAATTTAATATAAATAACGTTAATCTATAAATCGCAATTTTTTTACCTTCTAAACTGTAATTTTAATAAAAGTTTTAAAGAAGCTTCCATTTTTAATTCTTATTGAAAATTACCTCCAAAGCATTCTTACAAATTCTATATTCTAATATTCGGTTTGAAAAAATATTTATAAACTCTTTAACCATTTTGGTTCCTAAGAATATTTCTGAAAAGTGTAACGGAACTAATACTAAATATTGAGAAACGACCGCCCATCCGACAGTACAGCTCCTATGACTTCGTAACTTTTGGATCCCTCTAACGATAAAAAAAGGTTCCGTTGTTGCTTTCTATCGCGCATTTGGAGAGTTTTAGGCGGCAAGCCCGACCACCCCGTATGTCAATTTTCCCGACTCTATACTTTAAAAGGCGCGTCCAAGGTCAAACCTGGGTCCGGGTTAGCGAGACAGCTATTTCCCTTACGTTTTTACTTTTTTTTTCATTCTTTTAAACTTTACTTATTACTTATTATAAGGGCAAAACTATTACGCGAGTCTTCAAAGGTTTTCCTTTCGGAAAGAGAGACTAGCTACCTTCGGAAACTACTCGAAAGATTTTACACGGTGTCACGCGCGGCGGCGAGAGGCGTGGCCGAGTGGCGTCACGTGCGTCACGAGCCGGCTACGCGTCGCCTTTTTTTCTTCAACGGAAAATTGCGCGCGAAGATCATGCGCGGGGGAAAATATAACTTCAATTTGAAAAAAAAATGAGAGCCTTGCGCGGGTAATGGCGACGGGGTTCGAGAGAAAAATTGATGAAACGGAAAGTTATTTCAAATACGTGTTCGCCGGACTTTTATTAATGAAATTTTTTCTGCCAACTGTGTTCTGAAGATTTTATGGAAAATTGTATGTGTAGACTAATGCAATGGGTGCCTCTTAAACGTCTTTGACGCTGCATTGTCAGATTGTAACTTATTTTTTTGCCATAGAGAATACGCCTTGCCAATCGTTTTTGCGTTTTTGATTGCTAAAGGTAGATTTCTCCAAAAAGGTGGAAATGATAGCGCTACATCAACTTTTCTTAGTATATTATATTTTTTGGAGAACTGAAATAAAACTTAAAATAATGCGAAGATAGACATCACTAAAAAATATATGACTTCGTATAAAATATTTTTTATATTTAATAATAAGATTCTTCGTCGTTTGTTTAAGATCCCATACCTCTTCTACAAAGAACTTTAAGACCCGTGCCCCCGGTGGCTTATCCAAAGATTTAGCAAGGGAATCAACAAATTTTTAAATGTCCCAAGTGGGAAGGCTCTGACTAGGAGTCTTAGTTAAATTGACACGCACTCCGAAACTGTACCAACCAAAGCATACTTTATAATCACTGGCGTAACCAATCAAAATTTGATCACAAATTTGTTTTATTCAATTATGTACCGTTTCGAATATTATATTAAAGCTTTTTAAAAAAGGTTAATTTAGCGTCTTTCTGTATTAAAATATATATTTTTTTATTATTAAATTAGTTCTGTATGACTTACATCCATGTAAACTAACAAGGAGACATCCCGAGGTGTTACTCCTCGATTTTATTCAAACTCGGGGGTTAAGTAGCCCTTCATGTACCTTGAAAGCGGCTAAAGGCAAAAGTTTCAATGGCTATTCGTTTTGCCATGGCAACCAAAAATGTTTTTCACAACTCAATTTTAAACTTTCTCTACGTAAAGTAACATGGAAAAATAACGGATTCTAAACCTTTATAATTTTACCGAATTTTTTTGATTTGGCACATTTTTTTCGATTTTACCCAATTTTATCAATTTTACCCAAAATTTATTTTTTTTAAATGGTAAATGGGGTGTGGAGAACCTTTCAATCAGTGATTTTCAAGGTACATGAAGGTCTACTTAACCCCCGAGTTTGACAAAAATCGGGATGTCTCCTCGAAAGTAATCCCCGCCAAGAAAAGTTGCGGCATAAAGTCGAAAAGTCCACGTTCGAAAATGAAATTCACGCGCGTTTCTAAAATTGCACCCTAGGCCTACCCCCTATTTTCCGACGTCCGTAATTTTTCCTCGAAAAATTTCTCATAGTTTAGTTTTTCTTTCGTTTTAATCATAAGAATCTTTTCTTCTTGGCTTTTAATATAATCAAGTACGAATAATGCCCCACCATAGAAAAAAACAACCAGTTTTCTTCTATCACCTGTTTCCTTTAAGGGAAAAAATGATTTAATGTTTAGGCTTTTTAAATTTGTCGGTCTCTTTCAGTATTTTTTTTCAAGATCAGGGTCACGCGGGACCCACGACGAGGCTATATAATCGGTTGGGCTTATGTCATTGACGTCGCGCGGCCCCTACTAATTACGGACACCCCTTTTTTGCCATTGTTTAAAAACATCATTCTCTGTTTTAAAAGTCCGGAAATCGTCCGACCGAATCGACCTTTTTTCCGCTTTCTTGGGTTTTAGACGAGCTTGTTTCTTATTTTTAATATACGGGCCTAATGGACAAGTTTTGGGCTAGTGTCCACTCAACTGTGCCCAATTTCACCCGTGTGGGACTCTATTGTGTTATTAATTTAATACTAGCCTTGTTTATAATATTGACGGACAAACCTGGCTCTATTCATAAGCTGCGATTTATTTCAGTTGAAATGGCTAGTTATAACGCTTTCGTATGATATTTATGATTCTTGTTCTTACTTTGCGTTTGAATGCATTTTTTTCACGAAATAATTCTAGAAATTGTGTCCCTGTGATTACATAATACAAAACCACTTCGGTTCCGCCTTGTTTAATTTAAGCCAATTTGATTTAGTACTTCGATTTAAATCAAGCGAGAAACGCCACATGAAAGAAATAATTAATAATGACATGTGTTAGTATCCTTGAAGCAGGAGAATAGTTCATTTTTTATGTTTCAATATTTAACACTTGATTTTTTTCAACATAGTAAAAAACCTATTCACAATTAATGTAAAACATTTATAATTGATGTAAAACATTTATAATTGATGTAAAACATTTATAATTGATGTAAAACATTTATAATTGATGTAAAACATTTATAATTGATGTAAATCATTTATGATAACATGTAAAATTAGTGTTAAACATTTATAATTAATGTAAAACGTTTATGATTGATGTAAAACAATTATAATTAATGTAAAACATTTATAATTAATCTAAAACATTTAAAAATAATGTAAAATATTTATAATTATTGTAAAACTTTTATAATTGATGTAAAACACTTATAATTGATGTACAACATGTAAAATTAATGTAAAAAATTATATTTAATGTAAAACAAATACTTGCAATTAACGTAAAACACATACTTGCAATTAATGTAAAACACATACTTGCAATTAATGTAAAACACATATATTCAATTAATGTAAAACACATATATTCAATTAATGTAAAACAAATTTGCAATTAATGTAAAACACATTTTCAATTAATGTAAAACACATGTTTTCAATTAATGTAAAACGCATTTGCAATTAATGTAAAACGCATTTGCAATTAATGTCAAACACAATTTCAATTAATGTAAAACACATTTTCAATTAATTTAAATACATATTTACAGTTAATGTAACAACATATTCACAAATAATGTAAAAACATATTTACAATTATTGTAAAAATACATTTACCATTATTGTAAAAAAATATTTACAAATATTGTAAAAATGTATTTCAATTCAATTTCAATTTCAATTTTACAATTAAATAGATAATTAAATATTATAATTATAAAAATAAAAATTTTAATTAAAATAAATAAATATTTACAAATTATAATTATAAACAATAATTTTTATTATCATAAGTTAAATTATTTTTATTATCATAAGTTAAATAATTTTTATTATCATAAGTTAAATTATTTTTATTATCATAAGTTAAATAATTTTTACTATCATAAGTTAAATTATTTTTATTATCATAAGTTAAATAATTTTTATTATCATTAGTTAAATAATTTTTATTATCATAAGTCAAATAATTTTTTATTATCATAAGTTAAATAATTTTTATTATCATAAGTTAAATAATGTTTATTATCTTAAGTTAAATAATATATTGAAGTTATGTATGTGATCCATATAGTTTATATTGCATTACCAATTCAAATCATAATATTTTAAATGACAAGAAACACCTAAATGAAATTAAATATACGTTAGAAGAAAATTATCAATTAATCATTCCGATAAAACAGTTCCGGGATATAAAATTTTATAAATTGGAAAACAGCGTTGTTCTTCGTAATTAATTTATTTTAATGCTGTGATTAATAACTTAAACGAAAGGGCTAACAGCGTATTTTTTAATTTCACGGCCATATAATTTTTAGTATCACCGCAGCTAATTTAAATCGTGTGAACTGCGGCTAATCACCTTATTTTATTCTCGTGCCTTATGGTTGTTTGATGAAATTGAAAATTCTTGTTAGAAGTTTCATTTAAAAGAGATTATAGTCAAACCGGATAAGCGTGATACTTCCTCCCGTAAAACTGCTAGTTTAATGATGTCTTATCATTAATAATTTTTCAATTAGGTATCCTAGTTTAATTGACAACGAGCGTTGAACTGATGAACTTCTTAATTATTATAGATTATTGATGCGGTTGGAATCTTCTCATTAATTTTATTATTTTTTATTTTCTTAATATATTTTTTTAACTTAGTTTGTTTATTTTGTCGTCTCAAGATTTTTTTCTTAATATATTTTTAATATAGTGTATTTTAAGGATGAGTTTTAAATATAGTCTCATATTTTTTATTTTGTTTATTTATCTTTCCATATATTTTTTATTTAGTTTGTTTATTTTGTCGTCTCAACATTATTTTTCTTAATATATTTTTAACATAGTGTATTTTAAAGATGCGTTTGAAATATCGTCTCATATTTTTTATTTTGTTTTATTGTTTTTCCAAATATTTTTAATTTAGTTTGTTTATTTTTTCGATGCTGTTTAATATAATTTTTATTTTTCAATTTTTATTATTTAATAGATCTTTTTATAATGTATTTTTTAAAATAGTTTGTTTATTTAGTCGATACGGTTTAAATAATTTTTAAAATTAATATTTAATGTTGATTGATATCGTTTTAAGATCAAAGAATATTGATTGAGGAATTTCCAACATCAGTTTCACGGCTTTAAAAAAGGAATTAAAAAATGTAATTAACAAATGCGAAAATTTCAGCGGTACCCATTTCTTTGACGTAAACTGATTACCTCTCTAAACACATCACACTTTCAACCATTAATATCATAGTACCTACGAAATGTGTTTTTTTTTATGCTTAAAATGCTCAATCAAAATAGGGGCCTTTCATAAAGAATTCAATCATTTTTTTTTATAAATTACTTAATGTTAAAAATTAAGAAATTAAAATAAGTTAATAGACGAGGTGATTAAATTGACCGTAGATGAAGATTATATTTTTTAGGTAGTTTAAAGGGGGCGCCAAGTACGTTTTTCTAACCGTTTTCGATCGGGGAAATTCCGTAAGTGGCTCCCTCTAGTGGGTCGATTGGGAAGATTACTGGTAGTCGATCAGTCAAAGGAAATTAGTCCCTAATCCCGGCGTGCTCTTCTATTTTAGCGCGCCAAATAATTAAAGAGACGCTAGAACGTGACGAACCCGCCCCCTGGTGGCCAACTCGTGAAAACTTTTTATTAGGCGGCCCCTCGTACTTGGGCGCTCTCAACTTGACGCTTACAACTCGTCGGTTTCTTGGCCAATTCTACTCCGGCCCAAAAAGGCGAATGATTTTCCGAAGCTATGATTTGATTTTTTCCGCATAAGTTTAAAAATCAGCTAGGCACCCGCCAAGGCCCAAGTCATCTAACGACTTTTATGGTCATTAATTCAGGTGTCCGGGTTACAATTCGTAGGAGGGTGGTGGCCAGCTCTCCATGCCACGTGAGCCAAAAGCTCCCTACACTAACTATAACCGCTAACCTTTACAAGTTGCTATGGAAAGGAAGAACCGAAGAACTCGGAAAAACCGCTTTTACCAGTGGGGAGAAAACTTTGCAAACTCTACGCGGAGTTTTGAGTTTACACCCAGTGCTAAAATCTGGAATCAAACATGGTTCCTCTGGCGGCGAGAGTAAAGTGCTAACCACTCTGCCAACCCACCTGTTAGAAAGTGAAGGGGGGATTTGGGGCACCGATAAAAATCATCTCAACCAAGTCATTCTGCCTAAGCAAAAATATATACATTCTTGGCAAAACCACACGAAGTTCACACTTGTTCCGCTCGATACGTCAAAACACTATTCCCTTACAAAAAAAATAAATGTTTGAGGCGACTATGTCTACCTTTATTATGTAAATTGACGCCCTTGTAATCAAATTTATATAAAATTAAAAGATTACACGGACAAGGGTCTTGTAGCCTTCGACAGAAGTTTGTTTTGGGATTGAGCTTATAAGGTAATCGCCCTGGTTTCACAGGGAGCGAGGTATTTAGACTTGGCTCAAATTAATACATATTTTTCTCTTTTTCTAACTATCTGTCGTGAATACAATTTTAAATTAAACGTTAATGATAAAATTCTTGTGGGGTTTCTTATGGATGTTCTGGTGTGTTGATGTTATGAGTCTACGTCGTCAGTTTTAATTTTTTGGAGGCAACGGCTGCTGGCCGAGATCCATCAATCGAAAGTTCAAAGCTTAGATCCCAGGCTTAAATAAATTTCTTCATTTAGAAACAGCAGTATTGGCACCCTTTGGGGCCCTTTGGGATTGGCTATAGCTATAAATGTTTAACAGTTTAACCAAACCGTTGCGCTCGATGTCTTGTACTAAACTTAAAACACCGGGTCTATTTGAAAATATATCAATAAAATAATTCAAATGTTCATTATGTATCGCCGATTTCGATTTATAACTATAGTTTATTGAAGAAAGGTACTATAAAAATGCATATATAAGTGCAAAAGTCAATAAATTAGGTAGAGTCTAGACAATTGCATCGAACCCGTGACTCAGATGGTAGTTGACGCCATTCACGGACTGTTCCCGACTTATTGAGGCTCGCTTCTGCCAGATAAAACTTGTCAGGGTATCGATGAAAAAAATGGCGGCGTGGAACAAGATAAGGAAGTATAAAGATTCATATTTATTTTGCGTTAACGAATTTAAAATTTATCTCACAAGGTTTAGCAGAAACTTGGAGTAGATGGCGCAATTTACGGTAAAACAAGTTAGTCCGTCTAAGCAGACGTTCTTCGATGAAGAATGCACTCCCTTTATGAACAAGATGTCTACGCCACAAGTTAAATTGCGAGGGTTTAAATCTCTCCATATTTACGCATAACCATCTTGTTTTTTTATTTTTATGAAAATTATAAATGAAAAAAAATTCACTGGTTCGGCTCATCATTTAAATTGACTTGACTTCCTCCGTTCGTACTAGAACCGGTCACAGCAAATGTTAATGGACATTTCACACAACACCTCCCGATCGTAATTATTTATTTTTCGGCTCTAAAGTGCCCCCCCCCCAACCCCCGGTGTTAATCAAAAATTGGCGATCCCCGTCTGGCCCAATATGTCTTTGATATTCGCCGTGAACGTATTAAGGGTTTGCTGATTACATGTATTTGTCTGCCTTATCAAAAGTATATATCGTATAATCTCTTTCGAGAGAAGTACCTCTTACGAAAGGAGCGACAGAGGTATTATCTCTTGCAACAGAGGTATCTCTTGTAACAGAGGTATCTCTTGTAACAGAGGTATATCTTGTAACAGAGGTATCTCTTGTAACAGAGGTATCTCTTGTAACAGAGGTATCTCTTGTAACAGAGGTATCTCTTGCAACAGAGGTATCTCTTGCGACTAAGGAATCTCTGGTGGCAGAGTTATCTCTTGCGACAGAAGTATCTTTTGCGACTGAGGTATCTCTTGCGACAGAAGTATCTCTTGCGACTGAGGTATCTCTTGTGGCAGATGTATCTCTTACGTCCGAGGAATCTCTAGCGACAGAGGTATATCTTGCGGCAGAGTGTTTTTTGGTGACAGAGGGATCTCTTTCGACAGAGGGACCTCTTGCAACAGAGGAATCTCTAGCGACAGAGGAATCTCTTGCAACAGAGGGACCTCTTGCAACAGAGGAATCTCTAGCGACAGAGGAATCTCTTGCAACAGAGGGACCTCTTGCAACAGAGGAATCTCTAGCGACAGAGGGATCTCTTGCAACAGAGGGACCTCTTGCAACAGAGGAATCTCTAGCGACAGAGGAATCTCTTGCAACAGAGGGACCTCTTGCCACAGAGGAATCTCTAGCGACAGAGGGATCTCTTGCAACAGAGGGACCTCTTGCAACAGAGGAATCTCTAGTGACAGAGGAATCTCTTGCAACAGAGGGACCTCTTGCCACAGAGGAATCTCTAGCGACAGAGGAATCTCTTGCAACAGAGGGACCTCTTGCCACAGAGGAATCTCTAGCGACAGAGGAATCTCTTGCAACAGAGGGACCTCTTGCCACAGAGGAATCTCTAGCGACAGAGGAATCTCTTGCAACAGAGGGACCTCTTGCCACAGAGGAATCTCTAGCGACAGAGGAATCTCTTGCAACAGAGGGACCTCTTGCCACAGAGGAATCTCTAGCGACAGAGGAATCTCTTGCAACAGAGGGACCTCTTGCCACAGAGGAATCTCTAGCGACAGAGGAATCTCTTGCAACAGAGGGACCTCTTGCCACAGAGGAATCTCTAGCGACAGAGGGATCTCTTGCAACAGAGGGACCTCTTGCAACAGAGGAATCTCTAGCGACAGAGGAATCTCTTGCAACAGAGGGACCTCTTGCCACAGAGGAATCTCTAGCGACAGAGGAATCTCTTGCAACAGAGGGACCTCTTGCCACAGAGGAATCTCTAGCGACAGAGGAATCTCTTGCAACAGAGGGACCTCTTGCCACAGAGGAATCTCTAGCGACAGAGGAATCTCTTGCAACAGAGGGACCTCTTGCCACAGAGGAATCTCTAGCGACAGAGGAATCTCTTGCAACAGAGGGACCTCTTGCCACAGAGGAATCTCTAGCGACAGAGGAATCTCTTGCAACAGAGGGACCTCTTGCCACAGAGGAATCTCTAGCGACAGAGGAATCTCTTGCAACAGAGGGACCTCTTGCCACAGAGGAATCTCTAGCGACAGAGGGATCTCTTGCAACAGAGGGACCTCTTGCAACAGAGGAATCTCTAGCGACAGAGGAATCTCTTGCAACAGAGGGACCTCTTGCCACAGAGGAATCTCTAGCGACAGAGGAATCTCTTGCAACAGAGGGACCTCTTGCCACAGAGGAATCTCTAGCGACAGAGGAATCTCTTGCAACAGAGGGACCTCTTGCCACAGAGGAATCTCTAGCGACAGAGGAATCTCTTGCAACAGAGGGACCTCTTGCCACAGAGGAATCTCTAGCGACAGAGGAATCTCTTGCAACAGAGGGACCTCTTGCCACAGAGGAATCTCTAGCGACAGAGGAATCTCTTGCAACAGAGGGACCTCTTGCCACAGAGGAATCTCTAGCGACAGAGGAATCTCTTGCAACAGAGGGACCTCTTGCCACAGAGGAATCTCTAGCGACAGAGGAATCTCTTGCAACAGAGGGACCTCTTGCCACAGAGGAATCTCTAGCGACAGAGGGATCTCTTGCAACAGAGGGACCTCTTGCAACAGAGGAATCTCTAGCGACAGAGGAATCTCTTGCAACAGAGGGACCTCTTGCCACAGAGGAATCTCTAGCGACAGAGGAATCTCTTGCAACAGAGGGACCTCTTGCCACAGAGGAATCTCTAGCGACAGAGGAATCTCTAGCGACAGAGGAATCTCTTGCAACAGAGGGACCTCTTGCCACAGAGGAATCTCTAGCGACAGAGGAATCTCTTGCAACAGAGGGACCTCTTGCCACAGAGGAATCTCTAGCGACAGAGGAATCTCTTGCAACAGAGGGACCTCTTGCCACAGAGGAATCTCTAGCGACAGAGGAATCTCTTGCAACAGAGGGACCTCTTGCCACAGAGGAATCTCTAGCGACAGAGGAATCTCTTGCAACAGAGGGACCTCTTGCCACAGAGGAATCTCTAGCGACAGAGGAATCTCTTGCAACAGAGGGACCTCTTGCAACAGAGGAATCTCTAGCGACAGAGGAATCTCTTGCAACAGAGGGACCTCTTGCCACAGAGGAATCTCTAGCGACAGAGGAATCTCTTGCAACAGAGGGACCTCTTGCCACAGAGGAATCTCTAGCGACAGAGGAATCTCTTGCAACAGAGGGACCTCTTGCCACAGAGGAATCTCTAGCGACAGAGGAATCTCTTGCAACAGAGGGACCTCTTGCCACAGAGGAATCTCTAGCGACAGAGGAATCTCTTGCAACAGAGGGACCTCTTGCCACAGAGGAATCTCTAGCGACAGAGGAATCTCTTGCAACAGAGGGACCTCTTGCCACAGAGGAATCTCTAGCGACAGAGGAATCTCTTGCAACAGAGGGACCTCTTGCCACAGAGGAATCTCTAGCGACAGAGGGATCTCTTGCAACAGAGGGACCTCTTGCAACAGAGGAATCTCTAGCGACAGAGGAATCTCTTGCAACAGAGGGACCTCTTGCCACAGAGGAATCTCTAGCGACAGAGGAATCTCTTGCAACAGAGGGACCTCTTGCCACAGAGGAATCTCTAGCGACAGAGGAATCTCTTGCAACAGAGGGACCTCTTGCCACAGAGGAATCTCTAGCGACAGAGGGATCTCTTGCAACAGAGGGACCTCTTGCAACAGAGGAATCTCTAGCGACAGAGGAATCTCTTGCAACAGAGGGACCTCTTGCCACAGAGGAATCTCTAGCGACAGAGGAATCTCTTGCAACAGAGGGACCTCTTGCCACAGAGGAATCTCTAGCGACAGAGGGATCTCTTGCAACAGAGGGACCTCTTGCAACAGAGGAATCTCTAGCGACAGAGGAATCTCTTGCAACAGAGGGACCTCTTGCCACGGAGGAATCTCTAGCGACAGAGGAATCTCTTGCAACAGAGGGACCTCTTGCCACAGAGGAATCTCTAGCGACAGAGGAATCTCTTGCAACAGAGGGACCTCTTGCAACAGAGGAATCTCTAGCGACAGAGGAATCTCTTGCAACAGAGGGACCTCTTGCCACAGAGGAATCTCTAGCGACAGAGGGATCTCTTGCAACAGAGGGACCTCTTGCAACAGAGGAATCTCTAGCGACAGAGGAATCTCTTGCAACAGAGGGACCTCTTGCCACAGAGGAATCTCTAGCGACAGAGGAATCTCTTGCAACAGAGGGACCTCTTGCCACAGAGGAATCTCTAGCGACAGAGGAATCTCTTGCAACAGAGGGACCTCTTGCCACAGAGGAATCTCTAGCGACAGAGGAATCTCTTGCAACAGAGGGACCTCTTGCCACAGAGGAATCTCTAGCGACAGAGGAATCTCTTGCAACAGAGGGACCTCTTGCCACAGAGGAATCTCTAGCGACAGAGGAATCTCTTGCAACAGAGGGACCTCTTGCCACAGAGGAATCTCTAGCGACAGAGGAATCTCTTGCAACAGAGGGACCTCTTGCCACAGAGGAATCTCTAGCGACAGAGGGATCTCTTGCAACAGAGGGACCTCTTGCAACAGAGGAATCTCTAGCGACAGAGGAATCTCTTGCAACAGAGGGACCTCTTGCCACAGAGGAATCTCTAGCGACAGAGTAATCTCTTGCAACAGAGGGACCTCTTGCCACAGAGGAATCTCTAGCGACAGAGGAATCTCTTGCAACAGAGGGACCTCTTGCCACAGAGGAATCTCTAGCGCCAGAGGAATCTCTTGCAACAGAGGGACCTCTTGCCACAGAGGAATCTCTAGCGACAGAGGAATCTCTTGCAACAGAGGGACCTCTTGCCACAGAGGAATCTCTAGCGACAGAGGGATCTCTTGCAACAGAGGGACCTCTTGCAACAGAGGAATCTCTAGCGACAGAGGAATCTCTTGCTACAGAGGGACCTCTTGCCACAGAGGAATCTCTAGCGACAGAGGAATCTCTTGCAACAGAGGGACCTCTTGCCACAGAGGAATCTCTAGCGACAGAGGAATCTCTTGCAACAGAGGGACCTCTTGCAACAGAGGAATCTCTAGCGACAGAGGAATCTCTTGCAACAGAGGGACCTCTTGCCACAGAGGAATCTCTAGCGACAGAGGAATCTCTTGCAACAGAGGGACCTCTTGCAACAGAGGAATCTCTAGCGACAGAGGAATCTCTAGCGACAGAGGTATATCTGACGATATAGCTACCTCCTTCGAGAGAACTATCTCTTACAAGACAGTTATCTCTTACAAGACAGTTATCTCTTACAAGACCACTATCTCTTACAAGAAAACTATCTCTTACGAGAGAAATATCTCTTACGAGATAACTATCTCTTACGTGATAATTTTCTCTTACGAGAGAACTATCTCTTACGAAACAATTATCTCTTACGAGAGAACTATCTCTTACGAAACAATTATCTCTTACGAGAGAACTATCTCTTGCGAGAGAACTATCTCTTGCGAGAGAACTATCTCTTGCGAGAGAACTATCTTTTACGACAGAACTATCTCTTACGAGAGAACTTTCTCTTACGAGAGGACTTTATCTTACGAGATAACTATCTCTTACGAGATAACTATCTCTTACGAGATAACTATCTCTTACGAGATAACTATCTCTTACGAGATAACTATCTCTTACGAGATAACTATCTCTTACGAAACAATTATCTCTTACGACAGAACTATCTCTTACGACAGAACTATCTCTTACGACAGATATAATTCGGGCGTCCCTACACTGATAAAATATCCATTAACTTGGTAGGGGTCGTGGGTAACAGCAGAAGCATATAAAATATAACGTGGAGAGAAGTATCCATCTGCCTGTGTTGCTAATATTATTCGTTTTAAACATGTACCTTCGCTGGTTGACCGTAGATTTTTTAAATTACGTTTCGGAAGAAATAATTTGTGCGGAAGGAAGCACATCAAATTCTGACTTAGCTATTACATTCACAATTTTTTTTTATATAACAGTAAATATCCATATTTGCTTCTGTTTGCGTGCCCATTGGAAACTGCCTCGAGCTAGAAACAATTTAGAATCCAATATAAGTATAGTTGAGGCTTTATTCTAGCGACTCTGGACCCTTTTCCAGGTAGACTAAAGACTTTTCCAAGCAACCAATAGATCCAATACTGTTTAAAGGTCACCACGATGTGTACTTGTTAAGGACATTCTTTTTTTTTTAACAATTTCGACGTAATATCAACAGTAGAAATTGAGTTTGTAATCACAGATCATTACACAAAGGAGTGCTTTAGTGGTTTCATCCTTCGAAATGCTTCTTTTCCGCTGTTTTGTCTCGACTCATTCCATCAGAAAGCGTCTTTTTATCTTTGATTCTTTCTTTTTTCGCGAGTGATTCCAGTAAAGGATGGTTACCGAAAGCACGTCGTACAGTTGGAAGGAGATCCATTAGTGTTCTCCGTAACACGGAACACGCGCAAAAAAAGTCACTCCACCGAAGTTCTGTTTGTTTATGGAACCACGAGCGAAGACCATTATCCGGGCTTTTCTTTCAACGGACAACTGTCGATTTTGCTGTTTGTGTACCCGGAGCCTTGATTCTGTTTCCGGAGCCTAAACGAGACTCGTATACGAGCTATACTTGTATTTTTCATTTCTATCTTTTTTCCGATCCTTTCCACGCGTAGTCCCTAATGATTTTGATAACCAGTACGGTAACTCTCCTATCGTGTTTGATTTCATCCTATGGGATAAAGTTTTAACCGATCTGCGACTGCGGGTAGACTACTTGTAGACTTTATGTCTAGGGCCGGTAATGAGGGTAAAGTAATGATACCCGTGGTCGATTGGGAGATAAACAAGAATAATATAGGCGTTTTAATTCCGAGAAGATTAGTTAGACTGAAATGGTTTCGTTAGTTTCTTTTTTAAATATCTACTTTTTTACAGTGCACGTCATCAATAATGTATTAATTTATAATTCACTTTAGTTATAAGTGTGTTGAGAAGATCCGTGGGCGTCTGAATTATCTCCCGGCTCTAGAGGGGGAAGGAAAAATTTCACCGAAGTGTGCTTCAATCACTTCTAAAGGCTCGGTTTTAGGGAATCAAAGATATCGTACAGCATTGACTTATTTTAGGGGAAAATAGCTTACTGTTACAGCATGAGTGTACTTGGGAGCAGGGCTAAAGATCGTTTTAACAGTCGTTTTCCGGACAATAGGAATAAGGAAATTCTTAATGTCTCATAGTAACTTTCTTAAACAATTACACCAGAAAAGTATTTACGGCCTACAATTAAAAAAAATTCGTAATTACACGGAGTAGTATACCATGAATCTATTGTATCCATGAATATTCTACTGCAGGAATCCATACCTCTACTTGGAATGCTTATCCTGGCGTATCGCGTAAGGTACGATCACTGTGACGGCTTTGGCCCCGCCTACGAGAGAAAAAATCCCCTCTGCGCGCCCTCCCCTCTCACGTAGTTGTTTGTTAAGTTAACATAGTGACGTCAAAAAACCCGTCAGACACATCGAGACGAAAGTCTGCCGCGATAAGCATTCCACGTAGAGGTATGGATTCCTGAAGTCGCTTGATAACTTGGGCCTAAGGTGGTGTATTAGCCTAGCTGATTATTATTATTATGGTTGTTGTTTGGTTTGTTTATGTTCTTCGATCGGTTTTCGACATTGTAGAGATGTAAAAAGACATTATATAAGTTATTTAAACAGCTATGAAAATCATTACGTTGGGAAGAATACCCTAGGTCCGCGCGGGCCGGAGCTAGAGGCTTGCGCCGCCGCCGCCGATAATGTTAAACGCGCCGATCGCGCCGCCGCCGATTGTTCGAAAATCGGCGCATGCCGCCGCCGCCGCCGATACAAAGAACGGCGCGCCGCCATTTCTTTTTTTTCTTTATACCTTTTTTTTGGTATATTAAGCTTGGTTTTCATTTACGCGAAAATAATGGCATTTGAACACGACGTCGAACGTAAAATTTTGGTTTTCGTATTTCGGTCGACGCAGAGTAATAGCATTTTCACTTGGCGTCAATAGATTCCAGCATTGCTATCTTGGCTATAGAGGGAGTCACTAATATAACCAAGGCTTATGCACATTTTAATTCCCTTTAAATTTAAATGTTGCTTGGTTTATCGATATGTCCCTCCCCCCCCCCCTTTTTTCCTTCTTCCACGGTTGACCCTAGTTTTCCGTTAGTTCCTAACTCCGCCGCCAGAGCGCACATTTAACAATCGCCCGAAGCAAATATTCGGAAATGGGGCGTCCCTGTGTGAAGTACATTAATTAGTCCATGGAAGGACTAGTACGAGTTGGTATTTTCCCTTGCCGCGTGTTTTTTAAACTGTCGCTACAAAAAAATAGCTCTAAAATTTATACAAACGCCGGCGTACGCCGCCGCCGTCCCATATCAGATCGGCGCAGGCCTCTAGCCGGAGCCAATTTATAGTGACATAGTGGAAGAAGGATTCTGTTATTTTATTTATAAGCCGTCGAAGCGTTAGTTCCTAAAATGGCGCGTTAAGGTTAGGTTTCCTTTTTGCAGTATTTGTGAGGAATCCATTATTATTATAATAAAACTCTAACAACATTTAATATTTAATAATAATATGGCAAACACTGACTCAGGTTTTCTTCCAACGTATTAGCTTCTCAGAAATAGTTTGTATGTTTAAATTCTTAAAAATCTCACAGGCACTCGATAGAATCGCGTTCGAAAGATCGGAATTACATTCCTTCATTTTGTATTTTTATTCTAGAAATATTTATAACTTTAAACCTTGTTTTTAAAAAAATGACGACGTGAGAAGTAATTACACCGTTATTCTGCTCTCGTAAACTATCTTGCGCATAAATGAACTCATTTCTGAATTCGTTCTCATTGGCTTAAAAAATAGGCTTCACCCCACGTTCTCTCCGAGTATACCGTGGCTAATGATAGTGTTGAATATTCATGGGTTAAGCAGATTCATGGTATACGTGTTATATAGGCATTTTCCAAATGTGACCGCTGCCATTTTGTAGAAAACATGACCGGTAACCCCGATGTCTAGGTTGTTTATAAGTAGATACTATAAATGGTACAGCAAGAAAAATAGCATTGAGTTTATTATTTTCTAAGTCACCAGCCAGATGGTGGATTTAGTGAATAGAAGAGATAATTTCCAAAATATACGAATATTTTTAATGAAATAATAAAACCTCATTTGGATATCATAATGTCGATGCATACGATGGTTTTATTTAGAAAAGTTAACTTAAAATTGAGTAGAAAAATATTCTGGTCCCTTCGTACTCAAAAGGGACAAATAACTTAAAGAAAAACCTGCGGCTGATTAAATCAGCACCTACAATCACTGATAGGTGACCAACAATGGCGGATATTGTGATGGAAAGTGTGGAAATGGCGGCAATGGCGGCGCCCATGTTTTGACACGAAACAAAGTCCATAGAATGAATATAAACCGATGTTCCTCTTAAGAATTCTCGGGCTTAAAACCTTCAATAATGGCCCCCTCTTCAAAATGCGTCTTGGCTGAAAAGCACCCGTGTCCCATTTAACCCCGCTGAACCCTTACTGTCTACTGAGTTCCCCTTTTCGCCAACGACTCTTCCTTACGGTAAAAAGGTCAAGAGAGTTCAAAGAGTACAACCCGAAAACATTTTCGCGCCCCCTGGATTTTGGAAGTTCCTCTACGGTCTAGCCACGTCCCCCCTGGTTCAAAATGGTAGCGAAGTATTTTTCTGTGGTCTTCCTTCGGCACTTCTGAATGTCTGCCTGGCCAACAAAAAGGGTGAGAGTTTCCCACGACGGCCCGTGATTTCCCAGAGAGGGGTTCCGATATATTTTGAGGAATATTCTGGTCAACAGCTGTCCCGTTTGGGGAATGTGCTGCCTTCAAATATTCGATTTTTGTCTTAATTGAACGCCTTTAACGCTATACTTGATTCAACACGATTCAAACTAAATGAAGTTACAAATTGTTTAACATGTAGGTAAAGGTATAAAAGATGTGGGACCGTTTGTTCACGAAGTGAATGGGAAAAAATGTCAGTACCGTTATGTAAATAATATATATCGTATATAATAATTTTATTAATTTATAGAAAAATTTAAGTTGCTCTAAGCCCATTTAACTTTCAAAATCTATTAAGTACAATTTTCAGGTTTCTTTTTTTAATAAAATCTTGATGAAGATGCCCAAATTATATAAATCGATTTTATACCTAGTTACAACCTTGGAAAGGGTAAAATTATAATCTAGAAATCGGGCTTTGAAATTATCGGAATTGGGATGAACAAGAGCGTTATAAACGAGGGGTAAGACAGTCTCAGATAATCTGTACACCGAGTT
This sequence comes from Leiobunum rupestre, assembly GCF_980474605.1. Classification (NCBI taxonomy): domain Eukaryota; kingdom Metazoa; phylum Arthropoda; class Arachnida; order Opiliones; family Sclerosomatidae; genus Leiobunum; species Leiobunum rupestre. Next base: position 16,853,639 of record NC_143394.1, read on the forward strand.
CGTGCATTTAGCACTGTTAAAGGTTCATATTTTCAAGAGTTCGTGAGTTCCATTTAGCACTGTCAAAGGTACGGCAGTGTACACCGAGTTCGCAGAAAGTCTTACCCCTCGGTTATAAACTTCAAACAGTCAAATGCGATATTCCGCAAATAAATATTGATATATTATCCAACTTACATTGAAATGTTTCCATTTCTACGGTTGCCATCGAGAGGCAGGTCATTATCGTTATTATTAGGACACCCTCCAAAGAAAATCACGATTAAATGGATTATATCACGACTAAATGGATTAAATCACGATTAAATTTATTAAATCACGACTAAATGGATTAAATCACGACTAAATGGATTATATCATTATTAAATTGATTATATCATGATTATATGGATTAAGTTGTTTAATTCATTATTAAATGGACTAAATTGTTTAATTCATTATTAAATGGATTAAATTGTTTAATTCATTATTGAATTGATTAAATTGTTTAATTCATTATTAAATGGATTAAATTGTTTAATTCATTATTGAATGGATTAAATTGTTTAATTCATTATTAAATTGATTAAATCACGATTAAATGGATTAAATCACGATTAAATGGATTAAATCACGATTAAATGGATTAAATCACGATTAAATGGATTAAATCATGATTTAATTGATTATATCATTATTAAATTGATTATATCATGATTAAATGTATTATATCATGATTATATGGATTAAATTGTTTCATTCATTATTAAATGGATTAAATCATGATTAAATGGATTGATTTATGATTAAATGGATTGATTCATGAGTAAATGGTTTAAATGGGTGAAATCATGATTAAATGGATTAAATCGTGAGTAAATGGTTTAAATGGGTGAAATCATGATTAAATGGATTAAATGGGTGAAATCATGATTAAATGGATTAAATAATGAGTAACTGGTTTAAATGGGTGAAATCATTATAAAATGGATTAAATCGTGCGTAAATAGATTAAATCACGATTAATAAATGAAATCACGATTTCAATGATTATAAAGAGATTGGATTATTAAATCGAGAATGAAATTATTATAAAAGATGGGAATGATTAAATGATGTCTGAAGTGAATAAAAAGTGAAGAAGTGATTAAATATCGTGGCTTAGAATCTGAAATGGTTCGTAAAATTACCCCAAAATTTTCCATAATTAAAAATTAGAACACATGAAGATCGAAAACCGGTTTATATGTCACAAATCATAAATTCAGAAACCAAAATAATATAAATAATTGGAATTGAATATGCATTAGCTACATTTAAGTGTCGCTCTTAAACGTTTCTTCGCGAGGTTGAAATAGTGTAGAGCCAGTAACTCCGATAAGATGATCGCATCGCGTGTTGCAAATCAGGAGTTCTTGTCCGCACATTTCCCGACTTCAGTCGTCGTTGAGGCCGAGCGGCCATACCAGACGAGCACGGCAGACAAAACCTCTCTTCACCCTGGTGTCTGTTGCCAAAAAAATGTGGATGGGGTTGGAATATCGCCGCCCACCCCACCTTTTCCGTAGACGGGGGTAGTTACAAAGGTCACGGGGGTCAATGGTAAACGCGTGAAGAGGAACAGGGCAGGCCGCGTCAAGGTCGATCGGTTTGGCAACCCTCAACCCCAAACGTGACCCCTCCGCCAAAAATGCCTGCCAGTATCGCGTAGTGTAGCCTTTAAAAAGACAGTTGCAATGTTTTCGGCCAGTCGGGGGTCCAGGGGCACTTCTCGTTTTACAAGCGTAAACAGGGCCTTTTCGACCATATTTCACTCGCTAGACGTCGCTGTGAAAAATGTTTTTTTTTATCTCGTCGTGTTAATAGCGAGTATCCAAAAAAATCGAACCCGATGAAAGTTTTCCTGGAATTGGCAGAAACAAGACTCTTTTTTCGTAACTGTTTACTGTCTTGCGCGGTGCACTGGATTGTCTCGATTTCATGTAGATTTTGTTTTGATTGGCTTTAGTATCTTCCTGGGAATATTTTTTTGTAATTTTTGAAAATAATTTCGCCAATTTCGGGTAATTTTTCTTGTGGTAATATTTTGTACGTTATTTTCATCGCGAAATTTGGAATATAAAGCTAATGAAATATGGACACGTGTAGTTGGACTGCTTATCCTGCCGTATCGCGTATGGTATGATCACTCTGATGGCTTTGGCCCCGCCTGTGAGATAAAAAAAAAATCCCCTCTGCGCACGCTCCCCTCTCACGTTGTTGTTTGTTAAGTTAACATAGGGACGTCACAAAAACCCTCAGCCACATCGAAATGAAAATTTTTCGCGATAAGCATTCCAAGTAGAGGTATATATTCCTATTGAAAATAAATATGTTCTGATCAATTCAAATAACAATTGTAAATGCCTAAAAATCCCGATCCGTCAAAAATGGCAATGCGATAGCAGCCTCTTCTGCACATGCGCAATGTCATAATTGAAGGATCAAGATTTTTTTGTCATTTTTGATTTTTACAGAATAGCCTCCTTGATATCCACCAACAATTCATACATTAAAATAATTTAATCGAAATTTTGGTAAATTTTTCAGATTTTTGTAAAATTCCAATTAATAATCAGCTCCAAAAAGCTATAAATCAGGGCAAAAAATAAAAAAATATAGGATACTGATACATTTAATACCGATTTTATTAAAGAATTTTATCTATTTAAAAACCGTACACATTTTTTAAAATATATGGTTGAAATTTAAAATCCCAAAATATACAATTCCTCAGAAAATGTTAATTTTTATTAACAATTTTTCAATCAAAAAAATATTTATTCCACAAAGAAAATAACGCTTTTGTGATAAATAAAGTAAGGAAATTTAATTTAAATTCAATTAAATACTGAATAAATATATTTAAAATTAAAACTCGATATCATACGGAAAATATAAAAAATAATAAAGTTCCACGGGGAAGGTACAACTTTTATAATGACCGTGGCCATCTTGTTTCACGTCCAAAGTTGTTTTGGAACGATTTAGTTTGGCAAAGTGATTTCGTGCTTGTGTATCGGCCAATTATTCTTTCTACCCCGCTTCATAATTCGCGATCCGTATCCGTGGAAGGTCGCGATCATACATTTCTCTCCATATTTTGATCCTACCAGAAGTTGATAAAACACTCTTTCGAGATAAGTACCTATCAAGGCCTCTAAATTGAAACATGAACCGTTTAAGTAGTGTTACTTATTTTCCGGATAAATAAAATGCGGGAAAAATTTCCAGAAATTCACCTCAAATCGGAAATATTAAAAATTTAAACATAAATTGCTTTTTAAGGGTTTGAATGTTTTTAGCTTTTATCGATATAAAATATCTAATATCAGTAAACATACTACAAAACATTAATAGTATTACATTGTTAATCGGTTTAAACTAGTCTAGAGGTTTAGTTTTACTTTTAGATTCGAAAAAATGAGGCGAAAATGCCGATTTATTTAAATTTGAAAACAATATTAGACTAATCATGGAATGAAAACTTTTCTTATATTTTTCGGAAAAATACGGAACATTTTCTGGAAAAAGGCCTCGGTCATTTTCCGCGGAAAATTTTCTGACTTACAACACTATTTTTAAAGGTCGACCTAGATATCTGTAGGCGCATCACTGCTCAAAATGTATCAAGATTTAAAATAAAAACATTACGGAAATTTATTTAACGACAATCAATATTTTCCTGATAAAATATTATTAAAAAATTAATATATTACAGTCTTCATCCTGAACTTTCTTTTCTCATCCCAAAAGAGTTGTTAAAAATCAACCAGAGCCTGCGAAGATAATAATAATAATAATAATAATCAGCTAGGCTAATACCCAAGGCACCAGTAAGTGATCAAGCGACTTTTAAAGCCATTAATTCAAGTGGCCGGGTTACAATGCGTAGGAGGGTGGTGGCAAGCCCTTCATGCCACGCGAGCCAACAGCACCCTTCACTAACTCATACCATTAACCTCAACAAGTTTTTATGGAAGGGGAAACCGAAGAGCTCGGGGGAAACCCCTTAAACCAGTGGGGATAGAACTTGCAAACTCAACGCAGAAGGAGTTGTTCCGATTTTTCACCCACACACATTTCAAGCATATGACATCAGCAATATAGCTAGATGCATACTTCCCTCTTAAGATATATCTTATTTACTTCTGATATTACTTATTCGGGGGCTGAGAACGGCTATTTTATTTCGCGTCTGTGTTATTAGAGGAGCTCAGGGTTTAAAGATCGGACATTTTAGGTCCGGCGTCCTCGTCTTAAGACGTACTTGGCCTCTTAATTGGTCACTCAAGATTCACTCCGCGCCTAATGTAGCTCAATCTGGTCCCCCTCTAAGACTTCTTCCTCCCCATTTCGAAAAACAATGGATTTCTAGCCCCCCCCCTGTTCTCACCCCTCCCCCTCAAAGAAAACCGCGAAAGAGAGTCTTAAGAATAGAATTTCTCATTTGTATATACTTAAAACGTAAACATAATTATTTTCGTTATAAACTTTATACTTTGAGAACTTGGACGTACGAGGAAAAAATATACATTTTTTTAATAATATTAAAAAAATAGTTTCCGGTCTTTATGACAGTTTAATTTTAAAATTCTGTTCTGTCTCGTAATATTATTTTAATAAGTGTCTAGATTTATAAGCGTGACAAATAGATGGTTCGAAACGTGGTATGAAATAAATTTTAAATGTAAATCTTTTAAAATGATTTTTCGAAGAAAATTGGTCCATTAAATGTAAAATATAATAATAGATTTTTATTTAAATTTTCATTTATTATATTTCAAATACGAAAAATACCTAATAATACCTAATAATAATAATATAATACCTAATAATTTACCTTAAATTAAGTAAATATTTTTAAAGAATTATGTTTTACATTAGTAACTAATTTAAAAAGAAATCAAAATTTCATTATCCCTCTAAAATCGAGTGGATAATTATCAATGATTATTTTGAATTTAAACGATTTTGAACACTGACATTTTGATATTAACCGATTTTAACGATTTTTACGACATTTCAAATGATAGTTTGATTTTACCGATATTGGTGTTCTTTAACCGTGATTCAATAATTTCAAAATAATTTCAAAAAAACGATTATAGATATTTTAATTTTCATATTTTAAACACCGATATTTTGATTTACAGGTTGAAAACCAAAATATTTAGAGTTTTAAATTTTATCTGATTTAATAATGATATCGGAACTGAAATATCGATTTAAACGATATTTCCACAGATATATCAATTAAAAAGATATTTCAATAGATATATCGATTTAAACTAAATTTCAACTTGAACTGATATATCGATTGAAACGATATTTCAACTTGAACTGATATATCGATTGAAACGATATTTCAACTTGAACTGATATACCGATTGAAACGATATTTCAACTTGAACTGATATATCTATTTAAACGATAACTGAATTGATATATCGATTTGAGCTATTATTGAACTGATATATCGATTTCAATGAAAATTGAACTGATATATCGATTTCAATGATAATTGAACTGATATATCGATTTCAATGATAATTGAACTGATATATCGATTTCAATGATAATTGAACTGATATATCGATTTCAATGATAATTGAACTGATATATCGATTTCAATGATAATTGAACTGATATATCGATTTCAATGATAATTGAACTGATATATTGATTATAATGATAATTGAACTGATATATCGATTTCAATGATAATTGAACTGATATATCGATTTCAATGATAATTGAACTGATATATCGATTTCAATGATAATTGAACTGATATATCGATTTCAATGATAATTGAACTGATATATCGATTTCAATGATAATTGAACTGATATATCGATTTCAATGATAATTGAACTGATATATCGATTTCAATGATAATTGAACTGATATATCGATTTCAATGATAATTGAACTGATATATCGATTTCAATGATAATTGAACTGATATATCGATTTCAATGATAATTGAACTGATATATCGATTTCAATGATAATTGAACTGATATATCGATTTCAATGATAATTGAACTGATATATCGATTTCAATGATAATTGAACTGATATATCGATTTCAATGATAATTGAACTGATATATCGATTTAAATATGATTTTCCGAATAATTTAACCGTTATTTTCATTTTACCATTTTTAAAATTCAAATATTTAAATTTTCGGTAAATTACCATGAAAACTTTTAAGACAAACTTGATTGCACTGCCATAAATTCTATATCATTAATTTACTTCGATTAATTTTAATACTTAAGGTACTATCGATAACCTATATCAAAATTGGTTATCGCGCAACCTTACACCGTAACAACAGGCGCCGAGAAAAAGTAGGTCCGTATTGACCACGCTAGCCGCAATGGTCAGCTAGCGGCGATTCTGCCGGGCTCCACCCTCTCTACAAGTTTAATTTCCGTACCTGTATGTGGTCGATTTCGGGCGTAATACGGAACGCGACTACATAGTCCGCTCGGGGTTCATCAATCTTTGGCCTGATGAAGTGACCATCGCGGCGGTCAGCTAACGACCGCTGACCACTCTCCCCTCCCACGCCAAAGGGCGCCGCGAATGGACCGAGGGAGACAGAGAGTACCGATTAGTATGTAGTGAAGGGTTAAAGTTTCATCGACGGGCGGGCTGGGCCGGTCAGCGGGGGGCACCGGACATTTCCAACTCGCTGGCTTTATGGCTGACCAAAGGGTAACAATGGACACGCTGGTCGAAGAGATCGTAAATGGACTCTAACTCGTGGACAAACGACCACTCCACTATTTGACCCCCCCCCATCCGCTATATACCCCCTTGTTGGAGAAGGTACGGTCATTTGTAAGGTCGGCGGGGGTGGTCATTCGTTAAGGTCAGCTTTCGTGGAAATCGTTCCTCTGGTCTCCCTTCGACGGCGGGACAGGAATCATACTGATTTATCTTAATGCAGCAAATCTTATTACGAGCAGAGACTCCCCTTTTGCCGGCGCTTATTGACTTCGGCCGCGGATCCCACTCGCCGAATTCGTCGCGTGGAAAGATAAGAAGATCATTAGGGAGTCCCACCGCTTTCTTCAAATCTATCCTTCTTGTTTGTACTCGACGGTATAGTTTGCGCGCGAATGGATCGTTATGAAATCCACATTTTTATTATCATTACTATACAGAATGACAACTTCTATCGATTTTTTCTAGGCTTACGCAACTTTAGTTGATTTACTTCCCGTAAACGATAAAACAGTATTTGAGAGATTACATTTTGAAGGTTACCTGATTTGTTTGGCGACCAATGCGGTGGACTTATTTTAAGCGACAAAGCATCTTCCACGATAAAACAAATCGGATTCAGAAATGGTCACTATCTGTTTTGGAAAATAACCAGAACGACCGTATTTTCAACGACGAGTTTGAGCACAGTATGTTTCTTCGTTACAGCTGCGATCGAGATGTAGTATATTTAAACTTATTTAATATGGAACTTTTGATTAAGGATATTATTGTACATTAAAGTAGAATATTAGTTATGTTTAATGTGGGAGTTTTGGGTCTGTAATTCCGAATTCGGTAGTCTCATGAGTTGACTTTTTAAAGCTTTTAAAATAGCACGAAACGTTAAATTATTATATTTGGATAAAAATGCGCGGAACTGTTTAAAATGAATAAGATTTAAATAACTAAAACAATCGTTACGACGTATGTATAGCTACATGTTTATTATAAAAAAAAATTCTATAGACTTTCTATGAAAATTTTTAGAATTCTATACAGTTTTCAATAATCAATTTTTATAGAATTTATTTATATTATTCCGCAGAATTTCCATGGTAAGTTTCTGTAAGGATAGCGAGCAAAACTGTTAACATAGAAGTTTTTCCCCCTTAAATAAAAGTATCGTTCCTGGTGGGTCGAGTTCAAGGTTACAAGGTCAAGCGAAACAAACAATTTTCGGGAGCTCGCTTGGCATTCCCTTTGTCGACCCTTACGCCCTATAGCCGCGGGTGCCATGATCTTCCACGAGGGGTAAACGGGGAGAAAAGGTTGAGTGTAGAGTACGAAACCCGCGGAATTAAGCAAGGTCGATAGTTCGCCACCATTCAGTGGTGACCTCGTCAAGCGTGTAAATCTCTCGAATGGTTTGAATAGCGAAGATTAATCGGCAGATTGATGTCGTCGGGAGTCCGCGTGCACCTGCCTTTGTAACACTTTAACGCGGTTTATACGAGTTCCTCTTTTGGCGCATTGTTAGTTTAGCCCTCGGGTGATTTAGAGACGAAGTTCCCTCTAAATTCAAAAAGACTCGAACCCGTCCGACCACTTACGCCAAATTTTTGTTGCGAATGCGAAAAAGAAAGATTTGCAAATCTTATAAACGACCTCTCTAATATTTTCTCAATTCGATTTCTTGTAGTGTCAATCACAAATTGAATTTCTCGTTTGTACGTGAAATCATTTATAGTCATTGGAATGTCTCGGGTGACGTATTGGTGTTTGCAACAAAAAATACCATTTCCGGATGTTGTCTTCCAATTTTTTTTATCATACATATTTGAGATTAAGATTAATTTGATCATACATTTTTGAAGATAGTTTGAAAAAATTTTTGATCATACATTTTTTAAGATAGTTTTAAGATTTTTTTGATCATACATTTTTGAAGATAGTTTTAAGATTTTTTTGATCATACATTTTTGAAGATAGTTTTAAGATTAATTTGATCATACATTTTTGAAGATAGTTTTAAGATTTTTTGATCATATATTTTTGAAGATAGTTTGAAAATTTTTTTGATCATACATTTTTTAAAATAGTTTTAAGATTTTTTTGATCATACATTTTTGAAGATAGTTTTAAGATTTTTTTGATCATACATTTTTGAAGATAGTTTTAAGATTTTTTTGATCATACATTTTTTAAGATAGTTTTAAGATGAATTTGATCATACATTTTTAAAGATTTTTTTGATTATAAATTTTGAAAATAGTTTAAAACATTTTTGATCAAATTTCCAAAACCTTTTTAACATAAACCCTCAAAGGTGGTTTTTTTTTAATAAAATTTATGATACTTTTTCACGTTAATTGTTTCAGACAGTTTTAAATAATTTAGACCAAATTTCCAAGACTGTTGCCACATAAATTATTGAAGATAATTTTAAGATATTTTTCAAGACTGTTGCCACATAAATTATTGAAGATAATTTTAAGATATTTTTCAAGACTGTTGCCACATAAAGTATTGAAGATAATTTTAAGATATTTTCCAGGCCTTTTTAACATAAATTGTTGAGAATAGTTTTAAGATTTTTAGATCAAATTTCAAGTTTGATTTTTATAAATTGTAAAAAAATTATTCTAAGATTTTTAGATCAAATTAAAAGATTCTTTTTTATAAATTGTAAAACAATAATTCTAAGATTTTCGACCAAAATTACAACCAAATAGCATGGCCGAAAAATAATTGTAGTTTCTTTGGAAACAATAGGTGAGGCTTAATTAAAAAAGCTTACTGCATTATGATAGCTGCTTCAAATCAAATCAAGTAACGATTTTAAGAATTTCGTTCAACTATCGCAACGATAAATGAGAGATCTATTGCAACGACACCAAGTGTGTACGAAATAAACTAAAATTATCCGTGGTTTCCCGATTTTTTCTGAGCTAGAGCATTCCCTTGATGCGAATATAACCTCAGGTATTTGGTGTGGAACACCAACGTTTACAACTCTGGCCACTCTGGCGTTTGGCTTTAGAAATGTTTGGCGCCACTGTACAGGAAAATTTGAAAAATTTAAGGAGTCTTCCACAAAGATTGCTTTGCAGGTTATATTCCCTTTAAGAATCTTGTTACATACTTCTAGTGGACAGAACAGAATTAACGAATAATTGAAAATATTTCTGGACATAACAGAATTAAGGAATAATTGAATCTATCAGGGTTGGCTGATTTAAATCAACTTGATTTAAATCATTGATTTAAATGAATTTTTATATAGTATTTTTGAAAAAGAAAAACCTAGCGAAATTGCTATAATTTAGGTTTAAATATAATATTTCTTGTACTTCGCCCTAATGTTGCATTGGATTCTACCTGTGGGTGGAGATTCCACCGAATTTATTTTGTAAAGTAACAAAATAGGTTTTAAAAAATAAAACTTTTATATGATTATTAACTTAAATTTAATAAATTCATTATACATATACATAAATTAAGTCTTTAAAAATTTAAACAATTTTTTAGGTAAAATTATGATACTAAATTATATAAAACTTTGAAATTTTAATTAAAATAAAAAAATCAAATTAAATAAAAAAAATTGCCAACCCTGGAATCTATTTACGGACAGAACATAATTTAGGAATGATTGGCACCATTTATAGACAGAAAATAATTTAGGAATGTTTGGCACCATTTATAGACAGAAAATAATTTAGGAATGATTGGCACTATTCATAGACAAAACAGAATTAAGGAATGATTGGCCCTATTTATGGACAGAACATAATTTAGGAATGATTGCCACTATTTATGGACAGAACATAATTTAGGAATGATTGGCACTATTTATGGACAGAACGGAATTTAGTAATGATTGACACTATTTATGGACAGAACATAATTAAGGAATGATTGGCACTATTTATGGACAAAACAAAATGCCGGAATGATTGGCACTATTTATGAACAAAACTGAATTTAGGAATGATTGGCACTATTTATGGACAGAACGAAATTTAGGAATGATTGGCACTATTTACGTTGTAAATGATTTTTCAATTTAGTTGGTACTCGTTTTAAGAATCGTAACAGAATAAACCGGAAGGTAAGTAGCAACGTAAACTTCCTGGTTTTAGGGACTAGAATTGACTAAAGGCAAAGCGCCATTCAAATCATGTTTGATTCTTCACCTCCGACCCTCTCAGTTACTGGTCTCGGGCCACGCAACCACGCGTTCAAAAGGCCTAAACAGCGAGAGAGGCGGACCGAATGCGAAGTTTCTTTGATAAATTGAAAAGCTTATTGTTAGATGGCGCTCGCGATAGGATTCCCCGCTCGCTTTTATATATTCCAGTTTTACTTTTTTCCTTATAAAGTTTTGACCCACAAACGTCGCTTAACTCGGTCCTCTTTCAAAGTAGATTTGATGGAAAACTTTGGACCGGCCCATTGTGTAGTCTAGTCTAGGCAAAGGGTTAAAAATCGACACCCTATTCATCGCCGGTCCACCGACACCCCGAATAATTTGGTCGGTCGGCTGGCCCCTTCGGCTTTTTTATGATTACGCGAGATCTTTTGAACTTCTAGGTCCCCGAGGGTTCGGAGTCAAATGGCAGATGCGTCTTATGTCCAGGACATTTTTAACCTAATAAGGTTATACTCGGGAATTAACAGATGCGAGGACAATACTTGAAGAGCGAGTTCGAGCACTTTTACGTCCTCGGTGAAAAGCGAAATGGTTCGGGGTAACGCCGAACTCGTAATGGGAGTTTCCTCGGATGGTAATTAAAGAATTCATCCGCTGTTTTTTTCTAATTCCACTGAATAAGGGGGGGTGCGACTAATAAAGGATGTCGACTTCTCATTAATTAGCGGGACTACAGAGCAAATAAGGATTTATTAATTTTTCCTTCTTTTTTCGGCGTGTCCGGGGATGGGCTTGACGCTCTACGAAAAGCTTAATTGTCCATGGCGGTTTTTTGGTCGTCGCGAGTTCATCGTCAATTCAACTTTTCCCTCTTTTCTATTGTTGGCGCAATCGCGTTAAGATATAAATTCGCTATAGATATAATTTTTTGCGGCGGCTCTTTTCCCATTTCAACTCGACAGAGGGCGCCGCGGTCCCTAATAAAAACGATATATATATAAGAGACCAATGTCATAAATGGCTATTTTTGTAATGGCGTTCGATTTAAACCCCCGTCCGACTATTACGGGACTCGACGTGGGGTCCCTCTTTTAAGGTTCCCTTTTATATCAGACGGATGAAAAAATATAAATGTGGCGTGCGCCTCCTATTGGTGGTGAGCCATCTTCTGGACCTGCGACTTTAATAATGGGCAATTTTAACTTTTCACTCTCTTTACTTGATGGCGCTGCGATCGATAGAAAAAGGAAAAATAAAAAAAGACGCGGAAAAAGTTTCATACGGCCGAACAAGATTTTGCCGGACTTTTTTTTTTCTCTATCTTGTGTGAGGCAGATGAATTCTTTGTTGCTACTATTGTTAAAAAGAAAAGATTTAGCCCCGTCCTGGCAGCACTGCAGGGGCAATCAAGAGTTCTCATTCCGTGACAGAGGGAGTCACTTACCTACCTATAGGTATACATTCGCGTAGCGTGTTTTATCGTTTGCGGTCAGCCCTATAATCATGCCAAAGTCCTGCGCTATAAAATGAGTGCGAAATCTAAGAGAATTTTCTTTAAGCCTTTGCTCGCGCTGTATTTAGGTATTGTAATGCATGTTCGACATGCTACGTTGAATTTTATTTGATTACGTTCGTGTTTCTCAGATATTTAAAGCGCTTTGTTTTGGTACAGCTAGGTGTCTACGTGGAAATTCGGACATGGTATGAAATTTTCAAATAATATACAATGTATGTAAATAAATTTAGTGTCTTTGAATGTAAATTTTCTTATTTTAAAATTTTACACAAAGAAATATAAAAAATATGTATACATACATATGGTACATCTGGAAATAATTCAGAATCTTTTAAACTGGATTTACGTCAGTTAAGCAGACGATTATATTATAAAACACAAAAAGTCTGCTTAGCAGACGAAAATGCAGCAGCTTAGGAGCTTCTAACGTTGGCCACTATAGTTACATGGAGCCACATATATGTGGCTCCATGTAACTTGAAAAGTATAAGTATGAAATTATCCGTTGCAAAAAGAACTATTCCAAAACTAACAAGAGAATGAAACATTTTATAAAATATGTATAAAATGTACTTAGACCTCATATTTATCCAAATGTGTACGTCGTTTGAACCATAAAAACACACAACTCAAATTTCTCACAAGCGAAGATTTTCGAATTTTGAAAGGTCTAAGAAATTTAATTTTGCCAAATGAGCTTCGATTTGTCATTAAAAAATAAAAAGTTTTGATTCCATGATTAGTCTAATATTGTTCGTAAATTTAAATAAAGCGGCATTTTCGCCTCATTTTTTCGAATCTAAAAGTAAAACTAAACCTCTATATTAGCTTTAAACTGATTAATAATGTAACACTATTAATATTTTGTAGTATGTTTACTGATTTTAGACATTTTATATCGATAAAAAGTTAAAAACATTAAAAACCCTTAAAAAGTAATGTATGTTTCAATTTTTTTATTTTTCCGATTTGCGGAAAATTTTAAGGAAATGTTTCCGCATTTTATTTTTCCGGAAAATTAACAACTCTAGTGTCACGTGAGCCAACCTTTAACCTTAACACGTCTGTATCGAAACGGGAAACCTAATATTACTTGCTTATTAAATAAATTATTACGATGATGTTCAAAATCAAGAGCCAAATAAATAAGTACAATAGAGTTTACAAGCTTAGGAATCATAAAATGAAATACCAATACAATATCATCAAAGTCATTTAAACAATCAGTTTCAGACTTCTTTATAAGATTTACACTTTCCTCTTTTTAATAACGTTTTATAGTGGTCATTGTAACGTTTTCTATTTTGCGATTTCTATTCCGTGTACATTGTTATAAAATTTTATCAGAACAGAATGGCGGCTACACAGAAAAAACATATTCTAATATTTGATCGTTAGCGCGTTTTACCTCCCATGCTAAGATGTCTGCTAGGCCTTTGAATGGCTTTCTCTTCGCCTCTTTTTTTTTCGCCCGTACAACAAAACATTAACTATCATCGTCGAAATTTTGGAAGAACTACGAAAACGTGATTTCGTGCTTAACTACCCCTCAGACCCCCTTTTTTTCTATTTTTCTTTTTCCCCGCTAGAGGGGGTTTGTCTTAGAAGAAACATATTTGTTCAGCTACGGAGTACCCCCTCCGATGCCCGTCCGAAGGAAAAGAGCAGCCCAAAAAAAACCGCTGGAATTCTTCTAGTGGGTGAGTGGAAGGTCAAAGGTCGGGTTACGTTATCATCAGTCTACGCCAGTCTTCGCTTTAATTTCTTTTCGGTTCCCTAGGGGGCGCTGAGAGAGAGAGAAGGGAAAACGCACATGCTTGTCCAAAAATCTTCTCCGGGCCGGGAAGAAAAAAGGATCTTTGACGTCCCGCGCTTTCTACTCAGTTTTAAAAGATTGCCGATCTTAAAGGTCAGAGTTCGTCCGGTAGAGGGGGCTAAAAATGATTTGCGTCTCTTTCCAACGGGAGCGTTTTGCTCTTATTAACCCGGTTTCACCGCTAGGGTCGCTATCGGTAAAACGAATCTATTGTTTTGTCAGTCGTCTTCCTGTTTCTTCGCGAGACCCGGAGGTGTTTATCTGGGGTCGAAAGGGCCCCTAGGTCAAACCTTTCCATCTAATAATGAGGCCCCACGCGTTAAATACTTATACTAGAGAGCCCTAGATTGGCGTATTTTCACCTTGACGGGTCGCGGAGTTGTGGAAGCCCAACTTCCAGGAAGAAAGCTAACCCGCACACCAGTACTTGAGTTATCTACATTTTGTTTTGGAATCAGTGGTTACTGTGGCTCGTTAATAGGCTTAGTATACCTGGTGGGCCAGAAATTACCTAAAATTAAGGGGCCCGAGTACAGACAAGAGGTAAGTCCGGGGGCCCTAGTAAATATGGGGTTGTTTATTAGTCTCTGAACTAGTTAATGGAAAATAGTCGAACAAAACATGGCAATGCTGTGGGGTGGCGGAGTGGTTGGCACTTTCACCTCGCAGCAAGAGAAGGCGGGGTTAATCCCAGCTTGTGGCACTCAGAGGGGGGCAGGGGGGTAAAATCCCCGGGGCCCGGCCGAAGAGGGCCCATGAGGGACTAGTAGTGGGGGGTCCGTAGCTGTAGTGTTCAGCGAAGAAGTTCAAGGAGGGTGCAAATCAAGATAACCTGGGGAACGTTTTTAGGGCTCAAGGGGGGGGTGAAATTCGAAGGGGCCCGCGAGTAAGTTTGACCCCGGGCCCCAGGATACCTCTGGACGGCCCTGGTGGCACTAGGTAAAAACTCGGAACTACTCCTTCTGCGTTGAGTTTGCAGGTTCTCTAACCACTAGTTTAAGGCGTTTTCCCCTTTCCATAAAAACTTGTTGAAGTTAACGGTAATAGTTAGTGAAGGGAGCAGTTGGCTCGCGTGGCATGAAGGGCTTGCCACCCCCCTCCTACACGTTGTAACCCGGCCACCTTAATTAAATGCTTTAAAAGTCGCTTGATGACTTAGGCCTAAGGTGGTGCCCTGGGTTATTAGCCTAGCTGATTATTATTATTAAAAACGCTACTTGTTTGTCCAACCATGGATAGAGTAAGTCTACAAGTAGACTTTTGTGTTTGTGAAGAGTTTAGGCAATCCTTCAATTGATTTTTTTTTCTTTTGCTGTGTAGTCGTTGGTGCAATTCTGCCTCATATATTTGAAAAACTTATATAAACCTATGTAACATATTTTTTTTACATTTAATAAAAAAAATTAATCAGTTGTTAAAAATCTCGTCAAGTCCATCATTAAAATGGGATCGACTAAACTATAGACTATCGTGGTATAGTAGGTTCAACTAAATACCAAAACACTTTATTTAAGTAGCAGTTGGACTTCATATCCAGTGGTGTCACCAGTTTGGAAAGTTGACTTGGAAAAATTAAGTTGTTGATGAGTATTTTTAAGGAAGAATTTCGAAGAAACATTTCGTCACTTGAGTGAATTGGAAAAATTCTGAATTTTAGGAGGCGCTTTAGAAATGATACAGGTGGCTCAAGCGCCGCCTTAAATACCCTAGCGACGCCACTGTTCATATCTGAAGCGCATTTTAGGCTTTACTCTAAATCTGAAGAACTTTACAGAGATAAAGTCTTGAAGTTGCTTAATTTCTACTTTTGAGTAGTTCTTCTATTTGCTATTCTCCAAATAATCTTACACTATAAACCGCGTGTCGTGAAGGTTTCCAGCTCCAGGCATTCTTTTTCTAGGGGTTTTTATTGCGCGTTGTTTAATCGCTCTATTCATCGTGTTCCATACCAGTTAATCCCAGCCGTCTTTTAAATTGCTAATAAATTATAACGTAATGAAATTTTTTCGACCAAGGCTAAATATCCCGCGTATCTTTGGACGGATTTGAAAAACCAGAATGAGCATTAACTGATTTTCCCATTTACCTTGAAACAGCGTTGTCCTTAATAAAACACCTCCTTGTCGAGATTGACTTTACATCTACAGGGTGTTTGAAAAGGCTATGCAAAATGTTTAAGGAGTGTAAGGGGTGAGTTGAGAAGAATGCCTGTTTTTCCCAATTTTCCTACGATGAGTTAAAAGAGCGCCAGAGAGCTTCAAAGTGTGGCCTACTAGCCCCTGGAAATAGGCGGCAACTAGCGCAAAACCAAGCAGCAGGGAAACGCGAACATTAAGGTTTGGGTTCGCGTGATAGGTAAAAAAGGACTTTGTAAACAAATCGAGGTAACCAGCGTAAAAAGGTAACTTAAACAGTATTTAAAGTCCCTGGTGCTTGGTTTGCTCTTGGTTTGCTCTGGAAGTAGGCTGCAACAAGAGCAAACCAAGCAGCAGGGACTTTAAATACTGTTTAAGTTACCTTTTTACGCTGGTTACCTCGATTTGTTTACAAAGTCCTTTTCTACCTATCACACGAACTCAAACCTTAATGTTCGCGTTTCCCTGCTGCTTGGTTTGCTCTTGTTGCAGCCTACTTCCAGAGGTAGTAGGCCACACTTTGAAGCTATCTGGTGATCTTTTAGGAAAATGGGGGAAAAACAGGCATACTTCTTAACTCGTCCCCTACAACTCCTTCAAATATTTGCATAACCTTTTGAAATACCCTGTATACGGTCGCTTTAGATTCCGGTAAACAGTAAACTACCACGATTCGATTTCTCAATCCACGCCCCAAAAAGGAACACTCCTTTCTTAGACGCCAGAACCAGTTTATTATCACTATAAAGCACCATACCAGTGTACTCTAAGCCACACTTAATAATTTACGTGTAATATTGATAGAATTATTATCCCCTTAGACGTTGGAGAAAAATAATTAATTGATTTCTTATTAATTTTCAATAATTTTTGAAGAGCGATCGTGTATCACCTTTGAACTGTTTCTTTCTTTTGAAAGCCGACCGACTAAAATTATTCTCGATTCTCAACGTACCTCTTCTCTTCGGAGGCATAATTCCTTTGAAACGCGGATGCTTTTGTGGGTTTTGAAATATATTAAAAGGGGGCACGACACCGGCAGGAGGGTCGGAATAGGCCCATTTTCACAAAAGAATATTAATTGACCAAAAGGGGGGATACGTGCTTTGTTTTCCTAATTTCAGTCAACCGTGATTCGCGTACCAATTGGCGCGCGCGATCCTAGAATTGGTTCTTTATTTTATAGTATTTTTATCTTTAAATTTCTATTAAGACGCCATGTACGAATTGGGATTTTAGGACCTTACGTAGGCATGCGCCATTGACATATTCGGTAGTACTAGTGTGGTCACGAGGCTACGCTAATAGACGTTGCTTACGCTACGACGCCTTGGGTTAGAGTTTTGCCTCTTTTCTATTTAGTATAGTCTTTTGTTTTTGGAGAATCGTGACCTCCATCGTCAATGGTTCAGCCGTATCTCTCGATAGAGCGAATTGACTACGGCCTCGTCCCCCACCTCGAAACGCCGCTCCTAAAGATCCTCGGGGGCATCTGGTACTTTCACTACGGTTGCGCTCTCTTTATCTTAGCGACGTAATATTCCTCATTTTCCCCCGAACCAGCCAGCCACTGCTCATAGACTCGTAGATCATAATGAAGATGGACCCGCGAAGACTCTAATGGCTTCATCCCGATCCACGAGTTGAATTTTGAAAAGATATTCTTTTATATATTCGGTGAGTGTATATTATAAATGGGGGAGAGCGAAATGTGTGTGATATAAGGCTTCTTATTGGTCTTCCCCTACTTACCCCATTTATGGGTATCCTACGAGGTTGAATGAGATTTTTTTTTCTCATATATTTTTGGCTTAGTTCTTTCGTGAGTGAGGATTGGAGTAAGCTTGAATTTATTTAAAGTGTCACTAGAGCGATTTCATTTTCGGAATTTTCAAAAATCCCATACAGCTTTTGGGGATTTTATTTATTTAGGGTCTAAAGTGATTTTGTATGTATATAGGACACTTTTACCTAGGACATTTATCCAATTTTATTTTCGGATTTTTTGAAAAGTCCCAAATTTTATTTATTTTGGATTTCAAACGACTAACAAGGAGACATCCCGATGTGTTTCTCCCCGATTTTATTCAAACTCGGGGGTTAGGTAGATCTTCGTGTACCTTGAAAGCTCTTAAAGGGAAAGGTTTCAATGGCCGTTCGTTTTGCCTTCGCAACCAAAAATGATTTTCACAACTCAAGTTTAAACTTTCTGTACGTAAAATTGCATGGGAAAATCTTGGTTTCAAATTATTAAAAATCTAAAACTTTGGCAAAACAATTGGGTAACATCGATAAAATTCAGTAAAATCAATTATACACAATCCGTGGTTTTACGTAGAGAACGTTTAAACTTGAGTTGTACCAAAACATTTTCGGTTGTCATGTATAATTTAGTTGGCTATGTCATGGCAAAAATAATTGCCATTGAGTCTTTTCCCTTCCGAAGCTTTCAAGGTACATGAAGGTCTACTCAACCCCCGACTTGGAAACAAATAGAGGAGCAACACCTCGGGATGTCTCCTTGTAAGTTTCGAGTAGAAATTGTTTCAGTTAATTTTCATTATCCCCTGTAGCAAATTAGAGTCGGGCCGACGTCGGCAAAAGGTACTAAACACTAAAGTCGGCCAACGGTCGGCCGACCTTTGGATTTAGGGGTAAAAGGGTCGGCCGACCTAGAGGTCGGGGATGGTTAATTTTTATTCAATAGATAAAGCTCTCAAAATTATTCGTAAAACGTTTTGATCAAGTAATTTATATTTCTGTATTATCCGATTAATTTTTTGTTAAATTTGTAAAATTAATCGGAAAAACGACGTTTTTTTCGATAAAAAGCTCAAATTTTACGAATAATACATATTATTTAATCATTTTCCGAAATATTAACCGGTAAATTTCTTTGTTTACATTTTTTTCCCAAAAAAAATCAATTTAATCGTGGATAATGATTAACCGTTACCGACCTCTAGGCCGACCACAAAACGTCGACTCTTTACCGCCTTTTAATAGATCTAAGAACCGACTCCGAAACGACGTCATCCCGACTTAGAATGTACTGTATAATTACGTCGAAACGACTTACTTGTTGATATTTTAAGTGACTGAAAATGACCACATAAAACCGTAAATATAGCTATATCAATAGCTATATACATGTATGTAGTTGGTCAAGTCCCATGAAAGGGAGTGAAACAATGAGTCTATTTCCGTCAATCGGAAAGCTCTTGAATCTAGAGTACAGAGTTCTAGAGTTTCTTAGGGCTTAGTAAAAGTGACGTATTAATCTTCATTAATAATATCTTAGCCTAACATATTTAGCTATACGAATGTAACCTACTTGAGCTGAGATATTTTTAATAAGGAAACATTCTCAGATGGAATATATAATCTTTTTCGAAAACATATAATACTGAAAGGAAGTTATTTTAAAAATATTTCAATTTGTTTTATTAAATCGCCAAAGTGGTTCCATATAAATCTTCCCTCGCAGATAAATTTATAGAAGCGTTCTATATCAGGGTTGCCACGGTACCTGGAAAACCTGGGATTACTGGAAAAGTCAGGGAATTTGAATATGGTTATAAAAATCAGGGAAAGGTCAGGGAATTTTTAAAATTAGTTTAAAAATCAGGGAAAGGTCAGGGAATTTTTAAAATTAGTTTAAAAATCAGGGAACTTAATTGTGGTTGCCAATAGGAAACTTTTACTAAAATATAGGTAAAAAAATACAAAACCGTGGCACAAAATAAGTCAGGGAAAATCTGGAAAAGTCAGGGAATTTGATTGTGAAAAGACTGTGGCAACCCTGTATATGGTCAATGGCAAAGTAATTTATCAAAATACTAATAAATATTTTCAGAACATTCTAAGATTATGCCTTCTTTGTCAAAGTATAATCAAGTGCTCTCATTCTGGTTGACACAAAGTATATGCGTGATTAGTCCAACATATTCTTCCCGTCCCCGCGCGTTTACGATGGTTAAATAATACACAAAGTATGGACGTCAGTCTGGTGGGGGCAATATTTTAACAATTAGGGGAGGACGTTACACTTAACAAGGAAGTCCGACGGATCTCTGCCAGTCCACACGAGAGGCGTTCGTGGTACGCCCGGACCCGCGAAGAGAAGAGAGGGGGGAGGGAAACAACCGCTTGTAAAAATTTCGTCTTCTTAATTTCTGGCTGGCGGCGTTTTTTTTTCTCTCCATCGTATAGTCATTAATAACTTTTCTTTTCATTACGACTCGAAGTCGGGGAATAACTAATGAAGGGGCAGAGACGCCTAGCGGAGGGAGGCAGAACTAAAAGCGGGAGGGGGGCTGGATTTTCACGCTTCCCACGAGCTAATTTCGGGGCGCTAACGCTTCTCTTAGAAGGCTCGGATACAAGGCGCTCGGTCCCCTTTGATTTCTAGCCATGCTAACGAAGTTTCCATTATGCAAATTAACCCCGTGTTGGACTCCGCCCACTACAAAACATCCCTCTTTACAACCCCCCCTTTCTGGAAATCATTATTTTTTATAATTTTTTTCCGGCTTCGAAGCTTCTTAGGAAAGTGACGCGCCCTATTTTTAATTTTTAACCGCGAAAAAACCCACTCCTTAACCCATTCGTTTGACCTTTAACGCTGGAAACCTCAAGGTTAAGTCATCCATCCTACCTCATCAATGTGAAAGATTTTATTTGGGACGTTTGAGGGTCCCCGCGCTTTTTACCGCCATCTTTTGTTGAAATTGTTTTCGTTAGCGCTAGTTGTTGATAATATCACGCGGTTTCCGAGGAAGTTGTTCAATTTGCTGTTTAGTGTTTACCAACTGGCCTCTCGGGGCTCATGATTCTATTAAGGTCTCGTTAAGAACGATTTCACTTTGGTGAAAAATATTATTCAACCAAGAATGCATTCTGATACCAAGAATTAGCCACTAACGCGATTGCAAGACCGATACTTGTGTACTTTGTACCCAAAGTTTGTCCACATTCTTTCACACGGACCATCTATGTTTAGGTTTGGTGATTAAAAAGGAAGTACGCGAGGTTGGTACCAGAAGCAAACGCTATCAACACTTATTCTTAGAAACCCGAATGAATTCTTGCATCAACAGCCACGCATTGAGATTTTTGGGTGCCCTCGGTTCCAACGCGGGGGCCTCGTTGCCCTTATTCTGTCTGGTTGGAACCTCAAACATCCCCGCTTTTTAAATTGACGAGGCGATACTGGATGCCCCTGGCCCCCCTTCAATAGTCGTCCCTCGGCGCAATTTTTTGCCCACCAAGAGGAATCGTCCATAAAGGACGCGTATTTTTTCATTTTCGTTTGGGTAATATGTAGGAGGAGGTATTTTGGTTATGTCATTAATGACGACTCCCTTTCGCGAACATGATCCCCAACGCCGCCAAGTGTCGGGGAGATTGTGGTCCGCCGGGGAACGGGTCGGAATTGAGGATAAGCAAACGCTCTTGCCCATATCCAATTACCGGCCGACGTGATGCGCGCTCGGGGTGTCCGGGGGTAAACCTCGCCAACCTTTTGGGAGTTAGTCCTAGTTGCGTCGTCGCTTTTGGCACATCGTCGAGTGGTTAGAGGTTGCGTCCCTCCCAAATAGCAGATCGAAGGTTGCGGAGGGACCAAAATGTAAACAAGATTTTTTTGCTCGGCTCGTGTAGAGAGACCCAAGCTGGTACCCTCTTGGAAAACAGCCGGCCAGCCAGAAGAAATTACCATGATTTTGTCCACCCTTACAACGGCGTGGTTGGATTATCCTTCCTTATTACGAAACAGGAAGAGGAACTTAACATTCAAACGCTTTCGTTCATGAATAATCCTTGTTTTTGTTATTTTGTGGTCGCACCTGATCCATCACTACGATTCCAAGCGCGCCTTCTACGTATATTAATGTTTAGTTGTGGGGCTAACTTATATAATATATGGTAATAAACTTTACTCATATTTCTTCATACATTTAAGTTTCGAAAGTAGAGTTTGTCAAATCAATGAATTATCAATATATTTTAGCCGCGTTCACACTAGATACTTTGAAACCGTTTTAAAACGGTTTCGAAAGATGAAATTGTAAAATTTTGCTGTCGAATGTATTTATCGTATGGCTATTAATACAATCGACACCAAAAATGTTCAATTTTATCTTTCGAAACCATTTAAAAACGGCTCCAAAGTGTCTAGTGTGAACGCGGCTTTATTGATATTGAATCGTATTTGAAAGAGCGATCCGATCGAGAACTAGTGAACTCTTAATATTTTTTCCTGCCACGCTTACTATAACTTTAGATTTGTCCCAATAGCTTGAAATTTCAGCAGTACATCAATTTTTAAACCCTTTGTTTGTTGGTTTTTTGGTCTAATTATGTAACAAACCTTTTAAAAAGAAATAAAATAAAACATTTAAAATATTTTGTTTGGTCCAAAATTACTCAAGTAATTTCAAAGATTACCGATACACTAAAATTTTAATAAACATTAAAATCGCGTAACATGTTTCGGCATATTGCCGTGTACGCCACCGTTTTCTAATCTTACAAGGAGGCATCCCGAAGTGTAACCCACCGATTTTGTTCAAACTCGGGGGATTGGTAGACGTTCATGAATCATGAAAAATCTTAAAGGGAATTTATTCAATGGGCAACCGTTTTGCCATGGCAACGAAAAATGTTTCTGACAATACAAAATATAAAATTTTCCAAATGAAAATAACATGGGATTTTGACCTCAAATTGATCAAAAGTTGATCAATTTTGATGTTTTTATTGTCAATTTTTATTTCTTTTTTCTTTTTTTTGGCATTTTCGAAATTTTGAAATTTGTTTAAATTTTTTGTTTTCAAAAACATTTTTCGTTGCCATGGCAAAACAGTTGCCCATTGAATAAATTCCCTTTAGGATTTTTCATCATTCATGAACGTCTACCAATCCCCCGAGTTTGAACAAAATCGGTGGGTTACACTTCGGGATGTCTCCTTGTTAGTATACACTAGTCTAGAGTTTTTGTTTACGTCGACTTCATTCAAAATGATTTTTATAAATATGATAATAAGTTTCTTCATCGTTTAGCTTAAATCAAAGTGTAGTTACTTTTGGTAATCAGACATCAAGATCAAAGAGTAGCTAGACCACATAGTTGTTTCTTAGATTAAAATATACAATAAAACCTTTACGTGAACTTCGACGTTTTATTAAATGAAAAATATCGTTGAAGGAAGTCAGAAATATGTTAAACAATGAAAATTAATGATTTTTCCAAATCAAATTAAAATCCACAATAACCAGAATGCACCTAAGCTTATTTAAAAAAAAGTTAAAACAAAAACAATTAAATATTCTTTCATCAAAACACTTTAAATGTCCAATATTTATTTGGATAAAGAAACTAGGAAAAATAATTTCACTAAAATATTTCAACAAGGTTTTTTATATATTATTTTTTATATATTTCACAAAAACCGATATTTCAGAAATAAGCTACCTCAATAAAAAAAGTAAATTTAAATATAACCTTATCAATGTCCCTCACGTGGCTGTTGGTGGGGTATTTTTTGGGAAACCGGCCACATCCGCGCGCACGGTGTCAAAGAAAAGGTTTTTAAGAACTAATGCTTCGGAAAAAAGGGGATATATAGAAAATAATTTATGCAAATGAGGATGGAGGTCTTTTTATAGCCCGCGAGGGGGCTGAAAGTTAAGAGCGGCGGCGCGCGCGAACTCTCCTTTTAAGTATGCGAGCGGCGTTCACGTGCCAACCATTATACGGCGAGAGAAGAAAAATTTTTTTTCGAAAAGCCTTCCCTATCCATCCTGCCTCTTTCGTAATAGTGCTTTTCCCCCTTCGAAATAGGAACTATATAACTGTGGTGTACCGGCTTTTGATTCCATTTAAATGTTTCTGTATTATCAAGTAGGCAACCTCTAAGACGGCGCGCGCGGTATTTTCCATCAGCCACCTCCGAGAATGCCCTATCATTAACTTTAAAACGTAACCAAAAACATTTTATTATAAGAATTATACGCCACGGTTTAGCCCAAATCGTGCCTCGGTCTCCGCGCGCGCTTAGTGGCGAAGAGTGTTTTATACTCATTCCGCGGTGTGCGTCTAATAGTTTCAACCGGAGGAGACCGTTGAGTATAATAGTTTCAACCCGCGGATCGTAAGCGTTAAGAAAAAAACCAGGGAGTACGTAGTAGGGGAAGAATTCTCGAAGAATAGCCAAAGATGGAAAAGGTCCCAGCTATTAAGACTAAAGGCTGAAACGTGCTCATGGTCGAAATAATTTCGGTCGGACATAAAAGAAGAAAGCGGCATTTTCGTAGCATACACTATAGACGGGGGGGAATGTTTATGCAAAACACGGGCCTTAGGAGGATTGTTATTAAAGTTCCTAATGATGATCAAATAGCGTTTTTTTCTACTTCGCTGTGCCCGTTCTTTGTATACGCAGACGGCGAGGCGTTAGTTGAATTCTTAATAGTTTTTAACATGCTATTTCTATTGTGGAGCGGATAACGCGACGACTTTATATATTTTTAAATGATCTTTAGTCTGGAGTTTTTGGAGAGGAAATGATTTCTATTTTTAAACGAGGATTTCACACTCCCATTTTGATATATTTCGGGTTCAGTAGCTATTTTTTTATATTATAACGTGGTTATCTTATCAGGTATGGATTAATTTGATCTAGCGGTCAGTTTCGTCGATCAATTGCAGTTTGATTGCCTTTATTGTCGCCGTATAGGTCACTTAAGATCAATGCGAGGTAACTAATGGTATAATTATCTTGAGGAGTCACTTGTGTCATTTTCACGTGGGGACCATATTTTTATAGTTATCAAGTGGGTTCGTTTTTGGAGATAGATATCATGTGAGGTTACTTTTGGTATAATTATCACGGGGGTTACTTTTGATGTAATTATCATGTGGGGTTACTTTTGGTATAATTATAATGTGTGGTTACTTTGGTATAATTATCACGTTGGGTTACTTTGGTATAATTATCACGTTGGGTTACTTTTGGTATAATTATCATGGGGGCGGTTACTTTTCGTATAATTATCATGTGGGGTTACTTTTGGTATAATTATAATGTGTGGTTACTTTTGATATAATTATCATGACGGGTTACTTTTGATATAATTATCATGACGGGTTACTTTGGTATAATTATCACGTGGGGTTACTTTTGGTATAATTATAACGGGGGGGTTACTTTTGGTATAATTATCATGTGGGATAAAAAAACACGTTGTTTTACTTTTTGGGGAATCACCACGTGGGTTCGTTTTAGGATAATTATCGTGTGGGGGTGATAATTTTCATTGAAATTGTCATGGCGTAATTAATTTTCTGACGACTTTGTGATTATTTTGGAACTCCTTTGAAAATAAGTAAATCATCTCTAAAGTTTCTATTAAATATCTATCACTAATACCAAAAGGTCCAACATTGAAAGGGTGCCACCCGAAAGATAAGCTCAATTCTGGGCTCCTCTCATTTTTTACACACTGTTCGAGAAAATTATTAAATCAGACTGAAGTCGGGTCGGTCGCGCGTGAAATTTCATGGCAAAGGGGATCGAGGTGGAGGGGTGTCGCGGATTTGAACCCCGACCCAGCTGTTGTGCGCGTAGAACTGTGGCGAATTTCATATAGCCCATGAGGGGGGAGCCCATAATGGGGGAAGTAGGGGCACAAAACAAAAAAATCTCCAAACCAGAAATATTAGATCGGAAAGGCCTCGACCACGTGACTCATTTTTCTATTTGCATATTAAAGATTTAGCCCCGTGAATATAATTTCGGGTGCACCACCCCACTTGGCACCCTCCTCCATTAGAACGCTTCATATAAGTCGTCCCCGACTCCGCGTTATAATCCCCGAAATATATATTTGATCGTGGCATCGTGCCGGGGGACTAAATTGGGGGTTCTCACCCCCGTCCCGAGGTCAGTATTGGCCCAAATCAGAGTGAATGGTAACCCCAGCCCCCACTTTGACGTTTTAACCTCACCTTTGAAACAAACCACCCTTTCACGAATTCCTAAAAAATATGAAAGTTTCTAGGCCGGTTTTTTCGTAATTTCTGTCACGGATTTGTCCGTCAGTTTTTATTTTTGCTGTTTCGTGGTAAAGCGGAACTCGTTCCGTAACTCATAATGAAGGGGTTGAACTGTCTGGACGAATTTGTTAATTTTCTTCCCGTTCGTAGGAAGATTTTCAGTCATTTTTCCTCGTGCGTATGGTTTTCATAATTGAAAGGATGTTTCTACCATAAACAAACTCCAACATATTTACGAAAATGGATTGGAACTAATGCCACATTTGGTATCTGCCCATTGCGTTTAATTTGCCAGGAAAGAACTTGAACCGGTTTAGTTACAAGCTATTCCGAGTACTTTGTCGTTTTCCAATAAGCATTATTTTATTGTTTGTTTGTCGGCGGGCTGGCTTGATGGCTGCTTTACCAGTTGCGAGTTTTTTGTAGTTACGCTATGCGATTTTCGAAACTTCGTTGGATAATAAATGAGTTTTAATATTCAAACCGCCATCTATTGACTTTTAAAATAAATATAATTATGATATTTTTCACAATAAAGGGGATGTCAAAGTGCAATTGTCGTCTGCTTTTGGCTTAAACTACACACGCGTTAAATATTGAAACTTACTTGAGATAACATTCGTAAATATGGTAAATTCAAATGGTTCGCGACAACTGAAAATCACTCAAAAAAATGAATGATATTTTACCATGAGAAAGACGCGATGCATGCTCGTATCACATTCCAGTTCTACGGAGCTGCGTGTAAGAGCATGGGTCGCGCACAGTTATAAAAAATAAGCGGGAAAGCCCCTTAGTGTTGTGGGGCGCCATCTTTAGCATGATCGAAACAAAAATATTTATCATGAAGAAAGATTTTTAAATTAAAAACGTTTATTAAAATTTTCAGAAATATCAAAATATTAAAAAAATATTAACTTAATATTAAAATCTACAAGCAGCAAGGTAATCCATTAGGTGATAAAATTATGAAAGTTTAAAGTTTAGTTACGACTTTTCTGCCATTTTTGTATATAATAACGCTTTCAGCGTTCCGCGTTACTATTTTTTATCCACTTAACAATAGTACCGCAGAGCGTATCAAACCGCATTTGTTGCCCGAGTAAAAATCTGTCTGTTACAGACGTACGTGTCATTCGATAAAATTTCTTTTCTTTTTAGGCTTTTAGAAATAATACAATGATAGCAGGGCGCACGTGTTATCTCTTTTTGAAACGCGTTAAAAAGAGCAAAGACATCACCGAGGCTTATAACGCCCCCATTTTCGTCACTACTGGCGCGCTTTTCACGCGCAACGGGAGAAATCCCCGCTCGCCCAAGGCCCGCGCTGTATAAAATATAGCTTCTTCGCGATTCATCTACTAACTGAGGTAGCGTATAGATGGCGCTGGTGGTCGAGTTTAGGGTGAATCTTGTCAAGGCAGACCGTGGCAGGGGGAGGGGGGCGGCGTGGGTTCAGGTTAGAAGGCCCGCGGGAGCGTCAGGGAGGGGGACAGGGCTAGGGTAATTTTTTAACTCTTGGGTGACAAAGCTCGCGGCAACCCCGACACGCTACAGTCACCAGGGTCGCTATCGGACTAGGTACAGGGACGGTGGCCTCCCCCCGAAGGGCAGCTCGCAATCTCTTTCCTCAGATTAGAAGAGCGTCAGGGATCGCGGAGGTTTGCGGTGTACCAAAATGAAATAGGGGTGGTATCTCCCCCATCTCTCCGCGCGGATGATGATTTCTCTTCATCCTCTCTATGTAAATTTGTTCCCCCAGCAGCGCCCTCCCTCGGACGTTTCTCGGAAGAATAGCGCTCTATCGCGCTCGTCCCATACAATCGCTGGTTAACCGAGCTTCTCGCCACTTTTCTCCGGACCGTTCTTTCCAGCGGCCATGTCAAAACTCCCGCTACGAACCAAACAGACCTTATAAAGGGGGGACTTCCCTAAAGCGAAGGCCGCGTCCGGATTTCTTCCGTCTCTTCCTATTTTAATTTGGCGCGCTCCAGGACGGAGCGTCCACCGCCTCCGGGAAGCTCCTTGCCGGAAAGGGGGAGCCGCGCTGGTGGCTGGATGCTTTTTTGTCCTTCAACGTCAACCGGCGGAAAGTTGAGAAGGGATGATTTTAGGGGCCATCCCCGCTGTTCGAGAGGAAAGGCTATGACTCGGCAGACCTCCCTTCATAATGCAACTGTCAGGACCGGGCCAAGGGGGTAACAAATGGCTTCGAGCGCCCTCCGAGGCTTAAGGAAGTCTCTCCGAGAAACAACCCTCGTAGGGGCTTCAGCGCCGTCGCCCGCTCAACGGCAGCCACGAACAATTTCCCCCTTTTCAGCTTCTCGGCTCTTCGCCCTCCGCGAGAATGGGAATTGCACTTATTGAAATGTCGCGCCATGTACTTGTGGCTGAATGGTTGCTCTTCGGAAGATTTGCCTTCGTTTACTTTATGAAGAATTTCAAACTAATGACGCGCTTCATACAAACAAGGTGTTACGAGGTATACAAATATAATCGTGATTAAATCTTTAAACAACTTAACCCCTTGAAACGGCAATCAAAGCTGTTTCCTATGAGTCAGCAGGATTGTTGTTTGTTAATTGGTCTACGACTTTTAAAGGCCTAGGTTTTCTTCCGCCTGTCACCATTTAAATTTACTCTCCTTCCAAACAAATACCCTGGTGGTAGGCCAACAGCAGAACACGTTGGCCTACCACCAGGGTTTTTATTTGGAAGGAAAGTAAATTTAAAGGGTGACTGGCAGAAGAAAACCTAGGCCTTTAAATATTTGAGGTTGGTTACTGGCTGCGTTCCGTAAACCTTAGGTCCGTATTCTTACTGTACGCTTTTCCACATTTCCGGTTTGACGTCACGTTAGTCAACGGTTGCTCAGAGCAAGTTTTTTCGTTGCTAACGGTATAGTGACCAAAAACCAAAATTAAAATTTTTTGGCTAAATTATTTGTATACGTGGTGATTTAAGTTAAGCCTTTTCTGAAACTAGGTAGCCTCATGTAGGCGCTATTTCACCAAATTGGCAATCGCAATAGTTTCTTCTTTGTTGAGTTTTATTGCACGCAGCCGCAGCAAAAATCAAAATGACAACTTTCTTAAAACATTCCCATTGAATATAACGATTTAACAATATAAAAATTGCCCAATTTAGGGAAAAATAAAACGATTGATATTAAATAGAAATTTTTTATCGAAATGTTCTGAATTTTCTATTAACATTAACTCTGCTTTTGTCAAATGCTTAAGACGTATTATATATTGCTAACCTGACAATATATTTAGCAACCCGTTGTTATTTTTTCCAGCCTGATAATATGTTTGTCAACCTGATATTATATTTACCAACATGATATTAAATAATAATAATAATAATAATTTTATTGTTTGTCATCACAATTTGTTTTTCATAATGAAGCAATGAGCTAAATCAATATTGACTTTTAAGCCACAAATCAGCTCGTTACAAAATAACGTGTAAAGTTTTACAAAAATTAAAGATTAAGTGTGATTAATATATAGTTATATACAAGTCAAAATTATATTTAAATTTTGTTTGAAAATACACTAATTGCAAGTAGTTCTGGGTTACATTTATTAATTACATTTCCTTGAAACCAAATCTCTTGCATTTTTTTTAAATTTATGCTCGTTCGGAAGTTCGGTTATACCCAAAATATTAAAGGGGTATTTATTAGGAGCCTTTGACTTCTTAAACTGTGTGCAGGAGCAGTGTTATAGTAGAATATATTATACATATTATATTGGTCAACCTGATATTATATGAGCCCACCTGATATTATATTTACCAATCTGATATTATATTAGCCCACCTGATATTATATTTACCAACCTGATATTATATTTACCAATCTGATATTATATTTACCAATCTGATATTATATTAGTCCACCTGATATTATATTAGTCAACCTGATATTATATTTACCAACTTGATATTATATTTACCAACTTGATATTATATTTACCAACTTGATATTATATTTACCAACTTTATATTATATTTACAAAATTGATGTTATATTTACCAACTTGATATTATATTTACCAACCTGATATTGTATTTACCAATCTGATATTATATTAGTCAACCTAATATTATATTAGAATTTTAATCGGATAAATCTTACAAAACATCGTTTTAAAGAACACGACATTATTATAAATAATTTTTAAAAGTTTAATCACAAATTAATTTTGACATGGTCAAAACTACAAATTAGTTATTAAATGCAATTTATTTATATATTAAATCAGTTGAAGTAAGAAAATGTAGACGTGAAACTATACTTTGTCAAAATGCCCACCTTGTTTCGAACCGACAGCGATTTTCAACGGAGCGGTTTTGAATTAAAGAAAAGATCCAACGATGATGCCATAGTCTGGTATCCACCACTGACGAAAAAAAGACATTCCCGACCGTTGATTCGTTCGCATTGTAACGGGGGTACATTGTTCCCATCGAGTTTAATTATATCAAGTTAGGAAAAAAATCGAAAAATTCGAAACATCCGAGTCATTAGTGTTTGTTGGTAACGCTGTAATTGCGTCGAAGCGGATGAAGTTGCGGGGAGCGGAAGAAAAAACGTCAAATAGTTTGTCCATGAGAAATATTGTAACGCGTGCGGTAGGACCTACGACGAACATCCTTCCAAACGAAACGCGTTTTAGATATTCTACTTTGACAAAAAATCGGGAAGATGCGGTTAAGCCTTGGCGGGGGAAATTCCTCGGCTTTCGGCGTGACTAAATTCTAACGAAAATGGAGGGGGCCACGTGTATTAGCGGGGACATTGGCGCTTTGTGGCCGCTACTCTCGGGGTCAATTCATTGTACGAAAGGTCGTCATAGCGATTTTTTTCCTTTTGCAGAAGACGCGTTTTGCCGCGCCTTCCACACTCGCCATATTGTGGACTGCTTATATTCTTAATCGACCAGAAATTAGGGCATTTTTGGCGTTAAGAATGTTTCGTAGGCACCAAATTGAAGGTTTTGATCCAACCGCTCTCAGCTCGAACGTTTGTTGAACGCCTGTGTTTCACATTATTTACGCTTAATCAGTGCTTAAGACGAAAAAGTGCTCATTTATTGAAACACAAAAATCAAAGCTGCTCTCAGTTCACTACAATGGTTCAGAAAATATTTAAAGTAAAGGCATAAGTCCGTTATTATTTTTCGTAAATGTGTTAGCTGGTCAGAAAACTTACTGATAGCATAAGCAACATTTAAACATAAGAATGACAATTTATTTTTCTTTAATGCTAACCTTATTTCAACACTAACACTCTAGCGCAGCTCACACTATCATATTAATAGTAGAATTTTTCAATTTGGGTATATTTAGACACTAGGGAGCTCTGTGCTAAATTAAACCTTGATTGCCCAATTGCTAATCTTTATGAAATATTCTTTAGTCACATCATGAATTTAAAATTTTCATGCACCCAACAGTTAAGAACATGGTAGAATAATTCTTCGCAAATGAAATACCATTTTGCCGATTTCAACCTGTTACCAATATTAATTTTAAAACCTAGTAAGTCCATGGTATGTAATATTAAAAATTGAGTCAGTTACGAAAAGATCTCACGGATAAAAACATTTTAATAAAACAAAAAGTCGCTGCAAGCTTTCAACCGTCCCAGCGGTCTTTGTCAGGCAATAATACAGAAAACATCCCGACAACACTTATTTTTTATTTTATACAACCGACACTATTATTTTTTAATATTCGTTAATACTCCCCACAGTTTCGCCTCCCAATTTCAATTTCCAATAAACGTTTCAATTTCATTTTTACAGAAAAAAAATTTATTAAAAGTCAATAAAATAAAAACTCTAGTACTTTATTAATATAAAAAAATGTAAATTTATTAAAGTAAAATAAAAAATTACTAAAATAAAATAAACAAAAAATAAAAATAAATTAAAAATTATTTAAATTTAAATCTAAATATTTTTTTTTGGAACCGATTGGCGAGTACAATGACGAACTGGTCCATAATTTCCATTATCTCAAATGAACTAGCTTTAGTGGTGATGAAAGGGACCGGAAATTTATACCATGGCATTCGTTGAAATTTAAATAATATGACAGTGACCCAAAAAATTTTAAATCAGTGAAAACTCTTGAGGTTTTTTTTTACGTCTCAATTTCTTAAAATTTGAACGAAAGTCACCTTCTTGTTCTAGCTTTAGAAAATAGTCCTTTCTAAACTGGTTTTTATGTAGCTCATTCGTCACGAACCGGGCCGTCTTAAGACCTTTTGGGGCCCTGGGCTAAATTATTTTTCAAGACCTTTGCGATCCCCAACGGTCAGCCTTTGTATGTCCGTTGTCTAAATTAAACTACACAATAATCAAACCAAAGCTTTTAATTTCAAAAGCAAAACATAGTCCTACTGAAAATAAGATTTTTACTGACAGTGACTCGATGTTAGGTTTTAGAAATTGTTGGTACCATATGATACGCGATGTGGCGATGAGTCAAATTACTTTAGACGTAACTAAAAGATACATAAAATTAAATGAGTATAAATAATATTTAATTAACTAATCCCTTATCGCTAGAGTATGGTTGGCCTTTACGTGGGCCCCCAACTTGCTGGAGGCCCTGGCCTGTAGCGCACTTAGCCCATGCCTTAAGACGGCCCTGAGTCACGAAATACGTATAAATTCAGTTCAGTTTATGCTTAAACACGGGGTGCCTCATCGAATTTACTCTGATGTCTATAGGTATTCGTCGTAAAACGTCATTGATACGTCACCCGTGACGCAGCAGAAACATAAAAAAAGAAGGCCAATTTTACTTAATAGAAAGACTTATTAACTAGGGCCCTAAAATCTTGCCCTTAAAAGTAGAAATAGTAGCCCCATATGCTTGGCCTACCTTAGTACCTTACCGAAAGATGTTGGCTAGACCTAAACAATCGCTCAAATCGAGGCTCAAAGTAGATGTTTGAAACTTCATACCCGTGCGTAGTACGAACGCAACCCTTTTACGCTACAGTTCGAATTGGCTGTATCGAAACAAATCGGTCAGGCCTTTGAGGTAGGCTACAAATACGCTGGCTTCTTAAGCGGCTATAGCGCGGTAGGTTGTTTTCTTAGCGCGTCTATATTCGGTATGAAAAGGTCCTGAGAAGGGCGAGAATGTAAACGCGGCGTCGGCGACGAAGCATTTTGAAAGTTAATGGGACGTGGAGCATCGCGAGTGCGGCGGCACCAGCCAAAGACACGGTACGACACTTTGAGAGCGCCGTTCCAGGGGCTTCCCACCACAAAGACTTTCTTGTAGTCAGACCGGGAAGGTGACGGGGAGCGGGGGACGTCATTTTCACAATAGACAGATTCACTAGTCGCATCGCGACGCTAGATGGCGGGGTGGCCGGCCCGCTTCTTCTCAAAGTAAAGAAAAAAGTGCGTGCCGTAGAGCCTCTGACGAGCTAGAT
The DNA here is from genome assembly GCF_980474605.1 of Leiobunum rupestre. NCBI lineage: Eukaryota > Metazoa > Arthropoda > Arachnida > Opiliones > Sclerosomatidae > Leiobunum > Leiobunum rupestre. Next base: position 16,887,525 of record NC_143394.1, read on the forward strand.
ATATATAAAAAACAAGCGTAAAAAATGACAAACTAACAAACCGACTACGAAATGGTAGGAGCCGAGCCGCGTTAAGAGTGAGATGTTCCGGTTGAGAGGCAGATGAGGACCACATCCGAAGATGCGGAAAATGTCGGAAAAGAAAACATCGAGATGCGGGAGAACGCCGAAAGATGTCGCCGTCTTCGTCTCCTCTTTGTTGCTCCCACACCGAAAAAGAGATGAGGGCCATGACCTATGACCTCGATATCAGCTTCATCTTCCCCAAAATATCGCCTAATTCCTGGATAACGGTACAGCAAATATCTGGGACGCATGGCTGTTTTTTCCACTATTTGTGGAGAGCTTTAGAGAAATTTACGGAAGCGGAGAGGTCATATAGAGAGAAAAAAGCTGATCCATAAAGGTTTTGCTAGAAAGGTCCCAAACCCCAAAAGGGTTAAACTCTATCGGCACTACTAGAGCGTCTTTAAATTCACATTCATAAAAATGTGACGCCGTACAGGGTCATAGGTAAATTTACCTTAGTCCAGAGGCTAGTATAAAGAAAATTTTGAAACCGCACAGGGTTTTGTAGAACCTCTGTGGGTCGTATATGCTACACACAGGTTAATGAGCAGTCGTAGAGGGTTTTAGATAAATTTATCTAAGCCCAGAAGCTAGTATAAAGAAAATTGTGGAACCACAAAGGGTTTAGTAGAGCTATAGCGGAACCACTGTTGGTGGTATATGCTACATAGAGTAAAATGGAGCTCTAGAGCTTAGAGGGTTTTTAGATAAATTGGTTGAAACCCAGAGAAAACTGAGGTAATAAGAGTTTGTAAAAGATTTTGTAGAACTATGGCAGAACCAAAACGGTTTTGTAGAACTTTGGTGGAACCAAAAAGGTTTTGTAGAACTGTGGCGGAACCAAAAAGGTTTTGTAGAACTTTGGTGGAACCAAAACGGTTTTGTAGAACTGTGGCGGAACCGAAAAGGTTTTGTAGAACTGTGGCGGAACCGAAAAGGGTTTTGTAGAACTGTGGCGGAACCAAAAAGGTTTTGTAGAACTGTGGCGGAACCAAAAATGTTTTGTAGAACTGTGGCTTTAACGCTTAGGATCGTATAGACTTTAGACAAAACAATGTAAGATCGTAGGTGGTATAATAAAAATTTTAAGATATCTCATAGGGTTTTAGATAATGTGAAACCACCAATTTTTTAGAGGAATTGTATAGAGAAAGTATACAGCAATTGATTTGCAAATAAAAATAAAAAACTTTCCACAATTAATGGAAGAAAACTATTCGTAAAATTATCCACATAAAAACCTCCTTCGGTTAGGCCCCTAAAAAGAAATTCTCATTTTTTCTCTCGAATAGTCCGCAGAAGGGTATTTTAAAGCGATCGTTTGCGTAAAAACTATAATTTCGCGTAGCGCTTTCCACGAGATGCAGTCGGACCTCCTCGGCGAAGCACGACCTGCCTGTGTGGCCGAGTCGTCCGGCGCGTACAAACGTCAAACCAACCATTCACGAGTCAATGCGGTAACGTAGTACTGAGCATTGTGGAACATCTCAAATGTAGACGTAACTATAGGTTCTCCCGAAAAAAATAACACGAATGTAAACTTTTCCCCGGACTCGAAAATAACTTAACCGAGAAAAGGCGTAGCGCTGCGAGGAGAAGATGGCAAGGACCTAATGACATATTCAATATCACAAATGAGTCGTGAAAAACTCATTGTCTATGACTTTGACACGAAAATTAACCGAGGACATTTAGATTCGCTACTCCTTATTCCAAATTGCTCGCACGATTTCCTGCACTCACGAATTTCGTCTTTTAAATTGATAGCGAAATTTTATCAATGAAGTTATTACGTTAAGTTCGGTGTTTGCGTGGTCGTGGCTCAATAACTGTTAAGCTTAGCTACATATAGATATTAACTCTATAACAATTTAATGTCGCTGAACTGATAAGTTACTAATAAAAAAGTAATTTGAAGTTAGTAAACTCTTAAGCCTTGCTATAATATGTTTGTAATTTAACAAAATTTGGTTTAACCAAATTTACCGATAAGAAGGCCATCGATATTACATATATCAATAATTGAATCGATATTAATAATTTACCGATATGAATAATTTACCGATATGAATAATTTACCGATATGAATAATTTACCGATATGAATAATTTACCGATATTAAACCGATATTAATTTACCGATATTAAACCGATATGAATAATTTACCGATATTAAACCGATATGAATAATTTACCGATATTAAACCGATATGAATAATTTACCGATATTAAACCAATATGAATAATTTACCGATATTAAACCGATATGAATAATTTACCGATATTAAACCGATATGAATAGTTTACCGATATTAAACCGATATGAATAATTTACCGATATTAAACCGATATGAATAATTTACCGATATTAAACCGATATGAATAATTTATCGATCTTAAACCGATATGAATAATTTACCGATATTAAACCGATATGAATAATTTACCGATATTAAACCGATATGAATAATTTACCGACATTAAACCGATATGAATAATTTACTGATATTAAAATGATATGAATAATTTACCGATATTTAACCGATATGAATAATTTACCCATATTAAACCAATATGAATAATTTTTCAATATTAAACCGATATGAATAATTTACCGATATTAAACCGATATGAATAATTTACCAATATGAATAATTTACCGATATTAAACCGTTATGAATAATTTACCGATATTAAACCGTTATGAATAATTTACCGATATTAGACCGTTATGAATAATTTACCGATATTAAACTGATAGCGAATTGTAACCGATATTAAACTGATAGCGATATTGGAACGGTTAAATAACGCTAAATATATTTTTGTTAATCTTAAGCCCGTTAACGGATTAACTCTGCTATTAATATCATTCCGTAAATCTCTAATATCGGTTGATATTTAATTTCTTAGTAAACCGGTTATCCGTAAAACACTAATATAATTTATTTATATTGGTTAATTTATTTTTATTTTAAATCGGATATAGAGTGTTGTCGTCTGATACGATTTTGAAAACTTATAACGTCACAGCTGTAGTGTTAATAGTGGCCGCCATGACAGTTACCGGTTTTTATCAATAGGCAAATTACAATGGTGATGTCGCAGAGTTTCAGACGACAACACTATAGATAAATCCATAACATCAGTTATTGATACCGATTAAATATTTTTCATTCTAAATCGGATATCTACTAAACCCCATTATCCGTTGCGTCAATTCGGTTAATATTTTTTTTACCCTAAGCCGGTTAACGGTAAATCTCAATTACCGACACGATATCGATGATCACCAAAATTATTTTTCTTGTTACCTTATTTCTAATGACCAAATATTTAATAGATGGTGTGAAACTTGTGCCTCCTGGCCAACTTGTTCAAAGTTAAATATGTCCGGCTTTTCTGTTCTTTGAACTCATTGGAATATATTAGGGGAATTTTAATCGCCAAATTTGAAGAAAATATCATAATTATATCTGGCATTCATGCTTTCGCGAGTTACAATTTTCAATTGACGGCGGTGATACCCTTTCCGGATGTAATAGCAGATTAATTGCCCGTGTCTTTATTTTTAAATTACTAGTTTTATGTGTCTCCTATATATTTTGCTTCCCTCAGATGCGTTATTCATCTAATTTGGCGGATAAGTGTTTGAACTCCGTCGTCACGAACTCGGTTGCATATGACTTTTTAATAAATTCGTAAAATATACTTCGAAGCCGTTTGTAAAGAAACAAAAATAAATTTTAAAAAATGTATTCATAACGTTTTAGACGAGATTTAAAAACGGATATACGTATGAGGAAAAATTGTTATTTTAATTTAAAATACTCCAACTTCGGCTTAAATATAATGGCATTTCTAAGTGGTAAAATAAAGGAAATCGTGACGTATGGAAAACGAGTATGAATGGGTGCCAAGCAATTTCTAACAAGGTGGGCATGCCAAATGTTACTTTAAAAACCTAAATTCAATAAGGTAAAGGTTACTATATTTACTTGAGATTTTTCCTTCACCGGTTTAAATGCGTATTAACATTTCGTAAGGGAAAATCATCAGCCAGCTTATCAAACCATATCAGACTATAGCTTTCGGATAACAATTTTTTTATTTCGAAGTAAAAATAGCTTTTCAATCATCGGTAAATTTCGCAATAAATAAGGAAAAATATTTTTTAAATATTTTAGAATTTCACCTTTAACCGGCGGGAATTTTTTTCGTTAAAGCCTTAATTAAATCCTTTTTTATGCAAAAAATATCGCTTTAAGCCGATAATTACGTACAACTACATAAATTTGTAAATGTTTTGGGTAATTGCATACTACAATGGAGTACGGGATTTTATGAAAATCTAAAATTAACAATAGTAATTTGCGCTTTCATTCGGTCCGGTTTCACTACTAGTTTCTCCAAATTTTGTTATTGCAAATTTCACCTTGATCAAATTCCAACCTGCCTCTATAGTTTTTTCGTAATTATCTGTCACATTGCCAAACACAAAAACGCCTGTTAAATTACTCTTGTAAATTCATTACCAAAAAACGCGACTAACCACAGCGGATAATCGTCATTAAAATGGTAAAAATGTATATTAAAAATTAATTGGTATAAATTACCAGTTTTTAATGATGGTCAAATAAAGACTACATCCGTTTATCACGACGATCTTAATTATTCAACTTTCTTTTCCCGTATATCTGAGAGCGGCGACTCAAATACTTCTTTAACTTGGAATATAAAGAAATTTAAATCTCATTATGTCTTAAGCACAATATGCAAAAAAAACCAAGGCAGGATTCCGCGCTAAGAGACTTAGAAGTAACTTTCTACCCATTCCCTTTACTTAAAAAGTTACGTCTTTCCAAACCTTTTTTGTTCAATTTTTTCGCGGGTCCCGGGCTACTTCTAATCGCGGGCGTCCTACTTTGCGCGAGTGACGGCTGGAAACCGTATCGGAAGGGTGACTACGACGCGTTAAAAAGTAGAGCGCACCCGAGAAGCTCTCGCTTTTAGTACAGTCTCGAACTACATTGTGCAAATTCGGGGGTCCCGCTTTACTCTATAACCACCATAGCGGTCTTCGCTCCCTTTTTCGGCATATTTTAAACTTAGATTAATTCCTATTGGAGCCTGGATTTAAGCGGAAAGTTCCGACTCTGCGAGAAATTATGCAAATTACTTTTCAGTTTTACTTCTGCAGTCTTTTATCACGTAATCATAGTTGCTGAAGAGATAGAACCCTCGCTTAGATTGCAACCTTCGATAATTCCTTTCTATGGGAACTTAGGAAGGGAACGCATTATATTTTTAAAAGTGGGGATAGAGATTTCCCCTTATTACGGCCTAAAAAGAAAGATAAAAAATTTAGGGAGATTCGAGTCTCCTTGAAACTTTTTAGAGCGTTTTATTTTGAATTTTTCATGCGAGGGTTGATAATAGTAAAAAGTTGCTGGGAAGCGACGGTGGTGACATCTAACTCCTAACAAAGTTGAGAAATTGCCTGTTTTGTTTGTGTACAAGTAGCATTTTTGGGTGTTCTAGTTTATAGAGATGCTTGATCGGAATACATAAACTAATAAGGCAAATAGAAATTAAATTAAAATTTGTTTTTAAAATTTTAAAAATTACACCATTTTTAATTTTTGATCTCTTAATTACCTTTTTTCCTAATATTTATTTCAACAAAGCCTGATGAATATACCTCTCTAAGTTAAAAAAAATCGGTTCATAATAAGGAAATAGAAAATAATTCATATTTTTTACGGTAAAATGATAATTTGTTAATTTTAAAATTATTAACTTTCGATTTAATTGTAATGGTTTTCGGAAATCGTCGTCACCTTAACTGTGCAGTTTGAACAGATATGCCTCGTGGGCTTCTTCCGTTCCACACTCAATTTAATTTAAACCTGTATTTGGCGTTCAGATTTTTCAAGATTTTTTAATGTAGAAGACTCCATCTTTAATTATATAACATGTAAAATTCAAGTATATTCTTAGTTAAACAAACAGCAATTAAATTTAAAATAGGTGTATCCCCATTTCTCACGCTTTTATAAATCCAAAACGTGAAATTGCTTATATTTTTTAAATAAACAAGTACTTAATCGTACAAGCTGGCACGAAAAATATTAGCATTATTACATACAAAACAGGGCCAACAAATAGAAAAAAGATTATATATTGTTTTGCTTCTAATACGAAACTGCACACTCTCGGAAAAGTGTTAAAAAATGAAACCCAATTATACTTTTAAACCCATTTTATTTCCTATTAAGAATATTGAAAAGAATTCCCGGTATATTTCCCATTCTTCTGGCGCATAATAAAATTGCATTTTCTGCCCCGTTTTTTTGCATCGGTGGTGCCGCTGCGTCTATTCACTCTGTTTTGTTTCTCTCTATCCTTTTATTTTACCAGCCACGATCTATTGCGCCTTGTAGTAATCCCCCACCGCTGCCTCAGAATGGGGCGAATTCCGCGTGTAGTTTTTAGGCTTTTCTTTCGCAAATAATTGGTATCGCGCGAAAGCAGACCCGAACTTTCGAAATTTTATAAAAGAAGGGAATTTGAAAGAGGCCTGGAAGATATGAAGTTCCGATATTCTCGGCCCATTTTCCCCCTTTTTTAATATGGGTAAAAATTTCGGAATGTTATGTCCTAGATGTAACCGGCTGATAGCGAGATTTATTCAGACAACGGCGAAAAGATTTTAGGTGCTGTTAGGAGTTTCTCGTATCGGTATTGTGAGCGCGTGAGCTGATTCAATTTAACTTTGTGTTTTTTCCATATTTTGGAAATTGAGTTTCACCGAGTTTCTACCGAAAATAACCGCTCCTTTTTTTTCTTATATCAAGCCCTGTTTCTAACTTATTACTTTTTCTTGGCGCGTCTAAGCTTTGCTAGGATGGATGCTTTATGTAACGGATCTGTGGTTTATCAGGGTAACTTTTTGTTGGTTATTTATATCCTAATTATGCCGGAAATGATTTAAGTTTGACCAAATTAATTTGTAGTTAACCCTAAAGTTACCAATTACCAAATTTATTTTAACTTTATTGTACAAAATATTTTTTTCGAAAATCAGTTTTACTTTACAAGATAACCGAGGGTTAATTACTTCCTAAAAATCTGTACACCGATTATATAAAAATGAAACAGCTTTTGGCAAGGCTGAATATGAAATCAGTTACGTAATAACTTTAGTACATTCAAAGCCGTTGAATTGTGACCTGCCCCGAAGACAATTGACCATTTGATGTTACAAAAATAAACGGGAAATTCATATTGTTTGATTTCACCAAAAAATTAAATTTAATAACGGTAAGTTTTCCAGTTTGATTAAAAAAAACGGTTCTAGTTATCAGGTTAAATTTTGCTAAACATGTAATTTCTTCAGTTTTATTTGGCATATTTTTGATAGTGTTTATAATAGAAATTGTAATCTTCCCAGGTTGGTTTTCACAAAAACTGGAAATTTAAAAAGTTTGGCTTTACAGAATAAAAAAACTATTTTGATTGAACAAAAAATTCGACAATTGCTATTTTCATTATGCAATAGAATGCACTACATCTTGATAGTTTGATCGTACAAAAAAAGTACGAAATTTCCATCATTATCTACCGAAATGGGCATTACCATTTCAGCGCACTGTAGACGACTCGGCCTATCTTCGCGATACAATTATTCTGGTCCGTCAAATCTCAACAGGATTTTTTTCGAACGTGCGTGTATAGTTTCACCACAATATTGCATAATGGAAAACACCGAAGTGTTGAGAGGTCTCTAGGTGGGGGTTGGGGGTTATAGAGAGTTTGGTCAGGAGAAAGTCCGACGATGACCGCACCGGGGAACAAAAAAATCAAAATTGCCCACGAGGGCGTAAATAAAAAAGATAGTATTCGCCGTCTAGAGGTTCTCCCTGGCGCATGCTTCAAGAACTCGAAACTCGACGCTATACGCCAACGCCACCTACGGACGAAGAACGAATAAAATAACTTTTTTTCCAAGCATGCTTTCGCGAATTAGAACACGGTCGCTTTGCAGCGCGTCCGAGGGGCGTCGCGTCGAGCGTCAATGAATGACGTCATTCAAGTGGAATGTCATTTCGCGGTAGTAACGAACCGTCTTACCGGTCAATGGTGATCATAGTGGGGATCAGTGGTGATTTAGTAGCGCCGCGTGGACCTTTTAGTAGTCTTCGCTTCCAGTGACAAGATGGTTCGGTGCGAAGGTTAGGGTAGACCCTTTTGTCCGCTGGCACACGCTTCCCCGCGAGAACCGCTCCTATAGTTGAATGCTTCCGAGAGATAGGGATTGAGCGCTGGCCTCCAAAATGGAATTGTGCCTGACCGACCAAGCCACCCCAACCTCTTCTTCTGTCCATTACTCTCTATGGAAGCCATACTCGCGCTCCAATCTCTCAGGGACTCGTTCGAATTGCACAGAAATAGGTGCTACAAAAATAAAGCCGAGGAAAACCGACCGCATAGATATGCTATAATATATTATTCTATTATTTTACAATAAACAGGTCGTGTTGGCAGTTTAATAAACCGATTTTTTGATTTTGTAATAACCAGATTTTTTTCCAGTTTAATTTTGCTACAACCAGATCTTTTGGCAAGATTAATTTTACAATAACCAGATCTTTTTACCAGTTTATTTTAACGATAACAAGATCTTTTGGCAAGTTTAATTTTGCTATAACCAGATCTTTTTGCAAGTTTAATTTTACAATAACCAAATCTTTTGGCCAGTTTAATTTTGCTATAACCAGATCTTTTTCCAGCTTAATTTTAAAACTCATTTCCGCCCGCTGAAAACGATAGCAGTGTTGTCAGATTTTTCTAATGCGACCATGCCTAAACCGACGGAAAACGTCCCTGAAGTCGTGACTGACAATAAATCCCGCAACTTATAATGGTAGGCTCAATTCTGGGGCGTAATCGCATTCGGTTTGAGTCTAATTTTCATGAGATTTCGTTAAAAAACGAATTAAATGGTTAGGCCGGCCCTGCGTGGTTTAATGAAGTGGCAATAATGCGCTAAGCCTTGGCGCTCCCTATTATATTGAAATTTCGCTTGATTGCCTCGCTGTATTATTAGCGAGGGCTATTCTGATTCTGACAATTTCTAACTCAATCAGCTCCCACATTTTTTATCGTTATTAATTCATTCTTCGCTTTGAATCGTCGATACAATAAAAAAAGAGAGATGAAACCCGATTTGTCGTAATCCGATAACCCGAGTGACGTCACAGCGGGGCGAAGAAATTAAGAAAAAAAATGGCGGCGAGCCGAGGCTTAACGCGACCAAATATTCCTGGACATATACTTACGCTTTGCTTTTTTACATATAATTTCGATTCTGTTCATTTGGATTTAATGCATAATTCAACGCGGGGTTGCGAATCACGGTTTAGTTTTTCGGGGGAGGGGTATCCAAATCTAAACTAATTAAGGAACCCGCGATGGGAAAGATCATTTAGAATTTGAGACGGTGAATTTTTTTCAAGTCGTAACCCGATATTTTCGGATAATTTTTCTATATCTCATTAGAAAAACGGAGGACCTTCCAAGTCGTCAATCCCGCGCTATTTTGATTTGGAAGTTAGGAAGTGTTTTTTGCGGGCTTAGTAGAAGCTGTCCCATCCATACTCGAATGATTTATCTGCCTAATTTCATTAATAAGAGTCTATAGTTACGAATGGACCCTTAGCTTTTTCGTAGAATTTAATTTCCAATCTATTAGCCGCCGCTTTTAGTACGCAAAGTTTTGAAAAGTATTTGTTTTAAGCCAGTGAAATGCATTAATTGACGGCTTTTAAAATTCATTTTGCGCGTGAAAATACCTCTACATGTTATGGTCAAAAAAGCACGCAAAGAAGGCTGTGTGCCCAAGACGTGTGCCCTGTAGTGTCGCGCGCTAAAACGTCATTTCAAAATCCGTCAATTCGTACATGACTTTAAACCACAAATAGTGCTCGGATTTGTTTATTCGTTATCCACAAATTTTCCGATTTATTTTAAAAATGTTGGTAAAAAGAATATCATTTTAACTTATTTATATATGTTTTTACGCAACCAAGCATTCATTTGAATGAAAGTGGTATTTATTTAAATAATTGTTTGTTTTATTTATATAATAGGCTTATTCACTTTCGATTATTTAAACATTTTACAATTTTTATTCAACTATTGGTTATTTAAATAAATATTATTTAAATATCGCCAAGCTTTATTATTTTATTCATGGATAAAAATTAATCGAATGCCGAGCACTAACCACAAATTTCTGGGTGTATAGTTACCTATTTGACCTCTTGGAAGTAACTGGTCTACTGTTCGAAAACTATTTTATTAATTGCTTGTATGGTTCTGTTTTGTTATTCAAAAATGCGGTCACTAATCTCAATAAAATTAATTAAGTCGTACCTAATTTTAAAATTGATTTCCTGAAAATATATTTGGTGTATAATTAAGTATTTGACGTCGTCGAAACTGGGGACAATCGTGGTCCCTAAGAATGGTTAATTATTTCCAAAATAATCTTTCATAAACCCTAAGAATTAGTAACTGGTCCCGATAACCAATTTGACCGTGAAACGTAAAAGGACACTACTCTGACAAATTATAGTTCATGTTAAAATTAATTTTAAATTAAATTTTACAGCTATAGAAAAGCCCTAATCTAATCTTATTTCATTGCTGAAACAAATTTAATATTTTATCATTAACTAGACATAACGTTTCAAATCTTTCGTTATCTCAAAACGGTTCATTTATAGATTCTAGGTCTCGCCTGTCAACTGGTCAACTGTAGATTCTTCTCCCCAGATTGTCCCTCCGGACATTACAATTTGTTTTATAATCGAGTTGCAAATTTCATTGGCGGCGTCCAGCGGGGGAACTCCGGTTCGGACAATGGTCAAACGGGAGTTAATCCTCTCTGGTCACACGCGGCTAAACACCCTCTTAAATGACCTCGACAGGAGGTCAATTCGTGGCCGGAAAGAGTCAATGAAATGAACTGGACACTGGCGCTCTCCTTTCAACCCCTTTTATTATATTTCAGCCCCTCGCCACTGACCCCTCCGGTCATTTGGCCAGTGCCGCGGGTTCCGTCCCTGGGGTATCGGGTCAATCCCGAATTCGTCGGACGCGAGGTCGAATTGAATTAGATCGCGCGGTGTCAGGGCTCAAACAGCCGAGGTTGTTATAGTGGTCTACGTGGTCAGCTACCCTTTGCCATCTCCCTCCAAACCTTGTCTTATTAGAGCGCGGGGTGCGTTTATCGCTAGATTGACCATTTCTGGGAGCGAGCGAAACCCTTTGGGCATTCTCCAATTATGGCGAAAACACCCTCGTTCTTTCGACGAAAATTGATATTTTTGCCCTGTTTGCCATACACTCTCTTGCGGGAGCCCCCCCCCACAAATTTACTCCCCCCTTGTTCGCCATAACGCTACTGCAACGACGCGGAGGAAAGAGACACGCTAGACCATAAGTCTATAATCACGTTTCATAAGTGTCTCAATCGGTCGAAATATTTCTCGGTCGAGAGGTGCGTAATTTTGAAGGTCGGGATCACCATTTAATAAAGATTACCATAATACCCTTTCCATAAAAACTTGTAGAGGTTAATGGTGTAGGGAGCTGTTGACTCGCGGGGCATGAAGGGCTTGCCGCCACCCTCTTACGCATTGTAACCCGGACACCTGTTTAAAGGCATTAAAAGTCACTCGATGACTTGGGCCTATAAGGTGGTACCTGGGGTATTAGCATAGCTGATTATTATTATTATTAATATTAATAAAACCAGGCCGCTAGCAAAAAACATATGCACCAAATTATTTTACATGAATTGGTCTTAAGTATCGACACCTTGCTCCAAAGAGTATGTCTTAGTCTGAAGTCCAATTAAAATGTATGGTTATTCTAGAATTGCCTCTCAGTAATTTAACACGCGGATGACAGGAAATTTACACGCTTATAAACTTATGGCTAGTCTTCTTGTCGAAACGTTCCTACAAACCAAAAGAACAATTGTTCTGAAAAAATGTTGTAAAGTCAACGCGTTTTAAATAGAAAATTAAATTGAAAACTAACGCTACATTTGAAATTTTAGCAATATTTACATGAATTTCTTTAGTGTAATTCTTTAACAATCGCGTCGCAAGAAGTCTGTTTTAAGGAACCATTGAAATATCGCACTGATTTTATGTTTTTAGGGGGAGGGATATTATACTGTTGGAGCATTTATTTCAGAAACCAGGATTTTTTAAATGATTTTATATATAAAGTCTATGGGAGGGAAATATGTGGATTTTTACCCAAATTTCCTAGGCGATTTTAGGTACCGCTAAACAAGGATGATAGGGACGCTAATATATGCCTCTAATAATAATAATCTTCTTTGTCGTATAGCTAAGATCAAAGTGTAGTATCCTATTCTTACCATATGACGTAACGGTTGTTATACTATTGGACCGAATCCCATTGAACCGAAAAGTATTTTCGTTTATAGCCCAACATGGCGGGATTCGGTTGAATGAGGAATTTAAATCTGGTTCGTTTTCACTTCGGGTAGGTTAGTTCAGGTTGGGTTAGGTTAGGTTAGGTTAGATATGGTAGGCAACTATTACACGTCGGGTCTTATCAAAGTTATTTTCAAAAATTAAACCCGGAAATATCGAATTTCAAGGGAAAAAGGTCTAAATCGGTACGAAATAATAAATATTTAAGACATAGTTTAGTCCAAATTAGATATACTATCGTCACGTACCCTACGATATATAAAAATGTATCACTAACGTTATATTGTATGAAAACCGCGCAAAACGCGGTTTTCGGTCGATTGGATTTCGGTTGAATGGTACATTCGGACGAATGGGATTTCGGTCCAATGGTCTACAATCGACGTAACTCGTCTAACAGCCGTTTAAATTGAATCGATACGTGCTAATCATACTGGCAATAGTTGTACCGTTAGATTTAACTAAATTCCGGACATAGTTTTTGCCAAGAGCTTTGTTGTAGAGCTTAATCTGGACTACAGGCTTTGGTCAATTTACGATTCAATTGTAAAGTTTCCCACGTAGTCTTTTTGAATGGCACGGAAATGTTGGTTTGTCAAATGTTATAGTTTATTTCACCGGCATTGCTCGATTATTAGCGGTAAAACACAATGAACTTCCGTTCGTTCTCGGAACAATATGACATTTGCGTTCGCTTGTTCTTTTCCCAGCCACTTTTAAATAAGAGTTGTAAATCTGGCGAGATTTTTATAAATCGGAAACGTACGGTTTTTGCGTTCGTTGAATAATTATTTCGGCAGCTGCTCGCTCGTTTCATGCTCAGTCAGTTTTAACGTGCCAACTAGACCGCTGTTTTCAAAGCGAATTGTTGGCGACATCTATGTTTACGCGTTTTTAAAATTATATTACTGTATCGATTAATTACGATTATTATGAATATATCATACAATAAAGTTAAGTAACTTGCAAAATTAAAGTTTAAAAGACAAAACGGGTACTATGAATTCTTAATTATCTTAATATTGGTAGTTAGAAAATGTTAGAAATTGTTGCGATAATATTATCATTAGAAAGAATAACATAAGTCTAAAATAATGTTCATATTTTTGTGAAATATTTAATTGAAAGCTGTTAAGGAAGAAAATCGCCCTCTAGCGGGGCGCTAGCTGTGGAAGTCAACTATGTATGCACCGATATATCGGCCTGTTTTTCTAATTTCGGTATCGGCTAACATAAGCTTAAACGAAGCCGACATTGAACGATACCGGTATTAGAAAAATATTTTCAGGAAAACTTCTAAAAATAAGAAAGTTCTCGATTAACTAATGATAATATTCAGAAGCTAGATCATACCATTTTATTAGACAGGCTAAAGGCCTAAGTTTTTTTCTGCCTGTCCCCCTTTAAATTAACTTAGTGGAGCACAAATACCCTGGTGGTAGGCCAACCGCTGAACATGTTGGCCTAATTTAAAGGGGGACAGGCAGAAGAAAACCTAGGCCTTTAAGAGTGTAGACAAATAAAAACAACGATATTTGTATTGTTATAGAAAATATGTATCAAGTAAAATGAAAAGAAACATATTTGGATATGCTCTTGCAAACTTTTTTAATTAAATATTAGAATAATATGATAATATCTATACACTACTGTTATGATAGATAACTTTGTTAATATCAGATCAAATATAGGCGGTACCCATATCGGTGCATCCCTATATAGCCAACACAAAACCACTATGGTTTTTATCGCGAATAGTTATCAATAAAAATGTTGCGTGTGAAGAATAGAAAGTGTCATACTTTTAAAAATATATTAAGAACTTATGATCTTACTTAACTCTTTTAAAAATAGCAAAAATATATTCGCTCTTGAACCTGCAAATATTAAGCCCATTTAGTTTTTAAGCTTGGCGTTTTAAATGTACAACTGTCAAAAACCTTTAACCCAGTTTTTAAAATATGGCACTTCAAAATAATTACGTTTTATGGAAATACCTTATAAAATGTCAAAATCATTCAAATAAAAATATACTTATTAAAAATGACATTAATTTATTTTTAATTTGATATTTTTAAATGTGAAAGGTTTTATCGAAATTTCAATAAGACATTTTTATGTCTGCAATTTTTATTCAAATAATAAATAAAGCCGCACGAAAATGTGGATAAGAGTAGCTGAGATTGGAGATAATTTATAGTTTTGGTATTTCGTATTCGTTTTCCGGCTTTTACAATGTCGCTGAGGTAACCCAATTTAAGAGAGTATCATTTCATAAAGTTATCAATAATATAATACTCATATTTACACTATCACTCACAAGGAGACTACCCGAGGTGGTTATCACCGATTTTGTCGAAACTCGGGGGTTAGGTAGACCTTATGGTAGTATGAAAATTACCAAAGGGAAAAGTTGCAATGGGCTTTAGTTTTCCCATGGCAACCGAAAATGTTTTTGATCCCTCAAAACCAAAAAACCTCCATTTAAAAAAGCATGGGGTTTTCTTGGTTTCACAGGGTACTTAATTACTTAAAAAATTTTCAAAACTTACCCAAAAAGATGAATTTGACCTATTTTCGGTAAAATTGATCAAGGATTTTGGGTAAAATTGATCAATTTGGGTTAAAATTTAACAAAATTTAAATTGATCAAGGATTTTGGGTAAAATTTATCAATGTGGGCTAAAATTTAACAAAATTTGGGTGACCGAGAAAATCCCATGCTTTTTTAAATGGAGAGGTCAAAACATTTTCGGTTGCCATATGAAAACTAAAGCCCATTGCAACTTTCCCCTTTGGGAATTTTCATACTACCATAAGGTCTTCCTAACCCCCGAGTTTTAACAAAATCGGTGATAACCAGCTCGGGTAGTCTCCTTGTAAGTTAGATGAGATAAGTGTTTATTTTCTAATAACGTATTCGTTTGAATTTTAATTATTATTTATTTATACTTAGGGATAAATTAGTACACATCCCAATGAAGCGTAAGTTTTACATCTTGCATCGTTAGGCGAAGTAAAACAGTCGTTAAATTATGTGCCGTGTTGCGGTGTACGAGATCAGCGGTTTGGTGAAATATTATCACACATTTTATTGACCTCTCAAGTAATGGAAACATATAGCTATATACTTAAACCATTTCCGGAATAACGTATTGCAAAACTGCGCTACATTTAAACAGGTTTTGGCCAATTCGCTTCATTATGAAAACCCCATGCCCGGCAACGGTGTTTTCATGTGCACTTTATAGTAATAATTACAAATCTTTTTTTTTTCATATTTAGATAAGTGGTTTTTCTATATCGCGTATTCTTAGCTATTTGTATAAAGCTAAGGTAACCTACGTGAAGAGTGTATATTTCGAAATATACATTTAATATAAATGGTATATTTACAGAATAGAGACGATATCGTTTTTTAACTGTATAAAAAGGTTTTGTTTAAAAATGTGTCCGGTAAATGATTAACGTTTAGTACTAATGTTTAAAATATGACGGTTTTTTCGTTCCTTAAAACTCAAAAGGGGAAAAGTACTCTAGCCGGCGCCTGTACGATGGTTGTAAGAACATGGGAGGAAATTTCCATAATCACAAACTACAATCACTGTAAAACGGCAGCAATGGCATGAAAAAAGTATATACTTGACACTATATTAATGAAATTTGAATGTGGTCATGATACAAATGATGTTTTTTTTATTTCAACAAGAAACTTCATTGAATTTGATTTGTTTCTTCCACAATTAAATGTAATAACCTTATAATATGTTTCCTTGTAACCGAGTCAGAGTAAATAAATAAACTACCAACTCAATGGCGGTTACTGCAAACACAACCACCTAATATCAGCCAACTCATATACCGTTCTTATTTTTGGACATTCAGCTGTTAATATTCCCAAGCCGATCTCAGGCTTACACAATACCGCGCAATCCCCTCACGATTGCCTTCGTATAACCCACCCACACGAGTCCGGCTGCACCACAAAAACCAACCCACGCACTTATCTCTCTGCTCTGCTATTAGCCAGATAGCCGAGAGTAACCTCGCTCTAGTCTTCTTTCGTAGGTGACGCCGATGGTGATCTAACCAACGGTCGCCAACTGAAAGTCAATAACGTAATAGACGGAGTTTCGTCTAATGTAACATTTCTCGCAGTTTTTTTATTCCCGCGTTACCCACGTTACCCCGAAATGCCGGCGATCGACGAAAGGAAACAAAAAGGAACCCGTCGGATAGGCGTAGTTTGAAAGGACCCTGGGAAAAGACATTTGGCCAGGGGTCGTCCTGGGTTCCTTCTACGTAGACGGGTGATGTAAAAGGGACAGGAGAGGGTGGTCCCTCATTGTCGACGTTACAGGCGAGGGTCATCGATTGGGGCTGACCCCTGGCGAGAAAAGAGCCGGACTATCTACCGCGACGCGCTAATATTGTCTCCTTGTAGTGGTCACTCTTTTCCCCTTTCTGCTTTTCTACTTTATGGCTAAGAACCAATTAGGGTACGACTTTAGCGATAAAATCGACCAATAGGGTTGAAGAGTATGACCTGAATAGATACTCTTCGCCCCCCTTCCTTTCCCCCTTCGATTGCGTCGCTCATTTTTGCGTTCCGCGTGCACTTTTTTTCTTCCAAACTTTTTTTAGCGTTTTGTGGGGGCTGAAATAAGATGAATTATTTCGTTCGACGTGGCGGTGTTGGTGTGTTGGAAGCGTGCGGTTAATCACCTACGCGTCGCCTGTCCGGAGCTGAAAGGTGAGAAGGGTACGGCGTCGTAGTTACCCTTTCCCCCTTAGGCCTTGGCTCGGGTTTTGGCGACCTACGAGGCCTCTGTTACGTCGATAGCTTTTGTTTCCGCAGTCTGTCACAGTGTACACGGGATTTAATATTTAATGTCCGTACATCTAGATGGAAGTAAACATTGGCAACTTTCTGCCATTAACAAGCAGCCTTATGACGTTTTTGCCACGACTCGCGTCTAGAGTTAAACAGAACCTTCAAGACCTTTTCAAAGTTACGGTCACGAAAGCTTGTAATTATAATTAGGGATTTTCTTACCGACATTTTCTGAAATTTGAAAACTATCATACATTATATCATAAGTAGGATAATATGTATAAGTATGACACTTCATCGCTATCCGGTTGTGACTTCGATAACTTTAACTTTTTATCGGTTTGAAACCACTGCTTCACGAAATTTGAAACGCATTGAAAATTAACAATAACGCTTATTTTTAACCTAAAATTAAATATAAAATTATATTTAAAGGTAATATAACCTCAACGCATTCCTAATGGAAGGCCTCTAACAATTTGAGCAAGAATTCACTAACTAGCGCCAGAAATATCTAATAGCGGCCAATATTGGAAGTTTTGGTTACCAGCGCGGTAACTACACTGTAAACTATTGGTGGAAATCAGTTAATTTTTTCGCTCGGTATATAAATATTTCGGTTCTGAAGTCCTCCTTAAAAGTACGAGCAATTATAGAAGAAGTAAAATTACTTTCAAATAGGTCGTATTGAATTTTATAAAACAAAATAATTATTAATAAAATCAATCTTGTACACTGGAAATCTGTTTTATAAGATGACTTAAATGATCCGCATTTATCATTAATAAATATCCGAAGATTTTAATTATCTGCTCGATAGATGGACATAATTAAAACTGATTATAGAAAATACAGTTCAATTGGGTTACTAAAACTGTAAAGAGAATAAAGTTCAATTGGGTTACTAAAACTGTAAAGAGAATAAAGTTCAATTGGGTTACTAAAACTGTAAAGAGAATAAAGTTCAATTGGGTTACTAAAACTGTAAATAGAGAATAAAGTTCAATTCGGTTACAAAAACTGTATATAGAAAATGAAGTTCAATTCGGTTACTAAAACTGTATATAGAAAATAAAGTTCAATTCGGTTACTAAAACTGTATATAGAAAATAAAGTTCAATTCGGTTACTAAAACTGTATATAGAAAATAAAGTTCAATTCGGTTACTAAAACTGTATATAGAAAATAAAGTTAAATTCGGTTACTAAAGCTGTATATAGAAAATAAAGTTCAATTGTGTTACTTAGACTGTACATAGAATAAAGTTCAATTCAGTTACTTAAACTGTATACAGAATAAAGTTCAATTAAGTTACTTAAACTGTATATAGAAAATGAAGTTCAACACCGTAACTGTAACGTCTTTAGAGAATAAAGTTCAAATCCCTTACTAAAACTGTACATAGAAAATAAAGTTTAATTCCGTAACTAATACTTTACGAAAAAAAACGTTGCTTCAAAAATACCGACTTTCACGGTAACTTTTTAAAAAGCCTTATTTGCGTAATTTTCGGGCGAGGCTTAAGAAAATTAATTCGTAGCCCGGCAAGATTGAATTGAAGGATAAGTAGGGCGAATATATCCAGGAGACGTTTTTTGGGGGTGCGGGCGCAACGGCGGGACCACATTCTTTTGTGGTATTTTGGACGGGTGGGCTTTGAGTCTTATTACGCGTGATGTATAGAGGGGAAAGTTAGGGAGCAGAAAAAAGGTTGAATGTTATCAGTCGTGGACAGGCAGTTCGGGTCCCCGAAGAAGAAGAACCCCGGCTTTTCTTCGGGCTCAGACACCCCGGCTTGAACCGGGGGCCTTGCTAGCCGAGAACGTGTGTAAAACCCCTTTCGAGCTAGCGTTGGCGAAACCTTTGCCAACCCCGTATCGACCTTACAATATGTAGTCTTCGCCCGAATATCCACCGTCAGATAGCGGCCCGACAGAGTTCGAGGCACGGGGCTAAAAGAATTTTCCAAACCTAGGCGGGCTAGGGAAAAACAAACAATATTTTGTCATTTTTGTGGCGCTCGACGCGGAAGAAGCGACGCTTACGTTCACGGGATTTCGTTGAGCTGGATTATGGCGGGCGCGAAAGCAGAGACGGGCGTGCCCGGGCGAGATAGAGGGACGCAAAAAGAGCTTAAGAGAATGGAGAAGCTAACAAGTTAAACAAAACAAGAGTTTAATCCCGTAGGAGACTCGGATAACGGAGGACTCGCGAAAGTATCGCTTTTAAACGATCCATAAACACCGCCTTAGATAAAAAGCCCAAAAAACCCTCGGCTTAGACAAACTGTTAAACTGATTATTTTACCTGCTGTTAGGATTCATTTGCCAGTTTTCTAGTGCCAAACGTAGTGTCATAAGTATATTATTAGTGTCTATAAGTGTGCCAGTTCGTCGAAATTATTACTGTGTGGATCTATCATCTATGCAGATTCGACATAGTACCCAAATGGATAAATACGCTATTTAGAAACTATGACGACCAAGCAAAGAGCGTATTAGGAATAATGTCTAATTCTAAGGCTAGAATTTTTATAATTATTATAACAAATCACATCAAATAAAACTCAACAGATGCCGTCCTCCTTGTGCAATATTGTTTAAATTACAAACCAAATACATTTAACATTATCATTTAGCAAAATGATAATGTTAGTGACTTTTTTAAGTAAAAAACTTTGAAACTACTTTGGTTAAAACTTCATTTAAATAAATTGCATTGTTTTAATATATTACGATAATTTAATTTAAACTTGTACGACATCTTTGCATTACATCATCTATTACAAAAATACCTAATTTTTACATCATTATTGGTTTATCATTAGTTTAAATAGAAATATTAAAAACCATTTTCTATCGCGATATTACATAGGTCCGCCTTTGAAATTAGTTATTTCTTTACCCACAGCGTTCCTACGCTATCGTATAAACAAAAATCGTCCCCAATATGCGTCTTCGGCATTTATTGATTCGTTTGGTATCGTGACACTCGCGAAACTTATTGTATAGCTGCCAGCATCGGGGTGATAGTGAGAGAGAGACAGAAAACAGGGAATGGAGTAGGGTGGGCTGTGTAGTGTAGGCTATCTGTTCGCGGCCATCAACGCGAGTGCGTCATAGAAAGTATTATTGCATTATTGCTGATCTCGCGAAGAATGAGCGACAAAAATGACTTCCCCGAGTGTCGTAGAACCGACGACGACGTTGATCGCTTTTCGCCCGGAGAAGAGCACTTCCTATTATGTGGCGCTGAACACTATAGATCGGACGATGGTCAGAATGAGGGAGGATAGGGAGAGGGGAGAATATTTTCCTATACAACCTTAGATTGACCACTACACTCGGATTTTCCACGTACGATCGCACCAATACCAAAGATTCACACTTTTCGCCTGCCGAGAATGGGAAAATACGGCGACTATTTTTTATTTTAGATATTAGTGTTGATTAGCTATTGTACTTCGTAGCTTTTATTTTATTGCTATAATGAAGCTTAAAATATTGAAATTAAAGGAAAAAACATTGCATTTTCGAGACAAAAGCATCGATTTCTAGGAATTTGATTCGCGGGCAGACCATTGTAAAAAAGCAAATAAAATTAAAATGTTGGTACGTACGGGGGGGGGGGTGTGCCCACTGTACCCCCGGGTAAACAACTGTCAACTGTCACCAGCACCCCTCAGCTTGAAAATTTCAAGAAGATGGTCTTCTGACTAAAATTTTCAAGGACCCGTGATTCCATTATTTTACACAGGCCCAGAAAAGTTTGTAAAAACACCGTATTGTCCACAATCGCTTCTTTACAGGTATATAGAATAATCTAATTTCTATTAATTATGATGTAGTTGGTACACTTTCGAAAATTTTCATTTTTAATGATACGAGGTACGAAATAAGCGGAGTTATTCTGTTTTCACATAGAGTTTTCAAACGCCGTTGTGACCCTTAAAGGCCGATTACATAAATCTTCGGTTTACTCTGTCTTTCTTTGGAAGTAGGCTGACTGCATGGCACTCGTGTATTGCAGTAAGCCTACTTCCAGTGGAAGACAGAGTTAACCGAAGATTTATGTAGTCGGCCTTTAAAAGTAGTATAACGAATATTTTTATAATGAATGTAAAATTTCCCATTTTAAAGATTTAAAAAACGTTTGCGGTTACTGACGCTAGTTCCGTTAGCACGCGATTTTTCGATTTATTTTCTACTGTCTTTAAGTTAAGCTTTAAATTCTATCAACACTATAGTATACATTGTATCAAATAAAAACGTGTAATTTTCATCAATTAAAACAATCTTTACATCGTTGAACACTTTAAATTTAAATAGAAATCTTAAAATCCATTTTGGATTGCGTTTTCAACCGTGATATTACATAGGTCTGGAAATTAATTTTTTACCCACAGCGTTCCTACTTCACTTTATTTATAAGCCAAAAAGCGACCATTCTATAGCGACACTATAGTAAATACTTGGGATTTATTTGTAGGGGTTTCCTCCATAAGGGGGGTGGCGGTAGGGGAAGAGGGGTGCCAGGAACGGAGGGGGTCAATCTCTCACACAATGAAATCGAAAAGGAAGTCAGGCGTCGAGGCAAATCAAAAGAGCGACGCTCGGACAATGGCTAGGCCTTGGCCGGGCCGGCAGCGAGGCGCGTCTATACGAGAATATAGCGCCGTACAAGGCCTAGTGTCGGAACCCGTTGTCCGTGTGATGTCCGAATCCAATTTAGTCTTCGGCTAATGGCATCTACCCTCTCTCTCTTCCCAAAATATATATATGTACGGCACTCCCTCACCTCAACGCGCCAAGGCCTAGAGATCCTTGTACTACCTACCGCGCCCGCAATCTTTACCAGCTCAGGCGACCCTTCGTTCCGTACTGGGCCTTTTACGTCGCGTATTATTTTTGGCTGCTTCTGACAAGCGGTTAGTGTTCCCAAGCTGTTTTTATTCCGCGATTTATTTAACGGGAATATCTTCGCATTTCCGTAACTACTTATATAAAAATTCCTAAGAA
The DNA here is from genome assembly GCF_980474605.1 of Leiobunum rupestre. Taxonomy (NCBI): domain Eukaryota; kingdom Metazoa; phylum Arthropoda; class Arachnida; order Opiliones; family Sclerosomatidae; genus Leiobunum; species Leiobunum rupestre. The sequence continues at coordinate 16,909,984 of NC_143394.1, forward strand.
ATTCCGCCGAAGCCCCGAAACTCGTAAATTTCGAATTATTTTTAGACAAGACTAAATCTTTTCTATAATGTCGCCGAATGTGTCAGATTGAAGTCTACTTAATTTCCTTTTATTTTTATTGCTCACTTGGAGGAGCTAGTTGTTGGATATAATTGAGGCTTTCGTGTAGTTTCGGTGTCTATTTGAAAGGTTCAATCTGGTTTACAGCCTTACTTTTATTCATCTAAAATTTTAAGTAATCCAGGTCTAACGTTCATCAAAACCAGATTCATTTACCACAAAATATATACATATTTAACTTAAAAATCCTACAACTAGAATTAACGTAAAAGTCTTGAAATCCTGGTTAAATATTTACAGTTTAAAACCACATGCTCATAATATGTCAGCCATGCTTTTTTACCAATAAAAAATAAAATTGCAGTATCGCATAATTATCATTTAAAGGATTAAAAGCGCATCAAAAGATACGTTAGTACTAAGGATGGTAATTTACGTAAGGCTTATAACACGGGACCCCAGGCTACACGGGCTCTAGAAATCTTTTCTCACTAGTTCCTGTCGAAATATCTCGAAAACGGCTTCTAGATTGTACTATTTATTTTATACCTCGAAATCCAATACTTAATGCAAACCAGAATTTGAAATTACCGAAAAGTATAAATTTTGCCCCGACCAACTTGTTAGTTTCATAGAAAAATTCAGCTTCCCGTTTTCTAAGAAATCTCCACATTGAGGCGACGGTAAAAAGGCTTAAATGGGGGCATATTTTTAAAGAGGGGCCAAGAACCGCTAACGCGCATATGCGAGGCAAAATGGCACTAACGGGTTAAGTTACCCCGGCAAACCTAATTAAATAAAAAATATAGCCTTTTTTCTAGGAATTCCTGATGGGAGGACGCCATCTAGCGGTGGGAATGAGTGACAATTTCGCAACCCCGTTGAAGCTCGTTAAAAGGCTAGGATTACCACTTTGAAATCGGTTTTTGGGGTAACGCGGGTAAAAGCCAAGACCAGGAATTTTTTCTAAGCTAATATGTCACTTTTCAGCTCTCCGTTTCAGCAATAAAAACCTGGGAAAAAAACCTCTTCGGGTGACGCAAAACTCATTCAGGATATAAAAAAAAAGCTATTAGTTGGTTGGAGTGAAGTTACTAACCCAGCTATTTATTCTCGAATTGGGTACTTCTTTAAATCCTATTTTTTTGTCGAACTCGAGGGGGTGAACTATTTGGGTCATGGCAAGGTCAACCTTACGAGACATTAATTCTTTAATGGTATATAGCTAAGAAAGATTTTGTTTTTTTCGAAGGTCATAGAGTGGTATTTGTAAAGGTTGGACATTCATCTATACTTTGTAGAAAACGAATTTTATAAATATTTATATAATAAGAAAAATTAGGTCGTTTGCTACTATTTCTGTCAAATTCATTGGTTTTTTGCGTTGGGTTGAAATATTACTCAGATTACATTTACTCTAGTCAACACGGACTAGCGACGGTTTAGAATGAGGAAATATCGCAACAAAAAATCATTTGAGACCAGGGCTGGACATAAGGATATTTTTTTTAGTAGTCAGCCTGACTAGTGAGTCTCCTATCTTAATTAACCGAGGGGGTAGCCACTTAAGAAATATGGTGTACAAATAGAGAAATAATTATTTCCGGAAATCTATAAATGCATAAGAAATGCATTAAGGAAAAATTAGAAATATTTAAGAAATATAGAAAATATTTGGAAATCAGAAATCTGGTGTACAATTTTTCTCCAAGTGGCTAACCCCTCGTAATTAACAGCCAAAATTTTGCTTCACCCGTCAGAATTAAAATAGGAATTTATTATCACTTGGCCGATCACAATTTTATTTAATAAAATACGATTGATTAATGATGAATTTATGATACGCCATATTCGCCATTATTTTTGAATATTTAGGTAAATTTTTGTTTGGGATTGGGTCATTTCATATTTATTTTTCGGATGGGTAAAAATTATTTAGCCCTTTTTAAGGACGGGGCAAAGTGTTAATATTTTTAAATGTCGGGCAGAATATGTTTATCCTTTTTTGGGTCGGGCAAAATTATTTATTATTTTTCGGGCCCGGTTAAATTTATTAGTTATTTTTTATCTGTCAGAGCAAAATTTATAATTCTTTTTTCCGACCGTGTTTAATTTTTACGAATTTGGGTCGGCCGGGTTAAGTTTTTTTGTAAAATTTTCGGGTCGGCGGGCGTAAAAAATAGTCAACCCGACTCGTCTCTATCAGCCTGGTGTGGATCTATTAGTTCGAGATGACAATATAGGCTATGACTGGGGCAATACACCGGGGCGGATTCGGGAGCCCAACGTAACGGAGGAAGGCCCGGAAAAGTGTCGGGGAAAGTTGGTTGTATTCCGGATGTAGAGAAACCCACTTAGACCCGGGAGCTTGGAGAAGAAACTAGTTCCATTATAAAGAGTGAAAAAAGAGGGACGGCCCGTCGCCGGAAGTGGCCCGCGTATAGCGGAAGTAGGGGGCAGGAACCAGAGGGGGCACCGCCGCAAAATAAAGAGAGAGCGGTGAAGACGTTTTGTTACGGGCGGAGGGCGAGACATTCAGTTTGGTCCGCGATGATCATATCCTTTAGTTTAGTATTACGCGTGGCGAACGGCCGCCATTTTGGGGGTTAGTGAAAGAGAGCCAACATTTGCACTTTCTCCCCATTCATGGCGGGGGTTCCCTTTGATGGTCGGGGGATGATGTCGGACCCCGGGGGCGCAAACCCCTCCGACATCTAGTGTCTCTTTTTCTTTTCGCGTCGAATGAGGCTTAAGAAACGCGTCTCCTAAACCCACCCGCTATCATTAGGCCAGATTTAGATAGCGGACGCTTTTCCTCGCAATATACCAGGGGGCTTTGACTAAAAGGAATCCCTCACCGCTAGGGCGCGCTGTATCTTTTTAGGCCAAATATCCCTTGATTTATTACCAGCGTTTGATGTTATTGAATATGTTTCTTGGGGCTATGTACCGTGTTTATTACGTGTTTATGTATACTATTATGGGCGATCCTTTCGGGGTCACTTCCAAAGCGAATATATACAAATGTGCTGCCGTCTGGTGACCTTTTTAGAAACCTTTTAAAACGATACTTATTAACATAAAGTAGACCGTTTCATGGATCAACTAAATTCACCTTTTTATCGCTAGGAGCGCTTTTAATTGACTTTTAGGGTGAAAAGTCTGTAGGGACCTCTAAAGCAACTCACTGTGTAAACGGTGCGTGAAAACTCTTATATTTCAGAGTGAAGATTAGGCGAAGTGCGAAATTAAGTATTTGAAGTTAAGTCGCAATAAATACCCTTAATTTTCAAAACACATTAAATTGAGAGCGTAATAAAATAATCCGGAAACCACAGATTGTTAAACATTTTACAAACTAAAGTTTCCCCAAATTTTACGTGTCGTGTGCTATTTTTCGGTATAAATCTTTAATGATGTTTTTAAAATTTATTCTTTTTGTAAACTTCAAACTAAACTAGTGTTTTTTAAACAGTACAGAAATGTTTTCTTCCCAAATTCTTCCAATCCGTGTTCAGGAATTTTACACCAATAAGGCGTGGTTTATAACCATTTCGTAAACTCAGGCTAGTTTTCCAAAATACATCCATCAACGGTTTATTCTGACAAAATCATACGTAAAGGCGTTTTCTTCGAGTGCAACCGAAACCACGACGGCGAGCAAAACCAGCTTAAATTGGTCCCAAACACGAGTTTTTCTGAATATTTAATAAATTTTTGCTGACTTTGTGGACTTGGGGACATTACGGGGGTACTTTCTTTAAAGCTCGCGTGATTTTTTATACCGTCAACGTGAAGATAGCTTTAATACTGATGACCAGAGGGGGGCCAAATAGACAAGAACGCCCCCCCCAGACAATGAGATAAAGGAGGGGATCCCGAAATGGCCAGCGGTTCGGGGAGTTTATGGGAACTCATTCCGAATTCGGACCAGGTCCGGTCAAATCTTGTTCCTCTTCGTAGAAGAAAGCTCGGATGGCCGCTAGACGCAAAAAATCCGGGTGGGGGATTTAGGGGTGAAAATAGGGGAGCTCAAAGTTGAGAGGTCGCAGGGGTGAGACCGTGTCTGGGTCTGACATGCCCGCTCGCGTACCGCGCAGGGGGAAGCTGCGCTTTTTTCTTCAGCCAATATTGGATCCAGCGAAGTCACCCTGAAGATCGGCATTCACTGTAGCCCCTTATCTTCTTAGGCCTCGGCTTCCGCCTGGAATCTTCTTCAACCCCCTATTTATTAGCTACAAAATTTATCGCTTTCTTCTGCTCCCACCCCGGCACCCTACCCCCTGTTTAATATTAGTTTTTCCAGGGATATAAATCACGGCAGAGGGCGACTTTTACCTATCGGGTTCGTGTTTAGGGGGTCGCTTTATGTATAGCTCGAAGGAAGTTCTAATGGCCGCTTAAACGAAGCGTAATGGGTTGCCGGCGCGTACGCCTCTCCCCAGGCTTCGGCCCCCTGCGGGATAAGCGGCGGAAATGACGTCACCGGAAGCGTTCCCGGTTAAAGGGTTGCGCCTCAAAGCTAAACAGAAATCGCCTTCCCGTTACAAACCACGCTTCGTCGGTTACCATCTCCTTGTTTTTACGCTTTCCTGGTGTCTCCTTCGCACGAATAAGGTGACTTAAAGCGGTTCTTAGAGGAAAAACCAAGGCTGTGTCCGATAAATCGAATTTACAATAAGCTTATTTGATATTCTTTTTATCTCAGTGTGTCATCTTTACGCTTTGTTTTTACACATTGGGTAACTATTTCCACATATTTTATATCAGTACTCTATATCGAACTAAATTAAAGGGTATTTCTATTTGTGTAATTATTGATTTTGATACGTCTGTTTAAAACAAATCGGAGTGCCTTATATAGTTGGGGATAGTGGAAAATGTTACCAGGAAGAGTTTACATATTTTCCCGTCAGATGGCGCTGAAGGTTGCAGCTAAGTCAGCTTTTCTAATTGGCCGCTACGTGTCTATATGTAAATTGAAATGTCATATTTTTGACGTATTCTAATCTAACAAAATACCAGACGATTCCACAGTATACTACAAGGAACTGTAATTATTTTTAACTAAAAAGCGATGCACGTTAAACGGAAGTTTTATTTTAAAATGGCGTCGGTTCCGGTTGCCAAATTAAACGAAAACGATAAGGTATTCTATTAGGAAATATTATGAATCCGGAAGTTAACTATTCAATATGGTGAATTTTCCATTTAATCTTAAAACCAGTTTTAAAGAAGCTTAAACATTCCCTACTGTTTCCTCTATAGACCAAATGTAGGTAGTTTATCCCGCTTGGTTTATCCTTACACCCGGTATATAGAGTTGGAGGTTTTTTAGGAGGCAGGGCCACCGTCTCAGGGTCTGACCTTTATTCGGCGGCTGGTCAAAGAGCAAACTTCCCTTGACTCAGGCGGTCTTCTTGTGGTCCCAACTTTAGCCAGTCAAAAGAGTGTAGGAAAAGGGAATGAAGAATCTTCTAGAAGCGGCTTTCAGACGCTCGTGTCCCGCAGCTGGGACTAAGATAAGGAAGGCTTCATCTGTCATTTCCCCCCTTTTTTACCGTTAGGCCTTTGACCAAGGAGTGCCAAGGCCTAGCGTTTTTCTAAGCTTCGATTTTGGCTCCCTATAACTTCCACTCAACAGTCTTGGCCCTGTTAAGGATTAAAAGCTACCTCGAGTACGGCCTTTCGCGCCCTAACACGTAGATCTTAACCCTGAACGCGCTAAGCCTCGTTCGCATCTCAATTCGTTAAACCCGTAACGTAAGCCGACTTTCGATGAAGTTAAAGCGCGAACAAAACCCTTTTGGGATTTCCGTAAGGGGGGATGCAATGAGGGGAATGGTAGCGCATTAATCACGTGTCCCAAACGTCTTTTATTGCCCTCCGAAAACGCTATCGCTTTCAAAACTTCGTAGCGGATATTTCACCTTCTGTTAAGGACAAGTATTCGGAGCGGTTCTGGGTTAAACATACGTCACTTGAGAGTAGAAATAATAACCAAGGCTCAAAAGAAATATTGTCTCAGGTATTTAGAGTGAAACGCCAACGCTTTATATGATTATGGGCTCTAGAAAGACGCTATAACTCTTTCTATAGAATTACGAAGAAGTGAAATTTTGTGATAATGCAGAATACCCGACGATACAAAACTTTCTTTAGACTTTACTAAACTATTCATTTTAAATTGACTTTAAAACAAGCTGGTTTATTTTTTGAATTATCTAAACACTTTTCTCTTGACATCGAAATGCCTAATATAGTTAAAATTAACATAAACTATTGTAGGAAACAAAGATTTTCGTCCGTACGTCGTTGACAAAATTCATCTTCAGTACGTTTGCAGGAAACTCCGACTATACGGTATGTTTTTACCTAGAGTAGCTTTAGCCGCTGCTATAGTACGATTATAAATCTGTCTTGAGGATAAAATTATAAGAAATATATAAATAAAATAAATATCAATAAAATAAAATAATATATTTTTATAAATAAAATCGTCTATATTCTATTTTAATTGTAAATCGAGTTGAATAATTTTAAAATTCTGGATCTGAAGACGTAAACGCCTTCAATAGTGGCCATTGATTTTTAATAGAGCGTTCTTTAAAATCGGCCCAAAACCGGACAAACGTTTCACACAGACTATAGAGCTAGTTTAGCCGGACTAACAACTTTTGTTATTCTTTGGTTTAAGATAAAAGAATATTTTCATGATCTAAGTTTCTTTTTAAATGACTAGTATTGTGCTTATTTGCATATACATATATTACAAAAATCTTTTAAAATAAAAAAAACGGCGCGGAAATTAGTGAAGCCTAGGCTAGCAACTACGCTACTCCTAAAAATCGACTGCTCTCAATTTCTTACGGGTTTACCACAGTAGTGGCGCCAGGATTTTTGGGGAGGTAGGCCAACCATTTGGAGGCCCCCTCACCACAATTTTTTCAAATCCGTCCACGTGGATTATTGATTTTTTTTAAGCAAGTGGTGAAATGTTTGGGTAAAATGGGTACGCGACGAAAAAAGTAGAGTTTATTATTAATATAAACATTACTAAACACTGAGTGTGTGTTGATCCTTTTTGTGTACCGATAACACTTAACAAATGAGTGGTTATTTACTTATTTCTACCACTGAATTCCAGTCTACCAATTTACATTAATTCCTTCGGTACTTCGAATGTACATCCCTTACATCAGAACTTACAACTTGACGAAAATGAATGTACGTAGGTACACTAAGTAAAGTAAGTTAAGAACCATTAACTTGTAAAGATAAAATTAAAGATACAATTTCGATATAGTAGCGCTCGCGAAAAATTAAAACTAAAAAAAAAACCACGGTCAAAGAAAAGTGACTCGTACCTTTGAAAGGAATAAAAACAGCAGTGTCGTTAAGCCAATCACTCGCATTGAATATTGGAAAATTAATAAATACATTTTTATTAATAAAGAATTTTTTTTAAATTAAATAATTTGGAGGCCCGTATATTAAATTTTGGAGGCCCCTTAAGACGACTTTTGGAGGCCCCTACCAAAATTTCAAGTAGGCCCAGGCTTACCCCGGCCTATTGCTGGCGCCGCTACTGGTTTACCAGATAAATATTTTTCTATCACACGAAAAACCGACCAAACCTTCAACTCCTCCGAACTCAAAAGGGGGAAAGCACACCACACTGATTTTATAGAACGCTCTATTACATCTATTGAAAATGTTTTATAATTTTCAAAAATCTTTTGTCTTTGTCCAAAACGTGGGCGCCGTCATTGTAAGTGTGGATTTTATATATTGTGATATAACGATATCTAAATTTTGTGTTAATATCTCCTCTGTAATATTACTATATTGTGAAAAATACGTTATTCACTTAGGTCACCTTAGCTATGTACACAATATTTAACTTCTGGCTGGCCACTTAGAAAATACCAAATGAAGATTATGGCTGTAAACAGTCTTATTAGACCGGTTTGTACAAATGGCAGCGCCCACATTTTATCGGGAAACAAAGACTATAAATTAAAAGTAAATTGACCTATTTGTACAGTAATTAGTAAACGCAATTTCGAGGGGCTGATCACTATCCGTAATCGGTGTACAACCCTGTAGCTTTGACTGTACTAAAGTGATTACGCAATCGATTACAGAATGAGCACTACCAAAGGCGGTACTCGCTGTAATTGGTGTACGCCACTAGTCCTGAAATTTCCTCCCTTAAGAAACATTAATTATTTAATCTTTAAAATTCTTTTAAGTCGTCGTCTGCAACTTTTTCTGCAATGTTGTTAACAAAGAATATCTATGTTTCAAACTATATATATATATATATATCTTGCTATTCCTAGAGTAGAGAGCATGAAGAACGTTAAGTGATAGGATCTCTCTGAAGCATTACGAAATATTTTGCAAATAGTAGTAGTAGAGTACATTTACTCTGGTGATCTCTAGGGACAATGTAATAAACTATTAACATCATATTTTAGTCTCTGGGGATGCCATAAGCAAAGGCTAAGGCATCGTACCATATTTGCCTGCATGTACAAGACGGATAGGTCAATTAAAGAACATAAAATCTTTGATACAATCAAAATTGGGGGTACCCATTTTGTTTTATTTACATCTGGTTGCGAAGTTTTCGTCTATTTAGTCCGTAAGACGTTAAGCACCCCAATATACGTAACGGATAGGTCAATTACAAGACACGGAATCCTAATGAGGAAACAAACAGAATAGGCGGCAGCCATTTTGTTTTATTAACATCCATTTGCAGTGCTGCCGTCTATTCAACTCTCCAAACGATAAGTTCCCGAATTTTTAGAACGTGAAATCCGGTCTGCGTGTCGTCCAAACTAGAATACAAAGTTTATCCAGTTTTCATTTCCACAATATCCTCTCACCCTGTTCGCTGGACATTTTTTTGGACGTTCCGACGGACATTGTTTCTTATTGTCTAGGCAATGTCGCCGAGAACCCAGTGAGGCTTGTATAAAATATTGTCCTCTTGGCGAGAGACGAGCGGGAAGGGAAGATGGGGGAAAGGTTAGGCCCGGGGAGGAGCTTTTAGTCGCAATCAATTAAAGAAAGAGCTCTCCTTTCTCGGTGCCTTCGTCCGATCATTTGTCACGGAATCAACCGAGCGACCCCGAGCGGCCGCAGTCGCCGCTCTCTGGCCCGCCGCTCTCTATAGGTGAAACCTCGACATTACACGCGCTCCCCAATTAATCCTTCTCGGACGACAAGCGCTTGATCCTTCCGCTAGGGGGCCTACGACTTTCTCGATCTTTGACCGTCGAATCCAGTCAACCCTCGGTAGTCTGGCCGCGCGCGCGTTTTCCATCTTATTTTGAATAGAAATCGGCCGCGCAAAAAAAGGACGCGTTTCCGAGTTGCCGAGGCTTATCGAAACCGCCGTATCGAGATAACTTTTTCGTGGCTTTTAGGAGGCTCCCGAAAGCGGTGGACAGTTTGGCAGATTTACGAGAGAGAGAGAGAGAGAGAGAGAGAGTGAATTGCTGGGAGTTGGGTGGAATGAAAGTCTCCATTTAAGTAAAGGACGGAGGGAATTTCCTCCCTGCCAGATTGAAATGGGTTGCCGTATCGGCGACCCCTTTTTCGGCAATGATTGGGAGAGGCGCCGGTGAGCCTTTCCATCTTAGTCCCTTTTCACCCACTTTCTCTCCGGCGGTAGAAAAATTGGTAGAATTTTCTTCTTCGGTCGCTCTCCATTGTCGGGTACAAATACCGAAGGCTGCCCTTAATATCCTCGACACTCACTCGGAAGAGAGGGTTCGATGGTGGCCATTATCCTTATTGTACATAAGGAGGTGCTTTTCAAAAACCTTAATTGCCCCAAATGTCCTTCACTCTCACTCTATATTTCGCAGTTACCGCAAATTGGTGGTTGCTCTCTTTTGTGATTTGCTCGATGGTTATACGTATGGAGTTCTTCGCTTATAATTTCAATTTAAGTAACGTGAAATTAAAAAATTACTTTTTCTTCCGACATTATATTTCCGTGATATTTTCGAGTAGCGTTTTAGATATTAATATTAGTAAGGACAGAAAAACGAAAACAGTCTTTGAAACGATGTATTAAAGAAAACAGAATTCAACTATGTGAGAATTAAGATCATATCAGTAATCAGGTCAAGGGCTAAAGAGCTGCTTTGTTCTAAATTTTAGGGCGCTTCGTATCTTAGAAACGGGAAACATACTTTTGACTAAAGAAATAACTTCACGAGAATGGACTGAGTAATACGGGCGTTGTAGTCTTTGTTGGCATTGAAGAGAATCCTAGTGTAAATCCTATAGTCTGTAAGATAATTCATAATATAAATCAGATACTTTTTCGGAGTATTCGGCTAGTTTCAGAAAAGTTCGGATAGAGGTGACCAAATCAAGTCTTTTCACACCCCCAATCTCACCCATTCGGTGTGCTCCTGGGCGTATATGAATATTTCATAAGTATGTCGGTATTTTTAAAATGGTCCTTTTAAATTGCATAAAATTGTTTAAAATTATTTTTAACATAATTTTACTAATAATTCTGTAAAGCTAAATGTTTGTCGTACCCTTCGTACACAATAATTAATTTCTTAAAGGGTAACATAGTAGTTTGAAATTCAAAACTCGTGACTGTGAAAGATCCGACCAATCATATTCTTAAATTTTTCTAGCCCTATTTTCGGAGTTCGTGCTGGAAATTGAATAGCTGGTGTGATCGATTTTTAAATAGTAAAGTTAGTTTCGTACTAATTTCTTGCAAAATTTATAGAAAAATACTTCCTAATAAATGAACTTATTAATATTAGAAAGTACCCACTCTTAAAATCCGAGCAAACTATTTTAACAAAACTACAACTTTTATAACTGTTGTAACACAAGTCAAACTGTACTAATTTAAATTTTAGCTCTATTTACAAATTTATGTCGTTTTATTAAATGAAACAATATTTCTAGTCACAAAAGGGTTATTGTTAGTGGCATTATTTTCTCGACGGACACCTGAGAATCGTATAAACACCGCCAGGAATAAAACAAATGTAATTTTCTCTCTTAAAAATTGGGTTGTAAAATCGCAACGTGCCGAAACCTTTTCCAAGCCTGGCCAATGGGAAACGCTTTGAGGCAGCCGAGTTCCAAATTAAGGGGTTCGGAAAACGTTATACCAAAAACCCCAACGGAATTCTATATAAAACTTAGTAAATTGAGAATGTGATCGGGAGGTCTGCGCAAAAATTGCTTTAAAAGCAAAGTTAGTCTGATCCAAGTTGGGGTGACGCGGTGGTTAAGTTGGACTTGGCGGCCACAATTTCCCTCTCCTCAGACTCCTCTCACTCCGTTCTCAAAAATTCAACACTCTAATAATAAAGGAGCGGTCTATATCACTACTACACCCACCACTATGACTTTATGAATAATTAGGTAGAGTTTTCCAGACTATTTCCATATTCATATTTTAGGTAGTGCGGGACTCGCGACGGGGAAAGAGAGAGAGAGAGAGAACGGTCACGTGACCATCTCTTTAGCGACCCCTCGCGGGACGCTCGCTAATCAAGACGGATTGCAGCGGTGTCGCTTCCCGCGTGCGCCTACATCCGGGACTTTTACTAAAAGGATAAGATAGAAGGGGGATATGTCCCCTGCCCTCACACCCCAAATAACGTTCCCATAAAGCCGCCCCCCCCACATCAAGTAGCGTCCTGGATGACATTACCCTAAAACAGCCCATCGCGTATTAGGTTGCCGAGTCATATTACCACCGCGGACTATATTATTATTCTTATATTTCGCATTCTAGTATAGCCCTACCGTTTTGGAACGAGTATATTTTTATCGCGAAACGCGGGTCCTACTGAACCCCGGCCCAGTAAAAACAAGGTAATTAGCGGGAAAGCTGTATGCTAATGAGGGGACTTGGGGAGAGCGGGGTACCATCTTCCTTACCATAAATAAACAGTTGGCTTTTAGAGGTAATTTTGTTAAGAGCGCGTGGCTTCTTTCTTCGAACCTTGGAAAGCGCCGTCTACCGGTCGGTTGCGGATTTAAAGTCTCAAGTATAAATCATCGTCGTGGCGGTGTTCAAAAAACTCAGTTAAGTTTGAAATAGTTTCCAATATTTAGGTCCCCAATGAATTGAATACAACCGGGTATCCGACGAAGAAACATTGTTATTTGGACAATACTATTGATATAATGCGTTTTGCATTACAATAAGGTTTACAAATGTAAACGGAAATTATCACTATACGTAAGTTACCTGAAGGTAATTTAACCCAATTTAACATAACTTACCCTAACCTAAACTGAAAACAGCATCATGAAGTTTAATATATATTAAAAGACCCAAAGGAAACCATAAAACCCAGGGTTGCTGAAAGGAAATATGTGATCAATAAATTTTTCGCGTTGAAACGTGACCACTTGTTTAGTATTTAAAAGTAGATAAGGGGCCCAATACCCGGCCCGGTCAACTCAGGTTTTGCCACATATATTTTATATATGTAAATAAAGTGTTAATTATTAAAGTTATTATGTTTAGCTAAGTAATATTTAAGATTTGTAGCTCTGGCTCGATAGCAATGTATTCCCCATTGACGTCACTGGCTCGAATAGAGTTCAAAAATAGAGCATTCGTTGCTAAAATAGTGAACTAAGTGCTATAGAGCGTCGCGCAGTGTTTAATTGGTACCATTCGCGATAATCCCCTTTTAATCCATAAACGAGCCAGAGCGTAGTTAGAATTGTTTAATTATAATTAGTAATAGTATTAATTTTAGTGTGTAATCATTAGTTCATAATAACCGTATTCCTTTAATAAAAGTGTTCATTGATTTATCTGAATCCGTTGTAATCTTTAATAATATTTAAGGCCTACAATTAACCGTCATAAATAGCTAATCAGAGTGTGTAATTCGTTAGGCCATTTTTAATATTTCTTTAATTATTTTGCTGACGGTATTGACTGAGTTGGCTGGGGTGGAATTATTGGACCCCAACCATAAAATCGTCACAAATAGTACAGTCTAAACATGCTGAAACACCATAATTTCGGCGTCGGGTACCCGGTTATACATTGGGGCAAAAAGTTCGTAAAATCTATCGTAAAATCCTGCTTTTGCGTGTCAAAGGTCTGTTCATTTTCGGGTTTCAACATTTTATATTTGTGTGCAGCGGCGTATCGAAGGGGTTTTTTCAAACACTTAACTAATAGTTCCTAAACGAGGTCCCCAAGCAGTGATAACGTATATTCAAAAATTAAACTTTGAATAATTTCCGAAACAAATTTAATTTTAAGGTGTAAGAACATGTTTAAACTTCAAAAGAAATACGAACTAAGCTGATTACGATCTAAATTAATTTTTACTTTAATATTTTTACGATACTTTATTTTGCTCCCATAAAAATGTGGCCGACGAAATATGTTAGAAATTGCCTAGAAACGAGGGTATATAAAGATTCCAAATTATTAACTTGAAAACGTGACATTGTGTGGGTAAGTTTGTATCTGGCGCAAGTCAAACGGAACATTTCAGTGATTTAGCACCAGGGGGCGTTGATGGAACTCTCTTAACATGATGGAATACATATATACACAGCAAAAACGGCAAAGCCTAATAGTAGCTTTTATCCATGTTGGGGAGCTCGGGACGCGAAGAGAGCGGGACAATTTGTGGCTAGAATGTCGCCGTAGAGAGGATGGTTAACGTCAAAGACCCCTATTACGTGGAATGACTCCATCGGGACGCTGGGGCGGACCTCGGCCCCGGAGCAGGACCACGAAAACACAGTCTTCAAGGTGGGGGTGGACCACCAAACATCAGATCGGATTTCGGGCTCGCTCTCTCTGTAGATGCGACTTCTTTTGTGGTCTACCGTCGTGTGCGGGCTCGCAGCTATAGTTCATATTTTACTTTTGCCGCGTGCTTACATAAGTGACTTGGTAGAAGTGTGACACCGACTACAACGTTAAATGTCTTCATACTTTCAAGATTGAACAGTTACATTTGGAAAAATATTTTTTTATTTGAAATTTAAATTCAGTGCAGGTACCACTTTTGGGGAATATTTTTATTGGTATGAAAAGTATTCATTATGAGTGATAGTTTGTCCTTAATTTAAGAGGTGTTACTTTAATATTAATTTCAAATTAAAATAAAAATCAGCTAGGCTAATACCCAAGGCACCACCTTAGGCACCACCTTAGGCCTAAGTCATCAAGCGACTTTTAAAGCGCCCCATTAATTCAGGTAGCTGGGTTACAATGCGTAGGAGGGTGGTGGCAAGCCCTTCATGCCACGCGAGCCAACAGTCCCCTACACTTACTATTACCGTTAACCTCTACAAGTTTTTATGGAAGGGGAAACCGAAGAACTCGGTGGAAAACCCCTTGAACCAGTGGGGAGATCACTTGCAAACTCAACGCGGAAGGAGTTGTTCCGAGTTTTCACCCAGTGCCGGCTCCTCTTGCTGCGAGGTGAAAGGGCTAACCACTTCACCACCCCACAATCTGAACGTTGGACTTCAACGGAAGCTCTAGCATAAAAGATGTCTACTCTATAACGACCACCATGCCAAAAATTATGCAGAATTTCACTATAAACGACTTAGACACAGGTTCTATAAACTGCTTAGACACAGGTTCTATAAACTGCTTAGACACAGGTATATTAGTTTAACTGAGATCGGCAGATTTCCGAACAAAGCCAGCGTTCCTACGCAGTACTGATGAACCCCAAATTGGCAAATCCCCTCTACTGTTGGAATGTCTAGCTGAATTTTGACTTCTGAAATAATAATTTGTTTTAAATAAAAACAATTCTTATGAAAACAAACTCTGTATTGACGGTTAAATCAGTTGAAGTTAGCACAGATTTTAAGTAGTTTTCTAAATCTAAAGGTATTATGTATTAACGTTATTTTTAATTTTAAAGGAAGATTATCATACTAAGTTCATAAGTATAAGATTATCATACTAAGTTCATAAGTATAAGATTATCATACTAAGTTCATAAGTATAAGATTATCATACTAAGTTCATAAGTATAAGATTACCCAGATCCATTTCTAGAATGACCACTCAATAGTAGAACTGGTGCTTTAATAACTTGTTTCTAAGTTGAGTATTTTCCTCACTACACAGTTAGAAAAAAGGGTTTGATTATAAACCCCCAAGGTTCTTAAAAAAAATTCCACATATTCAAACCCTCCAAAACCCTTTAACGGAAATTTTCAAACCCACAATGAGCACTTTTATGATTATAAATTGAACTATTAGAAACCCTTTAAAAACTTCCTAGGGTTTGCAACAAAACCCCGTAAATACAGACAATCGACACAACACGGTTTATATTTAAACTCTTTTCAAACTCTTTAAACACTTCCTAGGGTTTGTATTTATAGATTAAATTAAAATTAATTAATTTAATTTACGACTTTATAACAAATTTTGGCGATTGCAACGGGTGCGTTTCGAACCCAAGCCCCCTAGCACGACAGGCGGGCGTTTTACCACAGAACCACCGAAAGATGGATGATTGCAACGATGTTTATAGAGAAACCATTTTGGGGAAAGTCCGTCTTCCTTTACGTTTTATGAAATTATTATACGGCTTGATATCAAATTTTGGCGTAGATGGCGTGAGATAGTTTTCAAACGTGCAGGGTTTGAAAAAGGTTTTAAAAAGTGATAAATTATTATTTTTTTTCTATAGGTTCTTAAATTGGAATCCTAAGGGTTTTCCACTGACCTAAAGTGGTTTCCTTTAAACATTTAAACCCTTTTCAAACCATGCAAGTTGCCAAAACAAACCTTAAGGGTTTATAATCTTTTCCTAAACCTTTTTTAAACCCAAAGCAAAGCCTAATAAAACCCATGGAAACCCTTTTTTCTAACTGTGTAGAGCAGGCCCGTACACAGCCGCCAAAACTCGGGGGCGCTCAAATTCATTTTGGGGGTGCCAATGCCTTGAGTCTAATCACTTTTCTCTTTTTCGTGTGTCCGGTTGTACCCCTAAAATATCCGTCAAAACATTTTTGATAAGCTGGTTCAATATTTCTACAATTGAAATGATTTTCTGGTGCAGTGAGACGCGCGAAAGTAATTTTGAAAAACTATAGTAAAATGGTTTAAAATTTTGATTAATATACATATATTTTAGATCATATCTTTCGGTAATTAAGCAATCGATTTTTTTTGGGTCGGTCGGATTGGGGATGCTCAAGTACTCATTTGGGGGCGCTGAGCATCCCCTGGCGCGCCCCCATGTACGGGCCTGCACTAGAGGCGCGTCTCTTTTTGGGTATGACGTCAATTGAACTTCACTCCTTATATAAAGAGTTCAGTTATTATTTTGACAAACTAACACTTACGTAACTCCTATAGAAGTTATTAACCAAATTGAAAATATTAATAGGAACCACCGAGTTTCGTTTAACGATTTTTAATTTGTCCAAATTTATCTAGGTTTTAGCTTTTTTGCCCAGTTTATTGATAGACTTCTATACCTTATCACGTTTTTAAAAAAATGAAAATATGTCGACCTTGATTTAATACTGTAATAGTGAGTGTAAAAGGAGCTGTTGGCTTTCGTGGAATGAAGGGCTTGCCACCACCCTCCTACGCATTGGAACCCGACCACCTGAATCAATTTGCTTTAAAAGGTCGCTCGATGACTTAGGCCTAAGGTGGGTATTAGCCTAGCTGGTTATTATGATTATGACTACATGTTCATGGACACGATTATGAAGCGTAGTTAGACATTTATGAAGTTATGAACCAAATTGGAAATAAAAACTGTGAAGTATGATGACTTTTATTTTGCACATGGTGGCCAGTAAAATAAAACACTTATAAAGCAAAGTTATACACTCCTAGAGGCAAATAAAATCTTGCAAGTATATTGACCTTTATGCTATGATAATCATAAAACGCGCATTGTCACCTTCATCGAGAAAAATATACATCTTGAGACGCAATAAACCATCATAAACATTACACGCAGTCGATTAGGCGATTTCGTCCTCAAAAATTGTAAGTGTAATATACGGTTTATAAACCCTTTACGATAACAAAGTTTTTCCTTATGACTTTTACTACCTTACAAAAAAATTCTAAACGCGCTTACAATACGAAAACGCTACGTTAAAAGTTCTTAGCGTTGACGGCCCACAAAAAAACCTTAAAATCTGTTTGCATAATGTCGCTGATTCCCCGACGGTTCTGGGAAAATCATAAGCTAGACTAGAAAACAAAAATATCACCCCAAAAAATAAAAAAGCAGCAAAATGAAGAGACCCCGGACGGAAAATGAACTATAAATGGCGAGAAAAAATCAGCGGAGCAAATCCGACCCACCCCCGATTGGGACACGAACCAGCCTGACTTTTTTTGACAGAAAACCTCCGCCCGTAAAAATAGGGGGATTACTCCCGGAGAGCGTGTTAGCAAACTGTTTTCAGACAAAATAAAAAGTACACCGAGACTGGTTTTTTACGCGATTCCCTGTTTTCGTATGAGTTATGACATGTCAGCTTAACTACCTCCGAAAGTTTGACATCTTACCGAATAGTGGCGATAATTAAATTCTTCGCGGTACCGGCTACACCGTACAAATCACTCTTTTCAGTTTATACCTTCAAAATATATGTGACTGATAATGTAAAGGTTATAAATATTAAATTGTATCTCACTGATAATTTAAAGGTAATAAATATTAAAATATATGTTAAGTTAAGTTAGAAGAAACCACCTATGGACTGCGCGAAGGATGATAAAATTTTATTTTATCATTAAAATATATGTGACTGATATTTAAATTCTTCGCGGTGCCTTCGACACCGTACAGATCGATCTTTTAACTTTATGCCTTTAAAATATGTGACTTATAATTTAGAGATTATAAATATTAAAATATATGTGACTGATAGCTAAATTCTTCATGGTTCCGGCGACACCGTACAGATCGAACTTCTAACTTTATACCTTTTAAATATGTTACTGATTATTTAAAGGTTATAAATATTAAAAGTTTCAGAATTTCATTGTTTTCAAATAATTGAGTACTTTAAATGCGTGCATTCTTTTAAAGTGCTTAATTAATTTAAACCTGTATAACTTTTCTATAGAAATTCTTTAGAATCTTTTAAATCTCCATATAGAGCTTTATAGCGGCTTTATTAGGTTTCTATAGCCAATATAATATTCTAAAGATATTTTTAAAGGACGTAATTTTAAATTATTTATTTTGATATACTTTTAAAGTTATTCTATAGAATTTGATTGGTCTAAAAGTATTATAAAAGATATACCCTTAGGAAAATGTACCACGCTAACGGTATTCTGTAGTTGTAGGGTGGGTCGACATTTTTATCGACCTTTTTATATAGGCGTATAACCCAAGGATTATAAGAAATTTGGCATTTTTGTGTCCGCTTATTGTATGAAACAAGTTGTCTCATTGAATATTTTCAAAGGAAATGTTGTACTTACAGAGGCATACTTACGAATAATTGTGCAATATGTGCTTGAACAAAAACATTTATTATTCCCAAGGTTAATTACAAAAACGTGGGGTCAAAATGTGAACTAAAAACATTTGCTATTCCCATGGTAGATTACGATATTATTTTACAACAAACTAGGTGGCGAAATGGTTGTCGGTAAAATATTTACTAATGGAACTTACACATGTAATTTGCAACAAATATAATATGGTATTTATTTATATTTAGGGATAATAATTATCAGCAAGACAACACCTTGGGCCTAATTCATCTAGTGACTTTTAATACTTTTAAACACTTGGCCGGGTTACAACTCGTAGAAGGGTGGTGGTAAGCCCTTCTACACGCGAGCTAACAGCTCCCTACACTCACTATTATCGTTAACCTCAACAAGTTTTTATGGAAAGGGGAAACCGAAGAGCTCAGGGGGAAAACCCCTTCAACCAGTGGGCAGATAACTTGCAAAATCAAAGCAGAAGGAGTTGATCCGAGTTTTCACCCAGCGCCACACGCTGGGATCGAACCCGGCTCCTCTTGGTGCGAGGTGTATATAAGTGCTAACCACTCCTCCACCCCAAAAGCTTCCTACAATCAAGCTCAACAAGTATGTAAAGGGAACCCTAAGAACTCGGTTGAAACCACTTTAATCAGTGGGGTCAGAACTTGTAAGCTCAACGGGGAAGGAGTTGTTCCCAGTGCCAGAAGCTGGGATCGAACCCGGCTCCTTGTGCTGCGAGGTGAAAGTGCTAACCACTAAACCACCCCAAAGCAGAAATAAGTACATTTTTGGCAAAACCACGCAAACGACCAGTCTTGTTCCGCTCGATGCGTCAAAATACTAATGAAATTAGTTCACTCTGTTTTCGAAATTTAATAAAGCCACGATTTCAAACGATTCCCTCAAAAGTATAATTTCGAATAATTTTCGTATCACGGCTCTTTGTTCGAAGTAGCGATGGTGGGCCATTATTTCCCGGCGCAAAGAGCTCACTAATATCTGCCATAGCCGCCGGATTCTGCCCAAGAAACAATTACAACGAGCGGTTCTCTTTTAAAATTCACGATGCTGTGGGCTTTTGGAGTCGAGTGTAATGGGTGTTGCGGAGGGTGAACGGCGCTAGGGGGCGCTGAATTTCACGGATACCCCAAAAATCGTTCGTGACTGGCAGGGAGCGGCCTTCGTTTTCCCGATCTTTAATTGATTTCGCAAAGGTCAATTAGACGCTTGCCGGATTTGACCTTTTTCGATGGTCATTATGGATTACGTGATCGTATTTCTCCGGGGCCCCGTCACGCGGCGCTGCGAACGGAACTTTTGAAATTGTACTCTATATTGCGTGCCCCATTCAAGGGACGCTTTGAAACTACCACTTTGTAGAGCGATATATTTTGTGAACAGTACTCGAGATTCTGAGAGCTCATACAATATTTATATTCCTTTTTGGTATATTTGTATATTGCAATAATTTGATATTTTTTAAAACGTTATAACAAAAGTTACATAGACATCCAGTTTGAAAATGGTCTTTATTTCGCGGCAAAATATGCCTCCATTAATATTTGCTATTTTGAGAGTAGTGATGATTGAAGTTTGTAATTATATTAATATTATCCGAAACCAATTGATATTTTAAGTTTAATATTTACTCTGTCGCGCAGATTACGATATTTAATTGTTATAATTTTGGTTTACTTCAAAATAATTTCGATAAAAGGCAAAATTACAATTTATTATGATTATCGAGATGCTATATTGTATTTTTATCCGTAATTAGGTGAAAATGAAACATAGTGCACACTACCGTGATATAGTGTTTTTCGTCGTGTCTTGTATCGTAATTCAATTATCAATTTTCAAAGTGTATTTATTTTTGTGGTTAAAAAATAAGATAATTTAGTCTTCTATAAACGCAACAATGGAGTGATGTTTTATGAGAGGTTATCGTATAGGATCGATTTACCTTCAAAAACCTTTGAACGAATAAGCGCCCCCGTGTGAGAACAATCCGAACTGGTTTAAAAAATATCGCGTGTGGTTTTTCCAAAAGATTTGACCAATTATATGAAATAAAACCTCAACGCACTAAAACTCTTAGTTTAGCCCAAACGGTGTTTCTGAATAAATGCATTATACCATGTACGATAGCGTTACCTATTTACACGGAACAAACATTATTTATTAAACTTATTACTACTTTTCTAATGCCTCTAAACAATTACAATGTTATTACCCGTTGAATCACAACAAGATCATTACGTTTTTTAATACTTATTTATGTAATTCATAACTCAAGTATTACTTAAGTAATATAGCAATTTAAACAACATAAATATTTATAAATTTAGAAGGGGTGTCAATTTCAGATTTCCACAAAACAAGCCTACCTGATCAAAGTTGACTTCGCAATAAAGCCCCGTTTTTAAACGAAATCTTGAGACTTAATTTAAGAGTTTTTTTAATGTTTTGTTTATTGTCGTCTCTTTTATTAAGGTATTTTAAATGGATTTAACTGCCTAGCTATGCCTGTATTTGGTAAGAGGGAAGTTTAAGACTGTGTTTGGAGCTTGAACTGCGAGCGAAAATGTCTAGTGGATTTTTAGCAGTTGGGCTTGACCAATCGAAGGGCTTCGGGTTCTTTCTCGTGCGCTTGCCGGCCTGCGCGCGATCGCCCTCGCTTCTTTCAAACATATTCTCCCCGGAAAAGTCGTCTCTCCCTTTCGCCTCGCTTTCGTAAGAAAGCTCCAGCTCCGAACACGGATCAGTGGCGCCATCTATTGCGGATTTTCGCTACTAAATTAGTTTTATCGAGGAAACGTCCAACAAGTGGGGTTTCATTTATTTTGCCCAATTAAGAAAAATTGTTGATTTCGAATTTAACTTAGATTTGACAGAATTTTACTTAAAATTTGACAGAATTTAACTTAGATTTGACAGAATTTAACTTAAAATTTGACAGAATTGAACTTAGATTTGACAGAATTGAACTTAGATTTGACAGAATTTAACTTAAAATTTGACAGAATTGAACTTAGATTTGACAGAATTTAACTTAAAATTTGACAGAATTGAACTTAGATTTGACAGAATTTAACTTAAAATTTGACAGAATTGAACTTAGATTTAACAGATTTTAACTTAAATTTTGGCAGAATTTAACTTAAATTTTGACAGAATTTAACACACATTTTGACAGAATTTAACACACATTTTGACAGAATTTAACTTAAATTTTGACAGAATTTAACTTAAATTTTGACAGAATTTAACTTAAATTTTGACAGAATTTAACTTAAATTTTGACAGAATTTAACTTAAATTTTGACGGAATTTAACTTAAATTTTGACAGAATTTAACTTAAATTTTGACAGAATTTAACACACATTTTGACAGAATTTAACTGAAATTTTGACAGAATTTTACTTAAATTTTTACATAATTTAATTTGAAATATCTTAGATTTTATATATTTTATTTTGAAATAACTTAAATTGGACAGAATTTAACTGAAATTTTGACAGAATTTTACATAAATTTTTACATAATTTAATTTGAAATATCTTAGATTTTATATATTTTATTTTGAAATAACTTAAATTGGACAGAATTTAACTTGAAATAACTTAAATTGTACCGAATTTAACTTGAAATAACTTAAATTGTACCGAATTTAACTTGAAATAACTTAAATTGTACCGAATTTAACTTGAAATAACTTAAATTGTACCGAATTTAACTTGAAACTTAAATTGTACCGAATTTAATTTGAAATAACGAATATGCAATTGAAAAAATTAATCAATTCCAACAAATTGAAAATTAAAAATATATTGGAAGGGATTTCAAAATGTTTTGAGATACAAAACAAGTTTCAAACAGATTTAGGACAATTCAAATATTTTTGAGAATTTGAAACAAATTTCATTCAGACTTGTAAAAAACAGTTTTGCGATTTGAAGAAAATTTTTGTCAGATTGAGTGATTTAGAGCTAAAATAATAAATCTTTAAAAAAAATTAAGCTAATCAAACTATTTTGAGGGTGAAATAATTTGAGAATTGAATCTGATTTTTTTTTGTAATTTTAAAGCTAAATAAAGAATCGATTATTTATAATAAAATATATTTGATAAACTTTATTTCAAACATTTGTTTCAGAACTATTTTTCTTTTTCTTTTCAAATGAAAGCGCTGTTCAAAAATTGTCCTCGGCATTAAGTCAAAACGCAACTTCGTTCTACATAAATAACAATAAACAAAACGAAGTGTGTTTAAACTTTTCGTCGCGCATAAATCGCAATCTCGAGTCCCGCCGAATCTCGGAAAATTACCGATAACACTTTTGGGGCTAGGATGGCAAAGAAGAGTAATACCCCGTAAGAGGTAAAGGGGGACAGAGAGGGAGGCGTTACACGGTACCGCTTTCAAAAACTAAACCCCAAAACACGCATTATACACGGGTATTCGCGGGTTACCTATCCGAGAAAATGCGTCAGGAATCGCGAAAGCGTGTGTGTTATAGCGAGAAAGCAAGGTGAAAAGACGAGATGAGATGGTAGGACTCGCGAAGTGCAAAGTGAAAAGACGAGATGAGATGTGACGAGAGAGGTAACGAAAAACCGTGTTATCGTGTTAGAAACCCCCCTCCCGTTTACCTTTTCTCTCTTATTATATTATTAGATATAAAAATATAGAAGGCGCTGCTAGAGTAATTTTCTCGGGCCCGGCGTTAGAAGGGGGGGGGGGGGCGAACAGAGAGCGCTGAAAGGTTATCCGTGTCTCGAGTTAGAAATATGCGTCTTCAGCGTGCCCTCTCTCCGAAACCCGGTAGCTCAGTTTCATTCCCTTTCTTCTCCTAAGAAGAAGGGAAGGGAGTGCGGTAGGACCGCAGACGACAACATACTTATGAACAGTAGCGGGCTAGTCTTACCTAATGCGACTTCGCTATTCGGGGAAAGGAAAAAACAGGGAAATGCCATCACCGAAGTTCGCGGCCTGGGCGAGATGCGACGACCGCCCCTCCGTTTTCCATCCCGCGCTAGTCACGTGATAAATATGTCCCTCGAGACGAGCGGGACTTTGCTTTTATGAAAGTGCATTAAGCGGACGGTACCGCGGAACCAACGACGAACCACTTCGTCATTAATTTCTAGCGCCCTAATGTTTTTAAGAAACTCTTCCCCCGACCAGCCGCCCACTGATCTACGCTGATGGTTCGCTATCCTGTTTTGCTGCGCGCGGAAGGTTATTGCGGCCAACTATAGCCCCTCTTATCTTAATTCGCCGTCATCTCGATAATATTTCGATTTCTTTTAAGGTTTCAGACCGGTTGACTGTTTAAACGATTATTTATTCGAAGTTTTAGATCACATTCTGACGGAATGGGGTTGATTTTTCGATATTATTGAGATTCCCTGTTTCTAGTTTAATATAAAAAGGGTCACATCATGTAGACCATAGATACAAAAACGCATGAATGTCAACGCAGAATCAGGGTAATTCCACTTTTTAGACGTTGGATAACGTCGCTAAACCATTGGAAGAAACGCTTGTCAGACAATAAGTTAAACTTTCTTCCCTCGACCTGGGTGAATGAGCGATATTTTCTATTGCAGATAAATAGAAGTTCGTGAAAAAATTGTGGGGTTGATGAATTATTGTAATAATTTAATACAAATTAGTTAGTTTTATGATTTGCTCCCGTGCATTAACGATTAAAACTTGTGGAGGTTAACGGTAATAGTTAGTGTAGGGAGCTGTTGGCTCGCTTGGCATGATGGGCTCGCCACCACCTTCCTACGCATTGTAACCCGGCCACCTGAATTAAAGGCTTTAAAAGTCGATTGATGATTATTATTAAAGCAAGCTGACTTATTGTAGTTATTCGAAAGCATCCGTAACCCAACCTAATAAAGTTAAATAACCCTGTAAGAACCATAAGTATATCATAAGGCCCCCTTTAAGTCAGACTTTGAAACTAGCTTTCATGTAGCTTGCATTAACCTCATATTATATATTTGGGTACTCAAGATAGTAGTACAAAAACTATAAAAACTGAATCTGACCTTGAAAACATTTGTTAAGCCCTTTTGATCGTTCCAAGAATTAAAGATCACTATAGAAGTCTACGCATTTTATTTTAAAATTATCGGAAAAAGTCACTAGAATTTTAACCATGTTATACTCTTACTAGAAATCAACTCATATTACAGAAATTATCACTATAAATCTACTCATATTACATAAATAATCACTATAAATCTACTCAAATTACATAAATAATCACTATAAATCTACTCATATTACAGAAATAATCACTATAAATCAACTCATATTACAGAAATAATCACTATAAATTAATCATATTACAGAAATAATCACTAGAAATCTATTCATATTACAGAAATAATCACTAGAAATCTACTCATATTACAGAAATTATCACTATAAAAATATTCATATTAAATAATTAATATCTAGAAATCAACATATGAACATTGTATATCACTAGAAATCGACATTAGAACATTAAAAATCACAAAAAATCTACATTAACACATTAAAAGTAATTAAAAACTAGTAATATTACCTTAAAAATTATTAGAAAACTAGTCACTAAAATTCTGTCCATTTTGTTTTAAAATCAATTGATTTTATTTAACAAATCATAAGTTGTATATGAATTCTATATTAGCTAGTTATATATAACCCAAAACGTATTTAAATAAAGGTCGAAAATACAGAAATCAGTACACAATGCCTCTTCATTATAAAGATCACACTTTGACGCACAAAATCTCCATTTGAGTTGATCCACAAAACGTCTCACTTGTACGTTCTGTGACATTAATGTGTTTTTAATAAAATAAAATAAAAATGTTACATTTATACCGTGTCATAGACCGACCATATGGTTTTTACCACCCATTCCCATAAATCTAAAAGAATCTAATTACATCACTGCCCGTAACAATCCATAACGGTTCTCTTTTGTGAGTTCAGTCCACACGTTGAATTAAAAGAATCGCGAGCCCCGCGATAACCTCTGATCCGATTGTCGAATTTATCTCAATTTTGGAAAAACTTTCGCCCCTATGCGGCCACAATAGAAATAACTTGACCATTATTTTAACAATCGGTTTCCGGCGTCGCGTTTTTTGTGGTTTACCGGATGCTTATGTTGCCGGTTCCTAGTGTCTCCAACGAATTCATCTGATACGTATAAAAAAAAACAATAATTGTAGACAGATTTAGTTTCCCTCATTTTTTCTAGTATTTGGTATAATTTAGACTGTACCCGCCCTCCCGAAGGAACCATTGTCCCCAAACACCATAGCACTGTTGCGTAACATTTCGCAGGCATTGTTGTGGCTATTTATTGACCACTGTATGGACGGCGGTGGACAGGAAGGGTCCCTTTTTTAAACGTCAACCTGGCTTGGGCTTTTTTTACCCGCACTGATAACCTTTGCCATCTATTATTCTTCTGTAAGGAAGAAAGTAACGTTACGCCGGGTTGCTATTGTATTATATTTCATTATTTTTTTTAGAAAATCGACAACGGCGTGGCCGTTTTTAATGTCAACCACAACCGGCAGGTGTCAGGACCGGCGGGACTACGTGCGATATGGACGTAACGTATAGGACAGGACATTTTTTCTAATGGTTTTCCGGCGATTTTTTTTTCGAGATTTAGACTTCGTTTCGTGCTTTGTTTTCGTTTATTAATAAATCAAAGAAACTAAAAGAATATAATTTGTATCTTAATAAATTAATATAATTCCTTCCATTAATGAATTCCGCTATTTAATATTTTATTTCGATATTTTTTGCCTTATTAAATAAAATCCTTAACGAAATAACGTAGGAGGAAATTTATATATTTTTCATTAAGACGGAATTTGATTATAATTAGTTAAAGGAAATTTTACTATAAGTAGTTAAAGGAAATTTTACTATAATTAGTTAAAGGAAATTTTACTATAATTAGTTAAAGGAAATTTTACTATAATTAGTTAAAGGAAATTTTACTATAATTAGTTAAAGGAAATTTTACTATAATTAGTTAAAGGAAATTTAATGTAATTAGTTAAAGGAAATTTTACTATAATTAGTTAAAGGAAATTTTACTATAATTAGTTAAAGGAAATTTTACTATAATTAGTTAAAGGGAATTTAATATAATTAGGTAAAGGGAATTTTATACAATTAGTTAAAGGGAATTTAATATAATTAGTTTAAGCAAATTTTACTATAATTTGTTAAACCAAATTTTACTATAATTAGTTGAAGCAAATTTTACTATAATTAGTTAAAGCAAATTTTACAATAATTAGTTAAAGATAATTTTAATATACATAAAAGTGATGATGGCCTACATAAGCCGAAACTATAGTTTGTCCTTGTAAATACTGATTTTAATATTGTGCAAAATAAAAAACCGTTGTTTTATATTTAAACTTGTAATTTATGCACAAGTAGCCACAACCAATTTTATTACATAAAAGTATTTAATTTATTTAATTTAAATTTATAATTAGTTAACGGAAGTTTTATAATTATTTAAATCCAATTTCAATATATTTAAAAGTATTATTATTCTTTAAAGGGAATTTATGTAAACGGAAATGTTTCAGTTAATTAAATAGTTGAAGAGCGATTGAAATTCATAACATATTATCTCATATTAATTAACTGATATCAATATTTAGAATTTTTTATATTTTTTCCAGATAAGACATGTTAGTTAAGATTAAATATTACGTCCTGTTAATTAAAAAGAAATATTATGTGCTCTGAATTAAAACTAAACTTTTGCAAATATTCCTTCGCAATGTAATTTAACCATTAACTAATACAATTTTACCGTTAATTGATATACTTATACCTTTAACTAATACAATTTTACCGTTAATTGAGGGGTGGCGGAGTGGTTAGCACTTTCGCCTCACAGCAAGAGGAGCCGGGTTCGTTCCTAACTTGTGGCACTGGGTGAAAACTTGGAACAACTCCTTCCGCGTTGAGTTTGCAAGTTCTTTCCCCACTTGTTTAAGGGGTTTTGCCCCCGAGTTCTTCGGTCTCCCCTTCCATAAAAACTTGTCAAGGTTAACGGTAATAGGTAGCGTAGGGAGCTGTTGGCTCGCGTGGCATGAAAGGCTTGCCACCACCCTCCTACGCATTGTAACCCGGCCACCTGAACTTAATTGCTTTAAAAGTCATTCGATGACTTAGGCCTAAGGTGGTGCCTTGGGCATTAGCCTAGATGATGATGATGATTATTATTATAATTATACCTTTAACTAACACAATTTTACCGTTAATTGATATAATTATATCTTTATACACTTAACTAATATAATTATACCTGGAACTTATAATATTTAACTTCGCCTTTAAATAATATTTGACTTTTGGCCTAACTTCTTTATATCCCAACATTTATCTCAACGCTGTAAGTAATCCGAAATTTGTTTCAACCAAATCGTCGATTTAATGAATATTGAATAACTCAAGAATTTAGACAGTAAATTTATCCCAAATCAACCGCTTGTAAATAGCACCGACGAAACTCTTCGAAGCAAATCAGTTTAGAATAAATCCATACATCTAATATAGGCGACGCTTTTTCGCCTCGGTTATATAAAGAAGACGTAATTCATTTTCATTTGCGGTAACGCGGAGACCACGACGACGACGAAAGCATTTTCGTGGTAGCTAGACTTAGTTTAGCTTTTTCGAGTATTCATTTCGCTTAACGGACAAAGTAAGAAAGCATGTTAAATTTGGGTACGATCGCTTTGGGAGTCCCACAATTTTTTTTTGGCCACGGAGATGGGATGGTATGAAAAGTGGTCGTATTTACGCGGCGCCCACCCTTCAGCCCCGTCTTCCGCCCCAGAAGGGGGCGAGGAACCCCCTAATACGCCCTGATGGGGCAAAACCTCCAGCGAAAATATCTCTCCGCTCACTCCAGTCTAGCGGTCGTTATCTGGACTCGTCGGCTTCACTGCTTTACCTTAAAAGGTTTTCGTCCGTTTTTGCGAGGCACTATAAAAAATCTGCGGGGCGTTTTATCCCAAATCTAGGTGAGATATATATTTGAGGGGACACTTCGAATAGTATTTATATCGGCGTTCCAAGATGACTATATTTTATAGAAAAGTACCTACTTCCCTTCGCGAACTTTTATATATCGTTTCTATAAGTTTTATATGAAATATAAAAAGTGCAGCGTGAAGTGAAGTTATATTTGGTTGAAAAATTTGATTTACTGAAAACTTTTGGGCTTATGATTTTATTTTCTATTACGCCTTAAATCCTTATCAATATTTAGTTTTTACACTTTATATAAAGTGCTTATTTTAGTTTTCGAAACCAAGGTATTTATTTATAGGTGCTCTAGAGTAGATTCTAAGGTACGGTAGGACTCACGATTCTTAAAATTAATGCAATTGATTTTTTTTGGATTTAACTTAATCAGGAATATAAATCACTTGATTTTAAATATGTTGATTGAAAGCATATGTATTTAAATTAATTTTAGTAAATGTCACGCATATTTATGTAGCAGTTACAATTCAAGGCAATTTAACTACATTAGGATTTAAGCGAACCAACTTTTGCACCGAGCGAGTATATTTCGTATATATAAATCCAATTTTAATTTTAACGTATACTACACTTTGATCTTAGAAAAACGGTGAAGTAGCTTATTATTAAATTTCAAAAAAACATTTTATACGAAATCTTGAATTTGTACATAATCAAATATTTTACATAGTGTTGTTAATTTTCCGGAAAAATAAAATGCGGAAAAATTCCCAGAACATTTTCTGAATAGTTCTTTTTATAAACTAACTTGGCCTTCTTGTTTAAATGTTGCTCTTACGCCACAGCCTCTTACTTTCACAAGCCTACTAGCGCGCGCTACAGTCGCGAGGAATATAAGTTTTTTTAGCGCGCACGTGCAAATCGCTCGTGCGAAAAATATACTAATAAAGCTGTGTCTTGTGACGTAAGAGCAACATTTTAACAAGCTGGGCAGGACCACTTTTTATTTTATAAAATCAACTATTGCGGAAACTTTTCCGCAAATCGGAAAAATAAAAAATGTTAACATTAATTAAATTTTAAGGATTTTTAATTTTTGTTAACTTTTTTCGATATAAAACGTCTAATAACAATAAACATACTGCAAAACATTAATAGTGTTACATTGTTAATCAGTTTAAAGCTAGTCTAGAGGTTTAGTTATACTTTTAGATTCTAAAAAATTAGGCGAAAATGCCGCTTTATTTAAATTTGCAAACAATATTAGACTTATCATGGAATTAAAACTTTTTATTTTTTTTCGGAAAATACGGAAAATTTTCCGACTTGCAACACTAATTTAACAACATAAATTAACTAGGGATGATTGGCGCTAGTTAAGTTAAAATCAAGTCGTAGCGCTAAGTAACAGACGATTTGTCGACTTACTTCCCACATCCTTAACGCTTTATTAGTCTCGTCGAACTTTCATTTTGACTTGCCCAAACTTGTCCCACAAACACTGGAGGGGGGGGGAAATGGGGGCAATTCGTCTCTTGAAGGTTTTTTATCTTCGGTTTAGCATCCATTTTGTCGGATAAGTTTCGCAGTAACGAGGTTGAACCTTTCTCGTCTTATTAGTGTTAAAAGTTTGGAATTTCCAAATAACGAGTTATTCCTCCTTTAATGCCGCTTAATTTATATTTGCAATCAATATTAGACTAATCATGGAATGAAAATTTTCCGACTTACAACACTAATTTCACAGATGCCTATCTTCACATAAATGTTTTACAAAAAGTATGTTACATAATTAGAAAAAACTTAATAACTGTGATTGAAGTCCGTATGTAAGCCCTAAAAATGAAAGATGTACATTAACAGGCTCGCAATTTACATTGGTACATGACAATATTAAAAATAGCAAATACGCAATGAAAGTACTCTAAGAAAATAAACATTTTTAAGTAAAAAATTTGTCTGAATATGAAAGACGAATAAGATAACGAAAGAATTGGGGCCACAAACGTCCTTTAAAACATTTCTAGCATCGTTACTGATGCGACAGTTCTAAAAATTTACCACCTGTTCTACTTCGCCTAACCATATTTAATAATTTAATTAGTGTTGTAAGTCGGAAAAGTCTCTGTATTTTTCCGAAAAAAAATAAAAAAGTGTTAATTCCATGATTAGTCTAATATATTTATTGCAAATTTCAATAAAGCGGCATTTTCGCCTAATCGTTTCGAATCTAAAAGTAAAACTAAACCTCTAGACTAGTTTAAACTGATTAACAATGTAACAGTATATTTACTGATATTACACATTTTATATCGATAAAAAGGTAAAAACATTAAAAACCCTTCAAATGTAATTTATGTTTAAATTTTTTATTTTTCCGCAAAACATATTTATACTCGTACGATATATATATTTTTTTAAATCTCACGAAATTAACGTAGAATACCAAAATTTCAAATCTTTGGTGGTATGAAGCCGTGGTGAAATTAAATATTTCTTCCGACTTTACTCTTAAGGTTAAGTAAATAATTTCACTTATATAGCATCGTCCGTATACGAACAGATGTGCACCCCAGTACAGCGAACTCTGCACAATCTTAATGCATCTGGCAATAACTTTATATTAGTTCTGCCGTTGCATTATATATATTGGTAGCCTTCCAATAAGCGCGCTTGTCTCTCTGGCGAAAGTAGCGGCAGCCCTTCTGTAACGGTGCTCTCTTTATTAATATATATACGATCCGAGGCATAAATCTAGTCCGAGATTGATAGTGGAGATGGTACAGATCATCTCGGAGAGCGGCGAATGATAAGCCAGCCGGATTTGCCGAAGCATCGAGGGGGCCTCAACTCTGATTTTTGGCCCGACCGAGTCACCCCTCAATTTCGGGCCCGTCTTGACCGGAAGGCGCGGAGATTCCGATAGCCGGATATGCCCTCGCCAAATGCGGGGTGGGGTGCCCGGGGCCAAGGTGACGAAAGCTGGGGGTCCCTATTTGAAAGGGAAATTTGGGGTCCCCTTAATCGATCTACGAAACCCCTGATTTATGGAATCCGCATTATCCCTTAATATTCGATATTTAATGACGCTGGATTTTGACGCGTTCTATTTTGTACCGCCATCTATCGGTTTAATCAATCGTTACGGCGCGTTTACGGATTTCGCGAATCACCCTAGGTGGCGCTTAATCTTTACTCGAACCTAATCAAACTGGCAGAGAATTTGATTTAATGATTGAAGCCTAATAGCTCCGGATGATCGTATTCAAATTGTTCGCTTCCGATAGAATTGCCTTTCTCGCTTTAAGCGGTCCGCCCGTAATAGCGTTCCAATTCGCGGGTATTCTAATCGTATTCAACTTACGCCCCTCCGAGTCTAGTTTTGATTGTATTCGATAATTCACAGAATTATTTCTTTATACTTACGAGGAGACTACCCGAGGTGATAATCACTTGACACTAAGTGGGTACGTAGACCTTATGGTAACAAAAAATTTAACCAAGGGAAAAGTTGCAATGGGCATTAGTTTTGCCATGGCAACCGAAAATGTTTTTGACAACACAGTATGTATATTTTCCCATTGAAAATTACATGGGAATCTGAGCACTAAAAAATAATAATAATAATAATAATTAAAATTATCAATTTTGATAAAATTCAAACCACTAAATTCTATTTTATTAATTATTACCGTCGATTTGGCGATTCATTGGTAAATACAACTTTTTATTTTTATATTTCGCTTTTCTCCATTTTTACCGATTCTGATCAAATTTGATCAAATTGACCAAAATTCATCAAAATATCATAAAATTAATTTCATTTGTCAATTTTGATCTATGTTTTTGGTTTTGAAAATTTTCACAGGGTAGAAGCGCTCAGATTCCCATGTTATTTTCAATGAGAAAATATACGTACTGTGTTGTCAAAAACATTTTCGGTTGCCATGGCGAAACTAATGTCCATTGCAACTTTTCCCTTATTGAAATTTCATGTTACCATAAGGTCTACATACCCACCTAGTTTCAACCAAATCGGTGATTATCACCTCGGGTAGTCTCCTCGTTAGGGAAAATGACTATTTTTAGGTTTTCTACCAATCATGTCTTTATTGAACTTTCATCTACATTTGAAGAAAACATTTCACATTTTACTGCATTTTTTTAAAAACTCTATCCGCTACATTGTGTTTTTTGTCACCTTTGACAATCTCAAATATTAAAAAAAAGTTAATATCGACTGTAGAAAATGTGATATTTCAATATTTGAATAATTTAGAATATTTTCGACTGCCATTTGCTAAATTCAAAATATCCACAAACATGACCAAGCTTCAAAACTTTTTTCGTCGATTCGAAGATATGTTTAATGGAATAAAAACTGAGTGGTCAAACGTACGATATTTAGAGTACACGTTGATAATTTCGAATAAATTTCCTACGATAATTTCAATTAGTCGATAATTCGTCCTGAGCGTACAATAACTATCAAATTTACAGGAAAACCGTTTAGAACTGTTACTTTCAATATTATTATTTGGTTGGAGTAAATATTTTTTGCGTTTTTGAAAATTTGAATACTCATAAACATAAATATTTAACAACAATATTATTACTAACTTTTGGGCATATAACAATTGTTTTTTTTCTGAAAACGATAACTTTAATAATCAATAATAATTAGCTAGGCTAATACCCAAGGCACCACCTTAGGCCTAAGTCATCAAGCTACTTTTAAAGCCTTAAATTCAGGTGGCCTAGTTACAATGCGTAGGAGGGTGGTGGATAGCCCTTCATGCCACGCGAGTCAACAGCTCCCTACACTAACTATTACCGTTAACCTTAACAAGTTTTTATGGAACGGAAACTGAAGATCTCGGGGAATTACCCCTTAAACCAGCGGGGAGAGATCTTGCAAACTCAACGCGGAAGGAGTTGTTCCGAGTTTTCACCCAGTGCTACAAACTGGGATCGAACCCGGCTCCTCTGGATGCACTCTACCACCTCACCTGTCTCGGTACGGTAATTTGATTTTCAGGACCTGGAAACGCTTCTTTCTTAAAAGGATAAGATAACACAATCTATGGTTAAAGGGAATAGAACCTCCAACGCGTTCTTTATGG
The DNA here is from genome assembly GCF_980474605.1 of Leiobunum rupestre. Lineage (NCBI taxonomy): Eukaryota > Metazoa > Arthropoda > Arachnida > Opiliones > Sclerosomatidae > Leiobunum > Leiobunum rupestre. Next base: position 16,943,718 of record NC_143394.1, read on the forward strand.
AAGACCCCATTAATTTCCTTAATTCCCTTCACAATCAGCGATTATCAGCGCCGCAAGTGTGAAGAGCCATGGGAGGCAGCGGACAATATTGGAACCCTCGGAGGGTGACAGAAATACCAGAAGTTATATTCCCTTTAAATGTGTTACCCACATCCGTTAGTCCCTTACGAAATGTTTTGATAATATTTAATCCCAAAAATATGTCCAAAATTAGGCAGATCGAAATTCCACTTTGATTGAAAATTACAATCCAAAATGTGTTACATATGACAATAAAAACATTTGATACAAACAGAATTAGTCTGGATTTTCACATTGAATCGTGCTGTTTTCAGAAAGGCTTTAGCTAAGTGGTCCAAACAACCAACTTAGCGGCGCTCTGGTTTTTGCGTCTCAGATTGATACCCGCAGCCAACAAAATCGGGAATATGTGGAAATCGCCAGGCGCGAGCGACACCTGTCACGTGACTGACGGACGCGCAGACGCGTTGAGACCCGTCCCTTTTTTTATCTTTTAAAGCTTCCGCCCCCTTCTTTGCCTTCCCGCTCTGTAGAGCTTAGCGTGGCGTATCTGTTCTTGGAGGTTTTTGAGGTATAAAGAATACGAAGGGAATCTTTGGATTTGTTTGAACAAAGCCCTGGCCGTCGGAGGCTTAAGGGCCCTGATACGATGTGAGCATTTTGGTGCCCGAGGGCAGAAATTAGTTGGGTCGCCACCCGCTCCCTACACTCATATATCACGTCTTGCACCCCTTTCGGACCACGGAGATGGCCTATTTCAGGGTTTGGTCGAAAAAATTAACGGGATCTAGCTTATATTATCCTAATGAATTAGCATATTTTACTAAATAATCGAATAAAAAGGCCAATATTGTAAATTTCAGTCGAAGGTTATTCCATATTTATATTTTACTTTTCCTAACTGTACCTTTTGCCATATCCATCGCCATTCCTTTGTCATTGCTGTTATTTCGTTCTTATTTTTGTGTAACTTTCATGGTATTCTATATTATCTCCATTCCCTACTAAAGCAGGGCGCAATAAGTGTAAACTTTCTTTTCCTGTTTAATAAACTTTATAATTATATCGATTTCCACAATTTTCTGTAATTTCCAGGAATTCCACTGATTTCTCTTAATATGTCCGTAATTATTCTGTGATTTCCATTATTTTCGAAAACGTTTCCGAGTTTTGAAATCCATTTCTAACAACATTTATATGATTTTCTTTAATTTCTGAAAATGATTCACGGATTTCCAATATAGTAAAGTGATTTTTGAACGAATTGTTCACCTGGAAACAGAAGTCACTGTAACCTAAAAAATGACGTGATGTTTCCATAAATAAAGCTTAATTTCCAAGAATTTATTGGACTTTTTTATTTTTCCTAGTATTATATGGTTTCAAATTTGGAATCAACAACCAATTGCCTGATGTCGGATCCTGCTAGAAAAATATCTTTGATATTAACTTCAAAATTTGACCACATCTTGATCTTTGGTCTTTGAGCTTACACGTGCATTACCCAAATCTCTATCTACAACCACAGGAATCCATACCTGTACTTGGAATGCTTATCCTGCCGTATCGCGTATAGTAAGATCACTCTGACGGCTTTGGTCCCACCTACGAGAGAAAAAGTCCCCTCTGCGCGCGCTCCCCTCTCACGTTGTTGTTTTTCAAGTTAACATAGTGACGTCAAAAAAAAAACCATCAACGACATCGAGATGAAAATCTGAGTATAGAGGTATGGATTCCTGACAACCAGAAATCTGAGCAAAAATCAGTTCCAAAATTTCTAAATCAACCTAAAAAACCGGAAACCAACAAGAAAATCGTACACTTAATTTTAAAATGAGTTTCTGATTTCTGAAATCACTTTGAGATTCAAAATCCCGCGCGCCAAATTGACAAATGTCCGACCACTCGTATCTAACACGATAAAACTCAAGGAATATTCAAAATATTTCATCCCGTTCTCACGTACAAGACGAAGTTCAAATTAAACCAACAAGCTGCTAGACCCCAAAAACATCCGTATCTATTCCAAGGCCCGATTTATCGCATCCGATCACTTTCGGGGGTCCCGAGCAGGGCCAGGGAGAGACTGACTCGATAATATGGCCTGCGGGATTTCGTGATACTTTAATCCAATCCCGATTTTTTTATTCATCCTTTTTTCCCCCACTCTTCAATCCGGCAACGGAATAGCGACTAGTAGCACCCCTATCGGAACTTTGTCGAATTACCGTGAAGGGAAGACCTCGGGGTGGTATGTAGAAGCTTAGGCGGAGGCGAGGGCAACGAGTTCATCCGTCAATGTCAGGGGGCATTTCAGCCAGTGTCTAGCTCAATCTCGCGGTGCCACGCCGCGCCGCTATCTTTGAAAATGTGCCGGGCCTCCTCAACCCCAATTTCTTCTTCTCCTTTTCGTATCACAGCGCCGCGTACAGACAGATTTTGGAAGTGGGTGACGCGTAAAAACAAATTGGATGGACTCGAAAAAAACTTCTGCATTAGCGAATGGCATTAGTAGCCGAGGTTTTTTCTAACGTTACGATAGGGGGGAATTCATCGGTTAAATGTTTGACTATCTTCAACCTAACACCGGTTATTTTGGGGGTTTTTTTGCGGCCAGTTAAAGGACCTAAGAATTGTTTCAATTTCGAAAAATGGCCAAAATGTTATTGGTCGTATCTGCTATCACGAGATATGGTAAAGAAAGGGCTAGTCAAATTTCGGGTCGAATTGATCAAATGATTTTGTTCTCCTTTAAGGGTTCTTTATATCAGAAGTACATAATATAGTTCTTCGGAGATAAGTATTAGTCTTTTTCAATGTTATTCGCGTTAAACATGTACCTAATAATAATAATAAGCTATTACAGATGTAAAATATGATTTATAAATAAGTAAATGTCTTTAGGAAGTTTAGTTTTTACATTTTAAATCCTCGGACTGTCAGCACATTCGCCCTTTGACACGAAATTTGCGCCTATTGAAAATGTATTCGAGCCTGTGAAAGTACATGTTTCTCGTACCTGTAAATGTGTTATGATTACAGTAGTCGGCTGTTTGCTAAATTTCAATTCTGCTAAAAATTTAGGAAAACGATCCATACCTATACTTGCAATTAAAAGTAATTTAGATGTGATCTAATTTTCAAACTTTCCTTTCAAGGTTATAAAAATTGGGTATGTTTTCTATTTATATTTTTTGGTTTTGTGATCGTATTTTGAATACAAATTTCGAATTACGCTAAGTAACTTTACAAATTTTGGGGGGGAAACTCCTATAGCAGCAACCATAGATACATGCAATTTTTTGTTATTGAGAGTGAAGTCTTAATCCTTAAAACTTTAATCATTTAATGTTTATACAGCAACAGATATCAATTTGATTTTAGTCATACATAATTAAGGTTTAAAAATGATTAATTACCAAGAATAATTAGAAAAAAAATCGCAATTTCCTAGTTACTAATGCAAATTTATTTTCAAAATATTCATAAATTAATAACCAATTTCAATAAGTTATTATAATCGTCGACGGCAGGTGTCGTATTTGGCCAGCGTTATAAATCCCGGAACTGTAATATTAAATTAATGATTTAACCTTTACAAAGAAAATATATTTAATCAGAAAACCTTTACTCACCTTTTTCCTCGCTAATAACCCCACAGTCTTAAAGAAAATTGTTGCCTTATTTTAAGCCCCTATATTTTTTTCTCCTAGCTTTAGTGTACGGACACGTTAACAGGGGTTATGTCTAATAAGTAATTCCAGTCACTGAGGCTAAGAATGTATATATTTCTACTTAGGGAGAATGACCATATTGATAATACACTTTATTTCCAATCCCTTCATGCCCTAACAGTAAGCTCCTCCCCCTTAAAAAATAAAGTCAGTCCAGTTTTTCATTGGTTCCCTAAAGCCGACGCGTTTACTTCACCCTTTCTCGTACCTGGTGGAAAATTCGACCAGGGCGTCCGCGAACGGTCTCAATTTACAATTGTTAGTCATTCTCCCCACAGTATAAATAAATGCGTGGAAGGTTTTTTCTAACTAAATGAAAGACTGGGAATGGTGCACTTTTCCATCAAATTCGCAATTATCTTTGCTATAACGCGGTTGCTTTAAACAGTGACGTACTACCGCCAAAATAAGCGAGTCTGTCTGCTACCAATAGCCTGAGAAAAAATCGACGCTTGGTGGCGCCCCGAGCGCTTCGTGCGGAAAGCGCTCGACGTTTCTTAGTTTTTCACCCGCTTCGGAGTCGGAGGGAAAAAATTGGAATGTATTCGTTTTCAGGATCCGGCTCGCCCGGCTAATTCTAACAAAAATAACATTGCTGAGAATTTTACTATATGCGTCAGGTACGAAATAGTTTGGATAAAATATGAAATTTTTGTTTAATTTTAAAGATAATTGAGAGATTAAAATTGTAGAATGAAACGTGTACTTAGGACCTGTTTACTGAACCTAATTTACAGACCTTTTCTTTGGTAAAAGGAAATTTATTTAGGTATTTACATATAAAATAATATCATTTTTTATTACATTACAATATAATATCTCTTTTATATTATATAAAAATTGTTATTTATTATTATATTATATTTCATTACATTACTTTTACATTACTTTAGTTTACATTACTTTAGTTTACATTACATTACATTACAATACTTTACTTTAGTTTACATTACATTACATTACTTTACTTTAATTTACATTCTATTACATTTACATTATATTATATTTACATTACATTTTTATTACATCACATTACATTTGCATTACATTACTTTACATTACTTTACATTACATTACATTAAATAAAATGCATTTGCATTACATTACTTTACTTTACATTACTTTACTTTACATTACGTTACTTTACATTACTTGACTTTACATTACTTTACTTTACTTTACATTACATTACTTTACTTTACAATACTTTACTTTACTTTACAATACTTTACTTTACTTTACAATACTTTACATTACATTAACAATACTTTACGTTAACATTACATTACATTATGTTATTGATTTATTTAAAGAATGAAGAATAAGGTCTTAAGAGGAGCAAAATGAACTAATTAACATAGAAAAGCATAAATTGCTCGAAAATGTAATATGTTTTGATGAAGAACCACAGTCCGAACGCCAACTTTTAAAAATAAGTTTTAATTAAACGTTTTTAAAACTTCAGTCGTGTAATATCGTGTCTCCGCTTAAAATAATAAAATTTAATTCCTAGTACTGACTTTGACCAAGCGCCCAAACACAAATTACCAATTATACTTTCTGATTATGCTCAACCTATGTTTATCGTTGCTCTCAATCCTCCCCACGCTCTACCAGTAAACGCCTTAAAATTATGTTTTGTGGGAAAATGCGACAAGGATGTAATTACAACACCGATAAAGACGTAATTTTTACGTATGTTGAACATCTATGTTCAATAACTGTGAATAAGTGTGTCATAAATTCAGTAAGAGGCGAATTTCGACAAGGGATAAAATTTATTATTCTTAATGTTGTCCTATTAAGAGTGGAACTTTGCTTAAGCTACTATAAAAAATTATTAAAAATTAAAAATTAGGAAAATTTAAAGAATTTAATGAACAAATTTAAATTACTTTGAATTTCGCATATATTTCAATTATATTAAATTATGGTTGGTAAGTATGTAATAATAATAAAAATCAGCTAGGCTAATACCAGAGAGGGTAAAGTCGCTTCGCTACTGAGAGGCGTCTCTTCCTATTCCCGCAATGTTAAAATTTCGTTACCAGTTTTTGACGCACGCGCGAATAGAAGAAATTACAAATGAAGTTCAGGATCCCACTACCAGGATGCTACAGGGTGTCGTTAGTTAAATTTTTTTAGAAGATTTTTGTTACATCCGCAATATGGCACCGATTCTTTTCTTATTTCTGATACTAAAAAATTTAAATAAAATGTGAAATGGTTGTTTCATGTGAATTTATGACGCAAGTAAGTACAACTAATTATTTTTAAATATTATATTTGAATATTGAAGTGTCAATTCTTTTTAACAGCCTAAAATAATGGGAAACATAAATAGCCAAGGCCTAACAACAATAACAATAGAAATTAATATATTGGAAATGAAATAAGATCAAATAACTTAATGAAAATAAATAAGAAATAAATATATAAGATAAAGCTTCGAAGTAGTTCAAAAAAGACGAATATGAGGTATGAGTTTAGTGCTGTATCTTCATCAATTTCCTGTCCAGTCTTTTCTGTGTCTTTTTGTAATCATGATCGAGATCTTGTTTTTTCAGGGCACTATGCATGCAAAACTCAACGAAGAAACTTATCATGTTTTGAAATACAGTCGGACATGTTGAATCTATTGATGCTTGAAACCAAGTCTTGTCAATTCGACGTGTAATAAATTTTTCCATACGCTCTTTGACATTTGGCATGTGAGATAGTAGTTTAAAGCTATAGTATCAAATACCTCATTTGTTTCTGTAATAAACTTTAAAAAATTGTCAGTAGGTACTATAAGGCTACCAAAAGAAGAGTTCTTTGTTGTTTTGAAAAACTTGAAGAAGGAGAGCACATTTGTAGGATCAATAATTGGATTGTTCTTTTTGAGTTGGCTGAGGCAAGAGGAGCATTGGTGGTTGGAAAAACAGCGATGGATTAGATATCCTGATATATAGCTAAGGACATTTTGTTTAAGTAGATTTGGACTCTCAATTGAATTGCATATGCTCTGTTCGAATGTGTTTAGAAGATGATGACAATTGCGTGTTTAAATCTAAAGTTCTTTTACCATTGTGATTAACAACTAAAGTAATGTAATTTATTAAAATTATTTGTTATTGAGATAGACAGTTTCAAATTTCAATTACCATTTTCTGAATTTTCGCATGAAATACTGCTGGACAAAGTGTAATTATGTTCATCTAGAACATTCAATGTGTTTTCCTCTGAAATTGGTTGTGATGCGTTTGTGACCAACGCGCTTTCTTCCAACCCATGTTCATATGTCGCGTATGGATATGCTATACATTTTAGTATATTAATTGTCAGTAAATTTTTTAAACCACATTAAGAACCCTTAGATGTTTTTCTTTATACTTCACTAACTGTACTGGAAAATGAGTAGTGTTAATAAAATATTGTTGGCACAGCTGATGGTATTAGACTATTTTTAGTTTTAATATTCATAAAACTCGTCAGTGAAATGATTAGAGCAAAACCTATGGTTAAAGTGTAGGTATTCCGTTGTTTTATTTGTCAGATTCTCGTTTTTTACATTATCCAACTATGATAGGGAACTGAAATTTCAATAAGAAAGTTAAAGTAAAAATAAACCTATGTAAAAAACGCGTATTCACCGTTCTTTTTCCCTTGGAAACTTGAAAAATGATAATCGAGAATTCTTATTTTTCGTATTAGAACAATTTACGGCGGAACACAATGGTCCAGGCATATTTAAAACATTTAAAAACTACTTAAAATGTAAATTAAAAACGAATCAATTTTTGCGTCGTACTAAACTGAATATTGAATCGCGCGCTAGGACTTCCGGATACGCTTGCAGCGCCATCAAACGTTCGGATCCTATGGGCATTTTCGCCGAAAAAAATAAATACGGATTTTTGAACGAGAGACGCCTCTCAGTAGCGAAGCGACTTTACCCTCTCTGCTAATACCTTAGTCCCAAGTCATCTAACGACTTTTAATTCAGGAGGCCGGGTTACAATGCGTAGGAGGGTGGTGGCAAGCCCAGCATGCCACGTGAGCCAACAGTGCCCTACACTTACTACTACCGTTAACCTCTACAAGTTGTTATGTAAATGGGAAACCGAAGTACTCAGGGAAAACCCTTTCAACCAGTGGGAGAGAACTTGCAAACTCTACGCAGATGAAGTTGTTCCGAGTTTTCACCCAGTGCGACAAGCTGGGATCGAACCCGTATCCTTTTGGGGCGAGGCGAAAGTGGTAAACACTCTGCAGTGAAAATGCAATGTAACACTGGTGGTAAATTTTAAACCATGACGCGGTGTACTCATAAGCGGTTTGTCGAGAAATTCGCTGTCTTTGAAAAGTGTCTCGAACCTTCGCAGCTACATGTTGCATTTTATTCTTTTTTTCATCCTACCTTTACATTTTTCACAAAAATTATAGTTGGGGTATTTTAAACAAAATTATTTGGCAACACTGATTTATATTTTAACATTTTGATAAACGTTTCTCCTGGCCGAAACATCAGTGGTGTAGTCCTAAAATAAAAAGACCCGGGGCGCTACCTGGTTACGCCCAACTTCGATTTCGCCCGTAACCGAATTTGATTGTACCGGCTGCTATAAATGTAGGTCCAACTTCGATTTTTAGTTTGATCGAAGTTGACCGTACCTAGGTAACGATTTGAAATTGTTATGGTATTTTTCTGCGGGCAAAATTTATCATAAATTCACACACCCTTTATTCGAGAAAAATGATTTACGAAATAGAAGCAAGGTGCGCCCTGGAAAGTGGAAAAAAGAGGCAGGGCGCGCCCTGGCAAAATGGAAAAACCAAGGCGGGGCGGGGCCCTGCCTTTGAAAAAAGCACCGGGGCGACGCCCTGCCCCGCCCTGGCCCGACTACAAATAAATATATTTTTGGTTGTAGACAGACATCAAAAGTGAGTCCACAACACTACGAAATTTGTAAGATGGCCGAAGCAGATAGCAATTGACGCCGAAACGTATCCTAGCTATATTACAGTCCTCGAGAGCTATTATCACTCTTTATTCGCCTACACGATTCCAATACCAAATTTAATTCTGCGTTTGGAGCAAAGATTGCCTCATAACTTTAATAAAACCTGTCATTATGTGACCGTGCGCGCCCCTATCACACCTATCACACCTTTTGCTCTTCTCGAGTCGCTGTTTCCAGCTTTTCATCCATTTAGTTAACCACGCTTGCCTTACAGCGAACACGTTATAAGTCGCATTTTGGCATTTCTGAGATGTTGATAAAAATGCTTGAAATATATTGTCAATTTAATAACAATCTCTTTTATAACCCTTTCATTTTCTAAACTAGTATATATATTTAATAGTGGTCGTACTAAAACATGTTTCACAACTGTTGAAACTACACTTTGATCTTAGATAAACGATAAAGCATATGTTTATTAAATTTCGATCAAAAATTATTCTAAACAAATTTCTTTATTTTTTACAAAAAATATTTTAGAAATGCCTATCTTCAAGTAAAAGTTTGTATTTAAGTTTTTCAAAATCAGTTTCATAATTGTATCAAAAACTATGCAAACAAGATGGATAACACAATTGATGTATTGCTAAACCTTTAGCACACAAAAACACAAAAAGATTTGGAATCTACTGGTATACACATAGGTATTTTCTTAATTTTACCTAAAATAGTTTTAAAAAATTTAAATTTCTATAATTTTTAAATCGTTACTTCGAATTTGAGTGTTTTAAATAAAAGTGGCTATCTTGAAATTCCTTAAAATCAAGAACATCGATAGCATTTATTTTTACGAATCTTGCCAGATGATGTGAGATATATTAATTATAACCGGTTTGAAAATAGCGAAAGTTTAAAAGAATTCTTACCAACTTTGACGCGACACTCGAATTTACCCAAATTTTGAAAAAAGATGTATGGTTTCGACTTAGGACTTTTTTGCAATAATCTTTACATATTTTTTACTTAACAATTTGGGGGAAAGAGGGGGGGATGAAATTCATATTTTTTTCGTCTTTTGGCTATAATCATTTTATCTTCCGCTTGCTTTTCTCTAAATTAAAGTGCTTATAAACGGCGGAGCACGACCTGGCATTTCGTTTGACCTCGGAGGCCCGGCTTTTCTCACCTTTTTTTTCCTCCAGAAACTACTAGGCATATTTTTCACTTACGAATAAATGTAAGAGAACCTTCTCATTTTAAACTTAATTAGAAACAGCCTTATCAGACACGATTTCCTTTGTGTCCGTCTATAAACGAATTGCTAATTCCATTTGCAAGTGGAATGTTTATGTGGATAAAATTGTTGACGGTTCAAATTTTATTCGATAAATATTTTTATCTTTAATTTCGTTCTCTAATTTTTCTTCGACAGTCAGAATGTGGAAAATCTTTTTCGTAATAGATTTTGTTTCGCGCCCAATAATTACCGGTAATACTGATAACATCTATAACAAAAGCACCATTTAATTGGGTATTTTAAAGGTAGGCAGTAGAAATGGAGCAGTAAGAAAAGTGCCATTTAATTGGGTATTTTAAATGTAGGCAGTAGAAACGGAGCAGTAAGAAAAGCACCATTTAATTGGGTATTTTAAAGGTAGGCAGTAGAAACAGAGCAGTAAGAAAAGTGCCATTTAATTGGGTATTTTAAAGGTAGGCTGTAGAAATGGAACAGTAAGAAAATACTATTTAATTTGGTATTAAAGATAGGCAGTAGAAATGGAGCAGTAAGAAAAGTACCATTTAATTGGGTATTTTAAAGGTAGGCTGTAGAAATGGAACAGTAAGAAAATATTATTTAATTTGGTATTAAAGATAGGCAGTAGAAATGGAGCAGTAAGAAAAGTACCATTTAATTGGGTATTTTAAAGGTAGGCAGTAGAAACGGAGCAGTAAGAAAAGTGCCATTTAATTGGGTATTTTAAAGGTAGGCTGTAGAAATGGAACAGTAAGAAAAATACTATTTAATTTGGTATTTTAAAGATAGGCAGTAGAAATGGAGCAGTAAGAAAAGTACCATTTAATTGGATATTTTAAAGGTAGGCAGTAGAAACGGACAGTAAGAAAAGTACCATTTAATTGGATATTTTAAAGGTAGGCAGTAGAAACGGAGCAGTAAGAAAAGCACCATTTAATTGGGTGTTTTAAAGATCGGCAGTAGAAATGGAGCAGTACGAAAAGCACCATTTAATTGGGTATTTTAAAGGTAGGCTGTAGAAATGGAGCAGTAAGAAAATACTATTTAATTTGGTATTAAAGATAGGCAGTAGAAATGGAGCAGTAAGAAAAGTGCCATTTAATTGGGTATTTTAAATGTAGGCAGTAGAAACGGAGCAGTAAGAAAAGCACCATTTAATTGGGTATTTTAAAGGTAGGCAGTAGAAACAGAGCAGTAAGAAAAGTGCCATTTAATTGGGTATTTTAAAGGTAGGCTGTAGAAATGGAACAGTAAGAAAATACTATTTAATTTGGTATTAAAGATAGGCAGTAGAAATGGAGCAGTAAGAAAAGTACCATTTAATTGGGTATTTTAAAGGTAGGCTGTAGAAATGGAACAGTAAGAAAATATTATTTAATTTGGTATTAAAGATAGGCAGTAGAAATGGAGCAGTAAGAAAAGTACCATTTAATTGGGTATTTTAAAGGTAGGCAGTAGAAACGGAGCAGTAAGAAAAGTGCCATTTAATTGGGTATTTTAAAGGTAGGCTGTAGAAATGGAACAGTAAGAAAAATACTATTTAATTTGGTATTTTAAAGATAGGCAGTAGAAATGGAGCAGTAAGAAAAGTACCATTTAATTGGATATTTTAAAGGTAGGCAGTAGAAACGGACAGTAAGAAAAGTACCATTTAATTGGATATTTTAAAGGTAGGCAGTAGAAACGGAGCAGTAAGAAAAGCACCATTTAATTGGGTGTTTTAAAGATCGGCAGTAGAAATGGAGCAGTACGAAAAGCACCATTTAATTGGGTATTTTAAAGGTAGGCTGTAGAAATGGAACAGTAAGAAAATACTATTTAATTTGGTATTAAAGATAGGCAGTAGAAATGGAGCAGTAAGAAAAGCACCATTTAATTGGGTATTTTAAAGGTAGGCAGTAGAAACAGAGCAGTAAGAAAAGTGCCATTTAATTGGGTATTTTAAAGGTAGGCTGTAGAAATGGAACAGTAAGAAAAATACTATTTAATTTGGTATTTTAAAGATAGGCAGTAGAAATGGAGCAGTAAGAAAAGTACCATTTAATTGGATATTTTAAAGGTAGGCAGTAGAAACGGACAGTAAGAAAAGTACCATTTAATTGGATATTTTAAAGGTAGGCAGTAGAAACGGAGCAGTAAGAAAAGCACCATTTAATTGAGTGTTTTAAAGATCGGCAGTAGAAATGGAGCAGTAAGAAAAGCACCATTTAATTGGGTATTTTAAAGTTAGGCAGTAGGAACGGAGCAGTAAGAAGAGTACCATTTAATTTGGTATTTTAAGTGCAGGCAGTAGAAACGGAACAGCAAGAAAAGTACTATTTAATTGGGAATTTTCAAGGTAGGCAGTAGAAACGGAACTGTAAAAAAAAGTATAATTTAATTGGGTGTTTTAAAGATAGGCGGTAGAAATGGAGCAGTAAGAAAAGTACCATTTAATTGGGTGTTTTAAAGATCGGCAGTAGAAATGGAGCAGTGAGAAAAGTACCATATAATTTGGTATTTTAAAGGTAGGCAGTAGAAACGGAGCAGTAAGAAAAGCACCATTTAATTGGGTGTTTTAAAGATCGGCAGTAGAAATGGAGCAGTACGAAAAGCACCATTTAATTGGGTATTTTAAAGGTAGGCTAAAGAAATGGAACAGTAAGAAAATACAATTTAATTGGGTATTTTAAATGTAGGCAGTAGAAACGGAGCAGTAAGAAAAGCACCATTTAATTGGGTATTTTAAAGGTAGGCAGTAGAAACAGAGCAGTAAGAAAAGTGCCATTTAATTGGGTATTTTAAAGGTAGGCTGTAGAAATGGAACAGTAAGAAAATACTATTTAATTTGGTACTAAAGATAGGCAGTAGAAATGGAGCAGTAAGAAAAGTACCATTTAATTGGGTATTTTAAAGGAAGGCTGTAGAAATGGAACAGTAAGAAAATATTATTTAATTTGGTATTAAAGATAGGCAGTAGAAATGGAGCAGTAAGAAAAGTACCATTTAATTGGGTATTTTAAAGGTAGGCAGTAGAAACGGAGCAGTAAGAAAAGTGCCATTTAATTGGGTATTTTAAAGGTAGGCTGTAGAAATGGAACAGTAAGAAAATATTTTTTAATTTGGTATTAAAGATAGGCAGTAGAAATGGAGCAGTAAGAAAAGTGCCATTTAATTGGGTATTTTAAATGTAGGCAGTAGAAACGGAGCAGTAAGAAAAGCACCATTTAATTGGGTATTTTAAAGGTAGGCAGTAGAAATGGAACAGTAAGAAAATATTTTTTAATTTGGTATTAAAGATAGGCAGTAGAAATGGAGCAGTAAGAAAAGTACCATTTAATTGGGTATTTTAAAGGTAGGCTGTAGAAATGGAACAGTAAGAAAATATTTTTTAATTTGGTATTAAAGATAGGCAGTAGAAATGGAGCAGTAAGAAAAGTACCATTTAATTGGGTATTTTAAAGGTAGGCAGTAGAAACGGAGCAGTAAGAAAAGTGCCATTTAATTGGGTATTTTAAAGGTAGGCTGTAGAAATGGAACAGTAAGAAAAATACTATTTAATTTGGTATTTTAAAGATAGGCAGTAGAAATGGAGCAGTAAGAAAAGTACCATTTAATTGGATATTTTAAAGGTAGGCAGTAGAAACGGACAGTAAGAAAAGTACCATTTAATTGGATATTTTAAAGGTAGGCAGTAGAAACGGAGCAGTAAGAAAAGCACCATTTAATTGGGTGTTTTAAAGATCGGCAGTAGAAATGGAGCAGTACGAAAAGCACCATTTAATTGGGTATTTTAAAGGTAGGCTGTAGAAATGGAACAGTAAGAAAATACTATTTAATTTGGTATTAAAGATAGGCAGTAGAAATGGAGCAGTAAGAAAAGCACCATTTAATTGGGTATTTTAAAGGTAGGCAGTAGAAACAGAGCAGTAAGAAAAGTGCCATTTAATTGGGTATTTTAAAGGTAGGCTGTAGAAATGGAACAGTAAGAAAAATACTATTTAATTTGGTATTTTAAAGATAGGCAGTAGAAATGGAGCAGTAAGAAAAGTACCATTTAATTGGATATTTTAAAGGTAGGCAGTAGAAACGGACAGTAAGAAAAGTACCATTTAATTGGATATTTTAAAGGTAGGCAGTAGAAACGGAGCAGTAAGAAAAGCACCATTTAATTGAGTGTTTTAAAGATCGGCAGTAGAAATGGAGCAGTAAGAAAAGCACCATTTAATTGGGTATTTTAAAGTTAGGCAGTAGGAACGGAGCAGTAAGAAGAGTACCATTTAATTTGGTATTTTAAGTGCAGGCAGTAGAAACGGAACAGCAAGAAAAGTACTATTTAATTGGGTATTTTCAAGGTAGGCAGTAGAAACGGAACTGTAAAAAAAAGTATAATTTAATTGGGTGTTTTAAAGATAGGCGGTAGAAATGGAGCAGTAAGAAAAGTACCATTTAATTGGGTGTTTTAAAGATCGGCAGTAGAAATGGAGCAGTGAGAAAAGTACCATATAATTTGGTATTTAAAAGGTAGGCAGTAGAAACGGACAGTAAGAAAAGTACCATTTAATTGGATATTTTAAAGGTAGGCAGTAGAAACGGAGCAGTAAGAAAAGCACCATTTAATTGGGTGTTTTAAAGATCGGCAGTAGAAATGGAGCAGTAAGAAAAGCACCATTTAATTGGGTATTTTAAAGTTAGGCAGTAGGAATGGAGCAATAAGAAGAGTACCATTTAATTTGGTATTTTAAACGCAGGCAGTAGAAACGGAACAGCAAGAGAAGTACTATTTAATTGGGTATTTTCAAGGTAGGCAGTAGAAACGGAACTGTAAAAAAAAGTATAATTTAATTGGGCGTTTTAAAGATAGGCGGTAGAAATGGAGCAGTAAGAAAAGTACTATTTAATTGGGTGTTTTAAAGATCGGCAGTAGAAATGGAGCAGTGAGAAAAGTACCATATAATTTGGTATTTAAAAGGTAGGCAGTAGAAATGGAGCAGTAAGAAAAGTACCATTTAATTGGATATTTTAAAGGTAGGCAGTAGAAACGGACAGTAAGAAAAGTACCATTTAATTGGATATTTTAAAGGTAGGCAGTAGAAACGGAGCAGTAAGAAAAGCACCATTTAATTGGGTGTTTTAAAGATCGGCAGTAGAAATGGAGCAGTACGAAAAGCACCATTTAATTGGGTATTTTAAAGGTAGGCTGTAGAAATGGAACAGTAAGAAAATACTATTTAATTTGGTATTTAAGATAGGCAGTAGAAATGGAGCAGTAAGAAAAGCACCATTTAATTGGGTATTTTAAAGGTAGGCAGTAGAAACAGAGCAGTAAGAAAAGTGCCATTTAATTGGGTATTTTAAAGGTAGGCTGTAGAAATGGAACAGTAAGAAAAATACTATTTAATTTGGTATTTTAAAGATAGGCAGTAGAAATGGAGCAGTAAGAAAAGTACCATTTAATTGGATATTTTAAAGGTAGGCAGTAGAAACGGACAGTAAGAAAAGTACCATTTAATTGGATATTTTAAAGGTAGGCAGTAGAAACGGAGCAGTAAGAAAAGCACCATTTAATTGAGTGTTTTAAAGATCGGCAGTAGAAATGGAGCAGTAAGAAAAGCACCATTTAATTGGGTATTTTAAAGTTAGGCAGTAGGAACGGAGCAGTAAGAAGAGTACCATTTAATTTGGTATTTTAAGTGCAGGCAGTAGAAACGGAACAGCAAGAAAAGTACTATTTAATTGGGTATTTTCAAGGTAGGCAGTAGAAAC
Source organism: Leiobunum rupestre (assembly GCF_980474605.1). NCBI lineage: Eukaryota > Metazoa > Arthropoda > Arachnida > Opiliones > Sclerosomatidae > Leiobunum > Leiobunum rupestre. The sequence goes on from NC_143394.1 coordinate 16,959,419, forward strand.
GGAACTGTAAAAAAAGTATAATTTAATTGGGTGTTTTAAAGATAGGCGGTAGAAATGGAGCAATAAGAAGAGTACCATTTAATTTGGTATTTTAAGTGCAGGCAGTAGAAACGGAACAGCAAGAGAAGTACTATTTAATTGGGTATTTTCAAGGTAGGCAGTAGAAACGGAACTGTAAAAAAAAGTATAATTTAATTGGGTGTTTTAAAGATAGGCGGTAGAAATGGAGCAGTAAGAAAAGTACTATTTAATTGGGTGTTTTAAAGATCGGCAGTAGAAATGGAGCAGTGAGAAAAGTACCATATAATTTGGTATTTAAAAGGTAGGCAGTAGAAATGGAGCAGTAAGAAAAGTACCATTTAATTGGATATTTTAAAGGTAGGCAGTAGAAACGGACAGTAAGAAAAGTACCATTTAATTGGATATTTTAAAGGTAGGCAGTAGAAACGGAGCAGTAAGAAAAGCACCATTTAATTGGGTGTTTTAAAGATCGGCAGTAGAAATGGAGCAGTACGAAAAGCACCATTTAATTGGGTATTTTAAAGGTAGGCTGTAGAAATGGAACAGTAAGAAAATACTATT